>NC_059140.1:27256936-28503455 GCF_020740605.2 Lemur catta | reverse complement strand
CATTACAGATGAATTGCACATTTAAAATATTTGCATCACATAATATGCATAAAAAAGATGTGTAATATATATATGTGCATAGTAATAAACTGAATAACCATAAAACCACTACTCAGTTTCAGAATTATATTATTAAAACCCTGATATTTAATTGTGTGTTGCACTCCATTTAACCCTACCACTTAACCCAAAAGGCAACCACAATTTTTGTACTTGTCATTAGCCTCCATTTTATTGTATACATTTATCACACACATTTGCATCTTATGCAATGTAATGTTTAGTTTAGGTTGTTTTTGAATTTTATGTAAACATTTCAGTATTTGTGCAAATTATTTTTCATGCAATATTAAATATAGCACATATCCATATTTTAGTGTTTTGTTATAATACATTTGTTTTTACTGCAACAAAAATTCCATCTTCTAAATATTCCACATTTTATTCATCCATGTTCCTGTTGATAGACATGTGATATATTTCTTCTCAGTTTCTGCTCCTGTCAATAATAGTGCTCTGAATATTCTGGTACTGTACATAGGCATGCTCTGAATAGTGCTCTGAATATTCTGCTGTTTTACACAGGCGTGGTTTCCCTAGCATATATCCTCGAGATAGGAAATGCTCACCTGAGCAAGGTCAGGCCACACTGTTTTTAAGTTACTAAAGCAAGGTGAACTCTTTAACCATATCTTCTATAATGCTTAGTTTTGTCAGATTCTACCCCCCATTACATTTGTTTATTAAAGGAAACTGTAAGTAGGAAGAAATTTAGGGAATGTCTCCCAACCAGAAACCTGTAGACTGTTCTATCAATGCATGGATTGTAAGTATTTAGTTCTATGAGATTTGACTATTGTCTGTACCTATGCAATATCACATAAAACAAAACACACATAGAACACTACCATCACCTCAGAAAGTTTGCTTGTGCCCCTTTGTAGCCAATTGTTCCTATCCACTCCTACTCAGAGCAACCACTTGCTGATACCTAGCCCCTTAGAATAGTTTTGCTAAAATATTACCTTTTCTATAAGGTATATAAAGTGTGTATGAACTTGTGTGGTATGATTTCTTTAATATCTGGCTTATTTCAACATATTTTTTGCTTTTATCCATTGTTGCATCTACCAGTAGTTTATTCCTATTTTGTTGCTAAATATTGTTTCACCATATAAATATGCCAAAGTATTTTTTGTTGTTGTTGAAGGATAGTTGGTATGTTTCTAGTGTGTTTAACTATTGTGAACAAGGCTGCTATAGATACTCTTTCACAAGGTTTTCATTTCTATTTTTTAATCATCTAGTAGTGGACCTGTTGGCTTCTTGGCTAGGTGCTAACTTTATGAGAAATGACAAAGTAGCCCTGCAAAGAGACTGTGCCATTTTACAATTCCACCAGCAGTGGATGGGAGTTTCTGTTGCTGTTCACACTCAACTGTATTTATCATATGTATATTAAATATATCATTTGAGTCTTCAAAATCCTTCATTACAAATGATGTTGAACATATTTTCATGTGCTTAATGGCTGACTGTGTATTTTTTGTCTGTTCAAATGTTGTGCCTATTATTATTATATTTTCAAAATTTGGTTGTTTTTCTTTTTCTTATTGAAATCAGAAAATTTTAAGGCATCTATCAATTTTTTTAATTGTTTTGGCTAGCCAAGATTTTTTGTGTTTCCATATACATATTTTATTTAGCCCCTTAGTTCCTTCAATAAAGTCTCATATGTATATTATAGGAATCACATTGACTCTGTAAGTCAATTTGGTATGACTTGATATCTTTACAATATGAATTTTCCAGTCCATGAATTTATTTACATTGTCTTTTATCTCTGGCCAGTACTTGGAACCTTTAATGTGGGAATTTCAACATTTTTGTTTGATTTATCTCTATATGTTTGATTTTATAGTGCTATTATAGATATTGTTTTTTAAATTTTTTAATAAAAAATTTTTTTTATTGCACATCAGTTGTTCTGAGCTTATCTTTCCTGCAGTTCTTCAGTTCTTTGAGAACTTGTTGCCCCTTCACTTGGTTGTTTTTAGGTATCCTGGATAAGTAGTTAAAGATGCCACGGGGTGTGAATTTCTTTCTAGGTTTGCAAAGTTTTAAGTTTTATCTGATTTTCAAGATGATGAAGACTATATTGTTTGTGAAGCTGTTTTGTGGTGCTGTCATTTATTGACCAAAATAAGCCAGTTTGCAGTCCATGACCCCCTTACAATAAGATGTATATATTCATGATGATGATCTGGAGAATTCATAGGATGTTCACGTGGATAAAAGGATTTATTTTTTTTCCAGAAATTCTTTATGTAAGCACAATCACTAGCATAGAATGCCTATGTAGATGTGTATTCTGATGTTGGCTTGGCAGGTTACCTTTTTTCTGAAAAAGAACTTAAAATAGATGTGAAATGTTGGTAACAGTACCACGTTTCAGGGGCTGGAAAAAAGTACCTTATACTTTTAGCATGATACACTTCTCATAAAGCTATTGGTCCATGAAGGAAGAAATATAGGAAAAGCTCACAACTTATTCTCCAAAGTTGGGGCAGTGTTTTACTTTCTATTCTACCTTATCCCTCAGCAATGATCTATAAGCACTCATATTCATCCATTACACTCTTTCCTTGTTACTCCAGAGTATGCCAGTTATACCAAATAGTCATGAAAATATAAAATCACAGACTCAAAAACAAAAAAAACCTCATAAGGGAAAAAATTAGGGGAACATCCCCCATCATCCAGAAGCTGAGAGACCACTTTACCTTATTTTTTAATCTTATTTCTTAAACCATCTACTTTATGAATTCTTTTCTAATATCTGTATATAAAGCCAAACTCCAGAATGCCAAGGATTTTTTTGGGGAAAGGGGAGATTCAAAGGGAAGGGATCTGAATTCTTAATATTTGTGAAGCTGGTGACTATAAAGTAGCATTCCATGAAACTTTTAAACTATATATTTTATGATTAATATGGTAGACTGACTATTCGAATGTTTATTTTCACTTTGTGGGCAACACTATTCTAGAATTGCCTAAAATATGTAAAATCTGCTTTTCTAAGTTTGCACATTTAAATGATTATATATTTTTCAATTAAAAATCATTGATGTTTTTGTTGCCTACTCAAATGGTTGATTAATGTATGCATTATATCAAGACTAGCTCTTCCACAGCATAAACAAGATGCAAAGGACTTGAATACAAAAGTAATATGCTATTATGAAAATGAAAGTTATAAAATTACATATAAAAGATGCATCATATAAAAGAGGTATTAAAGAGTTTTGGTCATAAATTTGGCCCTAAAGACATACAGCCTTGGTCTGAATCCTTGTTCTACAATTTAACTAGCTTAAATTTAGGCAATTTATTTAACCACTTAATATTTGTGATTCCTTATCTGTTAAATGTCTGTAATAGTAGTCTTTACCACTTAGTGGTATTGTGAGGATACAAATAGATAATGTAAAGATATTATAAGAACTTGTAGCATATAGTAGATGTTCAAATTTGTGTTATTGTTTTTAACATATAACCAGAAAACATGTGGATCACACTTAGTAGTAGTAAGGTATTTTTAGAGATTAATATGTGAAGATTGATAAACAGTTTTAACTAAATTCAAAATGAGAAATCCTCTTCATTCATTCATCGATTTTTTAAGTGCCTATAATGCTTAAGTGATAAGAAAATGTTTATAAACAACAAGTGAGAATCTTAGTATTTTTACAATACTGAAAATTGAAGTTTGATATTTGCTGAATGTAAAAGTAAAACCTTAATATGCTACTGGTGAGATTTGTTTAGTACCCTCAGAATATATAGAAGGCCCATCTAGATAAGTTAAGTCCATTTAATTTGTTTTGGAATAGTTGTTAAAATAAAATGTTCTTGATATTGACCTAAAAGCTATGTAACTGACAAAACAAGAAAAAAAAATGGTAAAACATTTATATCTGCAACTGGATTTATTTTATACTATCTTATAACATGAGAATATTGTATATGTAAAATATCAACTGTAACAATGTATATTCCATACATAAAGTTTTATAACTAAGGTGTTGCATTGAGATTATTATTTTCCATATATACACCCTTCAATGATGTTTAATAATATTTCACACTTAAATGGAGATATCCCAATGATACACTTAGCACTGTCACACACATATGTATATGCATATGCATGTTATTTTTTATATTTAGTATACTTATGAAAAATAAACCCTTGATAAAAAAGAAGGAAAAGCTCTCTGTATGCCAGATTGCTAAGAAAATGCTCAGCTATTTTTTTGCTGTTTTTCTTTTTTTTTTATTTTATACAGAGAACCTCAGGTGTAAATTTCTTGCAGTGCTTTGATCACATTTAGAAAATAGTTGAAAGAGGAAAGAACAAAGGGAGATATGGCAGAAAACTCAAGGCATTTTTAAATGAAAAAAAGAACCTAAGTCAAAGAATAAAGAAAATGTAACTCGTGATGGTGATTACACTTTGAAGAAAATATGTCAACTGAAGAGTCAGAGAGGACTGGGCAGGAAATTAGATAGAGTGGACAGGGATGGCCCCTCTGGAGTTGGCTGTTGAGCAGATACTTAAATAATAGAAAGGAATAAACTATTGGGAGTTGTTATGAGTCAAGTGTTTTCAGAAAGAGGAAAAGACAAAAGAATGCAAATAGGCATAGCCAATTGGAGAACATTTAAGAAGGCTGATGTGTTTGCAACATGAAGAATGAGGATAAATTTTAGAAGATGAGAGCAAGGACAGGGAAAAACCATGTGGGATTAGATAAAGAGTTTATACTTTATTCTGAGTAGTGAGGAAAAGGGTAATGGGTTTTGTGCTGGGTAATATCTGTAATCTGAATTAGATGATAGAACTTACTCAAACTGTCACACAAGTCATCAGTAGTTTGGGGACAACACTAAAAATTGCAAGAGCAGTTAGGTGGCTATAGAAAAGTTTAAAAAGAAGATGTTAGAGACTGTGAGTGGGATTAAGGCAGTGGTGCTTTAAAAAATGGTCCAATATGGATATTTATTGAAGGAATAAATAGCAAGTTTATATGATTGGAAATGTAAAATGTTTAGAAGGGTCAAGGACAGCCTACAAAGTCTTGATGTTAGAGACTGCCTAAGCTGAAGCTGTATTAACTATGATGTGTAAGATAGACCAGAATGAATTGTGAATGGAGAAACACCAGAATTTAAGATTGAAATCTCAAGATATCAAATCTTGGAATTGATAAATTCACCTACCAGAAAAATGTTGTTGGGGAAGAGAAAACTCATGAGAACTGAAAACAGATGTTTGATAATCTGAGGTCTGGAGTAGGAAGAACACAGGTCCACAGAGTGATTAGCCAGTAAGCCTTGAAGGATACCAGGAGAGCACAGTGACATGGAAACCAATGAGAATGTTCTCAGAAAATGAGTTATCAACTATGTCAGAACTAATGGAAGGATGAAAAAGGAACATAGACTTAAATTGGAAATATGGTACACATTGGTGACCCTACAATAAATTTCAGGGATCTGGTGATGAGGATGAATGCAGGATATTAAAGAGAATGTGCAGTGGAGAAATCGAGAAATTCTATCAGACTCCTTCAAAGAAATTTGCTTTAAAGGAGGACAAAATTATTTGGTAGTAGTCAGTGAAATATCATATCAAGAATATGGGACCCATTCTAGCAAGAGTTATGCCAATAATAATGTGTTTCCAGATATTTTTAGACAAAAATAAGGTTGATGGAGATTTCTAGTTTTTATTATAAATAATATAATTAACAGATTCTTATAAAAATTAATTTTTAAAATTCAGCATTCTACGAGGCAATAAAGTATTGTCAATTCATTGACTTTTATGTTTTTTCAAAATAATAATACTTAACCTTTACAAAATACCTGCATTATTTTTTTTATAGTTTGGCTGATGAGGTTCTTTGTATTTTAAAAAAGTCAATTCATTGAAGATTACCACTCAACTCCCTATCTTTATTCTAGGAAGGACAGATAAAAATAGAGCTATGCATAGTCAAGTGTTATTACAAGACCTGGTTTGACCAACTCATTATTTTGAAGTACTGATATAACTCGTCTACATTTTATAATTGATATGAATGCCAGTGTTTTTATAAAATTACAGTCTTTGCTCTTGAATGTATTATACTGAGATGTGGGATTTCTGTTTCCTCTAATAGAAATATTTCACAATAGCAAATATGAACTTTTTTTTCATAGAGTAAGATAACAAGGTTTTTCTCTCTCTACCTTGTTATAACTTATGAAAATATCTCTTGAATAATTGAATTGGCCTATGCTTTGTGGAACTATGCTTACTTCATGATTGTTTATAAAGTCCATCTATTTTCCTACTAGGGGAAGCAAAGATTGTCATTTGGTAAATGACCATAAGGACCTCTGGCATATGAGGTAAGAATTTTCTAACCTCCCTTGTGTTTTAGTTCATTTTGGGTTGTTATAAAGGAATACATGAATCTGAGTTATTTATTAAAAACAAAAAAAGTTTCATTTGGTGAGGGCCTCAGATTGCTTTCACTCATGGCAGAAAGTGGAAGGGAACACGAGTGTGCAGAGATTGCATGGTGGGAGAGGAAACAAAGCAGATATGGAGGTGGCAGGCTCTTTTTAATAACCAGCCCTTTCAGGAAGCAAAAGAACAAAAAAACTCACTCCCTCTGGGTTGGGCATTAATCTATTTATAAGGAATCCATCATTATGATCCAGACACCTCCCATTAGGCCCTGCCTCCAGCATTGGGGATCAAAGTTAACATGAGATTTGTGAGGAGCAAACATCCAAACCATAGCACTATGTCACAAAATGCTACACTAGAGAAGGAGAATTGAAGGCAGAAATTAGATATGTGGGAAGACAATTTTGGAATATATAAGTGAGAATAGGACCAAGGATACAGGTAAAAAAGCTGGTGTGAAATAGAAAAGTATAGGCTATCTTTTGTAACTGGTGAAAAGGAAGAGCTTATGCTTACGGATATAGGTTAATATGGAAATCCGATGGTGAGAAATCTATCTTCTGAAAGTTTCTATTTACTCAAGGATATATGAATAAAGGCCATAAAGAACACAGAATTTAACATTGCAAGCAAAGAAGTAAAAGCCCTTGTAATGGGCTTTTTATTTAGGTTTCAAATTTTGTGCAAATAGTTATTTAATGTGAAATGTTTATTTAGGAAATAAGTTTAAACAGTTTGCTGGTATCGAATCAGATGTTAGTGATGGGTATGGACTTCAAGTTCTATATTTCAAAGATAATCTTCTAAAAATATTATAAAGGTGAATTTTTCTGCCTTCTTTTGATTATCTGGTTTCATTGTTTCCTGTCTGAAGCAATAGATCTACTATTCTTTCTCTAGGAATTCAAATAATATAAAATAACAAAATGTAATATCTCTTTTTGAAATGTACCTCATTAACCTTAGATTATAATTAATTTGAGACTTCCTAAGACAATATTTTCTTGCCTTGAATATTCTAAGCTAGCCATAGTTACCTCATTTATTTAGATACATACCTACATTCTCTCCTGATATAATCACTTCTACTGTAAATTCATTTTTCCCATTAAACCATTCTTAGTCATAAAACGAGATATTCAGTTTTCAGAACTTCAGATACTTTTATATATATAATCTTTTAAATGTCTCTGGTCATGAGTGACACAACTGTGCCTTACCTGAAGTGCCTGAAATTAACTTTGACATGTATTTAATTTTTTTTTTTCCTAAAATCATGGTGTGTTTTCCCCTTGGGCTCTTTTGAAATGTAAGATGTTAGGACCAATACTTACAAATATGTAATTTCCTTATCTTAGGCCAAACAGTTCATCCTATTGGGGTATAAGCAAAACAATATAGTAATTCCATTATTATATTCTACAATTTCTCAAGGAAAGTAAAACTATATTTTGTCAGATTCTCACATTTTACCTAAATGATGCTTCCTACAGCTATCTCTTTTTGGTGTTAATGCCTCCCCACAAGTACTTTCCTGCTATTTTCACATTCTGTCAAAAAAAAAAAAAAAATCCAGTGAATTCTTTCACCTGAGAAGTCAGCAAAATGCCTATATAATGTGCAACTTTTATTTTATCTTTTGTAATCATGAAAATATTTCAAAATGTTTCTATAGAATAAACAAGAATTGATGCTTTTTGAGCACTGATTATCATGCTATCAAACAATATTTTATATATTATTTGGGAATTAAAAAATGAAGTCTTATGGTCTGAGTGGTTACTTTTAGTATAAAGTGAATGAATGCTTATTACTTCTACTGCTACAGAAATTGCTAATTTTCCTTTAACAGGTAAGAAAAGAGTGAGTTACCTTCTCACTACTTCCAGATTCTGCCTGTTTTTAGCTGCACTGAAGTTTTCATATTATTTTTGTTTTAATTCTATCCATTCTCCAAGGATATATAATTGTTATCTGAAGCAGTATTATTCCAGTATAAGTTACTCTGACATTACTGGAATAAAAAACCCTTCTGAAATTTAAAATTCATTTTATATTCATATTATAAATTCATCTAAAAATTAAAATTTCTGTAAATATAAGAATACTATATTTAAATCTGAACTTCTTTACTCATGTTATTATTTCTTAGGAAAAAAGATAGTTGAGAAAACAATTATGCAAGTAAAATTTTTAAACAATGTTTTTACTAGATTTTTAAATTAATATTTACAAACATAGGAAGCATTTCATATTTATAAATAAATAAAATAAAATTCATTTTATTTTTAATTCCCTAGGTAGATTTTATGTAAACTTACTTAATTTTTTCAAGAGAAAGATGCTTCCCTCAAACCTGACTGAATCTGTAAGCATTGCAGATTGCAAAATATGATAACTTGATCATAAACATCAATATTTTAATGACATCTGACAGGGACAAGTATAAATGAAAAATTAATGTTGATCTGTAAAAGTATGGGATATTTTCTACGATTATCAGGAAATGATTAATTGAGCTACTCTTTTTAATAAGAAATTGTACTGTTCCATTCTAGGAAATCAAATAAGGAAAAAACTCTAAATTTTTAAAATGCCAATAGAAAATAATTTTAATTATAATTTTATGGAATATCACCACTTAATTTCTTGATTGTTTAAGAAATTTTAAAGAGCTGTAAAAATTCCCTGGGACTTCATTATAATTGTGTATATCACATGTAATGGATATACTGTAAATAATCTATTTCTACTTTTCTTGTCATTGCAACAGCATTTTTATATTTTCTGGGCTTTTAATTCTGGTATATTTAATTATTCCTAATAATTTCATCCATAATACAGAAGAATGCATTTAATATCATGGAACTGATTCATGATATTCAAGTAATTCAAGTAATTCAGGTTACTAAACTTTAAGGGTCATTTACTTATTATATACAAGGTCACAATATTATTATGTCATCAGTTTATGACATATTCCATCAACTTTTCTAGGTAAAGATTGATCTCTATCCTCTGCTTGCCATCTAGATTGTCAGATATATAGTTTTATTAGGATTGACCTGTCAACCATGAGATGTTGTCAGCCACAACACTAGAAAATAAAAATAGTTTATATTTTTCCAGAGCTCTAAAATGTACTCAGGCAAATCTTCTATCATGTATGCCCCATTATGAAAGATTCCTAAATGACCATTCATTTTAGTTCAAGGCCAAGACCCTTAAATTAAAACAAATATTTGTGATACATCATATTTAGACTATATCTGTGATTGAATGTAAATAGACTTCCTGTAGAATATAAGGTTCCATCTGTCACTTTAAATAACTCATTCTATGTGATAAAAGTTCCATTGTGAGAATAATTATTCCAGTAGGGTAGGGTGTATTTTTTTCCCATTTTCTTCTATTAGAAGTTGTTTAGAACTTTGTAGAAATTATTGTTTATGTTTGATGGAAAATCCTCTAGTTATATATCCAAGCTTAAAATGCATTGTTTTACTCCAAAAATAATTAGTTAATACTTACTAGATGTCTACATGCAAGTCGTTATGCTAGATATTGTGAGAAAAAAATTAAAAAATACAAATAAAGCTGAATTCCTGCTTATGGAGCTCATGATTTAATAAATATATATTTCCCCAATGCCCCTATAGTATTCTGTGGCAAGAACTGACCTCTAAAATGTCTGTCCCGTATAACAACCAGCATCAAATAAAGGTATACCAGTGGTTTTTATAGCCTGAAAACTGAAGCCTACCACTTTGTCCTACCTCCTACTATATTTTCTAAGTTCTTTCTGGTATCTCTGGCTTTCATTTCCTTTTTGTAGTTACCCATACATGAAATCACACAAATATGACCTAGTAAGTATTGGAGCTCTTCTTCATTTGCTTCATTTTTTTCTAATAAGCAAATGGTGTTAAACCCTCACTCTTCCATAATTCCCAAGCAAACCTCACCCTGGTTCTCCTCCCAATCCTACGCTTTGGTTAACATTCTGCAAAGAGTAATTCTAATGCAGCAAAAGAGAATGAAACACTTTCAAGTCAGTTTTTTTTTTTTTTTTCCTGGACTAATGATTTACATTTGCTGGAAACCTAGAAGGAATGTAAAATGTTTCTAATATTTTTAGGGATGCTATAGTACAAGGATTTTTTTGCCAAATTCTCCCGTTTCATTTCTCTTCTTTATTTTAGCCTTTACTCTGTATTATTGAATATGTCTAAAAAGAATCAGATTATCTAGACATATTTTATGTCTAGATTTGGGATAAAGTCTTGTTCCATTGTAGATCTAAGAGGCTAAAAAGAGGTAGGGCACCATCAGTGAAAGTTGTGATATTCTTGTTGACATGTACAAAGAAGCCATGGTTGAGTCAACAGAGTTTATTATGTCTTTATTGACTAAAATAATTATTGGAATGAGATGGAATAATCCTGGTGTGTTCTCTACCTATTACTCCACCTGCTAATTTTGCTGCTTGCTATCCCCTTCCATCTATTCCTACACATACACTTACATTCTTGGGTTATAGAGTTGTTAACACATCCCCAAAGGCATCATGAAGCTTCATACCTCTCTGTATACACATTTATCTCCGTCACTTAGTCAGGAGTTCTTCTAATTTATTTATTTATTTATTTATTTATTTATTTATTTATTTATTTTAGCTTAAGGACCTTCTACTTATGCTTTCAACTCAGCTCAGAAAATATCCTCTCTATGAAGATGTGCTGTTACAGTTTTCCACCTTTATACACCCTTTCTAAATTTTGCCTCTAGTTCTTGATATTATATCTATCAAACTGTCTTATCTGCTTTTATCTCAGCATTTGAGCTCTTTGAGGCAGAAACTGTATTTTATTCAGCAGTCCATCAGAAATTAACAGGTCTTGTTGTACATGGGATGTTCAATAAATGTTATTCAATCGCCAACAACTGATTGACTGAATGTGTGTATGGAATTATACTTCCCACAGGTATGCAAGCTGGAGGACAAGAATGTTGATTTAAAAAATGACTATCCTCCTATGCCAAATGGAATATTTAGAAGATGGTTACCCTTATGCCCCTGAATTATAAACTTAATAAACACATATTTATTACATATATTATATAGTATCTATTATATTTAATTTTATAAAATATACAGACTTCTTAAAATTATTCATCCAGAGAATATAGACGGTAAACTTCTTTCTTCTCTGGCTGGGAACAATCTCTAGCTATATAAGGGAATGTAGTACTAGCTGTGCTTGGGGGAATAGACCATAGTGGAGACTGCCACAGCTTGCAAAGGACAGTATTGTGTTTATCTGGTTGACCTTAGGGTCTGAAAGTCTGAGGAGGTACTAAGCATTGTTAAATTTAGAGCTTTGAAAATACTACTCGCATTAGAATATTCAAACTTTAAGGGATGGTAAAATATCATCACCATCTGTCATGTGGCTCATCAAAAAGAAATATTAGTTCAAGGCCATTACTTCAAATGTTTACAAGGTCAATCCAGATCAGTTAAATGTATGAAAAAGTGTTGCAGGTTTGAAAATAAACTAAATGGTTCTGTTAAAGGAGAATATATGCCCTTCTTAAAACCATTGATACTAAGAAAAAAAATTCAATTTCCAAAAATCTAAAACAAGAAATCTTTGCATTACTCAAATTAAATCACGCTGTGGCTAAGCAAATCAAAACTAGGGCAGGGTGCCCTATAGATTACTGCTATATCAAACTCAAAGAATTCTCATTCATAATTTCTCTTACTCTCAACTTGCAGTATTTGCTTCTCCTTGGAATTCCTAGTTCTTTATACTCATTTTGCTACATGATTCTCATCTCCCACAGTTTTGAATCCTCCTTTGTGTCTGTTAGCTTTTTGAACTCAACATTCCAGTATAGCTCTCCTTGCAAATTACATTTATCTTTAGAAGTGTGAAAACTAATTTCCTCTAGCCCTAGGCTTTCAAAAGACCTCTATATGTGGGACCAGCCTCTCCCATAGTTAACTTGAGAGAGGAGGAGAGTACACTAAAATACTTCGATCCTCCCAAAGAAGTTATATTTCAAGAACAGCTTTATTTTGGATATTCAGGAGGTTTTTCTCTCAAGTATTCTAAGTCAGCAGGAAAAAAAGAAAATGTCAGATTTCAGGATGCTTTTTTCACAAAAAGGAGTTACACAAAACATTCTCTGTTGGATGACACTGCAAAAGAATTTATTTTTTATATTTCTTCCTAATTTGCTCCACATCTTTTAAGCACTGATGCTTTGCTCACAACTTAGCAAACAGTCAGCTGTCATGTGTTGAGAACATATATATAACCTTTGGAAGAAAAAACTCATAATATTGCCTTAAAGGAAATACATAGTTATACAGACAGCTGTGAAAAACATTCTTCGTGTAGGCCTTCATACTGGATCCACTAAATATTAGAATGAGTATTGTCAATTTATCTAAATTAAAAGAATAATAATTTTCATAAAGTTATTTCTTGTAGTAAGTTACAGCAAGGAACTCTAAACTCAATACAAATCACCTCTTAATTAAAGCAATCTTTCGTCTATAAAGATAATTTGGTCAAAGTAAAAAGTTTGTCATGTGTTCTAACATGATTGAAGAATTAATTCTGGACTATCAAGTATGAATGGATGTTATATTCCTCAAATAATTCATAAAATCCATATTACTATGTAAAAATCAAAGAGCCTATCCAACACTTTAACCTAGATGATGATTATTCTATTTTGGTACCTCATTTAGAAAATTATGTTAATTTAATGATATAAAAAAGGAAAATGGATTAATGATGAAATAGTTCACTTTCTGTCAATTTTTAAGGCAACACAATACTCCTACTTTTTACTATTTCTAGTAATCTGATTTATTTCCTTAAATAAAAATATAAAAAATCAATAAAGTATCAAAATGACCTATATTTTAGGCAGAAAAATGGAATGGCATATTTTTCTACTTATAAATGTAATGCATTCACCTTGTGTAGTAAGATACCTTTGGATATTTTAGCTTTGCACAGTAAAAGTATTAATGTTCATGTATTTTTCCAAATTCGTCATAATGAAAGTAAATGCCTACATTCTGGTTTTCAGGCATTTTGGAAAACAGCTGCTAATGTATGAAATGATGTTAAGCAATATCCACATAATAATTTTTGCTTCTTAAAGGTACATATCAGTGTTAAAGATGTATTTTTGAATAGTCAAAGGCCTTTGTGATGGTTTCATATCTGTACTCTGAAAGAATAAGTAGAATCTACATATTCATTTCTTAAAGCCTCTGCCCCTCCTTTTTTTGGTGGGGAATCCTGCTAGTTTCTTGTTTACCATTTCTGCAGTTGAAGGAGAATAATGCCCTCATTTTACCTCAAATAAGAAGTTGTAACCAAGTTTTACCTTGTTGTCATGAATTTTGAACAAGAAAAAGACATAGAGGTTCTAAGATTTTTTCTCCTTACAAATATTTGTGTCCTGCATTCTCTACAGTGGCTCATGATCCACAGGCAAATGGGTCAACCACCACTCCCCGTCACCAAGCAGACAGCTTCAGCGGGGAGCCCGAAGATTTCCACCCTCAGGCAAAGCACCAAAAGCTGTAGTTGGACTCTCATGTGATTTGGGTATTTGCTATATTATAAAGAGCTTGTGAAAATATAGTATTGACTCCTATTTCTCAGAGATCTAAAATTTTTAATTTTTTCTTGTGTTATAATGAATAAAATATAGTCCACTTCAGAGAAATTGAGATAGCCCTGATTTTAGGAGTCATTAGATGATTCCAGAAGCCTAAGATAAAATAACAATGTTTTTTTTCCTACTTATTTTACTGATTATTCTCAACTCTTTCCCTCAAAGTTCCCAGGAATTTTTTTGAGGTCCAGTAAAGAGGATAAATAATGAGAAAATTTTTACAAAAACCTATTTTTAAACCAAAAGATAATCTTATGCAGAATTTCCTTATTTTTATTCTCATATATTTTTAGAGGGAATCACAAAATCTGAATTGAAATATTACCCTTTTCTCATTTTTCATTCTCATTTAATAAGAAAAATATTTTCTGCTAGTAATATTTTTCCTTCTATCATGTGAACAACCATGTTAACTTGGTCACATCTATACTGTAGTATATGTCATTTAAAAAAATTAATAGACTAGTTTTTAGGGCACTTTTAGGCTTATAGAAAAAAAGCAAAAAGTACAGATAGCTCCAATATAATCTTTCCCCTATCATCCCACCCCCACACAGTTTCCCTATTACTAACATCTTATGTTAGTATGACATATTTGTTAAAATTGGTGGAACGATATTGATACATTATTAACTAAATTCCATAGTTTGCATTGACAAATTCATAATGTCATGTGTCCACCATTACAGTATAGTACAGAATATTTTCATAGCTCTGAATATGCCCTGTGCTCTATTTATTCAGGGCCTTCTCCCTGAAAATCCTGACAACCACTGACTTTTTATTGTCTCCACAGTTTTGCCTTATCCAGAACTGCATGTAGTTGGAAGAATATAGTATTTTGCCTTTCAGATTGTCTTTTTTCACTTAGCAATATACATCTAATATTCTTCATATCTTTTTGTGGCTTAATAGTTCATTGCTTTTCATTGTTGAATGATACTGCATTGTATGGATGTGCCACAGTTTGTCTATTCACTCATTCCAGTTTTTGTAAGTTCAGAATAAATATGATATGAACACTCATGTAAATTTGTGTGAACATAGGTTTGTAATTCATTTGGGTAAAACTCTAGAGGTATGATTGCTGGATCACATGGTAAGACTGTGTTTACATCTGTAAAAACCTACCAGTCTTTCTTCCAAAAGTGGCTGTACCATTTTGAATTCTAACTAGCAACCTATGAGAGAGCTCCTGTTGCTTCAAATCCTTGCCAGCATTTGGTGTTATCAGTGTTTTTGGATTTTAGTCATTCTAATAGGTGCATAGTGGGATCTCATTATTTATTTTGCAATTCCTTAGCAATAGATATATAATGGTGAGCATTTCTTCACATGCTTATTTGCCATCGCTATATCTTCTTTAGCCAAGTGTCCAACACCTTTTGTCCCCTTTTTAGTTGAATTATTTTAAAATCTCAGAATATTACAAGGGTAAAAATATTTAGTTTATGTATATTGCCTTTGCCCCCCCGCCAGAGTTGGAGCTACAAGTGTATCCCCAGACAGTGCACAGTGTACCCATTAGGTGTGAATATATCATCCCTGTTTTTTTAATTTTTAATTTTTAAGAATTCTTTGTATATTTTGGATACAAGTCTTTATCACATATGTGCTTTGAAAATATTTTCTCCCAGCTTGTGGCTTATGTATTTTCTAAGCAAAGAGATAAACAGCAGCATCATAATTGCTGGGGACTTCAACATCCCAGTGATGGAACTGCATGGATCATCCAAGCAGAAAATAAAGAAACACTTGACTTAAATGGGACTCTAAAACAAATGGGCCCAACAGACATTTACAGAACATTTTACCCCCAAATTACTGAATATTCATTCTTCTCATCAGCACATGGAACATTCTGTTCATGTCTTTTGCGCACATTTTAATGGGGTTGTTTGCTTTTTTCTTGCTGATTTTTTTTGAGTTCTTTGTAGATTCTGCATATTAGCCTTTTATTATTAATAGATGTATAGTTTGCAAATATTTTTCCCATTCTGTAGATTGTCTATTTATTCTGCTGATTATTTCCTTTGCTGTACAGAAGGTTTTTAATTTAATCAAGTCCCATTTATAATACTTTTGTTGTTGCTGTATTTGCCTTTGGGGTCTTAGTCATAAATTCTTTGATTAGGCCAACATATAGAAAACTTTTTCTTAAGTCAGGAAAGGACACAACAAAAAAATAAAATCACAGACCAATATTCTTAATGAATGCACATGCAAAAATCCTCAATAAAATACTAGCAAACTAAATTCAACAACATATCAAAAAAACAATTTAGCATGATCAAGTGTGTTTCATCCCAGGGATGTAAGGATGGTTCAACATATGCAAATCAGTAAATGTGATTCACCACATAAACAGAAGCAAAGATAAAGACCATATGATCATCTCAATAGATGCAGGGAAAAGTATTCAATAAAATCCATCATCCTTAATGATAAAAACCTTCAACAAACTGGGCAAAATCATAAAAGCCTTGCATGAAAAACCCAGAGCTAACATCATACTGAATGGGGAAAAATTGAAAGCATTCCTCCTAAGAACTGGAACAAAACAAGGGTGCTCACTGTCACCACTTCTATTTAACATAGTGCTTGAAGTCCTAGCCAGAGCAATCAGGCAAGAGAAAGAAATAAATGATATTCAAATTGGGAGAGAGGAGGTTAAATTATTGCTTTTTGTTGATGATATGACCATCTATTTAGAAAATCTCAAAGATTCCACCAAAAGTCTCCTAGAATTGTTAAATAAATTCAGTAAAGTCTCAGTTTACAAAATCAATGTACACAAATCAGTAACATTGCTATATACTAATAACAGTCAAGCTGAGAGTCAAATCAAAAACTCAATACCATTCACAATAGCTACAAAGAAAATAAAATACTTAGGAATATACTTAACCAAGGAAGTGAAAGATCTTTGCAAGGAGAACTATGAAACATTGATGACAGAAACTGAAGATGCCACAAACAAATGGAAAAACATCTCATGCTCATGGGTTGGTAAAACATTTATTGTTAAAATGCCCATATTACCCAAAGCGATTTGGAGATTCAATGCAAGCCCCATCAAAACACAAATGTCAGATTTCACTGATCTAGAAAAGATAACCCTAATCTTCATTTGAAACCAAAAAACAATCTGAACAGCCAAAGTAACCTTAAGCAAAAATAGCATATTACGATACATCACATTACCAGACTTCAAATTATGATATAAGCCTACAGTAACCCAAACAGCATGGTACTGGTATCAAAGTAGAGACATAGACCAATGAAACAGAATAGAGAACCCAGAAATAATAAAACAATTTATCTACAACAAAGTGATCTTTGACAAAGAGGGAAACAACATACACTGGGGAAAAGAAGCCCTATTCAATAAACGGTGCTGGGAAAACTGGATAGCCACATGCAGAAGAATGAAACAGGACTCTTATCTCTTGCCATGTACAAAATTTAATTAAAGATGGATAAAAGACTTAAATGTAAGCCATGAAATCATATAAATTCTAGAATAAAATGTAGGAAAAACCTACGTTTTTCCTTGCACTGCCCTGTCTATTTTCAACCGATGACAGCATGTTCTTCTCATGCTTCCAATCTTTCCAATTTTCCTCTTCTGCCACCATCCAGAAAAAGCTTTCTGACTTTACATTGTGATTAGATTAAGACCATCTGAATAATCTCCATCTTGCCTTAAAAGTAACACAATAATATGAATAACACCAGAAGGGCGAAGGTCATGAAGACTTTTTAAAATTCTGCCTTCTATGGTCCATCTTCTGGCCTGCATGATTTACATCCCGCTCATGTACAAAATACATTCAACCCCTCTAAAGTTTTCTAAGGGTCTCACCCCATTATAGCCCCAGTTAAGAGTAAAACAACAAAATCCACCTGGATCTAATCATATCAAAATTCCACAATCTAATCATCTAAATCATCTAAATCAGGTGTGGATGAGACTCCTCGGTGCAATCCATTCAATACTATTCCTGAAAACAATTCTTCTCCATCAGTGTATCTGTGAAACTGAAGAGAAAAATTTTCTGCCCCAAACACATATTATGGTGGGAAAGAAATTGAAAACAGTTGTAGATAACCTGATTTCAAAACCAGAAAATGGAATATAAAAAATAACCAATGGTCTAACATTGTTTACATGCACAGACGAAAAAACACAAACTGAAGTTTCTTATAGATTTACAGGGTTGGGAATAATTCCCTGTGGCACTCAACTCTGTGATATGGGCTCTCAGCTCTTCTCTCTGGATTCTCAATTTTGCCTTCTAATTTCCCAGCTTCACCCTCTGGTTCTCATTTCTGTCCTCTAGGCTCTTGTCTCTGCTATTGGAGCTGATTGTAGCAAAATGAGAGTAGAAAGAGATGAGCTGAGAATAGAACTGCTAAATTGTTAACAGTTAAATGAATTAGGACTTGATAATTTGGAATATTCTCAGCCTATTTTAGGAGATTCACCATCAATAAAGTGTGTTTGGGAGAGAAAGCCAAAAGACTAGTTGGAAAACCTTTCACAACTGCCCAAGAAAGATGCAAAGGTCAGGGTATTTCAATCATATTAGGGCTATTTGAAAGATTAGTCATTTGATTCATGGATTGTCTCAGACATCTCAGCAGAAGCCACCTATAGAGATGGGATTATCCAGAAAAGGTATATGGACAAATCTCTCTTCTAATCCACAGAATCCACATGATGAACATGGCAGGCCCACAGAGTTCTTGAGAATGTGTATACTCCTGACAGCACTAACAGGTTGGACTAAAAGAGACAGAGGCAGCATAAAATGAAAGACGGCTGTTAGGTCCCTAACATTCTGTGGGGAGATCCCTGAGCCATTGAACATCATTCCCAGACTTTGAGCCCAAATAGAGCTATCCTGGGTGGATTTCAAAATTGCACGAGACTGGTAACATTTTTTTCCCTTCCATTTTCTCTCATTTTGAATGGATGTATCTGTAACTGTGGACCTATGTCTACCCCATCATCATATATTTTTTTATATAAATTATTTATTTATTTATTTTTTAATTTCAGCTTATTATGGGGGTACAACAGTTCAGGTTATACATATTGTCCATGTCCCACCCATCCCCCACCCCGAGTCAGAGCTTCAAGAGTGTCCATTCCCCAGACAGTACGCATCACACTCATCATGTAGTTATACCCCCATCCCCTCCTCCAGCCCCCCACCTCAGTCCAAATCCCAATTGGTGTTATTCCCAAATGTGTACTTAGATGATGATCAGGGAAACCGATTTGCTGGTGAGTACATGTGGTGCTTATTTTTCCATCATCATATTTTTGAAGCAAATGACTTGATTTCTAGGTTCACAGATCCACAGATGGATAGAGTTTTTTTCCCCAGGATGGATTATATGTGAAATATCACCTATACCTGATGTAGGTGATTGAGTTGATGACATTTGGGACTTTTGCCCTGATGAAATTTAGATGAAATTTTGAAATTTGAGTTGATGGCATAGTGGGCTGAAACTTTGGGGGGATGTTGGAATGGAGTGAATATATTTTGCATGTGG
Source organism: Lemur catta (assembly GCF_020740605.2). Classification (NCBI taxonomy): domain Eukaryota; kingdom Metazoa; phylum Chordata; class Mammalia; order Primates; family Lemuridae; genus Lemur; species Lemur catta. The sequence continues at coordinate 28,483,654 of NC_059140.1, read as the reverse complement.
GATGGATGTGAATCTTTAGGGGCCAGTTGGTACATGTTGTAGGCTGAAAAAAATGCCTCCTCTCAAATATGTCCAAATCTTAATATCCACAAACTAAATATGTTGTTTACATGGAAAAAGGAACTATGCAGATTTGACTAAATTAATGATTTTTAATGGGGACATTGTCCTGGATTATCCAGATAGGTTCAGTGTAATCTCAAGAGTCTATAAAAACAGGGAAGCTGACGTGTCAGAATCAGAGAGAAGCTGATGTGTTGTCAAAGGCATAGGTCAGAAAGAGAGTCATTTAAAGATGCTGTACTGCTTGCTTTGATGGTGAGATGAGTTATATGCCCAGGAATGCAGGTAGCATATAGACTGGGAAAGGAAAGGAGTCAGATTAGAGCATCCAGAAGGAATACAGCCTTATCTACACTTCTATTCTAAAGCTTTGGCCACAAGAACCGTACAGTTAAAAAAAAAATTGCATTGCATTGTTTTAAGTCATTATCCGGTAATTGGTTACAGCAGCAATTAGGAGTTTATATCCCGTACCTTCTTCCAGTAGATTTGAGGGGTAGCAGTTTAAAAGCCTTATTTTATTTAAGATTCACTTTGAATCTTTTTTTTTAGAACAAGCTAGCATTGCCTATTATGATACAGCTTTCACAAGAACCTTGTGAACTTTGCATAGATTTTATGTGGGTTTACTTTATTTGGAATTAATATTGCCTACAGATATTTCTAAAGTAATACCTTCTCTATTATTAGCTTATTCTGCTAGAGGGATGGGGGACAATTCCCTTAAGCTTCCTAGATACTCTCTAGTTTTAGTAGTTTTAGTGAGAAGATCTGAGGCAGACCCTTAATCTCTTGTGAATAGACTCTCTGGCCTTCTGATCTTCCAATAATTTCAGTTTGTATAGGAATACACTAGATTTTTTCCTGCACCACACTTTTGGAAACAGTCTCTTGAATTTTAATCTGAGAAGGCTGAGAATTTTCTAAATCATCAATTAGTCATTTCATTTTGTTTAATAAATTTTCCCTGTATTTATCTCTCGCTTCTTGTATTTGAAGTACCAAGAGGAAACCAAGTCACATCTTCAACACTTTCTCTGGAAATCTCAGCTAAATAGCCAAGCTCATAATTTATATGATATGTTTTCCATGAGAATAAATGAAGCCATTCCTCTAGACTTTCTGCCAATACCTAACAAGTATTTCCAATCCTCCAATTTTCAATAACAAGTTCCTGACTTCCTTTTTAGCCCTTAACAATGTCTTTGACATCTATATTTCTCCTAACAGTTCAAGGAAATCTAGGTTTTCTTTATCATGCTCCTTAACATTTTCCCAGTCTCCACCCACTGACTACTTCCAATGACAATTTCTCAATCGCTTCTCGGCCTTTTGGCTAAGATCAAGTGTAGTATCTATTCTTAGAAGTTTAATATCCGATACACCCTTTATCCAATGACAATCTCTCATTTTAAATATCTGTTAAGATAGCACCCCACTTCCAAGTGCCAAAATCTGTATGCATTTATGACCATTGCGCAACAAATTATCACACACTTAGTAACTTGCAACAACACTGATTTATTACCTCACAGTTCTATAGGTCATAGGTTATGAGTTTGATGGACTTGTCCATGTTCTCTACTTAAGAGCCACAGAAAACTAAAGTCAAATTGTTGACCTGTATAGGCTTTTATTTGAAGTCTTTGGGGAAGAATTCCTTTCCAAGATCATTAAGGTTATAGGAATAATTCAGTTCCTTGTGATTTTAAGTCTGAGGTGCCTATTTTTTTGCTGGTTGTCAACTGGAGTCTGCTCTCTACATATGGGCTGCCTGCATTTCTTCTTATGAGACCTCTGTCTTCAAACTAGCAATGATACATGAAATTGTTCTCTCATACAACCTCTCTGAATTGTTCCGTCATTAGCCAAAGAAAACCCTGCTTCAAAAGGAATCATGTAGTTAGTTAGGTTCAGTACTGAAATCTATTTTTTTGGTGTGTGTTACATAACATAAACACAAGAATAATACCACAGAGCAAAGCTCATGGGAGCCATCTTAAAATTCACCTACCTACCACATCCGCTAATTCTGAATTCAGTAATTTGAACTATGACTACATCTTGGGAAAAATCACAGTTTCAACTATATTGAAGTTAATTTGGGGGACAGTTCATCTTCATGATGGCTATCTGAATAGATGACTGAAAGATTAACTTCATTATCAATTGATTCACACTCAATAGGCTTCTTTTTCTCCATTATATAGCTTTCTCTACCAAGTATTAAGAGATATCACTTTTCTACTCCAAAAACCTAGCCCTCCCACAAAACTACTTATGGGAATTAGTCCTCTTAGTTAGAACCTAAGCTGAAGCAAATATTTAAAAAAGAAATGTATGACCTGCCTCTGTCTTGTTCTAACATCAAACATTCTTTAAACTGGTGTACTTTTGATGTACTATTTACTCCTGCAAACAGAATAATATTGTATAAAGAAGACCCTTCTTATCTTATGTGTGTTGTAGCTATACGTTATAGAAATGGCAAATACTAGTCATATTGAGGACATACCACATCTGCTACAGAATTCCTACATTTCTCACAAACCAGTCAAATGCTGTCCCCCTCAGGATTACCAACAAAGACATGTGGAGGGCTAAGGATAGCATGTATGGGATCTGTTGTTTTGCAATACTTAATTCATCATCTTATTTTTCTGTGTAACATTGCACAATTAACTTTTCTTAGTGAGGCTTATTTTTAAGTCTAGGGTTAATACTAGAATTGCTGTAAAAATATGCAATATATTTCAATTATCTTCTTCCTCTTTTATAATCAGTTTCAAACATCTGTGATTGATTTACTATTTAAAAAATTGAGAACCCTAGTAGGGAATGAAATATTTATGCTATGACTGATATTTCTTTGCATTGCATTTCTGCTTCTTTTATCTTGATTCATTCTTCTGGTTAATTAATGGCATAGCATTCCCTAATTTCTAGGACTGAACAGGAAAAACTTGTTCCTAGAACTAAGGCAAATCTGAAATATGGTCCGATTGTCTGAGGACACTCTGAGAAAGACATGTTGTCTTAGTTCTTTTTCTGTTACCTATAACAGAATACATGAAACTAGAAATTTATAAAGAAAAAAAATTTACTTCTTATAGTTATGGGGGCTGAGAAGTACAAGGTGGAAGGGCTGCACCTGGTGAGGACACTCGTGTTGGTGAGGACTCTCTACAGAGCCCTGTGGTGGTGCAGGGCATCACATGGTGAAGGGAGTGAGTGTGTTAGCTCAGGGTTTTCTACTTCTTATAAAGCCAGGAGGCCCACTCCCATGATAACCCATTAATCCACTAAGGGATTAATCTACTTATGAGGGCATCGACTTCATGATCTAATCACCTCTCAAAGGCCCACATCTCAACATTGCCACATTGGGAATTAAATTTCAACATGAGTTTTAGAAGGGACAAATATTCAAACAGTAGCACACCCTGAGGAGCTATGAAAGGTCTCACGTCTAGTGTTAGAAACCAGCCATAGAGTTTACTCCTAGAGTTAAAGTGCACACACACACACACACACACACAGATATACACACAAACTCATATATCTCTTCATAATATTAAATTTTAAAAACTAAATTAATATGTTGAGGAAAAGGATAAAATGCATATTATTAAGACCTGAATTATAGTAGGTTAAGAGACAAAGAGTTCCTGCTTTTTACAAAGGAAATATTTCACAATGCTACAGCAAAGATTTTTAGTGTACAAGAAAACAGAAAGACTCACTCCTCAGAAGCAATCTGAAATGGATATAGTAGAAATGCTGAAAGTAGTGGAAAGTTATAGGGTCTAGTTTCCTGTGAAATAGAGCAATGTATATTCCCCAACTTACAAAGAAGAAAAAAATAGATCAATACCAGTCAGAACCTAAAGTCTGCAGTGCTATCAGGCTGGAAGAATAAACAAAATATATTATACTGTTGCTATGTGAACAAATTCCTCTTGTGTGAGGAATTTTTAAATAAAAATTCAACTAGAACTACCAATATATGAGCAACTGTAATCTTCAAAGTAAAAGAAAATTATTAAATATAGGTATTCGTTTGAAGGACTTTCTTTTCAATTTGTATTTTATAAGGATTGCTACTTAAAGCCTTGAGACTTCTTAATTACAGTCAGGAAATTGAGCAACTTTGGGTAGTTAGTGGATAATTTCTTATATAAAAAGGGAATGTCAAAGTCAGAATACTCGTTAGGCAAGTAATTCATGCAAACTGCTCTTTAGATACCACATCTGCTTTATCACTAGAATAATAACATAACTCAAAAATATTCTTTGTTAGAATTTCTCTCTTGAAAAGACACAATTAAAAGAAATGCAAGTCATTAAGTGTGAGATAATATTTATAAAACATAAAATTTATAAAAGGACTGATATTAAAGAAAAATATATATAATACCTATAATATGAAGAATTTTTATAAATCAAGAAGGACAGATAATCTAATTGAAAACTGGGCAAGATACTTGAAAAGCTACTTAGCCAAAGAATATATCAAAAGGTGATCAACTACACTAACAATTATGTAAATGCACATTCGCAAACAACGATAAGACATTGCTACTTACTCAGTTGAATAGTTATAAGGAAAAAGCTGGCACTGCTAAGTGTTGGTGAAGACATAGATCTATAGGAACCCTCATATATTGTTGACATATCAAAATTTACCATTTGGTAAGATTCTTAAGAATTTTCTGGTAAACTATAATAAAATGTAAGTATATAACCTATAGAAATACGTGTAAATATTCATTAAAAGCTATGAATGAGAATTTTAGTACATTACTTGTAATTATCAAAAATTGAAACAAAAAGCCCAATATTCATCAACAGCAGAATGAATAAATAATGTTATAGAATACTCTACATCAAAGAAAATCAGCTAACTATAGATGTAAACAATAACATAAATGGTTTTAGTCAACATAATTCTTAGCCAATAAAGCCAAACTCAAAAGAATATGCATTCTGTGATTCAAAATCAGGCAAAATATTTATGTGGAAGTAGAAGTCATCACAGAGTTGTGGTGGAGAAAATGCAAGTGGTGGTGATGGGAGGAAGGCCTGAGAGAGGCTTCTGAGATGCAGGTGATATTATAATTCATGACCTGGATGCAGTTTACCTGGGTTCAATTTACATTAATGCATTGAAATGTATGCTTATGATATTTGTACTTTTCTGTATGTATGTTTAAATATTTTAAAATATTATTATTTTAATATTAGAAATATATTCAATGCATCCTGAAAAAACTCATAGTGCTTTTTTTTTCATGTTTCTTCTTAAAAGAAACAATACAACCAATTGTCTTCAAGAATATAGTATTTCATGGTTACTGCATATCCTGTGAGTAAAGAAATTGACACTAGAAATTTCCCTTAAATAGTACCTTGAATTTTCGCTGAGATTTACCATGAAATAATGAGCAGATTCTAAGGTAAAACACTGATACAGCCTTCTGAACTCTATTTTTCTTCTTAGGTTAACATATACATGCCACCAAAAGAAATAAAAAAGTGTTTTTTGTTTTTTGTTTTATATATTTGCTTGACAAGTGCTGGCTATTACAGTAAAATTTGGTCCTCGTAATAGTGTTGGTTATGTTATTAATGCATTTTGAGACTGTGTTACATAATATTTGAAAACATGAGGTTTTCAGTCAGTGTACGAAGACTTAACTCAAGCCTGCCTCTGGCTCTTATCAGCTTTTGGCTTCACCACCCTGTGTTTCAAGTCTTTACTGGTAAACAGCTCATTGTCATTGTACTAATCTTGTATGGTCCTCATGTGACTAATGTAACAATGCAAATAAAGCACATCTCATCTCAAGATGCATGACACACTAAAATGCTCAGTAAATATAATTACACATTAATTTAGAAATAAGAATGTATTATTCACAATAAAATAGGGAAGTGAATCACTAAATAGAAATATCAATGAAAATCTATTTATTTCAAAATTGTACTATACTATGTACTATTTATTAATTTCTACTTCTCTATGAGTAGCTCCAACAGCTTATAGATCAGCTTCTTTTTTTTTTATTCTTTAGCTTAAACAAACATGAATTACAACTGAAACCTAAGTAATAAAGTAAGTGATACCAGATTTGGTTGCAAAAAGCCAACTCTGATAGGATGGGATTTTGAGAGTGGCTATCTAATCTGCTTTAAGTTTAAAGGAAATGAGAATGAAGCTCACATTGAAAAATGTAACTGTGGTAGCAAAAGGCACACAGTGGCAAAATTGTCACTTAAATCGTCACCTGTAGTTACCTGTAATAAAATGCCTAGTGAAGGTATAGGTATGGAGAACCAAATATCGATTATTAACATTTGTGCTGGGCACGCAAAACACAGGGATTATGGAGTGGGATAAATGCTTTTTGCAACACTGAAAGATTGAAGAAAAAACAACAGGCTTTTTCAGTTCCATGCTTAAGGCATATAAGAGAGTCTGTAAGCTTTTATGACTGCCATAAAAATATATCGTCAAAAACCACACACAGAGTTTGTTATTGGTTGGAGATAAATTATGATGTAGGTTGAATTCACAAACTTCCCAGATTTCTTCTGTCAAAGTTATTCATTAGGAGGAATGGGACTTGATAGTTGGAATGCTGACATTTAGAAGTATTTAGATAATTTTCAGGACCATAAGTTTCAAATTCAGCTGAGCCTTTCTAGGCAGCAGAGACAGATACTCCTCCACTGTCTGATAAAATCTGTCTTCCATTAATTGGAAATCCATTAAGAACTCCATTTAGGTTGCTGTCTTTTAAAGTCCTGTCAATTTTCTTCATTCCTGTCTCTCCTGAGTGAATCTTGATCTGAAATTATATTCAGATCCCAGCCTATCCCAGCATGCCAGTTAAGAAGTTGATCCTGGGATGTCAAAATTATTCCCAGGTTTTCAAATTCATACCTTCAAACCATGGGTAATTTGTGAGTTTGCTAAACTTAGAAGAAGAGAGGAAAAACATGCTAAGTTCAAAGTGTTCTATCTAGCAGCTAGGAATTCTCTCTCTCTGTTACATCTCTGAAACAGGTTCAACAGTAACATACTTAGCATGAGATTAAATTACCAGGAATTTCTGGGTATAGCCAAGAACTGTTCTGTCCAATACTGTATTCATGAGCCAGATATGGCTATCAATGTATCAAAATGTGCTTAGTCCAAATCAAGATATATTTTAAGTATAAAATACACACTATATTTTGAAAACTTAATACAAAACAAAAATAGAATATAATTAATGAATTTTATATTGATTAAGTGGTTTACTTGTTGAAGTGATGTTTTACATATATTAAATAAATTATATGATTAAATATTTTACATTTCTTTTTTAATATGGCTACAAGTAAATTTATAATTACATATGTGACTAACATTACATACATATATATAGATATAGCTATAGATATAGATATACAATACTCTTTTTAGAATAAAAGATGTAAAGACTTAGATTAGAGTGTTGAAGTAGATTTATCATGCATGTCTGGTTCACCCAACTATGAAATAAGTCACCCAAAAAGTCCCAGAAATCATTTCCTTTACTAATACTTGGACAATTCAATAGTGATGAGAGAGTCAACATCCTTGGAAAAAAAGCTCAAATGATGTATTCTGGAATTCCTTACTATAGGTGGGGAGTTATAGTCATTGAGTTCTCAATGGGAATGATAAAATGAATCCAGCTTTTACTTATCAGTAGCCATTTCTCATAGTTATTATAATGGACAGCAAGGCAGAGTGAGGATCTCTATTTCATGAGACTGTTGGGCTGTCCTACAAGATGCAATAAGTATTCTAAAATGGTCACCAAAAGATAATTCTGTTTATTCTATGTCTATAATGTTTAGGCCAGGTAACAAAAGGGTAGATGTAGGAGAGACACAAAAATTATGTTTCTTGCTTATGGATCTTAGTATTTAATCCAGAACTGATTCCCCCAGGGATGACCAAGATAACCTTATTTCTTCCTCAGACTAAACTTTAGAAAGGAATATTCCTGACTGTAGGCCCTGAACTCCATTTTCTTAAAGCATTTACAGTAGAAAATTTATAAATGTTAATAATCCTTTCTCTACCTCTTTGAGATGTAAATATTTTTAAAGTCTCTTACTAGTTTTACAACCCAGAAATATCTTTCTCAAGGACCTGAGAGTAAGAAAGATAGGATCCCTATCTTCCATTTTCTGTGGCAGGTAAGGAGCAGGCACCTGTCTTCAATTTGTGAAACTACTTCCTATCCAATTAGTAAACACAGATGGCCAATAATCCACCCACTCCAGCTTTTAAAACTCTTTCACCTTTTTTTTTCAGTGTAGTTGAGCTCAGACTGAATTTTGGTCTCTCTCCCCTATTGCAATGGTCTTGAAAGAAGTCTTTTTTTCCTGTCAAAAATTTTCCTGTACAATTTTTGGATTGATGAGAAATTCTGCAATGCTTCCATTGTTCTAGAAGCCTACATGGACTGTCAGCCATTATGGTCTCATCATGTTATGGGACAGGCAAAAAGGGGAAGTACGGTATAGACTGAAGTGGTTATTTTTTTTTTTTTAAATCCAAATTTGCAACCTTATGAACGTGAGAACAGTTGTTCTAGGAACTTGTGGGGTATTCCACTCTGCCTCATAGTATTGCTGTTCCAGTCATAAAGTTAATAAAAAAAAAAAATACTATAGCAACCCAATGTAAGCAGGATGATTGAAAGCTTTGTTCCTGAATGAAGATTTGTGTCACGCTACAAAGTATAAAACACTGACCCCGCTGAGATGCATCCAAGCATTTAACTCAGAAAAACTGAGGACAAAAGGAATATGAAAATAGGAAAACTGAACATAAGAAGCGTAATGGAAGAAAGTTGTTGCTAATTTTAGCTCCAGTCCAGTGAGAAGATAAGGAAATAAGAGCAATATTAATGACTCATATTTTCACCCTTGTTATGTGGGTATTAGTTTCACTTTCTTCTTTTTTTGTTCTACAGTTGGTTTTTAGTTAAGTTCTGCTTATGGGAGGCATTCATGTGAGATTGGAAGAAGGGAGAATGGGAGAAATTATATGCTTTATTTACCGTTTCTTGCTCTTTTGAGGCCTGTGGAGGGTAATTACAACTGACAGCAATCTCCAGGTGCCTTGGTGTTGAATCCAATGGCTGCAATGGGATTATAGACTGTAGCATATCACAAGCTGTAGCAGTATCAGTTAGTATTTGCATCCCTCACTTAACATGGTAGTGGTGATTTGGGGATGCTTGCTAACACAATTTTCATCCTGCACTGCCAGTCCTGCTATTATATGGCTCTATAACTGACAGTTCTGCTGGTAGATTTCATGTACCTAGAATGAACATAACGCAATGCAACCAGGATTTTTGGAAATGGGCATAATTCCTATGTTATCCAAATTGATTGTATGTAGAAAACCAAGAAGAGCTCCTAATTTTATGGCTTAAATCTGTCATTGTATTTACCAAAGCAGGAATGGGAAACATATGAAGAACTCCCACAGAATTATAAACCTATCTCACAAATAGGTATGTTAATGTCATAAATAAAATAGTACTAAATTAAATACAGCAACAAATTAAATGATTAATGAAAACTGATAATATGATTTACACAAAAAACATAGTCACATCATAATAACTGAAAAAGTCTACAATGTTTAATATAACTAATTATATTAGATAACTTGAGACTTATCACTTTACAGAGTGGTGCTAAATTGCTCTTTGAGAAGTAAAATATTATTTGGGGAAAATAATTATATAATTACCTGGGAGAAAAGATGACACCTCAAGAGATTGAGTGTATGTAGAACTACAAGGTATAAGAAAAGAGACCAATTTATAAGGCTCTCAGGAAAGTGTGGGTGGGAATTTAAATTCAGACAGCACAATGAAAAAACTTGCTTAAGAGTCAGAGAAAATTGTTAGATAGGCTCTCTTCAGAAATTCTCCAAATCTCCTGATTCTGAGACACTGTGGAATTGAATGGGATTTAAGCTAAATTTACCTTGTCTTTCTGGGTCAAGTTTATATCTGGGCTACATATTTCCTAGACTCATCATGAGTCAGTTGAACTGAGTTGCAGTTACCAGCTACATATCAAATTAAATCAAAACCCTAGAGCTCTTCATAGGAGCAGAGATTGATGCTAAATTGATTTGGGCCATCCTTTAAATGCACTAAGTCCGAGGACATTTTTAGAATCTTCTTTTATATCAGTGTAATGGCCCTAAGGTAGGTGTTCTTATATGCACAGATGTCATGTACATATATGGGCATATATGTGAATGGACCATGCACTGTTAAAGGGTGTTTACTTTAGACAAAACCCAAGAATGCTTAATATAGGTAGAAGTCACAAAAACTTAAGATTCATAAATAAGTCTAAATATGTATTTTCAATATTTTACTAAAAGTAAAAATGAAGTTTATATCAGATATGCTTAGGCTTATCTATTAATATTATAGATACCTCACCTGCTTCACATGCCTAGACAAAATCACTTAACGACCTACTTCCCACTTGGTGATTGTGATCATACAAACACTGCTTCTTCTTTAGATGCTATATATCAGAAACTAACAATGTTCTTGGAAAGTGCAGTGGCAAAGAATGGGAAGGAGAGTTTTAAATTGAGGTTCAACCTGCAATAGTAGAGAAGTTTCACACCTGGAGGCAAAATAGAAAAAAGAAATTGATATAAAGTTTCTCGGCCAGCCATTAAATGTAGCTCCGACTCAGGTGGGGCAAAGACAGTATATGTAACCTATACATTTTTGCCCCCGTATATTCTGAAATTAATATATATATATAAATAAATTTTTCACATTTAAAAAAACAAATGTATTTGAATGTTGTCTCAAGAATGCCAATGCCTCACAATCCTAGAAGATTGCTGATAAAAATCAAATGAATCTTCTTTGCTGTGGAAAGGCATAAGTCAATTTTTTGACCATGAACCAATACTTGGGAGAAAGGCATCTAGATATATGTTAATATGAAACATATTTTTCAATAAATAACACATAATTTTTTAATATAGTGTGGTAAATCATACTATGAATAATTGAATACTGGAGAAATTTGTACAGAACTTTATAACAGAAGCTCAGCTTTCCTGAGAGACCTAAAATGCTCCCAACTTCTCAGTGTTTATGAAATTAATGTTAGGGAAAAAGTCCTGTTGTAGTGAACAAATGGACTCCCTAACATCTCAATTCTGAGAGAATGGTATTTCACTTGAGAGGTAATAAAAAGGAAGTAGCTGGCCTGTGATGAGAAAAATTAAAAAAAAAATAAACATAAAGGCTCAGAGGTGAGAGGAAATGGACATATTTAAGGTTCTAGAAGACAACCAGTGTGTCTAAAGCTTGTGAGCCAGAGGAAGGGGTGTAGGAAAAGCTTTCACACTGCCAGCACTGGGTTTAGATATTGCCAAGGATATAACAGGAAGCCACTGAATGATTTAAGTAGGGTGGGTGAAATCTTCAGTATATGGAGGTAGGGGTGAGGATTCAAGAGCTTAATAGATGAAAGTGGTGATGAGAAAACTGCAAAGCCAGTGGTATCAGCCTCCAAGAAGCTGATTTATTTGTGGGAGAGAGGACAATGGAGCTCAAAAACTCCACAGCTTCAGGTGATTTAAGGATAAAAATCTCTTGTGGTGTAGACTGCAGGGAAAAAAAAAAAAAACAAGCCTTCAAGGGACAACCAGTTTTAAATTAGGATTAAGATGTGAAGGCAGAGGGAAGTTTGAAGATACCAAAGTAGAGGTTCCAATAGAAGTGATAACTGGAGTGTTTGGGGAAAGAAGGAGTAATCAGACATTGGATCAAATCACGGGACACACAGAAACTAAGGGGATAATGTTAGGATGAAGTCGCTATAACAGACACTAGTGTGAGACGTGATGGGAACACTTATCAATTAGGATGGTGACAGAACAATTTCTGTAGACCTACTTCTATAATTCCCTCTGAGAAGGAAAGCTCAGGAGATGATCATTTCCTGTAGTTAATACCACTTATGGGCGGCAGCAGCCATGCAGAAGATCAGAGATGCTCTCTCTCCCTACCTCCCTCCCTCTCTCTCCTTCTCTTTCTCTCTTCTCTCTCTCTCTCTCATCTCTCTCTCTACATATGTATTCTTTAACCTATCATACTATCTAAAACTCACAGTTTCCTCAGACAAAAAGTAAAATTTTAAAATTATAACTCAGGTGAAATAACAATTAATAGAGTGCTTTCCCCCAAATGCCATAGAGATGCCATGCAATTGCTCCCTCTTCATCGCATTGCACTGGTTGCTAGGGCATGACATCCTCATCACGGTTATTAAGAAACAGCCAATGTAAAAAAGACAGGCACTCTCGACATTTTGCAAGAAGGATGCTTTGTAGAATTGTGTAACATCAGTTAACTAAACTAAGATAAAATGAGATGTCTATGATACTGGTGCCTCAACTAAGAAAAATAAATGCTCTTTTAATCTTGAAATTTTGTACCTAAATTTCAGAGAGGTAAAGTGATGAGTCACCCACCACCTCCTCAACCTTCTCAGTACTCCATTTTCTATTATTGATGCAAATCAAATAAAGAATAAATTCATACGGAAAGAGATGTTTAAAAGCTCCAGGGAAACTGGAGCTAGATCAGTATGTTCAAGGAAGTGAACAGAATAAATCATGGATACACTTGAATCTGGCTGCCATTTTGTTCCCTTCAAATAATTTTGCAAATCTATTTTCTGATCCATTATGCATTGATTTTATTGCAATTATCAAATTTATTATTTAGAATTTCATGATTGATGCCTTTGTTTAACCAGTTAAACTACACATAGAGGCAGCAGTGCTATTTTACTCTGCTAAATAGCATCTGCCTCTCAAAAGCATAAATTGTTGTAAAGCCATTTTTTCCTAGATACACTAAATAAAATTTTAACCAATTTAACAAATGCCTCTTAAATTGAAATACATTAATTCTTATATGTCATTCTAAAATAACTTTGGAATTGTCTTTCCTGACATGGCATCAAGAAAATTCACGTGGGCCGGGCGTGGTGGCTCACCCCTGTAATCCTAGCCCTCTGGGAGGCCGAGGCAGGTGGATTGCTCGAGGTCAGGAGTTTGAGACCAGCCTGAACAAGACCCCATCTCTACTAAAAATAGAAAGAAATTATCTGGACAACTAAAAGTATATACACAAAAAATTGGCCAGGCATGGTGGCGCATGCCTGTAGTTCCAGCTACTCGGGAGGCTGAGGCAGTAGGATCGCTTAAGCCCAGGAGTCCGAGGTTGCTGTGAGCTAGGCTGACGCCACAGCACTCGCTCTAGCCTGGGCAACATAGTGAGACTCTGTCTCAAAAAAGGCAAAGAAAAAAAAAGAAAATTCACGTGTCCTCAGAAATAAATGTGCAATTGAAACAGAATGATTACAACAAAACTAATTTCCACTGGGGACAGAAGAAACATCAGACTAGAAAAATAAATGCTTAGTTATATAAATCATAAAACAATGCCTACAGACACAATTACAATTACAAATTTGGCATCATACTTAAGGTTGCTTCACATCATTTTAGTTGTAGGACAAAATAGAAGCTAAGGTTAAAATTTTTCTTATTTCACTAGATGAACTTTCTGCCTTCCTTCTTATTGTAAACAACTTCTGAATTTAGAAATGAGATATTGATTTATGTTTAATCAAGGATTAGTGATCACTTTAATTATAACACTTCAATTAATGTAATTAATTGGAAATTTTATGGTCTACTAAAAATTCCCATGTTTCAAATCATGGGCTGTCAAAATTTAATTGAAAGGAATTTTTTGTTGGAGGGATTGCCTCCTGAAGATTGCTTTAGTACTTTGGGGTGTGTGTTTGCCCACAGGTACTCTGCCAAACTATGTAATAAAAGACTCCATTGTGGACTTGGATTCTTTCCTTAGAGTGTATGTATTTTCTTTTTTTTGCTCTAGCATCAACTTTTGTATTACAATTAAGAGAAGTACTCAGAAGTCCCTTTTGCAATATTATAATAGTCAAAATAGATGATCAACCACACTCTAAAATCTATTTGTAAAAATATCTTTAGGAAATTTTATATATTTAATAGATTAAAGCAGATCTTTGTCAGGTTGTCATAAAGAATAATCTAATTATATCTCATTTTAGAAATTTCTGATAAAAATAAATGATTGATACATTAAGAAAATCTAAGTAATATTATATTGCCATTGCTTTATTATTGTGGTATGTCCCACTTATGAAGAGGTTTTTAAATCATTCATATTCTCACTAATGATTATTTATAAAAACTACTTTTATATACATATTTCAAACCTATTATACAAATATACTCTCAACAAAATAGATACCAATGATATCATCTTTGCTTCCCATTGTGAATTTCCAGTTCACTGACTCCCTCTTTCTGAAAAATTTGCTCCTTTTGAAAAATATTAGCTCCATCTGAAAAATGCTACTCATACCATGATCTCCACATCCTTCTGATACGTATCTACTTCTTGGTGACTTACTCTTATTGAACGAAGAATTCTGTCCCTGACTCAAAGTCTCTCTCTCTCTCTCTTTTCTAATTCTGACCATTTTTAGTGATTTTACACTTTGTAAAATATATATGCTAAAATGGTCAGGTGTTATGTCTTGCCCCTGCAATTCTAGCACTTTGGGAGGCCTAGGTGGGAGGATCATTTAGGGCCAGGAGTTTGAGACCAGCCTGAACAACACAGCAAGACCCCATCTCTACAAAAAATTTAAAAATTAGCTGGGTGTGGTAGTGCAGAAGCAGATAACAAATGCTGTTGTTCTTTACACATAAGTCAGCAGTTTTCAACTGAGGGTATCTGGTAGGTAAAGGATAGGAATGTTGCTAAACATTCTATAAAACACAGTGTAGTCTTCCACAACAAAGAATTATCTGGCCCCAAATGTTAACAGTGCCAAGGTTGAGAAACCCTGCTGTAATTAACGTGTGTATTCTATTATAATCCTCCATATGAGAGGCCTAGATGCAGATCCATGTAATACATATACAATTTTGCCAAAAATGTAATGGGTTAAAACATAACAAGTTTATTTTCTTACAGTCCTGGACATCAGAATTCCAAAAGTGGGTCGTCAGGGACTGAAAATGTCAGCAGAACTTCATTCTTTCTGGAGCTCTAGAAAATCATCTATTTTTGTGTCTTTTTCACCTTCTAGAGGCCGCCTGCATGCCCTGGGTCATGGACCCCTTTCAACAAGGGCATCACTCTGACCTTTGCTTCCATCTTCATGTTTTTTTCTCTTACTCTGATGCTCCTGCCTCCCCCTAAGGACCACCGTGATCCCATTTGAACCTACCCTGAATAATCCAGGTTAATCTTGCCATCTCAAGATCCTTGACTTAAATCACATCTATAAAGTTCCTTTTGACATGTAAGGTAACATATTCACTGGTTTGAGGGATTAGAAAAGGGGAACCATTGTTGGATGGGGAGGCATTATTCAGCCTACCATATGACAAAGCTACTTGCATCTTTATACCTCTCCTTCTTCCCTCCCTCCTGCTGTAACAGTAAAAATTCCCTTCACCTACCAGGAAACAGTTACCTCTCTTTTACTCTCCTCTTTGCATTTCATTTTCTCCAAATTTCAAGGGGACATTGCTCCTTAATTTGCAGCAACAATCACTATTTTATATAGAATTAATTCATCATTTATCAAATTAAACACAAAAATAATCCTCCCCCACAAAAATGCTAACACCAAAAGCAAAGCTCTCTTGCCCACACATCCCACGTTATCTCCTATCATCTACTTTCTTTTGCAAGGATGTGTGTTTACACTATTTTTCTTCTTTATTTCTCATTCATTTTTAACTAACCTTAAACCAGTTTATGTGCCCCACTCTTTTATTGATACCGTTTATGTTACAATCGAGAAAAGCCACCATTTCTTTTTTGATATGCAACTGAAATAAATTAAATAAAATCTACCATATTACCTAGCCAATTAGGAGGAAATCAGCTTTATTTGTATTTGAGAGCATTTCCCTCTTGTTTCCAATTTGAACTCACTGTCCATTCTACCTTAACTTTTTTTCTAGCCCCCTCCTTTTCTGCTTGATGCTAAATATCAGCATTCTCCAATGTTTCCAGTCCTTGACTTCATCCTACATGTACACCACTTTCCCAGGCAGTATCATCCAGACCCAGGGCTGGGGGCTTTCCAGTTGTAAACTCTATCTTTACCACTGGTATTTTTATATTGGAGTCTTCCAGATTCCCGACTTCCAGCATCTCTATTTGCCTCTTATCAATGTCCAAGACAATAGAAAGACTTGTAGAGACTGTTTTCAACATAATTACAAAGCTGTCAACAACTCTACCAATACTTGTTTTTGTCCATGCAAACATAATTTGTCTCCCAGACAATTGATTAGGCTTTTATCCGGCCTCCCTTTTACTCTCAACCCTGCCTCCATAGCCACCCGACTGATTCTTTTAAAATTAGAGTTGTGGCATATTACTCCTCTGATCAAATTTATCTGATGTCTTCCTGTATCAGATCAAACTTGAAGTCCCTACTATGCTCTATAAACTGGGGCCCATCTCCTCTGTTCCTAAGGCTGTCACCTCAGAGTCTCAATAAAGGTATCCTGGCCCCCTAGCTTTTTCTTGAATACACAAATCTTGTACTTGCTATTTCTTTTCCCAAAATGTTCTTCCCCTAGTGCCATGGTTTGAATGGTTGTGTTCCCTCCAAAATTCATGTTGAAATTTAATCACCAATGTGATAATATTCAGTGGTAGGCTTTTAGAAGGTGATTAAGTGATTAGGGCTTCTTCCCTATAAATGATATTAAGGCCTTTATTGGAAAAGGCTTCAGACAGTGTCATTCCCTTTTGCCCCACCACCTTTTGCCATGTGAGGACACAATGTTCAAGGTGACATCTTGGAAGCAGAAACCAGGCCCTCTGAAGACACAGAATTTGCCAGTGAAATGATCTCAGACTAACCAGCCTCCGTAACTATAAGAAATGAATTTCTTTTCTTTATAAATTAACCAATCCCAGGATTTTGTTATAGCAGCACAAACGGAATAAGATGCCAAGTATCAACAAGCCTTGTTCCTTTAATTCCTCATCCCATCTTTACCTTTTTCTTCTTACTATTTATTACCATTTGACTTATCAGTTTATTTCATGTTTTCTCCTGTGAATTATTATCAATAATAGTAGAACTTTGTGTTCTCAATGGCCTGCCTAAACATATTTGTTGAATGAATGAATGTATTTAAATCCCAAATCCCTGGCCATTACTAGCTATATGTCTATGGACATGTTATTTAACAGGTCTAGCCTTAGTAATCTTACTTCTCAAATTCAAATAATACCAGATCTTAGTATCAAAGGGTTGTAAAAATGATTATATAAGATAAACCATATAAAGCATTAAACTAGCTAATGAATGTTACTTCATATTCCCTCTTTCTAATCTTTTACTCCAGTGGTACTTAATATTGTTCTTACCTATTACTTGTATATAGACATGAATTCTATATACTTTATTGTGTGCAATTCTTCCAAAACAAATGCACTCTGGTACACTAATCTAGTTTTCAGGGAATTTAGAATAATTATTGAGAATAATATACACAGTTAAAACTCTTATAGTTCTCCCTTCTTTTCTCTTTCTCCATTCATTCATGTTCTCATTGCCATGCATATAAAGCCTATAAAACACAGAGCTTTATATCTAAAGCATATAAAAATATTGAGAAGATAAATCCTTATTTTATGTTTTTTTTTTTCAATTCCATGATAGCATCAGGGAACTGGACACTTCCATTTTTACCTTCAAAGTTTAAATTATTTCTCTCAAAATGACCTGCTACCTGAAACATCCAGATGTCTGATGTCTGCTTCAGTCTTTTTTAAAAGACTGCTTGAAATTTATAGATGAGCAGAAACTAAGATAATTCCTCTATTATAATGTGCATGTTACCCAATCAACCATTTGAGCTGATAGTATTCTTATTTGACAACTAATTTAATTCTTGGCAACACTATGTACTTTAAAGATTGATTGCTTGTATCCCAAATTTCTAAGAAAGAAAAATATATAGTCAAATTAAATTTTTGGAAACATAGCTCTAACAAAAGTAAATGGAGAAACATAACTAGAAATCTATAGAAATCTGTTTTCAACAGCAAATAGAAAAAGTATATGACAAGTTGTAAAAATGAAAAATAAAGCAGAGTAAACATAATGTTTACAACTATCTCTATCTTTGTATATGTCAAGAGAAAGAAATTCCATAAATTCTAGAGCTGATAAAAATGTATCATTTTATAAAGGCCTTACTCCATATACTTATTTTAACATACATACAAATAAACATGCAATTAGAATATTAATAAAGTATGTTCACTAATACTTTGAGACATGAATGATACTAGTTGATTAGTATACCAGAATTTGTGTATTTTCTTTGTCAAATGAGTTTATTACTGAGAGCTCAAATATAAAGAAGTTGAAAATGTTTCTGGTTTAGTAACAGAGAAAAGTTGCAAGTATTTGGTATGTCTAGTGCCATATTTCATGTCAGCAGATAATTCAGATAGCAAGTGTTTACTGCTTCAAGCAAAATAATTGATTTACTTTAAGAAACTTACATGGACATATTTCCCAAATGCAAGTCATCCTGCTGAGTTTTTTAAATGGATTAAATAAGTTTTAACTTTTATGATAACTTTATTTCATATTAGTGCCGATAATCAAAACCCTTCATGAATATAATAAAAATACTCTAAAGTTTAATGTTCTCATGTGTACTCAAATTTTATACATAACTTAAGGGGTTCATTGACCCCTTGGAATTTAAACCTAGGCCCCAATAAGAGTATCAGGCTCAAAGTTTCTGGTTTTTACAACTATCAGTCAACTTGCTTCTATATCAGCACTTTCTTCTTCTTGTAATCCTTTCCATCTAAATCCCTATGGTTTAGGAAAATCAAACCACGAAGAATTATTAATGAAGCAAGGATCGATATGTTCTTCCATGAATAAAGAATGTAAAATTGACTACATGTGTTTATATTTTTTGTATTTTTTCTCTACTTTCACGTTTTTAGCTCCTTTCTAGATGGTTAACATTTAGTTGGTGACAGCTGATTATGTGAGCTGTTTCTTTTTATGTAATCATTGAAAGGGAAAGTTCGGTGGTTATAATAATGGAAGTCTAAAGATGTCCTTGCCTAATCTTGAAAATCTGTAAATATGGTACCTATCATGGCAAAGAGATTTTACAGATGTGGCTAATTTAAGGAACTTGAGTTGGGGAGATTCTCCTTGAATGTCTGGGGGGCCCAGTGTAATCACAAGGGTCCTTATAAAAGGGAGGAAGAGGGGTCAAAGGCAAAAAAGATGTGATAATGGAAGTAGAGGTGAGAGGGGAGAGAGAGAGAGAGAGAGAGAAAATGCTAAGGTATTAACTTTGAAGATAGAGGAAGGGCCCTTGAGCTAAGGAATGCAGGTGACCCCTAGAACCCATAAAAGGCAAAGGATTAGATTTTCCCCTAGAGCCCTCAGAAAGAACACAGTCCTGTTCATCAATTGATTTTAGGACTTTTGACCTCCAGAATAGTAAAAAAAATAATAATTTTTTATTATTCTAAGTAAGTTTGTGTTTGTCATAGTAACAATGAGAAACTAATACAGCAAATATGGGTAGATTAAATATGAAATGCATTATAATATGTAAATATGTTAAAAAATAATTTCACTTTTAATTATATACTTTGATTATAGCAAGTAGGTGATTGGATTAATTGCTATAGGTGATATTTATGCTTCCCCAAACTTCATATGTTAAAACCTAATTATCCCCAATGTGATAGTCTTTAGAGGTGGGGCTTTGGGGAGGTGATTAAGTCATGATGTCAGAACCTTCTTATATAGTAATAATGCCCTAGAAAAGAAACCTGGAAAGCTCCCTTGCTCCTAGTGCCACGTGAGGACACAGCCAGGAGACAGCCATCTATGACCCAGGAAACAGGCCCTCATCAGACACTGAATCTTCTCACACCTTGACCTTGGGCTTCCTTGCCTCCAGAACTATGAGAAATAAATATCAAGTCACTCGGGCTGTGCTATTTTGTTATAGCTGCACAAACTATGACATTAATCACTACATTAATTTATTTTATCACTAATACTATAAACAGTAATTAACAGGGAACTTAAAAAATGAAGAAGGAAATAAACAGAAATATAGCAACTCAAGATCTTATTTTATACGAAGAGGAATAGAAAAGTGTTTTATGACGGTATGTTGATGAAGCAGGAAATGAGGCCTCTAACAAGACTTAGCCTTTGCCTTTCTAGAAAAAATTGAATATGAAAATTTCTCTAGCTATGAGAGAAGAGGGAGCACAATACAGTATAAGTAGCTTTATTCACAAAAAATATATGTTAATGTGTTTACAGAAATTTTATTTCTTAAAATACAACTCTCAAGTCAGAAGAAAAATTAGATATATGATTTCTGATATCATATGCAATTGTACTTTCCAGATTGTGTGTGTGTGTGTGTGTGTGTGTGTGTGTGTATCTATGTATGTATCAGGAGTATAGATACTCTTTTTCAAAGAACATAATTTTCTGTTTGACATCTAGAGGTTAAAATAAGAAATCATATTTATAATATTGTATTAATAGTTTATGATTAAGGAATTTCAAAATAAAATTATATAGGTATTTTATAAGAGCAAATTAATTTATAACTTCTTTGCATATTTCTATAAATAAAATAATTTCTATACAGCTGACTTTTGATAATCTAGGACATGATCATTTGTTTTCAGGGCACTTCTGCTGTTCTGAAAATTTTTGCCATCAGGAATTTTGAGTCAGTTTTGGCTCCAGCTCCTGTGCCTGGGGGTGATAGACTGTGGGTGACCATCCAACTACATCGGCAACATCTGGAGCCCAAATCTCCACTGAGAGAAAACAGCAGGCAGGACCAACAGAAATTATGCCAGATGTACTATAATTATTATATTTGCAAAAGAAGTTGGTTTCATGTACTTCATCACTTTTAGCACTTTTAAAATATCTGATAAAAATTGGGTGCTTCCTTTAGGGTCTTTGGTAACATGAAAAATATCTGTGAATTCATTGGTAGTAACAAAAAAAAAAGAACTTTATTATCAATTTCTAAATTTGAAAGGAAAACCTGGTGAATAAATAGCAGATTGTTAGTTACAATTTAACTCAACAAATGATCCAGAACTACTGCTAAGAAAGACTGATGGTATGGTCTCCTCGTTCCTTTGTTTTAAATCCATCATTATTAATGCCTAAGACCAGAACAGGAGGGTAGTTTTTCTGATACAGCCCAGAAAAGATCATCCAGTTTAATTCCATTTCAAACTATTCAACAGTACTAGGCACAATACAATAAAAATAAATTAGAAGTGCCAGAATCCTCACACAGTCTAAGAGCTAGAACTACTAAAATATGCAAAGAAGAATATAATGCACCACAGCTGGCATAGTCCATTGCCTGGCCAACATGGTTTTACAACCCCCCTTCCTCCCTTGACTTTATTCAGGGCAACAAAACGCCCAGTTTCAGCCAGCAAAACTTAAGGGCAAGTCTCCTGGGAAGTTTTCGGTAAAACTTTTACATCCTTACAAAAGTACAAGGGAGGACTTTTACCTTGCTACTTTAACCATTTCATCCTACCTGCTGCATAGGTTTGATGCTAAGGATTGTGATAGATCTGTGGTAATCATGACATGATGAAAAAAGAACAAAAGACCATAAAATAAAGAGAAGAGATCCTGTATGATTTTGTCGAGCAAGCAAACATTCCAGCATCTGCCCCCCTCTAGGCTTCTTGGTAGATGGGATAATAAATTTCTGTGTAGTTCAAGCCTCTAATAATTAGGTTCCTGTTTACTTGCAGCTGATAGCTTTTCTAGCTGATAGAGAAAATATAACTCTCTTCTAGTCGAAAAGGGACTAAGATAATTTACTTAGTGTTACTGAGGATTATGTAAATCAAGGAAATAATGTGAAAAATGTATATATACATAAATATCAGTACATGATTAAGTATTTGGAGGAAAACCTAATCAGGCAAGGAGAAACAATGATAGATGCCATTTTAGATGAGAGACAAGAGAAGCAATGATGTTAAAGTCACATGGATCAATGAGATATGTATGTTCTGTGCTTTTCAAATTAATTTTTCTGTTCTCTTTGATTTAATGGGTGAAGAACTAAACTGTGAGGCAAAAAAGTAAAACATTTCTCAGGAGAAGGGAAGAAAATAAAAAATTTAGAGAATATGGTGATCAGCAAGATGATGCTATAAAAGCTATTGAATAAAGCAAAAGTGTTAAAATGGAGGCAAAAGAAAACAAAAGAACTATGGAAACTTTTAAATTATTTAGAAATAAAATTTAATATATTGATTAGAGTGCGTTATAGTGGGCAAAGCATTGTTTATAACTAAATATCTTATAAAACAATAGTAATACAAATAGAGATAGAGACACAAAGTACATAAAAGTAAATATAAATTTTCTTTTATCTCAATGATCTGAGCACAATGACACACAAGTTCGTGCCTTTCTTTGTTTACACATGTTTATAGTCAGTGATCTTCAAATTCTGTGCCTTCCAAATTTTAATTTTACTTGTAATAAGCTATTTCTGACTGGAAAGTGATTTAATATGTATGTTATAGATTCTACACTTTTCTCTGTGTGGGTAAAAGGAGAGAAATATTATGATTTCCATATTTTTGAATATATGATATAATTACCCTTTAGTGAATATTGTCATTCTTGGAAATAGAGTTACATATTACTTATAAATACTTCCTTAAAGGAAATGATCAAAAGCTTTCTTGTCAGTAAATATACACCTAATGATATAGATAATTATCAAAATAGAACTTTGTAGTGTACGTTTTAATTCACCAAGATTTCATTATGGAGTCCTTTTAATGATCATTGAGTTATTATAATCCTTATTTGAAGGAATAAAACTGACCCATGAAAATATTAATAAACACATGATGTATATTTCTACTCCAGACACTGTTTGTTTGCTTTTGTTTACTTTCATTGAATCTGTAACTCACAATATGTGCATGCTCTGGTCTAGGGCTCACCCATGAAGCTCTGAGTTCATTCCTCCCATTTTTTTTTTTTTTGGAAGTCTTTGAGCTCCATGATTGGGGTCTCTATTAATGTATTGTTCCACAGGCCATTGGTCAACATTACCTTCTTCTCTTTATTGCTCCTCTCCCTGATTTAGAACACAGGAAAATTTTTAAATAGAACACAAACACTATTCTCCATTGGGTAAGGTTATTGTCTTCCATAAAAACTGATAAATGTCAAAAACTCCTGTTGGTTGAATAAAGGGAGCACAATTTTCTTTCTACATTTCCCTGTCTTTTCAGTATGAAAAAAGAAATTGGGGAGAGGAGTTGTCATAACTCAAACAGCTAGATGTTCGGTGTGTAGGTTTGCAGGATGGAAACATTCAAACACTAACTAGAAGACAGAAGTTGGCAAATCATTGCTTATATTACAGATCATAATACAATGACATCCTGTGCTCAGAAGATGAGTTTTGGGAGGCAGAAGAACCAGGCCAGCTAAGAACAACTCAGGATTTTGCATTTGGACTCCACAAAGAAAAATACATGAACAGTATCTAATTCCTAATGTCTGTTTTCTGTGGCACATTAAAACACACACACACATACACACACACTTTATTTTGTCCTAGTGCTGAGTTGCTCCCTAATTGTAGGTATATTTTTTGTCTTTTACTTGCTTCATCAAGACTGCAATGATTTGACTGATACCCATCTCCTTCTCAAGCTGCTATTGCCTTTCCAAATATTTTGTATGACATCCCTAAATCATATTTATCACTGTTTTACTATTAATATAACTCAATAAAGCTTTAATATAGTTGTCAGAAATATTATTCTACAATATTATTATTTTATCATTTCTTTTTTTGCAAATTTTATTGGTTTCTAATAACCATAGTTTCAAAACATGAACTAATTCTTCAAGATACTATAACAATGTGATCCCATATACTATTTCCAGCCTCTTTAACAACTTAACCTGGTACCTTAAATTACTTTGAACACATCACAGATCTTCTCTAATTCATTCGTTTATTTAATAATTGAGCACCCATATGTGGAATACATTGTCAAAAGTCGTGTGATAGAGTAAAAAAATAAGTGAAAAAATTCTGCCATTTTGAAGCTTACATTACTCTGGGAGAAAACAGAATGTAAATATGATAAGTAAATTGTCATAAAAAGATGAATGGAAGTAAGAGTAAAATAAGACTGAATAAAAGCATGTGGGGGGCAGGTCCTAAGAATGAGTATATTGGAAAATAGATACTCTTTTTTTTTTAATCAATATATTGATTTTAGAGGTAGAATTTATGGACCTTTTATCTTTGATAGCAAAGAGAATCCACTATTAATATTCTCCTTTTGTTCTGTAATAAACACTCTGAAAACTCTGCTTTCTCTCTGAAAACTGTTTCCAAATTTGAAAGCCTAGTCTCCATAAAGCTGCATTTTTTCAACATTTAAACATTGATGCTTCATGGTATCTCCAAAGCTTTCTTATTACACTATATTTTACATCCCTTTGAGGAAAATCATTCATCCTTCAAAGCTTCAGTAGTCCTTACCTGGCAGATGACAACCACATTTATGTAGTTGCCAATAACTCTTCCTAGACTACCAGCCCATGTATGGAACTAGCTACCATATAGATCCATCTGAATGTCTCAACAATTCATCCTATTTTGGAAACTAAATTCTGATCTATTCTATGAAACTAGCCCATTCACAAAATAAAAATTGTGGAATAGGTGTTATTCATTCCGAATCCCGAGCCAGAAAGTTAGAAATCATGTTTGATCCATTCGTTTTCCTCTCCAACCACAACTGATGTCTTAACTGCAAAAATCTTAGATTTTCTCTTCTATTTCTATTGCTGATCCCTTTATGCTTCTCATGCTGTACTCTGAATCTACTGTGGTCCTCTCCAATCTATGTGACATACATAGTAAGGTGCTCTTGCTCTCTTTGTGTATGTGTGTGTATATATATGTGGGGGGGTATACACACACACACAACATGGTATTTTGACATGCTTATATTGATATATATACACATAGTGAAGTGATCACTATAGTCAAGCAAATTAACATACCCAGTATCTTACATAGTTTTCTTTTTTCTTTCTTTTCTTTTTCCTTTTCCCTTTTTTTTTTTTTTGTTAGTTAGGAATAAATTTGAAACTATATAACAGTTTCTGAGCTTAGGTAACTGGTAAAAGTACCTAAAATCTACCTCCTTGGCAAATTACCAGTATGCAATACAATATTATTAACTACAGTCCTCAGTTTTCACACTAGATTTCTTTTTAGACTTATCTATCCTACATAACTGCAACTTTGTACCTTTTGACCTATAATTTCACATTTCTCCATCCCCAGCCCTAGCCCACCCCAGCCTCTGGCAGCCACCTCTTTACTTTGTTTCTATGTGTTCCTTTTTACTTTTTTTTTAAGTTTCACATATTCAATCTTAAAAAAATACTGAGGTCATGTAGTATTTGTCATTCTGTGTCTGGCTCATTTCACTTAGAATAATGTCCTGTAGATTTATCCATGTTGCCATGCAAAATATTTTTTAAACTGGTGATTTTACTTACTTGTTGAACATTTCTTTTGGCCTTTCATCGCTATTGAGATAAAGAAGACATTTCTTCAAGAGGTTTAATAGCCCACTGACCTGGTCACTACCTCTATCTCTACCCTGGTTTACAACTAATCTGCTCCCGGTCCCTGCTGCTCAAATCTCCCTGACCTTGCTTCAGTTTCACCAATGTTCATGTTTTCTCCAACCATGGGTTCATTGCACATTGCTTCCCATTGCTGTACTATTCCTTTCTCCTGTAACCCAAACTTGCATAACCAGTACTATGATTTCTAACTTTACTCAAACATCATAAATTAGGACATACCCTGACTTGATCATTACACATTCTGTGCATGTAACAGAATAATACATGCACCCCATAAATACATACAAATAGTATGTATCAATAAAATGAATAAATTAATTAAAAGATCAAAAAACAAGTTTAGGGTAGTTATAAATTTCTTTCAGATACTATTCTTCATTGTCCATTCACGTGCAGGATATTTTTCTAACTTCTTTTTCACAGAACTCTTTTGACTGCCTTTAGAACACACTTCAATTTGTATTTATATATTTATTATTATTTTTTGTTTTCCAATACCAGTGTATCCCATTAGACAACAATCTCCCTAGCATAAGGGACTGTGTTTCCTTTCCCACACAATTTGATTTCTGACATCAAACAGTGTTCCTGCTACATAGTAGGGAATTCCTTATTTGTTAAATGCAAAAGTGAATAGATGAGTCTGCCTCTGCTATTTTGTGAAAATAACTTAAATCATTGGGAAATCCTCCTTAACTACTTGTTGCAACTCTCTGGATTAATTAAGAAGATATTGTTTCTATAAAACTGAGATAATTGAATTACCCAACTCAAAATAAATGAGAGCAAAAAGGGAAAAATATTTTACTTTGGAATTTGTGGGTAGTATTTATAATATTTTGCTTTCTAAATAATCCTTAAATATTATACTTAGTACAGAAAGAATTTTCAAGTTACAAATGTATACAACTTGATTTGAAATTATACTTTTGAACAAATTTTTAAAATAATAAAACTTTTTAAATTTGAAATATTTAGTATATTTATTCTGTGTACAGATTTTTCTTACTTTATATTACTGATGAGTTCTACATTAGCGATACTATAGTATCAGAAGTACTTTTTTAAAAGAAGAGGTTATGAAACATCTATAACTCTTAGAACCTTTGTGATTTTTCTTCAGAGTACCTTCTGAAGTCAAAGGTCTCCAAAAGCAAAGATAAAAGCTATACATGAACTCAGTAGGGAACAGCCACAGAGAATGAGTTGAATTATACCATGGGAACCATCTTTTGAAGATAGATAATCTCTCTGGGTCAGGTCGGAGTACAGTGTTAATGTCAAAGGACCATGCACACAAACCAAGTTCCCCTGTGACTAGCAGTGATAAATACTCTCATTAAAGTGGTCATTTATGAGTTACTCATGATGACTGACCCCATTCATAAAGTTTCCAATCTATTTTTAATGAAAATACACAGTTTAGATGGACTCATACCCTTATAAAGGATCATGGTATGCCTTTTATACACTCTGTTTTGCCCACTTTCACATATCTTTGCAGTCTGTGTAATTGCCTGCTATAAAGTCATGATTGTGAATAAAAATAAAATTCTTATATTAAATGTTCTGCCTGAATCTGGAAACATGGCCTTATGTTTATCAGAAATACACTGTTTGTAAATGTGAGGAATCAATGGAAGTACTTTAACCTAAGCCATTCCCAATACTAAAAACAGATGTTGTCAAAATATAATGTTTCCAATTCACATAAAGATTAGTATTCAAGAAGAGGGAGGAGGAAACTGTTAAATGCCTTATAATTTATAAGGATGTAATTATTTGGTGGTTCAATTAGCTAATGACTTATTTGATTTCTTAGAAGAGTTCAATATGAATGCTGAGTTGTGATTTTTATGAGCTATAAAACTCATATAAGGCAACAATTCCTATGAATTAAATAATATTTTATGAGTTGTAAAATTATAATAGTGATAGTAGTATATAATTCCAGTACAGCTGAAAATAGGAAATATTTATTATGTTTGTCATGAAAGAGAGATAATATTTTTAGCTTAAGAAAAACAATGTAAAATAGAAATTCATAAAAGTATAATACATTTTAATGTACCTACATTTTTATTCTGTCACTATGTTCCAAATTGTTAAGTCTAGTTTTCCAGTGTAGATGATCCATCATATAAATAAACTTGGAATATAATTGATGTTCTCTTGATATCAGTTTATTTCAGTTTATTTTTTAGCCATTAAAAATATATCATCTCTGTGGTGATTAAATACCATAATAAATCTGATTTTACTGTAAAAAATAATGCAAATTTATTTTTTACAATTCAAATGTATAAGGTGTACCTGAATTTCTTTTTTATCATCATTTGAACATTTGAGAAGCAAACAAAGCAAAAATACAGTCTAAGGAAATGTCTTTCTTGTTCCTTGAGTATTTTGATAAATTGTCTTTATAAACTCTTTTATAAATAAACTCTTTATCTTTATTAGGAGTCTTGCAATTGTGACTGAGTGTTTTCTTAAGATGCTTAGGAAGTTTTCTTTAAGTAAGCAGGGTTCATATTCTACTTACTTGATCATAATCTTTTAAATATGCCCATTTCTGTTCAAAACCGCCATTATGAGTAGATAATATAAATACTTTGCTGTCAGGCCCTGGGTTTACATTATGACATCTCCTTCTGTCTACCTATAAAAGGCTTCTAATTCTATTTAGAATAAAGTCTGAATCCCTTGACATAGCCCAGAAGATTCTGTATCATTGTGATGGTTAATTTTAAGTGTTAACTTAGCTAGGCTATAATACCTAGTTATTTGATGGAACACTAATATAGATATTACAGTGAAATCATTGCATAGAAGTGGCTAATATCTAAAATAAATCTATTTCTATATATGTTTATACACACACATACATTTTACACACACACACACACACACATTCTAATGGTTCTGCTCCCTTGGGGAACCCTGACTGGTACAATAATCTATCTCCGTATTCTCTCTCCAGCCTCATTGCCCACTACTTTCTTTCCTACTGAGACTACTCTAGGCACAATTTTATTGAGTGTAACATTCTTGAATCAGGGCTGGTTGTTTTTTTCTCTGATGTTCACGTTCCTAATTTGGTCACTATCTTACTCTTTCTCCAACTGTTTTAGAATTCCATTTTTTTGCCCTGAAAACCGTGAGCCCAAAATCTTCTTATTGCATGAGTGACATAATTATAATGACATGGAGTTAGACATTTCAGACTTTCTTTCTGTTTCATTCTATTAACAACCTCACTTGCCGTTCAGATTATGTCTCAATATTTTTTAGATTACTAGGAATATATATTCTACTCAGAATAAAATGCAAAAAGATTTTAGGAGGAAATTGCAATTTTCAAGCAAATTTTCTCAAAAAGATTATGTGTCACCTCAATTGCCTCTCTCCCCCTTGTGTCTGTCTGTCTGTCTGTCTATCTGTCTATCTATCTATCTATCTATCTATCGCTTTTTTTGTGCCATGATATTTTTTAAAATTAGCGATGATCTAAATTAAGACAGAAATATTTGCACAGCCTGGGTCTTGGATTCTGCTCATGCCTTGTTTACTCTGGTTTACATTATGAGAAGAGTGAGATGGAAGTTTTCAGATCCCTGTCTAGTTCTTTTTCAAGTGTTCTGGAAGAGCGTTTCATTCAAGTAATTAAATTGTGCCTAGTCATTCAAAGTTAACAGTTACATACATACTAATATTTTTCATATCTCTTTAGTAATATTTTGCTTCTTTGATCTTCACCATTTTTGCCATTCTAAAACTATTTGATTTTCTTTCCCAGGAGAAAGAGGAACTTCTCTAATTTGTATGGCACTTTCAGTTTGTTGTTTCCTTTCAGTGTATTGCTTACTTAATAGGAATATTTTCCTGCTAAAACTAACAATAATAAAAAATATTCATAAATGTTTATAACTGAGTCTTTTTGTTCTCTCTTGTTTCCCTTTCTTTCTAATTGCAAACTATACTTCACGGGAAATAGTATATTTACTCCTTAATAGCCTTTCTCCTCCTGCTGTTTATTCTTTAGCTAAAGCCATAATCTCACATTTGTGACATTACAATCATCTCTACAGACACTAATTGTTCTAAAATGCTACTTTAGGTGAAGATATACAGCAGGGAGTCAGTAAGCTACCTAAAAAAACAAAAAAACAAAGTTGCTATTTTCAACTATGCACATTTCTTTGTATGAGAAAGGGAACAATAGGTAATAGACGTTGATTACCTCCAATTGCTGGAAGTTATGTTGCTTTTTAAGTTTAAACAATAGGTATGATTCTTAACTTAGTTACTTTTTAGTGCTAATTTATTATAATAATTTTTAAAGCATTTGATGAACTAGTGTAATTAATTGTTATGCATTTCTTTTGTGTTATGGAATCCAATCTATGATTGTACTTGCCCAGAAGTACAAAATTGCCTATTATTTTCTGAAAATAATTATTTGGGAATATGTTGTGTGGAAAAATCCAGGAAAAATAAATTATAAAATAAAGTCTGTGGAAATACAATAACTTCCTCTTTGGAAGCTGAATTATATTTGAAGGAGATTGCTTGTAAAATGTTGGATCACTCTTAATTCTCTCTCTTTGCATATTGTAACATTTGTATAAATTTATATACATAAAATATAATTTAATACAAGTAAAATATGACTCCAGAAACATTGAAGGAAGATATATATTTTTAATGAAGACGTCCTAATATTCAACACACTTCTCAGAAATCTGAGATTTTTTTTTCTGTAGACATTTTTGCCGCTTTTCCAAATCCCACAATTACGAAGGTATTTAACATCTCTTCCCTTCTCTCCTATCAGTGTGATTCTTCCAAAGTAACACCTCTCTCCTCCTTTCCCAGTTCACTTAGCTTCCAATATCATAATGACGGCCCAGATGCTGGGACTAAGTTCCTCCCTCTTGTCTGATCTAAGTGAAACAAGGCAACTTGTTTTATTACCTTGTTTCCTTATATATATCTCTTAGAATGTCATATTTTCTTGCATTTGTTACATTCCTTATAAAAACACTCACGGAGTATTTCTTCCTCAGTGTATTGTTAAAATAAACAATGTACAATGTTATCAATATCCTACTTAGGGTAGGATATCAATAAATGTTTATCCATCCATTGATAAGCATCAAAAATGTTTAACAATTTAGAAATAACTCTCACCTCAACCTTAATACTACATTTTTTTTATTGGAAAACAGTAACAAATTAATCCGGAAAGATCATTTCATAAGGTGCCAAGACATAGTGCCCATTTGTCAGCTCCCAAAATATTAGGAAATGTTTTCTCTTTTAGCAATTGCTGTCATTTATATAAACTGAAACATTTAAGTATTCAATGAAGCAAGTGACTTTTTTATATCATAAATATATATTTACTTATTTATTGATTTTTGTAAACCTCTAATGGATTTAATCATTCTAGACTAGAATTTTTAAGGTGTATACAACTTATATATTTTTTTTATGTCTATGACTATCCTTTTAAAAGCTCCTCTGGGTTACTGTTCTTTATTTCCCTTGTTTGAGACACTTTTGAAAACAAGGCATTGCTGCATTGGGAGGGTTACCTTTAATTTGTTCTTAGTTACTGTATGCCCTTAGAGATCCAAAATCACTTTTCATTTTTATCTTAGTGGAATTGAAAAGATTAACTACAAGAGGGTCAAATCATATGACCCTGAGAAAGAGGATTTAATGGAGATATACTATTGATCATTTCTGAATATCCCCTTCCTAAATCTCTGTAAATGGTAAAGGATACAATAGAAAACTTAGAAATAACTTTGAAAGAAGTTACCTTTAATGTTTCAAGTTATTCTTTCCTGTTTTGAGAAATATATGAGTTGGAATTTGTCTCTCTATCACCTCTTGCAAGCAATAATTTACCTATTCACCCATAGCAAATTACAGCTCATGTAGCCAAGAGAAATACATGAACTCTTGAAATAAATGAAAAGCAGATTGCTTCTCAGAGGACTAGGTACTACTTCTGACTTCCACTTGCTCTTTTGTTACCTTGGTTAAATTGCTTAAAATTTCTAAAGTTCAGTGCCTACTAATATAGAATGATGGAGTTTTATAATATGTCATCTCTAATATTATGGCATATTTATGAATAAAGATTGTCTATAACAATACCTGCCACTGGTATTATATTACTCTCTCTCTCTCTTTCTCTCTCTCTCTCTCTCTGTATGTATGTAGAATATGTATGTGTGTGTGTCTGTGTGTGTGTGTATATATATCTCACATTAAATTTTTGATTCTGTAACTGACATTTCAATATGACTAGGCTTTAAAGGACATTATTTATCTTGAATTACATTAGTTATTCAAGTTCTAACCTACCATATTTTCCATTATTGACACACAAAGACATAAACAGAAAGCTCAACAAGCTATGCAATGTTCAGAACTCTATATGGATCTCTTTAAAAGTCACCTTATGTTGCTGTCTTCAGTTTATTCATTTATTTTATAAAGAAGTAATCCCATTAGAAATCTAATTCTATGAAAAATCTATGACAATTTCCAAAATAATATATGAGAAGACTAGGAATAAGAAGGGAGAATAAATATGTTTCATAGATTCAATTTTTTAGGAATTGAAAAGGATCAATCACACAGTCCAATGAGAGTCTGTAAGAGTCCACCTTTTCTGTCTCAATCATCTCAATAAATGGTCATCCAGCCTTTGAATGCTTCCACTGATAGGAGATCTAAAACCTTCCAAGCTGGCCAATTTCAATTATGGACAACTAACAGTACTCCCATGTGGTGAACTGAGCTTCTTTTCCTTGTGATTTCAATTGTGATCACTAGTTCATCTCTTAGAGGCAATATGGTATAAGTTTCCAAGGAAATTTATGCAAATCCTGACAATAGTTATTTATAGGCCCAACAGTATTTCCCTTTTTCAGATTAAGCATTGTCAATTTCTTTAATTATTCTTGAAGATACATAATTAGTGGTCTTAACACACTCCTCTGGATATATTCAAGTTTAGCGATGGTTCTCCAGGATTTGGTGCCTGGAAATAAATACACAACTGCAGCTATGAGAATTTAATACTAGGTCAGGTGGGATCTTATATTCTTTCACTGGACACAATCTTTTAATTAACATTGTTCAAGGTGAAAACAAATATTTATAACAGCTCAAGCACACTTTCAGTTTCAATGTAGGCATTTCTAACTTTGAAATGTTTTTAGAAATATAACAATTGCCCAAATCCTCTAGATTCTTGCTATTCTATTTTGGTAAGTTCTTGAATGTAGTTTCAAAATGCTCATATTTAGCTATGCATATTGAATAAAATTTAAAATTAACCATTAATTAAATTATACGGAGAAATAGATTGAGAGAGATTTTTAGATATAGTGAAGAATTAGACAATGGATATCTTAGTCTGTTCAGGTTGCTATGAAAAATATCATAGACTGGTGGCTTATAAATATCAGAAATTTATTTCTCACACTTCTGGAGGCTGAGAAGTCCAAGATCAAGGTACCAGCAGATTTGGTGTCTGATGAAGACAGTTGGCAGTCTTCTTACGTAACCTCACATAGTGGAAGGGGCAAGGAATCTCTCTGGAGTCTCTTTTGCAAGGGCTCTAATCCTACTCGTGATCTCACTGTATTCATGACCCAATTGCCTCCCAAAGGCTCCAGCCCCTAATACCATGACCTTGGGAGTTAAAATTCCAACATAAGAACTTTGAGGTGACATAAACATTCAGACCATTGCAATGGGCAAACAGGATCCAAGTACAAAATAGATGAAAAGCACTGTAGAATCCAAATAATAGCTCAACTAGGGAAATGTTATAAGAGAAAGGAGAGCAATGCAGGGAAGTAATGAATAATTATGGTATGGTGGTTTTAGCAGGATCAACTAAAGTGAGAAGCCCTACATTGGTGAGTAAAAGATGAATACTAAAGCAGATATGTCCCTCAAAGAGAACCGAAGACAGACCAATGCAATATTATGTAGGAAATTATTTATTTACTAGTATATCCTTGATTTCAGCCTGTATGGCATGAACTGTTTTGACATGCACAATTTCTGTTCCCAGAGATTCACAATCTAACAAAGATCATTAATGCATTAACTTGCTATAATAGAACTCTGAAAATGAAATTGAGCTAATGAGAAACATAGGTTCAAATATGTCCATGTAAAACTTAGAGTAGCTAAAAATGGAATGCATTTATACAATGATATAGGTACTACAAAAATACAATTGACAAAAAATAAAACAGTAAGCACAAACTATTTTATGAAGTAGCAAGAATAAAATTAAAATATTAGTCACCACCTTAAACATGAATCCATTCACTTCCTTTGTTAGGAAATCAAATAGAGCAAATTTATCTTCTTGCTATTTATAAGACATTTCACCTAAAAATAAAATAGGACCCAAAGGTTAAAAAGAATGAAAGGATATATATTTCAATGAGCTAACATTAGGAAAGACCAAGCATAGTGATACTAGTAACAGAATAATCCACAGCCATTATTCCCAGAGCTTGAACTGTTAGTTGCATAAACATTGGAATGCACATAGCATTTTAAATAAAATAAAAAAGACTGAATTAAATCATAAATCAATATCACCTAAATACTAATACTTTATTTCTGCCATTAAAATATATTACACTCTACCAACAAAAGATACATTAAATGTTGTAAAGAAATTAAGAATTGACTTATAATGTAGAAAGACTCTTAAAGATAAAATTTAAAGCAAATGTGTGCAGCATATTAAATAATTTCATCAGGAGACAAAAATTTCCTTGACTATTTTCTGCTTTCTAAATAGAATTGCATATACTAACCATCTGTATGAAAATTTAGAAAATGACTAAAAGGTAATTCAAGGGACAAAAGAAACAAATATTGATAATGAAAGTGAAAAGCTATGAAGTTAAAATTTAAAATAGAATTAAAAATAAAGAACTTTGAAAATAACCTATGTATTCAACAAAAGCTGGTAAAATTTTGCAATAAAAAAGGAGCAGACACACATATGCACACATCCCAGAAATACATATACAACATGAGAAAATGAAAATAAATATAATAAAGCTAAAATGAGGTCAAAATAACAAGAAAAAATTAACAATTTTGTGATGAAATAAAAATTGCTAAAACCTAGAAGTTATAGTAAAGCCAAGAAGCAGAAAACCTGAATAAAAACAAGAATAAAACATGAATTGCAGAATACAGATTAAGCATTGTCTAATGATTACTCCATTAAAATGCACCAAATTAAAGTAACTTTACAAGGAATTCTATTTTAGTAGAGTCAGATGGATTGTCTATATTAATTTTATTTTAAACTTAGGCATAAAGTCACCTCAAACAGTTTAACATGTAATTATGATTGTGATTTCTGTCTGTTATATCCATATACACATCTAATATAGTTCTATTACTTACCTATTCAATCACCTATCCACATGTCTTTTCTTTTTCCTTCTTATTTATTTTAACAGATTATGGGGTTATAAAGTGAATTCCATTGCATGTATACATCATATAGTGGTGGAGTCTGGGCTTTTGGTTTATCGATTGCCTGAGTAGTGTACATTATACCCCATGGGTAATTTTTCACTCCTCCTCCACCCCTCTACCACCTTGTGAATGGAATCTCCAATGTCCACTATACCACTCTGTGTACCTTTGTGTTGCTAAGGTGAGGAATAACCTAACTACCCTGATTTGATTATTACACATTGTATACACGTAGTGAAATATCAATCTGTACTTCATAAATTTGTAAAAGCATTATGTGTCAATTAAAAATAATAATAAAAAAATACAGAAAATAATAGGGGTAGGCAACGATGTGGAGAAATTGTAAAGCTTGTACATTGCTGGTGGGCACGTACAATGGTACCTTAGAAAAACAGTAGTTCTTGAGAAAACATTATAGCAGTTCCTCCAAAAATATATAAGCATATAATTACCATACAATCTAGATAATCACTTTTGGGTATATATCCAAAAGAAAGCAAAGACTCAAAAAGATTGACAGATGAATGAATAAACAAAATAATATATGGTACAACATGGAAAGACACTAAAAACATTATACTAACTGAAATAAGCCAGTCACAGAAGGACAAATACTATATGATTGAACTTATTTGAGGTACTTAGTATAGTCTAATTTATGGTGACAGAAAGTAGAATGGTTGATGCCAGCACATCGAAAAGGGGCAATGGAGAATTATTGTTTATGGGAATGAAGTTTCAGTTTGGGAAGATAGGAAAGTTCTAGATGTGGACAGTGATGATAGTTGCATAACAATGTGAATGTACTTGATGCCACTAAAATGTACAATAAAAAATGGTTAAGATGGTAAGAAAAAATGTCACTACACTATTCTATCAAGATAGCCAGTGGATCTGATGTGCCTATTGTCTCATGTCCTCTATTGTAAAATTAGTACCCTGGCATAATTGTCAATTAATTAAACATTCTATTAGTCCTTGGATAGTACTCTGTGAGAAGCCCTGGGGAGGTGGGTCAGCAAACTTACAGCCAGGATATCTGTCAAATTCATAGCTATTTACAGGATGAATAACTTCCCATTTCCAGAATGGAAGAGATCTGATACAATCAACTTGCCACCTCGTGGTTACCTGGCTTCCTCAAGGGATGAGACTATTTGGAGGGCTCACCAACAGTCTTTATTGCTGGTAGGTAATATATTCTTCAGAAGTGGTAACTAGATCAACCTTGAAGAGCAGGACCTCATACTTTAGTTCCTTGCTCACCTTCCCTTTCTGCCACTCTATTTATTTTGTTTGTGAGTTGAGCACATAAAATGACCAAGGAGAGACTTGTTAACGTCAACTGGCCAAGTCACCCTTGGCTATCTCACATGTTTTTTTAGTGTTTGTTTTCTTGTGTTAGTGAGTAGTACAAAGTTTTCACAACCTGATCAATACACATGCCTTACTCTACATATCCCTGACCATGCAGTCGGCTAAGCTATTCCCCACCATCTATGATTCCACATCCATTCTTACTGGAGCCACTTCTCTCTTCCCACAAGGTAGATTACCAAGTGCACTATCTAAAATTCTTTTAGGGTCATCCTTGAGTGAGGATATAGGGAAACAGCTTGCCCACTTTTGGTCTGTACAGCATATTAAACTGATTCATCCATGAACTCAGCACTGATTCCTCCACTGTAACTTGATCACAAGGATCCTCCATGAGGCCGCAGGTGAAAGCTGAAGAAGAGATGTTGGTATAGCAGCGGTAGTTGACATAGAATAGGGTGTGGGTCACTTCATACAGCTAATGCATGCTCGTTGTGTATTTTTGAGTTCAATACTGGAAAAGTCATTTCCATCTTATAATGAGTTGCTTTCTGACCTTACAACTTGGTGGGTTTGACAGTAGCCAGCTCATGATGGTTAGCTCTGACTGCATGATCACGTGATGTTCCATGGTCAGATGCTCTGTATCCTCTGAGAGACCAGAAGCATGCCAGGAAGTATTCTGCTTTTTGCACTAGAAATCTAGATGTCTGCAATATGACTTGTCAGAAATTTAAGGTAGCACTTTTCTATCACTGATACCTATTGTAGTTTAGGTCTGAGAGATCACATAGCCTAAACTGCTGAGCTGCTTGTATAATCAGCTAGACCTCCTGCAGAGCCCTTTCTTACTCTGAGCTCAATTCACAATTACCAGTCTTGGGCACAACTATTAAATAGGTCAGAACAGTATTCTCAAAAGTAGTACATTCTAAATTCAAATGTTAAGAAGATCAGCCATTTGCAACAACATGGATGGAAATGGCTTTCTTTTAAATGGCAAGGGTTGCACAGTATGGCAACTTATCTTTTACTTTAGAACGGATGTCCTGGAGTGTCCTAGATAATTCACCTCCTAGAAAGTTAACCAATGTGATAGGTCTTTGAATTTTTGGAATAGTTATCTCCATCATCTCAAGTACATGTATCTTACCGAGACATCCAGATTAGTTGCCATTTTTTCTCATCAGATTCAATTATCATGATGGCATTGATATAGTGAATCAATGGCATGATTATAGAAATTCCAGATGGTCTAGATTCTGTCATGTTATATTGTGACAGAGAGAAAAATAATGAACTTTGCAGTGGGGCAAGACCATGCGGTTTTCTGTACAATGTGAATACAATTTCATATAATTTTCCACACTGCTAGGTATGGAAAAATGCATTTGCCTGGCAAAAGTGCTTACTAGTAGCCAAGATTGTATTGGTTGGCTCTAATAAAGATTCCATATCCAGCACAGCAGCTGCATTTGGGGATACTATGTGATTATATTTGTGGTATTCCACTTTCATCTGTCATGGTCCATCTGGTTTTTTTAAAGTGCCAGACTGGTCAGTGAAATAAAAATATGATGAAGAACATGCAATTTGTAAGAACTTTTTGGGTTGAACTCATTTCTCTTATTACCATAGAACACAATTACTTTTACTTTATCAATATTTTGATGAAGATCGTAGGTCACTTTTAAGGTACTTTATTTAGCCTTTTCTATTATAATAGCTCTTACTGTGCAGGTAAGGGAACAAACCCAAGTGATCTTCCAATTGCTAAGTCATGTGTTCCAATTATATATTTAGCAAATTACTACCAGGTAGGTCCATGGATCTAGTAGACCCACTGTGAAATGGACGTGGGTCAAGAATCCTTTTAAATCTGACTCTTATATAATCCTAATCTAATAGGGGAGCTATGATAGCACTTTGGATTCCCAGGTATCAGTATCAACTCTACCCCAACAAAGGATTCTTAAAAGATTTGGATAGTTCCCTTTCCTTAGTGTATGGTTATCAGAGAATATAGATTCTGTTAATTTAGAGCATAGCTCTTGCTTCTTTAATTCACTTAGAGAAACACTGGAACAGTCAATATCTTGTGCCCTTGCTAGAATGTTTAAAGAATGTTTCTTCGTGAGAACCTAGTCTTTTCTTGGACCAGTTCTCTCCTTCAGTCAATAGGTCTGAAAACTGGACAGAGGATTATGACTACCATTGTAGCAGCTGAGTGCTTACACAAAAGCAATGTTGTTGTTGACCTATTTTACTTGCTCCTAGGAACACCATATTATATTATCATCTCCATAAATCCTGGCAGGTCAGAAGCCCCAGCTCTTATTTTGAATCTGTTGCCCATTATGGGAAGTATACTCACCTTATTTCTGTTTATTATTGCTGCCACTTGGCCTTTGAATGGCTAGTATCCTATGATAACAATCGCTGGCAGGGAGCTCTATTCTGTAATAGCATGCCTTGCCTTCAGTCCTTGTCTAACAAGGAATAGGCATGACTAACCTACTCAAAGAAGTCAGGCTTTTGTATATCCACATTAGTGAGCCATTGGCTATCAGCTATCTCAGAGGTGGGGGTTGAGTGAATAAAATTTCACAGGATAAGGAGACTGTCATCAGCTGGGGCTTATTCTCTGGTGTAGCTGGAGTAGGTTGGAAGGGCAAGAGGGAACAGCTATCAGTAGATAATATCCATTCCTCACACAGAGTTGGGAACGCTCATTCTTGAAATGGAACTGTCTTTTAAAAAGGTAATCCTTCTTTTGTACTTGTTCTCATATTATGTAGCAATGTATTAGATAATTCTGAGAAAACTGCTTTACATCTTTTTTAGCTTTTGCATCTGGAAAGTAAGGAAATGGACTGAAAGCTAGCTAGGGCTTAGCTACATCTAACATTGCAGTATATATTCTTTTTTTCTAAATATGGAGAAAAACAATATCTTAAGTCTCATTTTGATGATTTTATAAAATAAGAATTTGAAAGATAGCATTTAATCTGTAAAATGTTACATATAGCAAAGTATTCCTAATTACAAAATCATTATTTGACCAAAATATCCATTATCAATTTATGCTAAGAAATATTTAAAAATACAAGGTCATAAAGGTATTACATGGATCTGCATCTAGGACTCTAATCTGGAGGATTATAATAGAGAACACATGTTAATTACAGCAGAGTTTCCCAACCTTGGAACTGTTAACATTTTGGGCCAGAAAATTCTTTGTTCTGGAGGATTATACTGTGCCTTATAGGATGTGTAGCAACATCCCTATCCTTTACCTACCAGCTACCCCCAGTTGAAAATTGCTGGCTTACAGTGTAAAGAGCAACAGCATATGTTATCTGCTCCTATTACAGACTACTTGTGTAGTAAAAGGAGAGTCCAGATTTCTATATGAGGCATTGCTAAAAATTTCAGAATAAAATGAAAATGTTTCATTTTTAAATTATTTAAAATCCAAAGTTAATACATATCCTTAGTTTACATGAGATTTACTGAGATTATTAATTGAGAATTTATCTGGTTATGAGCTCAAGTAGATATATTAGATGGGTGCAAAAGTAATTGTGGTTTCATACTGTGAATTTTAAATCATTATAACTAGGCTCAAACACATCTTTATTAATCAAAAGAGGAACCATTACAATCAACAAGTTTGCCAATGAGAAATAAACTTCTTTATTCATGTAGTGTAAAAATTCGTGCTTCAGGATACCATGAACTCTGGGAAAACATGTTCTGCCTCCTGCTGGTCATGGAAGCATTTTCCCTGCAAAAGGTTGTTGAGATGCTTGAGGAAGTGGTAGTTGGTTGGTGAGAGGCCAGGTAAATATGGCAGATGAGGCAAAATTTCATAGCCCAATTCATTCAACTTTTGAAGCATTGGTTGTGCAATGTGCGGTCAGGACATTGTCCTGGGGAAGAATTCGGCCCTTTCTGTTGACCAGTGCTGGCTGCAGGCATTGCAGTTTTTGGTGCATCTCATTGATTTGCTGAGCATACTTCTCAGATGTAACGGTTTCATCAGGATTCAGAAAGCTGTAGTGGATCAGACCAGCAGTAGACCACCAAACAGTGACCATGACCTTTTTTTGGTGCAAGTTTGGCTATGGGAAGTGCTTTGGGGCTTCTTGTTGGTCCAACCACTGAGCTGGTCATCACTTGTTGTTCTATAAAATCCACTTTTCCTTTTTAAATTTTTTTAAAATTTTTTTTTATTTCAGCATATTACGGGGATATAAATGTTTAGGTTACATATATTGCCTTTGCCCTGCCCTGAGTCAGAGTTTCAAACATGTCCATCCCCCAGACAGTGCGGACCACACCCATTAGATGTGAATATACCTGTCCCCTCCTCCCCCCTCCTATCTGCCCTACACCCGATGAATGTTACTACTATATGTGCACATAAGTGTTGATCAGTTAATACCACTTTTTATAGCACATCACAATACAATGGAGAAATGGTTCATTGTTGTATATAATAAGACATGACACTTCAAAACGATGATTTTTTTTTTTTATTTTCAGTCAGCTCATAAGGCACTCAGTTACAATTTGTTCACATTTCCAATTTGCTTAAAATGCCAAATGACATTGAGGTCTTCAGCAACTTCTCGTGTAGTCGTAAGAGGATCAGCTTCGATGATTGCTCTGAATTGGTCATGGTCAACTTCCGATAACTGGCCACTGCTCTCCTCATCTTCAAGGCTCTTGTCTCCTCTGCAAAACTTCTTAAACCACCACTACACTGTACCTTGGTTAGCAGTTCCTGGTCCAAATGTGCTGTTGATGTTTTGAGTTGTCTCTGTGGCTTTATGACCCATTTTGAACTTGAATAAGAAAATCGCTCGAATTTGCTTTTTGTCTAACATCATTTCCACAGTTTAAAATAAATATAAAATAAACAGCAAGTAATAAGTCATTAGCAAAATACATAAAGTGAGAAATGCACATTAAAATGATGTATAACATAACCACATTTATTTAAGAATGTATTCCAATATCAAATGGAAAATTCAACAATGCTAGAACCAACCACAATTACTTTTCCACCACCCTAATGAAGAGATTGACACGGGAAGCTCAGAAAAGTTGTAATTCAAAATATCTTTATTGTATTTCTCAGGGTGGAACACAGAAGCAGAAAGCCTGAATTGTTCAGTAGGTCACAAGAATAACCTGGAGATACTCAATTATTGGCTCAGTGCCTAGGATGGCAGAGCTAGATGTGTTCAAGGAACTAGAAAAGAAGAGGAAGTATATCATATTTTGAATAATGCTGAAATTCTCGTCTAGTGTGCTTCACCTTTCTCTAAAACTGGCTGCCTAGAACAAAATAAAGGTGATGGGGGTCTAGGGAGCCAGAATTTGTTAATAAACTGGTGTGATTTTTCCACATCAACTCTCCAATGTGGCCGTTAGATGGATGAGAGCATCCAAACTATGGAGAAAAGTCACTGCAATATACAGACCTCATGGAGCAGCAAAATCAAAAGTGTTCCAAGTAGCTTGATCAGAACCAGAAAATACAGGATATTTAGGCATCTCAATGACTGACTCAGAACCAAAAATGAGTCAAATTCTTTTTTCTCTAAATATTCCAGGAAGAGAAGAATCCTAGAACAGTATGATTTCTTTGTCTAAGGGAATTTGTATTGGGAGAAAAGTGACGGTGGTGGTTGATAGGAGACAGATACTTAGATTAAAATAGTATTCCTTGAAATCCATTATTAGCAGATACTAAAATACCACTTCTGGGAGTCCCTGTTTCATTTTGGGGGCCAATCCTCCTCTGCAGCAAAACTTCTTATCCCTGGGCTGTATGCTCTGACAGTTGTCACACAGACTATTGATCCCAACAAAAAAAAGTCTCAAAAAACTGAATTTAATTCTGCAATTGGAACAGAAAGAAGAAGAATAAATAACATAGAAAATGCTTGGCACCATATGTTAATTTGTTCAACTACATAATATAAAATCTACTGTTCTTTTTTTCCAGCCCCATCCCCCAAAATATACTCTTTGTACAAATGCTAATAGTCTAAACTTCTGAGCACTGACTCAAACAATTTACTTTTAAGTTTCTAATGAAACCTTTATGAACACATCCTATTCTTCTGCCTGACTTTATGTCACGTCATTTCTTTTTCCATAATATTTTGACTCAGACCCATTCTTCCTGTCCCTGAAGGCAGAGGATCAGCCTGACCTATTTTATTTAATTGCCATTTAGAGTTTAGGAGATTTTCCATTTTGAAATCAGAATTTTTCTAATCAAAGGTATTTCAGTAAAATGTACTTTGAAACAATTGAAGTGAACTAGTTATATAATGAGTTCCACTAAACAAATTCTAATATAAAAACAAGCAAAAGTAAAAAAGGATTTTCATCATTTATCATGATCTAAGCAGTTTCAATAAAGCTAATTAAAAACCTTTCTCGTTTTCACAGTAGGTAATAGTTTCAATCAAGACTTTAATAACTATTTCAAAAATTATTAAAATATAAATGTGTTTTTATACCAAGTATCAATTTTCAGGTTGATTTAGCTACAAAATATGTATAAATTTAAAGTAAAAATTTAATTGCTCATTTAATGAGTCATATTATAGTCATCAACACACTATTTTTGTAAAATTATATTTAAATATTTATTATAGGGAGAATTGTGAATAATATCTATATAATGCAAAATTAGATGCCCTTTATTTTTGCTGTAGGCACATCATCTGTTATTGCACTTGTTACATTTTGTGCTACTATTAAGTCACTACCACTGTATACTGAACATAAAGCCAAATAGAGGAAAATAACCTGTAAGTACTTGCTCCCTGAGTTGAATGTTGGTTTAGCCTTTACTGCTCTCAAATCCTCATTTTAGAATAAAGCTTCCTTGTCCATTAAATGTGAACAGAGATTCTCAGTGCTTCTTTTGAGTAGATTGTTCTTCAGTTTCTAACCTCCAATAATCCAACCTCTGAAAGTATTATGAAGAGGGCATTGACATCCAAGACATCTGATTTAATATTAAGGACATTTTTTATATTCAGACCATTATTTCCTATATTGAACTGAATTTGTTCTATACACAAAAGCTATTCTGTTCCTAGTGTTGTACGTTAATGCACTCAGGATAGACACGCTTGAAGCTCTGACTCAGGTGAGGCAAAGGCAATATATATAACCTAAACATTTGTATCCCCATAATATGCTGAATTAAAAAATAAATACATAAAATGCATTTATCAAAGATGAACTCTATGCTAGCTGCTGTACAAAGTATATTCCAAATAATGACACAGAACATTACTATATGACGTCTTTTCAAATATTTGAAGGCATATGCCTATTTTTTCAGGGTAAAGTTGAAAGTGTGTCAACCATTTTCTGTTGATTTTACCTCGTAAACACCATTGCAATCCATAGATTTATTTTCATCTTCACTGCCACATTCTTCATCAAAGCTTTTTAGTTGTCCTTCTACATTCATAAAAATTATCCATTCATTAAAGACAGTAATCCCTAAAATAGGAAAAATTGATTTATTTTCTCTCTGATGAACACTTATTAAACAGATTTCCATTGCAACACAAATATAATTTGTAGCCTTTATAAAATATTGTGCCAATATCCTACTTGATCTGACCTTTGCATACATTTTTCAACACCAATGTTCACTACTCTTCCTTTTAGGCATACCCCTATTCAGTCAGATATGAAAGATACCAAGCTCTTTCCTACCTCCAAGTGCATTTGCTCATGCACTTCCTCTTTAGGGATTTCATGTCAGCTCACTGTATCTTAGGGCAACTATTCACCTTTA
The DNA here is from genome assembly GCF_020740605.2 of Lemur catta. Classification (NCBI taxonomy): domain Eukaryota; kingdom Metazoa; phylum Chordata; class Mammalia; order Primates; family Lemuridae; genus Lemur; species Lemur catta. The sequence continues at coordinate 28,438,956 of NC_059140.1, read as the reverse complement.
TTCAGGAATGACCTGAGAAGAAAACAAGTCTAACTATCTCATGGAAGAAATTGCCAGCTGTTTACCAAACTCCAGTCACTCTTCTTCTGAGCTATATTTCACATGTAACTAAATGGATGAAAGCAGAAATGATGTGTACTACTTTAGGAGCAACTTTTGAGAAGTAATGTGCCTCCTACAACTCTCTTTTTCCTCTCATATTGGATTCAGGCAGTAACAAGACCCCAGGGAATTGCATAATCACTGGGAAACTGAGTCACTGAGAATTGAGAGCCACATGCTAAGGAAAATATTTTCCCTGGACTACTAAGCAAGCTTAGTGCTAAATTTTTCATGGTCATCTTCTGTCTTTTGGCACCTATTTTCCTTTCTTATTATATTTTAGATCTGCATAATTGATATTACTATCAATAGGCACAGTTGAAGATAGATGAGAAAAATAGACAAAGTCACTACATTTGTGTTATATTTTTGGAGAGGTAAGACAGAAACAAATCAACCATATTGATATTTGCAGCCATAAAAAGGGAACAATTAAGTGATTGAGAATGCTGACCATGAACATAGCATTATCAAAAATGGCAAAGTGGGAAATGCCTTGCTAAGGCATTGCTAAGTCCTTACCCAAAAGCAACTAATGAGCTTGTAAAAATAGTTATAAATGACTTTCCAGAACACTAGATTCTATTCAAAACCTTACAACAAAGAGGAGAAAACAAGAAAGAAGCTTGTTTTTTGGTTTTGGTATTAGAGTAATGCTGCTGTTATAAAATAATTTGGGAAGAGTTCACTCCTATTCTACTTTCTGGATAACTTAGACTTGATATTATTTCTTTCTTAAATACCCAATATTGGGCCTGAAGATTTCATTCATGGACAGATTTTTAACTAAACATGCATAGTCTTATGTGTATATAAGATCAATCACATAGACTATTTTTTTGCATGAACTTTAGGATTTTTGTCTGAAGAAATTTGATCATTTTTTATTTAAGTTGCAGATTTATGAGTATTAAAGAAATCATCCCCTATTATTTTATTTTTTTATTTTATTTTTTTGCATTTTTTTTTTATTTCAGCTCATCATGGGGGTACATAAGTTTAGGTCATATACATTGTCCATGTCCTGCCCATCCTCCCGAGTCAGAGTTCCAAGCGCGTCCGTTCTCATTCTCCAGACAGTGCGCCTGGCACTCATCATGTAGTCATACCTCCATCCCCTCCCCCCCCACCTCCCCGGGTCTGCACCTTCAAGCATGACCATTCCCCAGAGGGTGTGCAACGCACTTGTCATGTAGGCATACACCCATCCCCTCCCCCCACCCCCATCCCAGTCTGATATCCAATTGGTATCCTTCCCTGATGTACATTTAGGTGATGATCAGGGAAACCAGTTTTCTGGTGAGTACATGTGATGCTTGTTTTTCCATTCTTTGGATACTTCACTTAGTATAATGGGTTCCAGCTCTCTCCAGGAGAACCAAAGAGATGTCGTATCATTGTTATTTCTTATAGCTGAGTAGTACTCCATGGTATACATATACCACAGTTTACTAATCCATTCGTGGATTGATGGGCACTTGGGTTGTTTCCACATCTTTGCGATTGTGAATTGTGCTGCTATAAACATTCGGGTACGGGTGTCTTTGTTAAAGAATGACTTTTGTTCTTCTGGGTATATGCCCAATAATGGGATTGCTGGATCAAATGGTAGGTCTACTTGAATCTGTTTAAGGTATCTCCATATTGCTTTCCATAGGGGTTGCACTAGTTTAACTCTGGTGAGAATGGCCTTTATCAAAAAATCCCAAAACAACACATGTTGGCGTGGATGCGGAGAGACAGGAACACTCATACACTGCTGGTGGGAATCCCCTATTATTTTAGAAAATTTCTATATGGTCCATAGTGGTATCCATTCTATCTTTGCTTATTTGGAAATCTGTGTCTTTTATTTTTCACTTGATTAGTCTGCCTTGACATTTTTCAAATTATTAATCATTTTAAAATTGTAGGGTTTTTTTTGTTTGCTTGCTTTATAGATTTTCTTCCTTGTCTATTTTCAAATTATTTGATTTTTACTCATTTCTTTATTATTTCATCTGACTTCTTTGGTTTTAATTTTCTCTTCATATTTTAGATGTTTTTAATCTGGAAAATTAGGTTATTTATTTGTGACAGATCTATACTTGTAATATTGTCATTTAAGGATAAAAATTTGCTATTATGTACTACTTTAGTAGCATCTACATATTTTACGTTGTTTTGATTTTCATTCAATTAAAGTATATTATAATTTCCCATATGATTTTCTTTTTGACCAAATGGTAATTTAAAATGTGTTGTTTAATTCAAAGATATTTTGGGAATTTTTCCAATATCATTTTTATATTGAATTTTAGTTTAAATCTATTGTGGTCAGAAAAGATTATATGTATGATTTCCATTTTTGACATCTGTTGAGATTTTTTTATATCCCAAAATATGACCTATGATTTTGAATCTTCCATGTGAGCTTGAAAATAATGTGTGCTATGCCTTTGTTGGTGGAGTGTTCTTTAAAATATCAGTTACATCAAGTTGGATGCAAGAGTTCTTTTCTTCTCCATCCTTTTGATTTTCTTTTTAATGGGAGGAACCTGTTGAAATTTCCAATTATAATTGTCTGTATCTCCTGTGAGTTCTATTAGTTTTTGTTTTATGTAATCTTTAGCACTCTGTTCTATGCAAATACATGCTAGATATTTATTGTAGGGAATACTTGAAGCTGAAATAAATTATATTTATAATTTCAAATATCTGAAAGTTTATAGTGTTCTTATGATTAAGATGTGGCTGGTTTGCTAAATTTTCCTTGATCTTCTTATTTCACCCTCAACTTTAGAACATTTCTGTGCATTGTTTTCTCAGAGTGCCTTTCTTCATGCTAAGGCTGCTGCTTTTGCTCAGTGAGTGCTAGCCTGTTAGAAAAAAGGCAGGATCAATGAGAAGGGTTCATTGGTCCATTTCTGAGAGCAAGAAAAACAAGGTATACTAAAAGCTAAGGATCTACAGGACAGTTTAGAATGTCCTCAACAACCACTGAAGAAAAATGAGCACACCCTCAGTACAGACATATTTTCTTTTTTTCTCCAATGCATTTAAACTGTATCTTGTGGTCCATATTGTCTGTTGTTCTTTCACTTTCAGTCTCAGGCTTTTGTCCTTAGGAGAGAAGAGTTTTGTCAAAGATTTTTGCCTCTCCCCTGTGGCTGCTGCTACTTCCTTCTATGCTCATACCAGGTGGGCATTTGGATCCTGGCTTTCTCCCATCTCTCAAACTTCCATGTGTGTGCCTTCTGGAGTTTCATGGTGAAGAGCACAAGTGTATCTATGAAATCTCAAGCATGTCTATAGCTTTCATGCTAAGCCACAATCAGTGTTCAGCAATGAATTAGGAATTATAACTGAAGTTTTCTTACTCATGTGCATGACAGTACTATCTTCCCCTTCCCCTCCATCATTAGTGAGCCAGTCCTTGGGCTCTGTTTCTCTGTACATGCATCTGTCTTACTTTAGATTTTAGGCTACTACATTGCTCTGTAACCTTAGATCTTTGATGGGTTTAAGAAGATCTTATATTTTTAGATTACCTTGCTTTCATTGTTCTTTTGGTAGAAGCAATACTCTTTCCAGTTTTCTACTTAGGGAAAAGTTGAAATCCTGGTTTACATTTAAAAGTATATCATTTATTATTAAAGTACACTGTTTTTGGTAATCTCTTGTGAGTTCCTTCATCTAAATAATGTAATTTATATTTCAGGTTTGCCAAATTATCAATTGGTTTAAGAACCTTTTATAACTTCTTTTCACTCAATAGTATAATTCCCATAGAAAGATAATTTATCCATCCAAAATTCAACTCAGTTCTTGATGTGCTATTTTTTTTCTTTCTAACATCTCTTCAGTAAGTCCCATCCTTTATGTTTCTTGCTTTAGCATCTTAATTCTATAAATTTCCCAGGCATGTGGATTACAGAACCAGCTATTTATTCCTCAAAAACTAGAATAATTGTGTTCATTTAAATCCCCCAATAAGGCATTAGGTAGTCTGTGCTGATGTTCCCAAATCTAGACATATCAGTACTGAATGGTTTTCTGACAACTCTTAGTATTGATTCTGCCACTGCATCTTTAAAAACTCCTGTTGATTTTCATTCATCAGAGCTACTTCTTTTTTTTTTTTTTTTTTTTTTTTTTGAGACAGAGTCTCACTCTGTTGCCCAGGCTAGAGTGAGTGCCGTGGCATCAGCCTAGCTCACAGCAACCTCAAACTCCTGGGCTTAAGTGATCCTCCTGCCTCAGCCTCCCGAGTAGCTGGGACTACAGGCATGCGCCACCATGCCTGGCTAATTTTTTCTATATATATTTTTAGTTGTCCAGATAATTTATTTCTATTGTTTTTGGTAGAGACGGGGTCTCACTCAGGCTGGTCTCGAACTCCTGACCTCGAGCGATCCACCGGCCTCGGCCTCCCAGAGGGCTAGGACTACAGGCGTGAGCCACCGTGCCCGCCTATCAGAGCTACTTCTGAGAAAGACTTTTCAGTTGGTTCACAATTTCTCTTTCTCTCTCATTCTGTCTCTGCTGTGTTAATGTGTTTCCTAGTACCTCTCCAAGATCTATCGTAAGTTTAAAATTCACTTTTATGGAAACTGCTTCTTTGAAGAAGAAAGCAACAAATAAATGTAGAAGCAAAGTTAGAACTTAGAAAGACCCAACTCTACAAACCTAATGTATAAGTTGAATAAAGTAAGGATAGTAAATGGATGTGAAACTTTTGGGTGTAGTCATTGATTAATAATATATTCAAAATGGAAAAATAAACTTTTACAGTGTACAGCTATGGAAGTACCTCATCCAAGTGGTCAAACAATATCACTGATAGTAGTAAATGATAATTAAGATTGATTAACTAATAAGGGGCACTTTTAAAAGTCTTTCAAATTTGACACACACTATTATTTTTATCAAAAGAAAAATAAATAATAGATACCCTCAATATTGGAAATAATAGAACCACATGCCATCTTTCAATCAGAGCCTCAACTTCTGAGTTGCCTCTTAGAGCTGTAAGATAATGTAGTGGTGGCAGATGCCTCATGCTCAACTGTTACACAGCAATGGGAAGGAGAGGGCAATTAAGGTAAAACAGTAGCAAGCAGGGTCTACAAACATGGAATTGATCCACATTTTAATACTTGTGCTCCTGCTGTAAGGTGTATGTTTTAGTCAGTTAACAGTAGTAAACCTTGTGTGTATGTATGCATGTATACATATACAAATGCCTTTACATTATGTAGATATATATGCATATGTACACATACACACACATAAACATATATATCAAGAGAAGGGGAGAGAGAATTTCTTCAAAACCAAAAAGTGGAAAGCAAACTCAAAAATTGATCAAATTTTATGATTTGAGTCTGAAAATTTATCTAATAGAATGCAGGAAAACTGCAGGAGTTATATCTTCAAATTATGTGATATACTTATATACCTATATTTTTTCTCCCCTCTAATCTCTCTTCCTCCTTCTGTAATTTCAGTTACACAGATTTTAGACTTTTTGGTATTATCTAATTGGCCCCATGGCTCTGTTCATTGTTCATTCATTTACACTGTTTTTTTGTTTGTTTGTTTTCTTTTGTTTTGTTATTGTTCTTCACACTGGATAATTTTTATTGTTCTCCCTTTAAGGTCACTTTATCTCTCCCTTGCCATCTCCATTAAGTTGTTAAGTTTATCTAGTGAATTTGTCATTTCAGATATTGTACTGTTTAGGTCTACAATTTACATGTGCTTCCTTCTTATAACATTCATATCTCTTTTAAGAATCCCTATATTTCCCTTAATTATGAGCATATTGAGTTAATCTTCATTTAAACTAGTTATAGTAGCTGTCTGCTATTTAAAATATTGACATCCTCTTCTTATTGGTTTTGGTAGCTTTTTTTCTTATTTTCAGAATGTTTTCCATTTACCTGGTTTTTTATATATCAAGTAATTTTAGACTGAGTCATAGAAATTATGAATATCAACTTGTTAAGACGTAAGATTACTTGATTTTTCTCTGTTGTTAGGTGTTTCTCTTTTTGAGCATTTGATTATCTTCATTGAACAGGAATCAAAAACAGTTTCTTGGCCCTATCTACTGTCTCGTTTTAGATATATAATTATTTTTAGCTGAGTTTTTTTGAGTCTATTCTGCACATGCATAGTTCAAGGGTCAGAAAGATGTGGTAGACAGAATTTGGGCGTCTCCTTTTTTGTGTACTTTTCACAATTTTTGCCTCTCTTTGCAGGAGACATCAATTCTTCATTTTCAGTTTTCTTATTTCCCTGGCAGCAATGAATGGATTTCCATTACTGCTGTTACCTCATATGCTATAATGTACGTTTCCTCCAGACAAAGTCCATAAAAAACTGGGCTGTACTTTGTAAAACTCCCCTCCTCTGAGCATATACCTGTACTGAAATCTAGATCTTTTTGTTCACGAGTGTTGTTTTTTTGTGTCATATCAAATTTCATAGTGGTTTTTTGAAGGCAAGTCATTCATATCAGATCTTATTCTTTAATAGAAAATTATGTCCTCACAATACTCTTTTCATAAAAAAATTATATAATATGTTATATAACATGTTACACTGTTTTGTGTCTCAGGATTTTTAAATGTTTCCTTGGCCTGGAATGTCTCAGACCTTTATTTTGTGTACCTAACTGCAGCTAATCTTCAAATATGGCATTGGTCTTTTGATCTGAGCATTTCTCTACTTTCTATGATCAGCATTGCACTTCTAAAATTGTTTTATAATCACTATGGGCTTAACTATTAATCCCACTAAAACTTATGCATCTTAAAATTCAGACAATAATTTAATATTTCTTAATATCATCAAGGTCCACCCAAGTCCCTTATTCATAAAAAATAGCTAACATATGTTTGTTGGATCATTGAAAGAATTAAGATAAGTGAAATTAAACTAAATCATTCTCTAATCTCCTTTATTGCCCTCTTTTGATGAGGAACTTATTTGGTATATGTGTTCTCTCTGGATTATAGAAGATTTTTAATATTGTAATTAGAAAATCATCATGGGAGCTAGACAAAAGCTAAAGTGAAATGAAAACACATTGGTAAGGTGAATTAAGGGAAAAAAAGGTAAGGTGAAGGTAATATTGCTGAAAGATATTCAAAACTTGCAAAATTGTACTAAATATTTCAACAAACATTTCAGCTATCAGAAACACTTCTCTGGCATAACTTGAACTGCAACATTATTCACCTTAGAAGGAACAACTCAATAAATAAATCACAATGCAGAAATATGGGATTTTAATCCCTTTATGAGAAATAATGGTTTTTCCTACATCCTATAGTAGACACTTGTCTTTTTTGGTGATGCTTAGCAGTACTTAAAATATTTGACTCACTATTCATTTTATAGTCAGCCTTGCACATTGCAACAGTTCTTTGTAGACTCTTCTGATTATTAATGCAGTCTAGAGATCACTAGTGCCTTTAAAAAATGGAGTATCTTTTTAGATGTTAACTCACCTCTAATATTCTCACTTAGATATTTATTATGTGCTGTGGTGTTAAAGTGATGATTATAAAGTTTTATCTAATAATAAACTGAAGTATATTTCAACACATCCTTCTGGCCCCTATGAAAATATAACATTGAAAAGCATAATAGATTCAAATTCAGTATATACTATGTGCTAGGTACTATTATAGACATTAGAGACTTTTAAAATGAGGTCCTCTACTCAAGGGAATTATAGTTGGTTTAAGTAATACTATAAGATATAAAATATTGTCTAGTTATATTAATAATGGTGATTATATTGACAAAAAGATTGGTCATAAGGATTTTACTATTATAAATAACTTTTTATACCAATGTATTTTACATAAGTTACTATGAGGCCTACACTTCTTATTCATTTTTAAAGCTTATTATATCTAGTTTTTATATCTCAGTTACCCTGATTTTATCATTATACATTGTATACCAGTATCAAAATATCACATAGACCCCAAAAATATGTACAACTCTTATATATCAATAAAAAAAGAAAAGTGTTAACAATGCTTATATAACAGATTTTTTGCAATATTAGTTCTGCTTTTGTAAGTTATCTGAAGAAAAAGTCAATCAAAATATACTATTTGAAATACAGTAGCAATTAATAATTTTTTCATAAAATTATATTTCCATTGATAATTGTGACATGTAAGAGGCAAAAAATGACTTTAAACATTCATATAAATTAGATATCCATTTAAAACATTTATCTAGTCATAGCATATATCCTTTTCTAGGTCCCGTTGTAGAAAAAAATCCTGACCTGTCTGTGAAGAGGACCAACCACTCTATAGTTAGTGTCAATAGTCAGATTTGGCCCCACTTCATACCATGTTCATACAAGACTGCTTCAGGGATCTAAAGTAAAGTGATACTGGTGGCTATGTTGAAGAAAAAGAGACTTGTCATCATAATATGTTGTAATATGTCAATATACAATAGGTATTTTGTATTAAAAAAAAACAGCTAAAATATTTTCTTTTGCAAAGAATTTAGATACCAGTACCTAAAGTTTCATTTTACCTGGCTATAAGGGAAAAGGCCTTTAGCAAGAAAATTTAAAAAATATACTCTCATGAGGGTACTTTCATAAGACAAAATAATACCCAAAATGATTACTCACTACAATTACTTGTTACTGCAATATTCTGTTTATGAACATAAATAATTTGCATGTCATATTTCAATGTTTGTAATAAGTCTGTGGGAGCCAAGGATTAACTGTTAGCCCACTGTAAATCTAGACTTTCTGATAACTCCTCCAAAGTTGTGTTTTAAAATAGCAACCTAAGGTAGTCATATCTCTTGGCTTATGGAGAATCTCTACTGAGAGAACGATTCTAACAATTTGAGAGATGTGAAAGCAGGTGTAAAAATGGAGTGTTATGGTGTTCAAGTCCCTGATTGCAGATGTCATTTTTGCAGCTGTACTCTGGTGGTCCAGTGGTTCACTTACCTGAGCCATTCAATCCCCTCTTCCTTGTGTTTTGTTAAAATATGTTTGATTTCACTTTCTGCTATTTGAAACACAAGTATCCTGACCAATAACAAAGAGGCTCACGTAAAAATTTACAGAAGATATGCTGATAACAAGTTTATAGCCAATGGAGAAGGAAGTAGAAACAAAATGGAAAAATTCATGGCACTTGGAAACAAAGTGTCTCAGTGATGTTTTTGAATCAAGAAGAAGAATATCAGGAGGAAGGTTTCTACTTTTAATGAGAAGAAATTAGAATCCATAGGTTTTATTATTTTCTTTTCTCAATACTGTGAAGTCAGTTGGAATTATATACACATTTGACAAAATTTGAATACATTTTAGGCACCTGGAACCTTGATATACATTGAAATAAGCTGGGGAATATCCACCAATTATTAGATTTATTGCCCACAGGAGTTGAAACCACCTATACTAGAGGCAGGTTACAAAAGACTGAAATATCATTGTGTACAATGTAGACAACAGTACAGAAGTGTTGACGGTACAGAAGAATGGCAGTCAAAGAAAAATTTTTGACTTAAATGATGCATGACAGAGTCAGACATGCAGAAGTCTGGACTGAGGAATATCAAATCTATTGCAAGCCCATAATTTGGAGATTCTTAGAGGCTCCTGGATTGTCATCTCTCAAACACATGCTGGAAATAAAATGAGTTGAAGAACTCAGGGGAAGGCAATGCAACCACAATCAAGATGGTCTAAATTTATAAATATTTATCAGAGAACTTAAAATAAAATGTTTATATTAAAATCTTAAGCAATCTTTTAAAAAGTAATTTTCTAACTAAAGAAAATGCTACCATAACTGTCTTTTAATAATATCTTAAAATTAGCTCTGAAAAAAAAGTCTCTGTTGAGAAGATTCAGTTTAAGGACAAAAATAAATTTTTTCCTTTGTTATACTGACTGGTTTCCTAGTAAAAATTGCTTATTATGCCAAGCAACTTGACTATTTTTAATGTTTACTTTTATAATTAAGTTAGTTTTTTTAATGTTATACTTACACAGTCTTTCCTTCAACATGTCCTTAAACTTGGGCTCATGGAAAGGTCACTGGTAATGATTATAAACTTTAAGAGTGCCTTAGTGATGGATTTTTCTTCAGTTGCTCATCACCGGGGGAGTTCTATATCTAGAAATAAGGGAGCAGTAATTAAGAGCACAGAATCCTTCAGGGTTTCTACTATAAGTGTAACTCAGGCGTGGTGGGGATTAATGCAGATACTTGCTGAAATTCCTAGACTCTTAATGCATTCAATTATTTGGATAGTGCTAAAATATGGCAGAATAATCTTTAGACATTTTTGTAGCAAAATGTATTGCATCCTGTTAATATGTTCAGAGAGAGAAAGCAATCTTTAACATTAGTTAATTACACATTCGTTAATTACACAACTACATGTGGACACATTTGTGAAATATGGAGTGAAGTAATAAAGTTTCAAAACACATAATAACATTGAATTTACATTATTTTGAAATATTAAGGAATAATAACAAGCAAAATTTCATTTGGTATTCAAAAGAATTCAAAATAGAGGTTATTAATACATGATAGGTTTTCACATTACACTTTTAAAATTTTGTTGTATATGTTTATGGAAAACCATTCAGTACCTTGAAAACAAGATAACTACATTTCCAAAAATCAAACAAACAAAAAGAAATGAGAATAAACTGAGCTAATCATCCATACTATAATTTCTATTTGATATTTGTATATTAGTCATATATGTTAATTTTCATTTCAAAGTAGGCAACTTAATTATTTTATTTATAAACTTTGAAGAGTTCCTAATTTATGTTTTGTGATCACAGTTGTATAATAATTTCAATAAGGTACATATGAAAAATAAAACACGCCCTTAAATTTTGGTAATGCCTCAAAGTACATTTGAAAGACTTGCAAATGTGTCACAATATTTTTTTGCAAATTATCATTTGGGTTGTGGCAATTTGTTATAGAAGCAATAAAAAACTACTAACATATCACTCTACCTCAATAATCACTCTTGATTAATCTCCTTTAGAGATTATTGCTGATCCTTTCTTCTGCACACCAAATGGGAATCTTTGGACCACTTCTCTTCCTTACCTAAATTCACTCCTCATTTTTTTTTTCCCAGTCTTAATGGCTTTGGAATCTCAGAACTCTGAAGTCTACTTTTATGAATTGAATTGTGCTGTCCCTTCTCCAAGTATGTTGAAGATCTAACCCACAGTAACTGTGAATATTACTTTATTTGGAAATAAAGTCTTTTCAGACTCTACTAATTAAGTTGATCATGTTAAGATACTATCATTAGAGTGGGCCCTAATATAATATGATCAGTGTCTTTAAAAGTAGAGGAAAATATTTTATAAAGACAGAGATACACAGAAAGAATACCAAGTGACTACAGAAGCAGAAGATGAGGTGATGCAGCTATCAGACGAGGAAAAGCAAGGAATGACAGCTTTCATGAGAAGCTACGACGAGCTGAGGGAGGATTCTACCCAGAATTTCAGAATTCTGGTGATCCTAGAGACACCTTTATTTTGCACTTCTATCTTCTAGAGCTGTGAGATAGGTTTGTTTGTTGGTTTGTTTGTTGGTTGGTTTGTTTTAAGCCACCCAGATTATACTACTTTGTTATAGAAGCCCTAGGGAGCCAACACAACTACTAAGTTTGCAATGGTAATATTAATTCATTCCCTGACAAACAGACTCCTCTATTCAGCTACTTAACTAAATATTTTGATCAGGATGTTGTACTGGATTATTTTTTCCCAACATGATATCACCAAGTCCGCTTCTGAGGTCCCCTCTGCATGGTGAAGAACAGCTAAGAGGTACATTTGCTGGCATCTACTTCCCTTTATGGATCTGGATTAGGGTTGCCAATGAGAAGAATTCATGGAATATTTGGATGGTAAAAGAAAAAAAAGGTAATTGTTCTCTAATGGGAACGGCAGTCAGGTGAGTGAAGACAATATTTACCTAATCCATTCCTACAGACTGAGAAAATCACTTGAGATTTGAAAATTTCCCAGTGAATGCTTGAAAACTACGACCTTCAGTGCTCTGGTGTTTGCTTGGCTCATTTTCTAGTTACAATTTCCCTGACCTTCAATAGCGATTTCCCCGACCATTGTATGTGAAGGCCCAGGTCATCCAATATCAGTATAAATGCCAGTTTCTATATCAAATGTAGTTCTATTTTCTATACCAAATTTTTGTTTTCCTGAACAAACTCAAAGCAATTCAGAAGCACAATAAGCATCTCAACTATACTGTGCCCAAGACTAACTCCCACCCTTTGCTGATCCCTCTCCTGACCCCAGACCTACTCCTTCCAAAGTATCCCCAGCTCATTCTGTAGAAATCTTGCCTACCTAGGCAATTAGGAATGAATCCCATTACTATTTTCAGTTGCTGTCTTTCTCACACATTCCATTCTCAATCTATTGATAAACTTTATTTTAAAAAGACTCTAGAATCTGACCATTTCTCACTACTTTTTCACTAGCACCACCCTGGTCCATTCAAAGTTGTCTCAATTCTGATTATTGTCATAGTTTCCCTTCTTCTGCTGTTACTCCCTTGCAGACTATTCTCAACACAGAAGTTACAAGAATAAGGTTTGTTCAAATAATATAGAAAAAAATAAACAAATTAACATTTACAAAGTGATGTATACCTTTATACATAGAACTTTATAGAACTATATTATTTTGTTTGAGTACATTGAAATGGTGTTGTATAATAGCTACAGATACCCTCTCAATTTTGATTCCATCTATGCCACTCTATTAGCTGGGTGGTCTTAGGCAAGTGATATAATCTGTGTTACATACAATTTGTTCTTCTGGAAGATAAAGCTAATAATACTTTCTCATAGAATTGTTAGCACATTACTGAATAAAATGTGCGCTGAAAATGATGACGATAATTATCATCATTACAAAAACTGGGCCCCTTGGGTTGGTAAAATATGACCAAAGTTCATTGTTGCCAACCCCCATGCAGCATTTCCTCAAGAGGCATAAATACAACATGCACGCAGACACTTTTTCATTTCCAGAAAGAAACGTCTCTTTTGATTTGGCAGATGGCCCTTGAACAAGTTTGAACAATTACTTGGGATCATTGACACTGAATTAGTTAAGAAGAATAAGCAGACTCTGCAACATGAAAAACTAGTCCATTTACCTTAGAAAGAAATCAAAGCACATTTCTTTTGGAAAGGTAGTCGGACCGGCGGCAATAGGAGAGATTAGGAAAACATACTGAATTCAAAAAGAGAAGACCTTTGTTGTCTGTTTTCTTTCTGCTTCTCTTTCTCTCTTTTTCATCTATCTATTAATATCATATCATATCATATCTATCTATGTGTCTGTCTATTATATTCTCTGGGAAAAAAAGCAGTAACTTTTCCACACTTTATTTGCTTTATGTATAAGTTACTACCACCATTTATAAAATATTATCACTTTTAGTTCTGAAGCATATTCTGTAGGAGGTATTGTTTTTCTTACTCAGTTTAAGTTAAAAAATAATTTCAGAAAATTGGATGGGAGCCATCGTTCCAATAATGTCCTAAATATTATACAGTATTGAGGCACTTGGTAGTGTAGGGAGAGTATTGAAGGATGAGGTTTTTGTTGTTGTCCCTTTCTGTGGTGCCATCACCATATCTGGCCACCTTTCCTATAGGTAAAGGCAGGTTACTGATGTGTCTTTCCTCATTCTATGAAACAAGGTCTCTTTTGGTCATTTAGTCTATTCAAACATACCAGTTTTCCTGGATTCTTCAGTGGATATTTTGGCACTCGAGATTAATAGGTTCTTCAGGACCTCATTGGCCCACAGGAAACTTGTTACAGCTGTCTAAGACACTTAAGACACTGTCTACTGTATATTGATACTTAGATATTTCATCTTCCTGAAATCTTTTCACCTATCAGATTGGCTCCAGTCTCTTCTACATACTCATCCTCCCTAAACTAATGGATGGATGAATGTTTAAATTTCGACATACCCAGGGACCTACCAACATAGAAGATTTTACCTTTTTCCTTGTGATTTCCTAGCTCCACCTACCTAGAGAAGAATTACCAGATTTGGGAAGTTTAGGATACATTGAATCCATTAGGCAAATTTTATGCCTCAAGTTTCCTTCAGCTTTGCTCTGTCTTCCAGTGCAAAACCATTGTTCATAATTTTTAAACACTTATTGCTTGAGGCAAAAACAGTCTTTATAATTCAGCTATCTGAATGCAATAACCAGCATGACAGAAAAATCAGATGATGTTTCAAAATATCTTCCTACTAGACTTTACATTACATTGAATCTATAAATTTAATTTTTGCATTCTTAAAATATGCATTTCATGTTGTGTTGATAAATAACTCAGTTTTCAGGGCTCCATAGAGGCTTCCCAGGTTTGGAATTGGCTGGGTTTTATGATCAGACCTGAATATATTAAAATGAATGTTTTGATTCAGTGGCCATTATAGATAAAACATTGACTACTACATAAATATTTAAGGTCCTCAAAGGATATGTGATAACTTTAATAAGCGAAATAATAATCTTATTATTACTATAATTAAATGTTTTTTAGTTGAGATGCATTTTGTGGCTCCCTGATTTTAAAGAATGACATTAGTACAACCCATCAGTTTTCTGTCTTGATAATATGTATACATAGAGAAAAGCAACTAAATTAGAGGTCAAAAACACATTGAAAAACCACAGGCATATAAACATTACTATGAAATTATATTCTAAAATTTACCTTCTTAAAATCTTTGTATGGATGAGGCTTTAGATCATCTGATAGTTTTGTTGTCATAAACACTGTGCATATTTTTACATACTTAAAAGAGAATTTTATTAAATATATCCCTGGAAGCAGAAATATCAGGACAATAATACACATATAAAATTTTAATAGATAATGCTAAATTATTTCTGAAAAGTGGCAGCAATTCTCTTACCAAAAAGATTATATATGACATGATCTATTATCCTAAATCTTGACTAGTATTTATAAACAATGGTTTTAATTTTTTCTAATATAGTGAGAAATGGTACTTTTGTTTTAATTTTTCTTACATTCTAATTTTTATATATTTATTGGCTTTTTATTCTTTCTTTTCTTGATTTGTCACTTTTTTCTTGTACAATTTTCTATATTATTTTATTAAGCTTTATATATTTTAGATAGCAATCCTTTGCCTGTTATGTATGTTCCAATTATTTTCTCCCAGTTTGTTATTGTCATTATTTTTAAAACGATTCATTGAATTTCTCTTAAGCTATTGTTTAACTTATTTATTTTAGGTAATTCTTTTATTATAGTAACTATAAGTTTTATTTCTAGACATTATATTTGATTTTTAATCAAATGTAGCTCCTACTTATAATGTTGTAAACTCATGCATTTTAGTCTCTATTAGATTCTAGCCATGATATTCTGCATCATTTTATTTTCATTTCTAGTTTTTATCTAATATCTCTGAGGAAATTTAAACATAAATGATTTAAAAGTCTCTTTCAGAATGCCTATTGCTCTGTTAGTTCTTGGGATATGGATTTGACAACTCCTAGATGTACAAATTGTCAGTTGTTACCCAGTGCTCACAATTACTAGTAACTTACCAACTGACTTGGTTTGACTGAACTTTAGTGGATTTTCTTCCCTCCCCACAGGCCCTTAAATTTTGGCTTGACTTCAGGCTTCAGCAATCAATATGGTGCTACAGAGAAGAGCATTTCTTGTTAAACTGTCTGATCCTGCTGTCTACTCTCCTCCACCTGCTTGTCCTACTTACCTACAAAGTTCCTGCCAGCCCTGTTTGCCTTTGTTTGTTATTTTTACTGTCACTTTTCCTGACCATTCCCAGTTGTTAAGTGCTGGTAATTGCAGGCTGATTGCTTTAATGTTTTCGATAGTGCCTTGCTACATAACTTGCCTAGCAGACTAATCTAATCAGAATTGAGCTCTTTGAAGGGAGAGTTCCTGAGGTCAGTGTTTTAGATTTGTTCTGACCACAGGCAGGCTTTCCCTGCTGTCTCTATCCCAGTATTTCTCTTTAGCAAACTACCCAGCTTACAATAGTCTACGTATCAAATAAATCTACCAGTCCTTCCCAATTGCTCTTCATCATAACTTCCACTGTTTCAAGAGCTTTCATAAGTTGAACATCTCCACACTCTGTTGCAAATAAAGTTAATTTGCAGGGAGGGATTGGAGTTCTGCTTCTCCCACGGCAAAATCCCTGTACCGCAATGCTCTTGCTGGGAGCATGGACAATGGTGTGCCTCTCACGTGGGACCCCTACCCAATGAGTCAGAGTACAGGTGATCAGGACACTAGAATTCTCAGTGGCACAAGGCAGAGCCTCCATTTCAGGAGCAGGAGGTCAATGGAAGAATGGAGCCTCTACCTCTTGGCTACGCTCGCCAGAAACCTAGCCTCCTCCACAAGTAGTTGGGGACAGAATGAGAAATGTTGATGTTTTGTTCCTCTTGGGAACACAGCCTTCTTATTGAAACCTACAGGGAAAGGCAGACCCATGAATTCTTGGCTGTATTAGTATGAAGTGGAGTTTTCCTTGCACACAGCTGGGAGGAAGATGGAGGACATGGGACTTGTTCTAGATATCGCAGACTCTTAAAATTCTTAATGAATTTTTCTAGATGTTCTTGATTAAATATTTCTTCATTTGTTTTATGTCCTAAAGGATATTTAAAGATATTCTTTTTTAAAAAACAATCTTCACTATTTATGCTGAGGAGCAGGACCACGGAGCTCCTTATGTTTTCATGTGAGAAATTGTTATGTTTACTTTTAAAATAATCTCTTGTCACTTTGACTAAATAGGTAACCAACTGTTTTATTCTCACTTACCCATGATTCTTTTAATCAAATGTTCAAACTTTCTGACAACTTTTAGCATTTTGTCTTTCTCAAAGCACATTTTAAAATAAAGATACATTTTGCACATAAAACTGCCTTTGAGAGTTTTCCAGAGGGTCCCTGGAAAATCACAAAGGATCTGTTCTTTTACTTTGTAAAAATAGATGCATTATAAATTTCATGGTATGTGTTATCAAGTCAAAACAGATATTTAGCCTTCCTTGTATTAAATTTATATAAATAAATTACTACTATAAATATTTTTAAAATTATACAAGTCCCCTAGAAATTTATCAATGTCCTCACTGCCATGGCATATTTTTGTTTATCATAGTTTTAACAACAACATTCTTCATTTGGTACAATAGAATGATTATCTCCTCTTCTTTCTGCTTCGGTCTCATTCAATAAATTAAAATTGTTTAAAAAATGTATTTGGTAGGATAAGAAAGCATTTCAGCAGGCAGATTACTAATGTCTAGTAGATATCCCAATAAAAACCCCTTCCTTATTTTCCAGATCTGGTTTTTATTCTGCATTACTATTCACAGTAAACAATAGACTAGTAAAACAGACAGTACAGGTTTAATGATGAATTAAACTGCATCGCATTGACATTCTCTAAGCCGGTAAGCTCTATATAATTGATTTTCTTTCAGAGGTCAATGTGAAACAGCAGTTTGAAAGTGACATCTCCAAATAAATTCCGATTGTTGACCCCTGCCGTAACTGTCTTTCTGTATATCATTAGCTGAGGCATTAAACCTGTAAGTTTCTTCTCCATATTACATGATAAGAATAATGATTTTTCTACCACAAGATTGTGAGAGAATTGTTGACTATACAACCTTAAAGACATTATAGAATATTGATTCCTAATTTTTTTCAAATAGAGATAAAATTAATATGACTATTTAATTATCTTTATATTTTACCCCCTCTATGTATTGTACATATGTATGCACACACACATTGCATTGTAAATTATATACATTATTGAAGTTAACCCTTCTAAAATGCCAAAGACATTTAGAACCATGTTAAAAAGTTAAGATTGATAAATATACAATATATTCTAGTATTTGAAATAAAATTTAATTATTTTTCACCCTTAGTGTTTATAATATTTACCCTGTATTTTATATGTTTTTACCACAAAATATAGTGCTTTACACTGCCCACTTGTGCTTCAAGTATGCATGATTTATTATTTATGGATAGTTTGGGATTTTATAACTGAGTGCATCTTTGTATTACTCATGTCACTATTATTTTTAACAATATATTTGTGTAATGCTGAAGTACAGTGGCATTTCCTCTGGAACAATCACTTTATATTCAGTTGGGAAGTCCAAACAACCCAGAGAGGGTCTACTAATGGATTCAAATAGGAAAGAAATGGGATGGATGGTCAAATTGTATTTTGAAGTCCCATTGACAGGATTTTCCTTAAGGAAGAAAAGAGCAGAGGAGGTTGCTTCTCTTAGTATTGGGGTATTTAAGGAGCAGGAAAATTTTCAAGAAAATGAAAGTAGGAGATGATAGCTCTATGCAGGGTGATCCAAAGGTGAAAATGGTAGAAGAAAATGGAGATGGTGAGACCAGCAATGCTACCATACAGACTCTTTTATGGTTGCTTTTGGCAACACTCTGCTCCTGTCCCATTGCTTTCTAAAGTCCAATATTCCTCTAACCACATTGGGTACAGATGAAGCTGTTAATAGAGAAAGAGATCTATAATTATCTCCAAAACTTATTGACACAAATTAAGACCAATAAAGCCAAAAACCTGAATCAACGCTGACTGGATATGACTCTTGATATAAGGGGCCAGTTGAATATAATTTTCAGAGAAGAATTTCTGAAGCATATTTCCCACTTAAAATATTCATACCTCTAAGATCATTTTGTATAGTTGGAACCAAAAAGTGCAAGAGCAACTCTACTGCTCGACTATGGGTAAAAAGTTATTTAGAGACCAAACAAATGTGATTTCTCTAATCACTTCATCAATAAGAACACTAATTCAGTTAAAGGGACAAAAACAAAATAAGACTATTGTTACATAGAACTGGATACTCAGCCCAACAGGCCAGCTGGGAAGTGGACCCTCATCAGACACTGCTGATGCCTTAAATCGTGGACTTAACAGCCTCTAAGACTGTGAGGAATATTTATGCTTTATAAACACCCAGTTTATGGTATTTTTGTTATAGCAGCCTGACAGACTAAGGTAATATCTAATACAAAGTTTATTATGAGCAAAACACATATTTTAGAAATTATGAATAAACCTTTCCTTAAAACAATAGTTATTAATTGTAGTTACAGAAAAGAATACTAAACTATATTAATTTGGTACAGCCATAACAGATAAAGAATTTTATACTTGGTTACTGAAGTATGGGGTTGAAGAGGTAAAAATAAAATGGATAGTCCCTAATTACTGGTTATATATTAAAAAAGAGAGAGGAGAGAGAAAAAGGAAGGGAAGGGAAGGGAAGGGAAAGGAAGGAAGGAAGGAAGGAAGGAAGGAAGGAAGGAAGGAAGGAAGGAAGGAAGGAAGGAAGGAAGGAAGGAAAGAAAGAAACAAGGAAGGAAGGAAGGAAGGAAGGAAGAGGGAATCCATTTACACTTAGGTTATTCCACCTGGATTTATCTTTAAGAGCCAAAGATGAGTACCTAAGTGTATCTATAGAGATTGGGGCAAGACTATTTAATATAGTTAACATTTATAAGTTGTAATTAAATTTTTAAATGTGAAATACAAATATACTTTTTCCAGATTAAAGAGGTAGCTGTACACTTTAAAGAGGTAGCTGTACACTGTACTATTTTCTGATACATAATCAGAAAATAGTGCAAATGAGACCCTAGAGAATTTTCCCCACTCAAATCAACATTATTGTTTATCAAAAGAGATTCTCTAACATGATATATAAGAGACTGAATTAACAACATACATGAACTACATTTGCTTTTGTTAAACTATTCCACGTGGGACATTAATAACAAATTTTAAAAATTATGAAGTCAAAATTCTCATTCAGTCACAGATTATTTTGTGTGTTCACTATGTATCAGGAAAATTAAAGCAATGGTGAGAGGTATGTATAAATACCCTGGCTTTAGCGATAGAGGGTCTTATACCGTCAGTTAGATTGCACTGCATATAGTACAACTACAAGTTGAACTAAGCTTCAAATATATGTCTTCCTACTTCCTGAAATCATGCTTTTCCTATTACATAACAGGGATCCCTTAGTGCTATCTCCTTCACAAGTGCTATCCTGGAGATATGAATATATCTTCCCAAGAGCACAGATGGGGTTTGATTTTAAAGGAATTTATGAATGATCTGATGGGTGATATTGATTTTACTCAGCAGCTTCCACCTGGCATGTATTGAATGATAGCTGAGGGGGAACCATATCCATATTTATTTGCTTAATTATATTGCCGTGATGCATGTACTTATTTATTTGCATATGTGTTTATTTTTTATTTACACACTTATTTAACAAATATTTATTAAGCACACAGTATTTGCCAGAAACTGTTCTAGACATTGGGATAAAGCAGTGACTAACAGAAAAAAAAAATACAATTCTCTCAACCATCAGAGTACACATTCTATTCAGTTCCACGGTTCTGTCTGTGCTGCACTGAATATGTGTGCTGTGCTGAAGGCTTCAGTAGGTTTCACAACTCTCTACTCCTATTTGTGCCTCTTTCACCTGAGTCTGAACTTTCTTATTAGTAACCTGCCCCTAAAGAAAGATTTTATGGTAGCCTAAGAAAGACATGTTGGCAGTCAACTGCATGCCCATGGACTAAATGGCCTCTTTAATATCTGCTTTCTCATTGTGCAGATCAAATTTATGTCCTGAAATATGTGGGCATCTAATTAATGGGAACCCTTTTACATTTACATAACATTATGAATACATGCATAAAATTAAACCAGGTTGTCTTAAAGCATTTCCTTCTAGGACAAATAGAATGAGACCTCATATTATGTGTGATTTTTTAAAATATGCCTTATAGATTCTTGACTATGCTAGAGTGACATAATATATTATAATAAACTGTACAGAAAGACCAAGAAATCCCATTGGAAAGCAGAAGCTTCATAATTAAAACTTCTCTGTCCACCTGAGCAACTTCTAGTTAATAAAATTATTTTGTTGGTTATTTAATTTTGAGAAATGGGTTACCTTATTTCTTAATATTAAAGATAGGATTAAGTATTTTAGCTGCTAAAGTAAACCGATAGCATATATATATATATTTTTTAATGATGTTCTTTCTTGATCACATCATATTGTTACTTCTCCTTTATTCATACACTTCTCAATTTTACACCAAAAAATTATTTATGTTCATATCACCTAACTTGCCATTATCATCTTAGTCCAATTGAGTTCTCAGAACTGGTTACTTTGGAGGCCATATCTGCCAATAACTTATGCTTTATAATATTAGAGAGAAAACTGGTGGTATTAAATAACTTATTTAAATTTGAGAAATAAATATAGATGAATTAATTATTATATCCTTTTACATGGGCCAATCTTTGTCAATCAAGTAATAGTTTAAAACAAATTATGTCATCATAAAACATTCTAATTTTTATTCTCTTATCAAGTAGGCTGAAGAAGTAATAATATCCAACGAACTTTTCATGTAAGAGAGAGTCTTGACTTTCTTGAATTATGCAGCTCTCTTAGTGACAGAATCTAAAACATAACATGATAATCAAATCACAGTTAGATTTCAGTCATTAATTAACTCCAAAATTATAGGAAATCTACAAGACTTTCTAACTATGACAGGTTTCTGTTGGCTTTTAAGTTCACGATTCATTTGAGAAAAAAGAAAGAAAACTCTATACTATTTTCAAGAATAAGTGGTCTGTTAGGATGATGGGCACACTAATAGCACTGGCTCAAGCATTACAAAAGTTATCCATGTAACAAAAACATTTGTACCCCCTTAACATTTTTAAATAAAAAAAAGAAATAAATGGCCTTTCATAGCTTTGAGGCATTTGGACTTAAGTCAAATCTATAAACAACTAGGTCTATTTTCAATGTGAGTTATTTTTGTATACACTGTAATATGTAGCTCAAAGGTCTTTTTTTGCATATAGATGTATAATTGTTCCAGAACCATTTGTTGAAAAGACTATCCTTTTTCCACTGAATTACCTTAGCACTTAGTGTCCACATAAGTGTGCCTCGATTTCTTGGTGCTATTCAGTTCCACTGATATGCGTGTCTTGTTTTGATGAAAATACTACACTGTCTTGATTACTGTACCTTTAAAATAAATCTTGGAAATAAGGTACTGGTAATGCCCTACATGTGTTCTCTTAAATTCCAATTTAAAAATTGTCTTTGCTAATTGGGTCCTTTATGTCTTCATGTGAATTTTAAAATTAGTTTATCAATATTGACCCAAAAGCTTGCTGGAATTCTATGTAAAATTCGACTGTATCTCTAGATCAATTGAAATTTGACATCACCTTCCAACCCAGAACAAGATATATTACTCTACCTAGGTCTTCTTTAATTTCTCTCATTAATGGTTTGAATTTTCAGCATACTTGTTTTGCATACATTTTGTCAGATTTTTCACTATTTCACAATTTTAATGATATTTAAATGGTATCATTTCTTAATTTCAATTTATTCAAACTAGTACAGTTGATGTTTGTATACTAATGTTGTATTCTAGAACCTAAGTAAACTCACTTTTCAATTCGTAGTTCTAGTGACTGTTTTTTTGCAGATTCCATTATGATTTCTGCATCTACTTCTTTTTCATCTGAATACTATTTATTTATTTATTTATTTTTATTTTCTTTATTACCCTGTCTAGAAATTTTAATACAATGTTGAGTAAAAGTGGTAACCTTGGAATCCTTGCAATTTTTTCTTAACTTATGGGAGAAGTATTCAGACATTTATCCATTAAGTGTATTGGTAAAGTGTAGATTTTTTGAATTTGTTCTATATGAGGTGAGGGCTTTTCTACTGCTAGCTTTTGAGAATTACTATCACTAGGGAATATTGGCTTTTGTCCAATCTAAGTGCTGTTTCAGCATCCTCTGAGATACTATGAATTTTTTAATTTTAATTTAATTTTATTTTAATTTTTAAATATATTACAATATATTGGCTGATTTTGGAGTGCTAAATCAAATTTGTACTTTTGGAGGAAATCCCACTGAGTCAGAATTTATTGTCATTTTTACATATTTTAGAATTTTTTTCATGTTCTAAATTCCTGAATCTATGTTTATTAGAGATATTGAGCTAAACATTATTTTCCTTATAATGACTTTGTCTACTGTAGTATCAGAATAAAGTTGGCTTTGTGGATTGAGTGAGAAATATTCTATCCTCTTAATTTTCTGAAAGAGTTTGTGTAGGAGTTATTCCTTGCTTAATGTTGTGTTATAATTCTTTAGTAAGTCATCTGGGCCTGAAGGTTTCTGTCAGGGAAGGCATTTTGTTTATAAATTTGTTGTGTTTTCTGTTTGTTTTAATCAGGCAATTTATTATAGTAAAGAATATGAAAAGAAATCCACAGAAAAAATAATATAAATCATCAAAATATAGGAGAATCAATAATTCTCCTCAGTAATGAGTTAATGCAAATTGTTTTGTTTTATAGTGGAGGAACTTTTATTTAAAATAGTAGGTCTAGCATGCTGTGATTTTGCGTTTGTTTTTTATTTTTTGATGTGTGTGTTTTTAATTGTGGTAAAATACATAAGATAAAATTTATTATCTTAAACATTTTTTAGTGTACAGTTTGGTGGCATTAAATACATTTATTTTGATGTGCTATTATTACCACCATTCGTCAAAAGAATACTCTTCATCTTGCAAAAATGAAACTGCATTCACTCACTAAACAATAACTCTCCATTCTACCCTCTTCCCACCATCTACCCATAACCATTCTAAATTCTGCCTCTATGAATTTGACTACTCTCAGTTCCTCATGGAAATAGAATTATAATATTTGTCCTTTTGTAACTGGTTTATGTCACTTAACATTATGTCCTCAAGGTTTATCCATGTTGAGGCATGTGCTAGTATTTCCTTTTTTTGTAGGTCTGAATAATATTCCATTGTAAGCATATAGCACATTTTACTTATTCATTCATTCATAGGTGGGCATTTGGGTTGCTTCCAAATTTTAGCTACTGCAAATGATTCTGCTTTGAATGTTGTGGAAATATCTCTTCAAGTACCTGCTTTCAATTAGTCTGGTTACATACCCAGAAGTAGAATTGCTAGATCACGTGATATTTTAAATTTTTTGAGAAACCACCATGTTATTTTCCCTAGATACTGTACCATTTTACATTCCCACCAACTGTACATAATGGGGTACAATTTCTCCATATCATCACCAACACTTGTTACTTTGTGTTTTTTTTCTTGGATGTACCATATTAATAAGAGTGCTATAAGAATTAAAAGAGTCAGGCTGCCTCTAAAATCATAGTGCCAATGTTTTTCTCCTAACCACATCAGGTACATTTATTTCTACCATGGATATATTTATGCTAATGAAATGCCTTTCTTCTGAGAGCGGTGATTATTCTCAAAACATTTTCAGTGCAAAGAGGACAGCACCCTTTTCTATTCAGAATTTTACCTTGAGGACAGCTGCTGATGGGAATGCACTGCTACTTGCTGTACTCTATCTTGCCTTTCACAGAAGCATAGATAGTGGTCTTTTTTGTGTGTTTGTTTTTGCAGTACCCATCCACATAGAAGTGAGATGGTATCTCATTGTGGTTTTGATTTGCATTGGTTCAAGATATTGAACATCTTTTTGTGCACTTATTGACCATTTCTATATCTCCGTTTGAGAGACATAGAGATGGATTTTCCATATCTCAATAGGGTTGTTTTAGTTGCAGGGATTCTTTATATATTCTGGATAATAACCCCTTATTAGACATATGATTTACAAATATTCTCTCCCATTTCTGGGGTTTGCTTTTCACCCTATTGAGTCTTTTGATGTGCAAACGTTTTTAGTTTTGATATATTCTAATTTATCAATTTTAGTAGGTTTCATCTCAACAAATTTTTTCATTTAGCATAAGTTGTCATATTTTTGGCATATCATTTTTTATAATATTGGCATATCATTTTTATAATATTCCTTCATTACCCATTAGTATCTGTATAATATTATAGATATTAGTAATTTGCATCTTCTCTCCTTTTTTTCTGTATCAGTAAGGCTAGCAGCTGATCAATTTACTTCATATTTGAAGCTATGCTATTAAGAGCATGCACATTTTAGATTTCTAAATCCTCTTGATAAATTTACTCGCTTTATAAGTGGATGTTGTATTTTTATCCAATTTGGCAATGTTTGTCCTCTAATCTGGATGTTTGCAATATTTTAATTTAATGTGGTTATTGATATATTAAAGTTTATTACCTTAGTTGTTATTCTTGTTTGTCATTTTGCTATTTGACCCATTGTTCTTTGTTCTTTTTTCCTTTTCATTCTGCTTGTTTTTCCATTAGTTAAATTTTTATGATTCCATTACCTACATTATTGACTTACTAGTAAAAATTATTTTATATCTTTTGTTCATTTCCCTAGAGTTGACAGATATCTGGTATTTATTATAATCTATCTACTAATTGTATTATGCCATTTCACATACAGTATAAAATACTAAGTGTTTATTCCATTATTTTTCACATAAAGCTTAGTTTTTACTAGTTATAATGCAATACAATTTAGGATAAGAAAAAATATCACCTGAAATATATTGCTATGCTTAAAATTTCCACCAACAGACAAGGCTTAAAACTCCAGTACCCATTGTTCAAAATCTACTTATAGATATTTTTCAAGGAAGCAACAGTTTCCAAGTGAATGGAAGGAAGTACCCTCAGCAAAGGTTTCAGAACTGTGTTAAATTTCAATGACTGATACTTAGCACCCTTCTAATAACATAATCTAATTACTCAGGGCTAAATTCAGCAATGATTTCTCAAACATTCTTAGGGTGATTAGCATGCCTCTCTAAAGGTGGCTAATTGGAAATCAATACTTATAGATAACTTTGTAAAATTGTTACAGTGTAAATTGTGCACAAAGTCACCATGTTATAGAATTCACAAATCAGTTATATGTTTAAATAAAATATTTTAATGCAGTATCACTGTTGAGAAATGAATAGGAAGCAATTGAATTCTCCATGGGAACTTAGATATTCAAGATCTGTTATTTGTCATCACAATATTGGCTTCCAGATTCAGGACCCAAATCCTCTTATTTACCTAAATACATACTTATGATCTCCTAATGTGATCAAATTATCACAGAAGTAGTAAATCTGGACTGGATCCACTTCCACTTGACATAATATCAATGTCTAAGGCATAGGATTTTTTTCTTAGAACTATATTTACCATTATGGTGTGATTTTAGTGTATGATTTATTTACTCTCGATTGAAAAATATTTTGAAAACTCTTTACATACTCTGAAAAATATATTTTATTCAGAGGGGCAAAGTACAGGAAAGAATCCATTAGTTACCCAAGTTTCAGTCATAGAAACCTATGTCAAGGCATTTGGCTGAATTATCTTATTTAATAAAGTTTTCTCTTTATTTTGGTAGAAAATATTTGGGGGAATAAGCATATAAAGAAATGAACAAAATGGTCAATATACTTCATTAGAAAGAGCCAATAAGTGTAAATTAGCCTCCCCGCCCCCACTTCCCATTTTGAACGTTGATGTCCTCTGTTTATTTTTATTCTATGTGTTTAGCTCAGTTGCAATGCTGCGACATCCAGTGTTTGGTTCTGATCACAGAATATTAGAAGATAAATTGAAAAAAATGGTGGATATTCAAGGAGTGGGCAAACTAACAAAAATCTAAAATGAATGTTAATTATGAGGTGATTAAAGTAAACAGATGAGTACTGAAGGGAGCCAATATTAAAAAATGTAAAAAAATCTCTTAATATATCCAAGTCAAAGGTAATTTCCTCTATAAAGTCCTGTTTAACTCCCCCAGAAGTCCTGGATTATAAAAAATTCCTTCATAACATTCCTTTAATAATGTTTGTCATTTTTTAAAGATACTTGAACAGCTATCTTTTTAGTTACACCACTATTTATTTAACTGGCTTTGTATGCATTATTCAAAAATTACATTTGGTCAAAAATTTAAAATGAACAAAAATTAGAAAAAAAATCTAAAGATCCTTTCTACCTTTACGCCCGACCACCTAGTTTCCTTATCATTGGCAATTATGTTGCTAATTTGATATATATTCTACCACATCTATTCTACATTTTTATAATTACACAACTGACCTCATGTACACAAACTTTGTATCATGCACAAAATTATTTAAAATGTATGAAATCACATTCAGCTATGTGTATAAGGTGTATAGGAAACACAAATGAATTCTGTTTTTAGATTTGTGCCGCATTCCCAAGATACCTCATTTTATATGTACAACTATTCTAAAATATGAAAAAAATATAAATTTAAAAATTCTCATTCCTGGCACATTAGATAAGAAAGACTCAACCATTATACTTTTTTGAATCACAGATGGTGCCATTTACTTTACTTAGGGTATGTTTTATTTACCTGGAAATTATTCTGAAGAAGAAAACCATGAGATTTGTCTTAATATCTACATAAAACTTCATTATAAAAGAATAAGTTTTTGTCTCTACCAATGAACTTTTAGCTCTTTAAAAACTCTTTTGTTCACTAATGGAAATTGATACACAAATAAAGTACATATAAATAAATTATTGGACCACTGCAGCATATTGTATTTTGCAATAATGGTCATAACAGTATTTATGGTGCCACATGCTCTTTCAGAAACTTGCAACATCCTATCAAGAAGTGGAATCTACTTTCCTTCTTGCAGTTTTCTGTAACATCATGAATGCTTCAAACAATAGAATTTGATTGAAGTGGTGGAATATAATTGCTGACACTAGGTTTTCCAAAGTGATGTAGCTTTAACCTGCTTCTGTGTCTTTTCAGATATTTGTTCATGGAATGTAGCCACTCTGCTGTAACTAAGTTCAGCTACAATGAGAGGCTGACAGAGAGCCCCATTGATCTGTTTATTGCCCCTAACAGTCCAAAGCCATCATCAATTGCCAGAGATGTGTGAAAACCTTTAGATGATTCTTCTAGCCCTCGTTTTTGAGCCACTTCACCTAAATCTAAGTAGAGTAGAGATGAGACATACTGAATCCTGAACGAACTGAAGACCTATGAACAAGATAAATGTCATTATGGATTAAAAGTACTAAATTTCAGTGTGTGTTTTGACATAGCCATAATAAGGGGAACAACCATGATGAAGTAACTGGTACCAGACTGGATCTTCCTACAATATGAGACAAAATGTACATAACTATTTTCATTCAACATTGTACTGGAGTTCCTAAATATTTAATAGTATAATAATGCAAGTAAATGAACTTTAAAAGATGTCAATATGTGTTTGTTTACAATTACATGATTGTATAGGCAGAATATCCTTAAGGATCTATAAAAAAAGTTGCTTAAATAAATAATTAAATTTAGGAAAAAAATGTTCACAATAGCATCAAGAATCATAAAATACCTGAGAATAAACACAAAAAAATATGCACAATACCAGTTTGATAACAAATACAAAATATTGCTGAGAGAAATTAAAGGCCTAAAATAAATGGAGAGTTGTAACATGATCATGTATTTGAAAAATAAATATTTTTAAGATGATAATTTGTACTAATTTACATTCCCAGAAACAGTGTGTACATGTTCCTTTTTTACCGCATCTGTGCCAACATCTATTATTTTTTCACTTTTTATTAATAATAATGGCCACTCAGACAGGGGTGACGTGATATCCATTGTGGTTTTAATTTACATTTCCCTGATGATCAGTGATACTGAGCATTTTTTCATATGTTTTTTTGACCATTTCCATACCTTCTTTCCAAAAGATATCTGTTCATGTCCTTTGCCACTAAAAAAAGAGAGAAGGAAAAAATAAATAGATAAATTGGATGTCATCAAAATTAAAAGACAAAACAAAAACTTGTGTATGTCAAATGACCCTATCAAGAAAACGAAAAAGACAACCAAATTATAGAAAGAGAAATAATGTTTGCAAATCATATATGTAGTAAGAATCTAATATCCAAAATATATTTTTAAAAAATCATGTGCAATTAAATAATAAGTAAACTGACCCAATTAAAAAAAACCGAAACATTTCTGCAAAGAAAATATACATATTGCCAGTAGGCAAAGGAAAAAATGCTCAAAATCATTGGTCATTAGAGAAATGCAAACAGAACTATGATTAAAATACCACTTTGCACCTAGTAATATGAATGCAGCAAAACCAAATCAAATCAACCAAGCAACAGGCAAACAACACACAAAAAAAGTGTTGGCAGGGATGTATAGAAACTACAACCCTTATACCATCGCAGCTGGAAATACAAAATGAAAAATGTTGCAGTGGCTGTGAGAAACTTTCAGTCCTTCAAAAACTTAAGCAAAAAGTTACCATATATCCATTAATTTCACTACTAGTTGTATACCCTAGAGTACTGGAAACATGTTCACACAGACCCACTGAAATACATACACATGTGCACGTGGAGTGAGAAATATAAACTGTTTATTTTCTATAAATATTCACATATATGTAGGCAACTTGATAGTAGTATACTGGATAAGAAGTTAAGATTTGAAAAACTGAACGATTTCTTTTGCATAAAATGGGAGCATAGAGTTTTTAATGGGAAAACTAAATTATTTGAATTAGGTTAAGACCTTTTGAATACATTTTATACAACTAACATAGATAAACAAGTGTCTAGAGAAGATGAAAGAAGATAAACTCACCCATTGGTTGAAGAATCTGAAACTTTATGCAGATGTAGATTATTTATGTATTTATATGTAAATAAATTAGGAATTACATATCTCTATATGTATAGATATATGTGTATAGGTATAAATATCTACATACATATATCTCCAACAAAATCTAGTAATATATCTTTATATATTTATTCATTAACTAATAAAATATATAAAACATGGGAGACAATTTTATAAATAGATTATACTTTTTAAAAACTTCAGTATTCTAATAACAACCTTTCCAGATATCTGTGGAAAATATATTTAAGAGAACAGCTGTTTTACTATTTAGTCACAATATCTGAATTAAATATGAACTGTCAGTTGTTTAATTAGAAGCATTCTTTCTTTCCAGCTTTAACTATCATATTAAATCGAAATTAAACATTATTTGGAGATACCCAATTTTAAATTTACCATTTTATTTACTTTAATTGAGAATTACATGTCAAATAGATTAGGTATTTTAATTCTTAGTAAAATTTCTTAACAGAAGTTTAAATTACCTGTTCTTCTATTAAGATTAGCTTTACTTACTATAGTTTCTTAAATTTCTCACTTCCATTTTTTTGTCAGTTTTTTTAATTTACTCACAGTTTTTTATTACAGCTGGAAAATTTTTCAAGGGACTTTGCTTAAATTGTGCACTAATATTACTAATAGCAACAATAAATGAACTTTATCATTTGAAAATTAGACCTGGGAAAATATGTTCATTTTTACATACTCATTTATTGAAAAAGTAAAATTTTTGCCAACAGAGTGTTTTATTTTTTATTCATATTTATAGATTCCTTCAGGCATAGATCAGGTCATTTAAAATAAGCCATATATAACAAGAATTTATTTATAACAACTAAAGTCACTGTTTTCAAACCATTACAGATAATAAAGTATAATATTAACTGCTAGTTTTGATTACAACCTTTTGCAAAATTTTATTTTCTATGTACAACCTGATTATTTGTGGACTAATCTACGCACATGTAGAAAATATTACATCTTTGTATCAATATATGAAACCATGAGCAATACTCTGATGGTCTAAGGAAGTTTACAGCTGAAGAATTTATTACTTAATTCATTGATTTCTTTGTAAATATAATTTTTAAAATGTATGTATTTAGATAGATATTAATATATTTTAATATAGGCTTAAGTGCCTAATGGAGTTTCAATTTTAAATACTACTCATTTTATAGTTTTCTTTTAAAAATGATAACCTTAACAAAATTAAAATAGCATTACTAATAACAACGTCATGTTCATATTAAGAGACGCATCGTGAGGGGTGTCCTCATGAAATAGTAAAATCAATGGGTAACCAGAGGCATTAGATAAGGCTAAAAAATTTTAAGATTTAAAGACCTTCATTTCCACAGACTCCTAGGAGAGGCAGTAAGAATGGTATTATGGCTAGAATTGTGCACTACTAACTTTGTCCCAAGTCATATGTTGACGCCCTAACTACTAATCTGACTCTATTTGTAAATAGAGCCTGTGAGGAAGTAATTAAGGTTAAATAAAGTCATAAGTTTGGGTCACTGATACAATAGAATTACTGTTCGTGTAAGAGAAGACACCAGAGCACTCTGTTTACCCATGTGCGTGCACTCAGGAAAGGGCATTTGAGAACATGATGAGACTGCGGCCATCTACAAGCCAGGAAGGAAAACTTGTCCAGCAAAAGAATTTCACAGCACTTTTATGGAATTCCAGCTTCCAGAACTGTGAGAAAATAAATTTCTGTTGCTTAAGCCACCCAGTCTGTGGTATTTTGTTATGGGACCCAAGCTGACTCATACATACAGTTTTATGTTTTTGTAAAACAAATTTAAGCTATTTTATCTGTATTTGCTTAAAACAAATTTCTTTACACACTTATTTGTTCTCCATTCCACCGTTCCTCCTGTCAGGTGGTGCTGGAGCACTTCTAGCCATTGTTAGGATCTGGCTCGAAAGCTGCATTGAGAGAGTTTGGGTTTTGTAGAATAAATGTTTTTGTGTATCACAGGCACTTCCACAGAACATAAAATTGTTGCTGGCTGGTTAGTATTGGAGCAGTTTCCAGAAGTAATTGGACTGCCCACCATGCCTAATTACTTCGTATTGTGCAAGAGAAGTAAAGCAAAAGGCCATATCATGCTATTAACCTGATTCAACAACCAGCCTGGAATCTGAAAGGAGGATGTGGTAGAGAAGAAAGAGTTCCATATGTTTGAAGCAAGAAGCTAGTCTGTGGAAAATTATACTGATGATCAGGAATATATATAGGCAGAATATTGGTTCTCATTAAAGTCTAATCAAAAAGGAAGAAATGTTCTGTCAGGCATACCCAGTAATGCGTCATATCCACTATAAGAAAAACCACAGGTATTTTTAAGGAGATGGGATGGTATCAAATAGAATTGATCAGAAACCCTGATTTTATATAGGGCACCAGTTTGTAGCATTAAAACAATCATTGACTATGTGTATGAGATTGCACATTTTATACATTACAATGAACTGCATTATGTGAACTCATTGACTAAAGTTATGTTTGTTTGACAGAAAATACTGATATTGACAAAGTTAAAGGAAAATTCATAACAAAATAACACTATAAGGGTATCAATGGCAACTGGCTAATTAGTAGCATCAATTCAGCTGGTAAATAAGAAGTCACCATAAATGAAAATTGCAATGACTTGTACTTTTATAGTCTAATTGAAAGAAACTTGGTAATAGTTTTCCCAAATTTAACAATAGCCCTGAATATTTACCTGATGATCCTGGTGTCAAACTGTGATCCTGAATTGAACATTTTCTAAACTTGCTTCTCTTTAATAATAATGATGATAATATATGTAACAAATTTTAATCAAGCATGCTGGAGGAAAAAGAAAACTGTATTTCTGTAATTTTCATAGAAAATTATATTATAAATTCACAGTCCTATGAAGAAGTGGTCATAAAATATACCACTAATATTTTAAGGAAAATGTATTCTGCAGCTGTGTTGAGCTGTTCATTAATAAAATCGTTTTGTTATTTTTCTGGACTTTGTGAATTTTGTGGTATTTGTGATTAGTAATGATTTGCTTTCTCATTCTAAATTCTTTTTATGTAAGCTGGTAATTGTATTTTTGCATTCTTTTCCTAGGAGGGGTCCATGAATTGCATAAACTTCAGGTATTGCAAACCCTAGGTTCTCCCTTGCCTGTATCTCCACCTATCAATACTAATAATTATCATTTTTTAAGGGCCTTAGAGAATATTATTTTTTTCTATTGTGCAGTTGTGTGGGCTGAGTGATAACCACATTGACACAGATAATAATTGAATTGGCAACAGAATAGATCCCTTATGTGTCTAACTCAGAAGTTTGAACTGTATTTTTGCTAATCTGTGCTGCATCTGACATACATAAATAGTCAGATTCTCTTCTACAGTTGTGGGTTTCCATTTTTAACTGGGCCATTCTTCTCTATTTTGTGTATCCTCCTATTCTTATCTTGCTGCACAGCCTCCATCCCACAACTTGCCCTGATCATTTCTATTTGTTTAATACCTGATTTTGTCTCACCTACCTCAACCTGAGCTATGGCCTAACCACTAAAGCCTGAAAATATATTTCTTTCACAGATTTAAGGGAAAAGGTCACTATTTTTATACCTACTTTAATTTATTCTTTTAAATTTTAACACCTTTATTAAGATATAATTTATGTAGAAAGAACTGTGCTTATTTCATGAGTATGTACAAACTGATGAGTTTGGACATATGCAAACACTTATGATGTTATTACCACAATCAAAGTAGGAGACATATCCAGTGCCTCCCAAAATGTCCTTGTTTTCCTCTGTTTTGTGTTACAGTTTGTTTCCATGGTAAGAACAGTTAACATGAGATCTACCCTTTTAACAAATATTAAGGTACACAATACAGTATTGGCTACTGTAGGCATAATGTACAGTAGATCTCTAAAATTATTTATCTAGCATAACTGAAATTTTACACACATCGAATAACAACTCCCCATTTCTCCCATTCTCCAGGTCCCTGGAAACCAACTTTCTATTCTCTCCTTCTATAAGCTTGACTATTTTATATACCTCATTTTAAGTGGAATTTGTATTTGTCCTTCAGTGACTAACTTACCTCACTTAGATGTTGTTACAAATGATAAAATTTCCTTTTTTTGGTAATATGTGTTAAAGATTTTATTCAACTCAATCAATTAGGAAACCAGGCTGATATAACAATGTTCTTTTTAAGTCAAAAAAGAACAAATTTATAAGAAGTGAACATTAGAATGAATGATTTTAAGGATGAATGACGTTCCATTGTGTGTGTGTGTGTGTGTGTGTGTGTGTGTGTGTGTGTATGTGTCTCACATTTTCTTTATCCATTCATCTGTTCATGAAAATTTGGTTTGTTTCCACATCTTGGCTATTGTGAATAACGTTTTAATAAACATGGGAATGCAGATATCTCTTTGAGATCATGATTTTGCATTCTCTTGTATATATATTCAGAGGTAACATTGCTGAATCATATGGTAGCTCTATTTTTAATTTTCTTAGGAACCTCTATTTTGTGTTCTATAGCTGCTGCACTACTTTACATTCCCACCAAAAGTGCACAAGGGTTTTGATTTGTCCACCTCCTACTCAACACTTAAACATTTTTTAAAATAATAATAACCATCCTCACAGGTGTGAGGTGATTTCTTATTGTATTGCAGTTTTGAGCTTCATTTGCCTGATAATGATGTGGAGCATCTTTTCATATAACTGTTGGCCATTGATAGGTCTTCTTTGCAGATATGTCTGTACAAGTCTTTCATCATTTTTTAATCAAGTTATTTGTTAATTTATTTATTTTTCCTCAGTTGTGGGAGTTCAAGATATATTTTTTGAAAACTAACCCCTTCTAAAATATATAGACTGCAAATAGTTTTCCCATTTTTTAGGTTGCCTTTTGATTCTGTCGATTGTTTCCTTTGCTGTGCAGAATGTTTTTAGCATAATGTAGTCCCCCTTTATTTTTGCTTGTTTTGCCTGTACTGTAGGAGCCATACCCAAAAAATTATTTCTAAGACCAACATCAAGAAGCTTTTCCTTATGTTTTCTTCTAGGAATTTTGGTTTCAGGTCTTACATTTATGTCTTTAATCCATTCTGAGTTGATTTTCATGTGTGGTATGAGGTAAGAACTCAGTTTCATTCTTTCATATGTGGATACTCAGTTTCCCCCAGTACTATTTTATTGAAGAGACTGTTCTTTCCCCATTGCATAATCTTGGCATCTTTGTTAATGCTTAATTTACCATATATGTATGGATTTATTTCTGTGCTCTATATTCTATTTTATTGATCTGCCTTTTTGCCACTATTGTGCTGTTTTAATTACTATAGTTTTGTAATATATTTTTCAAATCAGAAACTGAGATGCCTCCAGCTTTGTTCTTATTTCTCAGGATTGTTAAACTGAAGTTTTCGCTATCCCTATTTTTCAGACGTAAAACGTTTATAAAATTATAAATCTTGGCAAATCCAATTATATGGAAAAACTCTACTTGGCCATTAAGAATCACAGCAAACTGTTGAAAGTAAGGTTGTTTGACTTTAATTGTTATACTCTTATCCACAGTGATGTGTCACTATCCTGTTATTTTTTTATTTTGTTCAGAAAATAAAACTTGCTTTAAAGGAAACCAGGAAGTAAATTCAGATAGAGTTAATTTATTTCAAATGATGCTGCCCTATGTAAATATGAGTCTTTTATCATGTAAGTCCACTCTCTGTGTTTTGTTTATGGAAGATGGAAATTAACAGTTCATAGACAGTATAATTAACACAAATGTCACCTGGAGAAGGGAATAATTCTACTGAAAATCCATGCTATATTATAGACAATAAATGATCTTGGTTTTATTAAATAATTTGTAAAAAAATGGATATGTAGTTAAAAATCAAAGAAAGAATTTGAGCCTTAATAAATATAATAAAAAAGGATTCAAACTTGGTCTTTTCTAATCTTTCTCATGGTATTTTTAACTTTCTGGAACCATCTTATATGTAAATGGGTTTTCTAGTATGATAGCTTTCATATACACTGAAGTTTCTGTTTGTGCAGAAACATTGGACTCGAAGTAAGATGCATTTTCCTGTAATTATGAATAAAGATATACAGTTGTATTTTATTTTATTTTATTTTATTTTATTTTATTTTATTTTATTTTATTTTATTTTATTTTTTGTTAAGACCCACTACAACAAGGCTTTTACTCCACTGGATTATAACTTTCTAGAACATGTGTAAGGAAAGATCATTGTCTTCTTTTCTTTGCATTGCTGAATGTGCTCAGTTGAGAGCTTGAATGCCAAGGAACTAATGATATTTTTGAAAAGTTATTGTGTGTCGTGTATTCCTATTTTGTTTTCAAAAAACAAATTTAAGTGAACAAAAAAATCCTACATTATTCTGCTTTTATTTTGGAAATATTTTGGAAATTCTATCAACACTAAGTTTTTACCAGGTAGATTTGCCTAAAATTAGCAATTCTTACCAGATATATTTGCCTGAAATATATACAACATTATAAATGTGGCATATATACTATATTATATATCAGGTGTATATTTGCAGTATATGTGTTTACATGTATGTATATATGTGTGTGTGCTTGCGTGTTTGTGTCGCTTGACATATTTTTCACTCTCCATCAGAATACATACACTTTTGGAAAGTAGTGTATGTTCTATGTTTTACTGACCAATCGTATATTAACTTATATACAACTGTGTATACGTTTTATTAGTTGGATAAACTATAGAAAGTAAAGGCTTTGATAGCCTAAGCTCTGCTTCTCCTTAGTTTTTCCAATTTTATTCATTTCAATTTATTAAGGAATGCAAATTATTTTTGATCTTAAGTGAATATTTAAAAGGTATTTCAAATACTTTAATAAAAATAATGAGTTTCCTAATTTGCTTCAAGTAATATTAAAGACCACTATCAAAAAAATTTGAATGAGTTAAAAGTAGGTGAATTATTAACTTTGCAATCTTTCTTATATCAAATTTTCTATATATTTCACTTGCTAAAATGAAAATCCGGCCATGGGAAAAAGCAAAATCATTTTTCCCTTCTTTGGCTAAACCATCCATCCTTATTACCTGATTCATTTGCTTGCCAGAATTAATTGACAAGGATGACACTAGAAACATTATGTAAATTCCATCTGGCAGTTCTTTGTAAGCTAAATTGATAGCTATATAATATTAAGTGTGCAATTCCCCAAATGGAAATATGCCATAATCTATTTAGAATTCAGAATCATAGGAACATTGCGCCAAAAATTTCTGCATAGAAAAGGCCTCTAATAATACCTTTATTTCCTTGTAAAATTAACATTTTTAATGGTGTAGTGAAAATAATTTTGACCAAAATGTTATATTTATTATCATGTCACATGAACATTTGTGTTGTATTGTCCTGACAACATTTACAATGTTTATACAAACCAAGAAAATCCTGATTTTTCAATTGTGTGAAAGGCATATTACTTCTGTAATTGTGATAAAGAAAGGTATTCAGAGTTTTACTGCACTATTAGTAACTTAAAAGAAATTTCATATTACTAGTGCTCTGAGACTGACATCCCCTTCTGGGCTACAAATGCAATAGATATAAGATGGCAATACCAAGAGATAGCTGAGAGGACATCACATTAGAAATAAAATTCTGGAAAATGACAATTATATGAAGAGAAAATTGAGGAAGCTGAGAATTCTGCATGACAGAGTTGATGAAATACAATATTGTTCTTTAAAATTATTGGAATCCATTTTTTCCATACTCGAGAAATTACAAGTTATGGAATGAATGAACAATTCTATTGATAAAAATGCAGTATCTACCACAGAAATATTGGAAGTATTAAAATTTAAATTACTTTGGACTATGGAATAAGAGCAATAAATCTGAAAGTCAAACATAAATTAAAATGATAACAAATACTTTTAGTCCAAGGATTTTTCATTCTCAATTTTAATTAAAAACATGCCTAAAACATTATTTGTATAAGCATCTTGTGTTCTTTATTTATATGAGAGAATTAACAGACTTGTATTTTATGTATATTTTATGTAATTTTTTTGAGAATTCTGGTTATTTGGTCTATCAACAACTCAGTATTTCTCTAGAGTTTCTCAGTGAAATGGTTCAGTTTCTTCATTATTCACACAGAATTCTACATTTTAGACTTATGGGACTGCTCTGGCATCAACCATTGTTTTCAAAAAGTAGAATATCTAAGAAAAAAATCCTTTACGCATATTTTTTGTTTGTTTCAAGTTTAAATCAGGTAACATAAAATACTCATCAGCTATATAAATTTTTTGAGTTGGAATATATAAAATTTTTACAAGTAAACATTCAGATAATTTTCCAAATGGATCAGGAAAATGTTATGGTGCTTCAATATCATGGAAGCAGCAATAAAATTCTTTTAATTTGATGCACTTTTTATTTATATAATTTCTCACACGTGGGATTAGAGGGGGAGGGACAGTAAGTTACTGAGAGTCTAAATCATAGACCCAATAAATGGCAGATACTGAAATTAAACCCATTTATGGCATCATTATGGTTATAGAGTTCATTTATTAATACTTAATACAAAAGTCACTGCCTAGTACACAAACCAAATTTAAAACAAAAAATAATAAATTGAACCATAAATTGGTGAATATATGTTTAAGAAACAATTCACGATTAGGCATGGTGGCTCATGCCTGTAATCCTAGCATTCTGGGAGGCCAAGGCAGGAGGATCACTCAAGGTCAGGAGTTTGAGACCAGCCTGAGCAAGAGCAACACTCCATCTCTACTAAAAAAAAAGTAGAAAGAAATTAACCGGACAACTAAAAATATATAGAAAAAATTAGCTGGGCATTCTGGTGAATGCCTGTAGTCCCAGCTACTCAGGAGGCTGAGGCAGTAGGAGTGCTTGAGCCCAAGAGTTGGAGGTTGCTGTGAGCTAGGCTGATACCATGGCACTCTAGCCCGGGCAACGGAGCAACAGAGCAAGACTCCCCTATCTCAAAAAAAAAAAAAAGAAAGAAAGAAAGAAAGAAAAAATAATAATTCACAAACTTAGAGAATAACTTAAATTTGGTGAATAGCTGTCTCCATATAATATTATATTAAGATCTTTAACATTTATCCTAATGAGTAATTCTCTTGGAGAAGAAATTATTCACTCATGATTTTCTGTGGAAGGATCATCCACCATTATTTCACTCTCAGTATGGTTGTGTTTTCCCTACTTTTCACTTACAACATTTCAGCGAACTTTACAGCTAGAGCTTTCTCCTTTTTCATTCCATCAGCCAAAATGCTATCAAATGGAATGAGTAAGTAGCTGGGTAGAGATGCCTGGGGCTTTTCGTTTAAGGTCACTGGGAGGGCTGAGTGTTGTTATGTAGCTATGTTGTGCTATGTAGGGATTTATTTATAATCTAGAGCATACACATCCCCAAACAGGTTAAATCCCTGCTGTGCTCCCAATAAACATTTAACATATTCTGCTCCATTTACAACAGGACTATAATAAAGGCTGTAGATGCTGGATCACTAGCGCTGCATAGTTATGGGAATACAAAGATATTGACTCTGTCTTAGGTGAAAAACATAATTAAGGCTGTTTGCAAAAGAGTGGATCTCCTGTCATTCTTAATGAGCTAATGACACATTGTGCATAAACTCTGGAGAAAGCATATCTGTTCTCAAGTGTCGATGTTGCTAATGATTTAAGGATTTCAGGTTGGTATATCAATGAAGCTGAGGGGCATTCTCTCACTTGCAAAAAAGAATGATTCCAACAAGATTATTTCTAAAATGTAATAACATTTTAATATTCAATGACTTTTGTATCTTTAAGTTTAATGTAAAATGAATTACTTCTTTCTAATTATCCTTTCTTTGCACATGGTATAACACCATATGATAAAAGTATGTTGATTTCTTTTATCTTATTTAATCAAGGTTAAGATCAGGAATTACAATCAAACATTTTAGTTTTAAATGATCATCTAAATTTTCCATCAGGCTGTTTCCAGAAGTAGTCAGGCTTAAAATACTATTATTGTGGCCATTTATTATCATTTATGCATTGAAATTTCCAGTATTCACTTATATA
Organism: Lemur catta; assembly: GCF_020740605.2. Lineage (NCBI taxonomy): Eukaryota > Metazoa > Chordata > Mammalia > Primates > Lemuridae > Lemur > Lemur catta. Next base: position 28,398,753 of record NC_059140.1, on the reverse strand, counting down.
CACACCAGCACAAATTAATAAGTAGATAACTAGGGTTATTATATTTAAACTCTAGAAAACAATGATCACAGCATATGGATTTTAAAATACATTCCTGTATTTGCATTTAGATGGCTTAGCAAAAGAAGGAACCAAGCTCTGTCACTATTGATATCACAAATGTGTACAATATTCTCAAAATCTATAATGTAGATATGTGTGGGTTTTGAACAAATACATGTATGAGAAATAATGAACTTTTAAAAATAGGTAATAGACAATATAGCACTGACTCACACATATATTTTGATGATTTGCTTTTATTTATTTTTTTTAGATTTCAATAAATAACATATTTGACATAATTCCCCTTCACTTATGTAAGTATTGATTGCATTAGTTGGCACTAAGATGAGCAGAGAATTTCAGGACTATTCCCTTCTCTATACTTCTACAAAGTCCCAAATCAATTAACTGCCAAAGCAAGGACTAGTAAATTTGAATTGCTTCTTTATCTCTCCTATTAACTTTCGGAATGACCTACAATTTCAGTTCAATTATATAAGTGGCATAAAACCTTGAATATGAAAAATAGAACATAAAATCCTTCTATTAATTAAGCAATCTCATAATATCAAAAAATTAAAAAATGTGTTTTATATTTTTTTCTAAGTTATCAATTATTTATTCATTTTTTGGAGAAAATTTCTGGGACATTCCCCCCCGCCAAAGTGAATTTTGGATCACCTGCAGATTCTTATAGAATGCTAATTGACCATAAGTCCATTAGAATTTTATTTTCCTTTCAAAATTCTTGTGGAAGTTATTTTTAGCATTGCTTAATATAGTAAGGAGAAATTTATAATTGCAACTTTCAAGATGTTTGTGATTTCAAAAGTCATGGCCTATTAAAGCCATGAAGATATCATATTTAAGTTAATCAAGTAGGCAGGCAACAGAAAGCAAGAACTGGCCAGACTATAATAAAAATATAGTCTGTGCAATCCTTAATTCCTTATACTCATCACTTCTGTGTATTTGATCTGGGCTTCCAAATGCCAGCATTTGATTCTTTTTAGCCTGATGGCTTTCTCTGCCTATTTTGGAGCCCAATTTTCAGCACATACACAGCCAACCAGATGTGTTAAGATTAAGGTTTCCCAGGAGCAGCCCTCGATCAATGACTGATGGGAGTCTATGAACCAATATTCCTGCTCCTTTGTCCATGGGAGGAATAATTGAGGTGCTTGTTCTTTACTTGCTCTCAGTTTTCACCAGCAAGATTAAGCTCCCATTACCCAGCACAGTAGCTAGCTCAATAATGCAGTAACGTTAGCTTTCTTTCCTTCCTGTTTCACTTCGTATTCCTTGCCAGTGTTTCCTGAATCACCACATAAACTACTTGCATTTATTTGCCTTAGCATATGCTTCTAGAAGAACTGAGAACCCAAATATCTGACTAATTTGTGTTTAAATTAAAATAAATAAGCAAAAATCTGTAAAAGACAATACAAAATGCACCCATATCTCCTTTCTGTCATTTTGAAACCCTTTAGTCACAACCTACACATATGGTTCAGCCAGTAGTCTTTAATTCCATTCGCGACTATGGTCACAGAAGATGTCGGAGAACGTCAAATTTCTACTCAAATTGGAGTCATTTTTATGTAAGTATACCCTGGATTTCACTTTCTTTTACTCCTATGCCTGAATGACTAGAAAAGGGGCGATTTTAATAAAATCAGTATGAATTTTAGTTTATAAACTCTAGGTATAAGAAATATTTCATCTACATATTTTTGATAAATCAAATTGATCTGATTTTAAACATTTGTTCCAAAAGGGGCATGGCACATTTAGTCTGCACTATCATAAGTCTCCTTTATCCCTGAGGACAGAACCTGCTTTCTTGGGTCTAAAATGCCTGAAGGTCTCTTGTCCCCTTTATCACAGCCCCCATGTTCCTTTCAGGTCTACTCCTATTCCATACTTGGGATACCAATTTTTTGGTCATAGCCTAGAATTCTAGAACCCTCTCATAAACCACAAAGACACTCTGAGGTCCTGCCAGATTTTCAGAGAGCAGCTGAAAATCAGGGAAGAGTCCTAAAGATCTCCAGGTGTGTCTGGAAAATTTCCTTGTAGTCTGAGAAAAATCTCAAACTATCTCTGTCTCTTTCCCTTTCCTCTTTCTCTCTCTTCCCTTTCTCTTCCTTCTTGCTCTTTATTCTCAACAGAGCCTCCTTCTTCTCCCCCTGCTTTCCTCCATCTCTGTATTCCTTCTCTTTTCAGCCCCATTCTTCTCAAAAAGTTTAAAATTAGGGGGAAAAAAACAGGAGAGAAATTATCTTAAAATACTTTCTTGCATTTCACATGTCCACAAATTTTTCCCCAAAGTTAAAAGCACAGAGCTGGATTCTCAATCTCTTGGCCAGTAGGTTGACTATAGGTAAAGAGGATATCAAAGAAGAAAATCTCATTTTATACATTTAAACACTTTTGCATTATAAAGTTAAATGAAACCCAATAGACTTTGGAAATTAGTTTTTGAATTTAATACTGAGTATCAGTGGTGTCCAAAGTAGAGTCCATATGATAGTATATTGGCATATTGAAATTAACAATAAAAAGAATCTCTATTTCTACTTAGTTTTTATCTTGTCATTTTCATTGTATCCTTAAAAGCTGTGTGATAATATATACTATGCATTGAAATTATATTCTTGGAAACCTTGTTCAGTTTTTTTTCTTATTATCAGAAAATACTAAAAAGTAAAGACAATGCTTCTGGAGCCTCAAAAGCTTATTTTTTCCACCAATTATAATGTGAAGTCTTACAAGTATTGAACGTATGACTAGAGATTGAGCTTCACTAAATACAGGTAGACGTCTTCAAACTTTGAGTTTTCTTTAAGTAGATCTTCCAATATGAATTCTGAACCACTACAACATATCTCAGTTATCTTGTAGCAGTGAGCAATTTCAACCAGACCCTAAATATTACCAGAGCACACTGAGGGTTTTTTTTTCATAGTTTTTTTTTAAGTCATTTTTTGTTAATGTTTTGCTGATTTCTACCTATATTTCAGAAAGATTATAAGAAATGGATATCCTGAGGTGGTACATATCTAAAAAAGTATTTTTCCTCCCACTAGTTGTATACTCAGGCTAAATATAGAATTCTATGTTAAAAATCCACCACATCTAATCACTTTTCTGAGAATCATTTGATTTCCTTCTCTCTCTCTCTTTTAATCCATGGAATTTGCTTAGAATTTGATTTCTATCCTTAAAGAATAGAGTTCTTATTTTATTTTTTAAAATTTATTTTATTCTTTCTTTGTTTTGCTTATTTTTTAATTAATTTATTTATTTTTTTAATTTCAGCTTATTATGGGGGTACAAAAGTTCAGGTTATATATATTGCCCATGCCCGCCCCATCCCCCCGAGTCTGAGCTTCAAGCGTGTCCATTCCCCAGACAGTGCACATCGCAAATAAAAGCATCTGATTTAGTTTGGTTTACCCCGAAAGTGAAACCTAAGACAAAAATTTAGATAAAGCTAGTTTATTGGGAAGATAACACCATGAAGGAAGAAGGAAGAGTGACTGAGATGGAAATGGGGAAAGGCAATAAATACAGGGTATGTTACTGAGATTGCTGATGTGGCCACTGGGTGCTTACTGTCACCCAAACCTTTGAAAGGCACTGTCTCTCACAACTGCTCATCTGAAGGACTGGAGGTTGGGATATTCCTTCACTGCTCCCATCCTCCATTGAGTGAGGACTACCCCCACAGTTTTAATTCCCCTGCAACTCCAATATTCTCTCACAGGCAGGACAGGGTTTCCTGCAAATTTAAGAAAATAGTCAAAGAAGAGTAGAAAGGTGCATCTTGAGTGAGGTAGGACTTGGTCAGCAAACCAAGAAATGTGATTGAAATCATCAGTGAGGGTTTGATAAGGAGCAGAAAAATTTGTCTCCCTAAGTATAGAGTTGAAAAATTAACATGAAATCATTATTGAGACTTAATTGGCTTTTATCCAAATGGTTGCTGAGCTCAGGGAAATGGCACTAACACATCCAGTTGCTGAAAGCAACACTTATTTGTCACCTTAAATTGATCCAAGAGCCCTCCCATGCTCTATCTCTGTTATATCCTTCTATTTCATATTCTTTCTTGCACTTAATACTTTTGATAAAAGCTAACTTAATGAATGTGTTTACATAAATTCATAGGGCTCTCTCTCTCATGGAACATAAAGGACATTCTGTTGCTTACATTTTATTCCAGTACCTTGTCTCTAGTAGGCAATTAATATGTTTTGACTAACTGAAATGTTGTATCAGTTAAATTCCATGGTCAATCACTATAATCATTCATTTGCTTAAAACTTTCAATGACTTTACCATCTTTCCTGTCATTGTTTTTCATACTTGCTTATCTGAAACATAATCCTATAACTCTCCACCAAATTGGTGCAAGAACTGGTGTGCCTTAAGATATTTGGAGAAAAAATATCTCCATGCTGACTGGTTTCAGTTTAAATTAACCAATGCCACTTTTCTGTGGACCTTAGCAATGTCTCAAAAAAATTCTATATTCCTTCACCTTTATGCCCCTGCTCTCCTTAGTAATAATTTGCGATCTTAGATTCATTTTGCATTTCAAGCAACTACCACATTGTTTCATTGTTAGCATCACTTCCTTTTTTTTCATTGAGAAAAGAGAAACAGTCAAAAGAAAGCTTCCACAACTTTCCACCACCATTCCTACTTGGGACCACACTCATCTTATCTGTGGCCATACCCTGTACCTTCTGTCCTGTTGCAAAGATCAACCACCTGGGCTCCTAGCTAAAACCAACCCCTCTACTTACTCACCAGACCATGTTGGGGAAAATGTAATTTACATAAAAATTTCCGGCTAACCCAGAGAATATCCCCCCCCCCAAAAAAGAAAGAAAATAGCTTTATTACTGAATAAGCATTAAACCAGAATGTGACTCATATCATAGGCAATGGGCTAAAAAGATTGCAAAGAAAGAAAGAAATTTTATCTTTTTATAAGCCAAACAGATACAACCCTTTACATACATGTTCTCAAGATAAACTTGTCTTCAAGTAAGAGGGCTTGACAGCACCATTTGTTACATATATGTCATCCTAAGTCACCCTGGTAATTGTGCTGACCATCTGTGTAAGCTAATTGGCTTTATTCAAAGGAAAAGGAAACTTAATATTTCTATCATGCAAGGTGGTTTTGCAACTCAGAGTGAGGCCTCCAGTGAAGTTAGACTCCTACATTCTCACAGAAACTGGGAGATAGAGCATCCCAGGTTGTACCTTGTACAAACTATGTACCTTAATGGTTGCATTTCAAAGGCATATCTCTTCAGTCCTTGAGAAAATCTTCATTGAGCTATAAAACCAGGAAGATGTTTATTTAGCTTTTAGATGATTTATTAATACATACATATCAAAGGGTCAGAGAAAGAATTTACCAGCTTTCTAAAGAAAGTGCTCTGGGAAAAAGGAAGGGAAGAAGAGTTTCTTTCTTGTTCCAGAAAGAAAAATTATTATTTTTCTTTGGATTTGTATTTACCTCTACAATGCTATTCTTTTCTTCTCTAGCATCAAGTATTCCTATTGAATTTTCCCCATAAGCATATAGATATACCATAATTTCTCTGTTGCAACCAAAAAGTAAAAAAGCAAACTATAATTCACTATTAACTCCATTTTCCATCCACTAATAGTTGCCATTTTCCCCTTACATAGAGTATTTGAAAGATTTTTCTATATAAGCTGTGTCCAATTTTTTCGTTCAAATCTTCCTTGAACATACTCCACCTATACTGACCAACCACAAATCTCTTTCTATCAAATTTACTAATGATGTCTACATTGCTGAAGCCTATGATCATTTGTCAATATTCATCTTTCTGTCTCTATCAACAACGTTTAACACATTTGATTCTCACTGAGACACTTCCTTCACTCAGCTTCCTCTTTACCATACTGAATTTGTTTTCCTTCTATCTCTACACAGTATTCCTCAGTATGCTTTCCTGGATTTTCTTCATCTAAATATTCCAGCATCTTATTATTGGAGTGTGTTAGGGCTCAGTCCTTATATAGATACTCTTTCTATCTATATTTACTCTTTGGTGATGTCATACAGCTTCCTGATTTTCTTGGTTTTATGTAGCACATACATACATAATTATTTGTAAGTTTTTATTTCTAGCCTATATCTCTCTTAGGAAACATAGACTTAAAAGTCATAATGAATATTAAAGAAGCATCAAAAACTTAGTGCACCTAGAAATGAGCTTCTGATATTCTCAAGACACCTGCCCTTTCCTCATTCTTTCACGTTTTGGTAAATGGTAACACTGATCTTACAGTAGCTCAGGTTCCAGATTCGGAGCTATTTGCAATGCATTCCCAACATTTCCTATTCTCCTTTCCCCGCTTTCCTTTTCTCCTTTGTTTCCATGACCATATGACATTGTATATTTAACATGTTTATCTTGATTACTTTCACCCTCCCTGAGGAGAAAGTAGGCTTCGTGAAAGAGTAGGTTCTCTTCGTCACTGTATTACTAGTGTGTAAAGCAGTGCCTGGTATAGTGAAGGCTCAATAAATATATGTTAGATAAATGAATCAAAATTGAATAAGTATTTTCTGAATTGGCCAATTTTCTTTAAAATTGCCTGAATACTAGAGTATGAAAGAATAAAAAAAAATATGGTGAGCCACTAAGATGGATAAATGAATAAATCTAAGATTGAGAAACCTAATTTAGTTGGTTGGTTGTAAAAGTAAAATTGTGTAGTATAATCAGTGAAATTTATCCAGAAGAAACAGTGTTCATGTCTTTTCTTGTACTTTTAGCTCTAATTGGTTGTATTGTAAAAATAATTGATCACACATATAAAATGCAATTTTATCAATGAAAGTATATTACACTTGCTTAGAGGTCTCTATGTCCTCTTAACAGTCGATTATTTGCAATTAAATATATATATACATATATATTTTTTTCTCATCAGTGTTCTTTTTTTTTCTCATTTTCCCCTGCTTGCTAATCTTGTTTTTGTTATAGATTCAGGTTATGTTGCTGGCTCTGACGATTATTTTTCTCAATTCTGTCTTCTTTTGTGATAAAGAGAATTGAGATTTCCCTGGAGTGAACTGTGCAAGCTATAGGGAATTCATATCTTTAACACAGGTTTGCTCTGAAATGCTCTAGCTTGATTTTACACTGTTTAGACCTAATTGGGTGATGACACTTTAAGAATCTGTTTACATTCTCTATACCAAACAAAAGAGGCATAATCTTAAAGAACTAAGGAAATAAAATAATATTTATGAATTAATGTGTTTTACTTCAGCTTGTACATCATTCATTTTGTTTAGGGTCTCTAAAGTCATATTTCTCTTTGATTGTGGGCACCTAATTAGTAGCATTTAAAACATGTTTTTAAAGCATTATCATTCTAGAAAGCCTAGTTATTCACTTTGCAATGAAATATTTTGGCTTATGTTATTGCATAACAATTATATAAAATTTATAATTTCATTAATTCATAGTAACAAATTAACAGTTATGCTTTTAATTACTTATATGGCCCGAGTCCAGTAGTTTGTAGGTATTATCTAACCTAATTTTTACAATAACACTATGTCATACTACACTGACTTTATTCTCATTTTGCAAGTGAGTAAACTAAGTTGTGGAGATTAACTGTATTGTTTGATCTTAAGCCACTGATATCTGGACGAACAGGGGTTTGCAAATTGTGTGATTTGACTTCCATTTGCACTCATACCAAGTATAATCTTCTGCACCAAGACCTTTAGGATAGCAGCAAACACAAGGGCACTGTGTATAGATACAAAATTTATGTCCTCCAGCTCTAGACACTGTTTTTCATTTGGCCTGTGATGTCAAAGGTGTATAGTTGTGCAGTAGCACAGCCACAAGTACTTTAGAATTAACAAATTTCCTATTCTTCTACATGGTAATATGATGCATAAGCCATTGTTAGCTAGTATAACATGAATATTAATTTCATTTGATGAATATATATTACATATGTAAATTTTATTTTTTACAACCCAGATGTGCTAAGAGGAATTATTTACTAGTTGGACTTTAATTTTATATTTATGGTTGTATCCAAATTTATCAAGATATTTGCCTTGTCTATGTAGTTTTTATTTTCCTTGATTAAAAGAAAAACTATTTTTGACCACTAAAAAGTGCAACACACCGTCCAAAGATATGTATCCACTATTACTTGTATAAAAAATGCTTTGGATTTTCATATATTAGAAATTTAAGAAAAGACAGGGGAGTTGTTAAGTAATAAATAGTACAGATGAAGATAAAAATTAATGGATTTATGTTATTAAGATATTTTGTTCTATTAAATATAATTTAATAAACTGAGACAATGATAAACTTCACATATTTTTACCTGTTATTTTGATATATATTAATGAAACAATACCCAGTAAGTATAAGAACCAATGTATTTATATCTAAATAATATAATTTGTTCAAACAAGAATTGTTCTAAAAGAAGTAATACTCTAGTTAGAAAATGCAGTAAAAGGGTGTGCAAATTGACCTTCCTATCAGTAGGTGGCGCTTGATGGGAGGAGTGGCAGTGTTGTTTTTGTGTCCTGTAACCAGCTCTCATTCCTCTGTAGAGATACTCTAGTGCCTCAGGTGGTGGGTGGAGTCCTGGGATTTCCAGGTGTGTCCTCATTCTCCACCTCAGTAGGGGGAGGTGGGGGAGTGAGGCGGGGTGGGGCTGGGTTGGGTGAGCCTGCCCCTTAGCTCCACAAATGCTGTTAGCAAGGGTCAAAGGTCTGTTCTCTGCCTCTAGACTAAGCTGCCAGGGAGGGGCTAAAATGGCCCCACTCAGCCAAAAGGTCTGCGTGTGGGGGTGGGGCTATCTGAGACCTGTAGTCTGGAGCAGGCCTCACTCTTTTCCACCCTCCCCTATTCCGAGGTTTCTTCTGGGCCTCTGGCAGCAGGCAGGACCTCAAGCCAGCAGATTGCCCTTGACTGTGCTGCTAGCCAAGCCAGGAGGTTCCCTGCCTAGGATCACAGCCTGAGCAGGGAGTGCAAAGGCCCTCCCTTGGGAGGAGGGTTGCCTCTCAAGCAGGCTGCAGCTAAGATCCACTCTGATCTGCCCCTGAAAGCACGCACATCTCAGTAGCCTAATTCACAAATATCCCTTCTGTCAATGCAGTCAAGACCTGGGTGTATGGGATCTGGCCTGCAGGCCTGTCCCATGGCCCAGAGATCAATCCCTGACCATGCCAGGGGGAAGAGTGCTGGTCTCAAGTCCCCCACGGGGTACCCAAGCTGGATCAATGTCTTCCTGCCTTGGGATTTGCCCTGCTCTGCTGGAGTCACCAGGCAAGCAGCACCTTGGAGGACAGAAAATTAACAAAATCTTTAAAGTAAATAATATTGAAAAATAAGCATAAAAATAAAAATAAATGTGTTTTTGAATATTGGAATTTGAATTTCAAAAAACTGATTTTCCCTGTGGATTCAAAAATTAAATGGTGACTTTTTATTTCCTTCATTATGCACTATAATCACATAATCACAATTTTTCCATCCTATATCTTTGAAATAATATGAAGCACATGATTATTTTTCTGATAATTATGTACATTAACTCCACTGATATGGAAGAAAATATTTGAGCAGAATAACTCATAATTTTTACTTAAAATGTTCATGTTAAAGTCTACTCCTATCAACTTAAAATCATAGTTTATAATGGGGACATAAATAAATATGGATTACATAATAAACTGTAATAATTTTTAAAAAGATATTCCAGTCTGTGATGATGCCAATTAATATATCTCTCTGAAGGATAATATTGGAAGCCCTCTACCTTTTTTACTAAATTTGTGTAAACAGCTGCAAACATGCTGAAGATTTTGCCCAGATGGAATCATTCTCTCCTTGCAAAATGCAGAATAACTGTATGTTAGTAATAAGTAGTTTTCTATTGTGGGGAATTGAGAATTCCTAATCATTTCTTTGCAAATGATATATGAATTCTTTCTGCCCTCCAGCAAAATTCTTTAATTAGTAGCACAACCCTGAAAACAGAATAATATGTTCTTTTGGTTAGAAACTGAAGAGAAAGAAAATGAATAGTTTTATAATATACAATATTATCCTGGTACTTAATATATGTTCAAATTTAATAATTCAATCTGCTAAATGAATAAATAATCCTGATAAATAATCCATATAGGCCATGCTTATTATGGATTGTTATAAATCTTAACTCAATCTCATAAAATCCAGTGAGAAAGAGGCTGCATATTTTATCTTAACACAACATATAGCTTTAGCAATTCAGATAGAATTTTTAGAAGATAAATTTACGTTTTACTAGGATTTTTTTCTAGCAAAGATTTCCCTTAGAATACAAATAGAGTTTTAAAGTTTTCATTCTATTATTGTATGGATTTCTTGTTCAGATTTCCTTTTTACTCTATTTAACATATACATATGTATGCATATTTGTATAAATACATACATATAAACATATATAAATATATAGGAAATAAGCATATATGTAAGGAATATAAAGATGGCACATACATATGTATTTTTAAATAGACTAAAGCCTTCTTAAAGTAAAGGATCATGACTTACCTATTTTAATATCTATTAATAGTTCATTGTACAAAAGGAACTTTTTGTGATTCTAAGATCTTGTTAATTATAAGATATAATGTTCACTGAATAACACTGCATCTTTAAATATATTTATTGATTTTTAAAAATAAGAGTTTTCTAAAATATATGCATGTCAAATTAGGGCAACAGGAATGCAACTAACCCAGGAATGTGGGTTACCTTATAGTTGTTCAATAATTAACTTGGTATCTATGACAAAAATGCAGAATTTTTTTTTTCTAATTTTATCCCTAATTAGCTAGTTGTGTGACTATAAGCAAATTATGGTCCTTATTTTTCTAATTCATAAAATAAAAATATCAATAAGGTCTTATTTTATATTTAACTTCTTTATTTTTATTGGATTACTAATGCAGACCACTCAAATATAAAAATATCCACACCAATTTGTCTACCTGATAATGTATCTTTGTAAACCTGGGGAAAAAAGAAAAAAAGAGCATTTTGTTATTGCTATTAGTAGTGTATGTGTCTGTGTAAACAATTCGAATTACTTTTCTTGTACCATGGAACTTATTCTCTCACCTGGGAAAAAATTTTAGTTTTCTCTAATTTTATCATAGGCATTTTCTTGGTATTTATGTGTATGTTGATTAGTACATTTAAACATTTCATTTCATTTCTCCTTCTAAATTTTATTTAAAAATGAAAAAATGAAATTGCAATTTAATAGTGTTTAAAAATGATAAATCTTTACAAAATTGTTTAGGAAGAACAGAAATAATAATAAAAGACTGATAAAAGAAACATCAAACAATCTATTATAAGTATTCTTGATTATTAGAATACTTATAATACAAAATTAGTTTGCAGACTAGAATAAACTAAAGCATAATTGAAGAAAAATTATCTTAATTGAAATTTAGTTCTGTATATGAAGAAGAAAATGCCTCATGTTTCCATCTAGTGTTTTTTAATATTTTTGCTGTGAATTTTTTAAATTGAACTTTAATGTATTTATGCCAAACAAAAAAAGAGGAAAAGGTAAGGAATAATATTTGAAAATTGTATGTGTTTTTTGGAATAAAGGAAAACCAGTCCATCTAGTTTAATATATAGTGATTCTACCTAAAAAGTCTCAGAAAAGCAATTAAAATTAAATAAATGTTTTATTAGCATTGACCCATATTTTTTTCCTACCAAGAAATAAAATAAAATAAGACAAGACTCATTCATTAAATATCAGACAGCAATGTAATGATACTATTTCAATACTAAAAGCCTTATAAAGTAAGAATTTTATACCCAGGAGAATAGTCACCCATGTATAAAGCCAAACACAAGTCATTCTCAAATAATCAGAAAGCCAGATAATGATAATGTACTACTCTTGAGTGGTTCCATATTCCCCCCGACACACACATACACAAATAGTGTTAAAGTTAAGTTGTAACCAATAGAAAAATACATCCAAATAAATAATAAATTAAAAACATAATGATAAATACACACTAAATCATTTATCTTAGAAAAGAAGATATGGAGTGTCAAATAACATCTAGTACACATATTAGTCTAAAATTTCAAATCATGTTTGAAAGAAAAGTATTTGGAAAAGCAGGAGTTAATACCACAGAAACTTGAAAATATCCTTACATTATTGAGAAGAAAATTCAAAAGACTCTGCTTCTTATTTGACAACAACCAGTAATCTTAAAGGTTTGATAGAATTCAGAATATTATGTATAATGACAATCTCTGAGGAAATAAAAGCAGAATATATAGTCTAAACAATACAAGTCAGAAAACACAGAGAATTGCTTTAGGATTAAATAAATAACAAAAAATGATGAACGTGAGAACAAAAAATCATCTGTTCAAAGACTTATAAATGTTTTAAATAATAATAGTGGTTTAAATATACAGTCTAATCATATTTTTCATAGAATAAACCTAAAACAAAATGCATTAATATTTTTAAAAGAAAATGAACGAGAGTATATGCTAGGCATTCTAAATAAAATTTAACATATGTGCACCAGAGATGTATAATTGACTATTCATGATATCCCTGTTTGTAACAGGGAAAAAAAAAAGAAATCATCTAAACTTCCATTAACAGCAAAATGACTATATTATGGTACAATTAATCAATAGAATCCTATATATTTGTAAAAAATAAATAAATTACAGGTTCAATGACCAAGATTGATAACTCTCAAAAATAAAATGTTTAGCAAAGAAGAGGAAAGTATAGAACAGGTAATAAAATGGCATTTATGTAACCTTTAAGAATGTGAAAAATTTAATAATGTACTCTTTAGTTAAATATACATATATTAATACATAATAGATTTTTTTTTAATGGGGAAAAAAAGCTAAAACCAAAATTCATTATACTAGCTAACACTGTGGAATGAGGTAGGAACTTGGGGAAGTACATTCCACAAAAAAGAAATGTTCATTTATTTGAGCTCTATATGTTTTTACTTATTAACATCTCTTTTACTTAATTGTATCTAATGTGTAAAACAGGCATGACTTTTGGTTCAATAATAATGCAAAATTATTTTTTTGTCATTCTTTAAATTTAATTATGGTAAATATCTTCTCCCTCTCCTCTTGTCTATCATAGTAAATTTTCTGTCAACTTCCATGAATTTTCTGTTTACTCTCAGATAATAGACATCCCTGAAGAATTTTTACATTACAGCACACTCTCAGTATAAAAATTAAAATTTCTGTTCTCCAATCTTTACTCCCAGCTAAGTCTTGTCTTCCTTCTGTTAAGGTTAATGGATGGCAGCCACCTTTTATCTGGAAAAGGTTTCTGGTCAGTTTGAATTTTTCTCCCAGTTTAACTCAATCCCAATTTGCTAGCTGAAAATTTGTTTTCCTCCAGAATGGAATGAAAGAGGTTGTAGAGGACTGGACACTTCTGACATGGACGAGACGATTCATTGTTTCTAGGCCCAAACACAGTTTAAAGTGCTGCTTTCTGAAGTGGTGTGTATTTCTTTCTTTTTAATTTTTTTTTAATTTTTACTTTTGGAGAGATTTCCATCATTGGAGACTTGTCACTGCAATACCATCATATAGGGAAAACATATTTTCCTTTTCAATATTCCCTTAGTTCTGATTCACCAATGTCTATCCTATAAGAACTCTTATTTTGGGTGTTACCTTACCCCGTTACAGTTCCTGTAATATAAGATCCTTTTTCAAATGACCCTAAATAAACATATCTACCACAAGTTTGACATGTGTTTCTTAGGATTTACTTATCTTAGATCTAGTAATATGAGACTATAAGTACTCCTATTGTCTCTCCTTTTCTCTCCGTATCTCTTTCCTACTACAGAAGCAACTTACAAATTTTTCCATTGTCCAGTGTTTTTCCTGGCGTGAGTTCAAAAGTAGCTCACTATCCTCCCAAATACAGGGGTTGTATTATAAGTGTTCTTAGCAAATTTTTGAAGAACCCCACACTCTAAGCACAACTCTCCCATTGTGAAGGAGGAATTGTGTGCATACAAGCCTTTCTCCAAAGAAACGCTCCAGAATTTAATTCTCTGTCCTGTGCCTTACTATTTATGTTCTTGATCTGCCTGAAAATGCTAAAAATCATGGAATTAGTTTTCATTAATTTTCATTGTAAATCCCGAATGTAAGTATAATTTTCGTACTCACTTTGGTGTCTGATATCTATCATATTCATGCTGAATCAAAAGCAAAGCAAAAAGGGTAGAATGTTAAATAACCTATTTAATATATTTTGATGTTATATTAGTTTTATATTGCTATCATAACAAATTGTCACAAATTTAGTGGCTTAAAAACACCACAAGTTATCGTTCTTATAGGTCAGAAGTCCAACAATGATCTCACTTAACTAAAATTAGGGGCAAGGCTGTGTTGCTCTCTTAGGGCTCTAGGTGAAAAGCAATTTTCTTGCTCATTCAGTTTGTTGAAAGAATTTAGTTCCCTCTGGTTATAGAACTGAATTCCCTGTGGGCTATATGCTGAGTTCCCTGTTAAAAGAGAAACTTTGACAAATTAAATTTAACAGAGTTAAATTTATTTGGATAAAGAAAGATTCATGAATTAGGAAGTACTCAGTACTATGAGAGGTATAGAGAGCGTCACCTAGCAATGTAAGCAGGCAGTACTTATAAATAGGAAAAGAAGTTACCTACAGAAACAGCTTGATTGATTATAGGTTGGCATTAGCCTTACTTAGGCATGATGTGATGAGGCATTTGCTTTACATGGACATGGTCTGATCAGCAGCCTGTGATTGGCTGAAACTTGGCTGCTGTGATTGGCTGAGATTGTTGTTACAAGAATACACTCTTATGATAGGTTGTAGTTTGCTAGTAGGAAATCTAAGTTACAGACTGAGTTCATTCCCAGCCTACAGAGACTGCTCACATTCTCTGCTTCATGTCTCCCTTCTCCCATCTTCAGAGCCAGCAATGGTGGGGTGAGCCCTTCTCATGCTTTGAATCTCTCCTCTTTCTTGCTTGTGTTGAATCTCTCTAACACGTTCTTCTACCTTCCTCTTGTACAGTTAAGGGCATGTGGGATTACATTGGACCCACTTTTATAATATCCCAAAACCTCTTTATTTAATCATTAGCTTATTACCAAATTTAATTCTATCTGAAACTTTAATTCTCTGTTTTCCATACGATGTTAAAATATTCACAGGAATTAGGATGCATACATCTTTGGACATTAGCCTGTCACAGATGGACTATCCCATAAATAAAAAAAAAATATTTAAAAATACTAAAACTATGTCAGGCAAATACAAACATAAATCAAGTGTTAATAATGCCAGCCGAAAATATAATTAAGTAAAAATTCACTTAGTAAAATACATTTTACATATGTAAAAGGAACCATTCACAATATGGCTTTAAGAGTTTAAGTTTGAGCAGTGAATAACTTACCATCACAATAACTATATAATTTTTCAAACTATAAGGAAACTTGATCAAAAAACAACAATTATGATAGAGAGTTTAACAAAACATTCCAACCTGCCGGATCAAACAAAGAAAAAAACAGGAGACCAGAAATGTGGGCACACTGAGAATTTGAAAAATATAGCATTTGTCTGAAGAAGATCTAGCGGAACTATAATTCAATGTCAGACATTGCTAGTGAAGGGATTTTATTGGATGCAGGGGAATTTCCATGGTTTATTTGAATTCAAATTGCATGATTATTTTATGAAAAGCGGTTGAAAGAATGAATTTCTATAGAGGGACATTAAAAGTTGGTTTTTGAGAATAGAATTATTTGTCTAACCAATTCATACTAACTGATATCACAAAATAGAGTAGTAAAATGTAGAGTTTAAGAAATTATTGTGGATCCACACTTTCATCACTCAAATCCTGGCTCTGACACTTGCCACTTCTGTAATCTTTGTCAAACCGCTTATTTCCCTTATCTCAATTTTCTCATATATAACCATTGTTGGAAAGATTAAACTAGTTAAGGCATGTGAACTTTTTAAAGGTTGCTAGGCTTTTGTAAAGCCCTCCGTTAAGTTCAGCAATTATGTCTAGCTCCCAAGAGAAAATGGATAACATTAGAAATTGAAGAAACTCTTTTTACTCAAATTATAAGGTATCTGAGTCCCAACTATCACTACTGTATATTGTAATTATACAACATTTAGGTCTTGGTGTATCAGAAATATTGTGCAATAATTTTCACTTTGAGTCAAGAGTTAGAGTGGAATTCCATATGATACAAGAAGAAAACATAGTTTGTCCTACTTCTTGAACAAACCCATTTTGAGGGGCAAATTCTTCCCTTCTGTTGCATAAAATTCAAGGACTTTTTAATGATATTAGTACTTAACAAAATGGCAAACACAACAATTTTTCCAGTTACTTTCATTCCACAAAAGAGCTATGTAATCAAAATTAAATTATTCTGTGTAATAGTGAAACTTCAAATTTTATTTAAAATGAAGATTCCTCATTTCACTGACTTGGTCTTCACATCAGGCTAGATATCCAATTGGTAAAAAGACATTTGGGAGAATTTTTTTCTTTCCCTACATTGCTTTTTTACTTTTCTTTTTCGCTTATTAATCATGGGATATGACTTCCCTAGGGAACAAGTGAGAGAAGATGTTAGGAAAGATGTTTAAAGTGTAGAAAAAATTTTACTTGCCTGGTTGTATAATGATTTCATTTGGATTCTCTAGGGGCTTGGAATCTGGCCAAAGATTACTCTATAGTAGGGTACATTTTAAGTTTCTTAGCCTAAAGACACCAGTTAAGATAATACCTAATTTTAGTTTCCTGAATGAGGTAATGCATTTACTCAGGTTAACTGCTTATGATTTTCTCAGTGCCTGGACGTCCAGATGTTCACCCTTTTGTTGGTATTATATGACTCTTCTAGAGAGTCCTTCAAAAGACCAATTTAAAAGACCTCAGCCTGGCTCCCTCTTTGCATGATGCACATCTGGTACATAAGAAAAACAACTCAAATTTATGCAAGTGTAGCTAGCTCCCAATCAAGGATTTTCTGTCTCCTCTTTGCCATTTCTGGTAGATAACAAAACTTCAGGCTAATCCTATATGAGTTAGACATTGTCCACTGTTCCCAAATTCCCAGGGAGTATGTCAGCATAGAGTATGCCTACCCACTCTCTCCACTAAAGAGAGACTTCTCCCTTTTCCTTCCAGATGTGTTTTTTCTCCACTCTTTAACTTAAAAATAAATAAATAAAAAGTTTGACCACTTCTTTTTTAACTCCCTAAATAAAATCTAGTACCTCATTTTGAAATATGGTAATACTTGCCCCATATCTTTTTTTCTTCAATCTTTTGAAGTTTTATTAAGGATTGAATGTTTGTATCCCCCAAAATTCATATATTGAAGCCCTAACCCCATGACATGATGGTATTTGGGGTTGGGGTCTTTGGGAGATAATTAGGGTTAGCTTAGATCATGTGGGTGAGATTCTCATGATGGGATGAGTGGCCTTGTAGGAAGAGGAGGAGAGATCTCACTCTCTGCTCGCTCCCCACACTGGGCACACAGAAAAGGCTGTGTAAAGGCACAGGGAGAGAGCCCTCACTGAACTGAATTGGCTGGCACCTTGATCTTGTATTTAATAGCCTCCATAATTATAAGAAATAAATCACTATTGTTCTAAGGTATTCAGTCTATGATATTTTGTTATGGTAGCCTGAGCAGACTAAGACAAGTCGCAACTGGAACTGATGCAGAAACAGTCCGATTTTAATATTGTTTGACATAATGTATATTTCTATTTCAAAAATTAGGATAGAGGACTTAAATAAATTCAATTATTTGCTGAAGGTTTCACAGTTGGATTTACCCCGAAAAGTTAACTGCAGATTATGGGCCTATAGACAATCTCCTCTGATAACATAGGACAGTTACCAGAGGAAGAAGGATCTCTCCCCTTATGTTCAAAACAGAGTATGGCTTCAGTGTTGGACTTGCTAGCTAGGACTACTGAACAACATTGATCATAAAAGTGGATTGCAGGGCCCAGAAATTTACAATAGCAATGTCCAATGGGAAGCTGGATGAAAAGATATGATAACAAGTCTTAGAGGCATTTATGTTTCAAAGACTTTATACTATAGAAGTAGCAGTTAAGCAGAGGAAGTTAAGCAGAAGAGTCAAGAGTAGTGCAACCATCCTATGGAAATGCAATTCACAAATTTTAATAGAATTGAGTGAGAGTAAGCTGATAGCCTATAGCTTATTTTAATCACATAATAAACATTAAAAATTAATGCTAGATCTCAAAAATATTTTAGTTTAAAAACAGTATGGAATATAGATATTAATTTTAAAAAATGAAAAAGGAACTCAAAACAATAAATTAGAAAATTTTAAATAATATAAATGACAATATTTATAAAATTTATAAAATGAAGTTGAAATTATACTGAGCCAATTTCAAATATTTAAATTCTTTATTTTTACAACAGGAAAGAGGATACATGAATTAAACTTCAAATTAATGATAAGGGAATAAATGAAAAAAAGAATAAAATTAAAGAAGGTGAATATATAAAAATAACAGGGCAGAAACTAATAAGTTAGATACCAGAAAAGCATAAGTATTGACAAATACAATTAACAGTTGTGCTTGATAAATAATGCAATTATTAATATATTATTTACTCTGATAAGACTTATCAAAGCAATAATAAAAAGCACAATTAAAACAAAATTACGGCTGAGTGTGGTGGGTCACACCTGTAATCCTAGCACACTGGGAGGTCCAGGTAAGAGGGTCACTTTAGGTCAGGAGTTCAAGACCAGCCTGAGCAAGTGTGAGATTTCCGTCTCTACTAAAAATAGAAAAAGTTAGTCAGGCATGTTGGTACATGCCTGTAGTTCCAGCTACTAGGGAGGGAGAGGGAGAGAGAGCATGAGTGAGTGAGAAGGGTTCAGAGCTCTTTTGATGGAAGAAATTTTTTCCCCCATGCTTTTATAGGAAATATGTTGACTGCTATGTGAACATACTTATTTTTCTTATTCTATGGATAATTCTAATTTTGTGGAAATGTTTCTTCCAGAAGGAGCACCAAAGTGAAGAATTACCTTTCACTACCTCCCAGTTTTATTGTGTACTCTATCTTGTCAACTTACCTTTGATTTATTCTTCTTGTATTACACCAGGCTGAAATTCTCTCAGTATGTCCATTCCACCCATATAAATTCTTCTCTGCCATGAAATTTCAACTAAAATACCTCAATTTTTGGATCAAGCAGGTCCTCAAACCTTGACCTTGAATAGAGCTCTTTACCTTATAAATGCCAGAGAAATTACTTGCAGACAAATTCATGTGAAAATGATCCTTGGGATTTGTCTTATGTTCACATTTTGCCATTATTTTGATATAATTTATCTTCCTGACTGTTTTTTAATTTTGCATATTGTCTTTTTTCTCTAGGGGGATGATGTGTTCTGTAATAGAAGAGACTTAGTTTTTATAAGTTTTTGGAAATCAAACAGCACCTTGCCTTTTTTAATCATTTGTTTTAAAATTTTTATTGATTACACTATGCTAAATGCTGTTCTTGGTACCTGAAATGTGACTCAAGAGAAAGGAGACAAATATCCTGCATCAGGACATTTTTACTATGTACTTTCTAGTACTTTCTTACAATTAAAATGTCATGCTTAACTGCATATTCATTTGTTTAATATCTACCTCCCCAAATACCGTAAGCTAGTTGTGGGAGTAGAATCTCTCCAATTTATCATTATAATGCCAGTACCTCTCCTGTACAAGATAAGTCAGTACCAACATCTTTTGAATGGACAAATGTAATACTAGAAGCTTAATAAATATTTCCTGAGAAAAAAAAATTGGAAAAAAACTAGATATAGAGAAACAGAGAAAAAATAGCAAGTTAAATATATTTTCAAAGTTTACATTTTTATAAGGAAGTGTAGTCTTTACCTGAGAGAGAAATATTTTCTAAATATTGCCTAACCTAACAAATTTTAAAATATCATGGTAGTACAGCAGAGGTGGATGGAACTAGCTGCAATTCATCTGGACGAAAAGAAAATTCAGTAGTCCAAAACAGATATGCATTGGCTTTAGATTCTTATAAAAGGAAGTTAAAATCAATGTTAGCTGGTAAAAAATTAAAAAATGTATTATTTTTCTTAAATTTTAAAATAATTTTTCTGATATCTTGTGTAAAGCTTTCTCTTAGTGTTTATATACGTACAGCACATTCACAGGGATTAGAACAATTTTCTGGTTTAATAAAGTTATTCAATATTGAAAATGAAAGGCTCATTTTCATTTAATGCTGTATTTTGGGATGAATTCAAATTTTTATATTTATAGAAAGGTAAATAAATTTAACTGAGATTGAGCTAAAAACCTTAAATCATTATTCACTTATAAATTGGTTTTAATTTGTTGATTCTTTTTTACTTCTCCTGTTTAGTAGAAGATACTACTGCATTTTGGATGAAAGTATTATTGATGATATGAAATACAGGCCATATTGTTTTCTGCAATGTATTTTGCAAGTATTTTATTTTGTATTATTCAATTTAAATAAATGAATGCATGGCATGCAATGCTAAGTGATTTCAGGGATTAAAATATATGACTCAATGGGTTTTGTATCTACCGTTTGTATGCTATAGAAATTATGATAAATAGTGTAATATATACAATTAAAAGAAAAACAGACATTCTGCAGAAAAGAGTAAAAAATATCTTTGCATTTCTGAAAATCATAATATCAAAGAGGAAGCCTCATGTTCAGGCCTAAGGCTAACTTCCTTGGAGCTTGAGAAGGGTCAAAGAATACAAGAGGAAGAAGAGGAAGGGCACTCCCACGGGGAGAGGAAAGCATGGACGGAAGTAGTAACGTAAGTCAGGATCAGCTAGCATCTGCTATGTGACACTGATGGACGTATGACCAGACATGTTTAAAATACCATGATTAGTTGCTTGGTGATATCTACAAAAGTGTGGATATACTATACTCAACTTTATTATTTGCCTTCTTTCCATGAAGAAAAATCTAAATATCTCTTTTTGCGTGGGGAAAAAAAGAAAACCTCTGTTCCATATAATACAAATATCATCTACAAATCTTTCTTTTTTTAATTTATTTTTTATTTATTTTTTTATTTCAGCATATTATGGGGGTACAAAAGTTTAGATTATGTATTTTGCCCTTGCCACGTGCCCCAATCAGAGCTTCAAGCATGTCCATCCCCTAGACAGTACGCATTGCACTCATTATGTATATACACACCCATCCCCTCCCCCCCCAACATCTGCCCAACACCTGATTAATGTTATTCCTAAATGTGCTCTTAGGTGATGATCAGTGAAACCAATTTAATGGTGAGTATACCATGGAGTACTACTCAGCTATAAGAAACAGTGGTGATATAGCACCTCTTGTATTTTCCTGGATAGATCCGGAACACATTCTACTAAGTGAAGTATCCCAAGAATGGAAAATCTTTCTTTACGAAGAAAGAAAATAATTACTAGGATTCAGATTTTAAATAAAATATTCCTGGTGAAAGTATTGCATGGGTACTAGATAGTCCATGTCGTTTGCCTTTTAATGACTGGCATGCAGGGAGTTGGTTATCCTGGTGTTCTAAAGAGGAAAGCAAGATAGATAACTGAAGCAGTGAGCAACTACCATCATAGGGCTAGCAAATAAAGGAAAAAGGTGAGCTCACTAAAAATTAGGAGCTTGGAGAAAGGATCCCATTGACCCATATCTTGGATTGGATTCAGCCCACTAAAGAGGCAGAGAGGGCTCACAGTGGAGCCTCCCTGATGGTGTTCAACACATCTGATAATCAAAGTGCTAAGCACACAAAGGAACAAACACCAAATAAATCTGGAAGCTGGAGAAATGCTGATAGACCTTGAACTAAGAAGAGACAAGTTCCCTTCTTTCCCCTCCTTGCCTTCAAATGTCCCAATAACACTTTATGAGGACAAATCCCCAGGACAATAATGAGAAAGTAGTCTGAACACGTGGTACTCAGATTCCAATTCTAGCGTCACGGAGCAGAGGATACAGTCTGGAATTGTAGTTAAGGCACAAATGGTAAATAACCAATAAATACAATACCACTTTAATATCACTTTTAAAGATTACAAAGTAGTGTGGATTATGAGTCCATATATTTTGCATTGACCATGTTCAAAAATAATTTATTTGCCCCTTAAAAATTTCCTTTGAAATAATATTTTAGTCTAGGAACTTTTTGTAAATCCTCCACAGACCTCAATTTCTTTACAATGAGAATTTGTGGTAAACCTTTCACATTTCCAAAATTCTATGATAATATAATTCTCACATGTTTCTCAGTTAACTGTTCTATATAAATAGATAAATGCATTTTATGGGTACAACAAACATAAAATCAAAACATGATGTCTAGAAAATAGACCTGATTGCAGTTTTACAGGCATGCATTCTATTCCTGGCTGCAGGAGTAGAAATAATTAGAAGTTAAGGAAACTAATTAACTTCTGTGACAATCAATTGGTTCATCTAAAAATAATTAACAAAAATAACTACCTTGCAAGTTATTATAAAATTAGATAATTAATATATAGGACCAAAATCATTCTTGAAACATAGCAAGCTTGTAATAAAACAATGGCAAGAGTGATATTGGCAGTGATTTTAAGATTATGTTGACTTAACCCTAAGGATATGAAATTTGTAAGACAACAAAGCAATAGTAGAACCAAATTATTTAACCCTGCAGCCATAATATTGATAAAATTTAAAAAGTTTTAATCTGTAATATGTCTGGATAAAGGGCATTTCTAATCATTTTGTCTCAAAGAAATACTGTAACATGATGAATATGCATGTTCATATGGATTTTTATGCAATGACTTGAAGTAAACTAGTTATCGCTGATTTTCTATCTTCATACTAATATTTTAAGAAGTTGTTCAATATTATATTATTTACCATTGAATTACATAACCCTGACTTAAGCAAAACTTGCTAACACAAAATGGTCACGCAAGCCAGTGTCCTGAATTTAAAATGATTCTTAGTTCACCAAACATGTCTTGATGATATTCTAACACCCTTTTATGCACATTTAAAATTAAAGTATTAAAATTTAATTACTGACAAGGACATGTTCAGCCATTTACATATTATTTTCCTCATATCTGTAAACATCCGTTTATTTTGTAATTATTCAGAACAGTTTCTATGTATCTGATGTGCTAGGGGTACATACTTCGAAAGATTCAACATCAGCTCCCAAAAGAAGCACAAAATGTACTGGAAACAAATGTCAGTTATTCTATAATATGAAATATTCAATAATACAGGGATATTACAAAGGGAAGAAAGAAGTACATTTGTCAATTTGACTCATGGGAGATTTCACAAAGAAGGGAAACCATGCTACCATGTCTATAAATAAGTAACAGATATGGTAAAGGTAATTTTGTGGATGTGATTGATACCTAAAATCACTTGCCTTTACAGAAAGAGATTATCCTCTTTAATCTGGTTGGGTCTTATTTAGTCAGTAAAAGGCCTTAAGAGCAAAACCAGAATTTTCCTGAAAGAGAAATTCTGCCTCACTGTACCATCAACTCCTGCCCAAGAGTTTCTAGACTGCTGCTGGCTTCCCTGCAGATTGTAGACTTGTCAGCCTTCATCCTCATGTGAGCCACATATATACTAAATTCTACTCATTCTGTTTTTCTGGAGAACCCTGGTTGGTATACTATCACTCCCAAATACTTGAATATATTTCCTAAAAACAGGGACATTCTCCTCCGACATAACACAATTAAATTATCTAAATCAGGGAATCAACACTGATAACATTACTGTCATCTATCCTCAAGACCCTTTCAGGATTCAAAAATCATTCCAGTAATAGCTTGTATAGAAAAAGTGCCCAGTTAAGAACTACTTAATGGGTACAATGAACACTATCTGGGTGACGGACACACTTGTAACCATGACTCAAGCATTATAACAGTGATCCATGTAACCAAAAATATTTGTACCCCCGTAATACTTTGAAATAAACAAAAATAATAATACAATTTTAAAAAAGAATCAATGGTTGCATTTAGTTGTCATGTTTTAGTGTTCCTCGATTTGAAAATTTCCCAGACTCTCCTTTATTTTTATGGACTTGCCAATTTTGGAAACAACAGACCAATTATACTTATACATTGCCCATTAAGTTGGATTGGCATGATGTAGCCTCATGATTAGATAGGGGTAGGAATATTTGGCAAGTGCTTTAAAGACAAGTGCTGCTGTGTTCTCCTCATTGCCTACTAACAGGTGGCACAAATTTTTTTTTTTTCTTTATTACTGATGGTGGTAATTTTGATCGCTTGATGTACTAGTACCTGCCAAACTATACTACAATACCACTATCTTTCTCTTTGTAAATATTAGTAATTAGAATTTAAAGTTGAGGTATTTTGAAACTACATAAACATCCTCTTTCATATCAAAATTTCAATGTATTAATTTATTTATATCAGTATGGATTCTTGGCTTCTTATTTTATTCAATGTATTATAAGCTATTACTATTGTTATTTATTTTCCTGGTCAATTTATTTCAGACTGGACCAGTGAAAACTCCATCAGCTGGCTTCTGTGTCTTTTTGCTAAGTCTCCAGTTATTCTTTGACTTCTTGCTTATTTCTGCCAAAAAGTAGTTATTTTCTTAATTTTAAAATTCAGAGTTATCTTGGGCTTTCCCTGCTCCAAATCTGTAATTAAATTTTTGTTCAGGATGCCCAGGTTACTTTTACTGGAAATTAATATCGAGAAAACAAAATCTAGAAGTTAGTTGTTTCATTGTTGTGGGAAGGTTACTGTTCCCAGTCTTTCTCCATGGCTGGAATTAGGGAATATATGACCACTAATCTTCATTTATAGCTACTCACAGGCATTTACATATACTTGTACTTCTTGAGTTCATGCCAATTACCAGGAGGCAATCACATCAAATTATTCAGACCCTACCACTGTGCACCAGTCTATCCCTGCTCTTTCCTGTGCAGATCACATCTTTAGTCTGTCAGAGCTCAATGACTCCTCAGTGAGGTGTTTGAGTATCCCCACTCCCCCTTAGTGGTGATACTCTCCTTAATCTGCTTAAGCTCTGACATCTGTGCTGTTTTCTTTCTTTCTTATCCACCACTCATCCTTCTTACCTTGTCCAACACTCAGGTTACTTTCCCACCTCCCAATAACCATATCACTTCACTTGTACATATTCTTCATTCACCCTTGAAATTTATAAATTCTACTGGGTTAATTCCTCAGTGGATATTTTTTCATTATTTTTGCCTGGTACTTTATGAGTGGTTATAATCATAAAATTATTTCTTTATTACTCCTGAAAGTATTTTTCCGAATATTCTAGATGTCTTTCTCATGACCATTTATGAAATCTCAACCTAATCTTTTAAATTTAAATCTTTTTGGAGATATATATTGATATTGTGCTAAAGTTTTATCTTGTTATATATATCATCTTTATTACATGATCTGCTTTTACTTTGAATTTTCTAATTCTTCCTTCTTCTTTGAGCTAACAAAAATATTGCCATGCATAGACTTTGTTTTCTTTTTAACTCATCCTCTAAGAAAGTAGTCTGTATTTCTCAATTATTGGGTGTTAAAAAGATAGATATCAGATATTTTGTGGGTCTGTGTCTAAATTTTTTGTGTGTAATAGGAGAAAAGTTTATATTTAACACAGATATACTTCTCAGATAAAATATACATAAGCTTCGAAGGGTGAAGATATATGTCCACAACAAAAGGCAGCCATATTATGAAGTTTTAATTCTGTATTGAATTATTACTTTATTTTGATTGTTGACACTGACTAAACCTAATTGTGGGAGTGTCCCTTATTTAAACATGAATCACTGTCTGATCATCTGATTAATCTTGCCAACATTCCTGGTTTTGCTTAGTCGAAACTTAGTCAAGTTATTTGCATCAAGTGTAATACAGAAAAATGTCCCATGGAAGATCTCCTTAAGGTCTTTGGCATACCTTGCTCATTTAAGACACTCTGGCATTTTTAGGTTTATACCTCAGCAATGCCTTATGGCCCTTTATCTCCTCCTTATTATACCAACCAAAATGAAAATTACAGACAGACATAATTAGGAAGTCCAGTTACATAGTACTGAATTCAGGCAATCAGATGATATGATCAGGATTTTTGAATAAGCTTTAATTTACTGGATCAGCCTTCTCCATTCACCAGGGAATGTGGTTACCGCATTTTTTCAGACTTGTATTTTACAAATTTATAGACCGAATGACTGAGCTGTCCTGTACTATCCATTTTCAGTGTATCTTGTCTCTGCCACCAACTGTTTGGCCTTATAGGGCAAATAGATTTATGGTAAAAAAAATTTTCTGGGCAAAATTTCTTTATCTGTATTCTGGAGAAAATAATAATAACCTACTTGAAACATGTTTTATAAAAATTAAATAAGTAAATATATATAAAGTACTTAGTGCAAGGCACTTTATCAGGAAAGAAGTATGTTAACTAATGTCACATATTTGAAAACTTTCCTCTATTCTGTTTTAGAATAAAACTAAGTATATTTATATTTTAGTATAAAAGACTATAAATGTAATTGTCTAATTAAATTCTTAGAATACTTTAAAAAACTCTAACATCAGAAATATTGATTTTCATTTACTTAATATGACTTATAAAATTTATCCTTCATCCCAATTTATTCCACTTTTCTACTTTAATATTCTCTTAATTTCAACGTCCACACATTCCTCCAACCCTACAGAATTATTGTTATGCTGTTTTTTCTTTGATTTCCCTTTGTTTATGTGGAGAATTGTCCTTCAGGTAAAAAAAAAAATCACAGCAACATTTAATATCTAATTTCAGTATCAATATATCTCCTTTATGAAATGTGCCTCAATTCTTGGAGACAGTTAATTGCTTCTGCTTTGTACTCCTATAATAATTCAATTCTCTATTATAGCATGGTATTCTCTCATTTGAATTAATTATAGCTTTTTATGTGCTCACACACCTGCTAAGCCATGAGGGCAGGTATGGTATTTTATTTCTATCACATTCCCAATGTTTAATATGTATCTAAAGTAATGTTTACAAATTGCATTTAGACTATACTTTATAAAAAGGAGAAAATTTAATTTGAAGGTTTAAAAAATTTCAGGAGGTCATAAAATAGATTTTAAAAAATGATAAAAGGAGTATAATTATCCATCTGGTTAGAATGGAAATCTGTAGAGGAGCATGAATCTCAAATATATATGGAGATAAAGACAAAAGTGTGTTTCCAAAAAATATCCTAGACATTTTATCATTTTTATATATGATTATTTGAATATGTTCAACAGTCATAAAAGTAATCCTATTTGGTGACATTCATTCCTCTTTACCTATGAGAAAGCTGACATACCAGCTGATCACTTGAGTATGTTTATTGGGCTCTCAACCACACCTAGATTATAATGATTCCTGTGTATACTATTGAATTATTAATAATACAAAATAAGAAAATGCAATGATATTTTCCTTTAACTAGGACTTTATTATAAAGTCTAAAAGAAAAATCATTCAATAACTGACAATGTTAAAACCAATGACAAGATATTTTAAGTTTATTGTGCAATGACAATTTTAGTGCACAAAACACGTATTTTATTGTGTATTCTGAGATAAGGGTTTTATCTCTCCCAAGAAAAATTTAGTTTAGAAACTAGATGATAATAAAATTTGATATTTATTATATCTTTGAAATAAATATTTGTCATGAGGCTGATATACTTTTAGTCAGCAGAATTTGTCTAGTAATTTGCTTGATTTCCAACACTAGTAAAATTTAATGTTCCTCAACAAATTAAAACAGTTGGTCCCATAATTGCTATTGAAACCCATTTTTCTAGAAATATGGGATGTTATTGAAATTTTGTAAAATATTAATTGTGACTCCACAGTTATAATATTTGATAGGAATAAATTATTATAACTAGAAATTATTAAATATTGAATTGACCACTTGCTGAATCAAGTCTCTCAGAAAATATTCCATATTAACATCAATAACTATTTCTGACCATTAAGTAAATTTTTTGTGTGAAAAGTAAGTCCCTACATGATTTTCAGAAGAAGTTAATATCAGACATTTAAAGAAAGTGCAACACAAATCTCGTTTCATGAATTTAAGGCAAGAACTCACAAAGATCTGGATGAATTAATTATTTGATATTTGAAGATTAGAAAACCTTTTAAAATAAACATTTCAAAAGGATATGATGAACAAAATGTTAAGAGAGACCATTGGAAAAAGTTATACCCTTTAATAATTTTGCAAAAATTTCTCTTTTTAAAATGTAAGAGTAGTAAAATTTTACCATTTAAAATTTTCTTTTATTTAAGAAATAGGTCCATTCAAAATTGTTATTTTTCTCTGTTTAATATGCAATTTTTTTTACATTTTAAGTGGATTCACTGTAAGAGACAGTTTTCTGGGAATAATTGTCTTAGCAAAGTATAAACATCCTATTATAATGGTAGCTCAATGCCAAATTATTTTCTGCTGGACTTATGTAATAATAGGAGTGAAGAAGTAGTGACCTATTCCTATACTAATATAATTGTAGGAGACTAAGAGACAGGGCTAATACTGGATGTAGGGGTTTGAAGGTCAGGTTCAGGTGTTAAAACAAACAGCTCTTAAGAATAACTAGAGGGGCTGATAATTGCAGGCAAGAAACAGCTTTAACTGACTTCTCAGCTATCTCTGCCACCATGAACTTTGGCTAACAACAGTATCATTTATATTGTGTTTTTAGAATTTCTCTGTCCTTGAATTCACCATGACAGTTCTGAGACAACCATATAAAGTATGACAATGGGAGGGAATACAATTCTAGGAATTACTACCCAAATTCTTAGTAAAAGCCAACCCTTTGGCCTTTAATATTCCTCTCCTCAATTAGTAAGACTACAAAAGATCTAAAACCACTTTCTCCCAGTGCAGATGCTCTTTTTGAGTCTGCCTGCTATCCTCCCTGAAAATATACTTTTGCTTTCAATAAAAGCTATTGCTTGCTTGGCTTATATGGTGTGTCCTTTTCCCAGTGAACACCAAGAACTTGGGAAAACTTCCATGTGGAGTCTGGTAACATTAAAACTGGGGATGAGAAGACTATTGTCAAGACCTGAGTCTTGTTCACCAATCTGGTGGTTCAGAATCTGTAGGGTTCTGTTCAGTCTCAGTATGAGGTCCAGACACACTCCTCTGTACATCCCAGGGGCAGAGGTAAGGATGACTTATCTTACTTCTATTCAGATTAGTCATAGGTAACAATATTGGCTCTCAAATAGACATCTCCAATAACCTGGAGGACTTCTATATGTTGGACTTTACTCTCAGAATTTTTGACTCACAAAGTCTCAGGTGAGCCTGAGAATTTCATATCTACTAGGTGCACAGGTAATGCTGATGCTGCTGCCCATGCTCAGAATCAATCTTTGAACATCATTGTTCTAGGAAAAGCCATTAACAAAGAATTTACTATCAGCTACCTGAATTCCAAACATA
The DNA here is from genome assembly GCF_020740605.2 of Lemur catta. Lineage (NCBI taxonomy): Eukaryota > Metazoa > Chordata > Mammalia > Primates > Lemuridae > Lemur > Lemur catta. Next base: position 28,368,912 of record NC_059140.1, on the reverse strand, counting down.
CATATATACAGTTAAACCACCATATTTTAGGCTATGGGGAAAGAAAATGAGTGAATGAAAACGTGTTAATACTTCATTCTTTATTCAAAACTCCAATATGTAGATCTCATACTTCTTACTATTTATAGCTTGTTGGAAGTTATTTGAAAAGTATAGATCAGTGATGGCAGGTTCTGATAAATATTATTAAAGCTTTCTACAACTCAAAGTCAGCACTTAATATGACTTTTAAGAATGAAAGGTTAACAGATATATGGACTCACAGTATTCAAAAAGCTTTTGATTTATCTGAAATGGAGTTTTATTTCAAATCTCTGCATTTACTGAATGCAGGGTAGTTTATTTTAGTATTTTAGTGCTTGGTTAATTTGAGGAATATATATACTTTCTTTATATATGTATATATGCTCTGAATATTTTTCCATTTTGTTACACCTTTTACTCTCTGAACTGTGCATCAGCATGATAATGAAGAAGTCACAATTTCACACAAAAAATACTGAAATGCAATTTTTGGTTTAAATTTAATTAGCCATTTAATTTTTCCAGCCCTGGCCTGAGCTGTAATGATTGCTGGTTTATGGCCAGAACTATATGCAGTTTACCTCTCATTTGCCTCCAAACTGCACTCTGTAGCCATCCTTAAACTGCAGTCTCCCTTTTTCAGTATACTTATATGCAGCTGAATGCTGACATACTATTGCTGACATTTGCAATCCAATTTTTTAAAATTATATCATTATGGTAGCTTTATTTGCCTCATTTCTAAGACAATTTAGGAATCAAATTCAATACTGATGTTCTCACATAAATGCCTTTTTGCTCAATTCTTATATGAATACTGTCTCTATGATATCACTATTGCATTATTAGTAACCTGTACAAAATGATAAAATTATCACCAAATATTTTACGTTAATATTATAGCACCAAACTGAACATGACACATATATTTCCTCATATATATGTTAAAGTAATGAAAGTATTTTTCCAAGACTTCTATGAGTCTTATGTTTTCTTTGAAGTATAATTTTACTTCAAAATGTTGTACATATTAAAAATATTCAATGCAGCCGGGCACATTATCTTTATGACTCTGTATTCTCTTTAAAAATAATACTACATGTCAGCAAAAATGGTGAAGTAGCCACCTCAAGAAATTCACCCCTTCATAAAATCCATGAAAAAGTACTGGCAAAAAGTATCCGATTCAAATTTTTTCAGAACTGAAAATAAACTAAAGGCTTACAGCCACTCACAGGACATTTATTTAGTGACAAACCAAAGGCAGGATAACACTTCTGATACTGGAGGGAGCAGAATGGAAGTAGGGCTTTTCCAAAGTCTTGTTCATCATTATTTTGCCTCTCTTATGCTTCCCTGGAGGATCCATAGTTTATCTGACTTGACGGGGAGCTTCCCTATTGCTAAAAGTATCCACCCATGGACATATACTAGCATAGGTTTAAACTTCATGGCCTACTGAAATAATGGGAAATTGACAAATATGTGAAAAACAACACATGTCTAAATAAAAAGTAATCACATGGGGAATTAGAAAATTTTAATGAATTAAAATGAAAATGCAGTGTGCTAAAAATTGTGGAATATAGCCAAAGAATTGTTCAGATAGACATTTATGGTTGTAAATGCCTAAGTTAAAAAGGAAGAAACACCTTATGTCAAGAAAACGACTTTTCATCTTAGGAAAAGAGGAAATTAAGAGCAAACTAAGTCCATAGCAAGCAGATGTAATTAAACTCAGACCAAAATCTAAATGAGAATTTTGAGGTTGTTTATTTCAAATTTTATGAACAGACTTAAATTTTTAAGTAAAATACTGCATATTAAAGTATTAAACAGAACTCAGAAAAAAAGAGGAGTAATAATTGACCCACCAATAGACAGTGTGAGGACCTATAGGGTTAAAGCAATTTAAACAATATAATATTGGTTTCCCCAAAACATAGACTGACAAATTAATGGACCATGAAGAAGGAAAAGCCTACTTTGAAGAATGGGCTCTAGCTCCAAACAGGATAATACAGAGGCACTAGTTCACCATTGGTTTTTATGGTTGAGTAGACTCCATGGTATACATATACAACATGGGTAACTTCATAACTAATGAATGTGATGTGCACCATCTGGGGGATGGGCATGCTTGTAGCTCTGGCCTGGGCGATGCAAAGGCAATATATATACCCAAAATGTTTTTATCCCCATAATATTCTGAAATTTAAAAAAAGAACACAAATAAATTCTCAACCCACAAAAAAAGACTCTTCTAAAATAAATAAATAAATAAAAGGAAAAAAAAAGAAAAAGGAAAAGACTAGAAACAGTACAAACCATTCAATATGGAGGAATAATTAAGGTTTCATACGATAGCCATTAGAATATTTTGTCCTGAAACAGTACTTTCCTTTAAAAAAAAAAAAGGAAGTTAAATTGCTATGTAATATTATATAGCAGCTTAAACTACAGATTATTAGAAAAAAATTACAACTTTGCTTTCTCCTTTCCCCATATTTTTCTTTCTTTATTTTCACTGTTTATTACCATTTGAATTAGGCAGAACTTATTAAAATTTTAAAAATAATAGTAGGGTATATTCTATTTGCTATTTCTAATAGTGAAGGTAAACAGAAAACTATTTCACCAGTTCTCATGTAGGCTCACTAAGGGCTCATGCCCCGCAGGAGCGATGTTTGAGTCCCTAGAACTAGCAAGATTCCCTGAACAATCTGAGATCTGGAATGGGTGGTATACTATATTTATCATTACTGTTCATTATTCAGTACCCATTCTTGATTTTGATACCAGAGAAAGTAGCATTTAGTCCCCAAAATATTTGTTAAAAAGGTAAAGAAGGAAAAATTACACTATTATAACCATAATTCACAATGAAGATATAACACTTATTTATATCTATGTGATATATAATAGAGCAACAACTTTCATTAAGCAGAAAGTAAAGGATAAAAGGAGACTTGTGTAGAAACTGACATATACAAAAAATAAAGTAGATTTTACCACAGCTCTCAGACCTGGAGAGAAATAAATATCAACTGCAGGTTTGAAATGAACCTCAAAATTGCTGACTGCAGCTTTAGTTCATAGACTTTGCTGGTTATTTTCATGTTGCTAATGCCTTTAAAATGCGTGTGTGGTGGAGGGGAAGAGAAATTTTTTCAAGGTGAGAACTTTAGCAGTGATTCATTCTAGTGATTTACCTTCATGATAGAATAGGTTCTTTTCCATTTATTGTCTTGCTATCAAAACTAATTTTCCATAACTTCCAAGAAATATTACATAATATTCTGAGAAAAAATATATATATTTATATTTATGTATCCAGAGTTGCTATTATGCCCTGGACCAAAGAACTCAGTAGGTAATGTTTTTCTTTTTCTTTTTCATTCCATAATATCTTATTTTTTTCTCTTTATGATCACAGTGAAGTTTCACCAATGCTCTGGATCAGTTCTATATGTATTATTACTGTTCATTATTCAATGATCTTCCTTAAAGTTATGAATCTAATTCTAGTGCAGGAATATTTTTAAATTATAAATCCTCTGTGAATAACTTGGGAATACATTACCTTATATTGGAATGTCTGAATTTGCATTGATTCCATCTTTTTTGCTAAGTGGTACACTTGAAAGGAGATTTACAAGTCTTTATTATTGCAATGCCCACCACAATTCCTAGCCAGATTCCCTTACTGAGTGTAGGGATTACTTGTAATTTTGACAGATAACTCATTGCATTAAAAAGTAATAAAGCAAAATACTTCATTTCTTATCTTTATGGTATACAAAATTTCCTTGTCATGAAATAAACAAGGATTTTTAAAAAATTCGTGCCCAAAATTATTATTTCTGATCCAAATATTGAGAGACATAGCTGTCAGACTGTAAAACATGCTCTGTCCAGCAGCAGTTGCCAGAATGATCACATGACTGTTGGTGGCACTAAAGTGGTTGGAGTGAGGAATTAAAAGAATAAACATGTTCTCCATCTATATAAAATTATACTGGCTTATCCAAGTCATAGATACTGAAAACTGTTCTTGACACTATATAACAGGAAAGCAATTAGATCCAAGATTTACTTTAATTATATAGCAGAAACTGTACTAAATCATCACATTTGTTGGAAGTTGTGATGCTACTTACTAGGAAAAATACATGAGATCTCTGTATGTACACTTGGAATAATGCTTCCCCACTTGCCTTAATACAGGTATTTGAGGTAGAAAAGGAAGCTATAGATGTCAAATCACATTTTGTTTTTAGGCAGTATTATCTGAAATATTACTTACACTTCTTAAAATTTGCTTATCTTTATATCCTTTCATGTGGCACAGCCTACGAAAAGTTTCAAGGCACACTGTTTTCACCAAAGCATGCCATTCTTTGCTTATTTCAAAACCTGTAGAAAAAGTTGTTGATAGGCCTCTGCTTCCTGAAACATCCCAGCATCTTCATGGGGGATACTCTTCTTCCTTCATTCTAGAGTCGAGAGAGAAAAGCTAGCTTTTATAATTCTCTCTCTCTCTCTCTCCCCCTCTCTCTCCATTTACTGGGCAAAATTTTCCAAGCTACTGACTGACTAATTCAAACATTTCATCCTCTGAAAGGGGTTACAAAAAGTCATTTCATTTTTCTTCTTACTTTTATCCAACATTCAAGTGTTTAGTGACTGCTAATAATTTAGTTCTGGATATCATTTAAAGACTTAGTGCTCATAATTATTCTTTGTACAAAAGCTCCAACTTTTTAAGAACCAATTATTTCAAACTCCAAAGTGTAAATTATACTTTTACTTTTGGAAAACTTTTGAGTAACCTTGCAGCACTGAAATTTGTAGAGTTGGACATTAACTGTTAACTGAGAGTACTCAGCTTATGTAGTCTCACACAAAACATCTAAATAACATACAAAATGTCACAGATTTGTTTAATGGTAAATGTGATGGTAATTTTAAAAGTTATGCATGCTATAATTACATATTTCATGAAGAAACAGGGCTCATCCACTTAAATAAAGTAATGCCACCATATACATTAAAAAGCCTTGTCATATCAGGTTCCATTATATTTTTTGTGCCAAGTGAAAAAGCAGGCAATAAAGAAAAAAAGCTGATAAGGTCAAACACCTGTAATATTGTTTTCAGTTTGAGACACTTCAGTGTCATAAAGACGCTGACAAATGGAAAGGACTTTGAGGAAAATGCAGAAGAATGATTAAGGAGCTAAGAGGTTAGACTTAAAATGAGAGATTAAAAGAATGAAATATGTACACTCTGGCTCAATTGTGACAAAGTAGGATGAGCTAAGTTATGTGCTTTCAAAAATCTGGAAGTTATAAATAACAAAGAGGTTATAAAACACAAAGAGGTTGCAGTGTCATTTTGCGAATGTGTGCGTGTGCACAGAAACACAAGCGTGTTTCTAAAATACTGGCCACATTTTCTTTGGTAAAGTTTTCATATAAGAAACTTTCAAACCTAACACTATCAAAATTACAGTTCCATGTAATGACCCATATATTTAAGTGTACATTTAAAAATATTGATTTAAAATTCTAAGACAAGAAATACCTCCACATTGTTAATTTTCTATTTACAGTAAAATTATTTTACTATGATTCAGCTTGGTGCATTGAATGGAGTACAAGGCTGGGGAAGAAGATGTCATGTTCTATAATTTCATATATGACATGAACTAGCGAAAATCCGTTAACCTTCCCCGGTCTTACATTTTTCATCTATGTAATAAGAATATTGCATTGGATGTCTTTTAAGAGCTTTCCTGCAGTGATACTAAAACTTTTATCAAAATGAATTGTAAAGTATTGATTGTTGGTGATATATCTTTGAATAAAATAAAACAGTAATCTGAGTATGATAAAACATAATCCATAAAGTAACAAGAAGAGAGACCAAAACAGACAAGAACTGCCTCTTTTTTATCAATTTCTTAAAAAAGATTTAACAAATAAATTAAGCCTTTTACTTTAAGTGATATGCAATTTAAACTTGCCAATTAGTTTTCTAAATATGAATACACGAGAGATTTTCATTAACTCTGGATCCAGGGAAGCAGAAATGGTTGTGGAAAGACAAAGATTTATCAGAGGGCTTGAGAATTGTGGCAGGTGTATTTAATCCCTTTGGTGAAGTGCTGAGGAGGATTGCACTGTCTAATGCCTGTATTAATATTAGCTTTTAGGAACAAATCAACAGAACTTTTAGACCTGAGGAAGACTTCCTTTTTGAGAAATTAAAGTTGCCCTTTTTATGGGCAATATTTTCTTCTTTTGTACTTGACTAATAAATCATGATAAGTAATAGAAGAAAATATTTCTTAGCTAAATAAATATTTGAGTGTTAAAATTGGAATAGATCTCTAAGTTCATAGATGAATTATGGTGACATTTATGAATCAAAAGAAATAGAAAATCTAATACAATTTTATAAAAACAACAACTTGTTTACTTAGGAAAGACAACTGATAAGTATTAGTCTTTTCATTTTCAATACTAGAAGACAGAAGACATTTGAACAGTATTTACCATTTACAGATAATTAAAAGAAAATGGATTGTGAGAAACGAATTGTATACCTAGCCAATGTATATCTCTCTTCGGAGAATGACAAAGAAAACAAGTTCAGCTGTCCAAAGATTCCAATAGTAATGCTTCTATAACCTGTAAAACAACACAGAATATTATTGAAACAAAACAAATAAGAACAAAATCTCAAGAGAAATGAGGACATTAAGTGATTAGCAATGCCTTTGTAACATGTACAGTTATGTCTAAAAGTATCATGAGAAGACAGTTTTAAATTTTATATTCATATTAATGTTAGATTCTTAGAATAGAAGCAATACAGAGAAGTATTATAAAAAAATTTCAGTACAAGCTTAGTAGGCTGGTATTAGCTTTTGTAACTTACTTTTGCAAGATTTAATAGTTTGTGTGTTAATATAAAATTCCCCCTTGTGGAAAGACAAGTGTAAGGATGGGGTAGTAGTAGTAGTGGGAATTTAAAATATTTTGGTGATACCAAGGTGCATATAAAGTAACTACATTTTACATAATAATATAGACAATCACATTTGGTTTTCAGAGAATGAACTCAATAAACAAGTGCTGGTGAATTTAGTCATTTGATTATTAGAAATATAATGTATTATACTTATAAGCAATATACAATTATATATTTATGCCAGGAGTGTTTTTGGCCTCGATCACCTTTCTTTTTCAAGTTCAGTAATTGTTTTTTGAATTTTTATTTGTCAATCTTTTGGTATTCTTTTGTATACTAAGCATCCTTTGGTTTTTTTTAATTAGACTTATTTAATATAAAATTCTATTAATATAGTCAAAATTATTTCTTTGATTAATTTTGATGTATGTTTGATATTATTGAAGGGCTGAATATTTATAGTCCACAATAAACTTATTTTAAAAGAAGGACATCATATATTCTTAAAGATTAGCAAATGGCTTGCGTTTTATTTCTATTACAGAATTTGTGGCTACAAAAATCAATTCTGATAAATTGGAAGATAACATTTTTCTGCCAAGTAATTTGAATATGAATAATTCGAAAGATTTGAATAGTAATGAATTTGGTTGGGATAAATTTTTATCTTGCAAATCCGTGACTCTCTTCGATTTGCTCCAATTCTGATAGACCTGGTAGCTCCTTCACTGCAAATTACGTTTTCCAGTTGACACTGGCCACATTTCACTAGAACTTTTGTCTAACATGAGGATCCTAAAGGTCAATCAGCAGCATGACAAGGTGACTACAGGTAACTGAAGACAGTTGAAAGTAGCAAGTTAAAATAACTTTGCTTTTGTAAAGTCACTTCTCAAAGAACATGAAAAGAATATTTGATTTTTACGGGATAATGTGTGAGAATGTATCTAATGATAGCATCTTCTGTAAGATATCTCTAAGCAACAGAATATTTCTACAAAGCCTGGAAAAGTGAGTTCCCAATATTGTAGATATTTTAGTTCTAAAAGTTAAATATTTGAATGATTTTCTTCTTACTAGTTTAATTTAAGGACTTAAAAGATATGCATTTAACTGCATTAAAATGCTCAGACTGTAAAATAACAAACATAAATAATCCTTTTTCCTCTTTTACATGGCAGTTAAAACAACACCCTCTCTAGCCAAGCGTCGCAGTTGTCTTCATGGGTGGAGGCATGCAGATATGAATGGCTGCTTTTGGATTGTTGAAGTATGAATATATAGAGAATGAAAAAGTCATTCAAATTTTCACTACTAATATAGTAAAATGGAGCGAAAGTCATATTCTGGAAAGTTCCTCTTATTGAGAGAAAAACTGTATTTGACATCCCTTAGTTCCTATATACTGAGAGGAAGGTAGAGTCAGTGACATTGTAAAGTCTGAATTTTATGCTGAAATCGAAAGACAAAAATAGAAATGATGCAGAAGATATAGAAAGCCCACTCTTGCATGTTTACAGAATTGTGGGCAGAAGATGAAGAGGTAGAGTTACCGGTTTCAGACGGCTTGGCATCCTGTGCCCCAGCAGAAGTATCAAAGTGAAAGGCTTGGTAGATTGGGTGAAGGTATATCGGTTGAAGACCATCAACTGAATATCCAGGCAGAGAGACTTCCTGAGGAAGTTCTTCTGAGCCAACCTCAAATCTCATGCCTTGAAAAGTGCCCATGCCACTCTGTCCTTGTGGAAGAATAAACAATGCTGCTTCAGGTGTTTCTGATGAATTAGGAAGAGGGGTAGTTTGCGGGAGAATCTGAAGTGTTTTGTGACTGGGGACCCTACAGCAGCCTGCTCAATTGGAGAGACAGTGAGAATCATTGCCAGAACACAAGCATATATGCAAGGCCAGCAATATAGTCACTGGGATAAGTGCAAACTGACAAACCAGGGTTCTTGTTAAATTTTTAGAAGAATTTCAAAATGGTGACAGCAGAACATTAAGTGTAGAGTCCTTCAGGTATGGGCCCTGTGGGACTACAGTGGTCACGCACCCCATTAAGCCATCTCAGCATACATACAGAACCCACTCAGAATCAATAGAATGAATAAGGAATGTCTCCACTGACAATGGGGCGGCTAACAACAAGGAGGAAAGAGGATATTTAGAGGAAACTAAAAGACTTGGAGAATGATACAGGGATCTGCTGATATAGTTTAGGATCATTTTCTCCTGCAACATGGCATAATGTAAGCCCCTTCTTAAATGTTCAGACCCCATGTTAGAAAAGAAAAGACCAACAGTAGCCAGGAAATCTGAAGACTAGACGTTTATCCTAAAGAAGTTGATTGAACTTAGCTCCTCACCATATGTTGAATGGAGGTTTGTGAGCAAGAGTGAATCAATTACATAACCAAAAAATACTACAGTTATTTGGTTGCATCTGAGTGTTATTTGTAGACCTTCAACCCAATTAAGGCTTTTCAAAAATCAACTTAAGGAAAATGAAAAACTTTAAACAAATTTTAGCTTTGACTTACTATTTTTGTGACTGAAATGACATCTTTTATTTTTGAAAAAGAAAAATTTTAATTTTCTATTTTATCTGAATTTCCTTGGTCAAAGAACCAAAGAAATTTTCACAGAAAGTTTACTTGAAATCATGTTAAGGTTTTAATTAATGGTTAAATTAAGAAGTCTGAGGAAAAATAGAATTAACCATGAAAAAATTATATAATTAATTTTATATTTCATATTATAATTAATAAATATGGTATCTCATGAATTATAAAAAGCATTCACATTTCTTTTATAAGTATACAGAATGAAAAAAATGTTTTCCAGTGATCTTTACTACTGATTTCAACTATTCTTACTATTTTGAAAATGTTAGGTGTGGAGTCTTTTTCAAAATAAAAAATTTGGCAGTCAGTGGTGAAAATTTAAAAACACATTAAAAAATTTATAGATCTTGATATTTACAGTATAAAATGCACAAAAACTATCACAAGAGAAAGGAGAAAACGACAGAACCATGTTTCAAATTAATTTGCCCTAGATGTGCTGAAGATATATGCCAGGAATGAGATATTTTCTTTTAACACATGGTTGATTTTCTCTCAGAAATGTTCTGAGTAAAGTCTAATGGGGAAAAAAGCAGTCAGCAAGTGAAGAGGGGTTATATGAGGATTCTTCCCAAGAGATTGATACAAGTAGTTATAACATCAAACAGAGGAAAGATTCAGGATCATGGTGATTGGTGGCTGTCACAGAAAAGGATAAGGTGGCAACAAATGAAGTATTATACTAAAATTCACTTTATATTTGGCATTGTGAAATGTCCTCTTCGTCCCTCACAGAATATTTCACCCTTCTTTAGTGTTTTTGCATTGCTACACTTGTGACTATCATTTTTGGTTATTCAAATAGTGCTATTTCCAGCCAAAGTCAAAATTCTACTGTAAAGCTAAAACTATATTGGATTGTCTTTGTTTTTTTAATTATTATTCTCTTAATAAACTTGTCAAGATGAGAATTTTGATTACCAATCAGGATTATATTTCACTTATAAAATGTGTAGCATGTTAAAATGGTTAAAGGGAAGCACATAAAGGGACATAGTACATTTGAAAATTTTATCTTATTGTAACAATACAATTTTAGAAGCCTTCAATTAGAAGTGTTTTCTTTTCTTGAGGTAAAATAAATAAAGTCTTAATTTAAAACTAAGTTATGTGGTTCTATGAGTAATGAGTACCTCCATAAAATTTATTTAATAATATTGAGGTAACAATAAAAATCATAACTTTAATTAGCATAATGGTGAGATATGGTAAAGTATCAGAAGGCAAGGAATATATCTATATAGAAAAATGCATGTCAGAATTGGGATGAATCAAAACTGCATTTATTGAAATGTGTGTGACCTGTATTTTGATGGAGAGTTAACACTGAAATTTGTATATCTTTTACTATGGAGAATATCTGGAATTATTTTAAAAGTGATAAAAATCTTCTTTTTCCAAATATGAATTTTGATTTTTTATAGTATTCAAATGTGATTCTTGGTATTCCCCACAACCATTATTCGTCTTAGAAGATAAAAGAACTCTTACATTTTCTCTTTGACATTGTAATATTATTTGCCAAGTTACTCTTTCTTTTCTCTATCACAGCATACTAATGATACATTATATTTTAACACTAGGTGTGTTTATGCATCGTTTATTTTTGGATGTTAAGTAAAATGAACAATGGAAATAACTCAAAAGTAGGCAGGACAGTTTGAATTAGTTTTAGATGGTAAAATATAACATTAACAAAAGGTTATAACAGCTATATTATCTTTCCATTTCTCTATATAATTAGATTTCCATCTATCCATACATAAAATAAACATTTATTTATCGTATATTGATAAATCCAACCTCCAGTCATCCATCCTTCTATTATTCATCTCTCCATCTACACTTTATCAATTATGTTAAAATAATTGGATTATATTAATAGTTTGTAATGATGAAACTGTCAAGGAAACTTTTTCATTTTCAGTCAAGTGTGAATAGAGAAGTAGTTGATTCTTACCAACACATTTAAAGAAAAAAAAATCATTGCAAAAAAATAAAAACTGAAAGAATTATAAGTTATCAAATGGGTTATATTTTATGAGTAAAATAATAAAGTCCATCAAAGCAATTTGAAACAATAAGAATCCAATGATATTTTTATAAATCCTCTAAATTTTATATTGATAATTTTTACAGCTTTATTGAGGTATAATTAATCTACAAAAAATTTAAAGTTGTACTTATTTAATATATACAATTTGAAACATTTGGACATATGCATATACCTGTGATACTATACCCCCAATCAAGGAAATAAACATATCCAACTCTGAAAGTTTCCAGTGTCCTTTCACCTGTGTGTGTGTGTTCGTGTTAAGAACACTTTACATGAGATCTACCATGTTAACAAATTTTTAAGTTACAACACATATTGTCATGAAGAGGTACTGTTAATATGCTGTACAGCACATGTCTAGCACTTATTGATCTTATATAACTGTAACTTCATATCAATTGAACAACAATTTCCTGTTTCTTTCATCTCCCAATGCCAGTAAACTATCCTTCTACTTTCTGGTTCTATAATTTTGACTATTTTAGATGCTTCATATAAGTGGAATCATGTAGTATTTGTCCTTTTGTGATTGACTAACTTCACTTAGCATAATGTCTTTCAAGTCTATCCCTTTTGCCACGGATAGTAATATTGCCTTCTTTTTTAAGTCTAACTAATATTTCATTACATGTATATACCACATGTTCTTTATCTATTCATCTCTGGATGGACGTTTGTCTTGTTTCCAAATCTTGGTTATTGTGAATAATGATGCAGTGAATACAGGACTGCAGACAGCTTTTCGAGATACTAATTTCATTTATTTTGGATATATAAGCAGGAGTGGGATTGCTGAACCATATGGGAGTTCTATTTTTAATTTTTCTGGGAACTTCCACACTGCTTTCCATAATCACTGCACCAGTTTACATTCCCATGAACAGTACACAAGCCTTCCAATTTCTCTATAGCCTCACTAACACTTGTTCTTTTGTTTCTATTTACAATTCTTTTAAAAAAATAAATCAGACAAATCCTGGCACTTGATCATTTTCTGCTACTGACACCCATCTATTATAAAGTCATGTTCAAAAACCTAGGCTATAGTGTGTAACAGTTGCTAGCATAAGCACAAATTGTGGTCACAGGTGTTATTTAGATGTGTCCAAATATATCTTGCCAACTATATTTTCTGGCCACACAAAATTTAGTTTCATGAGTAGCTGAGGCAACTCTTAATAAAGAGGACATTTTAAGGTAAAACATAAGAAGACAGGTAAATTTTAGTTGAGTCTAGTAGATGCTGTGGTACAGCTGGAAAATTCAGAGATGTCCAATAGAGACTGAAGTGTCTTAATTAATCTGTAGTCTCAAAATAAAAACAGAAAGTTTCTTTACAAGAGCAAGAGAAATAAAAAGAAATAATAGTACATCCACTGTGGTGACTAAGTTCATTTATGAGATATATTCTTCTCTGAGCTATACTATAAGAATTTCAAAACTTGTAAATGAAAATATTTTCCTATTTCCTGCATTACCCAGACACGTGGAAAACTTTCAAATGGAAGAAATATAAAACGTAAAAACGACAAATGCAATGGATAAAACAGTAAGAATATTTAGAAATTGGTGAAAATAAAGTCTGGAAGCTTTGTTCGAAAGGTCAGTAACAGCAGGACACTGGGTCTGCATAACATTGCTATTCTTGTTTATTTGCTTGATGGCTATTGTATCTTCACACAAGATTCCAAGGAGGGAAGTGAATAAATAGCAGTCATATGATCTGACAGGTGCTATGGTTTTGGAGATATCAAAGAAAGGTAAAGTCTGTGGCAATCCCTTGTGAGAGAACCACAATACAAGACTGAGTTCTAGAAAAAAGCCGTGCCACCTACAGCAGAGAATTACACAGCTTTTGCAAAACCTATTACCCTGATGGACTGTGGTACAGACAAAACGTCTGACCATGTACCACCAAGTGACCATGGCTAGGCTTGCCCTCATATGCAATGATGGCAAGTGTGTCAGGACCAACAAGAATCCATGAGATAGAGTATGTGAGACAGAATTGGTACATCTGCATAGAGGACAAATAGAATCAGAGATTAAATGCAAGTTTCATTATCAGATAACCCAGGGCCCATTGTCATCCACCACTGATTTAACAGTTCCTCTCCTTCATGTCCCAATGGCAATGCATCAATAGCATAGCTATTTTCCCCTTACTTCTTACACTACGCTTGTTGTGCATCCAAATTCACCCCATGTAAAAGTTTTATCAATTAAGCTGCCAGAGGCTGTCTGTACTCCAACGACCATCAATGTATCTCAATATCACTCAGACAACAAATGACCCAGCATTAAACCTCAAGTTATTGCCTGCTTCATTGGACTGCTTTTAGCATGAAGGATTGCAAGCTACTTTCTCTGGAAGCAGATGCTAAAGCAGAGTTTGAGATTTTTTATTAGGGAATAGCACCTGTGAAAATATGGGAGAAAAAGCAGGATTGGACAGAGGAAGAAGCTAAATTTCAAAACCTTCCAAAGCCTGATGGGGAGCTCTAAATTAAATAGTATATGTCTGATGGGTGTTGCTTATGCCAAAAATGGATGGGCCTTTGTGTACATAGCTTGCAAGATAACCAGGTACAAGCTGCCCTGGAAGGCAGACCTCAAGAAGCTGACAGCTACGTATCCAACAGGTACAACCGACATTATCTCAAGGACGGGCACAGTTTTAACTTGACTCAAATGGTACAAAAGCAATTTATGTAACTAAAACATTTGTATCCCCATAATATTCTGAAATTTAAAAAAAAGAAAAAGAAGTTGACAGCTAGAAGCTCTCTGCTTTTCACACTCCCTGCTGCTAGCGAGCAAATTCTTTTCAAGAAGGCTTCTGTGTAAAGTTCATTATTGTTTATCACAAAAATCCTGTTGGATAATGGACTCGGGAGTCGTTATACATTTGCTTAATAAAGTTGTTGCCTCAGCATCTAGTTGTAGAGCTGACTTAAGTTGTTTAAAACCCAGGCGTACTCTGTTGCTTTTGGCCCAGTGCAAATCTCCCCTCTCTATTTGGCTGTTTGCAATACAGCCTGCTTGTTATTCATCCCACTGACCCACAAACCAACACACTTCACATCTTCTGACTGTGATAAAACCTAATGGTCAGCATCAGAATCAGGTAAATGGGTTACCCCCTTCACACCTGAGTTTTCTAGCTGATCCACAACTTTTACAGAAAAGTCTAAGAGATGGTGCCCATGCAATGGCTTAGGTCTTCTCTCTCTTACTCTCCATCAGCTGGTTGAGCTCCCTAACACCTTCAGTCTTCCTGCTGGCCTTGTGGCAGCAGCCCTCATCTCTCTTAAGTAATAATTTTCTTCTGTTTTATGCATGTTCATTTTGCCTCCTCATGGTATCTCACCTGACCGACACACTTGAACCTAACTTTCTTTCCAGTTAGGTCTGTCTCTTACAGAGTGGCTATCTTGGTAGGAATAAACTGGAAAAGGTCAGACAAAAGTCAAAAGGGTGTCTGCCCGTATAAAAAATGTTCTCTGCGAAAGGGTCACCTGGTCGTAGGCATTAAGCGTAAGTCCTTCCTCCAGGATAAAGAATAATCCTAGGAAAGGCACACTGTAAGCATTCACAGCCAAAGCTCTGAAATTTCTGGTCAGCTTAGGGATGTTCTTAAGATGCAGACCTCAAGACTAATGAAGAAAGAAATTATAACAATAGAAATCATATGAACAGTTTTTTGGGGGTTGAGGGTGAAAGTCAGATGAATGTGCATCTCCTCTAGTGTGATTTATTTTTTATGAGTGTCATCCTGTCTAGTTTTGCCTGTTTTGGTCACTCTCCAACAATTTTAGAGAGTATATTTTCTATTATATATCTATATATATCTATATATATATATATATATATATATATATATATATACACACACACACACACACACACACATATATATTTACACACATATATATGTATATTATCAGCAGTGACATTAGTCCAAGATAAGATACCCTACCATTTCCAAAGCCAAATACCATATTTTATGTTTAATCTCTTTACAGATAACTCTAGTGTATTATTTTGCCATATGTCTTCAGTTAAGCTTTTGTAGGTTATATTTTTTAAGAGTTTGTTCGTTTTATCTATGTTTTTTAAATTTGTTCAGTGTATTCTCTTATTTTCTTTTCTTATTCTGTGATGGCAGTAGTAATGTCACCTCCTTCATATCTGATTTTAGTAATTGGAGTCATTATATTATTTCTGTCTTTTTTTTTTTTGGTCAGTGTAGCTAAAGGTTTGTCAATTTTTTCAATATGTTTAAAGAACCAAATTTGGGTTTCTTGATTTTTTTCTATTTTGAAAAATTATCTAATTTGTTTCCCGTCTAATTATAATTATTTTCTCTCTTCTGGCAGATTTGGGCTTAGTTTGCTATCCTTTTTTCTAGTTTCTTAAGGTGGATAATTAAGTTATAGATTAGCCAGACTGTTTTTTTCTGTAGTGGTAAGATTTGAGTCCTTTCCCATTCTCATTTGTGTGTACAAAAGTTGATGGCTGTTGTATTAGTGAGATTTTTACATTCATGTGTTTTTATGATAGTAAATATCATTCTTTCAATTCCAGATGTTGGATTCCTAAAGCATTTCTTGTAGGACTAGTCTAGCAGTGATGAATTATTTCAGTTTTTGCTTATCTGGGAAAGATTTTATTGCTCCTTCATTTTTAAAGAATAGCATTGCTGGGTATAGTATCCTTAACTAACAGGTTTTTTTTTTTTTTTTTCATTCAGCACTTTGAATATATCATTCCATTCTCTCCTGATTTGTAAGATTTCTGCTGAGAAATCTGCTATTAGTCTGCTGGGAATTCTCTTATATGTGATGATGCTTTTGGTTACTGTTTTTAGAATTCTCTCTTTGACTTAGACTTGACATTTTGACTATAATGTGCCTTGGAGAAGA
The DNA here is from genome assembly GCF_020740605.2 of Lemur catta. Lineage (NCBI taxonomy): Eukaryota > Metazoa > Chordata > Mammalia > Primates > Lemuridae > Lemur > Lemur catta. Next base: position 28,352,305 of record NC_059140.1, on the reverse strand, counting down.
CTTTTCTGGCTTAAATCTATTTGAAAACCTTTAAGCTTTCTTTCTGTATCTTGATGTCTACTTTTCTTGCAAGACTTGGAGATTTTTCAGCTATTATTTCTTTAAATAAAAGATCTTTCTTTTTAATATATATTTATAGCTATAGATTTCCCTCTGAGCATTCATTTTTAGCTGCATTCAATATATTTTGAAAGTTATACTTTCATTTTTATTCATCTCAAAATGGATAATTTAATTCCAACATTTTCTTCTGTTATTAATCAAATTATAGTCACCAAATGATTATACAATTGTATTGTTTTAAATAATTTGTAATATTTATATGATTTCAATCAATTTAAATTGATTAAGGCTTGGTTTATGGGCTAACTTGTTCTATCCTGGAGAATGCTCCATGTGGCACATGAAAAGAATATGTGTATTCTGCTATTGTATTGGAGTGTTCTATAGATTTTTTTTAGATCTGTAGTGTTTTAGGTTTATAGTACTGTTCAAGTCTTCTATTTCCTTATAGATCTCTGCTTAAGTGTCCTATACATTATTAAGTGTGGGGTATCGGGCTTCTAAATACTATTTTTAAATTGTGTTTCTTTTCCTTCAATTCTGGAAGTTTTTGTTTCATGTATTTTGGCTGTTTTTTGGGTGCAGATATGTTTATAATTGCTATGTCTTCTTGATGGAGTGACTGTCTGAAAATGTCCTTTCTTGACTCTATCAACATGTTTTTCTGAAAGCATATTTTGTGTAATATTATCATAGTCATTCTGTCTTTTGCTTGGTAACTTTTAGTATTATATATCTTTTTCCATACATTTACCTTTAAACTATTATGTCTGAATGTAAAGGTTGTTTCCTTTAGAGATCATATAGTTCTATAATGTTAATTAATTATATAACTTGATTGGAGAATTAAATTCATTTATGTTTTATATAATTACTGATAAGATACGCTTAATGTATGTTATTTGTTTTCTACAAGTCTTATGTATTTTTTATTCCTCTATTTCTCCATTATTGCCACCTTTGTTATAATCAATTATTTTCTAATGTACAAATTTAATTATCTAGTTTCTTTTAATGTATATGTTTGACATATTTCCTTAATGGTCTTTCTGGGTGTTATAATTAACATCTTAAAAAATTAGTCTGTGTTTATACCAACTTGCTTTTCTATAGTACATTACAAAAAATATGCTCCAAGGTGGCTCCCTTCAGTCTTCCTTTTTTGTGCTATTATTTTCATACAAATTGCATCTTTACACTCTATAAACCCATTAACACAGTTGTATAATTATTGCTTTATACAGTTGTCTTTAGAATCAGAGAGAAGAGTTATAAAAAACAAATTTATACTTTCTTGTATATTTACCTATGTAGTTACCTTTCTTCGTGGTCTTTAATTGTTCATCTGGATTCAGATTATTATTTGCCATCCTTTCATTTCAGTTTGAAGAGCAGCCTTAATATTTCATGTGGGGTAGGTCTACTAGTAAATTATCTCACCTTTTGTTTTACTGAAAATGTTTAAATTTCTTCTTCATTTTTATAGGATAGTTTTATTGAATATAGAATGATAGATTGACTTTTGGGGGTATTTTTCAGTATTTTTAATGTCATTGCACTAGCTCCTAGCTTCTGTGGTTTTTGACCAGAAGTTCACTGCTAATCTCTGTAGTACTACTGATACATTTGGAGTCATTTATTTCTTGCTATCAGATGCAGTCTTTATCTTTGGCTGTCCACAATTTGACTATGCTGTGTATAGGTATGAATCTCTGATTTTTGGTATTTACAGTTTTTTGACTTCTTGGAGGTGTAAATTATTTTTTTGAATAAAAAAATTTGGGAAGGTTTCAGCTAATATTTCTTTAAATATTATTTCTGCCTATTTCTCTCCTTATGCTTTTCTTGGACTTCTACTATACACATATTATTATATGTATAGTATTATTATGCTTGATAGTGTCCCATTTGGTCACTGAGACTGCTAATTTTTCTTCGTATTTCTTTCTTTGTGCTCCTCAGACTGGAAAATTCCCGATGACTTATTTTCAAGTTTGCTGATTCTTTATTCTGTCAGCACAGATCTCCTTTGAGCCTATGTATTAAGTTTTATTCCAGTTATTGTACTTTAGAAATCCAGAATTTCTATTATATTTTTAAAAATATTTTCTGTTTTTTAAAAAAAATTCTTTATTTGGAGGTATATTATTCTCATACTTTCCTTTTATTTATTATTTATTAATTTTTCTTTTAACATATTAATCATATTTAATTTAAAGTATTTATTCAATGATTTATTCAATGAAACCAATATCTCAGTTTTCTCAGGGACTATTTCATGACTGCTTTTTTTTTCCCTATATATGTGACATGCTTGCATGTTTCTTTGCAATTTTTATAACCTTTTGTTGAAAACTGGGTATTTTAAATAATATAATGAGGAACTCTAAAAATAAGATGCCCTTCTAGGGTTTATTGTATTTACTGTTTGCTTTTGTTATGTAGTTGCTGTTGCTGCTGCTGCAGCTGTTTTTTTTTTTCTTTAATGCATTTCCTGAAATAAATCTGTAAACTCTGTATTATTTGTCATGTGTGACCACTGAAGTTACTGTGGAGTTAGCCTACTGATCAGCTAATTGCAGCACAGAAATTTATTTAAATGCCTTGAACCAATTAGTCTCTCCCCTTTTTACAAGTGGTTCCATATGCATCGAGGCATGGCTTAATTATCCAATAGTTTACAACTCTGTCATCTTTCACTTCTTGTTTATGCAGATAATTAGTCAGGGGTATGAGGTTAGAATCTACTTATTTTCTTCTTTGCCATATTCACATGTATGTAGCCTTCTAAATATGCAGCAATATATTGGAGCTTTTCAAAGCACTCTATGGACATCTCATTTCCAGACCTTCCTTTCAACTTTTTTGGCCAGTTTATTCTTTGATCTCGGAGTATAACAGCTTCAGGCAACTGCAAGGTTAAATAATTCCCTCTGATTATTTTTGACAGACACGGTGGGGATAGGAATTTTCCCACTAAGAACGTTCTGAGTCAGGTCAAATAAAGACAATCAATGTAAATGGGGCTTTCCCAGAAACTTCTCAGACAGGTCAAATAGATAAAATTTTCTGTTTTTTGAGAAACTTCAAACCTGGTCTTCCCACTTTGGTGGCTGGTTTTCACAATATCATGCCCTGAGTCTGCTGGATGTTAAGGCTATGTTGGAGTTGGGGTCAGGGACAAGGGGAATAGAGCAAGGTAAAATGTCATTAAGCTTCCTGTTCTTAAGGTGGTCGGTTATTTTATTTTGAATAAATGTTTGTCTGGTTGTTGAAATCTTTTGGCTATATTTTGAAATTATGAAAAAGTCGACATTTTTCAAATTTTGTCAGTATTCAATATTTTATGAAAGAGTAGATTTTCAGAGGTTCCTACTCTGCCATTCTGGAAGTATTTCCCCTTTACGATAAACTCTGAGTCATATATTTCTTCTTTTTTCTGACTAACAGCTAAGTTTGGCATTTGACATGACTGCAGTTTTCATAGATCCTATTTACTAATCTCACATTACTCATATATTGCATATACTCCTCTTTGCTTATATTATGCAGAAAATCCTCCGCCTATTCCACTTATAAAGTCTACAGTCTGTGAGCTATTGTCGTTGAGGGCCCTGATGCTTACACAAAGATTTGTTACTTTATGTGATTTTAGAATATTGCATAAGAATTTATTATGAGATTTTGCTATAATAATGAGAAGGGATATTGTTATTTACTATTTATAAAAGGTAGTGCCTTTTAAAATATACTTTTGGAATAGATTTCTAGAAAAGATTTGGGAAATCATAAAATTGAGTTAATCTGAATTTTCAAAAATATTTGAACATTTTTCTCAACTCTGAGCACTTAAAGATTAACTACATACTGTTCACACATTTTCCAAATGGTAAATTTAGTGGAAGAAGCCTGATTGATTATATTTGCAATGTTTTCTGTTATCAGTTATAAAAGTTTGCTCTTCCTTAAATACTAATTATGGGATTCAAATATATGTTTAATTATTCATATTTGTGATATGTTAAAAATGCCATAAAATAATTTTAAAACAACAGTTGTATCAAAATATTTGGATATTAGGAAATTTTAACAAATTATAGCAGATGTTATTAATATAACCTGTTGATATAATTGAAAGAGTTGAAGATTTTTAACCCATAATTAGGATATTTGTCTTTAATTTAATTGGGTCAAATACTCATGCTTTTTATATCATTTTAAAATTCCTATGAGTGTGATGTTTCAAGTTTCTATAACATGTTAAGTTTCATTACGTATCTTCAACATAAAACCCACATACATTTACAAATTTATATGTCTTGACTATAGTACATCTTGACTATAGTACATGTCTTGACTATAGTACATCTTTTCTTTTACTGGAAGTATTACTTCACTATTAAATCCATTATGTCAATTTTTACCCATACATTAGTTGGGTACATTAGCTATACATTAGCTATAACCAAAGTATAATTTAAAAATGTAAAAACAGCCACATCATTTCCCTCTTATTTTCATTATTGGCTTTCTAATTCTCACGTATCTTACAATGACCTTCACAACCCTTATATTTCAGCCATTTTATAAAATGTCATTTCATTAAGTTCCTCTGTTTTGCATTTCTGCATGCTGTATTTATGGCTTGATGTCTGTGTTCTATGCTTGACCATAAAAACATGAAGTCTGTGGCTTTAACTATTTTACACATTTTCAAATTTTTGGACCCCAAAACATTCCTGCCACATCATAGGCACTTAGCATCCTAATAGTTGACTAGGGACTAGCTGATATTACTTCATTTAAATATTGCATGTTTTATATATTTTCCTCATCAAAATTGTTTTCAATTTACTAGTTTCTCTTTCACACTCCATTGCATTCTTGTCATGTAAAGATAATAGAAGAATTCTATGATGTAAATAAAGTTATGGAATAATAAGGCAAAATTTCAATCCTGATTTGATACTATAAAATGACATCAAGCATTTTTAGAGGGAATCTTTCAGAGAGATTAAAAATATGACAGTGAAATATAACCAGCTTGAACTGCTCAACATATCAAGGAAAAATATTGTAGCATCATTTATTTCCCAGTTAATTGCTTGAGCTTCCACCTGCCCCATTAACAGGAAATATGACATCTCCCTCTTGGGCTATAAAGTCTTCAAAGAATCTCAAGAATGCTAGGGGCTTCATTGTTCTGAGAAGTATTAGTCTCCTTTCCACCTCCAAGTGAAGAGAAAATAGAAATTTCATCAGGCTTTTAATACCATTATGTTTGAAAAAGAACTATAGAATCATAATATTTTATTTTTCATTTTTAATTTGTGTATTAGGAACATTTTAAAAATATACAAAAGCAAGGAGAATAACAATGAATATCTCTGTACCCGGAATTCTGTTCTAATGATCAATAGCCTGTTTTTTCTTCATTTCTCTCTCCCTTTTTTAAGGAGGTTGAGAGACTAGACGATTGAAAGTAAATTCGAGGTAACAAATCACTTCACTAAAAAAATGCATTGCTACATACACATCTCTAATAGATATTGACTTTTAAAGAATATCATAATATTTATATCACACTTAATAAAATTAAAATTAATTTAATATCACTACTGCCTACTCGGTTTCAGTATTTTTCTGATTCACTTAATGAAATGTTTCTTTACAACCAGTTTGTTCTAATCAAGATTTAAATAACATTTGAACATTAATGTTATGGTTTTATACTGTTACATATTAAAATATTGGAGACTGATCTAAAGCAGAAGTCAAAGTCTAGCAGAATTATATTAATACAACAACTAAACCTCATTACACAAGCTGGGATTGTGATCTATGCAGTTCATCAGTCATATACTACCTCACAGGTCAATAAACATGACCCATTGACTCTCTTGAACATCATTCCTAAGGTTTTAATAACTTTCCTTTTGTATCAGCCAAGCAAAAAAGTGTGATTATATACTTTTGTCCTAATGAAATGTACTATTCACCCTATATAAATCATCCTACCAGAGACTTTGCAAGTGATTCCAAAGTATTAATATCTCATACTGTATCTATTAGATTAGTCACAATAAAAATAAATCTTCATATTTTTGGCTTAAACTAATTAGCATTTATTTAGCTCCTATTAAGTGTATTAACCACTTAATGCTGGGCTAAACTTGGCATCTCTCCGGCTGGTTTTGTCTGGGATCTCTATTGTACTGTTTCACTCCATTTATCTGGGCACCTTTGGTTTTGGAAGTTGGCTGGCTGTTACCCACGGTGATGAGGAAAAATGAGCCATTTGTGTCTCTATATGCAGCGGTCCCCAACCTTTTTGGCACCAAGGACCAATTTCATGGAAGGCAATTTTTTGAGAGGGAAAGGGAGGAGGCAGAGCTCAGGCAGTGATGAAAGTGACAGGGAGTGTTGTAAATACAGATGAAGCTTCGTTTGACTGCTGCTCACCTCCTGATGTATGACACCCCCCTAAACCACCACCCACTGTCCCCTCCAACCCCTGCATTCCTGAGTTTCATGGAAGAAAATTTTTCCATGGATAAGGGGGGTTTGGTGTGGAGCTCTGCCACCAGGTCTCTAAGAGGTCACTGTACCAAGTCCACTGCCTAGGGGGTTGGGGACTGCAGTTTATATATACAGGTTGGATTTCTTCACATAGTGGCAGTTGAAGGGGTTGCAACAGCAGCAAGAGAAGGAAAGAGTTTCATTGTACAAACATTTTTTACCTTTCAGCTTGGTCATGTTAGCTGTTGTCTTATTGGCTAAAACAAGTCACATGATCAAGCCCAGATTCAGTGTGGTAACTATGCAAAGGCAGGATAGGTTACAGAAAATGGAGAACAGTACTCCAGTAGTTTACCACACACCTCTACTCCTACAAAGCATTGGTATTTATAATGTATTTTGGCACCTTCTTCCTTAGTGAAAAGAGAAACAAATTTCACAGATTTAATTTCCAGTTAAACATTTCTCTGTAGAATGACCTAAATTAAATATAACTTTTGTTTTGAGAAAAATGCTGTAATAATTTTATATTTTAAACACACATAATTTATCTGAGATTATAATTAAGCTTCATTGATTAAAACTCTTTTATGGCTTAGCATGATTTCCTTCCAATGAAATGAGATTATATCTGTGGAGTCCCTATCAAAATGGCATTTTCAATTGCATCACCACAAGACTCAAATCTCTCAGAGCTGTCTCTCAACACACAATGGTGGGAACTGACAATAAAGCCCTGGGAAACTGATGCATTTTCAATAACGCAGGGATTATTATTTCTTTCTTCTTTAAAGCTACCTTTTCCCCCCACAGGGAAGAGGTTTAAAGCATTCATTGTGGGAGAAAAGCTATTTTGCTGTTTTTATTTTTTAATGGGTATTTCTTCGAACTTGAAAAGTTTTATGTCACTTTCAAGCACATTATTAAGAGAGGCAGAGCTAGATCAGATTCAAACTTTTCCTCTCTCACAGCCAAATCTTCTGCAATTGAAAACGCCAGGGTGACAAAAGGAGCTGCCGTGAAAGAATAAACTGTTCTGACTGAAAGGACCTAACTGCCCCCATCATCCTGATGTTACCTGTGTTATTTCATGGTTGTCACACTTAAATTAGATAAGAACATTACAATTAAATCGAAAACTAATGGCACCACAGGAAAAATGTCCACCAAATATTATTTTTTCAACAATCCTTGTTACATGTTTGTGAGAATCTAATGTGAGCCGTCCAGTATCCTTGCTCATGAAAGCTGTCATTGATGCATGCTACAAGATGAGCTGAACATCATTATAAGCTTGATCAGGAAATTAAGTATCTTATAAATGATAGGACAGAAAAATCACTAAGACCTACTTGCAGTTAGCTATAGGTCTTCTCTTTTCCCTTTGGCCTTTAGTTATTAATGCCGGTGTCTATTTCCCTGTATTCTATAGGATCATGTTAGCTTATATAGATTTATAGTCATAAGAAAGCTGGGGAGCAGTTGGAAGAAGAAAAAATTAGTAAGTTTCATGAATGATTCAGGTCTTGTCTCTTCCTGAAGAGATTGGCTACCATTCTAAAGCACTGTAAAAATACAATAATTACTAGAAAATATTTTTAAAATATTTATATTTATTTTTACTATTAGATTTCATAAAAAAGTGCTAATATCAATTTGAAAAGTAAAATTTAAATAATATTAACTAGAGGACATATAGCTAAAGTGTTTGTAATATAATTTTTTTATAACTCAAAGTTAGCAGGTTTATTTAACAGTCATTTTTTTAAAGATAATTTTAGCAGCACAAGAATAGTATGCCCTTGATTCAGTTATCTCTTTCTTAACATCTTATTTAACCACAGAACATTTGTCAAAATTAGGAAATTAACCATGGAACAATACTATTAATTTAATTATGGAATTTTGGGGGGTTTCACCAGATTTTTTGTGAAAGTCCTTGTTCTGTTTCAGGATCCCACATTATATTTAGTTGTCATTTCTTCAGAGAATTCTGTAATCTGTGATAATTCTTTATCTTTTCTTTGTTTTTTATTATCTTAATACTTTTAAGGACTAAAAGTTAATTATTTTATAGATTGTTGCTCAGGTTGGATTTGCCTACTGTTTTCTCATGGTTATATTGAGGTTAGATATTATTGAGAAGGATACCACAAAGGTGACATGCCCTTTTCAGTGCCTCATGTCATGGGGGTGCAGAGTATTGTTGGTGATACTAACATTGACCACTGGTTAAGGTGGCACTTGCTGGGATTTGCCACTGTAAACTTACTATTTTTCTCTTTATACTTGCTAAATATTTTGGAAAATAAATTTAGAGTCTGCATGTGTACCTTGTTTCTGTTAATCTTTTCCCCACTATTTTAGCATCCATGAGTTGCTCTTGCCTACAGTGATTATTGCTGTAGTGTTCTAATGGTGATAGAAATTTCTCTCATTTATTAGATGGAAAACGTTTGTCAGAGCTGACCTTTCTCCTATTTATTGATTGATTATTAATCAATCAATATATAAAGTCATGGATATTTATTTTATTTGTGGGGTTTATAACTTAATACTACCCTTACTTATTGTGTGACTCAAGTTAATACAACTTTGGCTACTGTAATGTCTTTCAGTTTGACACCTGTGATTTTTGATATATTTCCATACTTTATTATTAATATCCTATTTACCACTTGTGTTCTGGCAACACAAGATGCATTAGACATCTTATAACTGCCCCAGTCTTAGAATCAACCAGTTCTCCAAGAAACTCTGTGTTATTTTATTGCTACTGGGTGTCACTATTTTTAGCTTCCTTCAGTGGATAGATATAGGGAAAAGATACATTTTTCTCTCTTTCTCTCTCTCTGTCTCTCTCTTTATATCCAGTCATCTATCCTTCTGTCTAATCTGTCTATTCAGCATCTTCAGATCTAATAAAAAAGAAGAGACCATGAGTCCATGTTGAAACATCTGACTATAATCCACCACCTCAAGGCTCTTTCTATGCTTCCCATTATTTCTCTTTAAATTCTTTCTCAGACAGTAAAAAAAAACTAGTTCTCATTATATTTCTTTTTTTATCTCTAGAATAAAGATAAATTCTTAATTCCTATCTCACCGTTCTGTGATAAACAATTTATTAATAAGATTACAATGTTTTGTATAACTCATTTTCCCCTTAGACTTACAATATCCTGTTAAAAGATTGTTCTTCAAAGTTATCACAGTTACTTAGTTCAGTTCCTTTTCTCCACATCGTCCCCTCTACCCATCCTGACTATGTGCTGAATTTTTATTTCAGGTAAATTCATTTTCCAAAGTCTGTATTTCCTCTCTCCCCTTACAGCCTGGTTGACTTTTTTTTTTTTAGCTTTTAACTTACATAGAAAAAAATTTTTGTAGCATATAATTCCAGATGTTTTGAGAAATGCATAGAGTCATATGTCCAACACCATAGTCTCATATAAATTTATGTAACTATCAGCCCCAAATTCCTTACATGTGGTAGACAGAATGATGACTTTCCAAAGATTTCCACATCTAAATTCCCACAAACTGTAAATATGTTATATAAACATAACAAAAGGGAATTAAAGTTACAGATGGAATTAAATTTACTATTCAGCAGATTATAAAATATGAAGATTATTTTGAATTATCTGAGCAGATCCAATATAATCACAAAGTTCCTTAAAGGAGAACAGGGAGACAAAAGAATTCAGAGTCAAAGAGAGATGTGACTAAGGAAGAATGTTCATAGTGATATAATATTGTTTGCTTTGAAGATGGAGGAAGGGGGCTCTTGCCAAGTAATGTAACCAGCTCTTAGAAGTGCAAAAGGCAAGAACCCTCCATAAACGGATGCAGCCCTTCTGATACCTTGATTTTAGTGCATTCATACCCATTTTAGACTTCTAACCTATGGAATGGTAAGATAATAAATTTGTTTTATTTTAAGACACCATTTGTTGTAATTTGTTATAGGTGCAATAGAAAACTAATATTGTGCTACATGGTGCTATACCTTTACAGAAAACCCCTCATCCACTGCTAAATTCTCCTAACCATTGATCTGTTTTCCACCCTAAAATTTTACCCTAACAGAATGTCATGTAAGCACCATAGACAATAAGTAGCTTTTTAGCTGGCATTTTCACTTAGAAAAATTATTTCAGATTCATCCATATTGTTGTATGAATCAACAGTTTATTAATTTTTATTGTTGAGTAGCACTGCACTATATGGATTCCACAGTTTGTTCATGCACTAGTTGGAATATATTCCTATTATTAATGTTTCTGAGAATTATAAATAAAGCAGCTAGAAACAGTGTTGTATAGGGTTTGGTGTGAATGTAAGTTTTCATTTCTCTTGAATAGATACTTAGGAGTGAAATTTCTGAGTCATATGGTAAGTGAATGTTTAATTTTATAAGAAATTTACAGTTTTTCAAAGTGGCTGTAACATTTAGCATACCTACCAGCAATGTATGCTAATTTCAGTTACTTGTCTTCATCTGCACTTCTTATTGCCAGATTTAATTTTGTATGCATTTTAGTAGCTATGTAATGGTAACTCCTTAGCTCATTTTATTTTATATTTGCATTTCTGAGCATATCTCAAATGCTTTGTTTCCATCTGTATTTCTGTTTCAGTATAGTGTCTGTTCAGGTATTTTGCCAATGTTTTTTATTGTTTTTTTTTTTCTTATTTTGCAGGTTGACAGTTCTTTGTATACTTTGATTTGCAAGTATTTTCTCTCAGTCTATGACTTTTAAAATTTTTCCTTAACAGCATCTTTTACAGAGAAAATATATTTAATTTTAATAAATCTAGTTTTTCAATGTTACCTTTTATAGGTTGTGCCTTTTATGTTGTATCAAAAAACTCATCAACAAAGCAAGGTGACACCAATTTTCTTCTATACTTTCTTCCAAAAATTTTATATTTCTGCATTTTACACTTAAGCCTATTAGCCACTTTTACTTTCTTTTTTTCTTTTTTTTAATTTCAGAATATTAGAGGGATACAAATGTCTTTCATTTTCATTTATATGAGATAAAAGGTAAATGTCAAGGTTGATTATTTTGTATCTGGGATTAATTTGCCTATCATTATTTGTTTGAAAGAGTATCCTTTCTCTATTGAATTGCTTTTCCACCCTTGTAAAACATGAGTTAACTACATTATTTTGGTTTGCTTCTATGTTTTTTATACTCTTGCATCAATCTATAAGTCTTTTGTGCCAATGCCACATTGTCTTCATTCCTGTGTACCTTTATGATCTGGTAGTTGAGTAGTTTGTGTACTTCAGCTTTTCCTTCATTTTAAAAATTGTTTTGACTATTCTGGTTGGTTTGCATTTTTGTGTGATTTTAGATCAATATATCAATCTCTGTAAAGTGACTGCTTGAGTACACTGCAATCATAGCTATTGCAATGAGTCTATAAATCAAATTGGACAGAATTTTTATCTCACCAATATTACTTTTGCAATTTATAAATATATCTCTCCATTAATTCTGTTTTTTTTTCATTTGTTTTCTGTCAAGAGTGTTTTTTAGTTTTCAGTATATATACCTTGCATACATTGTTGAATTCATACCTAAGTGTGTCAATTTTTGTGCCATTTTAAATAACCATTTAAAAAAATAGTATTCAAATCTTTATTACTAGTATGTGGAAACAATTGATATTTGGGACATCAGCAAAATGGCTGAATAGGAAGGTCCAGACCATCCTTCCTCCCATGGAGACACCAACTCAACAACAATACACAAAATAATTCCATTTGTGAGAAAACCAAAAGCCATTTAAGAGTCTCCTGCACTGAGGCTAGTGTGGACCAAGTCTCATCAAAGTCAATGGGAAAACCTGTGCCATCCTCCCAGCACAGTCCTTCCCTCTGACACTGTGCTACGTGCTCTGAAGGAAATTCTAAGCTCCTGACTTCTCTCTGTACAATCCAGAAGACTGTATTGTACATTCAATATTTTAATTTTGAGGAAGGGGCTACCCAAGGTACTGGATTCTGTCTCACCTGACTAGAGCACTGATGGGACCCTGCACACTCTACATGCCTGTGAGCCAATGAGAAAAAAAAAGAGCTGGGTATTGTGCTGGTATTCCAGAGGATACATGTTGTAGCAAATGGAAGATTATATAGTGAAGAAGCTCCCAGAGAGGAAGAAAAAGAGTGGAGCATGTGTACAATGTTCTGGCTTTTGGGGGCTGCCCAAGGGACTAATTTCTGCTTAACCCAACTTGAGATGCTGACGGGAATCTGGCATACTCTAAATTCCTGGGATCCACTAAGAATGAAAAAGAATTGGCATACTGCTGCTTAAGAGGATCCATAGTACAACAGACAGACACCAGAGTGGGCTTCTAAAAAATATAAAATAAGATAAACAGATTCTTCTAATTAGAAATGTACATGTGCAAGTCCAGAGAAAACAAATCCGCAGAAAAGATTTGAGAGGCCCACAGAATCCCTAGCTGGGCTGAGTGGTGAAGGTCTTTTCTTGTAAAAAGCAGGTCCATAAAGTTAGGAAGATTTGATTTTTTTTCCAGTTGTATAAATATGAACACAAAGTTAGAAAGAATGCAAAGAAATAGAGGAAAATGACCTGATGGGGGAATAATATTCAAAAACTGACTTTAAAGGAAAAGAGGTAATAAACTACCTGACAAAGAATTCAAAATAAACATCATGAAGATGCACAATGAGCTCAGAAAAATGATGCATAAACAAAATGAGATACTCTGGTTTCTTTTCAGACCATATAAATCTTTTGCGTTTTACTAAATATTTCTGTGGAGAGGAAAAATTCTGAGTCTTAACGCAATTTTTTGAGGCTTTGAATCTCCAGGGCTATTCAGAAAAAAAAAGAAAGAATTTCAAGAGAAAAAAATATATATATATAAAAAGAAATATTGAAGTTCAAGAATGTTATAATTGAATTGAAAAAAAAATTCAACAAAAGGATTCAACAGCAGACTTGATCAAGCAGAAGAAATAATTAGTAAACTCACAGACAAGTCATTTGAAATTATCCAGTCAAAAGAACAAAGAGGAAAAAAAAAAAAAAAACTCTTGAACAACCAATGGGTCAAAGAGGAAATCAAAAGAGAAATTAGAAAATATCTTAAACCAAGTAAAAGTAAAACACAACATACCAAAACTTATGTAATACAATGAAAGCATATGTAAGAGAGAAGTTTATAGCAATAAACATGTGCATCAAAAAGAAGAAATATTTCAAATAAACAATCTAACTCTACAACTCAAGAAATTAGAAAAAAAAAACAATCTAACCACAAAGTTAGCAGATAGAAGTAAATAATAAAGATTAGAGCAGAAATAAATGAAATCAAAAGTAGAATTAAAATAGGAAAAAAAACCCACAAATCGAATTTTTTTTAAATCAACAAAATTGGCAAAACTTTAGCTAAACTACCAGCAAAAGACAGAAAGAGAGAGAAGTCTTTTGCCACTTCCATTCAACATAGTACTTGAAGTCTTGGCTAAAGTAATTGGGCAAGAAAAAGAAACAAAATCCTCCAAATAAAAATGAAGAAGTAAAATTATGTATATATGCAAATGACACAATCTCATATGTAGAAAATTCTAAAGATTCCACCAAAAACTATTAAAAGTATAAATGAATTCAGTAACATTGGAGGATACAAAATCAACATATCAAAATCAGTTTTGTTTCTATATGCTAACAACAATCAAGCTGAAAAAGAACTTAAGAGAGCAATCACATTTACAATACCATCAAAAAGAATAAAATATTTAGGAATAAACTTAAGGAAGCAAAAAGATGTGTATATAAATAATTATAAGACTAATGAAATAAATTACAGTAGACACTAATAAATAGACAATTCATTTTTATGATTGGAAAACTTAATATTTCTAAAATGTTTATGCTATCTAAAATAATCTGCAGATTTAATATAATCATTATCAAAAGGAGAGAATGTGGAGATATTGAAAAACTGCACTGGTGGTGGGAATGTAAAATGGTGTGGCTGCTATGAAAAACAGTATGGAAGTTTCTAGAAAAATTATAAATAGAACTCCCAAATGATCAAGAAATCCACTTCTAGATATTCACCAAAAGAATTGAGGTGAGATTGTGGAGAGATATTTTCACTGCAATGTTATTTGCAGCCTTAATCACAATATCCAAGAGGTAGAAACAACCTAATGTTCATCGACAGAGGAATGGATAAACAAAATGTGGTATATGCACACAAGAGAATATTATTGAGTCCTAAAAAGTAAGAACTCATATAAAATGTTACAACATGGATTTTTTAAAATCATGCTTGGTGAAGTATTTTTAAAGCAATTCTAGGTTTTTCACAAAAGATTTTAATTATTGTTATAGATAGACTGAGTCCCTTACATATACCCAATAGCAGTGATATTGTAAAACTAACCTAGCTTTAACATTAAGGATTATTTCTGCTAGTATTATTATTTGGAGGCTTCCAAAGTTAAAGTGGTAAGGCTTATTTTGTGTTTTTCAGTTAGATAATGGAATTAGAAAACTGCATTTTAGACTTTTCATTCATGGCCTTTATCTTTTGCCTATGTATAAGGATCATTTAGTTAATAAAAATCAATCACTTGTTAAAGAGCCTGCTTAGATTTTTAAATATATTGAGATAATGCCAACTTATTTGCTTACCACTATTGCTACTCACCAATCAGATTTGTTTTGCTTGCTATTCTGAAAAGAGCCAATATACTGAAACAGCAGGAGATGCAGCAGACAAGGAGTTTAATAATCACTGGGCGGCTGAAGTGGGAAAGGGAGAGGGGGAATTCCTCAAATTTGTCTTCCCTAAGACTTCTAGGCTTGTTTTTTTAAAAAACATTACACTGGCAGGGTGCTAGGAATCAGCACTGCTGATTGGTTAGGTCGGGGATGAAATCATAGGCATGTGGAAACTGCATTCTTACGCTAAGTCAGTTCCTTGGTGGGGGTCATAAGAATGATTGAGTCAGTTCCACGGTATGGGTCACTGGTCAAGTTGGCATCAGTGGGCCCACTGGAATGCAAAGTCTGGAAAATATCTAAACAAACAGTCTTGGTCTCCCAATGGAAGTCTTATCTATAGAAGTGATTAAGAGAAGTTATAAATCTTGTGACCACCAGCTATGCGACTCCTAAGCAGTAAGCCATTATAGAGAAGCAGGCTATGGGGCAATAGTTGGTTAATTCTTAACTATAGCTATACCTTATACCTCGCAAAACTTAGGCCTCTATCAAAGCTTTAACCTCCCTGTTTCCATTGACTTTATAAGGATGGTTTCACTACCGTATCCATTGGTTCAGGTCCAAGTGTTTATTCTTTTATTCCCTTAGCTATTCAGGAAAGTCTACTTTTATTATAATTTACTTTAGATAAGGTTTTATCCTCAGTTCTCAAACTTCAATGCCAAACTCTGAATGATCTTTTATTGGAACTAAGTCAGACATGTGGAGTTAGTATTGAATATATTAGCTCATTTTCAGTTGACATTAAACATTGCAGAATATGATATTACTTTTGCCTTAAATTCCAAAGATTACTTGAATTTCTACCAGAGCAAGTTCTTGGAAAAAGCTGGTTTAACTTAATTTAAATGTTCATTGACCTCCATATACTATAGGGTTTTTGTCTGTTTGTTTGTTTTAGTTCTCTTGGTTGCTGATGCTGTGATGATGGTCTTCGTGTGCCTCTTCACCAGTATTCCTAGATAAGAAGAGACACCTTTCTAAACAGAATGTCTTCATTATAATTCCTGTTGTGAGGAAAGTGAGCTGTATCTTTGCAAATAAAAAAAAAATTTAATGAAAAGGTCTTTTATATTAGCATCCAATGATAGTTTATCTTTGAGCCAAACTATAAAATGTGCACTATTAGGCATTTAGCTACAAGCCTGTTATGTCCCTCCTATTTCTTCTACTTCTTGAATAAATTTAACAAATCAAAGGTATAATATTAATAGGTTTAATACATAGTCACATAAATGAATAATCAGTGAGTTCAATAAGGAGAAGCTGTGGCAAATTGAATTATGTTAAAATATTCTAAAATATAGGCTAAACTTTAAATGACTAGAGAAATTATATTCACAGAACAAAATGTATATATTATAAAGTCTTTAGATATAAAAGCAGCAAAAATACATATGGGGAAGGAATGAGAAGAAATATCAGAATGCTGACATCTCCCATCTTTCTCAGTAAATATTGAAAAATTTATACTCTCTAAATGAGATTCACATATAAACATATTGGTAATTGCAACATTCTAATGGTTGTTTTAAAACTTTTTCTCAAAGTCTAAAGACCAATTTAGGTATTAATACCTATTGTAGTAAAATTTCTTCATTTTTACTTCAGTTTTTTTTTCATTTCCTTTAAAAATTAATGTAGTTATTGTGTTAAAGGTACATGACTTGCATTCTGTTCTTATAAATTATTTGTCTGTCTTTCTATAGTCTTTCTTTTAGATTAGTATTTAATAACTTAATGTACTGCAGTATGTAATGGAGGATAAGGGAATCAAATTTTCCCTAGGAGGGTTAAACTCATAGATCTGCAAATAATGGATCAGCAAGACTCACATATCCCCAGGCCAGACAGATCCAATTGCATTTAGAGACAAAGAGGTAATTATCGCCGGTACCGTGCATGGGATCCCCAGAGAAGAGAACCCCTTCCTAACAGAGAGGCGACTATAGAGGGATGTAGGCCAACAGACCAGTCGCTAATATTGGTGCTATTCTATGCCTTCCTTCTCTTTGAGGACAGGGCTGCTTTAGCTGTGTGCTTCCATTTTCCCCTTTATGTATCCTCTTCCCTTTTTACGCACCACTGGTTTGACTCTTTGTAAATTTACTCCCAGGAAGTAAAAAAAATTGGAAAAAATAACTTCTTAACTTTTTCCTGCATATTGTTGTGCTGCAAACTCTATGTGATAGGAAAACAGGGATTTTATACCCCAATGACTTAAATGTGTTTAGTTTTTAAATACACACCCTCTCATCTCAACCTGCCCTTAATTGGATGTGGATTTGATTATATAGGTAGCTGTTCTTCAGGTAATTTGGAGATGTAAATGTTGATATGCTCAAAATTAATCATCTTCCTAAGACCAAAAATGTTTTCTTTTTAACTATTTCAAGTTTGCCCTACAAATGCTTCTTTTACAAAAAAGAAATCAGACCCTTTTTCAAAAGGATACTGAATTGGTTTATGTCTGGACCTACGTAGTTAAAATGGGAATAAGTTTTAGTTTAAGCTTTGGTCTATTATTCCTACCCTCTGCTTATATACAGTCATCTCCCTCATCAGCAGTTTTGTTTTCTGAGGTTTTTGGTTACCCTAAATCAATAGCAGTCCAAATATAGTAAATGGAAAATTTCAGAAATAAAAACTGTGAAAGTTTTAAATTGCATGATATTCTGGGTAATATGATGAAATCTTGTGCTGTCTCACTCAGTCCCACCTGAGCTGTGAATCATCCTGTGTCAAGTGAATCCACGCTGTAGACATTATCCACCCCTTAGTCATTTACTTAGTAGCCCTCTTGGTTCTCAGAGGGACTGTCCCAATGTCACAGAGTTTATGTTTAAGTAACCTTTCTTTATTTTACTTAATAATGGCCCCAAAGTTCAAGAGTAGTGATACTAGCAATTTGTATATGCCAAAGAAAAGTCATAAAGTGCTTCCTTTAAGTGAAAAGGCAAAAGTTATTGATTTAATAAGGAAAGAAAAAATTGTATGCCATAGTCGCTAAGATCAATGGTCAGAACAAATCTACTTGTGAAATTGTGAAGAAGAGGAAATAAATTTATGCTAGTTTTGCTTTCACACTTCAAACCACAAGAGTTATGGCCACAGTGTGTCATAGGTGCTGAGTTAAAATGGAAAAGCCATTAGATTTGTGAGAAGACATGAATAAAAACTTCTTCTGACTGAGAGCAATCGGGTTATTATCTATGGTTTCAGGCATCCGCTGGGGGTATTGGAATGTATCTTCCAAAGACAAGGAAAAACTACTGTACATTATGCCACTAATTACTGCATCATACGAGTAACAAACTTTGATTTGTAAAAAACACATTGAGCAACTCTTAAACACAATTAAACAGTTTAATGTGTAAAGCAAAATTCTAAAATATAAATCAATTTCATATTTCCTGAATTCTGGAGAAGAAAAGTCATAATTATATGTGCATATATCAGATTATTTCCAGTCTATGGTTGAAAATTATTGCCTCAAGTACTGTAAAATGATTTTTTAAATGCTCATGATATTCAGTAAGAATAAAATATTGATATCCTATTATGAGGGAAATCATGTTTTAACATGAGGTATGAGTGTACTTGTAATAGTTGTGGCTTATTAATTATTAAAAGTTTTAATATAATATATGAAAAAACTTAGTGAATTATTTTTCAATATTACAATTCATTTAAAAATCTGTGGCTATAACATTAATACATTTTTGTATCCAGGTCATTAAATTACTTCTCTAAGTTTTGCTGATGCTCAAGGCATATATTTAAATGAACCAATGTCTAATATAAAAAAAAAAAGGTGTTCATTAGTCATATTAAAGAAATGCTGGGATATCCTTTACATAAAATATCCTAAAACTAATGTAGAGCTCATTCTCCTCTTAGAAAGAAAGGCAAATTCTGGCCTTGAGATTTAAAATCTCTATGCTGCTATAACTGACACTACATAGCAAAGTAAAATGCAATCCCACTGATGTATTTAGAAACACAAACATAATAACACTTTTATACATAAAAACGAGAAATATATCTTACGTTAAATGCACAATTTTTGGTAATTATAAGGTATCAGGAAACACTGAAATATACAGCAACCAATCTTGCATGAAAATTTTTCTGCATTAAGGAGCAATTTAAACATAATTTTTAAAACTTCATATTTTAAATGATTTTAGTAAAGATGATGATTTCTTCTCTTTTCTGATAAAAAACATGTAAATATTTCAGGAAGGGTGTGAAATAGAAATCCAATCTTTACATTTAATTAAAATAGGAAATACCTGAGATTAAATGACTGTTTAAGAGAACATGTCAGTTTGGTGGGGGAGGAATTATATGATGTATCAGATTTCTCTCACAAATGACACCAAATGCTACAGAGCATAGATAAATATCACCAAAAGCAGTATCCCAGGGTATGTGACACACTTTGAGAAAAAAAGGCAGCAATTTCTTTTTTAGAATGTAAAAAAGGAGTAGAGATGCTGGCTGTAGGAGTTATTCTACTCCTGTTTGGGCACAGTTTTCAGTATTGTGGAAGGTAAAGATTTGGCACAATGTGTATTTCTTGGCAACGATCTGTCAAATAAGGAAAGTGGGGGGTTTGTTTATCTAGGCATATATTGCTATATTTTGGTGTTAATCCCAGATGTCTGTGAAACTTTACTGCTAAATTAATTCAATAATATACAAAACTCTGTACAAATGATTCTTCTAGTTGAGATCATGATTTGAATCTCTGTTTGTGTCACAAACATGTTCTAAAAATTAGTGGAATTAAATTAACACCATTTCGGAAGGAATACTGATTAAAAAAAATAGTATAGGGTCTATACAATAAGACTACAAGAAAAATGAGAAAAGAAAAGTAGAATAAGAGAAGGAAATAAAAGAATATCAATCACCAGGAAAATTTTACTGCAGAGCTAATGAAGTTATGACTAAATATATTGCCATGAATTAATAAAATAAAACTTCAACAGTATGTTTTAAAAACTTAAAGACCATAATAAGAAATCAAAAAGTGAGGAAATATGAAGTGACAGAATACACAAAAGAGATTGGAGCAAATAAAATAGCTCATAGAAAGACAAAATTTAGGGCCAGGCACAGTGGCTCATGCCTATAATCTTAGCACTCAGGGAGGCCAAGAAAGGATGATTACTTGAGTTCATGAGTTCAAGACCAGCCTGAGCAAGAGCAAAACCCCATCTCTAGTTTCTACTAAAAATAGAAAAATAAGCTGGACATTGTAGTGTGTGTCTGTAGTCCCAGCTACTCGGGGGGCTGAGGCATTAGGAATTAAAGTTGCAGTGAGCTATGGTGATACCACTACACTCAACCCAGGGTGACAGAACAAGACTCTGGCTCAAATAAATAAATAAGAAAGAAAGGCAAAATTTAAAGCAACATTGATATAATTACACAACTATCCTGAAATTTAGGTAATTTAATTAGAGGGGAGAATTGGGAGAATTAAAAAATAAGCAAATCAATATTAGCTTGTATATGATAGCTATGAAACATAAGTGAATGATATAAATAAGAATATGATTGTTTCTGAATAAAGGTTGTGAAATAATGAATCACCAAAAATTATATTACGAAGCTACTCTAGAGTTCAGAATCTAACAATAAAGGATACTTGAATGCAATAATTCAAATAATATAGAGCATCCTATGAGGAGAGGAAACTGCACAGAGGAAGCACAATGGAGAATTATTGAACTTCATATATGAAGAACTCTGATTAGTCAGGACAAAAATACAAACATCAATAATGGGGGAAAAAAGAGTGAGGTTATGTTTGGAATTTTTATCAGCAAAATTCATGTATCAATGTTGCTAGAGCAATACATTCAAAGTTTTTAATTAAAGAAAGTATGGTATAAGAATTTGAATAAAGGTAATAACCTATCTAAACAAAAGTAAACACAATGAGTCGAATTTCTAAGAATTCTTCTTAAAAAAAATAAAACTTTATGCCACCAGTGTATCAGAAAGTCTCATCAAATTTTGGCATAGAATCTTTTATTTGTTTGACAACATGACTAGTAGTAAACATATCACAGAAATTTTGATTTCAAAATTTAGAAAAAAAAATAATTAAATTAGATGAAAAGAGGATTTATAATGATAGAGACCTTAATATCTATTGAATACTTGATACCATATATATGTACCAAGTAGTACCAATATTAATATAATGAAAAACATAAAATAAATGAGTAATATATAGGAGCACATTGGTAATATAATAGGGTAATTAACTTCAACACAACATATAACTAAGTTAATAGAAGCTCTCAATAGTGTAACTAATATTCTAAATCTACCCGGAATTTAGCGAGCTTTACTTTAAAATGAGAAATGTTCTTCCATTTTAGTTTCTAAGGAATATATGCAAAATTTGATCATGTATAAAATCAAAGAAAAAAATTGAAAATATTTCAAAATGGAGAGATTATTTGAATCTCTTTACAACCACATTAAATAAGACCAAAGATAAGCATATACTGATAAAATTAAAGGATAATTGATTATATAACAGAAATATGTTACAAGTAAATTATTTCAGGAGCTGAATAATTGAAGTAACAAAATATTAGATACTCATATCTGAGAAAAAATTGTTACATAACAAATATGAAGAAAATCCAAAATAACTTACATAATAAAATTGACAAGAAGTTAATTCATTAAGGTTACTAATATAAATTTAATGTAAAGTAAATTTTTACATATTCTACCAAAGTTTGAAAATTGTAGAAGAGTATAGCACTAACAATAGCAACAGTGATCATCAAAATCATATGTATAAATTTAACAACATATGTGGGAGATCTCTATACAAAAATTCATAAAACATTGAATAAGTTAAGTCTTAAGAAAATATTCATGGTTAGATGATTATATTATAAAGATGTCAATTATTTCCAATTTCTTTTATTATTTCAGAGCACTCTCACACACAACACTAGAAGACATTTTGTGAACATTAACAAGCTAATTCTCAAATATATAACCAAATGCAATCCAGTGAAAAAACAATTTTGAACAAGTAGAAAAAATTTGAAAGACCTATATTATGACATTTCAGAAATACATCCACAAATTAGTGAAAAAAATTTTAAGACAAAAAAATGGCTTTGCAGAGAAGTGACAAAAGAACTATCTTTTTGGGTGGTCTGGGTAGAGGATATTAAAGTTGAAGAAAAGTATCAATACCAACATTACACTATAAATAAAATCAATTACTTATTTAATATATAAAGGAATCTTACAAATCAATGAGAAAAAGAAGAACATCTAAAAGTTTTATTAAAAGCATGTAAAGCTGGGAGGCCTTAATAAGGAGAACGTTTAGTTACTAAGAAACATATAAAGGTGCTCAACACCGTTAGCTCTTGGAGTTATTCAAAATAAAGCCCCAATGACATTCCACTACTTTATTCATCACTAATGCAAAAATGTAAAATTCTAACAGTATCAAATGATGATGTCGAACAACTGAAACTCTCAGTCAATACTGGAAAGAGTGCATATTTTTAGAACCATTTTGGAAAACTTTGTGGCATTATCTATTAAAGGTAAATAGCCACAAATCTACAAACTAATACCCCCCAGGTATATAACCAACAGAAATGTATTCAGTGTGCATCAAAACCAACTGAAACATTATCCATAATAGAAACTAAAATAACTCAAATGCCTATCTGCAATAGAATAGACAAATAAATATTAGTATATGCATGCAATAGAATAATATATACCAAGCCACAAATGAACAACCTACTGTCATGCTAAACATTATAGAATAGATTAATCTCATAATAATATTATTGAGAACAAGAAGCCAGATACAAAAATTTCATACTGTGTGATTATGGCATTCAAAATAAGGTAAATATATAAAATATATTATATATATATATTTAGAAGTTAGTATACTGTTAATTTTCTGCAGATGTAGCTACTGAAAGACTAAGACTGTTCTGCTTCTTGACTTGAGTGCTTATTACATAGATTTTTTTACTTGGCGTGAATCTTTTGAGCTACATACATAGGTTTTGACCAATTTTCTGTACATATGTCACAATGGAATAAAAAGTAAATTTAAAAAATGTAAATTTTTTCATGTTTGAGCTTTATTAGGAAGCTTTAATGAAAAAATGTGAAACATTATAATGTATAATTTATTAGGATAAATTCCAAGACATAATTTTAGTAAAAAAATGAAAAACAATGTACATGGGATTCATTCTTTTAATACATATTGTGTGCTCACTCAGTGCCAGACATTATTCTATGTTCTAGAGAAGCCTTGAACTGATAAAATAATTTTTCTAATTGAACTTATTTATACTTTTCAAAACACACACAATGACCAAATTAAAAAGAAAGTGTCTGTTAGATGTAGTAAATGCTATGAAGAAAAATAACATTTGTTAGGAAGAGGAGTTTGCACTTTTGTACAGGGAGATCAAGAAAGCATTTCTGAACAGGTGGTATTTGATTAAAAAGAATTTTAGCTGCAGACTTCTGAGGGCAGAGAGAAAAATTGCAAATTCAATAATCCTAATATAGAGAACTTCTGGCATGGGCAAGAACAGAGAGGACTAAGGAGGGAAAGAGTACAGTAGTCCTCCCTTTTCTGAGGCTTCACTTTACACAGTTTCAGTTACTCACAGTCAACAGTGGTCCCAAAATAGATATTGTCAGAGAGAAAGAAAGAGAGACCACACAGAACTTTAATTACAGCATATTATTATAAGTGTTCTATTTTATTATTAATTAATGTCAAACTCTTACTGTACCTAATTTATAAATTAAACTATATCATAGGTATGCATGTATAGGAAAAATATATAGTATATATAGAGTTTGATACTATCTGTAATTCCAGGCATCCACTGGACAACTTGGCACATATTGCCTGCAGATAAGGAGAGACTGTTGTAGTAGGACATAAGGTCATTTAGGTGATAAGGGGCTATACACCGAATTCTGTTCCCACTAAACTCATATTTTGAAGATTTAACCCCTGATGTGACTATATTCAGAGATAGGGCTTTTAAGAAGTAATTAAGGTTAAATTAAGTGATAAGGATAGGTCCCTAATCCAATAGGATTAGTGGCTTTATAAGAAAATGAAGATCTCTCTCTCTCTTTCTCTCTCTCTTTCTCCTCCCACTTTCATGTGAGAACACAGTGACAAGGTGGTCATCTGTCTGAAAGCTAGTAAGAGAGCTATTACCATAAATTGAATCAGCCAGTGTCTTCATCTTGGACTTCCCAGCCTCTAGAACTGTGAAAAAATAAATTTCTATTGTTTAAACTGCTCAGTGCATGGTATGTTGTTAAGGCAGCCCAAGTAAGCTAATACCCAAGGGAGCAATTGTACAGATGTTATAGGATATTGTAAAGACAGGCCTTCACTCTGAATGGCATATAAGATGTTGTATAGATATTGGACAGAAACACAAGATGGTATAACTTATAGTTTAATGATATCTCTCTGGCTGCCATATTGTGAACTGGATGAAAAAGAGGGAAAGAATTAAAGCAAAGAGAGCAATTAAGAACTATTACAAATATGACAGTGGCATGAATAAAAGTGGCACCAGAGAAGGTGGTAGTTGCTGAGGGCACAAAAGTAAATAAAAATACCTGAACTGCTCAATTATACTCTATAAATTCAGAATACATACCAAATATATACTGAAATATGTATTGTTTTTATGGCAAAAATTGCTATAAAAAACATGGTGCAAACAAGGGAAAGAAGAATGTAATATGGCCATTTAAGGGAGTGTACATTAGTCACTTGAGCAGTTACTTAACGAGTTGTAAAAGTATGCCACGAGGATATCTGTGGAAACAGCATTCCAGGTAGGGTAAATAGAAATTGGAAAGTTCCCAAGATGAGAGCATGCTTGGCACGTTCAAGAAACAGTGAGGCCAGCATGGCTAGAGCACAGAAAAATTACAAAACTATCGTGGTTCGTGATGCCCTGATATAACCGGGTCCCCAGACAGTGTGTGTTGTAAGAAATGGGAGAGACAAAGACACGGACACAAAAAGTAAGATAAAAGGGTGTGGGGAAGTCAGGGGACCACCAGTATTCCCATGAGCCAGGTGGTACTGACTGAAGTCCAGCACTCACTTTTATTCTCTTTTTCATGTTACAGATTACAATGATTTCACGTGAAAAGCTTATGGGTTACAATGTGTAGAAGTTTTAAGGCTCCCCAAAAAGTCACAAGATGTCTTAGCTAATTACTCTTTTATCTATAGAAGCAGGAACATATAACTCATTACTAATCACAACTACGCCTTAAGGTATGTATAGAGAGTATCGCTGAATTCAGCAGCTGTGGCCCATTTGATTGATGAAGAAAGAGATTAGTATTTCTTACTGGGAAGTTAGCTTCCCATTAACTGAGGTGTTCTACTGAAAAAGGGGAGGGAAGGAACTTAGCCTGGTGTTCTAAGAATTGGAGCCTGACATCCCTTCTCCCTGGCTGACATTTTGCAATCTTCCTCTATTGCCGTGGGAAGTTTTCATGTCAGACTGCTCCCCGGGTTTTTAGGCATGAGGCCCCTCAGGCTTTGAGGTGGGAGTCTGCTTTGCTGTACTCCCGGATCTCTGGAATATCCCCCAACTAGGCAATTAACATCTGCCCTTATCTCTGGCTCCTGCTCAGGCGGCATTCCTTTGTCTCTTCTCTCCCACAGCCTCAGAAATGGGGTCTTATAGGCCCCTATACCCCAGTATTCCATTTTCCATCAGAGAACTTTAAGAATTTGAAGAAGGATGTGTAACCAAGAATAAATTTTTGTTTGTGTCTTTCTTTCTTTGTTTTAAAAAGAAAAAAATTATATCACCAGCATGCTGAGAGGATTGACTCTGAAGAGATAGAAAATTGGCCATGCAGAAAGAGAGAAGAGAATTTCAGGAGCCATGGATTGCTGATGAGTGTCAGTGGAATAATTATAGAGCATAAATTGAAGAGATGTCTTGAGGAAAAACACCAGTAATCTCTCTAGAAAAGAAGGCAATGTTTACAGGTTTGGATTAAATAAGTGGAATGACGTGAAGTGATGGTGGTAGAAATTTTCAAATGATGGAGTCTATAAAAGAAGAAGGGAGAGGTGGTATTGAAAGTTGAATAAATTAGTGATTCTCAAACCTGATTGCACACTTAGAGTGCCTGTTGATCTCTAAAAAACATGTGTACAATTCTAAATTCTAAATTAATGCATCCAGGATGGGTCTCAGTATCACAATTTTTAATAAAAAGCTTCCCAGGTGACTTTAAGGCATAGACAAGGATGAGACCTATAGGTTTCAATGAGGTGAAAGAATTGATAGAATAAAAGTAGGATTGAAATAATATGATATTAGTACCTGTAAATAGGTGCTTGAAATTATGATTATGGAGGAGTTGCTATTTGGGTCAATGATAAGGATTAGGGAATAGATGGTGCAAATTCAATTATTGTGCTTATCAGTGGAGAAGTGATTAAGGGGCAGACATGTCATAGTATTTCTGGAATGGATTAAGTGATTATTAAATTCACCTATGATTATGATAGGACTAACTTTTAGAAATAGTGATGGTGAGCCAGGAGCTAAATTCTTTCAGGAATTGGAGTAGGAGCTACACAATAGTATAGCTCTTAGGTAGTTATCAAGGGATTCTGGGTCTCCTAGGGATGAAGGTGGGCACCTTGCTTTGGTGCATTTGTCCTACCTGGGAAGAAGGACAAGGGTGGGCCCCAGGTCCCCATCTTGGTCCTGCCCTACCTTAATCCTGCCCTGAGCTACTGCCATACCTGGGAAAGGAGGGAACACCCTACAAATCTGCCCACCATAACTTAGTGTGCCAGCTGCAAAGGAATGCAGAGGACTCTCTAGCTCACAGGCCAACCCGTATAGGTACCATAGAGTCTGGAAATTCACCTAGAAAAACCTGCATGCATAGTAATGCAACTCCCACCTGTGCAATCAAAGTAGTTCCATGGTGACTTCTGAGCCACTAGGGAGGTTCCAATATGGGCACTATAAAACAAGATGCAGACCATAACCATCCCCTTTTTTGCACCCTTCGTTTTGGTCTCCCTTTGCTGCAACAATGGGTCCAGTCATCATTTGTGGCGTATGTATCACACTCTGTAAACCTATATCTTACTCTTACTCTATAATCCTATCTTTCTCCCCTCAATAAACCTAATTTTTGTGCTTGATTTATTTTGGCACTTCTGGTCATTCTTCAGCTATGAGCACAAGAACCAACATTTCAGATGGAAACCTGACATAGCCTAAGGATATTCAAGGTGCCTTCATAGAGAAAAGGAGAGAGGATAATCTGAAGGTTACAAGAAGTCCATTTGGGAGAAATCAGTCACCACTTGCACTATCTGAAAGTGATGCAGCATTTTAGAGGAGATCATGGTTTCAGTTCACACAAAAATAGAGGGAGCATTGAAAAGAATGAGAAGATATAACTGTCAACAAACCACCATTTCTAGAGACAACATTGGGAAGGTTGCAAGGGCCAGACAGGGATGGAAATGAGATTAGAAAAGTAGATGTACAGAGTTACATGGAGGTTACACAATGTGGTGCAGGGAATGACTTGAGAGCCCTGGGGTTCTTGTGATGACTGATATAAACAGTCATTGTAAGCATAAATAGTTTAGTTCTCATCATATATGGTGGAAAGTGATGTTAAGCTATCATTCCATATTTTTAAATACATGACTCACACACAAACACACACATGCGCTTCCTGGTATATATACAGATATATTTGCTTGTCATGTACTTCAGCCTGGATTGTAGATTCTGGTTAAATTTCTATCAGGATTTTTCTACATGATTTTGTGTATGTTAAAATAGTTTTCAGTATACATTCGTCACCAGAAATTAACACAAAGTACAACAGCCTAGCTAAACATCCACAGTTTGTATAGAATATGATGATGTCTAAAAATTAAATTATTCTAACTTACTTTCTTGGATTTGTTGAAATAACAGGAAAGAACATTTTATAAATTATTATTCTGAAAGTTAACTTGTTTCCAAATCAGTTATTAGAGAAATAAATTCCTGGTTTTTAATTGAAAAGGAGCTGATGTTATATTTGAAAGTCTATTCAGGATCTCCATTTTGAAAATAAACTAAGCTCTGCTGTGCCTTCTTTGGTTAACGAGGATAAAGGCCCTCCACTCGGAACATGATTTATAGAGTTCCATGATAAAACATATTATTCAAGACTCTATGTGAATTTAAGGTGATTTATTATACTTGATATAAAACTGGGTTAATGAATCATGGTTAGGTAGAGTCCCAAGGTCTTCAAAATTAAGGGTAAATATGACAGACCTCTAAAGTGAAAAGATATATAACTCATTTTATCTTTAATGACAATTTATGTCCCTGAAATGCCTGTATGTTCTGCATTAATTCCTACTTTCATTTTGGGAACAGTATTGTTGAGCTTCTAAGAATCAATTGCTATTCTAACTTGAATGAATGAATGAATATATGGAGAAATGAATTACTTTCCAACCCATTATTGCATTTGTAATTATAATACAATATGCTATGATTGCATAAACATGGAAAATATACAAGATACAAGACATGGCTTACAATGAAACTTGTTTCCTGAAATTTATGACTGCTTGCTTTCTGCAGCTGTGTAACAACTCTTTATAAATGATGGAAGGATGCTTATAATCTAACAAACTTTATGATACAAATTATGTGCTAATTGTACTAGTTTTGCTCTGTTTATTGTCTTCATACCCTTATTTAACAAGGATTTTTGTTTAATAGAAATGCAAAGCCTTTTGAAATAGATTTAACTATATTTAACATATTCTATTGTTGGCATAATTGGTTAGGGATTATCACAAATCATATTTGACCTGGAAAAGAATGGCCAATGAATCAAAAGATAGTCATGTGAATATTATTTTTTCTAACCAAAGTAGGTAGATATTATAAACTGCTTTCAATTTTTTACTTAAAGCCTGTATTAAAACATTACATATATCCCATAAATATATACAACTATTATGTACCCATAATGATGAAGTTAAAAAATAAAAAAAATTATTATCTCTTTGTTAAAAGTCATGTTATTAATTCATGTTTTGTTTCCCTAGTTTCTTTAGAGAAATACATGTGGAACACATTTGGTAATATCTGGTAGGATGGTCTAGCATTTCACTATTGCCATTGTTTTAAAATGTAAAGAATTTGAATTAGCCTATTGAATATTTAAGTTTCCCACTGAGAGAAGGAATTTAAGCACAGCAAGCAAACCAGGCAAAGTGGATAAACCCCTGCTGACATTTTCAAACCTGAGCCAGAATCCAAGGGGAATGTTAGTATCAAAACATCTAATTCATACTTTTAAATATGATGCCAGATATTCACTTTTCTTGGCTTTTAGGATGATTATTTGTTTCTGTGTCTTTGGAAGGATTAATTTTAACTTTGTCAGTTACTGATTATGCTTCCTTTACATTAAAGTGATTTCAGAATATTTTATAAAACAATCATGACCAAACAACAAAAACCAATACAAAACTGAATTGGAATGTTAAGTCTTTTATTAGTTAAAATATACATTAAAAAGTTACAAAAATTCAAATTCTAAACACATTTAATAAATATTATTTTATGACACTGATTTAGTGACGCAAGTTATACATATCTGAAAAGACAAATGGTAGCATGGTTTCAATGTGGTTTCGCCCAGGCTCTCAAATGGTGTTCAAATCAACTTTCTCTCTGACTCCTGATTCCCTTTTCATATTAACAATGTTAGGATCTCTGGCTCTTCTAGGGAAAATGGTGCTCTGCTTTAGTGGTGTCTGGAGCAATCGCTCCACCTGGGAAGAAGGATAAGGGTGGGGACTCCATTTTGTTGCTGCCCCACCCTTAATCCTATCCTGAGCAACTGCTACACCTCGGGAAAGCGGGAATGCTTTATCAGTCTGGGAATGCCCCAGCCCAGGAATGGTAGGATTTAGAAAGTGCCTAAAGTAACCTAGAGGTAATTATTATGCCAATAGCTTGAATCTGCATTGCAGTTCAGACCCCGCCCTCCCCCATCTTGGCTAATAAAAGGAAACAATCCAAGAATTCAGAGAGAGTGGGTCAGTCAGCCAGTGACTTAGTCAGTCTGTCTCTCTCCACTCTCGGAGACAGACCCGTTTTGTTCTACAATAAAGAGCTGCTCATGGGTTAGAGAGTTCTTGGTTCTGAACCTTATTTCTATGGCTATTTAATTTTTTTTTTTAATTCAAAGCACTCAGCATGCCAAAATGCCATATTCAGGGTATAATTTTTTTTTTGAATTCCAGAATTGGTGAGTTATATAATGACATACTATATATATATATATATGTGTGTGTGTGTGTGTGTGTACATGTGTGTATATGTGTGTGTGTATATATATGTGTGTGTGTGTATATATGTCATACCATATATATGACATTATATATATTTTCCCAACAGAAAGTGTATATATATGATAGATAGACAGATAGATAAATAGATATAGTGGTAACAAATCATATAATGCAATGGATATTTCATGAAAACATTCTGTGGCATTTTGAGAAAACAATTTTACTATGTCTTAGTGCATTTCACTCTTTGCACTATTTGTTTATATTTAAAATAGGTATGATATATAGCAACTAATTTCAAAATTGTTTTGAATTGGAAATGAATACACAATATTAATAAATACAAAGTATTTCTTTGGTTCCATTTAGGACAAAACCTTTAGCACGGACATTAAAACATGTGTTTGTGATACTTTATAGCATGGTAAAATATTGTTATCCTCATAGGTAGAAAGCATTTTTACTCTCCTAACTACCCTACAAATTTTAATTTTCCTAAGTAATCCAGTCATAGTAGTCAACATCCTCCCCATAGAGCACATTCATTTGTATATGCTGCTGATAGGAGAATATTCAGTGCTAATATACCAAAAATGCTACTTGTGAATGTTTGCCACAAGTGACTTTTTTCCCTGATAATCCAGTGTTAGTATTACTCCTATGGGATACTGACTAGGTAAAAAGGCTTCCAAATGGCCTCAATCTTCTACTATTACCTACTATTTTATTACCTTTGTACAAACACTCAAATATACAATGTCATGTGTGGTGAGTGGAACGGAAATTTGTAGGATTATATGTGGTAAATGTGACTGATGTCCAACCACAGGCTCAGCTTTTAACATTAGCATCGGCTCTAATGGATGTTTCCTAATTACACAGATATCTTCCAGGGTCTCAGCTTGCTGCCTCAGGCTTCTTAGACACCATAAGAGTTTAACCAAAGCAAGTACATCGTAAAGTGCAGGGAAGTTGGTGCTTCCGGGGGCAGCCCTCATTAATAGAGCGTGGTAGTCAGTGGATCAACATTCCAATCTCTAGTTCCCCAGAAGAAAAATTCTGAGGCATGGCCCATGTCATTCTTCAAAGATTCTCCAGTTGAACTGACCTCTGTGGTGGTAACTGTCTCAAATGTAATGTCAGGTCCCTTCCTTCCCTATTTCATTTTCTCCTATGCCTTACTCTCACTGCCCAAATTATCTTCCACTCTCTACAGCTACTGGTTCGTAAGTCCTCTCCTGCAGTTCTGTTTCAGGAGAACCCAGACTATGATATCTGACCACTGTATTATAATTTTATTCAATGTCATAACTGAATTTTTTTACCAATAAAGCATATAGAATGTAATGGTAATGGAATTTGTCTAGAAATTATAGTTAGTAATATCTATATTATCAGTTTATAATGTATTTACCATTGAAAATATGATTTTTATCTTCTGAGGTATCCATGATGCATACATTCTTCTAGAAGTTATGTATGTTTGCTTTTCCTTAGTTTATTTAATAGGTGTGTAATTTTCTGGTATCTAATTTTCTTTTACAGTCAGTAGAGTACAAATTTAGAATGAAATGAATTTTCTAAAAATGAAATTATATGTCATCTTAATTTAGATTTTTATAATATGTCTTTTGCAGCTTTCACAATCTTTTCTACTCAAATACTTATCCCAAAAAGTCACATAAGCTTTTATTTGATTTTTCCTAGTTGACAAGGAATTTTATTTGATGACTATCAGTGTCCACAATCCTGGAAGACAAGACTAAGTACACATTACCAAAAGCTGTGATTTGAGTTGCTGTGTTCTAATAAACACATGTTTAGCTAAGGGTTCTTTTGAACTTCCTTGAGAATGGGTGAACAAATCCAAAGAAGCTACTCTGTGTGAACTTTTAAATTCCTTTATTACTAAGATATAGTAAATGGACCAAGATAATCTTTACCCTCTTAAGTGGACCTAGAGAGAGAAAAGTATTAATAATATAGTCATGTATTTTCAATTATTACTATAAGCTCAATTGAATAGATTAACATTATGAGCTACTAAAAAAACATTTCCCAGGGCATTAGGCTGCCTAAATGCTTTTATTGTTGACTGAAGAGAAAGTATAATTTTAAATATAGATATTCCTTTAATTCTCTGTCTCTGTATGTTTCAGTTTTAAAGTTTTTTTAAATTCTCTTTTCATTTTATTTCTTCCCTGTCTTAAGTTTTCTCACCCTTTCTTTGGCCAGGTATATAAAGAAAACTAATACAGAAGATAAAATTTATATAATAAGTCAAAGTCTTCCAAATCTATCAAATTAATTAATTTGTGTATGACAACATATAATATCCTGACAAACCAAAGTTTTGGTCACATGAAAGGAAATTTGCAGTACAGCTTGGATGGGTTACATGAGAGAGGTCTTGAAATTTATCTTTCTTCGACTTCTCTCTGTCTCTGTGTCTTGTGTGTATCCCACAAACAGCTGAAAGTCTCATTTGGTATATTCTAGAGCACAAAAGTGTGGACACACAGAAATAGCACTCAGCAAGTAACCAGAGTGAGCCACCATGGGCCTGGGACAACAGAGCCAGTCTCAGCAGCACAATGGCCCTAACCTAAGAGAAGGAAGCTAAGTCAGCCAGGAAGCATTACTGGGCTCTGACTAACTGAGTAAGCACAGATCATTGTTTATAACTACTACTAATTTCATCTACAGCCTCACACTGAGCAACACCAGAAAAACAGAGGATTTGGAAGACAGAACACGTAGAACCTAATTACACCATGCAGAGCCAAGGAAACCTTCCCCAAATCATGAGGAAATATGAGTCTTTACTTTATTATCAAGAGACTGTCAGGCTCCATTGGAGAGGATCTGTAAACAGTGGTGTGAGTGGAACTCTGAGAAATTAGCATTTTTACCAAAAAGACTAAGAGTTACTTAAAAGGTTACAAACATAATTACATTTGATAAACAATATATCAAATGAAACTGCATTCCAGTTGTTGACATCTTTTGAAGAACTAATCAATTATAAATAATACAATGTGGCTCTATTCCCTTGCACTTTAGAGCTGTATGTGAATGTATTTTATGCTACCACCGCATACCGATGTGATATACTTGACCATATCTTTCAAATAAAGGAGAGTTAATTTGAATACTAAAGGTGGGCAAGCATAGCAAATACATTTCATCATCCAGTAAAGTCTCAAGTATAGTTACCTAATGACATGAACACAGGCAGCGACCACTTACTACTGTGTGTATGCACACACACATGTATCTTTTATACACGTGTACATATGTGTGTGTATATACACTTATAGCTATATACATGTGGGGCGTGGGGGGTTTACTAGTAGTAGAGCTGTGTCCACTGTCTTTTGCAGTATATAGTAAACTGTCACAATAATCAATCATCATTTCCTCCTACCCACATCTTAGATCTCTCTATACTTAATGAGAGTTTAGAAACCATTTGTAAACTAATGTAAATATTGATTTTTTTAATTTTTGTGGTGTCCAAATAGTTATTTCAAAACATCTTGTCTTTATTATTTATTTTGATGTATTTTTTGTAAATTTACCAACACCATTTTTTGATTTATTGCCACCTCACAAAAAATTTTAAACAATGTGACTCACAAGAAAACACAAACATTGTGCATAAGATAAATTAATAAATAATTTACAGAGACTTAGGGGAATGTTACCTTTGCTTGCTGTTTTTGGACTAAGACTAATTTGATATGGAATTAAAATATTCTCATGCTTGCAGTATAAGTAACTATTTGAGTACATGGTGTGATGTGGGCAAGTAGTGGTATCAGTAACAATCTTAACAGCAAGATACTTTGTCTATTTATTTGCCATTCCCCCAGAGATGAAGTTTCAAGCACACATATTCACCTGTACAATATTCCCGAATATACGCCATGGCATATAAAATACAGTCATCTAAATTATTGTGCCATCTATCTATGTCTCTATCTATCCAATAAGTAATGAAACATGGTGCAAAGGGAATTGAGAAGATGAAAGAATAATAAAATATAGCACTGTTATTTAAGATACTCATAATTTATTTACAAAGCAGAGATATATATCTTTAGGAAAGAATAGAAAATGATGTAAGAGTTTAAATAATAAATTATTGGAGCTGCAGGATTTCAAATAAAGGATAGGAAAATGTTTAAGGAGCAAATCATGGATGATTTGATGTATATATCTAGATTTTCTTTATAAATAGCTGAATATGTTACATTTACCTTCTTCATATTACCACATCCTTCTTCCTTTTGCTGGGTGATTATTTCTACTAACTTATTTATTCCATCTTTAACAGTGTATATTCTTTAGCTGATTTTCAGTGTTTGCTTTCAATACAAGATCTGTTAGGGCCTGGAAATTGTACATAATAAGTAACTGATATTAGGAAAATCAATCCTGTTTCTGTTGGGTATCATTTCAATTACATAAACTATTTTATTCATACAGTTTGATATATAAGTAAAGCCATTATTTTTATGTTTAATTATATTTAAAGAATTGCTAATCTTTTTTGACAGAGTATTCTATTCTTATCACTATTCTTTTTATAAAATCCTCTGATAAAAAAAGTATTAGTTTCAGATTGACTCATAAATCTCCAAAATTATTAAATTTTTTAAATAAAATTGGGGAAGAAAATTCCACCTATTTCCATATAATTAAAATCCTGAAATTATAGATCAGATGAAAAATAATCATACATCTTTTCTTTGCAGAAAGTTAGAATATGTCATAATAATCTCAATCAGCTATGAATTTCTATCCATATGTGTCTAACAAAACTGTATGATTCTTAGGTATATATGTTAATAACCAGGTGAAATATTCTAAGAGAAATTAGAAAAATTTAAGTACGAAACCAAATATGTATTTAACTCTAAACCAAATAATAGATTTCAGCTTAAGAATCTTCCTCCTTTACTGTCAGTGGCTAACACTTTAGAACTTTACGTTTTAGGATAAGAAATATTTTATTTCTATAATTTATTGACATTTCAGCCTTGTCTGTATTTTCAAATTTCCTCAACTATAAATTATCTATAGTAATTTCCTTCCTGAAAATAACTGTAGCCTATCTTTGAATGACAGTAAATATATCATTCTGGTCATTGTCATTGCTCTTTTATATTTATGATTATTTGAAGGCATCTGATAATATTAAATTGAAGTTTCATTATATAAGTACTCTTGTACTTAAGTGTATAAAATTATACATTAATTGAAAAGATCACTTTTCTTCCTACCTTCCACCTTCTCAGAAGTAATAATTGCAAATGATTTTTTTTTTTAGGAAAAGTAATTAGATACAATTTGAAAGTCTTTCTTTTGCTTTAATAGTCAAAAAGACCATATTATATATATGTATAAAATTTAAAGATTGAACTCAACCTATTCTGTATTCATCTTGAATTCATTTTCACCTCTTCTAAAATTAATATTTGTTGTGTAAGAAGAAATCCCACAAAAAATTTAAAGAGACCTAAAAATAAAATTTAAGAAAAGAGTTGGTACA
The DNA here is from genome assembly GCF_020740605.2 of Lemur catta. Lineage (NCBI taxonomy): Eukaryota > Metazoa > Chordata > Mammalia > Primates > Lemuridae > Lemur > Lemur catta. The sequence goes on along the minus strand of NC_059140.1, from coordinate 28,315,932 downwards.
GGGAAATCAATTGTGGAGGTAAAGACTAAGAAATAAGATTATTAGTTTTAAAAACAGCAACAAAAATATCTGTCATGATCTTTAGATGTTATTAGTAAAAAAATAACAATGATAATTAAATACACTGACAATAAAATGTCATATTCTATTTGTAATGCTTGACAGAAGTACTATACAGAAATTCATAATTTGGGACAATTAATTTATATATGTAAAAATTTCTGTTATCTTTTAATAATGAGAGAGTAAAATATCATTGAAATTTTATTTTAATGTCCTAAAAATATAAGATTAAATGAAGCAAAGAGTTTTTATAATCTGTACACAACTATAACATTAAAATTGGATGAACAATATAGTAGCAAAAAATGAGCTCAGTTTGAAAAGTGGGTACACTTTGTTCTTGTTTTCTGATTATTTGTATCCATGGGAGAGGAAATTAACTTGATGGAAGGCAAAATTAATGTAATATCTAGTGGCAAAGATATGTTAGTATTGTTAAAGCCAATGACTTAATAAAAACAATAATGGTGAAGTGTTTAAAATATACAAAATTTCAATAGGCAAGACACAATGGATTTGGATGTAATAATTTATGTAGTAATGTAAATGACTGATTCTCAAAATAATAGATACCTATAGTTCTCTCTTATAACCTATAACAATAGAAATAATAATATACATCTAATTGTATAAAAATTAAAAGAAAGAACAGATTTGTAAAAACTCAGTGGAAGCTCTGAAATATATTAACCACAACTGCTACAATTTTTTATAGAACCTCACACATAATAATCTTTTGAAAAGAGAATAATGTAAGTTATAATTATTAGAATATTATAATTATAAAATGATTAAAAATGCTGATCAAGGTGCATGTTAGTCTATTTCAACCAAAAACCATTACATGGTTTGGTAAAACAAGAAGATAAAGATTAATTTTATAAGAGATTTAGGTTAAACTTGAAGTTATTTGAAAATACATACAACACCTCAAGCCACAGGAGGATAGGTCCCACATGGATTTTTGCAGGTAGTAAATTGATCTTGTTTATAAATAGATACATTAAATAAATGTGACATAAGACACAATTGATAAAATTAGTAAAGCTGGATCAATTTTATATTACAATCCTTGGAAAATTAGATAATTAAAAAAAATAAACCTATAAATTATCTCCCACAGAGCTGACTATATCGCCAAAAAGAAATAAGAAACAAAAACAAATATCTGCTTTCTTTTTTAATTTTTTAAAAAATTTTACACTAAGTTACAGGGAGTTAGCTACTCTCCCAGCAAAAAATTGGGTCCCTTTGGCAGGGGTCATTGCAAGGGATAAGGAAATATTAGAAATAGAAAATAGAGAATATAGAAATAAAAGAATACACAGAAACAAAAGTACAGTTTTAATAGATGGGGAGCCAAGGGATCTCCAGCATTCCTGTGAGTTGTGATGCCATGAGTGAAGTCCCGCATCAGCATCAGTATTTATTGGTACAGCTATTGCTTGCCAGGGGTAACAGATTTACATAATAACAGGTAGTTCGTTTAGGTTAAAGTCTCCCAAAAAGCTTCTAGAGACCCCTTAATTAACTCTATCTACATGAGCAAATGGTTACAAAATCTTTCTAAGACAAACTTCTAATTTCTAAGATAAAATTATTGCTTAGCAGAAAGGCTAAACAGAAATATAGTGGCTCTATATTTCTTTGTCTAGTTTTTTGTTGATTGAGACAGGCAGTCAGGAGTGAAGCAGGAACTGTCCCTTAGACTAATTGCTTTTGGCCACAGGTGTCTGTCGGGTGGGCACTCTTTGATCAGTTCTCAACCTGTGGCCCCATACTGACAGGTCTGAGACAGCTTCACCATGGAAAGTGCTACAGGAGATGCCCTTCTGAGACAAGGTAGCTTTTGATATGTGAACTAACATGTTCACATATTCCTTGAGGAAAAGTCCTGCAAAACTTCCGAAATCTTATACGTCTCTAATTATAGGGCAACATCTCTATAGGGCAACACTAAGTGAAGTTTTTGACCAGAAGCAATGTGTAATGGAATGCCATGGGAGTATATGGGCATTTGGTGAGTACTGCCAAAATCATTCACTCTCTTCCTTAAATGTTCTACTACATATTGAATCAATTATCATTTCCTGTGGTCCAAGCATTCTTCAGACCCTTTGAGTATGTCTATGATGGTGAGACATATTCAGGCTTTTTTTACCGCTTGGCTCAATACAACACATATCCTTGAGGACATCTTATCTACACTCCAATACAAATTTCTCTTACTCTGTATTCCTTATTATATTTATCTGGATTATTTTTATCTAGTGATCCAAATTAATTAAGAAAAAGAATCCTTATTTGGTAAAATAGGGGTTTCATCAATTAACAAAGTACTGGCTCAAAGGCAGTACTCAAGAAAAACAAAAGTCAGGGTAACTCTGATGATGAGCAAGTGCTTGGGTTCCCAAAGTGAACAAAATGGCCAATTAAATATTTTGTCCTTAGTTACATTTACTTTTAGTTAATAAAGAAAAAATATATTTGTTTTACAAATATTTAAAAATATATGTATATAATTTACAAATAAATGAATATATATCTAAAGGTATATTCTCACAATTTCTTTATTGGTATGCGTGTACAAGCCTTTACCCTTAGGAAATACATGATTCTTAAGGTCCCTTGAGGTAAGTAAACATTCTGTGAATAATTACACAAAATATGATAAATATTCCATGAAATCTGCATAAGACTAAGTTACTTAGTATGCCAGAGGATTCATTCAATTATTAACTCAGTTGAATATATTAACTTTTTTCAAAATGATACACTTACAAATAAATTAATTACCAAAATTAAGAGATAGATTATTTCAATTAGAAATAAGAAATAACAATAAAATTACCACAAACATAAAATATTTTAAAAGATAAAAATAAACATCTGGTAACAAGTGGCATAGAAAATAGGTAACAACAAAGCACATATACACAAAGTGAGATGGAAGAGAGAGGATAAGAAATTATGAAGGAAATTATTAAAATTTTAAAAACATAGGTACTTCATGATAATTAATACACATATTTAAAGAAATATATAGATTCTTTGCATAACTGATTCAAGAAAGGAAATAAGAAAAAAAAACAATAAAGATGGAACTTACTTGAAAATATATATCCAGAAAACTTTTCTACAAAGACATTGAGTTCATCACCTCTTGAATGATGAATCTCAAAATTTTGTCAGAGTTTAGGAAAAGATGGAGTATCTTAGATGATATCACTCATGACAAATCTAAAGAAAGGTCTCTAAGTGAAAAAGATGAATAGCCATGGTTTAAATAATATGATTTATAAATGCAAAGTAAAAATAAAAGCTTCCTTTTCACTTGAAATACAAAAAAATGTACAAAAACCTTTAAGACCAGAAAAAAATCCAAGTTAAATAATTTTAATAAACTAGTTATACTTTTTAAGAACTAATTTTAAAAATTAAAAATAGTCCTAGCTGGTGACTTTGGACACATTATTGAACATCTTTGATTCTGTTTCCTCATCTGTAAATTCAGGGTCATTGTACAGCCCTTTGCCTTGCAATTGTTATGAGGACTAACTAGCTTTAACCTAGAATGTCCTTAGAACAGTGCCTAACATCTAGCAAGTGCTCAAAAAATTTAGCAAAACTGTATTGTTATCAGTCATAAAATAATGAAAACTTATAAAAAAGTAGACATTTTAAAGGAGTTTAAATTTTAAAATGTCAAATTATACCATTTATATTAATATATGTTTATGCATGTCTGTGTATAACTCAGCCATTATTACAAATGAATTATTTCTTATTTCCAATATAATGGGCTTCAACATATCCCATCTTTCCATATTACAATTTTTTTAAAATTCAGTTTAGATAGGTAAGAGAATCCTGAGAAAACAACTTGACAAAGCAAAAAATGGAAAACCTAATTATTTCAGCAATGAATATCACTTCAAGAATTTTAAGATGCAGAACACTAAGTTCTCAAGATCATTTTAGGAAGTTATCACCATGACAACTCTGGCATTTGCATCAAATAGTAGAAATTCCATTAATATAACAAAAAAATTAAAAATATGTAATTACAATAACATCCAAGTGATAAGACGTGTTAAAATTGTAAGAACTTAGCATCATTCACACACACACACACACACACACACACACACACAACACACACACACATGCACCATATACATGGGATATTGATATGGAATATATATGTGTTCCAATTTATCTGTATTTTTGCTTATTGGTTATCACTGGAAACTTGTGGAGAGGAACATGGGATCAAGTCTACAAACACCCTGCAGCCATTATAGTATCATTTCAATCTCAACATTATCCATGGTACTATTTAAAAGAATTCATCCTCACTTAGCTCCTTGTCTTTTCAAGCTCTACTCTCTAACATCCTTTAGTTTAAAACTTAGGATTTTAAACTCACAAATGTTTAACCGCATGGCACACCACTGATCTTCCTGTCAGGCAGATGGAATTTGGTGAATTGTATATCAGCTCTTAAAGTCTCACTTATTAAGTGTTTTGAAGTGCCTGAAAGAATTAGACATATTAAATTTATAATTGTAATCTAAAGTGTCATGAGAATTTAATGAAGTTTATAAATGGTGTTAGATGGTTAGGAAAATTTAATCTGTCAAATTTACAAGCCAATTGAGCATAAACCAAAGAACAAGTTAAGACTTAAGTGTTTTAATTCTACCAAAAAAACTTATTTCATTTATAAATAGAATGGGATTTATAAATTTAGTATAAGGCTTAAGAAAATATTAGTGGTAGCATTATTTTCCTTGCATAATAAGCCTAACTGAATTATTTATTTATTTATTTATTTATTTATTTATTTTTGAGACAGAGTCTCACTCTGTTGCCCAAGCTAGAGTGCCGTGGCATCAGCCTAGCTCACAGCAACCTCAAACTCCTGGGTTTAAGCGATCCTACTGCCTCAGCCTCCCGAGTAGCTGGGATTACAGGCATGCGCCACCATGCCTGGCTAATTTTTTCTGTGTATTTTTAGTCGTGCAGCTAATTTCTTTCTATTTTTTTAGTAAAGATGGGGTCTCGCTCTTCCTCAGGCTGGTAAACGGAATTTTTTAAAATGTCTATTTGCTTGATTATTTTTTAGATCCAAGGGTGAACATTTGTAAAACAATATAAGATAAACTTTATACTAAAGACAAAACAGTGCGACAGAGCTAGGGATGTCCACAAAGCAGTAGTCTTGCTATTCCTCTCTTCTAACACTGAGGTCATAGTCAGCATTTGAACATATAGATATATAGAGATAGACATATAGAGATTACTCAAAATAGATATATAGAGATTACTGAAGATCTCAGGAACATGGAACAGAGTATTCGAATTACATATTCAAAAGCAAAAATTTAATTTACTTATTCATTGCATATATTTTTTAAATATCTCAATCTCCTATTTTTGCTGAGCTATAACATTTTTCCTCTCTATCCTACAATGACTGTATAAATTTTCACTGTTGTCGGGAAAATGTAACATTCTCCTTTGTGTAAGTCAGTACTTTACATAACATTGATTAACTATTTTTTATTAAAAATGGCCGTAGGAGAGACTTATTCACATCACTGTGCTGATCAAAGCACTTCCCTAACAATTAAATCTTTCTGTGGGGAGTGGAGAGGATTTGGGCACGCATAAAGCATAAAAGATGATTTTTCTATCTCATGAGAGTTTGTGCACCCCATGGAGTGATGGGCCTCTGAATGTCAGATTTGATAGAAAAATTTTGAGTAATGTTTGCTTTTCTGCTAAATAGAAATGGGATTGTTGAATTTGTTCTGTGAAATACACATTAAATCAATAATTGCTATTAGATATCTAGTTGGTTAAATACAGAAGCTGGTGAGGAATTTGGAGAACACCGATGAGATTGAAAATAAGTCCTGTTGACAAGAGAACATACAGGCAATACCACCAATGTAAACAAACTTTGCTGGCCACCTATAGATATTTTGAGTTTTGAAAAAAGTGAATGATATGAAATTTGAGTGATATATCACTAGGTTAGAAACAGTTAAGTGTGATACAGATTTTTGATGGTAGAGTAGGTAGGTATCGAAAGGTTCATGTGCCTAAATAATATCATATTACATTATGCTATTAAGCCTAAATTATATATGATATTATGATATTCTAAATTAAAAATGAACCACTAATATATGTTTTATGATATATTCATTTACCTATATACTCTTTTATTACTCAATATTATTTGTAAGTATGTTTGCAAATAGTTTATAGTTTATAAATAGCTTATATATGCATATGTATGTGCATAATACAGCATACTGTATGTATAATACAAGAGATTAAAATGAATGAATGGAAAAAACAGATTGAACGAAAAATAAGCGAAAGTAAAATACAGAAAATGTAAATCAATAAAATGCATGCAAATTCTATTAACTGATGAAAATGAAATAAGAATGACTTGCATAAAATAGTTTTATTTGCCCTTGATTCTTATAGTTTATTCCAGGGCAAACTAGAATATGAAGCATTCCTCAATGAACCAGTTGCATAGACATAATTAGAGCAGGTCATGTGAATTGATTTTATAAAGGGGAAAATAATGTTATCCAGATATTTAGCTCATTGATGGAACAACTTGATCCAGGAACAACTTGATCCAGGAATAATATTTAGCTCATCAGGAGAAATGGGTAAACTGTGTTTGCAACCCTGTTTAAAATAACCCCACATTATATCTTGTAATAATAAAAAATAAATAAATTGAAGGCAATAAACCAGACTGTTGATGGTGGTATGTTTGAGCATGGATGAATAATGAGGGTTGTCCTCTGAGTCTGTAACTATGTGGTATAACTCAGATATAGCAAATTTCTATATGAAAAAATTTACTGTCATTGAATGTACATTATGAAACACTTGATGCATTGAGAATTTATTTAAAAATTAATTTTTGAATAATTAATGCAGATTTTTTAATGGCAGTAATTAGTTTGGCTAGTTGTAAATTAGACCTCTCAATGTTTATGGTAATCAAATTATATCATCTATGCATAAACATATGTGTTAGTATAAAGTGGTAAGTAAAAACACAGCTGGGAGCTACAGCACCAGTTTTACAATTCACTGGCATGGTGACTTTCTGGAACATAAATAGCTAATTTCCTTTCTCTGTAAAATAAGTTTAACTTTAAAATTCTTATAAAAATAAAAGGTTAGTTAAGTGATTAAATCAGTCAGGGATAGTTTTTTCACTTCTAACATAAGAAGAACTGAAATTAGATACTTTATAGCAATTTTATTTAGCTGTCTTTTTACACACACACACACACACACACACACACAAACACACATATTTGTATCATAACACCAGTAGTTCCATCTGAGTCCACAGCCAATGCTTCATTCCACAAATCTGTCTTCAGGAATTGTTAACCTAAGGAATTTTTGCCAGGAGTATACTTCAATATTCTTTTATTCATGTCTAGATAATCTGAGAAAGTATTAGAAGAAATGTTTTAATGTCTGATAATGTGTTCAGTGTTGACCTCTTACAAACAGCACTGAATACATAATTTGGCTTTCAATCACTGGGACACCATCAGCAAGGAATTATTCTCTGAAGGAACTTGGCATTTCTTTCTGTCCCTGAAAGCATATCACATAGGTAGGCTGAATAATGTTTATCTCTGCGGAGTTCACAATTAAAATGATTAAGTGACATGCTCTATGTCTTCCCAAGCTGGAGTCAAGAGGAGAATGCAGATGCAGGTGTTCTGAAATGCACTTCAGTGTTGAAGGTCACTTTGGCATCAGCTGATTACATGCAACTGAGAGAACAGTTATTTTCTCATTCATATTTTCAGGGTCTCTAAGTAAAAGCGTTTGAACTAGGAGAAATACATATGGTTTATACCTCTGTATTTTGGGGAAGAATTCTTCTTTTATAAGGAACATTTTCACTTGTATAAATCATTTCCTGTCAAATGTATGTAGTCAATCTGTAAAACTAGGATAAGGAAAAACTGATTTCTTAAAGAAACTCATTTCTTGATTTGGTTATGTTTTGAAATGAAATATTATGGATGAATTCATCACTGAGAGATAACAGATTTTACACTTTTACAAAAGCATAATTAGTTTCTAGTTGTTTAAAATGCATTGTACCACATCAAGAAAAGTAGGAGTTTATTAAAATATTCACTTAATAGCCTGTATAAGAGATGTTAGCTGCACTCAGAACCTTCCACTGTTCTGACAACAGGCAAAGGCTCTATAAAAGAATTCCAACACAGAATGAAAACCCACTTCTGGGCAATAATTATTTCTATTCCTTACTTTTACTTCTTTGCATGCAGGGCAATAACAAGGACTATGTATTCTAAAATATTTACTACACAGTATCAGGAAGTATTTTAATTTTCCCCACTTCAGATAGTAGTAACACATATTTAATGTTGGATAATACAAATATGAATGACAGACAATACAAATGCGAACTCCAGGTTTTCCATTTATTTGTGTGATGCAGTGCAATTCTCAGTTTCCCCCGATGTATCTCAGTTACCTTTATTTTACATTTGTGTATAGAGAAGGATGATAATTTTCTATGCACCTATTCCAGCTGCTTATTTACAAAGAAAAATTACACAGAACTCTGTCTAGTAGAAAAAATTCAATATCTACTTCTCTCTATTGCTTATGGTGATTTTAAATAAAGCATTTTTTCCTTATACCACAGCATTGTTCTTCATGCAACTACAGCCTACAAACTGTTTAAACAAGATATCATGACTTTCAGATTATTAGCTTTGATAATAATATTACATTTTCTTTTTCACTGTATTATCTATAGTTCAAAGTATTAGCAAATTAAACTTATGTACTGTTGTTCATTGTGTTTTAATTTATTACTTTATTTTCTCAAAAATGTAAGCTATGGTCTTTGATCTTTTATGTAATATTTTCTTTTGAAATGAGAATATTTTGCTATTTTATGAGTCTCACAGTTGTAATTATGTTTCACACATAAAATGTCTTTAATATCAATTGAACTAATCTCAAGTTGAATTTTAAATTTTTCCTCTATTTAAACAACTTATTATTAATAACCCTTACTTTAGTTCTCCATCATCTCTTACTAAGCTGCTGAAATACTGGCCCAATGGCCAATATCCTTTATTAATATGAGTATGCAGGCTTAGTTACTGGAGTTATCAATCTAAAATTAAAATAAGGTCATACCCTTTCTTACAATATTACAATTATGTTCCTTCGCTTCTTTATAAAATTCAAGATCCTCCAGATTATGTAAAGTCTCTGACAAACTGTGGGGCCATTTCTCTTCCTATACCTGGCTTTGTTCCAGAAATAATAACATACTTGCAGCTTCCAACAATCCACAGCATCTTTGAAAGCCTCGCTCTCCTCTCTGCCCTCAGTACCTTTCTATGCTACTTTGTCACAGTATCGCCAAATTTGGCAGACATCACTCCCTCAGGAAACCCTAAATTTACCGGATTAAAACAACTGGTATTTTTAATTGTTCATAAACCAGTGGGTTGGGAATTTGAGCTGGAGTTAGTTAGCAGGAAAGTGTTTAATACTTTTGCTGGTCTTCTCTGTAATTACTCTTGAGGCTGCATTCATCTGGAGCCTTAAGACTTGAACTTGATGATCCAAGATGGGCATTCACATGCCTGGAAGTGTCAATGGCTGCTGGTTTGAGAACCTCAATTGTTCTCTGTGAGCCTTACATCCTCCAGTAGACTAGACTGTGTTTCTTTAAATGATCCCCTCAGGACTGTGTTCTAAAAGAGCAAAAGTTAAAGCCACAAAGCTTCTTGACGCCTAGGCTTTGGACTTACAAAACCTCACCTCTATAAACATTCGGGTGCAGGTGTCTTTGTTGTAGAATGACTTTTGTTTTTTGGGGTAGATGCCCAATAATGGGATTGCTGGATCGAATGGTAGGTCTACCTGAATCTGTTTAAGGTATCTCCATAATGCTTTCCACAGCGGTTGCGCTAGTTTGCAGTCCCTCCAGCAGTGTATGAGTGTTCCTGTCTCTGCGCATCCACACCAACATGTGTTGTTTTGGGACTTTTTGATAAAGGCCATTCTCACTGGAGTTAAGTGATATCTCATTGTGGTTTTGATTTGCATTTTCCTGATGATTAGGGACGTTGAGCATTTTTTCATATGTTTGTTGGCCATTCTTATATCTTCTTTTAAAAAATTTCTATTCATGTCCTTTGACCATTTGTTGATAGGGTTGTTTGATTTTTTCTTGCTGATTTTCCTGAGTTCTAAATAGATTCTTGTTATCAGACCTTTATCTGATGTGTAGTATGCGAAAATTTTTTCCCATTCTGTAGGCTGTCTGTTTATTTTCGTGACTGTTTCTTTGGCTGTGCAGAAGCTTTTTAATTTAATCAGGTCCCATTCGTTTATTTTTGTTGTTGCTGTGATTGCCTTAGGGGTTTTCTTCATAAATTCTTTGCCTGGACCAATGTCTGTAAGAGTCTTTCCTACATTTTCTTCTAGAATTCTAATAGTTTCCCCTCTAAGATTTAGGTCTGTTATCCACCGTGATTTGATTTTTGTGAGAGGTGAAAGCTGTGGGTCCTGTTTTAGTCTTCTACATGTGGCTATCCAGTTTTCCCATTGCAAAGATGTGGAAACAACCCAAATGCCCATCAATCCACGAATGGATTAGTAAACTATGGTATATGTATACCATGGAGTATTACTCAGCTATAAGAAATAATGGTGATATGACATCTCTTTGGTTCTCCTGGAGAGAGTTGGAACCCATTATATTAAGTGAAGTATCCAAAGAACGGAAAAACAAGCATCACATGTACTCACCAGAAAATTGGTTTCCCTGATCATCACCTAAATGCACATCGGGGAAGGGTACCAATTAGATATCAGACTGAGATGGGGGGTGGGGGGAGGGGATGGGTGTATGCCTACATGATGAGTGCGTTGCACACCGTCTGGGGAATGGTCATGCTTGAAGGTGCTGACTCGGGGAGGTGGGAGGAGGGGGGAGGAGATGGAGGTGTGACTACATGGTGAGTGCCAGGCGCACTGTCTGGAGAATGAACACGCTTGAGGCTCTGACTCTGGGGGATGGGCAGGACATGGACATTGTATATAACCTGAACTTATGTGCCCCCATGATGAGCTGAAATAAAAAAAAAAAATAAACCTCACTTCTTCCATTCTTTATTGATCGAGGAGGTGAGTCACAAGGTAAATCCAGAATTCAAGGGTTGAGGAAATAGTCTCTGCTATTTCCTGGAGGAGCAGAGCAGTGGGAACACTTTGAAAAGGAGCTTTGCAAACAACCTACCACACTATCCTTTCCCCACCTAGTTTTGATAGAACGTATTTTATTACTTTAAAGTTAACTATAGCTTTTCTTTTAATAACTTGAATTTATAAATATCTTGTAATATTATAAGTAGATTTTTTCTCTATTTTGGGAATTCTGATGACAAAGTTTTATGTATTATATATAACATACACACATACACAGACACGTATGTGTGTGTGTGTGTGTGTGTGTATATGTAAAACAGATCATATTTTGCCACCTGATAGTCTTCAGAGAGATAGGATTTCAGGTACACAACATTGATACCAATGTGTGGTAATGGTATATTTATCTACTCAATACATAGATATAAAAGTAGATGGCTTGATAAAGAAATGTATTTTAAATTAATATATGCAATATAACTTTATTATGTACCATTTTCTTTCATTTTTGTGGTTAGTTAACATATTAAATTGCTAATAAAATTTGCCAGCAGTAGATTACGGAAAACAACCATCATTCAACTTTTTTTAAAATTTCAGAATATTATGGGGGTACACATGTTTAGGTTACATAAATTGACTTTGCTCTTCCCGAGTCAACTTTAAAAAAAAAAAAGCAATAAGAATTTATTATTATTCATGTGTTTGTAAGTTAGCTGGTGATTTTTTAGGCTCAGTCCATGCCTGTGGTTAGATGCAGGGTGGAAAGGCATGATCTTGCCTGATCTTGGCTAGACCACATGGACTGGTCTAGGATTGCTTCAACTGGCACAAATGCTTCTCATATACTTGTCCATTATATTCCTGTAGAAGGTTTGGCTGGGTATGTTCTCATGATGATCTCTGAGAAGCAAGATTGGAAACATAAATGAACAAATGTTTTTTCAAGCCTGTGTATTGATTTTGCTTCTATCCCACTGGACAAAGCAAGTCATGTTATGGAGTTCAGCATCAGACTGAGAGGGAAACAAAATTATGGTGCAAAAGGCATGGGTATGAGATGCCATTAATCAAGGCCATTAATGCAATCACCGTCAGCAACAAGAAAGGCTCTTTTCCACCGAGTCAACTTTTATTTAAAAGATATTTTTACCTAACCTTTCCTTCTTTCGTCTCTTTCTTCCTTCCTTCCTTCCTTCCTTCCTTCCTTCCTTCCTTCCTTCCTTCCTTCCTTCCTTCCTTCCTTCCTTTTCCTACGTTCCTTTCTTCCCCCTTTCTTTTCTTAATTTTTTTCTTTATGTTTTATAGTATGGCTTGGTAAATCAGTCCAACTCATTGAAAATCATTTTATTTACTGATGAAATGCAAATAGCCAGACCTGTCATTTATATATTCTTGTATAGGTTACTATAGAAGAAAATGCTTTATAAAATCCTTGATAAATGAAAGATACAGACATTAGATATTTCATGGATATAATTTCAACAAAATGTGTAAAAATGCAATCAAAATAATGCATATTAAATATTTACCTAAGTTGAAATCAGTGTTCTTTTAGTTTTTTAACAAACACTTAGCTAGAATGTGAAAGTCATTGAACTAAGCATAGGAGATACAAAGCTACAATGTGTCTGCTTATAAAATATCTCCAATCTCCTAAATGCTACTGTTTTGTTTTGTTTTGTTTTGTTCTGCCTTTAAAAAATTACTCTATTACATTTCAGGAATGAACACATCTTGAGCACTTGGTGAAGCAAAGCACATTATGGCTGTATTGAGCACATCTGGCAGTAAAACCATTAGAATCATATATAGCCACTGAAACAAACTGTTAATTAGTCTGCATGTGATTGCCTATTGTATGTTATTTATGGATTTGTTTTTTTAAGGAGAGGCACATTTCTGAGTTGTTTTACTAAAAGTACAGTCTGGACTTTATACGGGTGAGAGTGTTATATATTAAGGGGCATAAACTATTCCGCATCAGATGAAAAATTGTACTCCTAATTACGAGCCTTTTTACTGAATAAATACTGTGATGTGAAATGGAAGTGATGTAACAAGCTTTAGCCATTATGTATTATACAACATAAAGGAATAAGCGGCACACTAGTGTTATATACTGACTTGTGGAATGCGGAATTTTCTGATATTATGTTTCAGCTAGTGATTACTTTTATCTTCAAGTTTTTATATTTTAGAAAAATTAAAATTACCCCTACTCAAACTCTTCAGGCCACCATAAAAACATTATAAGTAGTATATTCATTAGTTAAAAATATCTAATTGTACATCTTAATATAAAATATCTCAGATATTTAACAATAATTTTTGGTATTAGATTTATAATTACAAATGCAATATAACTTCTAAAACGCATCATTTTCATCTTCCTATTTTGTATGGCTCAAATTTGTATGTGCAAATACTCAAATCTTTTCAAATACTCAAATTGACCTATATAGGAGATATGCACAGACTGAATTTTCCTTTGTTGTGGGAGTGATAGGATATACTTAGCAGCACTCCTGCCTGCCCCCATTCGATGCCAACAACACTAATGCCCGTTTGTCCCTTTAGTGTGATATCCATTGATACAGTGTGACATCTACATTTCCAAATATGCTCTGGGGGGTAAAATCTTCCCTGGTTGAGAATCACTGAATTGTATCTGTTACAGAATCTTCCCTATTTAATGTTCCTAGAACTTCTCTCAGGAGCACTGTTAAGATAGTATGTATTTGCATGAGCATTAGGAGATCCTGGAGTTCCAACAGGCAAAACTGAAAAGACCTTTCAGAACATCCCATGCATTCAGTACAGACTGCACAAAGCCCGCATAATATATAAGACCACACCAGCCTTAAAGTAATGGGTACTCTAAACGTTCTTTAGGAATACTAAATCTGTTTCAACATGATAAAGCAATGTGCCAATTGACTACCTGACACAACAAAATTCAACACCTTTTTAAAGAAAAATAACCAAATGCACACACTTAAAATCTGCAATACACAATATATAAGAAAAATTACACAAAGAAGCAGGAAAATAAACACATAACCAACAGATAAATAGTAAATAGAAAGAGACCTGGACAAGGCACTGATGTTGGGATTATCAAGCAAAAATTTAAAGTAGCTATTCTAAATTTGTTCAAAAATGTAAAGAAAAAAAGAGACATAAGGTGAGTATATAAATGGTGAATTTCAGAGGGCTAAAGGAAACTATACAAAAAGAACCATCTAGGAATTGGAGAACTGAATATTATATGAATTAAAAATCTACCAGATAAGCCTATATTAGATTGGACATTACAGAACAGAGGACTGGGGTAAGAACTGAAAAAAACTTGTGAGACAATATCATTGTGTTTGACAATAGATCCAAAAAGAGATGAGAAAAAGAATGGAGCTCATAGGCACAGAAAAAATAATGTGAAGACTAAAATTTCACAAATTTTGTCAAAAATATCAATCTGCAAGTAAAAGAAACTTCATAAAATTGATGCAATAACTAGTCGTAACCACTCAAACAACTGAAAACCAAAAATTCAAAGAATTATTGAATATTCAGGAAGAAATGACATATATTCCAGGGAATAATAGTACAATTGATCGCTGACTTCTCATGAGATAAAATGAAGTCTAGAAGACATAAAATTAATTGTTATCTGCAGTAGGAGCGGGGCCCTTTCTGAAAGTAGAAGCCTGGGAACATTCTGGGAAGATGAGAACATTTCGGGAGATGGGAATATTCAATGATTTGATTAGTGAATTTGTCAGAGCTAATTGATTTGTACACATCATATCTATGAATTTTACTGGAAATAAATTTTACTTCAAAAATTATAATAAGAAGAATATTCACACCTAGTGGGTGGGGGCGCACACTGTCTGGGGGATGGGCACACTTGTAGCTCTGACTCGGGCAGGGCAAAGGCAATATATGTAACCTAAACATTTGTACCCCTGTAATATTCTGAAATAAAAAGAAGAATATGCTAAAAATTCGATAGCTTTATAGGAATCATGTAAAAACAAAGCATTGCTCAAAAATAGTGAAAGCATGAATTATTTAATAAAGTATCCTGGGGCAGTTAATTTGAATTACTATTCTGTACCATCCAAATATTCTATATTGATCCATATAGGACTAGGAAATTTTTATTAATAAAAATAAAATGTATAGATCTATTTTCATGAATGTAATTTAGGGCATGATTTTTCAAGGGGGGGAAAAAAACAGAAACTGCAAATGGAAAACTTTGAAATTTTCAACCATATAAATTTTTTTTAAAACTTTGAGTCATCAATTACAGAAAATATAAGCCAAAAATTCAAAGTAAATATTTGCCATATGTAAAACTAACAAATATATATATATATATATGTCCTAAACATAAATTTAAAAAAAGAAAACAAAAATAGCAAACAGCCATTAGTAAAAAGGTGGGAAAAGGGTAGAAAACAGGCAATTTGCATAATAGTAATCTGTGTTATTCAATAAACATATGAAAATATGCTCAACATAATTAGTAATCTGGAAAATACAAGTTGAAGCACAGTGAGAAAATATTTATACTCATATTTCCAAAAATTAACAAATGTAAAATCATTGATTCATGAACAAAATGTGAAGCAACTGGAAACCCTAGCTGGTGTATCAAATGGTAAACAATTATAGTGACCATTTTGGCTATATATAGTAAAGTTGAAATTGTGCACATTATGTTACTCAAAAAGCCAATGCTTGGCATAACGTTATGGAAAAAAAGGTCATCTATAGATATAAAGAGACCTGGATAGATTGTGGATTCCAGCATTTTTATAATATATAAATGTTTCCAGTGACATAAAATTTTATAATACCCAAAACTTGGAATTGAGCTAAATGTAAAAAGAAAATATACTGTATTTATGCAATGGTATATCATACAATAAAAAAACAAACTACAATTATATAAACCAACCTGAATTATTTTCTTGAACACAATATAGAACAGAAAAAGCAAGAAGTAGGAAGATGTATAAAGTATGGTGCTATTTAGATTAAGTTTAACTGTAAGTAGAGATATACTAAGTGTAGTGTATGTGTGTGTATGTATGAATACATACACACACACACACAGGTGCTTATTATATTTTTCTCTGCAGTATTTTTTATAATCTAAAATATTTCATTGTTCTTAGAAAAGAAATTCCTTTCTTTAATTTTTTTTTTTTTTTTTTGAGACAGGGTCTTTGTCAACCTGGCTAGAGTGTAGTGCATGATAGCTCACTGCAACCTCAAACTCCTGGGCTCAAGGGATCCTCCTCTCTCACCCTCCAGAGCAGCTGGGACTACACCCACACGTCACCACGCCCAGCTAACTTTTTCTATTCTTAATAGAAACAGGGTCTTGCTTTTGCTCAGGCTGGTCTGGAACTCCTGACCTCAAGGGATCTTCCCACTTTGGCCTCCCAAAGTGCTAGGATTATAGGCTTGAGCCACCACCAGCCTCTTTCTTTAATCTTTATAAAGTTTGGTTTAAATTTTATATTAATAAAACCATTTATATATTCAAAACATTTCCATTAAAATGTAATAATATTGTTACATATTTTGTATTTAGGTATTTGTGAAGATAATTGAAATTTTCTAGGACTTTATTTTCACTGTTATTGTAGCTGTTTTATACAATAATTTTATAATTACCAAGATAGGAGCATTTAAACATAAGATTCTTAATTTAGTGAATTAATGAATAGGCTTCAATGCTTTGTGCACCTGGTCAACTGGTATTCATAAGCATACCTGTTTGTGCATGATGGCTTTTCCACCTCATGATTATTTAACAGAAGATTCTCAAAGCAATAACAAAACATTCATATATTCATTATGGAAATAGGTGTGCTACAAATTATTACAAATCCATTTTTCTTCACAATGAAAAAGACTAATATAATTTTGTGTTAAGGAGGTTAGAATACAATATTTTCTTTTAAATTAAAAAGATAAAAATTATAAATCCATATGCATTTTAAAAATTTTGAGATCTTCAATATCATTAATATTACAACTGTTGATAAATTTCACTGGGAAAAATTATGTCTTCAGTGCCCCCTTTTCAGTACCTTGTTACCCAAATACTCTTAACAATTTATAGATCAGCAAGACCCACAAAGTATACAAAATTCATATTTTGTAGATGGTAAACACTAAGTTTACTAAGTATGGTATTATACAGTAGGATCTACAAAAGACTTATAATTAGGTAATTACTAAGGTTTCTAACACTATCAATAAGAGTATCATTAATTTAAATATGGATTTCATATTTAGTATTAAAATAAAATTTAAAAAATTCTGTATTTTAAAATATATGCAGTTTAACTGGTTACTTACTTCTTATTTCTATATATACCTTGATACCTCTCTTTCACAAACTGTACTCTCCTTAACTTGTTTCATTACAATATGCCCCCAAACTGATATTTAAACCTGGCACCCAGGTATTATCTTTGAAGTCTCTTTTTCTATCAATTCTCACATCCAGAGTTTCAGCACATCCTATGGAGGCTGCTTGCAATGCATAACATAAGCCACCAACTTTCTCCCTTTTTACTGCCTCAATCATAATTACACCACCACCTTTTCTCACCTGAGATTTTAAAAAAACTTCATTGTTTGCACATGGCTATTTATAACAGTTTTATGAGACAGCCAAGGAATACATAAAACATTAATCAAATCACCTCACTTATTTTATAATAATAACTCTCTAAATGTTTTTCATAAACTAGACCCTGGAGATGTTCTATGAATATAGTTGTCTTGTATTCAGGTAAATTTGAAAATTTATCCATCTTTTATCTCTTCTCTTAAAGATTCAAAATGCATGGCTACATTATTTTAAAAATTTGCGTTATCCTATGTTTTTCATATAGTACCTTTTTTCCTATAGTATCAATACCTCTTAACATCTGATGGAAAAGAAATGACTTTAGGAAATATTGTCTGTTCTTCATTCTGAAACCTAGCTTATTGACGGACCATGATAAATTTGTTTTTTAATGAATCTAGGTTCTCAAAAATTCATGGGTATGGACACATAACCATTTATGTTATCATTTACTTACCTCTGACTCATTAATATATATGTATCAAATATTTATTATCTTAATTTGTTTCAATTGCTATAGACTTTTTAAAATTATGGAAATAGACAAAATTGATGTAATAAAGCATACTCTTTTTATACATTTGTATACATACATCAATTTACATATATATGCATATGTGTGATGTATATTACATATATAGGTGTGCTTATATAAATATATTTCTTTTGATATTTGTTTAAGTAAATGAGAAACTTTTTATGCATGTTTACTTCATGAAGATACCTATTTGTTTATTCTTATGACAATGAAAATATTTAATAATTTGAAATGTTGTAGTTATTTTGAAATATGTAAAGTATCTGAATATATATTTCATGAAGTATTTAATTTACAATGTTTTGCAAATACCGGTTTTAATAATATTTGTGTTGGATGAAAACTACCAATTAGAATTAATGATATTTACTCAAATCATATATGTAGTTTACTTTTTTTTAACTCTCAGTTCCTGTGTATCTTGAGTCACTTGAATATCATAAAGACAAAATGAATGAATGTATCACTGCAAATTGAAAATTATAAATTGTAATGTACTCTGAAGTACATACTATTAATATGATGCTGACTTACATTGTTAGGTAGATTGTCAAACATAAGTATTATTACTGTAAATAATTACTTATCATATCAACTTACAGTAATGATATTACATAAACTAGCATATAATGAATGACAGCAATTCATTCACATAATTAACAGTTATTATGCCTTTATTCAAATGTCAGATTCTATTCAAAGCTCTGGGATTCCAGATATATTATTACTAACAGTTATAATCACTAACTGTGATGACTATTAAGTAGAGTCTTAATAGAAAAAGAGAAGTTATTTTGAAGAAAGAAAATTTAATTCAGTGAATTGATTCCGAGAAGGAATCTTGATTAAAGGACTGGAAGAGCAAAAGAGTAGAAACTGCTGGACCTTGGATATGACTTAGGCTGTTCACACATGCTAGCTACTGCTATTGCCATTGCTACTTACACTGCCATTTCCAGAAATCAGAAAAAAATGGCTTCACCTTTTCTCTCGCCCTTCATTCTACCAAAAGTACTTCTACCTGAAAGAATATAGGACATGCAATATAGAAAATGGAGTTTGTAGTTTTCCTGCTCCAGTATTAGAGAGAAATATACTTTAGAGAAAGTGTAGAGATAATAGATGTCTGGCATTTTCTAGAATAATTGTAAGAAGAATACTGACTTTCTTGGGAATTCAATATGCTTTTAAAATGACAGCTCAAAATTTCAGCCCATGCTATGTAGGTTCCATCCTGTGCTTGAGTTTAGGTGGCAGCAAAATTAGACATCCATTAATTAAAGTAGCTATAAAAGAGACCAAGTACATTAGAAACATTGCCTCATTAATTAGCATAATAAACACATAAGGAAGGAAAAATCTTTTCTAAATTATCTTAATATTTTGGTTATAAAATTGTTCATTTTGGAAATTAGAGAATTGTATTGAGGAAAATTTAGCATTATGATAGTTGGTAGCATGTACTGAACTCCCATTGTGTACCAGGAATAGCAGTGCAAATACTCTAGATATACATTCCTTCGTTTAATTCTACTACATTCCCACAAAGTAGGCGCTATTGAGTTAATAGCAGACTCAAGCCACCGTAACTGTTAAGCAGAAGTTCAGACCTTAACTCAAACTGAGAGAGCACGAACATCAAGCACTATACCTCACTGCCTCTCTATCTGGTCAATGCTCAATGTATAAATACAGAACCTAACTCAGTTTTCTTTTTCTTTATCATTATAACCGGTTCTGGCTATCGATATGATTCTTTATTTCCATGTAACATTGATATATATATATATATATATATATATATATATATATATATATATATATAGAGAGAGAGAGAGAGAGAGAGAGAGAGAGAAATACATATACAAAATATATAAATATATATTTATTTTTTATATATAGAAAACATTGTTATACCCCTGCCACTGAATTATGTCTGACCCCAAATGTCATCTACCTTCATCCAGTTATTTGCTTTTACTCAGTCTACTTTATAGTCTTTTTCTACATATGTTTTCACCCCAAGTGTCATGATTTTATATTATTATATTTTAGTTGCCATAAGTAATACTGATGAATTTTCAAAGAAATGAAATTGAATTACACTTACATATTTTGGGGAATGAAATGTGTGCATATTAAATTCTGATTTAAAACAAATTATTAAATAAACAGACTTACAAAGAAAAAATAAAATTAAAATTTATGAAACCATCATAACAAATAAAAATTATATTTCTTGAGGATAGATTATCTTTTTCATAAATCACTACATGTTGAAAAGTAAAACTAAAACAATTTCTTCATTCCAGACTTCATCATTTTTTGTCTTCCCTTTTCCTTGATGTCTTTATTTGTCTACTTTTGCATGTGTTTTTTCTTTTAGTGCTATAACCAAGAAAAACAAAAGATTTTTCAGATTAAAAGGCAGGGTTCTTTTGGTTTAATTTTTCTTCCCTTTGGTTCAAGCTAAGGGAAAAAGCTTCTAACACAAAATTCAAAACTTCTTGATTAGCAAATATGTTTTTTTCTTCTTATTTTAATCTGTCATGATAGGTATCTTCTTGAATGAACTTTAGATATTAGCAACAATAAAAGCACTTTTATTTTCTGGAAAAATAAAATTGGAAATGGCCATCTGTTCAAACTTCTGTTATCAGAGCTATCCTCTAATGGTATGTCTGTAGCATATTTTCAGAACTGCAGGGAGAAGAGGTGACTAATAGGAAAATGTGTTTGTTAATGTAATCCTTAACAATTTAGAGATACATAAAATTAAAATGGGAATATGCATTAATTAAATAAAATTTTAGTTTAAATAACTTTTAGAGTAGCTAATATTCCTAACCTTCAAATGAATGTTTTAAAAAGGAAAGTTTATTTTAGTATTATGCACCATCATCTGTGAGATGTTACCTATTATCATCAGCCATTTAAGAAAGAGAAATAAATTAGATTCAAAAATCTTTCAATAACCCAGGGTCTTCAGGAGTGTAGCTGCGCTTATAAAAGATAATGTGTGAGTTGCAAGTTTCTGTTGTTTTTTGTTGTTGTTGTTGTTGTTGTTATGTTTCCTAATCTCTTCTAAATATTATCCTATAATTCTGGTGCATATACAAAAACTAAATACAAGTAAAAACAAGAAAAAGTGAATTTTGACCTCTCTAAAATCTAAACAAATGTAAACCAGAATTTAAGTGAAAAGAAGATCTTAAAGAAATATTTTGATGTTAAATAAAGCAGTATAAAAATACATTGATTACCCTGAGTAGAAAAATTAATTGGAAGAACTATTTTTAAATTTGTGTGGTAGTCTTATAATATGAAATGATTTTTTATTTGTTATAGAACACATATAATATCTGTTAAATGTTTTAAAAACATCAGCATGTCTTATTTTCCTGAAGACAAATGATCCCTTTAAAAAGGATGTACACGTTGTTGAGAGTGTTCCAAATATTTTAATAGCCAACTATCTGGTCTAAAGCAATAAAGATGTGCTTCATGTTTAATAAAATGTGGTATATGTATACCATGGAATGTTACTCAGCCATACAAAAAACAACAGTGAACTAATGCCTCTTGTATTAACATGGATGGAACTGGAGATCATTCTTCTAAGTGAAGTATCACAGGAATGGAAAAACATGTACTCACCATTAAATTGGAACTAGTCAAACAATGCTCATGTGCACATAGGGTAATAACATTCATCAGAAATCAAGCAGGTGGGAGGGGCAGGAGGTGATGGGTAAATTCACACCTAACGGGTGCAATGCACACTATCTGGGGAATGGGCACACTTATAACTTTGACTCAAACGTTACAAAAGCAATTTATGTAACTAAAACGTTTTGTATCCCATAATATTCTGAAATTTTTAAAAAGGGGAATAAAAAGGAAAAAAAAGACTTGATATTTAAAACTTGTTTCATGATGTCCTTATGTGCTTTGAGTAATACCTAACATGTAACTTTGATTTTTCTACTTTCTGCTCAAGTGGGAAACTGACCTTTTATAAGAACAAGTTACATGTTATATCATTTTTATCTTCAAAATAACCACATGATGGAGAGTTCATCTTTTAATCCAATAAAGTTTCGCGATGTTCAGTGTCACAAAATAGAATGCAGAGAGGCTGAGTATTGAACCCAGGCCCTCTGATTCCTGAAGATACTATGCCATGTTGCCTTCTCTACAGTGCTCTTCCACCACATAACACTTGACTTGAAAAGTCTGTGTTTTGCATGAATTCTTATTAAACTTCATCCTGGAAGCACAAGGTTCACATATAGCACTCTTACCTTCAAAAGACCATAATAGTTTAGAAAGGGGATGGCTGATCTCTACAGATTTTCTTTTCAAATGGGAAAATGTAGGTGCTCAGCTACATAGATTTTAGAACTTAAATATTAGAAGGGGTGCATACATTTATCACAGTAATAACTCAGACTGACCGTATCACAGTCACTCTTATGCAACTCTCAACCCCAAATTCCTCTCAGATGTTTGGCTTCATATCAGATATGAATAGATAAATTCTATTTAGGTAATTTTGCCAGGGCAGTAAGATTAGTGCTTCCCTCTCTATCTATACTGTCCTACCTGCTTTCTAACATCCAGGAACTTGTCATTGATGACACTCATTTATTTTATGGTACTGTTATTTCATTTCTTCTCTTTTGAATCTATCATCCCCTTGTGCTATTCCAAAAGGAATTTGGGGATGAAGGTAAGTGCTATCGGACTCCACCTTAAACCAGAAATCTTTCTGTAATTTCCAAAATTCTCTTTGTGTGTTTCTTTTCTGTAGTCTTATGTGATACCTATCTGAATAAGGATAGGAATTTTAGATTTAAGAGAGGATTGCTACTTGCTGCTGTGAATTTTTCAGTGGTTACTTATAGCCATCTTTAAACCAATTAGATATCACCTCTTGCCTGAAGATGAGACTGAACACATCCCAGGGACTGAGATGTTATAAAAGATTATTTTATTCTGGGAGCACACCACTTCCATATATCACTTTTGGCCTGAAAGTGCCATACTCAAGAACTAAACAAATGCTTGTTTATTTTTTAAGCCACTATTTTTTTGTGGTGGTATGTTATATAGCATAATTATTGCAAGAGATGGTTTTTATATCCACATACTACTTACTTAAGTAATTTCAATGTCTCAGTCAAGTATTATTGGTTAGGAATACAAAGATAATTAGAACACAATTCCTGATTTTAAAAGCATATGCCAATAAAAGTAATCATACGTATAAGCAAATTGATAACAATATATTAGACAGTATATCAACAGTGTCAGCCAGCATATTTTAAAGAGGAAAAGAAATAGAAGTGCCTTGAAAGTTAATAGAAATTTATTATGTAATAACTGGGTTCCAAGCCATTGTATACAGAAGGATTTCCAAAATAAAAGGCAAGGAGTCATGGAATGATATATTCTTTAGAAAGAACAGTTACCTCAAGACTTACAACTAATAATAGGCAATTCAAACTTAAGCACACATTCTATAGTATTTATAAGAAACAACTTAGGTAGGGTCTGATATCCATATTTTGTAGAAGAGAACATGAGGTTTAAAATATTTGAAGAGCTAATTTGCAAAGTTATTACCGGAGAGAATAAGGATTTAAATGTCAGTATTTTATATATAAGCCTAATATCATTCCAGTAGACTAGAGGAGAAAAAGGCTGTTAGAAACTGCAGGCCAGTTGGTAAAGAATTAAAAGCTGGGAAGGGAGAAAATAAGATTTAAGCATTTTCAGGGTAATCTGGAAAGGGAAAACTATAGGTACAGAGAATAGGGCAATGATTGCTGGGAGTTAGGGCGTGGGAGAGAGTGTGACTGGAAAGGAGACACAAGGAAAATTCACTTGAGGGCGAGTGAACTGTTCTGTATCCTGATTGTGGTTTTGTTTACATGACGTGTGTAATTGTTAAAACTCATAGTCATGTACTCCCAAGGGGTGTGTGTATATATATATATGTGTGTGTGTGTGTGTGTGTGTGTGCATGTATATGTGTACATATATGTAATATAAATAAATATATATATAATTCCTGGGTCTCAGGAGGCTTCAATGCTAAGGAAGTAGGTAAGCAACCATCAAGACAATCCAAGAAAAAGCAACCAGTGAGGCAGGAACAAAATCACGAGTGTGGTGTCCGGGAAGCTAAGTGAAGAAAGGAGTAAGGAGTGAGTATCTATGTCATATATTCCTGATATACTTTGTAACATGAGGATAGAGTTCAACATTAGATTAAGCCATAGAGAAGTCATTACCATGACAAGAGTATTTTTGGTGGATTATTGAGACAAAAGCCTGACTGTAGGGATTTTAAGATAGAATAATATTAGAAGCATTGTAAACCAGCATAGATTTTTGGTTTTATTTTATGCATAGGGCTAATAACAACATCTTTGTATACTAATGGCAATGATGTATACAGAGCAAAACATGATAACGTATGAGAACTGATAAGAAATGCTGTAATTAATTTTTGTCCAGAGCAGAAAAGGAAGGATTTTGTAAGTAAGTGGATAAATGGACCACTAATAGAAGCAGATTTACCTAATTACATTCATTGTATCTATTTGTTTCCCATTTTAACATCTGGTATTTAAATTCATTGTATAGCTGATGATGTGTTATAGTACAATTGATAATACTTTATTTTATTTTGTAAAGTTACATAAAATAACACTATCCTACAAATAATACTGTGCTAGATTTTCTGAAATATAATATTTTATCTATGGAAATAGAAAGGAAACACAGTATATGTGTACAGATGCCAGCAGGTTGTTAGATGAGGTGGTGGCGCTCTATAGATATTCTTTTGCGATTGTTTTAATTTTCTAATGAAGATTAGTATAAGGTCATCAGGTGAAACATCGATGGAAAACAATACATTGAAAATCTGAAGAGAAAGTAGACTGTGTGGTAAAGTTTTGTAGGGGAGAGAATATAATAAACAGACTAGGAAAACACATTACAGTTTCTAAGCAAAAAATAGATTTATCATTATAAATTTATTAGTATAAGTTTAATTGAGAATTCTCAGTAAAGTTGTATATTTTTTTTCAGCCATATTCAAGTTCAATGGAGCAGTCAAAGAAGGGATGAAGAGTTGATCCATTAGTATTTTGCCAATCAAATAGGAGAATCTAAGAAAAGGCAAATTGTTTTGGGTTGTACGTAAGAGAATGATTATAAGGATTGGCCATAGAATTTAACTGGAGTAAATAAGAAATAAAAGGGCCACAAACAATAAGGGACCATGAAAATCTGGCAGTATCTAAAGGTTGTTGGATTTATGGTAAAAGAGTGAGCAAATATGATAGGAGATAGAGGTCAGAGAGTGAGGTGCTTAAGTTGCTATTACACAGAGGTTATATTTATTGTTAATGATAATGTTTAAATTAAGCTGAGGTAAGGTTGGCAGCTAAATTATTGGAGTACTGAGAGGCTGATACATTGGAAATCCCATCAACAAGTATTTAAATTACTGAAAATTAGAATAGAAATAATTCTATAGAAAAAGTGAGACACTTGTTAGAATCTGTAACAAAAGAAATATAACATGGAATTAGTGGATGATTGCAACAGTGAAGGACAGTTGATGATATAAGTGGATAATGTGATGATTAAAGCTGACTTTGATGGCTAATTTATCAACTTGATTGAGCTAGGGGATGTCCACATAGCTGGTAAAACATTTAGGGTTTGTCTGTGAGAGCATTTCTGAGAGAGATTAACATTTAAATCAGTAGAATGAGTAAAGAAGATCCATCTTCATCAATGTGGACAGGCATCATCCAATCCATCATGGGCCCAAACAGAACAAAAAGGTGGATGAAAGGAAAATTCTCTTTCTTAAATATCCATCTTCTCCTACCCTTGGATGATGAAGTTCCTGGATCTCAGGCCTTCAGTCTTAGGCTGAATTACACTACAGGCTTTTCTAGTTCTCCAGCTTGTAGATAATAGGTGGCGGGATTTCTTGGCCCTGATAATCACATGAACAAATTCCCTTATCTTCTATTGTTTATTTTTTTCTGTAGAACCCTAACTAATACTCTGGTTGTGAGGAGAAAAAAACTATGGAAGCAGCAATGAAAATCAGAGGCTACTGGCTGTTAAAGAAAAACTGCACTGGAACAAGATGAGCAAACCAATTGATCTTATTATGATACTATTGCCAGCAATAAGAGATGAAAGCACAGAAAAGATAGGAGAGGTTTTAACAGCTGAAGTGGGGAGATTGTAGACTATCTGTGTTTACTTATTGGTTTTACTCAAAGGAAAAGTAAATTGTCTTTCCTAAGAGGAGATAATTTTACAACTTGAAGTGAAGTACCCACCAAACTTAGGCTCCTGCTCTATCACACAGCCTGGGAGACAGGGGTTCCATCTTTTTAATGTTTACATTTCAAAGCAATGGCTCCTAGGTCTTTGAGAAAGACATTCTTCGAAAGTAAAACTGGGAAGTAGCTTTTACACCTCAAAGAGCCAGGGAAAGAATTTACAAGTTTTCTAAAGTAAATGATCTAAGAAAAGAGAAAATTTATCTACGGCTTTGTCAAGATGAGGAGACCGTTAAAGCCTTCTTGATCACTATTTCATTTTCATTCTTAAATACATTCATCTGATGCCAGGAGGGAAAAAGCTACTACAGAGGCCTGAACAGGATCTGGGTTCTATTAGAGCAAACAAAATGAAATATATAGACACCTATTGTGTGTGGTGTGCACCGTCGGGGGGATGGACACACTTGAAGCTCTGACGTGGGTGGTTCAAAGGCAATATCCATAACCTAAACATTTGTACCCCATAATATGCTGAAATTAAAAAGAAAAAAAAATGAAATATATGAGGTTGAGGGTTGTTATGGTTTGGATGTGGATTGTCTCCCTCAAAACTCGTGATGAAGGCCAGGCGCAGTGACTCACGCCTGCAATCCTAGCACTCTGGGAGGCCAAGGTGGGGGGATCAGTTGAGGTCAGGAGTTTGAGACCAGCCTAAGCAAGAGCAAGTCTCTACTAAAAATAGGAGAAAATAGCTGGGTGTGGTGGTGCCTGCTGCCTGTAGTCCCAGCTACTCTGGAGGCTGAGGTAGGAGGACTGCTTGAGCCCAGGAGTTTGAGGTTGCTGTGACATAGGCTGATGCCACAGCACTCTAGCCCAGGTAAGAGTAAGACTCTATCTCAAAAAAATCAAAAAAAATCAAAAACAAAAACAAAAAACCTCATGATGAAATTTCATTGCCAGTTTGATGTTGGTGTTTTGGTTTTAGAGGCAGATTCCTCATGAATAGATTAATGGTATCTGATGGGAGTGAGTTCTCGCTCTCCCTTTGAGTAGACTGGATTAGTTACCATAAGAGGGGGTTATTATATGTTGATACAGGCTGCCTCTCCTGTTTGGTCTGTTTACATGTACTGACTTCTCCTTCTGCTTCTCCACCAAGTGAAAGGACTCAGCCTGAGTCCCTCATCAGATAGGCTGACAATCTGGAACTTTCCAGTCTTCAGAACTATGAGCTAAATAAACCTCTTTTCTTTATAAATTACTCAGTTTCAGGTATTCTGTTATAGCAATAGAAAAGAGATTAAGACAAAGATATGGAAGACTTTGCTGCTGAGGGACCATGAAATTCAGAGGGCTCACGGAGGAGTAATCAAAAGTTCATAGGGATAAAAATTGGTAGCCAGAATAGGGATCTGGCCTGGTAGGAATTATAGTGCAAAAGATAAAGGCTGACTCAAGGGTCTGAGGCATCTTGTGTAACTCAGATATAAAAGATATTAATGCAAGACTGAGAGATGATTTATATGGCTTAAGGGGGTATATAGGGCATAATGAGATCAACCCTGACTGATACAAGGCAAATTAGGGTGATGAGGATGTACAATGGAGGATAGGAGAGGATAGGTTTCCAGGGCTCCAAGCTGATCCTTACTAACAAAGTTGAGGATACTGGGGAGTTACCTATATATACATTGCCCAAAATGTGGAACTCAATTGCTCCCTGCAGATGGAAGAGAGAAATTATACAGCACTGTGGTTTTAATATTTGTGCCAGAGGCTCTATTATAACCACCATGAAGGAACGGATGGGCCTTCTCCAATGGCAGGAGCTTTCCTTTGACTGTCTTAAGGATATGGACGACTGAGCAAACTGGCACAAAGTCAGATTCAACTGATAATCTCACATTTTTTTCATTGAAAAGAAGCCAAGAGTTTAAAGTGCTGTGACCACTCCTGGATTCAATCAAAACAGTTATTTACATTTCACATATTTGGTTGCTAAAGCCTTCAATAGAACAATGGGCTCTCTTGTATTAAAAAGTTTCTTTGAATCACATCAAACCTCTTTATTTTATCAATGAGGGAATTAAAAAGCAGATAAATCAAGTTTATTCACAAAATACATGAAGTTAGAAATTGAATCAAGAGAGATTAGTTTCACACAATAAATAGTGAGTACATATTTAACTACTATTTATGCTTAAATATGTTGAGTATGCTGTACAGTCTACAAATACAGTGGGGGTGAGACATTTTAGTTTCTCATCTCATGGAGCTAAGAGTACATGAACAGGTCAGTGGGGTTTATATT
This sequence comes from Lemur catta, assembly GCF_020740605.2. Taxonomy (NCBI): domain Eukaryota; kingdom Metazoa; phylum Chordata; class Mammalia; order Primates; family Lemuridae; genus Lemur; species Lemur catta. The sequence continues at coordinate 28,286,752 of NC_059140.1, read as the reverse complement.
ACAGCCCAATACCCTGACCATATTGATCCTGATGTATTAGAAATAAATTTAGAAATTGCTTATAAAACAGATCTATAGGAATTAGATAGCATTTTTTCAGAGAAATGTTATTATAAGTAGAGGTTATGATCCTAGGTAAGAATGAAGCATCAAATTATATGAATGAGCAAATTATGTAATAAAGACAAAGATTTAATAAATATAATTTATCATTGTAGTAAAATAGTAAAATTAAATTCTAAAAATAAAAAAGTACATTATAAGCACCATAAAACAAGTGGGCTCAAAGTGCAATTATTCTACAGGTAGTATGTATGTGATATTATAAATTTGATCTACAAAAATGTAGTTACCCATAATAAAAATTTGAAAGTAATATGAGGATGAACTTAATAACCTATTAAAAAGATAACCATGGATGTAGATTAACTACTATGGTAATCAATAACAGCCACACTTTGAAAGAGGTTAGTGTTTAAGGTTAGGAAATTGGAAATAAATTACACTTATACACACACACACACACACACACACACAAGTGCACACATGTCCCAACAGTTAAAATAATATGCAATAATAGCAAAAGATGTTGATAAGGTATTACAAAGTAAAATATGGCAATTTCTAAACATCTATGATTTCATCTGGGAAGTTTGAAAAAGCATATAAATAGTGTTAGTGCTTTTGGGAGAGAATCATTCCCAAATTATTTTTAGAGGTTAAATTTTAGTAATAGGGATAGAGGTGACTAAATTTTTCCTTTCTGCATAGAATTATTTTTTAAATGCTGCACAATAATTGTATTTCTAAATATAACAAAAATAAAGAAAATATTATTATATAAAATATATACCTTTTAAAATATTTTATAGAAAATTGAGATTAAATATAAATTATATTAATAAAAATTGAGCAAATAATTTATAATTTCATAAGACTTTAATAGCAGATATTTAAATTGAAAGCTTTGGTACTGGTGCTCTTTTCCATCTTTTCTTTCTGTTAATCTCCAAATAAACTTTTCTATTGGCCATTTCCAACAATTTCAAGATTAGCCTTGATATGTTAAATAAGTCACAGGATATACTGTGAGAGACAAGCAAGGTAAAGGTATGTTTCCTGGCCTTGGTAATTATGATTGTGCATTTAAGGGCTAATTCTGTGTCTCTGGGCCTCTTTTCAGCTACCTAACACCACCATTTTTTCTATTCTCTTACCTTTTATCTCCCTTTGCCATGCACATTACCAACAATTTTGGCTATTCAAATAAAAGGACAAAAACAAACACAAAATGTTTTAAATGTCTAGTTTTCAGCTTGAGGCTAACTGAACTCCATATTGGGAACATTTTAGAGCATGCCAGTGAACTAACAAAGTGGTACTACTAGCGCTGCATTTCTAGTAAGGCAATGTAGGAAAACACATTATCTATATATTGTGCCTGATCAAAATATGAAGAATCTATATTCTAGAAATTCTTTAAAAGAAATGTTTTATTTTTTTAAAAAAACTATGCAGGAAGTGTAAAGATATGAGAATATTGAAACCAGAACAAATAAAGAAATGTGCACAAATTTGATATGAATATTAGATTTCCAAAGTCATTTAGGCTGTTATAATCCAAACAGCTTCCCAGAATCCACCTCTACTCCTCTGGCTCTCCAGTCCATCTTCTAAAGTGCTCATTCTTTAATTTTATTTTTTAATCAAGTATAAATCTGGTAATTGATCTGGTTTCTTCCTTTAATAAAACCTTTTTACCATTTCCTCTGGATCCTTCAGAAGAACAACATTCGTCTGCCAGAACCTCTGATGCCTCACCAACCTGTCTTGACTCCCCTCTGCATCTCACATGGCTGCAGATACTTCGATGGAGACTTCCTGTTAAGTTTGTCTCTGACATCTTCTTTTCAATGGTAATGACATAGTTTTGCTCTATGCCCTGAGCTTTCTCTGATGAAGTGGACACTAGAGGGAGTGTACTCAGCACACAAATATGTACAACTAAAATATATTGATGCTACTAGTAATCATCTATGATGATGGGCGGGGTGGGGGGAAGCCAACAGATAAACGTGTCTTCTTGTCCAGTGCACAATTCTGAGAAACAATCTTCATCCTCTTTCATTAATCTCATGTGTGATTGAGCCCCACTTTTCCAGTAACCCTTATAACACATTCTGTAATACACCTAATATTAACTTTTTCTCTTTCCTTCACTCATTCAAGTCCTTCATTCCTGCCCTTTGAACGTAGCTCCCATATAAATAGCCTCCACGCAAGTCCTTTTCTGAGGCTCTACTTTTGGAGGAATCCAAGGCTAAAATTATCACCCTGGGTAAACACTCATGGCATTGAAACTAACCTAATCAGGAACCAATTACAAAGTGTTAAATTGGGAAAAGAAGAATTCTACATAATTCCAATATTGAGGCTTTGTCCTCTATTGGTATGGATTCACAATGAGAACCCATGTTATTAAAGCCATTAAGCACATGAAACACCAGAAAATGGCAGAATTGGCTAACATTCTGCGGAGCCATCATCTAAAATCTACACCAAAGCAAATGAACTTCAAGGGCCTTCAAAAACTCTGGTCTTCCTCTAGGTTTTCTAAAGTTCAAATGAGAAAATTTTATAAATTTTCTTGAAATTCTAAATAGTATTAAGGCTCCTCTGATGCCTCATTTCATGAACTTTCTCTTTCCTGTATATGTGTTAAGCTAAACAAGGCCAAATAATGATATCATTAATAAAAACAAATAGTACTACCAACAAGAGTAATACCGTATTTCCAAATAGCCTCATTTCCAATGATCACCTAACCTAGTAGTCACATAGGCTGAAAAATGGAAGAATCATTAGACATATTTCCAACAGTTGAGTCTCTTAGGGAAAAATATAACTTGATAAAATCTCCAGAGATCAATGAAATATTTGATAAAAGAATCATAACACCCTGATGATCACCACTTAGGAAGATATTTCCATTGCTAACAGGGAGAAATGAAAGATGGCAAATAACTATTAGGTTTTTAAAATAGGTCCCCTGACTCCTGATCACTGGGGCCAACTCACAGCTAAACCTCTGAGAAGAAATGATTGTGAGAGTGAATCTAGGAAGATAACCCAGCACAGATTTATGTGTTTCCATGAATACAGAAGCAGAAGATAGGTTCTCAAGCCCACAGTGTGGCAGAGAAAGAAAAGGTAGATTTTCCAAAAGAGAAGGAGGTTACTACACAAGAACAATTGATTTATCAATAGATTTTCTACATGAATAGTAATCAAGAGCAGACAGAATGCTGGACTTCTCAGTGTACACCTTAAAGGAGAGACCACTTCAAGCCTGAACAGGGAACCTGGGACACATAAGCTTTCCTAAAAACAAGACAAACCTCCAGGAAAAGATGAAATGTATCTGAATTGATGGAAATTTGACCTCTGCTACCCAGAAAAAATGAAAACTTACATGATATTAAATTAAATTATGAAAAAATTAAATTAACAGTTTTGTGCCATTGGAGTATGGCCTGAGAGTCAAAGTTGGTGGACATGTGTACATGTCTTTATAGGAAACTAAATATGTGCAAGAGCTATGTCAAGTGTCTTAGTCTATTTTCTGTTGCCATTATAAAATAACTGAGACTGGGTAATTTATAAGGAAAAGTCGTTTATTTAGCTCACCATTCTGGTGGTTGGGAAGTCTAAGACTAGTGGACTTTTCTGGTTGGCTTCTGGTAAGGGGCTTATGCTTCATCATAACATGGTGGAGATGCTGATGGGGAAGCAGGCACAAGAAAAGAGGCCCACGAGGACAGGCAGCCTTGCTTTATAACAACCTGCTCTCCTGGTAACTAACCCAGTCCAATGAGAGAGCAAGGATCATTCATGTGAGAAGGACCTAATCATCTCTTAAAGGCACCACTTTGGGCACCGTTGAGGACAAACGATATTCAAACGATAGCACCAGGTAAATTGCATGTGCACTGTATAATAATTTTCCTTAATAGAGAATATAAAGACAGATTAATGTAAATGATATGAAACTTTAGTTGCTAGAGTTGAGAATAAAAAATAATTTTAATTTCTAATTTTGCTTAAGTGATAGCTTATTGAAAAAATCTTATACTAATTTCACTGTATCAATATAGCTTATTGATAAATATTTATGAAAATGTTCTTCTTCATTTCATTTTTGTATGTGAATCATATAACTGCAAATTAAATTCAAATTGGCAAAGCCTGAGGCCATATTTCCAGGTAAATATATATTTTTGCCAATTTCAAATTATTTCACCTTTTATTTTTTCTCAATCAGATATTTTTCCACTTCCTTATATTCTGATAAAATTTGGACATGAATTCTAGTTGTGAACCAACATATTTGGTACAAACAGGGATTTTACTTATGCAGGTATAATCCATAGAAATATCAAACGTAGATACTTGCCAGTGTCGCACTTTTATAAATGTCTAATATAAAAATCTTTTGTGCTATTAATGGTACTATTTTTAGCAAGAATGATTTAATCCAGACACTCAATATATTAATATCATAGAATACTGATTAATAAGGAAAAAATGCCAGAGAAAAATTTTAAATATTATCTATTCCTTTTGATAAACTATGAATGGTAAAAATATAATTTCAAGTTCTTTAATATTACTTTTAATATCATTTAAATAAAATGCTAAGTTTAAATTATTTTCATTAATTAATATATGTAAATTTGTTAATTACATTAGACATAATGGTGGTAAGAGATGGGGAGTCACTTAATGTATTTTATGTGCCCTAAACCATATTCCTTTTGTTTGCATATTCATTTTGTTTGTGTTATGAAAACTTAATCAAATATTGCATTCAATTATAACACAAGTCAACTTAACATTAATGCTAAAAAAACAATACTAATAGTCTTTCTCATGTGCTAAATAATGGGTAGAATTTCTTCATTGGTTTGGTACTTGCAATTATTTTTTTATTTGAGATATTTCATTAGAAATGCATACATAAATACAAATAAACTTTATAAAATCATATATAGCACAATAATATCTTAAAATTATACAATTTAAAACAATAATATTGTATAATGATAGAGGTTTCTTACTTAATAATATTATAATTTTGTGTTTAATTTAAGCACAGTAATATATTTATAGAGAGCCTATAATTGAGAATTACTTATTATTTGAGTTAAATTAGAAATCTATAATATATATCTTAATTTTATTTATCCCCAATTGTTTTTTATTTTCAAGTATATTTCATGAAGACTTTTTAATGCAATTTCAAATAAAAAAACTGAATTTCTTCCAACTGAATATTGTAAGGCCAAAGACCAAAAAATACCTTTACATACACATTGTACTTCATTTGGTAATTCATTATTCTGCACAGGGTGTGCATTAGCATTTCTGAATCTACATTATTTATATTCTAGGTTTGAAGAAAAGATTAAATATATTTTAGAATATGAAAGTCACTGCTGGAGAAACAGAAAGGAAATCAGGAAATGGGGGAAATGCTAGAATAGACCCTGTGGTGGTATTGGATTACAGTCAGAAATATCAATATGAGCAAATGTTATTTTCTGTGTGTAGATGTATCTATATTACACATGAACATGCATGCACACACACGCATGTAAACATGAATATATAGAAAAAAAGGTCATAAATTTATATGTGTATCCATGAATTAATGTACATTCACATTTTTAGCTCTATTTTGAAAGGAATTAGAAGCAGTGAAATGTCAGTAGCAAAGAGCACACCTAGTACCCAGAAGTTTACTCCTAAAAATCACTCTCCTGTGAAAGGATCCAGGTTCCTTGGGGGATCTAGGTGATTCCAGGGCTGTGGCAGAAAAATACAAAATGATCCTGTAGTATCTTTTGGTGCCACATAGCAATGCAGTGCTTAAAAAAAATCATAATAGTTAACCTGAATGACACCAAAATCTGAACCCATACACATATAAATAAATGACTGAATGCATAAATACAGGGAGAAAAAGTAACTACTCATTTTTATGAAAGAATTTTGGTTTATAAATGTGGAAATAGAAATAGAAAACTACAAGAAGAATAACCCAGGAATAATTGCTGCAGGCAAGATCCAATTATGGATGTTAAATATAGAGGGTGACTGCTTAAGTAGAAACAGGGTATTTGCATAGTCTTAAAATATCTCCCATTACATTTAATAAGTTCCAAGGGAAAAAATAGTGAGTTTACATCTTGGCAGATGCCACCTGAAGCAAAACATGGAGGTTGACAACACCAATACTATATATAGGCATTCCTACTGCAGGTTTGGTTCTAGACCACCACAACAAAGCAAATGTTGCAATAAAGCAAGTCACACAAATTTTTTGGTTTCGCAGTGCATATAAAGCTTATGTGTATACTATAGTGTAGTCTGTTAAGTGTGCAATAGCATTATGTCTAAAAAACAATGTACATATCTTAATTAAAAATACTTCATGTCTAAAAAATGCTAACAGTCATTTAAGTCTTCAGTAAATCATAATTTTACTGCTGGTAAAGATCTTGGTTCAATGTTGATGGCTGCTAACTGGTCAGAGGGGGGTTGCTGAAAGTTAGAGTGGCTATAGCAATTTCTTAAAATATAACAAAAATGAACTTTGCTGCATTGATTGGCTCTTCCTTTCACAAAAGATTATTCTGTAGTACATAATGCTGTTTGATAGCATTTTACTCCAGTAGAATTTCTTTCAAACTTGAAATCAATCCTCTCATATCCTGTTAATGCTTTAGTAACTAAGTTTATATAATAGTCTGAATACTTTGTTGTCCTTCAATAATAATCACAGCATCCTCACCAGGAGTAGATTCCATCTCAAGAAACCACTTTCTTTGCTCATCTGTAAGAAGCAACTCTTTATCCATTCAAGTTTTTAACATGACATTGAAGCAATTAAGTCACATCTTCAGGCTTCACTTTGAATTCTAGTTCTCTTGCTATTTGTACCACCTCTGCTTCCTTCACAAAAGTCTTGAACCCCTCAAAGTCATCCATGAAGGTTAGAATCAACTTCTTCCAACTCTTGTTAAGGGTGACATTGGGACCTCCTCCCATGAGTCACAAATCTTAATGACATCTGGAATGGTGAATCCTTTCTGGAACGTTTTCAATTTACTTTGCCCAGATCCATCAGAGGAATCACTATCTATGACAGCTGTAGCCTTACCAATTGTATCTCTTAAATAAGAAAACTTGAAACCTGAAATAACTCCTTGATCCATGGTCTGCAGAATAGATTTTGTGTTAGCAGGCATGAAAACAACATTAATCTCCTTGTATATCTCCATCAGAACCCTTGGGTGGCCAGGTGCATCATCAATGAGTAGTGGAACATTTTGTGGAATATCTCACTTTATTTATTTATTTATTATTATTATTTTTTTAAATTCAGGATATTATGGGGGTACAAACATTTTGGTTACATGAAATGCGTTTGCCTTGCCCAAGCCAGGGCTACAAGCGTGTCCTTCCACCATACAGTGTGCCTCCTTTCCATTAGCTGTGGGTTTACCGTCCCCCCCCCCATGCCACAAGTAGTAACATTTTGAAAGGCATCTTTTCTTCTGAGCATTAGGTCTTAATAATGACCTTAAAATATTCAGGAAACCTGTTGTAAACAGGTATGCTGCCATTCAGGCTTCTTTGCTCCATTTCTAGAGCACAGGAAGAGTAGATTTAGCATCATCCTTAAAGGCCCTAGGATATTCAGAATAGTGAATGAGCATTGGCTTCAACTTAAAGTCACCAGCTGCATTAGTTCCTAACAAGAAAGTCACCTCCCCTTTGAGTCTTTGAAGTCAGGCATTGACTTCTGTCTAGCTACAAAAATCCAATATGGCATCTTTTCCCAATATAAGGCTGTTTGGTCTACAATGAAAGTCTATTACTTAGTTTGCCCACCCTGATCAATTATCATCGGTAGATCTTCTGGATAACTTGCTGCAGCTTCTTTATCAGCATCGCTGTGATGGAGACGGCTCTTTCCTTAAACCTCATGAGCCAACCTTGGCTAGTCTCAAATTTTAGCAGTTTCTTTATCTCTCTCAGCCCTCAAACAATTTCAGAGAGGTAGGGCCTTGCTCTGGATTAGCCTTTGGCTTAATGCAATGTTGAAGCTGGTTTGACCTTCTACCCAGACTGCTGAAACTTTCTCCATATAAACAATAAGGCTGTTTTGCTTTTTTATTACTCATGTGCATCATTTTGAATTTCCTTCAAGAACTTTCATTTTGCATTCACAGTTTGGCTAACTTTGGTCAGTCTTGGGTTTTGATATGCCTTCCTCACTAAGCTCAATCATTTCTAGATTTTAATTTAAAATGAAAGATAGGCGACTCTCTTTAACTTGAACACTTGGAGTCCACTGTAGGGTTGGTTATTCACTGGCCTGATTTAAATGTTGTTATGTCTCAGGGAATAGGGAGGCTCAAGGCAAAGGAGAGAAATGAAGGATCTGGTGGTTGATGGGGCAGTCAGAGCACACAGAGCATTTATCAATGAAGTTTGTTGTCTCATCTGGGTACAGTTCATGGCACCCCAAAACAATTACAATAGTAACATCAAAGATCACTGGTCACAAATCACCATAACAGATATAATAATAATGAAAAAGTTTGAAATACTAGAAAAGTTACCAAAATATGACACAGAAATATGAAGTGAGCACATACTGTTAGAAAAGTAGTGCCCATAGAGCTGCTCAATGAAGAGTTGCCAGAAACCTTCTATTTGTAAAAACATAATTTCTGCTAAGACCAATAAAGCAAAACACAATAAAACAAGATATGCCTATGTAGACACGATGTACCATATGGTCTGAGACAACAAAAATAATATATAACCTCCATGGTATACTTGTAGAAAATGTATACCTCAATTTAATAATAAATAATAAATAATCAGATACATCTGAATTAAAGGATATTCTATAAAACAACTGTCCAGTATATTTCAAAAGTGTCAAGTGCAGGTAAGATAAGACTAAGGACTGTCAACTTGGAAGAGACAAAGAAAATATGAAAATTAAATGCAATGTGGGATTCTGGAATTGTGCTCTAGCACTGAAAAGCATAGAATGGAAAAAAGCTGATGAAATACAAATAAATTTTCTAATGTAGTTTACAGTATTATGCCAAGGGAAATATCTTAATTTTTATAATTGTTCTACAGATATGCAAAGTGCTAATATTAGAGAAGTTGGGTAAACGTATATGGAGACTCCCTGTGCAAGTTTTACAGCTCTCTTTAAGTTTAAAATTATCTCAGTATAAAAATAATTAAATGCATAGTTTTGTATTGTCAAAAATATATAAACTTCATTGAGCAAGTAAATAAAAAGATAAATGAACTTTAAATATAAATGATGGATAACAGACTTAACCCTAAGGCATGAAACCATAAGAATTCTAGAAGAAAATGTTGGAAAAACTCTTATAGACATCGGTCTAGGCAAAGAATTTATGAAGAAGATCCCAAAAGCAATCATAGCAACAATAAAAATAGATAAATGGGACCTGGTTAAATTAAAAAGCTTCTACACAGCCAAAGAAGCTATCACTAGAGCCAATAGACAACATATAAAATTGGAGAAAATATTTGCGTGCTATATGTCTAATAAACGGCTGATAAGTAGAATCTATATAGAACTCAGGAAAATCAGCAAATAACTCCAATAAAAATTGGGCAAAGGACATGAACAGAAACTTTTCAAAAGAAGATAAACTAATGACCAACAAACATACAAAAAAAATGTTCAACAGCTCCAATCATCAGGGAAATGCAAATCAAAACCACAGTGAGGTTTCACTTAACTCCAGTGAGAATGGATATTATCAGAAAGTCCCAAAACAAGAAATGTTGGCATGGATGCAGAGAGATGGGAAAACTCATACACTGTTATTGGGACTGCAAACTAGTACAACCTCTATGGAAAGTAGTATGGAGATACCCCAAAGAACTAAAAGTAGAGCTACCATTTAATCCAGCAATCCCACTTCTGGGTATCTACCCAAAGGAACAAAGAGACATTCTATAAAAAAGATATCTGAACTAGAATATTTATAGCAGCACAATTCACAATTGCAGAGATATGCAAACAATCCAAGTGCCCATCTATATATGAGTGGATTAATAAAACGTGGTATATGTATACCGTGGACCCAGCCATAAAAAAAAATGATGAACTACCTATTGTATTATCCTACATGGAACTGGATCCCATTCTTCTAAGTGAAGTATCACAAAAATGGAAACACAAACACCACATGTACTCAGCATTAAATTGGTACTAATTGATCAACACTAATGTGCACATATGGAAAGTAACATTCATAGGGCGTCAGGCAGGTGGGAGGGAGGAGAATGGGATGGGTAAATCACACCTAATGGATGCGGTGCACACTGTCTGTGGGATGGGCATGCTTGTTGGGTGGTGCAAAGGCAATTTATGTAATCAAAGTGTTTGTACCTCTGTAATACTCTGAATTAAAAAAATAGATTGTCACTAAAATAAAATAAAATAATAAGAACAAAAATAATAAATGATGATAGTACTAAAAATGCTAAAATCTAACATATTGATAGAGAAAATAACAGATTTGGGTAAGGAATTGGTGTTTAAGGCATGGAAAATAGAAATCTCTAAGGGTATGGATAAGTGCTAAGGCTCTACTTTGGCAGACATTAAACTCTCTTTAAGTATGTTTTTCTCACTTAAAAGAAGAAGTTTAATAGGACAGGTGGATAGCAGTCACTCATTTGGGGAAGATCCTATTTAGTGATAACTCCATGAGAGCCACAATTTAAAGTATTTTTGAGAAGGTAAAAAGCAAAAGTTAATCAGGAATAAAAATATTAATGTTGATTCATAGTGCAAGCAGAAATATTCACTTATAAGAAATCAAAAATTAAGGAAACCAAAACAACAAAGATGTAAAACTACATCTTTTTAAGCCATGTACCTACCTAAAGAAGAGTTAGGAAGAGTATTTTTTTTATATAGGAAAATAGATATATTTACATCTACAATTCAAGAGGTAAAAGTAAGTGCAAATTCGGGGTGAATGTGTAGACAGCCGTCAACACAAACCAGGAATGTTAAATCAACATTTCAAATTCATTGCATTGTGAATTAGAAGCATCAAATTGTTTCAGTGCTCCCAGAAAACAGATTATCACCACTTGCTTACAAACACTGATGGATCTGTTTTAGTGTTGAACAAACACTTGGAGTGCAGTTCAATGCACTGTGCAATGGGAAAAGTTAGAAAGCATGACTTGTCATAATGCAACAGTGATTTACCAGAAAAATTTTGAGTTTACTTAGTGACATTTTATCTGGACTGATTTTTTAAAAGGGACCTGCACAGTCTGGATGTCTTTTATACAGTGCTAACAGATGGGCTGCATTTGCTTTTAATAGTATAACTCTTTGTTATTGCTTGGAAACAAAGTATATTAGATACATAGACTATAGAAATAAAGCAAGTCTATCTAAAATTTACACTAGAGATAATGTGGCATCATAATTAGCCGATTTTTTTCCTTAGTGAAAAAACTGAAAGCCAGAAATGAATCTAATTTAAAATGGAAAAAAATAAATATAGTTGAACTAACAAATCTTTCTATACATTGTGGAATGACAAAAAAAAATTCAGTTTATCTCTTATGAAAGCATCAAAAAGTCATTCTGAGAATATGTCCTCAAAATAAAACAAGAATACTTACCTGCCCAAATGAGGGAGAAATGAGGGTGTTATGACTGTATTTCATGTTGCCCTACTTTACTTCTGTTACTTTTGTATAAGGACCTGTGCCAGTGTGTATAAAAGCACAAAACAGGAGAAAGAAATTAATTGTAATAGTTAATTCCTTAAGTGAATCATCTCAGATTTCACTCATGCAAATGTCCTCAACATCTAAAGCAGTGACCCCCAAGCTTTTGGCACCAGGGACTGGTTTCATGGAAGACAATTTTTCCACGGACTGGCAGTGGGCATGTGATTTCTGGATGATTCAAGTGCCTTGCATTTATTGTACACTTTATTTCTATTATTACATAATGAAATAATTATACAAACCTCTCTGCTAATGATAATCTATATTTGAAGCCATCCCCCATCACTAGCATCACCGCCTCCACTCCACCTTAGATTATCAGGTATTAGATTCTCATAGGGAGCATGCAGGCTGGGTCCCACACATGCACAGTTTGCAGTAGGGTTCATGATCCTATGAGAATCTAATGATGCTGCTGATCTGACAGGAGGCAGAGTCCAGGCAGTGATGTGAGTGATGGGGAGTGGCTGTAAGTACAGATGAAGCTTTGCTTGCTCTCCCGCCTCTTACTTCCTGCTGTGCAGCCAGTTCCTGGAGAATGGGGACCCCAAATTTAAAGAACAGCTAATACTTTGAAGGTAGTCAATAAATAGGTTACATGAATAAATGGTCAGATTAAGTTTTGCTTGCAAATTAAAATATTATTTGTAAATTGTCTAAACTGCAGGGTTGATGATACGAATGGTCAAAATATCCTGTTCCTGTTACTACTTTATCTTTGATTTCTTTAATTCTTTCTCTTTGAGTTCTATTTTGGGGACTCAAGCTTTAAGACGATAATGGAATGAAGAAATATATTAAAAATATAGGAAATATAGAGAATTGGTAGTGCTCAGTAAAAAGTTTTAAACATCTCTGAATTTTAACTTGTCACCCTAACACCATTCAGTTAGATGTAACAAGAACATATCTAGTATTTATACAAACATTCATTTTCTAATATCTGAAGTCCAAACTTGAGTACTAAATTAGTAGGATTACAAGTAGGTGAAACCTACTTTCATCCTTGATGAAGCCAAGAAGAGATCCTGTCTTTAAGATGGTGGAAGAGTGAAAAAAGTGGGGAAGACATCTTCCATGTCGAATTTAGCAATGAATGATTCATGTCTTGCCCTTAAAATTGTGTCTGTTTTTCAGATACTTTAAAATATCATCTTAGAGCACCATTTTCATGGGAGAAATTTTTTATATTTAAATTAACTCAAATATATTGTGGAGTCAAATGTAAAGCTTATTAATTATCTTTCCATTAACACCATATGCTCTTGTCTTCTACACCCTGAAAAAACAAAACAAAACATAAAACCATATGCTCTGGAGACTTGTCAGCAGGCTGCAGTGGGCTAATCAAACCCTCCAGGGTTATGTGTTCATCCTTCCTTGCAATTAAGAATGATGGCTGGAAATAAGTGAAAATAACAATTCAAAGAAAATTTGAGATTTAGCATTCTTTTATGTCTTGTTTTAGATAAATATTAGATCTTATATTGAGTTTTTACACTCTAATATCACTGAATATTTTATTAAAATTATAAATAAAATGAATATTTGCATGTTAAAAAATACTATCTAATGTCATTTTTTTTCCCAATGTCATTTTTACATACTTTAGAATTTTGTTTATGCCTAACTGGGATAGGCATAGCCACTGAAAAGGTTACCAGTAAAACTATCTTGGTATCTTGGTTGATCTTTTACCAAATGACTCATTTCCAAAACAAAACTTTTTGTCAGATCATGTACCTGAATTACTCCAAAGTATAAATCTGACAGTGAAAAAGAAACCCATAAAGAATGGCATACAGTTCTTGAATGTGTTATGCCTGTCCTTGTTTCTGAGCAATTATATGTTATTGCATCTTTCTATTTTACCTTACCAGATTAGAGTATTCCTCTCATTTTTTTACTACACTAGGAGATCATCCTCTTCATAAAGAATTTTCTACTGTGTTCCCATAGTACCTTAAATAAAATAAACAATTTGGGTTATTTTTTAATTTACCTTGCATGAATAAGATGTATTACTCCAGGTTTCCAACAAAACAGAAGCCAAGAGAGGATTATATACACAACAGATTTATTGGGGGAACCTTCACGTGTTTCATGTGTTCCAGACAAGGCTGAAAATCTGTCAGACTACAATGTACATCTAAATGCTTTGAAAAAGAGAAAAGAAAGGAACAAAAAAAAAAAAAAAGAAGGTCTCAGGTTGCAGTGCAGTTTTAAGAAAGTTCAGCAAGCTGATGGAAAATTCCCAAGCTGAATTAATGCTCTTGGTAAAGTTTAGAAGCTTACTGGAATGAGCTAGCTTTTATATTGCTGCCAGATTCATTCATTGGTTGAGTGCTCCACAGGAAACATGGCTTCACAGCAAAAGTAGTGACAAATTCAGACCCTAGCATCTGGAGCCATTGGTCACTTAAGATCCCAGTAACAGGAGATCTGAGAGATGCACTCTTATGACAGTCTTCCCCTTACTCCACATAGATCTGCTTCTCGAGCCGGTTTGTGTGACAGTTCCTCTATTGTATCTGTAGGCTTTTCTTCCTGAGAAAAATTAGAAGAATGAATTACAGCCACAGGCCGCAGATGTACCCATGGCCACAACTGTTACTCATTTTTACCTCGTCCATTATCCATTCAAAGTTCTTCTCACTGTCAGCTAATCCCTTAGCAAGTCATGTTGGTGTCCCTTCTGTGGTATCTGATTGCTTAATAATTGTATGCTTTTGGGTCCAGGGTTGCTGCATATGTTTATTCACAAACATGGACTGCAACAGATTACTAAAAGAAAGGCAAATGGATTACCCGGATTCCACAAAGATTCTTTCTTTGCTCCCTTATTAAAGGCAGCTCTATCTGCAGATCAGGATCAATTATTGCTGTCAAGGCCACAAGGGGGTTGCTTATCACAGTTGCTTATTGCACAAACATCCAATTATAGAGACATTGAGGATTATCAAGGAAGAAAGGAATTTTTAATAAGACAGACATCTTGTCAGGAGAATGGGAGAAGCTGCCTCAAATCCATCTCCCTGAGTAATAGAGATCACGGGCTTTTAAAGCATGGGCCACGTGCTTTGGGGCAGGTCATGGTATAACTAACAAGGGGCTACTCGGTTGTGGGGGATGGTCAATGTTGGCATCAGGACATCTTCCCAGGGGCCTTCAGAATCTCAGCTCCCTTGTCTTGCAGAAGATCCACAATTTCTGGGAAACAACTCAAAAGGTCAAGCAGTAAGTTAAGGGAGAGGATTATAAAAATACATATAGGAGTCATTAAAATTTGTTCAAAGTGCTAGTTACATTACTTCTCCCAGGATAGTGACAACTTTTCTCAATGGGTGAACCCTGGGCACAAGGAGTCTGAACTGCCCTGGAAGATATAAATGGCAGTTCAGGTGAACACTTGCTGGTTATTGGGGCTATAAAACACCACCTTTGAGTAACAGGACCTCTAGGCTGAGAAACCCAGATTTGCAGCGGTGGGATACACAAAACCACCATTAAGTCAATCGGAATAATGGTAAGTGGAGCCATTTCCTTTTTTACTCTTTGATTTCCAGACCTTTTGTGATTTCTATTGAATAGTAACTTTTGTCTTTCCTATAGGGGTACCACAGCCTTTAAAGTTATTGCCTCAGACCTGGTACTTGTGGATTGTGCAATTAGAAGCTATTCCAACATTCTATGAGAGCAGCTGCTTGTAGTTGGTACCGTATATGATATAATGAGTGAAATAAGGGCTTGGGCCTACCCCCTCACTCCTTTCACTGTGAAGTGGGTCTTCTGGCCAGCAGCTATTCTGTGTGTAATCAGCCATGCCATGCCATAAGCCCCAGAGAATGGTGTTGGCTCTGACTCTCTTGGGAGGGAAAGCAAATCTGTAACCAGAGTAGGTGTCTACCCCCTTCATAGAAGGGAGAAGCTCAAAATAGTCAATTTGCCCCCAAGTGGCCTTTAGGTTCCTTTAAGGGATATTGTCATATTAGGGTTAGCCATTCAGAGGCAGCAGTAGCTACATTAGTTGTTATAACTGGAAGTCCAAGCTCTCAGGTGCATATATAGGTTTCAACTTTACCACTCCATTCCTGTGACAATTTAGCCAGTTTTGGCATTATTGACAATGAAGCCTAGCATGAAACAAACTTGATGAGATGTCATTGTTCTGGACTAGTGTCCAGCACTTGGTCTCAGCAGACCAGACCAAACCAAACCAAACCAGAATGGAGTCACTCCTGCTAAGAGCCATTTAATCAAACTGAATTTTGAAACAGGCTAGTTTTGCAAAAGGAAAGACCAGGAAATTCCAGTTAACCTGAGTCAGTGTAACAAAGAAGTCCCTTTTGTTTTAACTTTATAAGGAAAGTAACTGTGAAAAGATCAATCCACTTTTTATACCTTATTTATACTTTCTTCAGCCATTTCCTGCCTATAGAGTCAAACTCCTCTGCTCAACTCAAGGGAGCTCTTATTCTATAGAATGAGATGCTACCTCAACTCATGAATTATGAATAAAAGTCAATAAGATCCTTAACCAAGTGTGTGTAATTTTGTCCTTTGACACTGGCTAACATCAACTGGCACAGTGATTAAGCTGGGACTTTGCTCCAGGAATGATATGAGCCTCACCTACCAACAGAGATGGTAGAAAGGAGTGGGCCAGTCCCAAATCCCCATCTTGCTGCTCCATTTCTCAGGCCATTCTTGGTATCACTTTTGTTAGCTGGGTAATACAAGAAGCAGACATCAAGATGGCTTTAGACATTCTAGAGGAGCAAGGTATTTATTGGGCTAAAGGCTTTCAGAGAATTTTCCCTATAGGGAAGGGAGCCTATTAGGGAAGGTAATTGTTCATCCAGTCTTTTGAGCCCACTTGACTGCATAAGAATGGACCATGTTCCTGGAGCACTTCCTTATTGAGGGATAACTTCTGCCAGGCTTATCACCTTGTGTGGGAGTATCTCTTCTGGTTGTAAGTACAATATATGCTCCTTTATTCTTAGTAAGCTTGTAAATCAATGATCTATAGGCATACCCCCAGCTTTCCCTATTTCAAACTCCATGGGTTAGATGTCGGAGTCCTTCTGCTCTGTCATGACCAGGGATTATGTAAGGAAATTGTCTGCCTGGGTGACCTGCTGTCTGTGAGAGACCACAGCACTCTGCTAGAGCCACTTTTGCTCTGTCCTTTCTCTCTGTAAGTAAAGTGCATTATTCCATCTAGTGATTGACTGTGGTGTGTTTTCCTTTGTGACTCCAGCTCCAAGATGTAATGGGAGTCCTCCCCTGGGATTGATACCCAGTGGCAGATATTCTGCCCAGAAAGCACAGGGAGGTTGAGAGAACCATCAAACCTCAATGCAGATCGGACATAAAGGAAAGGAAAAGAAATAAGTTTTTAGAATGCAGTGCAATGTTAAGAAAATTTGACAAGGCCAATGGAAACTCCTCGGGCAAAAATGACCTATCTGAGGATTGCCACAGTTCGTAGGAATAAGCCTGCCTTAGCATCCCTGTTGAGCTCAGTCATTGGTTGGAACCATGAGCAGCATGGTCTGAGCACCACTGCAGTAATGGATTCAGATGGCAGCAGCTGGGACCATTGTTCAATTGCTCTCCCCCCAGTAAGGCATGTGAGACCATCACTTAGCTAGCTCACGTGGGGCTACCACACCTGTTGATGGCAACCAGAAAAAACAAAAAATGTTAGAAAGCATATGTTAGAAAGCATAAGGATTTATCAAAGTAAAAAGGACTGTTAGAACCAAGATCCCAGAAGAAAAGGAAGCAGAGAGGAGAGTCCAAGCTTGAATGCTGCTTTTGCCCTCAAAAGGACCTGCTGATTTTAAGGAGCTCTTTCCTCTTCAGTGCTCCTACTAATGTTAAAGCAGCTCTTTTCTCTTCAGTGCACCTTGAAGTTCTAAAGCAGCTGTGATAAGTCAGAGAAGTTGAACAGAAGTGACAGATAAGTTGTTGATAAACTGAAGAGAGAGAGAGATTGATATTCTCATGGGCTGATGGGTGGGGGTTTTGCATATCAGTGCCTGCTAAGAAATGTTTGCAAAAGGAGGAAACCAATGACAAATATGGGATATGTTGAATAACTGAATGACAAACATTTTGAAAATGTAGATGAAATGGACAATCCATAAAATAACATGCACACTCACACATCTGTCTTTCTAAAACTGACACAGTAAGGGGTTGAAAATATGTGTGTGTGTATACACACACAAACACACATACATATACACATACACATACACATACATATGATATTGCATCCTTAATTTAAAATCTTCCTGCAGATTTCAGAATAGTTTTCTTCACTGGTGAAATTTTCCATACATCTAAGTAAAAAATAACATTGAGCAAAGTCACCCAGATAATAATAAAAAAAAAAGAAACCACATTTCCTAGCCTCTTTTTAGGGCCAGTATAACTTTGACAATTGAACCTAACAAGGATATTCCAAGTTGAAAAGTTAATCCTTCTTAAGAGTATAAATGTAAATATTTTGAATCAAAATGAGCATTCAAAAACCAGCTTGAACCAAAGATATATAAAAAGATTAAATACATCATTGAAATTTGAGTTTATACCAGGAATTCAAATATTTTTACATTTAAGGATCAATCAATATATTGCAACACATTCACAGAAAAAACTGAGAGAAAACATCATTCAGACCAAACTGAATTTCAGAGGTGTTGACAGTAAGCAATTAACAATAATAATTAAAATATATAATGGTATTTTAAGACACCCTGCTGAGAAATTCTAAAATAGTCTTGAGAAAAGACCTGACATGGATTATAGTGAGTGCTCCCAGGTGATGAGTGTACATCACAGATATAGTCAACAATTTGGTACAAATAAACAATTCCTCTGAATGTCATCAGGTTAGCTGACATGAGATGAAGATTGATCCTCCAAAACCTCTGAAGCTGGAAAATAGATAGAATTAAATTTTATTTCTTAGGGAGAATTTTGAAAATACAATCTTTTCATTAATGCTAAAAATTAAACACTGGAAGAGAAATGGATGAAAAAATAAATAACTAGTTACATATTATGTCACAAATAAGAAAGCATGGACTGAAACATTGTTTAAAACACAGGCATAACCAACCACTGGTTAGAGCTATGATCTCACACAAAGTAGGAGAAAGGAATTTATTTGAAGACTTGCTCAACTGATCTAGAGTAACCTAACTGAAATTTGATGCACTTGGAAAATATCATAGACAAGAGTATTGAATTGGAATAAGAATCTTTATATGGGGGATTAGATAGAGAAGGAGAAAATGACTGCATGTATCTATTGATTGGATGTTATAAACAGCAACAAATATGCTTTAAAATGGAGCATAGCTCCCATAAAGGAAAAATAAAGAAAATAAGACTAGAAGAAGTACTTCCCAAGGAATAAAGTAATATATAAGAATTTTTGTAAGATTTAGCTAAAAAGCATAAATAAAATTTATAGCTATAATCTGGTTTAGGGAAATGACATTTGAACTTTAATAGCCAGTGTACATCTTAGCCTACTCAAAAAGAAATAGCTCTATTTCAGAATAATATATGCCTGCATGATTAAGAAACCTGATTACTGATGTATGGCAGAGATCTTATATCTCAGAAAAAGGAATAAATATATATAACACTTCAAAGGCTCACATGCTCCATGCTAGACACTTATTAAATAGCAATATGCAATATTATACTTTGTAAGAAATCTTCCTAAACTCAAACAAGAAAAAAATAGATATCCTGCCTATACCTACATCCATTAAATAAAGTAAATTTATAGTTAAAACTGCAGGCCTGTATGACTTCACCAGTTTATTTTCACCAACTATTTAAGGATGAAATAATTATCTGTTCAGCAAACACTTTCAGAAAATAAATGAGGAAGAAATATTTTTCAAATATTTTTATAGAGACAGTATTAACTTGATATTATTACCCTGAAAGAGTAAGTTATTACAAGGAGAAAGACTTTTTGAGGAAAATCAAAGAAACAAACAAATATAAACTACAGCTCAGTATTTCTTGTAAGGATGGACTGATAAATCTATGTAGTTGATAAATAGATTGATAAATCTGTGTAGTTTTATATTTAATCCTATCACTTTGGGGAGGATGTGGCAGGAGGATCTCTGGAACCCAAGGAGTTTAAGGTTGCAGTGAGCTATGATTATGCCACTGCACTCTAGCCCAGAAGACAGAGCAAGACCCTGTATCAAAAAAAAATAAAATAAAAAGACTAAAGGAGAAAAAATGATGTAGCAAAAGATACAAAAAAAATTTGATATTATTTAGCACCCATTATTCAACATTTTACTGGAGGTCCTAGCAAGTGCAAAAAAACAAGAAAATAAATAAAAGGCAAATATATTTGCAATAAAAATTAAACTTACATTTGATTGAAGAATCCATGAAATTTATGTTAGACATTGTAAAGGAATGATAGAAAAAAAAGTTGGAACTAATACATGAAGCTCACAAGGTAACAAGATAACAAATTGATTGTATTTCTATATTTGTACAATAAAAATGGAATAAATTTTGTATTTTATTTATTTATTTTATAGTAGCATCAGAAATATGAAATATTTAGGTATAAATTTAACAAGATATTCTTAAGTCCTATGTAATAAACCCATACAACTTCACTGAAAAAAATTAAAGGAAATCCAAATGGTTAGAGTTATTTCAGGTTCATAGCCCTGAAGAGATTGTATTATTGTCAATTCTCATTAAGTTTTACATAAATTACACATACTCCAAATTTAACCATATTAGGGTTTATTATAGACAATGATGAGCTGATTTAAAAATGTATACAGAAATTCAGAGAACCTAGATACACAAAACAAAGATAGAAGGCTTATACTATCCTTTTACAAAATATACTATAAAGTTACACTTAGAAATACAGTCGCATGTTGCCTTAAATCTAGAATACACATAAAAGGATCATAATAGTTTTCAGAAACATACCCACAAATGTGTGTTCAATTGTCTAATTGTTTGAAGAAGATACTTCAAGAAGAAATGTAGTCTTTTTTAAAAATAATGCTTTCATAATTGATACCCATATGTAAAAAAGCATATGAACTGTTATATGTATCAAAACTGGTTCATATAACTAAACTTAAGAACTAAATTATGAAACTAATTTCTAGAAGTTAATAAAATAATAAAACATTATAACCTTGGATTAGACAATATTCTTAAATAGAACATAAAAAGACAGTGAGATAAAAGATGATAAATTGACTTGGTAGAAATGAAAAACAATTTTCAAAAAACAGTAAGAATAAACTAAATAAACTAACTATAGTCTGGAAGAAAATATATGAGTGTGTGTATGCATGTGTGTGTGTGTGTGTGTGTGTGTGTGTGTGTGTGTGTGTCTGTGAGTGAGAGAGAGGATTTTATAAAGAACAGCTACAACAAAATCATATTAAAACAAACAACTGAATTGAAAATAGACTAAAAATTTGAATTAAGACATCAACCAAAAAAAGACATTATTATTGGTCAACATTATTAGTCATCGGGGAAATGATAGTTAAAATTATAATGAGAGAACACTGCACACCCTCTGTTACTACTGAAATAAAACAGAATGGCAGCATTGAGATTTTGTAAATGTGGATCAACTAGACCTGTGATATATTGCTAGTAGTAATAAAAAATGGTATAGGCCCTTGGAATACAGTTTGGTTCTGTCCTACAAAGTTAAGGCATATAATTACCATTGCAAGAAGCATTCTGACTCCTAGGAATTTAACTAAAATAAAAGAAAACATATATACAAAAACATGTACTCAAGATTACTCATAATATGAATATAATATGACATGTAATATCCAAAATATGGAACAAACAAAATGAGTATCAACTGGTGAATGGATAAAAAGATTGTTGTTTCTCCATTCAATAGAGTACTACTCAGTAATAGAAAAAAGAATGAACTACTATTACGGAATATGTGTTTGTGTCCTCCCAACATTCATGTGTTTATGTCTTGAAATCTTCAGCCTCAATGTGATGGTATTTGGACATAGGACTTTAGGAGGCATTTGGGTCATGAAGGTGGAGTCTTCATGACAGGATTAGTACCCTTATAAGAAGAGACATAAGAGAGTTTGATTTTGCTCTCTCTGCTCTTCCCCATGTAAGGATACAGCAAGAAGATGGCCATCTACATATTAGTACCAGAGCCCTCAGCAGAACCTGACCATACCAGCACCCAGATGTCAGACATTTCAGCCTCCAGAACCATGAGAAATAAATTTCTGTTTTTTAAGCCACCCAGTCTAGGGTAATTTGTCATATTACCTTAAACTGACTAAGACAACTACTGATGCATGGCACAACATGGAAGAATCACAGAAGCGTTAGAATAAGTGAAATGTGAGATACAAAGAGTATATACTGATTGATTCAATTTTTATGACTATCTGAGAAGGGCAAACCTCTAGGGTGTGATATGTGGGGAGCCAGATTTGCAATGAGAGATATGACTGCAAAGGAACAAAAGAGAATATTTTAATTTGATGAAAATGCTCTATAGCATAATCATAAATGATGGTTGTATGATTATATGTTTTTCAAAACAGTGACTTGTGTAAATATAGCTGATAAATTTCATTTTATTTTATATGTAAAATGAAGATGATATTTAAAGGAATATGACTTAAGAATTTTGCTTGAAATAACCTTCAGTTTTATGTGTAACCTGACCTGGGAAAACCTAAATCTGGGCATTCTAAGTTAAGCATAGCATCATAGATCAGGCTACTTAAGACAGCTAGGTTAGTAGTTTCTTCATTTCTCTAGATGCAATGTGTTCCAGTCTAATGTTCTATGACCTGATTAGAATAGTTTCTCACAACATACAGCATTAGTGAAAACTTGTAAAAATTCATTCTAAGAAAAATATATGGTTTTTAGCTGGAGAAATAATGCTGAATGTTAAGTCTAAAGAATGAAACATGAGATTTTTCCAGAAGACCATATCAAAAGTCAGGAAAAGTTGATAAAAATTTAAATGTGGAGAACTAAGTGAAATTGAACAAAAGTTTCAAGACTAAGACCATTAACAATAACATGAACTTGCTTAAAGAAGCTATATAAACTTGGGCAGCCACAGAAAGGCTCAAGAAGTAACATGGATAGCCTAATACATGAGAGCAGAGACTGCACAAGTATAAAAGGAATGTATTGTAGAAAGTAGAATGAGGATCTATAGATACAGTGTAGGAAATTTTATGAAGATGGAGGTATTTGCTTACAAAGCTAGGGATATTAATCAGGTATCACTTTGTGCTTCTTTTTGACATTATAAAGCACTATAAAATATTCTTATCCAATTAAAGCAGTAAAATATAAATTTGTGAAATATAACTTCTTGGAAAAAGATACTTCCTAGGAATAATAATTTTCAAAGATATATGTTATACTCTTATTATTAATGATAGACTTGAGTAGGAAGTCTTTTTCGTAATGACTTTAACATTATGTTTCCATATTGGGTAGAATAATGTTGATATAAGTGGATACTGACATATTAACAAACTTTAGGGAAAAAAATCACTGTACATTGTATGATGTTTGATATATATTTCAAAGAACATACTTGTTCAAAGGTAGTGAGTTATCCCAACTGATTGTTCACAGCCAGAAATTTGATTCTTTGTTCTACTCTTTCTCCCATCTCACTACTGCACTTGACTAGTCTTTTATATAAATACAAATATATGTGTGTATATATTTCAAAAAATAATATTTGTTGTGCTGTTCATAAACTAATCTGTAAATGATCAAAAATATATGTATTCCTAATACAATGTATCATTCAAACTTACAAGGTAATTTATCTACAATGTAAATTATACATAATTGAGAGGAGGATAGGAATTGATTGCCTAGGGAAAAAAGATAGGATAAAACATATGTAAAGCACAATTTAAAAAGCACAAAACTTGTTCTTCTTCCATAGTTTAGGAAGGAAAGCAGGTTCACCACACTGGTATCAGAGAAATTCTGGACAATAGAATAGTCAAAAGTCTTTTTAAAGGAAAAAATTATTAAAACTGGGTCATAGAATAGAAAAAAAAAGGCTTTACAGACATAGGGATCGTGGTTTTAATCAGTATGAATAGCTTTGCTAAGGAGGTGAAGGTAGAAATCTATACTTGGGAAACCCTGATTTGTCTAGTTCAGTTGTGGCATGAATATCAACAGGATACTTAATGGTGACTACCATGCAAAGGTAAGATGTAGAAGACACACACTGGAAAACTTAAACCTATATAGCTAAAGGGTAAACACTACTTTTTGTCTAAGAGGATGTTCAGAAGTTCAGTTTAGCAAGATGAATCTGGAAGTGAATTAAAATGGCAAGAGATCATAGGAGACAAGTTCAAATGAGAAACAATGAAAACATGCTAAGATAGGACTAAGGAGGAGATAGGATATAGCAATAATAGATGATACGGTAAAAGATGTAAAACTTTGAATATGAGATCTTAGACCTAAAAACATTAAGTATTAAAACATCTGAAAAGAAATCATATCAGACGAATACACAGTAATATCTTAGTATGTGAAATAAAGCATTGGTACACAAAGCCCTCTCTTCCCTAGCCACTTTCAATGACACTCAGACAACAAACTTAGCTGTGCAAAAAATGTAGTTTCTTTGTTATTCTATAATCTAACTATGTTTGTAGCTCCTATTTTGTCAGATGCTAGAAATAATCTCAGTTCATTAAGTTTTACTTTTGATACCAGGATTGTGCATAGGAAGAGAAAGAGGCAAGGTGGGCATCTCCTTCCCAATAATTATTTTGTCAAGCTGGCATCTGCTGGGACAGACACATAAGTCATTGTTGCCTTTTTTTTACAGTGTCTTTGAATGCAGATGTTCTTCTTCAGTAACTCTTAGCACATGCTTACCACCCTATTCCTTGAATCACTGTGGGGTTTACAAAATTTGATGAGGTTATCTGGAAGCATTTCACATTACAGTTGGATGAACACAAATCATTCTTCTGTACTCAAATCTATGTTGAAACTTACACAGCTTGCTGAGATGTCTTGGGAACTTCCAGTGAGATATACCTTATTTTATTTCATGTATGGATTCTTGCTGTCTCTATATTTTCTAAACTATAATAGATAAAGAAGTATCCTCTGCTAAATTCTCTATATAGGTCTAAAGATTTTGTTACTGGTATTTCCAAATCTGGTGCCTGTATTAAAGTAGTTCCCAATTATTTGTAGCATACAAAGTCAGCTCTCTGTATCTGTGGATTCTGTACCCATGGATTTTTTCAACCACTAATTGAAAATATTTTTTTTAAATGGATGGTTGTTTCTATGCTAAACATATACAGACGTTTTTTCTTGTCATTATTCCCTGAACCATAGAATATAACAACTATTTATATAGCATTTACATTGTATTGGGTATTATAAGTAATCTAGAGACGATTTAAAGTATATAGGAAGATGTGTGGGGGTTAGATGCAAATACTACACCATTTTATATCACAGACTTGAGCATTAGTGAACTTTGGTATCCTGGGAGGAGAGTCTGGAACCAATCCCCCATGGATAAAGATTAGATAGTTTAAAAAGTTGAAAATATTCTATTTCTATATTGTATTCTCAACAAGAAAAAAGAATCAAACAACCCCATCAATAAATAGGCAAAGGAAATGCACAGAAACTTTTCAAAAGAAGACAGAATAATGGCCAGCAAACATATAAAAAAATGCTTAACATCTCTAATTATTATGGAAATGCAAATCAAAACCACAATGAGATATCACCTAACTCCAGTAAGATTGGCCTTTATCAAAAAATCCCAAAACAACAAATGCTGACAAGGATGTGGAGAGATAGGAACACTCTTACACTGCTGGTGGGACTGCAAATTAGTGCTACCTCTCTGGAAAAGAATTTGGAGATACCTCCAAGTGCTACAAGAGGAGCTACTATTTGATCCAACAATAGCACTATTAGGCATCTACCCAAAGGAAGAAAAGTAATTCTATAATAAAGACATCTGCACTCGAATGTTTATGGTAACACAATTCTCTATAGCAAGGATGTGGAAATGACCCAAGTGCCCGTCAATCTATGAGTGGATTAATAAAATATGGTATATGTATACAATGGAATACTACTCAATTATAAAAAAATGATGGTGACCTAGCACCTCTTATATTTTCCTGAATAGAGCTTGAGCCCATCCTCCGAAGTGAGTTATCAGAAGAATGGAAGAATAGGCACCACATGTACTCGCCATCAAACTGGCACTGACTGATCAACACTAGGTGCTCACACAGTAGTAATAGTCTTTGGGGGTAGAAGGGTTGGGGAGTAAACTCACAACTAGTGGACGTGGTGAGCGTTGTAGGGGGTAAGGACATGTCTCAAATCATGGTTGGGATATGGCGAAGTTATAACATGTGACCACAATATTTGTGCCCCCATAATTTCCTGAAATTAAAAAATAAATAAATAAATAAAGTGATCACATTTGTAAATACCCTTGACAAGGTGCTGAGCACCTGCTAATTAAATGACTCTTTTCCCTCCTCTCTTTTCCCTCTTCAGACCACCCCTCTTTAGAAACCTATATGTTTTAGTTTGCTGTAGATGTAATAACAAAGTGCCACTAATTGGTGGCTTAAATGACAGAATATTACTAGCTCATGGTTCAGGAAGCTAGAAGTCTGAGATCAAAGTGTTGGAGGTTTAGTTGCTTTTGAGGGTTGTGAGAGAAGGATGTGTTTAAGTCCTCTCTTGTTGGCTTGCAGATGCTCATCTTTTCCCTGTGTTTTCACATCGCCTTCCCTTTGTATGTGTCCATGTTCTGGTTTCTCCTTCTTATAAGGACACTAGTCATATTGAACTAGAGACCACCTTAATGACCACATTTTAGCTTGATTGTCCTTGTAAAGACTCCATTTGCAAATAAGGTCACATTGTGTCATACTTGGGGTTAGGATTTTAACACAGAATTTTGGGGTGACATGATTTAACTCCAAATACTGCATAGATAAATATATAAATGGAACTATTAGCAAAACATCATCTTATATTTGTTTAAAGGAAATCCCATATCTATGTCTTGTCCTGAGCCAGATTTTCACATCATTATGAAAATTATTGATCAAAATGTTGAATATTAGTTTGCAGATTAAATTTTTTTAGACACCATTGCTTTGTATTTTCCCTTTTTTACACAGCACGACATTTAACTTAACTACACAGCATTTAACTTTATGCTCGAAATCAAGGAAAAGGAAGTATTTTATTATTTAGTTTTCTTATTCCAAATATTAAAATTACATGCTGAGAAATTTAAATTGTTAGATACAAATTTAGCTTTAAGAAAATTATCACCTGTTTAAGGTTATTTGATAGTATCAGCAAAAATAGCTGAAGAGTTCTCAATTTCATTATAGCTTATGTGTGTGTGCATATATATATGTGTGTGTGTGTTTGTATGAATCATGAATGTAATAGAATCTGACCCTTTTGTAATTTTTCTGAAAGCAGGTTAGCTAATTTATGCTGACAGGATGCCAAAGCAAAGTCTGTAGTAAACAGATACAATTCTCACTGTGTGTGCTTTGGTATTTTTCCATATTTTACCATTTCAAATACATTTATTTTTTACATTTTAATTATATGAAATAAAAACTGTTGAAATTTTATTTTCCTATGTGGAAGAACAGTTTGGATTCTTCGAGAAGAAAGCAAAATGACTATGAACTCTGAGCTGAAATTCATCATGTGTTTTGATTTTTGTTCCCAACGCAAGTGGTGATTTTTTTCTGCCTTCCACACATAACAATTAGTGTCATTATCTGCTGCTTTATCATAATGCTATGTACACCAACCTGTAAATTATCATCCAAACCCTCTAAAACTACTAAGTGAGTGACTAGAGTAAAGTGTAATTTACTGATTAAAATTTTCATTTTCTGTATCCCACTGATGAATGCAGCTTTTTGCTTCACTGAGATGTCAAATCCTGCAGGATAGCACGTTGAGCTGTAGCAATCTAAGAATGGAGATGATTTACATGAATATGACATTGTAATTATTGTGGCTTTTTCTTTGCCAATACTTTGTATGAGGATTTAGGTTTTAAATGTTAAAGGAAAGAAAAACTGTTTGTCAATATTAATAAGGTTAATAGTGAATGAGGTATTAATATCACACAGACATAATGAAAAGCCCTCAGTCTAAGACCTAAACAGTGACAATTTAAAAGTCATATTGTGTGTTCTATAATTGTGCATTTAAGGATATAAAGATACAAAAAAAATATTTTCAAGGATCAAACAAAACTTATGCTAAGTGAATAAAGAATAATACTGATACTATTACTTATGCATAGGAAAGGATTTACCTAGTTACAGAGAAAGTGGACAAAAAAATTCTGTGTGGCACTACTGAAAACTTAAGTACAGTGAAAATTTAATTGCTCAAGCAACGTTCAGTCCGCTGGTTTACTTCCATAATATTAACAAAGATAAGGCTTTTAGGATTTAATTTTTGCTGATGAGTACAGAGAGGCATCAAAGACTACTGATATTACTGCCCAGAACACAATGAAGTGGCCCAGCTTTAAAAATAATAATAATAACAATACATGCAAGAATTCTATCTTAAGGCTATTGGGTATTTGCTGCAGCCCTAAGCAAGAGGTTCTGAGCATAAACAGGCATGCTCACCGTACCAATAAATGAGAAAAGAAGGTGGTTTTACGGGCCTTATAGTTTTCATTCTTTTTTTTTTTTATTTTTTTGACACGTACACACACACACACACACACACACACACACACACACACACACACACACACAGAGTTTTCTCAGCTAAACATATTGCTATAGTTTGGATGTTTGTGCCCTTGAAATTTGATCCCCAACATTGAAAGTGCACCTAATAGGAGGAGTTTGGATCAAGGGAGGGCACATCGCTCATGAGTAGATTAATGCCTTCCCTGGGAAGGGGGGTTCTGAGTGAGTTCTCAGTCTGTATATTCCTGGGAGGGTTTCCCTGAGAAAGCTGGTTGTTAAAAAGAGCCTCCCTGCCCTTTCTCTTTCTGGCTCTCTCGACATCTGCTCCCTGCACACACCAGCTTCCCTTCACTTTCACCATGAGCGGAAGCAGCCTGAGGCCCTCACCAGAAGCGAATGCTGTCACCATGCTTCTCGTACAGTCTGCAGAACCCTGAGCCAAATAAACCTCTTTTCTTTATAAACTACCCAGTCTCAGATAATCCTTCATAGCCACATTTAATGGACTAAGATATCTATTATGCAAAATCTTCTGCTTTTTCCTATTATTTTCCTTGTCTTATTCCACTTCCCTTTGTTATTTGACCAGATATTTTTTAAAAGTCAAATTCATCTAATTGTTTTGGCTTTAAAAAGAGAAAATCTGAAATTAATGGCCTAAAAAATTAGAAACAGTCTAAATTCATGAGGTAATGTAGTTCAATGTTCTATCAGCTGAATGTCTTAATGATGACTTTTTAAAACCAAGGGATTTTTTTTATCTTTCAGCTCAACCATTCTCAGTGCGTTTCCTCTTAACCACTGTCATAACCACAAGATGGTTACAACGGTGCCAGGCGTCATAGCTTCACAATAGAATGTCTAAAAGTTAAAAGTGGGCATTTTTACATGCTCTTTTGTAAATGTCAAATGCTATGCATGTAACATCATTGGAAGTTTATCTTATCCTATATTCTAGAAGCTATAAATGTCAGATGTTCTGTCTTCAGAATATGAACTAAAATGAAATATTCACATATTTCAAAGAGCTAAGCAACCAACAAAACCAGAAAAACAACAATAAAATATCTATGTCATTGTAGTATTTGTTTTTAAATCATTTGTAGGTTTTCAGAAAGTGAATCAAGTATGTGCTCTATCATTTTTAGTATGTAAGGGGAGAAATGGTTGTTAACTAGTTTTCTCCAAATAGAAGCTATAACAAAGACTAGACCATTAAATGTTCTTAGAAAAATACTTACTTGGTTAATGAAGCTTGAGAAATATAATTCATATTCACTTATTTGTAACTCTTTATAGTCCTATAAAGAAATTTTTAATGTTTTTTACCCACAGAAATGGTGTGCATTTGACAAGTCTTAAGAAAATGTTGCTTCTAATTATGAAGTAATAACTTTCTCCTCTATTCAAATATAACATTTCTATAACTCATTGAATGATAATATGAAATTGCCTTAGGTTATGATTTACTAAATGTTGGATTGTGGGAGTTATTGGGAGAGATTATAGAAGGCAATCATAACAGTGTCCATGATATTAACGTACATAGTCTGTTAAAATCAGATAGACTAAAAAATGAATTTATAGTCACTGGATTAGACTATATAGCTACAGATGTGTCTAATTTGCCAACATGAAGAAAATCAATGTATAAAAAGCACCCATTCATAACCTCTTCTAAAACTCACATATTGATAAGTGTTTTTAAGTTCTTTCAGTTTTTTAGAGAAAAAAATCAATTAAAATTGAGATTTTTCTCTCCTTGAATCAAATTAAGTACTTTATATTTTCTCTCAAATATTAACAATAATAAAAAACCAAATGGAGACCTTAGAAGTGAGAAATAGACTTTCTGAAATTAAAGAGTTAGAGGTTAAACTTTACAGCTTAATGGAAATGACAAAAGAAAGAAAATTAATGGTAGAACAATAGAAATTACCTAACATTAAGAACAGAAAAAAACAATATTGCAAATAATTAAAATAACTGGAGACTCGAGGACATGTTAGATGACATCATATGGGCAAAAATATATGGCGCCAGAATGACAGTGAGGATAGGACAGGGAAGAAAAAAACGTGAAGATGCCGTGTCTGAAAATTATCAACATTTATAAAAAATGACATGAAAATAAACCACAAGAAGTTTACACCGAGGCACATCATAGCCAAGATATTTAAAATCAGACATAGAGAGAAAATTGTGAGAGTGGCAAAAGGTAAATGGTGTATGACATGCAATGAAACAATGCAATTAATGACTGAAATAAAAATTATGAATAAAAGAAGAGGGTGGAAACATTCTTAAACCACAAACGAAACACAAAACTGTCAACTCAGAATTCTATTCTCAGTGATAATATCATTCATGACTGAAGGTAAAATAAAAACAGCTTTGAAAAAAAAAAATAGCAAACAACTAAGAGAATCTATTGCCAGGAGACTATATACCAGAAAAGGAAAACAAGAATCAGAAATAGTAAATATATGGGTATGTGCAAAAATCTTTTTTGATCCTTTTTCCTTATTGTTTTATAAAACATAATTGACTAAAACTAAAATTATGACACTTTCTTGTTAACTTTATCATGTAAGTTTATTTATTACATGTAACGATTATAATAATAATATATAGAAAATCAAGAAATTTTCTATGTAGGTTTTAATTGCCTGTAACAAAAATAAGCTTATACTGCATAATCTCCACACAATATATCTTTTAAATTATCTCACAATTTTTCCCTGAGAAAATTCAAGCTTTATATATATATCTAAAGCTTCATATGTATGTATGTATCTTTTATATGTTAATAACATGCATTGCTTTCTAGTGGTTTAAATAACCTCGTCAGATTTATCAATATATAGTATTAGAATGTGAACTTCACAGATTTAAATTTGAATATTTTACATTGGACACTGTTACTAAAAATATTGATACCTGCCTAGTCTGCAATTACTTGAAAAACAAATGTTAATTGCAGGTAGAAACTAAACAACAGGTTTCTAGGGGGATTTTCTTAATAACACTGCATGCTCCTAACATCAGATCCCAAAGTCAGGAAAAGTGCCATTGTAAAAAAGAAAAAAAAAACCAACAGCTTTCCAACCTTTTTAATTCAAACATAGTTCCCTTTACTCCAAAACCTCAAACAAGTTCTTTGTTATGAGGCACTAAATTCAGATACTAGCATATTTTTAGGGATTCAAGGGAGTAAGATTTTTTTCCATAATTGAAAATTATCAAGTGTTTTTCACTACTTTGCCATCTGTCCTTCTGCTTTTGACCTACTCTGTTGGTCATTTGGACTCTGTTGAGAATCTTCCAGAAGGCATCAGCGTCCTATCCAGATGGGGGTCAGCTTGAAAATCCCAACTGCAGCTGTGTTCAAACAGACCATGACACACACTGTTGACAAGTCCCCTCTTTTACAAATTTCATGGCATTCTGATGGCGCTGACTGGAGCAGCTGTTCTTTGGCTCACGTTTTCATGAAGGATATGTGTCACATCATAAAATGTAAAATTATTATTGTAGTGTTCTAAATACCTTTATAAAACAGGCATTTTGGGTCCCAAATACAGTTAATTAGATAGAATGAACAATATTTGATAGCACAACAAAATAACTATATTCAACAATAATAAGTCAGGGTATCTTTAAAATAACTAAAATGGTGGAACTGGAATATTCCTAACACAAAGAAATGATAAATGCCTGAAGTGATGGATACCCCAATTACCCTGATTTGATTAATTCACATTGTATGCCTGTATCAGAATATCACATGTATCCTATGAATATATACAACTATTATGGACCCATAATAATTAAAGATTAAAAATTTAAAAAATTAAAAATGAAACAGGCAATTAGATTTCTACACTTGCTTCCAAAGTTTTCCTTTTCTAAACATGTATATCTTATTAATTTTGTGATTTAATAGTTATAATTAACAAAATATCAAAGAAAACAGTGTTTTCATTTCCATGTGAAATTCCAATCTAAGGATATAGATCTCATTTAAAATACTCATTTGGTTACTGAATATTCACTTATGACATTCTTCTGAGGTGAAAAATTGATTCTAAAAAAATAAGCTATATCATGTCATAATCACATGATTATGATAATCAAAAAATGCTAATTGAATGTTTCATACTTTTCCAACACCATGTTAGGCATAAACTTTGGTTAAAGATTTGACATTATTTGTAACTTATTAATAGTTACAGAGACATGGTAACAACAGTGAAACAAAGGAGAATAATATGAACCAGCATATGTTAAGTTATAAATTATGTGATGCAATGAGTAGAAGTAATAATAATGAGAAAGTATGGTGATATAACTTCTAAAAATTTATTTCTTATTGAATACTACAATATATACTCCATTATATTATTCTGGATTTAATAGTTTTTCTCCTTGATAATTTATATATTCTTTAGGATGTGATAGTCCCTTTTTAATCACAGTATATGTTGCAAATGATCTGGTAGGAGCTGAATGCCAATCATTTCTTCAGTTGTTTCCATTAGGGTTACAGAGGGCAATGGCAGAATGTGGCCATGGAAATCAGATTCAATGATAAGAAGCAGCATGAAGAGTAAGGGGGCAGCCAATTAAATCTTAGAACAAAAAAAGCAAACACAGATAGATTGGTTTCCAGTGTGAAAACAAGTATCAGACATAAGTACATATGGAGGAGTTAAAGTCACAAAAGTGAAAAGTAACTAAGATGAAGTCAGAATTAGAATAGATCAAAAATGACAAGAACATGTAACTAAGAAAAAAGACCGTGGAATGAACTTGCATTATGTCTAACCCTGCTTCAGTTCTTACCAGTATTTAAAAAGATAAAAGTAAGCCACCTTTCTGAACATCTGTTTGCCTATCTCCAAATGAACTTATAATATTATTTATAAATAGGTTTGTTGTGAAAATTAAATATGATAGTAAAAGTAATGGGCAAGGAACAAAAACTGAAAAAACGAATTTTAGCTAAAAAAAAAAAAAAGAGTAAACTGCAGATTGCAACAGAATGCAAGACTCTTCCATGAAAGTCACTGAGAATTAAATAAATAAAAATAAAAAATCCCTCTCTTCAGCAGGACAATGGAGAATGCACTGGATACACCAAGACACATTATAGTCACTTAATAAATTATTGTTAAATAATAAACAAATAAATGAATGGTAGGTCCTGATTTCCATAAAAGTATTTGTAAGAAATAGAACATTATCCTGCTTCAGACCTCTCCAGATTATTTGGGATTATTGAGAGTATTGTGGAGATTTGTTTGTTTGTTTTGTTTTGGATTATCCAGAGATATAGATATGTCTTTGTTGGGAGCGGTCTCTGATTACGGGTGAGCACATAGCCAATAGAATCATTGCTGGGAGCCTTGTCAGGGCCCTCTACCAATCACTTCCCGCCACGACTACCTGCAATGGTATATAAGCCCACGGTCCTTCCTGTTCGGGGTCTCTCGCCATGTAACTAGACTAGATGCCTCATTAAACTGCTGTTGGAAGAACTCCAGTTTGTTGCGTCGTCCTTGCAGGCGAGTGCGGTGCGACATGTCTTGGATTATTGAATGGAAGGCAGGGTGGCCTCAAGTCTTCTGCACTGTATCCTTCTCACTACATTGTGCATTAGACTTCACACTACACATTGAGTAGTTTTGTAGTTCTTCATCCCCAGTATGCATTAGATCTCCCTGTAAATATTCAGAATTGGATGAGGGCTGTCATGTAAAATGTGATGTCTATATACGTTGTCCTACTTTATCCATTTGATGTAAAAAAAAAAGAAAGAAAGAAAGAAAGAAAGAGCACGGATGATGCATTGCATCTTATGGACAAAAGTTCATTATTTCTAAGACTAAGAATGGCCCTAGCAAGTAGTATTTTTATTTGCAGTTCGGTAGAAAGTGTAGATTTTTTAAGGAGAGAGAGATGGACATTAGATCTTACTTGGACCATCTCTACAGGAGCTACACATACCAGTGTATGCTTCCAAATATTTTTGACAAGACACAGAATATCCTGCATATCTTCATATAAGGTACTGCATTGGATAACTCTGAATTATTCATGTTCAAATGCTATTTTTCTCTGTGGGTACTTTTGTATTAATAGGTTCTTTGTAACCTTATTACCTGGGAACTAAATGTGCAGTTTCTTGCTAATTCTCCTGTAGATCACATATGATTCCCTCAAATCCTGATTTGAGATCAATCCTTCCATTTGTTGCTTCTCTCTGGAAGACAGTCTTCTTGGGTGAGACCTTTTCAATAAATTTCTAACCCAAATACTGTACTGAGGACCTAGTTAAGCCTACAGAAAACACGCAGCCTTGCTCCATGTTGGTAATCATGCATTAACTCTTCCATCACTCTTTTTACAGGAAGCTGAAGCTGGCTTCTCACCTTCAAAATTTTTTAGAAATGAGTCAGTAATGGGATCCTTTGAGTCTTTCTTCCAACTGCAGGGAGTTGGAAGTTTAGGTGTGAGAAAAGATACACAAAGCAGAATTTTATGCCACCTTCACAAAGGCCTATAAGGTCATTAAAGAAAATCCCATTCACTTTCTGAAATGTCCTATATAAAAGCTGAAATGTTATTTCTGTGAGAAACAAAATTATCGATTTTAGCAACCCTTGCTAATAAGCCTTTCTAACATCTTCCTTTAAAATATACAGGTCACATACTACTCTCTATTTAATCTGTCTTTAAATAATCTACAAATCTGTAAATGTCTGTCTCTTTAATGTTATGGGTTGAATGATGTCCCCTCCTCAAACAAAAGATATGTTGAAGATCAAACACCTTGTAACTGTGAATGTGATCTTATTTGAAAATAGAGTCTTTGCAGATGTAATCAAGTTAAGATGAGGTCATTAGGGTGGGCCTTAACCCAATATTACAGGTGTTCTACTAAGAAAAGACTCTGAGTCATAGACAGCCAGAGATTAGGCCATCTGAAGATGGAGACAGATTTTAGTGACATGGAGCCAAGACAAAGACATGAAACAAAAGCTCCCCCAGAGCCTACAGAGATAGCATGGCCCTGGAAATGCCTAGATTTCAGACTTTTAGCCTTCATATCTGTGAAAGACTAAATTTCTGTTATTTCAAGCCACCCATTTCGTGGTACTTTGTTACAGTACCTCTAGTAAACTGTTATACATACCAAGTTCTTATTGTTCCTTTTGGGGACAATAGATCTCTTGCTGCTAAGTTCACTGTATCTATTCTGGTTCCCACATTGGTCATGCTTCATTTTATAGACCAGTTCTAGTCAGTCAAACTTTCTGCAGTAAGATAAATATTTTATATCAGTGCTATCCAATATGGTAGCCAGTAGCCACATATGGCTATTGGAGACTTTAAAATGACTAGTGCAAATTTATTGGCCAGCCCAGTGGCTATAGTATTAGAAACACAATTCTAGACACTAGAAGCATTTCAAAAACTAAATCTGATGATCTCTACTTATGCCATGTCATAATGTCTATTTTCTGTTAAGATATGGAATAAAATATATAACATAGCTAATAAGACCCTCCAAGAATTTCTAATCGATATCACTCTTTGCCAAGTGTTAATCCACCTCTCTGTCCTTCTACCAGTTTTCAAGTACGCTATGCGTCATTCCACCTTCATTCAGCTCTTTATCCATCCATACTTGTGCTGACTTACTTTCTCTATTCCCTATATTAGTTTATCCCCATTTATCATTTAGATATCAGTTTATCATTATTACCCTGAGATCTCAAACTAAACAATATTCACTTACAATACTCTGTCATCCAAATGTGTACTCAGTCTACCATAAAAAATGAGAACATGCCTGGCATATGGTAGGCATTTCAACTATTACTTGGAAGAATGAATGAATTCATCCTGACTTGACATGGTTTTTTAATCAATAATTTATACCACTTCATTGAATGAGTAACTATTCAACCTTTAAAATCTGGAAAGACATTCTGCTCAGGTTTAAAATGGAATCTAATTCATCTAATACTGTTTGCCACTAAAAACAATATGCAAATACAGAAAAAAGCAAACTCTCAATAGCATTGGAAGCTAAAACTCATAAGCAATTAATACCAAAATCTGGGAGGAATTGACACTAATTAAAAAGCAGATGGAATGGGATTGAAATAAAACCTACCTAATCATTTGCTTTTGGCATACCCAGGTTTTACTCTATGAAAGAGAGACCATATTAAATAGGTAAGAAGGTACTTCATGCCTCTTAGACCATCTGTCCACTAACTCTAACATCCAGCCTATTTTCTATGTAGAAAACCTGGTCTCCTTCATTACTGTGTAATGGAGAGAACTGCTGTCTTCTTCATCTCAAGTGTATTTCATAATCAAAATGTTGTTTGAAATAAAAATAAATAACTCCATTTAAGCAGTTCATGCAAAAATGTTTAAAACATCATGCATTATGGAAATTTATAGCTAGAAATAGCAATAGGTGTGATTATGTGGATATTTTGAGGGAAAGAAAATATAAGTGACCTATGATGTAAAGATTGCAGAGGAAGGGTAACTCAAGCAGGATTGGAAGCTATGGATACATATTTTCTGTATGTTTTACTTGTGTAGAATCAAAAAGATCCATGAAGTGAGGATAGAAACAAGACACAAGTGAATAGAATAGTGGGTGAAAACTGCTATATAACAAGCATCAGACAAGAAGATACTCACATCTACTGTCAAGATGAAAATATGATTTAAGTAATATATTACAATGTTGAGCTCCTACATTACTCAAGTGCCCAAGTAACAAACAGTATGAACATTTTGAGACAAAGATTTTAGTACAGATTTTCTTTCCCACATGAATATGCTATATCTTTGACACATCTGCCAATTTTTTAC
Organism: Lemur catta; assembly: GCF_020740605.2. NCBI lineage: Eukaryota > Metazoa > Chordata > Mammalia > Primates > Lemuridae > Lemur > Lemur catta. Next base: position 28,249,109 of record NC_059140.1, on the reverse strand, counting down.
AATCTTTACCTTATATAATTGTCTTATATTATATGCATTAACTTCAAAATGAATGATGTTATAATCACTTGGACATATCTCACCATTTCACAGAATTGGTAAGGAGGTTAGAAGAAACCTAATTAGAAAAAAAAATGAAATACATAAAACAAAAAACTAAGCAAATCTTAAATAACCAGAATAAGCAGATACTTCCAAAAATTTAATTATTTGGATGTTAGAGACTATCATAGTCAAATCACTATAGAAATATATTGCCTCTGTAAACACACAGTATGCTGAGAAAGATGACTGAAAGGAAAAAAGCTTGCAAGTGAGCTAAGTGAGACACAGCAAAGCCAATGGAAACATTAGAACTGAGAAAATTGTTGTCTTTACAAAGAGAAGAACAGATTCTGTGGAAAAAATCAAGAGAATGATATGGAAGGCAGACTTGAATGGTATTTTTAGAATAAAGAAGAAAAGTTCAAAGAGATAAATATGATGAAAAAGAAAATGATAGATAAAAACAAACAACACTAACCAGAATACAGAAAAAATGTTTTTAGCTGGAAAATTCAAGAATAAACAAGAAAAAAATCAAAACATTTGCAACAGGATTGAATCTTTTTCATATGTAACAGAAACTTTGCATGCAGACTACTATGTATCAGATAACTATAATCCAAGCAACTATAATAATCAAAAGGCAAATAAAATAGAAATATCCTAGAAATACAACTAGGTTATAATCATAAAATGAAAAAATGAAAAATATAAATAAGAACTCAGGTAGACAAAGTTACATCCATAGAGATAAAAATCAATCTAATTTGAGACTATGCTGTAACACCAAATGCTACTAAAAATGGAATTTTGAAAAGTGATTTTACAGTTTTGAGGGATAATCTTATGATTCCCAATTCTTTATTTTATTTAATAGTAAGAACATTAAAATGTATTTTAATTTATGAAAGCCTTATACTATATACATCTTCCAAGTACTTTTGATTAAAAAATTTTTAGAAAATGGATTCTAGCTTAATGTAACACTTATCATTTATTGAACAACAGGTGTTAGTCACCCTTCTAAATATTAATACTTTAAATGTATTAAATTAATGCACACAGCAATTATATGATTAAGATATTATTCTTATTCACATTTTTCAGGTTAGGAAACAGAATGGCTAAGTAACTTTCTCAAAGTTACACACTTGACAAGTGATAAAGATCATATTTGAACTCAGACACTTTCAGTACAAAGGTGGTGACATTAGCATCATATGATTCTACTACACTAATGAGAATAAGTTGAAGAGCTTAAAAACAGGTAAGTTATGGGAAAACAAAAAGAATGGATGATGAGAACTGAAGCCACATACATCTGAAATAATTCTAAGGAATTTCTAAAAATGTTTATTGTTAATAGAACTAAATGAAACATAGTTAATATATGATTGTTTTGAACTCTTTTTCTCCTTTCCCTGTCCTCTGAGAACAGAATCTACAGCTTTATAAACTCCAGAACCCAATTAAATGCTCTCTAAAAATAAATACTTTAAACTTAAGGAAATATTATATAATATAATTTTATTTGAGCTCTTTTGTCGCAAACTTCATGAAATTATTTGGAGAGTTTTCCATTTGCTCTATGCTATAATTCAGCGTAAATAACAGTCTTAAAAATTGGCAAAACTACAACTTGCTTTTATATAATAGTATAATTCAAAATATTAAAATAGTTTAATTAATAATATTGCATTTGAATCCTATGTTATATGTGAATTATTCTATATAATTTATACTTTGAACATTTCAGAATTACCAAAACAAACATTTGCCATAAATATAAAATTTTCTTTTACATTTTTATGTATTATAAACTCATTCATTTCTGACAGTTTTATAGCATTCTCTGAATTTGTATACTTTATTATCTTACTTGTATGATTTTTTGAGTCATGTATATTGAAACAACATTTGTATGTATTTGAATTTAGAATAAGATATAACTCCATTGACTTTTAATTTTTAAAAATAGCACCAGAATTTATGAAGCTATGTATCTGTTTAAAAATATTATAATTTTTCAATTTAGTGACTGCTCTTTGTTCCTGTAGCATATTTTCTGACCATCCTCAGTAATCTTTTGAGAGAACAAGGGCTTTGGAGAAGAAAAGATAAACTCATTCACAAATTGAAACCACCAAGTAAACTTTGATGGAGCAGGAAATTTTAGATGTTTTAGTTGTTTATCTATCAGATTATTTAGGTAACTCACTTGCCATTGCTGTGTTTCTGTTTCATTATTAACGCTAAATGAGCAACCTACTGATTTTAAAAACTCTGTATAGTGGATTTATATAAGCTACAAAGTACTTTGGGAGTTGCTGTTAATTTTTAGTTTATTTTATCATGTGTTTACAATTAATGTGAGGTGTGTTTTTGTACAGTGTAGGATAGACCCGAAACTGAAGAAAATCTGAAAAGGAAAATTCCAAAACATATTGGTTAATAAAAGATCTGTGACCTATAACCTGGTCTGTCATACTCACCAAAGGCAATTTAAAGGTAATGCAGTAATATAGCATGGAATTTGATAAGTGAAAGAGAGGCAGAGACAGACACCATTTTTTAAAAAAAATTTGTAACTGTTAAACCTTGATATTTTGGCATCTGGCAGCTAATGTAAAATAAAATATACATTTTTAAAATTCTCTAATTAAAGAAAACATATAGATTATTTGCAGTGGCAAACTCAAATGAAGATGTGTCATGCATGCATCATACAGAAAAGATAAATATATTGAGTTAAAAATAGCAGTGTATAAAATAAACTGTGCTGTTTTTCTTGGTGGTTAATAAAATGTATCACTCAAACCCTATGTTATATCTGAAATATTTCTATATAATTTATACTTAAGTGTTTTTCTCATTTACATTTTCACAAATGCATGAAAGAAAACATACCTCGTGAGTCTTCTCCACATGCCCGTTGGCTTTGTAACATGCTACAAGGTAATCATTTTCAGTTATCTGGATACAATGTACATCCAGATCTGAAGCATTGAAATTGCCCTTACAATGTACATTACTGTCAAGAATCCCCTAACTTACAAATGCCCTACTCATTCTCTTCCACCTAAAAATAAAGCAAATTTCCAGAAGGGTAAATATGTTACATAAGATCGGAAGAGATTTCTTCATTTTAATTTTTGCTAGTTTTAAATTTGCAAGTGCCTTATCTACCAAAAAATCCAGGTTTCCTATACTTTCAAACATATACAAGCTTTGTTACAGGATATTCAAGTTCATATAAGTAACTTCCAGATTGACCTAGTTTATAGAAGTATAGTTAGCAAATGCATTTATATTAGTTAAAATGTGCTACATAATCAATTTAGTCATGTTGGTCCACAAAGCTTTCCAATATGCTCATTATCATGATTCTCATTTTACATAAAGGAAATAAATACACAAATGTACTAAATAACTTTCTTAGTTTCAAATAGAAAGTAGTAACAGAGCAAACATTTCAATCCAATTCTTTCTGGTTTTAAATTACATATTCTTTCTATTATACAAGTCCACCTAAAATGTATATTGGATATACTTTCAGTTTGGGAGAGGTTTGCAGGTAAACTAGAAAAGGTGAAATTTCTTGTGATTGTGAGATAAAATGTTTTACATTATTTATTACTAGAAAGTTATTCTAGCCAGAAATTATAAAAAACAACAGGTCTTTAATGTTGACTATACAGGAATAACATATTTATTATTTGATATAACATATTATACAAAAACAAATTTGCTGAAAAGAAATATAGAATTGGTACTTGGCGATGAGTATAAATAGAAACATTTTATCAATAAAAACATCAAAAGAAATAAACTTAAGACAGAGATCACATTTACTTATGAATTAGTGAATTTGGATTTTAATTTGGTGAACCATAACAGAAACTACTTTGATTTCAAAATATAGTCACTAACACTTAAGGAATCAGCCAAGTGTACCTTCCTTTTAAAAACTGTTCCAATAAATTAAATGTATTTATGTAATCTCATTTTTATGTAAATTTCATTCCAATGAGGAAAAAGAATAATAGACTCTGCTTAGATTTAGGATATAGAAAAAAAATAACTATTCTCACTAAATAAACCCTATCAAAAAGTGGGCAAAGGGCATGAACAGAAACTTTTCAATAGAAGACAGACTAATGGCCAACAAACACATGAAAAAAATACTTAACATCTCTAATCATCAGGGAAATACAAATCAAAACCACAATGAGATATCACTTAACTCCAGTGAGAATGGTTTTTATCAAAAAGTCCCAAAACAACACATGTTGACGTGGATGCGGAAAGACGGGAACACTCATACACTGCTGGTGGGACTGCAAATTAGTACAACCTCTATGGAAAGTAATATGGAGATACCTCAAAGAACTAAAAGTAGAACTCTCATTTGATCCAGCAATCCCACCCACTACTTAGTATCTACCCAAAGAAAAAAATGTCATTCTATAATAAAGACACCTGCACTAGAATGTTTACAGCAGCACAATTCACAATTGCAAAGATGTGGAAAAAATCCAGGTGTCCATCAATACATGAGTGGATTAATAAAATGTGGTATATGTATACCATGGAGTACTCCTCAGCCCTAAAAAACAATGGTGAATTAATACCTCATTGGATGGAGATGGAGCCCATTCTACTAAGTGAAATATCACAAGAATGGAAAAATAAGCACCACATGTACTCACCATCAAATTGGCACTAACTGATCAACAGTTATGTGTGCAAATGAAAGTAATATTCATCAGTGCCAGGCAGGCAGGAAGCAGGTAGAGGGAATGGGTAAATTCACAACTAATAGGTGTGGAGTGCACTGTCTGGGGGATGGGCATGCTTGTAGCTCTGGCTTGGGTGGTGCAAAGGCAATACATGTAACCAAAAAGTTTGTACTCCCATAATATTCTGAAATTTAAAAATAAATTTTTTAGAAAAGAAAACTGTATTATTCTTAAGTATCCTACAGTCTTTGTACCACAAGATAAACTTTCCAAAAGAGATCAGTGACATTATTTGGCTTTTACTCTTCAGATACATTCCACATCAGAGATCATTATATTTTTTATTGTGTGTTCCTTGCATGGAATGACAAAAATGTTCTCCTCAGTTTCAATATCAGAATCTGTTTTCCACTTGAATAAATGTTTATGTCTTGGGTTTGTGATAGGCTGAATAATCCCCTACCCAAATATCTAGATCCTAATCCCTAGAACCTGTAAATATTCCCTTATATGGCAGATAGGATTTTGCAGATGTGATAAAATTAAGATATTTGAGATGAGGAGACCATCCCCTATTATCCCAGTGCCCTAAATGTAATTTTATGTGCCTTTATATGAAAGAAATAGAAAGAAATTTGACTGCAGAAGAAAAAAAGCTGGGGGGCCACAGAAACAGGGGATAGAAAGAGAGAGAATTGAGGATACTACACTGCTCACTTTGAAGATGAAGGAAGGTGTCATGTGCCAAGGAGTGCAAGGACTTTAGCTCTATAAGCTAGAAAGGCAAGGGAATTGATTTTTCCTTACAGCCTCCAAAGAGAGTGCAGCCTTGCCAACACATTGGTTTCAGACCAGTGAAACCCATTTTAAATTTCTTACCTTCAGAACTGTAAGACAATAGGTCTGTATTACTTTACACCAATAAGTTTGTGGTAATTTGTTACAACAGTAATAGGAAATTAATGGACATGTCGAATCATTTAACTAGTCATGCTAGCATTTTGCTTTTATCTTTAAAATACTAAGTCAAATTGTTATCATAATTTTAATCAGCACACTTGATTGGTCTTAATGACATGCATTTTACCCTGGGCATAACTCTCAGTTTCATCTGATTTTTCCTTTATTATTTATCACTTCTCCCTATTTTCAACCCAATCTGAGGGTATTTTATTGTATTGTGTTCATTATTGTAAGGTCAGTGAAAGGCATCCAACTGTTTCATTTTTTTTTAATTTCCCTTCCTATCATTTTCATTTCAAATATCTGGAACTTTGTAATGTATTTCCTAAAATATGATGGTTCTTACCAACCTTTGAAATATCACACCAAGGGGGTTTTTATCTCCCTGTGGCTTAAGGCACTACCTGGTAGTAAGTTAAGGACTTAAGAAGATACTCTAAATCTTACAGACTCTAGAGTGCCATTAATGATACTGAAGCAGCAGTGCACTAAATACACTGTTATATATTCAGCACAACACAAGCCTCTCAGTAGGCTTTGAGATCTATATATTTCTCTCTTCCTGCAAAATAGTACTGTTGAGAAAGAATATAAAAACAAGTACCCATTAATCATGTACTTTGTGTATATTATTGTTTTGTAAAAGGAAAAAATATATATCCCAAGCATTGCTATAAGTTTGTGCTTTTGTAGGGAGATCAGACATCACTCAATGTATTTTCAAAATTTTAAAACACTTCAGCACCATATGTCATAAATCTGCAAAAGATTTCCCATCTCTACTTTTAGTTTAATTTTAAAGAGTTGGAACTGAAATACTAAATAAAACTACTCTCATGTCCATATGGGCATTTCACCATATTTTCTTCTAGCACCTTTTTTGTTTTGACTTTCATTGTTAGATTTGTTATATACCAACAGTCCATCCTTTAATGTAGGGGATAGATATGATGATGATAATTTTTCTAAAGTGATGTTATATTAATGAAATATGAATAAAATTGGTAAAGTTCAATATTAAATTTAGCTTGATATTGTTGTCATTAATTATAAATCTTATCTGTTAACAATTCTATTATTGTCTTTCCTGTGTGTTCCTAGTTATTGGATATCTCATTCTTGCTTTCACTTCCAGAGATTTCTGGTAAAGTAGTCAATTTTTAAAACTGCTTTCTTGAGATATAACAAAGGCATACTAATTCAATTTCATTGTAAAATTATCACTCAGGTAAATAACCATGTATATTTTTTAAAACTAAGTTTTATTTATCTTCATTTTTTAAATAAAAAAGATGTGAATAATTCTACTAAAATAGTATTGAATTATTTTGGATGTTTCAGTATACTATTATCCATTTGATAAATTGTCTTTTAAGATCACTAACTGCCAATGTGCTGTCTGTAGATCTGTAATTTACTTCTTTTGCCCTCACAGTAAGACATCAAAATAAAGAAATTAAGTAATTGAAACGAAGAGTAATTTAACTGAAAATTAAAGTGTAACTTCATAATGGGCTTTAAAATTAAATAAAACATTTGATGGAATTTTGAAGACACTTTTTATGTAACTAAAATTTAAAGTTTATGTTTCATAGACAAATTCCAACATATATGCTCCCCAAGGTGCAGAAATTCCTGTTTATTTTGTTTTTGTTGTATCCTTAGAAACTGGACTTGTAATGGGCACATAATATGTTCTCAATACACCTGTCAACTAGTTAAATAAATAAATCTATTGATGAATAAATAAGCTGGCTAGATGCCTATCTGAATGGACTACTTTTTTAAATCTGTAATTTATTCATTTCTATATAACTTTTATGTAATTTTGGAAGATAGGAGAGTGTGGAGAGTCAGTGGATGCCTGAGAACAGAATATAGTGGAAGACTAAAGATTTTGATGAAGGTGAATGGAATTGACTCTTAATAGCAAAGAATAAGTTATTAATATAAAAATAAATATATTGACAGTTTAAAAGAGAAAACACAAGAGGAGATACTGTAGAAGTAAAATTAGTTGCGGGTTAATTTTTAATTTTATGAAACATACTAATGGTGGCAAGACTTAATTCTGTTAATAATAATAAAATATTTTATGATATTACTACCTTGATAAACCTAAGATTTAATCATACAAATATCAATTGTATTTATATATACTAAAATGAAAACATAGATATCAAAATTAAAAAACAAATACAATTTAAAATCATTTAAAATAAAATAAAATTCTTAGCTATAAATTTAACAAAACCACACAGGACTTTAATTGCAAAATATATACAAAGTTGATGAAAAATATTACAGGATATTTAAATAAAGGGAGAGAGATATTGGGCTCACAGATTGGGAGATTTAATATAAAATTAATACGCTAATATCCCAAAGTTGACATGTTGGCTTAAAACAGTCCCAATCAAAATCCTAGCAAGATTTTTACTAGATTACTCTAATATGTATATAGCAACACAAAAGAACTAGACAAACTAAAATAATTATTTTATATTTTTTATTTTTTATTTTTTTTTTGAGACAGAGTCTCACTTTGTTGCCCTGGCTAGAGTGAGTGCCGTGGCGTCAGCCTAGCTCACAGCAACCTCAAACTCCTGGGCTTAAGCGATCCTACTGCCTCAGCCTCCTGAGTAGCTGGGACGACAGGCATGCGCCACCATGCCCGGCTAATTTTTTCTATATATATTTTAGTTGGCCAGTTAATTTCTTTCTATTTTTAGTAGAGACGGGGGTCTCGCTCTTGCTCAGGCTGGTCTCGAACTCCTGACCTTGAGCGATCCACCCGCCTCGGCCTCCTAGAGTGCTAGGATTACAGGCGTGAGCTACCGCGCCCGGCCTAAAATAATTATTTTAAAATAAGAATAAATGAAAAGGAATTACATTATCCAATTTCAAGATTTACTATGAATATATACATACAGAATAAAGATTGTATGATACCACGTGAGAGATAGACACATAGACATATGGAACGTAACAGAGACCCCATAAATAGACCCACACATATGCCTAACCAATTTATGACAAATAAACAAAAGCAATTTAATAAAGACAAAATTTTGAATGAATGGTGGCAGAGTAATTGGACACTCACAGGCAAAGATTTTCAAAAAACAAGACAACAACAAAAAAACAACTTGACCTACCTTTCACATCTTTTACAAAAATTCATTTAAAATTTTTATGGACTTAGCCATCAAAGAAAAACTATGAAAAATTTTAAAAAATATAAAAAAAAGTTTCAAGATTTAGGGCTGGGTAAATATTTCTTAGATAGCACACCATAAATATGATCCTTAAAAGGAAACATGGATAAATTGGACTTCATCAAAATTAAAAAACTTTTGCTTTGTCAAGGACCCTGTTAAGACAGTGAACTGACAACAGACTAGGAACAATTATTTTCATGCCACACAGCCTACAAAAGACTGCCATCTAAAAATTATAAAGGATTTTCAAAACCCAACAGTAAAAAGTCAAACAATCCAATAAAAAAATAAGAAAAAGCCATCAAGAGATATTTCAATGAAAAGGACATAAACCTGGTAAATAACCATGTGAAAAGATATTCAACATCATTAGTCATTAGAGAAACAGAAATTAAATCCTCAGGAGATAGCCTTTTACACGGGTATTAGAATGGCTGAAATATTAATAAAAAATACTGACAACACAAAACACTGGCAACAACACATAGAAATGATATGAATCCTAATTTCTGATAGTAATGTTAAAATAGCGCAAATGCTCTGGAAACATTTTGGCAGTTTTTTAAAAAACAAAACACGCAATTATTATACAACCCAGTATTATACTCTTTGGCATATTTCCTAGAGAAATAAAAATATTTGCACACAAAACCTGTACATGAATGTGTACATCTTTATTCCTAATAGCTCAAATCTGGAAACAACCCAGATGCTCTTCAATGGGTGAGGGGTTTAACAATATACAGCACATTCATACCATGGAATAGGACTTACCAGTACCAAGGAAAAACCAGTGGTACACATAAAAACACATAACATTCCAGAAAATTATTTTGAGTGAAAAACACCAACCATAAAAGTTTACGTACTCTAGAAGTTCATTTATATAACATTTTTGAAATGGCGAAATTGTTGAAGTAGGGAACAGGTTAGTAGATTACAAGGGTTGGGCAGGAGTTCAGGTAGAGGAAAGTAGAGTATCTTCACACCTAATGGGTGGGGTGGGCACCGTCTGGGGGATGGACACACTTGAAGCTCTGCCTTGGGTGGGGCAAAGACAATATGTGTAACCTAAACATTTGTACCGCCATAATAGGCTGAAATAAAAAAATTTAAAAAAAGCAACATGAGAAATTCTTGTGGAGATGGAAATATTTTGTATCTCTACTGTATCAATGTCAATGACTTTGTAATTTTACAGGATATTACCATTGGGGGAAATTGGTTAAAGAGCACAGGGGGCCTTTCTATATTATTTTTTATAATTTCATGTGAATCTAAAAGTATCTCAAAGTAAAAAAACCTAATTACTAAAAAGAGATTACATATCTATACAAAATATTAACAAAGATGCACAGAGATCTGCAAAACTTTCCAGTGATCATGGTGATTTAGAATATGAGAAATATGAAGGAGAATTTAACTAATGTAAATATGAGGATGAAAGGTCTAACATTTCTAATAGAGGAAATACACAGAAAGTAATGGCACAGAATGGTCAGCCAAATAAATTAGACCAGCTCTTTTACTAAAAACAACTGGTGTAAGTGGACTCATATATACAGACCCATATTGTCCAAAGGTCAAATGCACAGTAATTTGAAAAGTTAAACACTGAAAACATTAATACTGTTCAAAGTCTAACTATATTTCTAGAGCTAAATAGGGATATTTCATAATGAAAAAGGTATCAACCACAAAAAGAAAGCTTGAAATGTGTTTTAAATATGCTGAAAGGGAATATATAAATGAACGTAAACTTTTAAGCAATTTGCTCTGCATTTTTCAATTCCTGCACTTCTGTCAATATTCCTTAAGTACTTCTCATCACAAAAAATTATCTTATGTATGGTCTAAGTGAGGACTATCTCATCAACTTGCATATTAAATTGTAGTAAAGTTTAACATTTATATTCAGGAATGCATAAGATACTTTGAGGACAACATTATTAGAGACAATAGAGATTTTTGAAGTGTTTTTGTTGTTTTAATCAGGATTAGCAAGCTTATATTTAATCATGAATAACTATTAGATAGATTATTGAAAATATTGAAAAAGTACATTTTTATGCAGAAACACCAACAAAAATATTAGTTGTTCATTTCTTGGTAACAATTCCTTAGTCTTACCTCTCTAGCAAATTGTTACTAAAGTACAATGAAAAAGCAAGAATTAGTGTGATAGTCAACTGTTGCAATTTATACTTTATGAAAAATGATGACCTGAGGAAGAGAAGAAAGACAGTTTATTAATTAACATCCTTTTATTAACACCACTCAAAGCACTATATGGCTAATGAATTAAACACAAAACATTATGTGGGTTACCAATGTGTATGGCAAATAAGCACTATACGGTAATATAATTCTGCCTAAAGGCATACTAATATACTTTATCATACATAATCCAACATAATATAGGTGATTAAAAGTGAATAAAAGTAAGACTTATGTTTTCATTTGCTGAAAATTAATCCACTAAATAGGAAAATTGGTAAGAAATTAATGACATAGAAGTCATTTTCTCTTTCATCACATGTGAGAAACAGAAGGTAAGAATACAATGACAATATATTTAATATTAGTTAGAAGAGAACATAAGGACTAATGAAAGAAAAATAAATTTCATTTTTTCATATCAAGCTTTCTGCTGAATTTAAAATATAAATTATTGTGTTTTTCCTATTTGTTTTTCCTAGTAGAAGATATTCCATGTTCTTCATGGTTATTAAGATACCCAGGAATAAGTTATGGGTTTCAGTGTTTTATGTTTTCTTTTTTATTCTTTGCTTGCTTCATAAATTGCTTTAACAGATGTTATATATAGTCATAATATATATAATGTATTTTATAAGAATATTTTATAAGTACATTCTATATTTTATAATATACATTCCTTTTCTATTTTTAATTTGATATTCTTATTCATTCTTCACTTTTATAATATTAACCATATTGCTTTATTACTGCAGTTTGTACATTTTTCATGTGTTTATGTCTTGGAAAATTTAGGGTATGGTTTTACTAAGTGCAACAATTTTCAAACTAATCAATTTGAGATTATGTAAATTTCTGACTGCTAAATTCCTGACTCTATTATAGTCACAATGCTAATAGTATTTTCACTAAATTAAATTAAACATTCAGAATCCCAGGACACTAGGGGTAGATTTAATGCATATGATTTTGGATCTAATTAACACAACTGATATCCCTTTTTGGTACATTCATTTTTAATTAAATTAAAAACTGCTTACTCCAGTATGGTTAAAAATATCCAAAAGATATTTCATATTAAAAATAAATGCTTTTTAAAAATACACTGAGTGGTATTTATCTCAGAAACTTCTTATAAAATTGTGTAGAAAATATCAGTTTTAAAGAACTGTATGATATTTACTTTCGGTTATTACATTAGAGAAGGGACTGATATTCTTATGCCTCTAGTATTTGAAATTTCTAATCCATAACAGATAAAGCTGTTTATACAACTAAATAGATATAACTTTCCATCTATATCCCTGGTGTCCACATACATAGAAGAACACTATCCTGTTTTCAAACTTAATGAAGTTTCGTGTTTTCATGCTTTAATTAGTATTTGGATCTCCTGTCACTAATGCTTTTAGAAACTCTCTAATTCACAACTCCACCTATTTTCTTCTCTAATTAACAACTACTTCTTTCTTTGGTTTTCCTCTTACCACACTTCATAGCAAATATTTTTGTCTTTCTCCTTTATTATGTCATATTTCCTTTGAGGGCAGAACCATATCTTATTATATATTAGCATATATTGCCCTCTAAATATGTAACAGTATGCATGATATAGCTGATGGTTAAATATTTATTGAATGAGTCATCAAATACATTTTGTAAAACTTAATCTCCAATTTACTTTATTTTATGCTCCCAATAACATTTTGTATGTTTCCTAGAGCTCCCTTGATATGGTAACACATAGTAGGTGGCTTAAAACAGAAATTTTTCTTTCATAGTCCTTGAACTCAGAAGTCTGAAATAAAGGTGTTAGTAGGGGCATGCTCCCTCCCAAGGCTCTAGGAAAGAATCCCCCCTTTCTTTTTCCAGCTTCTGGTTGTTCCTGGTATTTTGTGTCTTGCAGCAATACGGCTCCAATCTCCTTCTCCATCTGCACTTAGCCTTGTTCTCACCATGTCTTCTCCCTTCTTATAAGGATACAGTCATTGGGTTTTGGGCCAAACTCAAATCCAGGATGATTTTATTATGAGAGCCTTAATATCTGAAAAGAGGTATGTTCCAAAAAAATCAGATTCTGAGGTTTCAGGTGGGCATGAATTTTGAGGAAACACTATTCAACACACTATAGTGTTTCACATAGATTTGAATTTAGTTGCTATTTAAAAATATTACGTAAATTGGTAAAAAGAATTTTATTTAGTTTATGTCTTTATAATAAAACTAAAAATCTAAGGAAAAAAGACATCCTATAAAAAAGACTTCTGCACTCGAATATTTTAGCAGAACAATTCCCAATTGCAAAGATGTGGAGACAACTCAAGTGTCCATCAATACATGAGTGGATTAATAAAATGTGGTACATGTATACCATGGACTACTACTCAGCCATTAAAAAAAAATGATGAACTACCTATTATATTATCCCGAGTGGAGCTGGAGCCCATTCTTCTAAGTGAAGTATTACAATACTGGAAAAACAAGCACCACATATACTCACCATCAAACTGGTATTAACTGATCAACACTTAAGTGCACATATAGTAATAATATTCATCAGGTAGGTTTCAGGCAGATGGTGGGGGGAGAGGATGGTTATATACACACATAATGGGTGCGGTGCACAAAGTCTGAGGGATGGACATGCTTGAAGCTCTGACTCAGGTGGGGCAAGGGCAATATACATAACCTAGACATTTGTACCCTCTTAATATGCTGAAATAAATAAAATAAATTAAAAAAAAAAAGTGGTATATCTATACACACACACAAATGCACGCACGTGTGCACACACACACACACACACACACCCTTCATGGAATACTACTCAGACATAAAAAACAATAAAATAATGTTTTCTGCAGCAACTTGGATGGAACTGGAGACCATTATCCTAAGTGAAGTATCTCAGGAACAGAAAACCAAATGCAACATGTTCTCACTTACATATAAATGGGAGCTAAATTATGGCTGTGTATGGGTCATACGGAGTGGTATAATGGACTTTGGAGACTGAAATGGGGGGGGAGGGTGGAAGAGAGTGAGGGATAGAAAATTACCCATTGGGTACAATTTGAGCAATGGGTACACTAAAAGCCCACCTTCACCACTTTACAACATATACATGTAACAAAACTGCACTTGTACCCCCTAAATCTATTGAATTTTAAAAAGTATGATTCTATTCTTATAAGTTTCAACTAGGAGACTAGAAGTGTCAACCCTTGAAGTCTAAACTCCAAATAATGGGAAATAGAGGGAAATGGCAAGAAAATCATTTTTAAAATAATTGTTCAAAAAAATCCCCCAAGCTAAAGAATATGATTATGCCCTTATTATTAACAGGGCATTATCAGGACCACAAACAATGGATGAAAACTGTCTTGCACCAGGACATGTCATCATGAAATTTATGAAGACTAAGGATATAGGCAAGTTTCCACAAAGTTTGTAGAAGAAAAATTTGAAAAATTTTCATATGGTACATGTAATACATACAAAACACTTAAATAGTGTTTGGAAAATAGTAAATGCTATACAAGCATAGCGTGTCTTCCTAATGGTAGAAGTGATGATAGTCATGCTAGTGACTGTTTAAAAAAACATTTTTGCAGTGAAGTATTTCCAGATGTGAAGATACTTGTTTAGGTACAATACCTGATGTTACTTGGATTTGCTTATTATATACGGGATTAAATTGTGTTAAAATATATTGGCAATAATGTTTATCTTTTAAGATTCTGAAATTCAAATGCACACAGGTTCATGTAGAGCAATGTGAGATTATCCTTGTAAATTTATCTTTAAATTGCAGATATGGCTCTGTTAGTTCTGTGTAGAGATGAAATTGTTTCCTGCTAAAACCACCTAAGGATGAAATTAAACATACTTTAACTGGGCTATAACCATGGGAGGTCTCTGAAGAGTCTGTTTGTGTAAGAAATGTATGAATTACTTCTCTTACCTCCTGAGGTGCTCCGTGATGATGACCTGTATTGAAGAAATAGTAAATGCTTTATAACTTCCCCCAAATAGACAAAGATTAAAAAAAAGTAAAATGAATAAAATATAAGCAAATTTGACCTCCAAAAAGATTTCAAATGAGAAGAGTTTTCAAATAAACAATTTTTCTGTTATTTAGGCCATTAACTATTAATAAGAAAGCATGCTTTTAATAGAAGGGTTTGACTTGTGAGTGTGGGCACACGCACATATATTTATTTGCTTAGGAGAAAATATTTATTTTTATCACAGCTGTTAAAATGTTAAAATCTCATTCTTAACATATGCAAACATTAAATTTTGCTACTTGAGTGCTTATAGGCAAAAAAATATAACTTCCATGGACAGAATGATACTAAATTTTGCAAAATTGAAAAAAGTCAATCTTAAAATACCAGAGAAATAAAGATAGCACTGAACATAGCACTGAATAGTTTTGATTTTTATAATTTTATGCCATATTATCCAAACCACAAAAAGTAGTACTTCTGTTATATGACTTGAAATCTTTAGTTTTACCAATCCACATGTTACTAATATTATAATATTCTTATATTTAAAAAATGCTTTGTTGAGAAAAATATATTATAATAGAATTGTGAAAATTTTTTGATTTACAGTCTCTCTTTAAAATTTGAATGATCTTGTTACATTAATTTTTACTTTAAAAATGATAATTTTCATTTCTAATATCAGATATTAATATATAAGACAAATAGAGCAAGAAATACAGGTTTACTTTAAATGTTTTTTTCTATAATCCTTTTGTTATAAATATAAAATAACCATCTCATTTAATTAAAAGGAACACAAAGAATTTATAAAAGATTTGTATTAATATTTAAAAAGTAGTTGACATGGTACTTTTTCTTAAAACAGACTTTACGTAAGACGAATAAGTCCTAGAGAGCTGCTGTACAGCCTCGTGCCTCTGGTTAACAATAGTATTGTTTATACTTACACGTTTAATAAGAGAATAGATCTTAAGTTTTCTCATCACCAAAAATAATAACAATAACTAAAAAGAGAGAAAGAAAGCTTTTGGGGGTGAAGGATATGATCATGGCATAGATTATGCTGATGATTTCACAGGTGTACACTTATTTCCAAATTGATCAGGTTGTACACATTAAATATGTACAACTTTTTGTATCTCAGTCATACCTCAATAAAGTCAGTAATAAAAAGACACAAAAGTTCTAATTATTTCCATTTCCTATCAAGTTCAAAATAAGGCTATTTTTTCTGTTCAATATGTTATCCTTAAAAATTATGATATTAATACTATAGTGACTAGTCTCTAAATCTTACATTTCAATGACTTACCACAAATGAAATTTTAAGAAATATTTGAGAAAATTATTATACTGTAAAATTTCTGTGAATGAAATATGACATGACAAATCCCCAAAAATACATTCATTGGTTTCAAGAAAGTAAAATACACATTTGCACAAGCTCTATTGATAAAGCAATTTTATGAAGTTAAATACAAACTGAGGTGTTAGTGAAAGTAGGAAATATTTTATGATGTAGAAAACAAATTAATGTTAAAAGCCATAAAGGGATTGTAATGTTACAGTATAAAAGAGAAAGATCAAATATAATAGCCTATAAGATGAGGGAGGGGACAAAATTGAGTTTCCAATGACAGGAAAGTTCTTGCAGCCTCTAGAAAGTTTTAGGAGTAGAGGTGACACATATAGAGAATAAATAAATAATGAAATTATTTCAAGTAGATAGTTATAAGATGTTTGATGACCACAATAGGAAATACCTGTATCACAAGAATAGAAAAACAAGCACCACGTGTACTCACCATCAAATTGGTACTAACTGATCAACACTCATGTGCACATAAAGTATTAATAGTAACACCCATTGGGTGTCGGGCAGGTGGGAGGGGGGAGGAGGGGATGACTATATTCACACATAATGGGTGCAGTGCTCACTCTCTGGAGGATGGGCACACTTGTAGCTCTGACTCAGGCAGGGCAAAGGCAATATATGTAACCTAAACATTTGTACCCCTGTCATATTCTTAAATTAAAAAAATCAGGGTATATAGCAGAGCACTGGAAAAGCAAAGCAAAAGATAACATGCACAAAACTGTAGCATAATAGACAAGAAGTAACAGTCAAAGAATTAAGAGAAGACATATAAAAGCAAGATCTGGGTTTGCTATATTTAACCAAAACTGCATTAACCAGGTTCTGAGAACATGCACAGGGAGTAACCATGATTTAGTAGACCACGTGATATGAAACTGATAGAATAACAAAGAGCAGCCTTGTTAGAACAACTAGTTAGGTATCATTTGCCTGCATGTAATGTCTTTTAATAATTAATAATAAAAATATTTTATATTATAATATCCAAAGTTATGTATTAGATTAGAAATACTGAACAGAAGGATTATTTTAATGCAACTATTAATAATATATAAATAGAATTTTTAAATCTTAGAAGATGTTTGCTTAACCTATATACAGCTTTGGCCAATAATGCACCAAATTGTTAAATAATAGAACTTACTACAGACTAAGGGTAAATTTTAGTCATCGAAGCCCATAATACATTTGTAGTAAGAAAGATATTGAAAAAAATAACAAAATATAATTTGCTAAGGTTCATTATAAGGTTCATTACACATAATATGAAATTTTGTTTGGATGCTAAAATGGTAATATTTTCATTTTGATAATACAAAAAAGTAAAGTGCTTATTATTCTTGTATTAGTTGCTATTAAACAGAACTTAGGAAAACTGTTAATTAGATGAGTAGGTCTAGTACTTTATCTTCTGTTTGATCTGAATATTACATTATTTATATTATCACTTTATTTATATGAATATTGGCAGCATGAGTCATAATGGAATAAAAATTCAAAGAACATTCTGATCGATATCTACTGTCTATCATATATAATGCTTTGAATTACAGATTTTAACATTATTGACTATGAAATCTCTCTAATGGAAATAAAAAAGATATTTGTTCAAGTGTTTGGCCAATTCAAAATATGTTAAAGATTATAACACTTAATCTCTGAATATTGCTCAAATTAGATCCAATGGAATCAATAAACAGGGTACAATTTCCACTGATGCCAAGATAAGAACATTGGAAGGAACACAAAACAATAAAAAATAAAATAAACTTAACTGTTATGTACCATAGCTGAAAGCTTAAACTTGATGATTGTATGGGGGCTTACAGAAAAAATCAACAATTCAAATAATATCAAAAGACCAACATAGATGAGTTGTTGTAAGGAAAATCTTGCTTCAACTTCATTGGCATTACACAGATAATATCTGCTATAAGAACTGTGTCTGAACCATTGCTTAAGGACAGACAATTATGATAATGAGGATATGATCGGTACATGTGTAAATGACACCTGGAGATCACACAGAGCAGGTGATTGGGAAACCTAGTTGAGTATTACACTCATGCACAAACACACACACAAATGGTAATAAATGTAATTTGGCTACAAAGAATGTCCAATGGTAATCAACTCAAGGACTCTTTGACACCCAGAAGGAACTTTGCATTATACAGTTACCAGCTACAGGCAAATAACACACCTTTAGGTGTATTTTCATCACTACAAGCACCCCATAATGTTCATGATGGCAGATATTTTTGTCTTCTTACACTGCTGTACCCCTAATGCCAAGAACAATACCAGAAATGAGGTATATATTCAAAATAATATTTGTTGTAAGAATGAATGTCATAGCCTATAAAAATCAGCCACATTGACTGGAAGTAGTTTAAACTAAAACATACATCTTATAATTCAAGCATAGAACCCAGTGTCTGGAAAGACTGGGAAATATAGAAAATGTTGAACTAAGACTATGGTTGTGAGAGGTTTAAGCAAGATCATGTGATCCCTAGAACTCAGAGTTCAAGGCCATAGCAGAGTAAGCAGCACAGTTGATTTGGTAGTTAATTATACAAACTATTATTCCAGGGACACTTCTGACAATATAATTAAAATTAAAAAGCTTAAAGTTGGTACAAAGACCCAATATTTATACAAATGCTTCAGTAGCAATGCAGGACATGATTTTGAATGAGATCATGTGTTTTCCCAATAGCTCTCATGAGCTATTCAGAGGGGTAGCTGACATTTTTTGTTGGTTAAGTAAGACAAGTAACTTACATACCCCTTGACAATATACTTGTGTTCTTCGGACATGAGACTCAGGACCCTGACTGTACTCATATAAAGGTGAGAACAAAGGTAGACAACCAATGAAAATTAGAAGACTTGGGTTTTCTGGGAGAAATAAAAATTGTATTCCAATGAGTTAAATTATGTGAGGAAACTAAGAAGTTTGGAAAGACAAATTATATTCAAGACCAGGAATTATTAATAAAAGTACCATATTAGAAAACAAAAAGAAGTTGTTAACTCATTCAGTGATCTTCCAAGGCCCCATATTCGGCAAAATTCTGTTGAAGACAAATTTGAAGTACTCTCATGGAAACAGAAGCCTGGAAAAGCACAGCCCTGTTTTTGGCCACTTTTGTGTACAACTCTTTTTTCCCAAAGCTATTTATTTGAAAAAATAACTTTTCTTTTTTTTTTTTATTATTGTGAAATATTTTTTATTTCAGCGTATTATGGGGATCTAAATGTTAAGGTTACATATATTGCCTTTGCCCCGCCTGAGTCAGAGCTTCAAGCATGTCCATCCCCCAGACGGTACGCACCACACCTGTTAGGTGTGAATATACCCATCCCCTCCTTCCACCCCCCACCTGTCTGACACCTGATGAATGTTACTACTATATGTGCACATAAGTGTTAATCAGTTAATACCAATTTGATGGTGAGTACATGCGGTGCTTGTTTTTCCATTCTTGTGATACTTCACTCAGTAGAATGGGCTCCAGCTCTATCCAGGATAATACAAGAGGTGCTTGATCACCACTGTTATTTGTGGCTGAGTAGTACTGTATGGTATACAAGTAACACACTTTCTTAATCCACTCATGTATTGATAGCAGCTTGGGTTGTTTCCACATCACTGCATCATGAATTGTGCTGCTATAAACATTGAGGTGCAGGTGTGTTTTTACAGAATATCTTTTTTTCCTTTGGGTAGATGCCCAATAATGGGATTGCTGGATCAAATGGTAGTTCTACTTTTAGCTCTTTGATGTATCTCCATATTACTTTCCACAGAGTTGTACTAGTTTGCAGTCCACCAGTATTGTATGAGTGTTCTTATCTCTCCACATCCACACCAACATTTATTGTTATGGGACTTTTTGATAAAAGCCATTCTCACTGGAGTTAAGTGATATCTCATTGTGCTTTTGATTTGCATTCCCCTGATGATTAGAGATGTTGAGTATTTTTTCGTATGTTTCTTGTCCATTAGTCTGTAAGGAGGTGAAAGACCTTTACAGGGAAAACTATGAAACACTGAGGAAGGAAATAGCAGAGGACGTAAACAAGTGGAAAACCATACCATGCTCATGAGTCGGCAGAATCAACAGTGTTAAAATGTCTTTACTGCCCAAAGTGATCTACAGATTCAATGCAATCTCTATTAAAATATCAACATCATTTTTCACAGATCTAGAAAAAATAATTCTACACATACAATTTGTTCCAGGTGGCAAAGGAAACTTTTGATTCAGACTAAGGAAGAATTGGTCATGAATATTTCTTACTACTCAGAGAAATAAAATATGTGATCCCTGCCATAATGAATTGCTGGAACTTTAACAGTAACTTAGAACAGCTGTTCTAAGAATTCTTTCTCCCCTTTCTCAATGGCATTTCCTACTGAAACTGCAGAGCCTTGACAGTGGACATTTGCAGTCTAAGTAAGAAGACCGACTGCCTCAGCCATGGGTATGATTTGGTGGTTACTCAGGAACTATCACAGAATCGATGATTCATTTTCTTCCAAGGCCTTACTCTGGAATTCACTCTTTATAGTAAAAGTAAAGAGGATAAAAGCTCTCCCAGTAGCAGGGGGTGGAAGAGGTTTTGTTCAGCCCAGGGAACAGAGAGGCAGCTGGCCTGAATACAGAGCACTCTGATTAGATCAGCACAGAGCAGAGCTGCTGCAGCACAGTCACAGTGGGGAAAGGTCACTCCTGGGGTAATAAATAACTGGCAACAGTGTGACTTTTGGAGGAAGCAACCTTTTCTAATACAATGGAGAAAACATTCATCCTTATAGTAATGTCTGAGCAACTGCAGAGAGGACATAAAAGAAGTTTCAGCAAATAGTAAGTTCTCTGAAAAGAGACACTGGCATGACGAAGACTGTAGACCTGTGTTAGGATTCTCCTGGAGTACAGCAGAACAAATGGATGAATAAAGGCCATCTGGAACAGATGAAAAAACAGTCTCTTTAAACATGCAGGGTTTAGGGTTCTCACAAGCTTCTGACGAAGATGGCCATAAAGTTCCCCGAAGCTTGACTCAAATTTAGACTGCTTTCTTCTTGACTGGAGGCCCTGATCTCCCTTTTTCTAGAGCATTTTCTCTTTTAGATTGAAACACACCAATTATATTTATGAGTCCATAATGTTATTCAAACAAAAACAATATTGTAGTTATTTATGTTACTCAAATGACATCATTGGAGAAAGCTTTGTAAATAAACTCATCATATTGAAAACTTTAAATAGAGAGGTGTGAACATTTATCTTGCCTTTTCTATACGCACCGAACCTGACGATAATCAAATAGTTTATGAAGGGAAGTTATTCTTCATGGAAACATTCCAGCTAATCAATGAAAATAAAAGTACAAAGTTAGAGTATCACAAACAGTATTACATTTTGGCAACCCCGAATAAAATGATGGATCAAAGCTACAGTCATCAACAGCTGCTAACATTTGAAAAACAGACATTGTATACTTCCTCAGAGAAGTATACAACACAACCTATTAGATGTTCTTGCCAAAACTTTAAACCTGAATCTAATTAAACATTGAGATATTGTCAGGGTTGATTTTTTGAGGGGTGTTGCCCCGGTTCTTTGGCTCCTGGCTTGGAAGAATCACAAGCCAGGGAGTGCGACAGAGGGATGACAGACACTTAACGTTTCCACACAAGCAGCTTCTATTGCAGGCTTTTCCACACAGAAATAGAAAGCAAAAGTGCATTTCCTCAGGGGAAATGGGTCTATCTCTGCAGTGGAGATGAGCTGGGGGTTTTATCACACTTGTACTTTTATGTGTATACCTTTATGATATGCTAAATGGTGAGTGGAATATTCATCATTTCTCTGGGAAAAGGGTGGACAGTCCTTAGAGCTAAGGACCTTCCCCATTTTTATCCTTATGAGGTAACTTCCTGGGGTTGTCATGACATTTGTAAACTGTCACTGGTGGCACTGGCGGGTGTGATTTTTACTATATTAATGTATCGTAATGGGGAAAAGGTTACTTTTGAACTTCAGCTCCTAGTTTCTGCACATGCTCCTGCCCAGGAAAAGTCCCTAACCACAAGTTCCTGTTGTTGAGAGTTTGGTTCTAAATGCTCATTGGCCTCCTCATTTTTGCCCCCCTCCTCTTTTCCTGTGGTTAGCGCTGCCAACCTGCACCTGTCCCCAACAATATTATTGACAGAAAATATAGAAGACAGGCGTTAGCAGACAACACAGGATTGCAATCAACAAAAAACTGCAGTATTGAAAACTTTAAATGACAAATAAATCATTTTTCCCCCAATAAAACAGGTGCAAGACAAAAACATATAATGGGGCAACCAATACATTAAAATAGTTTTAAGAAATATGTCAGTACAACTGCAGCATATGAATTTGTTTGTATCTTGATTTGAAAAAATAACCATATAAAACGAATTAAAAGTATATTAAGAAATTACTGGGTTTTTTAAACTATGGAACTAGTATTATGAATTGGGTTTTAGAGATTTGAATGTAGAATTTGAATATGGATTATATATTACATAGTTTCAAAATTAAATGTTGAGTGTGCTGATTGTGTTACAGGTAGTAAGATAATGTCCTTATATTAGGAGATATTTACTAAAACATTTATGATAAAGTATTAGGATGCCTACAAATTACTTTCAGGTGGCTTAGAAAGAAAACAATAATATGGTGGGGCTAATTTGCAAATTGGTAACAAAAATGCATGTCAAAACCTCAGTCTCTAACTAGGCCTTCCAGTAGAAAAGATAGGGATTCTAGTTTGAATGAGATGGAGTAAGATCACTTTACTCTGCATCTGCCAATTAACGCACCTATAAGAACTTGGATAGAATGCACAAGCCACTATTGGTAGACTCAGAGAAGTAGTAACAGGGAGATTTGTGGAAGAGACCAGAATTCAAATTAATGTAGAACTAGTGGTGAGTTTACCTATGTTTTCTCTCCATTATCTTCCAGCCAGGTTTCAACACAAAATGAAAGGCAGAATTGGACATTGTCATGGACAGAGAGGGCTTCAGGAGCAATAGAAAAGCCAGACACAGAAATTTAAAAACCTCATGGTCTTACTTATATGTTGACTCTAAAAATGTCAATTGCATAGAAGCAGAGAGTAGGGAGATAGTTACCAGCGGCAGGGAGGTGAGAAGAAATGTGGAGATTGTCAAAGGGTACATGGTTGCAGTTATATAGGCTAAATAAGCCTAGAGATATATAGCATTGTGACTATAGTTAATAATACTACAATCAATATATACTGGGAGTTTGCCAAGAGAGTAGATTTCAAGTCTCATAAAAAAAAAAGTAATTATGTGAGGATATGGATATGTTTGTTTGTTTCATTCAGTAATAGTTTCACTATGTGTATGTATCTCAAAATGTCATGTTGTACCCCTTTATATAGTTTTTATTAAAAGTATGAATATAAAGAGTAATAGATAGCAATTGTTAGGGAGAAAATTGCTAGGGTATTTTGTAATAGAGAAATTAGTCTGAAACCATTTGAGCCACTGATCAATCTGAAATTACTAGATGTGAGACAACTAGATTGTATATGACTCATGATGCAATATAATAGGAAGTAACCAGTACCACCTATAAAATACTTTTGCCTTTGAAATAAAATCTGAATCTCACCAAAGCTCTAGCTCTAATTGTCAGTTTATAATGCTAGCACAAACACTTAAACAAATTACAGTGAAGCAATTGGTCATATTCATAGTGTAGGATATTTCACACAACAAATGACCTAGTTTATCTAATAAATTAATAGCTTCAAAAAGCAGGTCTGGGGTTAAATGCTTAAGTGTAAGACTTAAAAGTGTAAAACCACTAGAAGTAAATATAGGGAAAAAGTCATGACATTGATCTAGGCAATGAGTTTTTGTATATAACCTCCAAGTATATGCAATGAAAGAAATAGATGAAATGGAATTATATCAAATTAAAAAGCTTCCATGAAGCAAAGAAAACAATGAAGTAAAGAGACAAACTGTAGAATGGAAGAAAATATTTGCAAACCATACATCTGATAACGGACTAATATCCAAAAAAGGAAATATAAGGAACAAAAGCAAGAAAACCAATAACCTGATTTTAAAAATGGGCAAAGGACCTGAATAGGAATTTCTCAAAAAAAGACATACAAATGGCCAACAGATACTTAAGGAAAAAAAGCTCAGCATCATTAATCTTCAGAGAAATGCAAATTAAAATCACCATAGCTATCACCTTGCACCTGTGAAAATGGCCATTATCAAAAAGATAAAAGAGAAGTGTTGTTGAGGATGTGTGGAATAAGGAATCCTGATACACTGTTGATATGAATGCAAATTAGTACATGATAAACAGTATGGAGATTCTTCAAAAAATTATAAACAAATTATCATACGATCCAGCAGTTTCACTACTGGGCAGATAGATATACAAGGGAAATGGAATCAGTATGTTTAAGAGATTTCTGCACTCCCCTGTTCATTGTAGCGTTATTCACAATATTCAAGCTATGGAAGCCACCTAAATTAATTAAGAAAGAAAAAATGAGAGGGAGGAAGGTAGAGAAGAGGGGCAGGGAAGGGAGGAAGGAAGGAAGGAAGCTAGGAAGTCACTTGGAGGGGGAGGGAGAGGGAAACGAAGGAGAAATGCACTATTAAGAAAACCATGTACTTTCTCCAACCTTCCAATTTCTCCTCTGCTGGGCTGGAGAAGGAATCAAGGGAGGAAGGCAAAAGAGTCCAGTACTGGTGTGGGCCTGGACCATGCTGTTAGTGTACCTTGTGCAGTCACAGTGTAGAAGAATGGATAAGAGAGTATGAGAAGGGGCTTTGTGGTATGAGCAGAACCAGTTAAGAAAGCCTCTCAGTTTCTGAGAGTTCCCAATAGGCCATGGAGAACAGCTAGAGAATTGGCTGTGCTGGAAATAATGAGATGAATATGTATCATGAGCTAACTAAACCAGAGAACTCCTCATGCCTGGCTTGGTAGAAATGGTATGGACTACGTAGTTCTCAAATCAGAAATCCCCTTTAATCACATGATACTCGGGCTTGAGAACGAGATGTCATTCTAACAAATATGTGACTGTATTTAACCTATGTATTCTGCAGAAGTCCTGAGAGGATAGTACTAAAATTAAATTTGTGAGATTGTGTTTTCTGCTACTAGACGGTCCAACACATTTTAAGAATTAAAACTAGATTATCCAGAGCCATGTTTTCCAGAGAATAAACTGATAACACTTATTTTGTGAGATTTGTCCTGATAAAAAGGTTTAGGGTTAAAATGTGTTGGGAAATGCTTGAAAATATACATCACCTTTTTGAATTTCACATAACACCCATAACATGGAGTAGCATATTGGTATCACATGAAATGCACTTCAGAAGAATTGATCCAGAGGAATATATAGGCTACATATTTCTTCATTGTATTTCTCTCTACGGTAAGATTCTTTTTCATAGCTGAAAAAAGCACATTGGAGAAATAATTTTTGAAGATTTAAAATCAATAAGAAATTTTATTCTTCTAACCTATAGTTGATTTATTCTTTTCCAAAATATATTGGATATCTGTAAGAAAAGAGAATTTATGCCAATAAATTAAAATAAAATGTGGAAAAATAGAAAGATTATTCCCTAGCATTTGACTGAGGTTCATCAAGATATTCATGAGAGATGCATTTACTACAATAATTCATCAGATATAACTGCTCTTGTTTAAGCACAGTCTATTAGAGGTCATTTTATTTACAAATCTATCCAGGCATCAGAACATTTAAAAAAGGAAACAAAGAGACAGAACACAATATTTTAAAATAATTTTTATTACAGCTGTTCCCTAGTTATAGTTTTAAAATAACTGGTAAACCATGTATAAAAATAGCATCATTTCCGATATATATCCTTAGAGTTTTCACTTTTAGAGATTGCATTCCTCTAATAATTTCAGTTAGACAATATATAAATCATTATATGTGACATGAGAATGTGTGGGTTATGTGTGAGTGTAGACACACAGGTGAAATGATTATTAATATTCTAACTTCAAAAACATGTTGGAAAATTGTGGAAAAGAAAACAAAATCATCCTGATTTTTAATCAACATAAATTGCAATAATTTCTTAATATATCCATTGAAAAATAGTCCTGATATATTTTATAGTAGCAATGCAATATAGAGAATAGTAGCGCAGAAAAAAGGAAACTGCTTAAAATTCAGATCAGATTGACCTGAATAATTAATGTTGTTACACAGAGGCCATAAAGATCACTCCTTGTATGCAAAAATATTTCTTCATTATATTAAAGTAAGAATATGGTGATCATGTTGATGCATGCTTCAGAGTATGGGATATAGAAAGAAAGTTACATTTACTTATAATGGAATCATTTTGTTTACATGCTATTAAATATATTGAATAAACTATATTCAATTTTACAAAAATGTATGTTTATTTAACTTGCAGGTCTTATAAAATGAAAGAACAAGATAAATATATAAAGAGCATCTATTTTACAATAGTTTTTATTTCAAATAAAGTACATTTTAAATCAACTTTAGGTAGTACAAATATATAAACTTCAAAATTTTGTCTTATATGCCTGTTTGGTCAATGTATAAAGTATATTAAACACCTGCTTCATATTATGAAAGAATAAAATATCATACTAACTACAGGCAAGTCAATATTTGTAAATATTTCTAAACTAATTATGGCCTCCTATACACAATAAAAATTAATAGGAAAATTATTTTATCAGATAATGGGCTTCACTACAGATCTTGAGTTTGAGTTTTTCAGTTAAAAAAAAATATTTGCCACAGTCCTAATTAGAATCTCTTTGGAAGTAGTAATGAATTATAATTTCATAGTGAGCATGTTTTTCAGTATGTGTATGGGAGAGAGTAGAAAATGTATATATCCAGAACTGGCATCATTAAAAGCACAATGCCAATAGTGTCAATGTATAAATATTTTCAGAAATCCCTTTCATTAAATCTAATGTGTGGAAAATATATGCAAACTTATTTTTCATTGCTTTTCTTATGTTACAAAAAGAATACTTGGAGGTGATCCAGTGACTAAAATATTTTATTCCTTTTGAAGAACAGACACCACAGGAGTTATTGCAACATATTTTCCTTTTTGTGTTGCCAATAAACATATTTTTGTTCATTTTTTTTGGCACTACCAAGAAAAAAAAGTATTTCAATTAAACAAGGTCTGTCTCCAAAGAATGTGCAAAAGGGAAGCTGATAATTTTATGTTAAATACCAACCTGACACCTGTAATCCCAGCTACTGGGGAGGCTGAGACAGGAGGATCATTTGAACTCAGGATTTTGAGGTTGCAGTGAGCTATGATCATGCCACTGCATGCTAGCCAAGGAGACAGAGTAAGACCCTGTCTCAAAACAAAACAAAACAAAAACAAAAACATCAGTACAAATGAATAATACATGTGAATACTCATTCCAGAATTTCCTATTGTCCTATAAGTGTTAAAATGTTGTCTAAGTTTCCCTAATTGCTCAAGAGCTGTAGAATTTTTAATTATGTATTTGTCATATGAAAATAAATGTACATGTGGATAAAATATCAGGAGAATGTACCAAAATGTATGAAATGGAGATAAAGACACTATTGTTTCCATAGTAACAATATGTTTAGCCAGTTGCTGTGGCACTATGGTAAGCGAAGAGAAAAAATATGGAGTGCATAGAAAATATAAATTTACAAAATTAAAAGTTCATACTGATAAAGTCGGTACCTGACTATGACAACCCAGATTGTCCTAATTCTGTTTGGAATCAGGATCCTGTTTATTTTTATAGTTTGGTTTATAAAGAACTAGACAGGTCTATTGTGCCAAGTTTTATGAAGACTGTTGTCATTTTTGAAATACGCTTGTCTGGTCTCCGTAAAGTTTTTGCAATGATTAAATAAAATGAGACAATTTTGATAAAGTGCTCTGTAAATTGTAAAGAGCTACACAAATTCATCACTAGAATTCTTTCAAATCTTGATAATAAAAGTCTGGCACTTCTCTTGTTAGTTCACATATAAGAGTCTTCGCATAAAATTAAGTTATTTAGTTCATTTTATTTTGCACCAGAAGCTGATTTCCTTCAAGTTTTTTCCCAAATATGTAAGTCTAAATTTCATTTTTTACACCAGAAAAACTCAAAATTAATACATAGCACACATGAAGAGTGTAATAGATGTAAGAGCAGAGTGAGGCTATGGCCTGTGACTAGTCTTCTTAGGGTAGAAAAAAAATTGCTAAATCTGACCATCCAGCACCATGTGGATAATTTCTTAGCTTTCTACTGGCAGAGCTGATCTAATGAAATATATGTGAAAGTAACGGTTTCTTCACTTGATGATTAAATTTAGAGAAAAGAATAATGTTTGGGCCATTGCTTTATGTCTCTACTTTAGAAATTATTTATTTATTTAAGAATACTATGGGGGTACAAACGTTTTGGTTACATAAATTGCTTTTATATTGTTTGAGTCAAAGGTATAAGTGTGCCCATCCCCCAGATAGTGTGCATTCTACCCGTTAGGTGTGAATTTATCTATTCCTTCCTCCCCGCTCCCACCTGCTTGATTTCTGATGAATTTTATTTCCATATGGGCACATAAGTGTTGATCGATTAGTTCCAGTTTAATGGTGAGCACAAGAATAGAAACCTTTAAAAAAATACAGTTGAATCCTCAGTGCTTAATTATACTTTTTCTACCACTATTCGAAATGCATAGAAAATTTTATGTGAGTAAATGAACTAATCACAGGAGCCAGGGGATTAAATTACTGATTATTGTCACTTTTTATTTACCATATTTAGAGACTTGAGTAAATGGTGGCAGGTTAATTGCTATTCTCAGTAGCCTTGAGATTGCCCAATAAAGCTTAAAATTGAATGAAAAAAAGGTGTAAACTACCCCCCCTTTTTAAACAGTGCATCAGGATTTAGCAGCAGGCACTCCCCACCTCAGTAGCCTGTTGCTCTTAACAATCCATAAAATACTCTTTATAATCACTGCTGCTGATGCAGCTGCTCTACAAGATGCTAGCTAATGTTCTAATTTATCTAAAATTGACCAATGAATTGATGGATTGATCTATCCCCTAACAAAAATCCAATGAGATCCAATCCGCTAACAAAAATCCTCCTCTGTCAAGCCCAGAGGAGACACAAGGAAGGCAGGCAGCATTAGCCTAAAGTTACACAATTGGGAAGTGTTGGAGAGAGGTTTCAATGCCTGGAGTGTGATTCAGACTCTATAGTTTATAACTCTAAACTCCACACATTTTGCTTACTTCAGCGACAGAGTTTGAAGTGATGGGGGTATGAGAAGAGTGATTTGTTATAGAATTTGTCTGCAGAAGCATTTGGGGAAAGTATACATTGATGTTTTCATAAAGTGTTTATCTCTCAATATGCTGTATTTGTCAAGGCACTACAGGCAGTCCCCAGATTAGAGATGGCCTGACTTATGGCATTTCATACTTAGACATGGGCTGCCAATTTTCCCTGTAAAGATAATTTAGAATTAAATACATGAGTGGATTAATAAAATGTGGTATATGTATACCATGGAGTTCTACCCAGCCACAAGAAACAATGGTGATATAGCACCTCTTGTACTATCCTGGACAGAGCTGGAACCCATTCTACTAAGGGAAGTATCCCAAGAATGGAAAAATAAGCACCACATTATAAGAGGAGGAAATTAAGACACCGATGGGTACAGAATGAAAACCATGTGAAGACACAGGGAGTAGACAGCCTCTACAATCCAGGTGGAAACGTCCCCCGTCTGGGAGATGGACACGCTTGAAGCTCTGACTCGGGTGGGGCAAGGGCAATATACGTAACCTAAACATTTGTATCCCCATAATATGCTGAAATTAAAAAAATAATAATAATTAAATTAATATTTCAGGAGCTAGTTTCTTCCACACATGTTAACAAACCTGGACGGCATAAGTGGTTCTTTGGTGCAGCATCTTTACTCTAGTGGCTGGTCTCATTGTTTATACCATTGCTATGCACAGCATCACCTTCATCTTAACATTTTATTCAATTTTGTCAGTCTGTGAGATAAAGAGGTACATAGAGCAAAGTCCAAAAGGCTCCTGAATATAGGAACTCTTGTCCCCGTGGAGTTGGGATGCACCACCCTTCTTGCAGGTATATGTGTTCACCAGCCCAGAAGCTCTCCAAACCCCATAGTTTAGGGATTTATGCGGAGACTTCATTATGTGAGCATAATTGATTAAATTTTCAGCCCTTCTCCACTCCTCAGAGGATGGGGATTAGGACTGAAAGTCCAAACCTTGTGTCATAGCTTGGTCTTTTTGGTGACCAGACCCCATCCTGAAGCTACCAGGAGCCCACCAAGAGTTACCTCATTAAAAACAAAGATGTTTCTGTCACCTAGGAAATATCAAAGAATTTGGAAGTTCTTAGTAAGATATTTTTATCACCTCATGGCTCAGGAAATTGTAAATTTTAAGAGTCCTGTGTTAGAGAACCAGGATTAGATATCAGGCATGCATTTCTTATAATATCATACACCTGTGATCTCTCTAGCAGAGGGTTGTCCAGCCACCCCTTGATGTTCTTTCCAGAACATACTTTCTTATTATGTTGCAATATAGAGACACTAATAATTTTCTAAACCTTCAAGTTCTGGTTCATTTTTTGCTTAACAATTTCTTCAATTTATCTATCACCTCTCATGATTTACTATAAGCAGCAGCAAGAAACCAGGACACATTTTCAACACTTTGTTTAGAAATATCATTAGCTAATTATCCAAGTTCATCACTTAAAAGTTCTACTTTCCCCAAAACACTAGTACACAACTTTTGTCTCTTTGTAACCAGGATCACTGTTCCTCCAGTTTCCAATGACATGTTTTACATTTCTGTTGAACACCTCAACAGAAGCACCTTTAACATTCATATTCCTACTGATATTCCATTGGTGATGATATATGTATTTTCCAGGACAATAGAAGCTTTCTCTGCAGGTCTCCTTTTTACTTTCTGAGCACTCATTAGAATTGTCATTAATGTTAATATTTTTATCAACTCTCATCAAGGCAATGTAGATTTTTCCTAACATGCACCTCAGTACCCTTCTGGCCTCTCTTACCCAGTTCCAAAGCCACTTCTACATCTTTGGATATTTGTTATAGGAGTACCCCACTCCTGGTATCAAAATATGTATCTATTTGCTAAGATTGCAGTAACAAAGTATCATAATTCGGAAGTTTAGCAGTGTGAGATTAAAGTGTTGGTAGTGTCCATTTCTATTGAGGCCTTTCTAGTTGGCTTGTAGAGACTGTCTACTCCCTGTCTTCACATGGTTTTCATTCTGTACCCATCTGTGTCCTAATTTCCTCTTCTTATAATGACATCTGTCATATTGGATAAATTATTGCCCCTTTAAACACTTTATCTCAAAATATAGTCACATTCTGAGGTATTGTCTGTTAGAATGTCAACATATGAATTTTGGGGAAACACAATTCATCCTGTAACAGAGGTGGATACTAGAGTGTGGCAAATATTACTAGATGTCTTCTCAATATCCATTATTTTCTTAGTAACAGAACCATGATTTTAGTCTAATCAGCAATATTTCTACTTAAATATTACTTTTACATGGCTCCATTAGAGGCAAATTTGTCAAAATATATATGTTAGAAATTATTAACTGCAAATTCCAATTGCCATTTTGGGCATTGCGTCTTCCTTGAATATGGAAGTCAATTAAAGATGTTGTGCCTGAAGGATGAAAGGGTCCCTGGTCTCAACATAGAGCTGCCATCCTATCCGTGGAAGACTGATAACTTGGGGTAGATTCAGTACAATGATGTTGCATACATACCTCACAATATCAGTAACTTACAACAAATATTTATTTCTTGTTCACAGGTTGCTGAAAGACTGTATTTCCAGTAATCTTAGCTGGGGATCAGCTGGACTTCAGCCTTTAATTACCTGATATATGCTCTTCTCATGGGGGAGGGAAGACACGTACAAGGAGGTGGCAGAAAATTTCCAGACCTCTTAAAGACTTGTCTAAGAAAAGGCATACTAGAACTTTCACTTCTGTTTCATTGGTCAAAGCAAGTCTTACAGCCAAGCCCAAGTGATAAGCCACTGACAACTTAGATACAAAGGGATGCAGAGTTCTATTCCAGGGAGGGTGGAAAACATTAAGAAAAATATATACAAATAATTGAATATTCCACAAATGCCTATGCCCTACTATTCATAATACATAAAAGAAATGTCTATTTTGTTTGAATTTCTGCTACTTGTGATCTTTGTTACTCATACCATGGTACAATTTTAACTTATACCTAGTCTTTTAAATTTCACTTACTACCTCTTCTGTACTGAGTTGTTTTATGCTGTATATTTTAACTTTTACAATTGTGATATCAATGTAAAAAGCAAGCCTATCTGAATCCCAAAACCAAATGTATACTGATTTGTAGATGCCAAAAGCTGGTGGACTTCAACCAGAGAAGAGTTTAGGAAAGGAAGTAGATGGAAAGAAGATAGCAAGTATAAGATTCAGGTGTAGATGTCTAGGAGGTGGTGCAAAACAGTAGCAACATTTCAGCAGGAGTCCAACGAATATGAACAATAACAGAATAGCAGAAGTAACAGGCGGTGATTAATATCTTAAAAACAAATTCGTGATACTGACTTATTTAATGTGAGAAGAACCAAGATTTTCATCCATAAGTTAAGAACATATTTAAATTAGCCAACCAAATATGTATTTGTAAAGTACTAATACACTTTTTGGAAGTCAGGTATACTATTTTTCACCCAATAGAGATAAAAAGTCCTGCACAACTCAGTGTTGTGTACTTTATGAATGTGTAAGTATATTAATGAATCAATAAGAAGAGAGGTAACTTTTTTAAATTTTGTTTTCCTGTAACTCTGAATAAAATACCAGTGTCAATATTTTCTTGGGTTAATATAAGCAAGTCTGTTATTAAGATTAAACAAAAGAAGGAAATAATTCACTAAATATTTTATATTTGATTTACTATGGTAAATTATGCTGAATGAATTAAAAACATTAAAAGTTTTCAAATAAACCTTAAAATACATAAGAACATACTTAGAGTTTAAAATTCATGGTAAACAGGAAGAAGTTTACATTTATTGGCCAAATGAAAAACTACAGAACTTTTGAATCAGAAAAGTTGATTTGACATTTCAGTGATAATTCTATAATGGGAACATACTTTCCAAAGTCATTAATTAATATATGTAGCCTATAAAAGTTGCCAAGTGAGAGTTAGCTAAATCTATGAATGCATAAAGAAGTTTATAATTAAACAAAAATAACGTTATGAAATATATTGATAGTGTATAATTAATAATTGCTTTATAAATTTATGATATTAATCATATATATTTGTTTTAAATTTCAAATATTAACATAATATTGTTAATATATACTGTAAAATGTATTTCCTATAAGATACATGCAAGATAATATGTCTCAATATAATACAGGCACTGCAGAATCTTCTCTTTTAAGAGAATTTATACTACAGTTTTAGACTCTTTCTCTTTTGACCCGAATTTAATCTTACTTTCAAAAATAATAATTAATTAGTAAGAAACAAAACAATTCAAATTCAACAGCACACACACAATTAAATGTTTGTCCTATTATACTAGTTATTTTCACTCTCATAAAGGATTGATAGAAAATTATCTGGGTTTTATTGTAAAATCTCATTTTTATTTTATTTTTTTGCTGAAAAAGAAAATAAAATAATGGCAAAATTTGAAACTTTCCTTTAAAATCATTCCTTATTTCTCCACATTTTTAATAGTAGCAGCAATGCTATCAATTAAACCTTTTCCCTAAACAGGAACAACAAAAATAGTATGCTTCATTGGTTTCCTAACAATAAAATACCCTGATTGGTTATTTTTCCTGTTTATTTATTATTATCAATGCATTGAGTTTTAACCTTATTGGTAGCAACTTATGATTCCTATAAAACCAATTATAGGGCAGATAAAAACTTTATGTGTTCCTTTATTTGAATAAGCCAAACCATTGGGGTTACTATTTCAATTTGAGCATTCTTTTTTGTTGATTTTTTTTATTGTTGTTTTGTCTTCATTTTCAAAGTGTATCTAACTCATTTAAAAGTATGCTTTTATTCTAGGTATACTTTCCATTAAGAGCCAAGTTTTGTTTTGAAAATGCCATTTTAAAACTTCAGAAAAGGTAAAAAAGTAGGGGGTATATATTCATCTCCTTTAGTCATTTCCTTGATAAACCCATGACTAAATCTACCAAACATATGACCCATTGGATAGCCATTCAGATTTTCCTCACAGGATAGAGTGAAGCTGAGGGATGTATTTAATAAGTCACAATGTCATTATCTACATTGCTGATAAATTACTTCTAATCTGAGTCTACTCATTGAAGAAACAGTCAGCCTTATGTCCTATTTAGTGATTGTATTACCAAATTAGATAACATTGATGACTGATTATTTTATTTATAGAATCAAGGCATAGGTCTTCATCTGTTTTACTTAATTTTAAAAAACGTAATGACCATATCCAAAAGAAATATATCCATTTTATCCAACTACTTTATTTGTCTTTTTCAACCTGTATTCTGACCATTCTGTTTTATAATTTCAGGTCTGATCCATTTTAGTACTTAGACACAGGGTAGTATTTATTACTCTTCAAAGACAGGATGCATTTTCAGGAGTTTATATATCATTCACATGGTTCTCTCTGTCCCTCTTCCACCTGTTAAAACATACCTAGTATTTGATCCCTAGGTTAAATGTAATATTTATGTGATGCTGTCTGTGACTTTAAAGAGCTCATTAAATTTCTTTCTCTGCTGAAATTTTGCATATTCACACATCTCATTTCATCCCTATAATAAACATACCTGATAAACATAAACAATTCACACTTTATAGATGAGAAAATAAAATCACAGAAATTATAGAGCTTTCTCAGTGTCATTCAACAACAACAAAAAATATGCATTGAAGGTTGTTTTCATTTAAACCAGTTTCATTGAAAATTCTAGCTCTTTCCACTCTCTAAACTGCCATGTTACATCTCTCCCTCTCTCTTTGACCTCTTCTATGCTTAATGGATTGCTTTCTAGTTCCATGCCTATGTATCTTTCTCAGTAACTTATCGTCGTGCTCTTTGTGGGCAGAAAACATATTTTGTGGTATTTATAGATCCAGCCCTCAGTGGATTTCCTGGCACACAGTAGGTGCCAAATGAATATTTATTAATCTGACCCAGAGAAAGACTATTTGTCAAGAAGCACTTCCCTGTTTAATTCTGTGGACAAGTGTCTTTTGCTATTTTTGAAGACTTTCCAAGAAACAAATTACTTGTAAATGCACACATTATTCCATTTTGCCATGCCTGGAAGGATTATGCATAGCCCTGTGACTAATATAATCAAGGTAGTGTAACTTAAAGGATTCACTGACTGGTAGAGCCTGAGAAATCATTTGGCAACCTTAACTTAGCTCACTGATATGAACTAATACGTTTAATAGTTCTGTCAGAATGCCTAGGTACTTCTCTAAGAGATGCTACAGGAATTTTCACACATCAACAGTAATAGATATAATTTATTACTGTTTCTATAATGTCTTGAAAAATATATGTTATACTGAACTTCAGGGATTCTTATCAGTTGTATTCAATGATTATTACCATGCAATTGAGAAACATAAAAAGAACATCTTTAAGTGTAGTTGAACTCCACAGCTAGCTGCATATCAAGTCATTTACACTTTTTGGCAGCTTCCTGGAATATAGCAATATTGTTTCCTGTCATCAACAGATGGAGTCTCAATGTGAGAACTGCTACTGTAAAACCTGCAATATGTCAGGTTAAAGATTAAGTGAAATCAATGTTAGAGGGTGCTACATATTATATATTAAAATTGTATGTAGTGTGCCTATTATAAGCTTCATGAATTTACTTATTGAAGAACAGGATTTATGACAAAAACTTCCATATAGATATGGTACTCTATGAAAACAAACTTACATCCCTGATGTGAGTGACAGATGCTACGGAAGCTGCACAACATCATGCTTCTCTGCTTTTCAAATTAAAGATGTACAAAACAAGAACATTTTTATGGGTTGCTGTTAAGGTTGATGGACCAAGAAGTTGACAGCTTTTAAAATGTTTTAAGTGCATATAATTGTGCATATTAACATCAAGATTTTTTTCTTCCCTCTTTTTTCAGATAAATGGCTTAATCTCAAACATCATTGTTTTGAAATTCACAAATAGTAATGGGTAAGTTGCTTGAAACATACAAGACCGAGATACATATTTTATATTTGAGTTTAAACTCAAGTATCTGTATAATTATGGAAAAGATTATGTTGCCAAGTTAGATACAAAATGGAAACAAATCAGAGATTTTGTTCATTATTTTAATGATCTCATCAATAAAGAGACACAGATAGAACAGAGGGAAGTCTGACACATACCTTCCTTCACATATCAGATATAAGATCTTCGGCCCTGAGCAATGCATGAGGTGTCTAACAGGCAGTACAGGTTACTTTACACAGCATGAAACAGCTCTACTTTATATCCCAGACTTTGCATAGCTTATGTGATATTCTACAGAAAGCCATATGTTATAAATCTATATATCCTAGGTTCGTTTTACATAAGCAGTGCTACACCAAGGACATCCTGCTCAAAGCATTTCATAACAAGGCCTCTTCATCTAAAAAAAAATCTTTGCCTGTATATAGCAGCTAGATTCTTAGCAACTTTGTTTTTTTATAATTTCAGAATATTATGGGGGTACAAATATTTTGGTTACATATAATGCCTTTGCCTCACCCAAGCCAGAACTACAGGCATGCCTTTCCCCCATACATTGCACTCCGCACACATTAGTTGTGAGTTTACCCACCCCCACCACACCCCTCCCACCTGAAAGGGACCTGATGAATATTACTTCCATGCGAGCACCTTAGTGTCGATCACTTAGCACCGATGTAATGGTGAGTACATGTGGTGCTTGCTTTTCCATTCTTGTGATACTTCACTTTGAAGGATGGGGTCCAGCTCTATGCGGGATAATATAAGAGGTGCTAGTTCACCATTGTTTTGTAGTTGAGTAGTATTCCATGGTATACATATATCACATTTTATTAATCCATTCACCTATTGATAGGCACTTGAGTTGTTTCTACATCTTTGCAATTGTCAATTGTGCTGCCATAAACATTCAAGTGAAGATGTCTTTATTATAGAACGACCTTTTTTTCCTTTGGGTAGATGCCTAGTAAGTGGGATTGCTGGATCAAATGGTATTTCTATTTTTAGTTCTTTGAGACATCTCCAAATTACTTTCCACAGGGGTAGTACTAATTTTCAGTCCCACCAGCAGTTAATAGTGTTCCTATCTCTCCACATCCATACTAGCATTTGTTGTTTGGGGACTTTTTGATAAAGGCCATTCTCATTGGAGTTAGGTGATCTCTCACTGTGGTTTTGATCTGCATTTCCCTGATGATTAGAGATGTTGAGCACTTTTTTATGTTTGTTAGCTATTATTCTGTCTTCTTCTGAAAAGTTTCGGTTCATATACTTTGCCCACTTTTTGATGGGGTTGTTTGATTTTTTTCATGTTAATTTTCTTAAGTTCTATATAGATTCTTATTATCAGCCCATTATCAGATGTGTCACATGCAAATATCTCCCATTTTGTAGGTTGTCTATTTGCTCTAATGATAGTTTCCTTGGCTGTGCAGAAGGTTTTTAATTTGATCAGGTCCCATTTATTTATTTCTGTTGCTGCTGTGATTGCTTTCAGGGTCTTTTTCATAAATCCTTTGCCAATGCCTATAAGAATTTTCCCAACATTTTTTTCTATAATTCTTAAGATTTCACACCTTAGGTTTAAGTCTGTTATCCATTGTGAGTTTAATTTTGTGAGAGGTTAGAGGTGGGAATCCAGTTTCAATCTTCTGCCTGTGGTTATCCAGTTTCCCCAGCACCATTTATTGAATAGAGATTCTTTCACCCAGTGTATATTTTTGTCTGTTTTGTCAAGGATTAGATGACAATATGAGAATGGTTTTTTTTCTGTCTTAAAGAAGAATTTATTTTTTTGTTTTTTAGTGAATAATGGTAGAGCATAAAATTGCAAAGGTGTTATGATTTATAATTGAATATATCTGTTCAATTATCCCCTAAAATAAATTTAGAGAATGGTTTTATATCCGGGTTCTAAGTCCTATTCCAAATGTCTATATCCCTGTTTCTGTGGCAGTGCCATGCTGTTTTGATTACTATAGCCTTGTAGTAAAGCTTAAGGTCTGGTAGACTGGTGCCTCCCAATTTGTTCTTTTTGGTTAAGATTGCTTTGGCTATACGAGGTCTTCTCTGGTTCCATACAAAGCATAGAATTATTTTTTCTAGATCTTTAAAGAATGATGATGGTATTTGATAGGGATTGCATTAATTCTGTGGATCACATTAGGTAGTATGGACATGTTAACAATGTTGATTCTGGCAATCCATGAGCATGGTAGGATTTTCCACGTGTTTACATTTTCTACAGTTTCTTTTCTCAGTGTTTTGTAGTTCTCCCTATATAGGTCTCTCACTTCCTTTGTTAAATATATTCTTAAATATTTAATTTTCTTTGATGCTATTGTGAAAGATGCTGCATCTTTGATTTTATTTTTGGCTTAACTGCTATTGGCATATATGAATGTCACTGATTTGTGTGCATTGATTTTGTATACAGAGACTTTACTGAATTCACTATTCCAGGAGTTGCTTGGTGGAATCTAGATATAATATCATATCATATGATCAGCAAAGAGTGAGAGTTCATCTTCTTCCACCCTCATTTGGACAGCCTTAATTCCCCTCTGTTGTGTGATTGGTCTGGCAAGGACTTTCAGCACTATGTTGAAGAGAAGTGGAGCTAGTGGGCAATCTTGTGTGGTTCCAGTTCTAATCAGAAATGCTTTCAACTTTTCCCCATTTAGTATGATATTGGCTGTGGGTTCATCGTATATGGTTTTAATAATTTTAAGGTATGACCCATCCATGTCTATTTTGTTAAGAGTTTTTATCATAAAACTATGTTGGATTTTGTCAAATGCTTTTTCTGCATCTATTGAGAGAATCATATCATCTTTGTTCTCTCCTTGCTTTTATTTATGTGATATATTGCATTTATAGATTTGGGTATGTTGAACCATCCTTGCATCTCTGAGATAAAGCCCACTTGGTCATGATGAATTATTTTTTTGATGTGCTGTTGGATTCAGTTTGCTAAGATTTTTTTGAGGATTTTTATATCTATATTCATGAGGGATATTGGTCTGTAGTTTTCCTTTTTTGTGTGTCCTTTCCTGGCTTTGATATCAAGGTGATATTGACTTCGTAGAATGACTTGGGGAGGATACCATCCTTCTCAGTGTTGTGCAATAATTTCTATAGTATAGATATGAATTCTTCTTTGTAAGTTTGGTAAAATTCAGTTGTGAACCCATCTGGTCTGTGACTTTTTTTTGTTGGAACATTTTTAATTGCTGCTTTAATTTCTGTACTTGATGTTGGTCTATTCAGGAATTCTATTACTTCCTGATTGAGCCTAGGGAAGTTGTGTGTTTCTAAGAATTTGTCCATTTCCTGCACATTTTGTACTTTTTGGGTGCATAGATTTCATTTGTATTTCTGTGATGTCATTAGTGACCTCTTCTTTTTCATTTCTAATTGAGATTAGTAGAGTCCTTTCCTTTCGAGTTCTTGTCAATCTAGCAAGAGCACTGTCAATTTTGTTTATCTTTCCAAAAAAAAACAACTTTTGGTTTTATTAATCTTCTGTATAGTTCTCTTGTTCTTGATTTCATTTGGTTCTGCTCTCATCTTAGTTATTTATTTTCTTCTGCTAGGTTTAGGATTCATTGCTCTTCCTTTTCTAGTTCCTTGAGATGGTTATTAGTTTGATTTGTGAACTTTCTACCTTTTGGATGTGGGCATTTAATACTTTTAGTTTTGCTCTCACGAATGATTTTGCTGTATCCTATAGATTGTGATAACTTGTGTCCCCATTATCATTTAGTTCAAAGAATCTTTTGATTTCCATCTAGATCTCCCCCTTCACTCAATAGTCATTCAGCAACAGATTGTTTAACTTTCATGACTTTGTGAAGTGGTGAGTGTTCCTGTTGGAATCGAACTCTAATTTTATTCCACTGTGGTCTGAGAAGATACATGGTATAATTTCTGTTTTTTTTTAATTTTTTTCAGATCTGATTTGTAGCCTAGGATGTGATTGATTTTAGAGAAAGTTCCATGAGCTGATGAGAAGAATGTATATTCAGCTTTATTTGGGTGGAATGTTCTGTAGATGTCTGTTAGACCCATTTGTTCTAGAGCTGTGTTTAAGTCCATTGTTTCTTTGCTTATTTTCTGCTTGGAGGATCTGTCCAGTTCAGTCAGTGGGGTGCTGAAATTCCCGGATACTAAGGGGGATAAAGATACTCTTTATCATGTTATCTAGATCAAACAGGATTTGCTTTATGTAGCTGGGTGCTCTTGTGTTGGGTGCATAAATATTAAGGATTGTTAAGTCTTCTTGTTGGATTTTTTCATCCACCACTATATAGTGACCATCTTTGTCTTTATTTATTTTTGCTGTTTTAAAGTTTAAGTTATCTGATATAAGAACAGCTACCCCAGCTTTCTTTTGGTTTCCATTTGCCTGGAAGTTTGTTTTCCAACCCTTCACCTTGAGTCTAAAAGCATCTTTGTGGGTAAGATACATTTCCTGGAGACAGCAGACACATGGCTTGTTTTTTGATTTTTTTTTTTTTAATCCACTCACCAGTCTATGTCTCTTCAGAGGAAAATTCAAGCTATTCATATTATTGAGAGAATTGATATTTGGAGTAGATTTCTGTTCATACTGTTGGATAAATTCTTCTTGTTTTGTTTACTCCTTGAGCCACTGTGGAATCAGGGTTCTGGACTAACTCTTGAGTGGTTTTACATTGGTGAGTGTCTATTGTGGTGTTCAGTGTATAATGCAGATCTGAGTACTTCCTGCAGGGCAGGTCTGGTCTTCACAAAGTCCATCAGTGATTGCTTGCCTGGGAAAGTCTTTATTTCTCCCTCATATATGAAGCATAGTTTTTCAAGATAAACAATTCTAGGTTGACCACTATTCTGTTTTCAAAGATTGAGGATAGATCCCTAGTTCCTTCTGGCTTCTAAGGTTTCAGTTGAGAAGTCTGCAGTTAGTCTGTTAGCTTTTCCTTTGTAGGTTATCTGCTGTTTTCATCTTAGTGCTCGAAGGATTGCCTCTTTCATGTTTACTTTGGCCACTGTAGTAACTATGTGATGTGGTGATTGCCTTTTCACATTGAGTCTCCTGGGAGTGCTGTGTGCTTCTTGAACCTGGATATCTAGATTGCTGGCCAGGCCAGGTAAGTTTTCCTCCATTATTCCAATAAATAGGTTTTCCAGCCCTTGTGTATTTTCTTCTTCTCTCTCTGGGATGCCTATAATTTTTGTGTTTGATTTCTTTATGTAATCCCACATTTCTTGTATGTTTTCTTCATACCTCTTGCTTCTGTGTTCTTTTTCTTCATCTGATTAGTTGAGCACATAGGTGTTATCTTCAAGTTCTGAGATTCTTTCCTTTGTATGATCCAACCTATTCTTAAGGCTTTCCACTGTGTTTTGCAGTTCCTTGAATGCCTCTTTCATTTCCAGTATTTCTGTTTGGTTCTTTCATAATATTTCAATTTCTTTAGATAAGTTTTCATTTGTTTCCTATATTCTTGTGGCTTTTTTGTGTTGCATTTCTATTTTCTCTTCAATTCCATGGAGTTTTCTTACAATCCATATTTGGAATTCTTCCCCTGTCATTTTGATCATTTCATTTAAGTTGATATCCCTTGTTGAGGATCTTAATGATTTCTTTTGGGAGTGACTTTTCTCTCTGATCTTTCATGATTCCTGTGTTTTCATTGATTCTTTCTCATCAGGCTTCTTGGTTGAGAACTGGGGGTGCTAGGATTGGTTTATTGCCCTATTTCCAAGTCCCCAAGGGTTGTTCCTTGACAGTGCTGGAGAGAGGTGAGCTAGTCCTATATTGCCTTAGGGGTATTTTAGCAAGTTGGGTTACCTCTAACCTATTGTCTTCACCTCTTGCAAATGGAGACTAGTGAGTTGGTCCCCCTGCTTAAGCTACAAGCTGGTAGATTGCCCTTGTGGGTATGGCTCCACTGTCCTCTAATTGCTTGAGGTGGAAGGCACTGTGTTAAGCTATGGGGTTACATTCTCTGTCATTGAGTGCAGTTTGTGTGGAGGAGCCTGTTATCGAGGTAATCTGATATCTCTGTGGTAGGCGCTGGTCTCCCGGATGGGATATATGAATGTCTCAATCTTTGTGGGGGGGCCTTGCCACTCCTGAGAGTTGTTTGGACCCTTTTCCCCCTTAAGGTGGGGGTAGGGGCAAGATAGATAGCAGTTGGTGTGTGCAAGCCTGGGTGTGTGTGCTTCTGTGGTTGCTTGACTTGCCACTAGGGGGAGCCACTAATGTGTTATCCAAGGCTCTTTGAACACACTTGGAGGGCAGCTCCTGATGTGAGGGGTCAATTGGTGCAATTGCTGAGTTCTATGGCCAGGTTTTTCCTTCCCTGTCCACAAACCCCAATGCTGGTGACCACCCTGACCTGGAGAGCAAGCCCTGGATTTATGTTCTTATTAGACGGTCTAAGCTGGTCCAGTGGGCCAAATCAACAGCCTGCTGACTATTTCTTTGGCTCTAGGATCCCACAGATTCACGTCTGTCACATAAAGTGGCTGTCCCGCCTCCTACCCACCTCCAAAGAGGGAGTCTGCCCTGCTTGGCACAAAAGTCCACGGGCTGGGGAGGGATGTTGCCTGAAACCATTGTGTGTGGCAGCATCTCTGGGCTGGGGACTCCAAAGATGG
The DNA here is from genome assembly GCF_020740605.2 of Lemur catta. NCBI lineage: Eukaryota > Metazoa > Chordata > Mammalia > Primates > Lemuridae > Lemur > Lemur catta. Next base: position 28,205,408 of record NC_059140.1, on the reverse strand, counting down.
CAATTGCCGACCCCTAGAGAAATGGTGTTGTGGGTAGGCACTCAAGGGTACCCGACACTGGTCTGGCTAGCCGAATCAACAGGCCATGAGCTATTTTTCAGCATCAAAGTCCCACAGAGTCACACCAGCCGCACAAAGTGGCTTTTCTCGCTTCTCCCCAACTCCAAGGGCGGAGTCCACTGTGCCCTGTGGGAAAGTCCCTGCACTGGGGGTGGGGTGGTGCCTGACATTGCTACCTCTGCAGCATCTGCATGCTGGGCACCCCAAAGTTGGTGGCCACCCACCCTCCTGGAGAGCTAGTGTTGGGGACGACCTCTCAAAAGTTGGTAGAATCTGGACCTGCAGGTTGAATCAACAGGCCACCAGCTGTTACTTTGGCATCAGTCCCACAGTCTCACATCTGCCTAACAGAAGGCCCAGCTCTTTTTGTCCCTCCCTGAGTCAGCTGAATCGCCAGCAGTTTCCAGGGACAGAGCCCTCTTTTTGGTGTTCACCTCCTGTGCTCTGGTCCCGCTGACCACTAGAAGGAGGTGCCAAACTCCCTTAGGTGGTTGCAATCACAGTCTCAGGAAGTAACCATTCAGACCAGTCCCTCCCCACCCCCATTATTAGCAACTTTGTAAAGAAATGAGGTTAGATTGTAGGCCTTCATTCCTTCCAGGTAGCACTCCCCAAAGGTTAATCAAGAAAGAAATGGATAAAAGGCCCTATAAACTACTTTCTTCTCCAATTAGCAACAAGTCAGTGATCCATTTTTAAAAAATTCTGTGATCATGGCAAAAAGAAAGCTACTGTTTCTGATTACTGGTTACAAATGTTGTACGCATTTGGTAAACAGAAGCAAGAAAAGAAAAATTATATAAAAGCACATTTAATACTGAAGTTTATTAAATTAAATTTAAATGGAATAAAATGCTTCTAAATGATGTTAAATACTTGATAAATTTATCAACATCTATGATGCAAACATACTTCTACAGAATAATATCACATTCTTATAAAATCCTTATAATTTTAAGATATCCAAAAACTGCAATTTATGGAGCCATTCTACAATTGAGTCAAATAGTTTGAAGAAATGATTTCATTTATTCAGGGGGAAATATTACCAAGTACAATACAGGGACTTAATTTATAGAAGTAATTAAGAAGTTAATCAGACTTCATCCTCTCATTCATATTTCACAGACCTTGAAAATGTGCAATTTGCATTCCTTATTGAATAATAGTAAAGTGTTTGCATTTGCTTGCCACTAGGCAGAGCTGGCATCATAGATAAGTAACCATTTCAGTCACATAAAATCCCACTTAGAAGGAGCTGAATGCTCTGTGGTTACCATTTTGAAATTTTTAACAATTCTATTTTGAATTTGTGTTGTGTATGTAAAGTCTATGGGACAGTGAAGCATATGCCTGGGCCTTGGAGTATTAACTCGCAGGTGGGCTGTGCCCCACTGGCTCCCTGCCTCCCTGGGTCTGGTTCTCAGATGGCTATTTCCTGATCCTTGGTGTCCCAGTCTCTGCCCTACTTCCTCTCCCCACCAGAAGCCTGTGACTCTGCCACTCTTTGCCCCTCTTGGAGTCTGAGTGTGAGCTCAGGGAAAGTTGGGGTCAAGTGTGAGCCCTGATGAGTCTTGGGGAGGAACAGGTGATGGGATTAAGATCACTGGGGCTTAGAGATGCTATGTCTGAGGCTGTGAGAGGAAAGGAGGTGAAGGAATTGCCTGAGCAGAAGCCTGAAATAAGGGTAGATGTTAACTGCCTAGTTGGGGGACATATATCAGTGATCTGGGAGTACAGCAAAGCATGCTCCAACCTCAGACCTAAGGGGTCTCATGCCTGAAAAGCCATGGAGCTGCCTAACATGAAAACTTCTCATGGCTGTAGAGGTAGATTGCCATATGTCAGCCCAGGAGAAGGGTCTTCAGGCTTGCATTGTTAAAACATTGGGCCAAGTTCCTTTTCTCCCTTTCTCTCAGCAATGTCCCCATTAATGTAAAACCAGTCTCCCAGTGGAAAGCATGTAGTTTCTTTGTTCCTTGATCAAATGGATCACAGCTAGTGAAGTTAGAAGATTGATATCCATGTACCTAGCTTGAGCTTGAAATAAAATTAGTTAGTTTACCTTGATCAAAAGGGTTGTACCTACTGAAGAATTATGAGTTTTTCCTTTCTAGAAAGGAGAAGGAAATTAGCCAGAACACCTTGTGATTTTGGGGGGATTCATGAGACCTTTGAGCATTGTATCCCATGATTTTTTCCGCATGAGATGATTGTATTTTGCAACATGGTAAAGAGAATAAAAATCAAATGCTGGGTTTCAGTCACTGCCACCATGGCACCAGAGTGCTGGTGGTCTCCTGATTTCCCTGCTCTTTTAAATTCTATTTCTGTGTCTGTGTCTCTGTTTCTTTCATCTCTTGCAACACATTCTGCCAGGGGACCCTATCTTTATAGCAGACGTCATGAACCTCCGATAACAAGGGAATATGAGGCACCACCACTGCACATTTCACATTCTGCAGAAAAAAGGGGAGGTTCTTGCTCATACCCAATCCAGGTACCAATCATGTTGTATCACATAACCTAGTACTCTCAGGTAGCAGTTGCCAACTTGAAGGCTGTACAACAGCAACAACCAAAGTGCTGGGATTATCAGCACCTGAAAGCTTGGAGTAGAGGTGCCAAAGTTCTAAGATTTAGGACTCGGAATTGCCATTTAGCTGGTGATAACATCTGTGGAGCCTGGAGGGTAGGAGTGGTTTCACAGAGGTGGTATTCAGACCAGGCAAAAGGCACTGCTAGAGGGAAGCTTACAGGAACAGCGAGTACACTGGAAGAAGCATGTCCTTTCTGCCTTATTGGCCTTCAAGTCTCCATCTAAAGCCACCAAATAGCAAAATATAACAAGGAGCTCTCTTTCAAAGAGGAAGGTGGTATGAGTTTTGGGTGGAACAAAACCTTCATGTCCAAACCATCTGTAGCCTCAGTGATTCTATTCATACTTGCATTGACTGCTATAATTTTTCATTAACTTTTGCAAGTGGGACATGGAAGTATTATTGTATGCTGTGCAATGAATAGACTGTTCCATATGAAATATATAGAAGCAAACTAATTTCTCCATAATAGTCAGGATCACTCACACCAGCTGCTATGGTAACCTCCTTCTTTGCCTTTGGGCAGTGGCATAAGAAAACTAAAATTGATAGGTGTTTCTCTTCACTTTTGTTGCTGTTTTTGACTTCTAGAGTATTCTTTATTTTTTCTTAGAATTTCTATATCTCTACTTACATCACCCATCTGTTTTTCTCATTACTCACTTTTTTCCAGTAGATCCCTTAATGTGGTTTACAGTTATTCTACATCCTATCTGATAATTTCACTATCTGTGTGATACCTGAATCTACTTGTCATGTTTGCTTTTTCCATTCCGATTGTATTTTTGTTGTTTTTTACCATGACTTGCAATTTTTTATTAGAAGCTGAACGTGATGTGTGGGGTAATGGCAACTGAGATAAGTAGACATTTAGCATAAAATTTTATCTTCATTTAAGTAGGAGTTGGGTTGGGTATAAAGTTTTCTGTAGCTGCAGGTGCATTCATCTTCAAATTCCTCTACTGTCCTTGTTTTTGTCTGCTTCTTGACTTCAGACTTCCTAATTATTCTTCCTTAGACATAGTCTGTATCTTGAAGCTCTTTCACCTGTAATCCACTATTATTATGTTAGAGTCTTGTGGGTGTTGCTTGTAAGGTATGTGTGGTGGTCATCGTGGGGTAGTCTATAACCTTGTGAATAAATCTCAGTACTTTAAAAGGCTTATGTTACATCACAAGTGTTTCTCAAAGGGTATAGTTTCCTGCCTCCCCTCAATGCCTCTACCATTTCTTGGCTGCAGTGTTCTTAGTTAATTTCATTTAAGTTCTGCCCCTGGTGACTATGTTTCCTCCCTCATCTCTTTCAAAAATGTCTGAAAAATGTTATTCACTTAACAAAAAAAAAAATGCAAAATATTGAAGAGATCCAGCATCACAGCATTATTGGCAATTCCTATAAAATAGCTGCTCCAATTTTCTTGCCAGCAAGTGAAGTTTCCCATCCCCAAGAAAACTGACCCAGGGTAGCATAAAAGAAATAATATTTCTGAAAATCCCAGCATTATTTTATCAATTAGCAGGTTTATGTGATCTATTATACATTATAGCAGATTGTTATGAGCATTTTGCTAACAATAACTCATGTCTTAAATTATTTTTCTTACCATTGCATAGGTACAAACCTGCACTCTAGCAGAGCTCTCAAGTGAACAATCACAGCCAAGGCTGAACATTTTGTTTCACAGGATTAAAACTAACAGCTAGTTTTAAGAACGCTGTATTTTATAATACTTATAATGTGACTCAATTCTAAATATCAAATAAAAATGTGACTCAATTCTAAATAACAAATAAACCATGGCTATTTTACTCACAATTACATTATCTCAAACATCTTTCAATTACTGATTCATCATTGAAGTGACCATAAACATATGATTTAGAAATACATTTTAAATTGTAGTGCAAAGAACCTATCACATAGATGCATAGAGCAGTGAGCCCAATAATATCACAAGTCATAGGTTCTGTATGAGAAATATATTATTACCTATATTTTTTTCCAAAATAATCTCTCTCATTAAAAGAGATTATTTTAGAAAAAAAGCACTTGGATCTCCCAATATCAATTTAGCAAGATAACATCACCCCATGGCATTTGTAACCACTTTTATTTGATATTGTGCTTAACATAACAGAGTACTGTATCATTTTCCTTCCATTTGGAAAGTTTCTTTTTTATATAAACTACCAGGATACATGGGGATTTATCAAATCTGAAAGTTGAGCCATAACTCAGTCACAAAAGAGCTAGGTTTTACTTCTGGACTAGAGTTTTAAAGCAAGTAGTCTTTCTTTATTTTTCTTTTCTTCTTTTCAGTCTTTCAAATAGCCTGTCTTTAGTTTCCATGTTGGAACTTTTTTTTTTTTAAGTCTTACTTTATAAATGATCACTAGATTGTAGTGACCCAATCTGGTGACCATTTTTAAATGTAGGGTTAAATCAGCCTAAAGATTCCAATGTAGGGTTAAACCATCTTGAAGATGTATAGTCAGTCAAATTTGATGCTGTTTTGTCTGAGGCTTATGTCAATCTTCAATCACAGAGTTTGGAAGGGTGTGCAGAATTTCTCTGTGAGATGAAAAGTTTTGTCAGTTTTCTGCAACCACTTTGAAAATCAGGCAGTGGAGTAGCCTTGCATAACTTTGCTGATCAGACTGCAGTAGCTCACCTGCCTCGGACTCTCCTTCAGCTCTTTTCTGAGAGCATAAGAGCTGGAGTGAAAGTAAAACCCAGAAGCTCCATTCTCTTTTATTCCAGCCACAAACATGGGGTCTTTGGGCTCCTGTGTTTGACTGGCTTCCACGGTAGCCTCCATAAAAGGCATTTGACCAAATGAGAGTCACCTAGCGCTGGTGTCATTCTCATCAATCCAGGCACAGCAGAGTTTCTAGTCAAGTTCATCACAAGGGCAGTGGGGGATCAGGTAGCTTTTCTGTAGGCAAGAAGTTTAACCTCACACAAACCTTCATTTGCCCCCAACACGAAAGAGATTTATCTCCTCTCTCACGTCACAGGGTTTTGCCAACAGACTGTAATTTGTTTGACCCCTTCACCCAAGCATCAATATCTCATTTTACAGTCTAGTTAAAATTTACCAATCAAAGGTCATAATTTAATGCAAGGACAAATTTATCCTTAGAGAAAGAGAAAGGTGTTACCCTTTATATTTACAATCCAATCCTATAAACCTTGATTACTCTAGTTAGCATAGAAAAGGGACAAATTAATGCATCTGTGACCACCAGGACTTGAATTATGTAATAGATATTTATGTCTCTTCTATCCTCTAACCAATTAAATTTTTCTTTTGGCTAATTAATTTTTATAGGGCCTATAATATCTTCTTACTCTGGGGATTGTAGGCAAGTTTACATCAAATGGCATTAGAAGACAGGGAGTAAAATCAAGATGTGTTGAGTTGAGCTTCTATATCCCCAATTATTCCTTATTCACAGTGTATTCATTTACATAATTGGATAAGATATATATATATGGTTAAAATACTTCTGTCCCAAGGTGAAATTTCCCTTACTGTGGCAATAAACTCTCCCATTCAGGGTACCCATTAAGTTAATTGATTTGGCCGAAAGATGCAATAATTTTCCATTCCAAACATCCTGGAAGGTTTTTTCTCATAAGCTAGTCATCTGATGTTTTCATCTAGTATAAGATCAATTTGTAACTTGCTTCATAAACTAAATGTTGTAGGACACTAAGACAATCTCAGTCATCTTTATGAAATGGGTTTATTTGACAAAATATAACAAAACAAAACACAAATTATACTGAAGAGAACCACAGCATATCTAGGGGTTTCTATTAAAGAACTCTTTTTCTTATCTCCCCGGTAAAGACACTTCAACTTCCCTAAGTATTGTTAACAGAGTTAATGTGGAAGAACAAATACCTCTAAATGTCATAGCTGTAGTCTGTGCACTATTAAAAATTATATTACAGTGTTATGATCATTTTTGTAATAATTAAGGTCAAATAAATAAATTGAGTTCTTATCCTATAATACTTTTACCACTGTGCAGCTGTGCACCTGCCCTGCAGCTGTATGGCTTCTGAAGACTAATATGGACCTTGTTTTTCAACAACAGCTAAGTGGCCTATGCCTTGCTGCTATAATGAGGCCCCAGATGAGGGATAGGTGAGGGGTGAGTGAAGGACGCTCCCAAGGCACCTAGCTTGTGCAGCACACGGAGAGTCCTGTCATTTCCTGATATAAGAAACCCACCCATAGTATATTTAGAGAAGAAAATGAAATGGCAAGGTTTGTATACATAGGATTTGAGGTGAAATAAGCAAAGACAAATATTCACTAAGTACGTATCTAGGGCACTGTGAACTTTTAAAGAGCGATGTGTACTGGTATTTAATATTTGGGAGATATGAATATATCCATAGTAGTTGAAATTGTAGAAATGAATGAAATTAGGAAGATTATGTAGAGTAAGAACAGAATATTTTGTTATTGAGTTAGTGCAGCTTTTCTCAACCAGTTTCTGTGAGACAAGTAATTGCCAGGGTTTAAGACATTCACTGTACACAGTAAATTAATTTATCTCCTATGTAACTATAATAGTGTTAGCTATGTACCAACCTTGTGATAATTTAGAAAAGTGACACAAATTGTATCCTATAGGGCTTGATTTTATTTCAACTCCCCTGGATGAGAAAGACTACTCTAGACATTACTGTCTAGAGTTAATTGATCATATTCTAATTCTTAATTGATCATATTCTAATTAGAATTAATGTTATTACAACTTTTATAACATATAAACAAAACTCTCCCAAAATGTAATTCTAATTATCACTGTTGTTTTTGCTATAAATTATAGATTTTATTGCTATATATATTCTAAACCCAGAATACGTTTTTCTTAAGCATGCAGATGTCTTTTAAAGAAATAATCTTTCATATTTGCACATATTTACTGTCTCTGGTGTTCTTAAATATTTTCTCTACGTTCATGTTTCCATCCGGTTCCATGGACCTTCATCTTGAAAAACTCTTCAGACAATTTATTTTAGTGCAGGTCTACTGGCCTCAAGTCCTCTACAATTTGATTTATCTGAAAATGTCTTTATTTACTTACATTTTGAAGGTTATTTTCATTAAATATAGGATTTCAAGTTTGTTGTTTCATTGTTCAGCACTTTGTGTTTTTCCATTAACCTCTGTTCCCCACTATTCCTGATGAGAAGTTAACCATCGTTCATTTGGCTGTTTTCCTATATGTAACATGTCTTTTTATACCCCTCTCAGGTGCTTTCATAATTTTCTTTTCTTATTTTATGTTCAGCATTTGACTATGATGTGTCTAGGTATGGAAATTTGTGTATGTAAAATGTCTACAGTTGATCAGTCTTGGAAAAGTAGCTTGATGCTTTAAACTCAAATTTTGGGACTGCTTGTCTTTTGTTTCTTTAAATCAATCTCTCATTCTCTCTCTCTCTCTCTCTCTCTCTCTCTCTCTCTCTCTCTCTCTCTTCCTTCTTTCTTAGTACCATAGGGCTCTGTTTCTCCATTTCTCACTATTTTCTTCCTTTTCTGCTAATCAGACAATTCCTACCAATCTCTTTTGAAGTTCATTGACTCTTTTATTTCTATCATCTCCAATATGCTATTATGACTATCCAGAAACTAAATTTCAGGTATAGTATTTTTTCATTTCTATATTTTCTATTTGGTTCTTTTTTTGTTATTTTGGTGGTTTTGTTGGATTTTTTTTAATTTTTTTTATTGATACATAGTAATTGTACATATTCATGGAGTAAATGTTACATCTTGATATAAGCACACAACATAAAATGATCAAATCAGGGTAACTGGGACATGATTATATATACTGTTCACTAAGTGTTTTAATTTTGTCACGGATTACATTGCTAAAGTTACTAGTGGACTTTCTTGACTCTTTCAGTGTGATTTTAATTTTGTTGAGATTTCCTTATTTTTATTTTTTATGTTCTTAATCATGTTTCTCTTTATCCAGGGGCAGTATCCTTAGTGCTAAGGCATAGGCTTTCTGAGGTCACTACTGAATGCACAATGTGCCTAGTGAGGTCTCCCTAGCCAGGCTGGGCAGATTCTCTGCACCTCCCAGCCATGAATAAACTCTGGAACCTCTGCTCAGCTCCAAGCCCCGCAGAGGTAATTTATCAAAAGCCCTTATTCTGTCTTCTTTTGAAAAGTTTCTCTTCATGTCCTTTGCCCACTTTTTGATAGGGTTGTTTGATTTTTTTGCTGATTTTTCTGAGTTCAAAATAGAGTCTAGTTATCAGCCCTTTATGAGATGTGTTGTATGCAAAAAATTTCTCCCATTCTGTTGGTTGTCTGTTTGCTCTTGTGATAGTTTCTTTGGCTGTGCAGAAGCTTTTTGATTTGATCAGGTCCCAGTTATTTATTTTTGTTGCTGCTGTGATTGCCTTTGGGGTCTTCTTCATAAATTCTTTGCCTAGGCCAATGTCTGGAAGAGTATGTCCAGTGTTTTCTTCTAGAATTCTTATAGTTTCACACCTAAGGTTTAAGTCTGTTAACCAGCGTGAGTTGATTTTTTTTGAGAGGTGAAAGGTATGGATCCTGTTTCAGTCTTCTCCCTGTGACTATCTAGTTAAATGCTCAACATCTCTAATCATCAAGGAAATCCAAATCAAAACCACAATGAGATATCACTTATCTCCAATGAGAATGGCCTTTATCAAAAAGTCCCCAAACAGTAAATGTTAGCATGGATGCAGAGAGACTCTTACACTGCTGGTGAAACTGCAAACTAGTGCAACCTCTGTGGAAAGCAATGTGGAAATACCTTAAAAAAATACAAGTAGATCTACCATTTGATCCAGCAATCCCATTCCTGGGCATCTACCCAAAAGAATAAAAGACATTCTACAAAAAAGACATCTGCACAATTCACAATTGCAAAGATGTGGAAACAACCCAAGTGCCCATCAATACATGAGTGGATTAATAAAATGTGGTATATGTATACCATGGAGTACTATGCAGCTATAAGAAACAATGGTGATATAGCACCTCTTGTATTTTCCTGGATAGAGTTGGAACCCATTCTACTAAGTGAAGTACCCCAAGAATGGAAAAATAAGAACCACATATACTCACCATCAAATTGGTTTCACTGATCAACAGTTAAGTGCACATATAGGAATAACATTTATTGGGCATCGGGCAGATGTGGGGGGAGGGGTTGGGTATATACATACATAATGAGTGTGATGTGCACCATCTGGGAGATGGACACGTTTGAAGCTCGGACTCGGGGTTTGCGGGAGTTGGAGGGGAAGAGCAATATACGTAACCTAAACATTTGTAGCCCCCTAATATCCCGAAATAAAAAAAAATTTTCAAAAAGAAAAAAAAAAAAAAAAAAGAAAGAAAAGAAAAGAAAACAGCCCTGCAAAGACTCACCCTGCCAGTGTGCAACTAATTTCTTAGCCAGGAACCAGTGGTAACCTCCACTTACCCTCTGTGCCTTCAACACTGTGTAGATCTGTCCTCTCCTATATCCTACTTACAAATTCTAGCTTAAGCACTTAGCACCAAAATCTGATCTCTGTCTTCTCAGCTCAGCAAGACTTCATACTACACTTAAGCACAACACCCCAGCTCACCAGGTGTTTGTGTTTCTTTTTCTTCTTTCAAATATCACAGTCCTGACCTACATATTGCCCAGTGTCTGAAAACAGTTTTGTCGTATTTTTTTTTTCCAGATTTAAAGTTTGGGTAACTTATGGCAATGTAGCTGTATATTCACATCCTTTGTAAATTTTCTGTTTGTCCTACGTGAATTTCATAATTTGAATCTGCAAATTGCAATCTTTGATGGGGGCTGGAAAATTCTTAGTTATTATCTCTTCAAATATTACTTCTGTTCCAATGTTTTTTTTTCTCTTTTTTTTCTCTTTTTTTTCAACGATTTTTATGTTCTCTCAGAATAGTTACATGAGATTTTTCTCACTAGCTGCTCTATTGCTTATCCTGTCTTATGAATTTTTCATTGATTTGTGTTGCATTATTTGTGTTGAATTATGAAGTATCTTTTAGTTTGTTAATTTATTTTCAAGTTAATATTGGAGGCTATTTTGCCATGAATATATATCTATTATTTTTCTCACATCTGTTATATATTCTTTATATTTTCCAGCTTTGAGTTGAAACTGTGAATATTTTACCTTCTAGAAATTAAACTCAAACATAATTATGTTAATGTCTGTGTCTTTAGCATTCTAATATCAGAAACCAACTTTTGTCTCTCTGACACTGAGGTCAAAACTCTCCTCAAATGTCAATCCTCTTTCAGAAAAGGCAAATGACTACACAATAAAAGTTCCTACAAATACTAAGTTCCCCTTTTTTTGTGTGTTTCTGTATTCTCTTATTGATTGATTGATTCAATATATGGGTAATATTTTTCAGACATCTCTATGTGGTACCTCATATGCATTTTATTTATTAACATAGCTATTGTATTTACTATTTACATTTTAAGAAAGAATTTTTATGGAGAAATGACTTGAACAGATGACATTCAACAGATGGAAGATATAGAATAGAAATGGTAAAAAAGTACATGTAAGTATTCAACACAATTAGACATAAGGGAAATACAAAATAAAACTACACTGAGATATTACTACACACCTTTTGGATGAATTCAAAAACGTAATAGAACATGATTAATTATGTGAAGTCATAGGAAGTCTTCTGCATTGTTTTTTTGTTATTTGAAATTCTGTGTTTTGTTTATGACACTGCAATTTTTTAATTTATTTTCTAGTTGTTTGTTGATAAAACACAAAAATTCAATTGATTTTTGAATGCTGAACCCAATTAATGTTAATTCTAAATGTTTGTAGATTCTTTGGATTTTATGCATATGTAATCACGTACCTACAAATAACATTAATTCTGGGGTTTTTTGTTTCTGACATTTGTACATTTTATTTATTTTTATTGCTGTATTTTCCTGGAATGCCAATATAATGTTAAATAGAATTGTTGATACAGATATCATTGTTTTGTTTTTGCATTAATAGAGGAAGATAGAGACCAACATTTTAATTTTCCTGACATCAAAAGACATCATTGACAAACGTTGAAATTTGTTCTGTGATGCTTTCTGTATCTACTGAAATGAACCAAAGGTCTTCTTTTGATTTTAATAGATTGATGCATTTGGTATTAATATATCAATATAACATATTGATATAACACGATAATGAGATTAATCATAGATTAACTTTCAAATGCTAAATCTCTATATATCTAAAATAAACTCCACTTGATTATGTTACCTATTATTTCTTTTAGACATTGTTGGATTTTTTTTAACAAATATCCTGTTTTTTTCTATATTTTAAACCATCGTTTGCATCTGTGTTCATGAAAGGATGTTGGCCTTTAATTTTCCTGTACTTTAATATCTTTGTCTGATTTTGCCATCATTTTTTGCTGCTTCACAAAATCAATTGAGTAGTATTATCTCTTTTCTATTCCCTGGAAGTGTTGTGTAAGAGTGATTTTTTAAAACTGTTTATGTAGTCACTAGTGAACATATTTGGACCTAGAGTTTTCTCTGTGAAATTTTAAAAATTGATATATAACCATTTATATTTTAGATTTGTTTTTGACTGTGTTTTTCCAAAAAATTTGTTCATTTCATGTAAATTGGAAAACCTATTGTAATACAAATAGAAACTACCCAAATATCCCTTAACCCCAAAATTCCTCACTTTGTTTATGAATTGATAAAGTAAAGTATATTTATACAATGAAATTCTGCTCTAAGAAAAACGAGAATAAACTATTAATATTTTCAACATTATGCATGAATCTTACCTGCTCTAAGGCAAGTGAAAGAAGCTATAGTCAGAGGACACATACTGTATGATTTCAATTATATGGCATTGCAAACACGTTAAAACTATAAGGAGGGTGCTTTTAAGTGGTTGAGATTGGGGGGAGAGGAAATGCAAGAATGTGAGAGACCAAAGGAATTTTTCTATGTATTAATTTTGGTCATGATTACACACCTATATACATGTGTTTTAACTCACAGAACTATATACTATAAAAAGTGTATTTTTCTGTATGTAGAGTATACTTTATTTTTTTTTAAGGAGGGGATGGGTACATTCACACCTAATGGGTGTGGTGCACACTGTCTGGGGGATGGACATACTTGAAGCTATGACTCGGGCAGGGCAAGAGTAGTATGTATAACCTAAACATTTGTACCCCTGTAAAATGCTAAAATTAAAAAAACAAAAACAAAAAAAAAGATGATGAAGACTTGCAAAAGTAAAACTTGTAAATAATGATGTGTTAAAAATCTGATGGAGTCTTTAGAGATCTACTAATGGAGATGTTACCACATGTATAATCATATAGTATAGCACGGAAGTTAAAAGTACATGTTTTGAAAACAAAACCCATATGTAAAGTAAAAAAAAAAAAAAAAAACTAATAGAAAAAGAGTTCAAAAGAATGAAAAACCTGATGCTTTCAAGTAATTCTCTTTAATTTTTGTAATTTTATTCAGGTATCTTTTGGAAGCCATACATTTAATTTTCAAAAATGTTATGAAAATCATCAATTAAAATTTGTAATAATAAGAAAGAGAATTATAAGATTATTTTCTTTTCTGTTTCTATAATGAAAACTCTACTTCACATTATTTTGTTTTCTCTTTTTTTTTTATTTCAACATATTACTGGAGTACAAATGTTTATGTTACATATATTGCCTTTGCCTACCCAAATCATCATTTTTTTATTTTTTTATTTCAAAATATTAAGAGAGTGCAGATGTTTTTGTTACATGGATACCTCATATAATGCTTATGTTGGGGCTTTTAGTGTGCCCATCAACGGAATAGTGTTCATTGTATCCAATAGGTAAGTTTTTATCCCTCACCCCACTACTCTCCCCACTCTTGGTTTCCAATAAACTTTATATCTCTTTGTGCCTGTTTGTGTGCACATCGTTTAGCTTCCAATTATTAAAGCGTATGTGTGATGTTTGCTTTTCCATTCCTGAGATAGTTCGCTTAAGGTAATGATCTCCAGTTCCATCCAAGTGGCTGTAAATGACATTATTTTATTCCTTTTTATTGCTGAATACTACTTCATGATATATATACTAGATTTTCTTTATCGACTCATGAATTGATAGGTACTTAGGTTTGTTCCACATCTTTGCAAATGTGAATTGTGCTGCAATAAACATTTGCATGTAGGTGTCTTTTTGATAAAATGGCTTCTTTTCCTTTTGGTAAATACCCAGTAGCAGGACTTCTGGATTGAATGATAAGTCTACATTGATTTCTTTGAGGAATCCCCATACTGTTTTCCATATAGGTTGTCCTAATTTGCAGTCCCACCAACAGTATACAAAGGTTTCTTTCTCTCTGTATCCATACCAGCATCCATTGTTTTTTGAGTTTTTGGTAATAGCCATTCTGACAGGGGTATTAAAGCGGTATTATAGTGTGGTTTTAATTTGCATCTTCCCTGATAATTAGTGATGTTGAACATTTTTTCATACATTTGTTGGCCATTTGTTTGTCTTCTTTTGAAAAACTTCTGTTAATGTCTTTTGACAAGTTTTTAATAATGTTGTTTGTTTTCTTCTTGCTGATTTGAGTTGTTTGTAGATTCTGTATATTAGCCCTTTATCAGATGTATACTTTGCAAATATTTTATCCCATTCTGTATGTTGTTTATTTACTCTGTTAATTATTTCCTTTGCTGTGTAGAAGGGTTTTAATTTAATTAAGCTCCATTTATTTATTTTTGTTGTTGCTGTATTTGCCTTTGAGATCTTAGTCATAAATTCTTTGATTAGGCTGATGTCTAGAAAAGTTTTTTCTAAAGCATTTCTATGTACTAATAACAGTCAAGCTGAATGTCAAATCAAGGACTCAATACCATTTACAATAGCTGCAAAGAGAATAAAATACCTGGGAATATACTTAATCAAAGAGGCAAAGATCTCTATAAGGAGAACTACAAAACACTGATGAAAGAAATCATAGATGACACAAACAAATGGAAAAACCTCCTATGCTTATGGATTAGCAGAATCAACATCATTAAAATGATCATTCTGCCCAAAGTGATTTATAGATTCAATGCAATCCCCATCAAAATGCAAATTTCATATTTCACATATCTAGAAAAAATAATTCTAGACTTCATTTGGAACCAGAAAGAGCCCAGACAGCTAAAGCAATCTTAAGCAAAAACAACAAATCTGAAGGCATCACATTACCTGACTTCAAATTATACTACAAGGCTGTAGTAACCAAAACAGCATGGTACTGGTGTAAAAGTAGAGACCAATGGAACAGAATAGAGAGCTCAGAAATAAAGCCATCTATCTACAACTAAGTGATCTTTGACAAAAGAGACAACATACACTGGGGAAATGAAGCCCTATTCAATAAATGGTGCTGGGAAAACTGGATAGCCACATGCAGAAGAATGAAACAGGACCCCTATATAAAAGTTAATTCAAGTTGTATAAAAGACTTCAATGTAAGGCATGTAACCATAAAAAAATCAAGTTTTTCTTAATATTTTCTTATCACCTATACTGTCTGCCATGATATTTTCTTTTTTATGTCTTTCATCAGTAATTTTTGACACCTCTCTTCTTTTTAAAGTTTGGGTTAAGTAATGTCTATGACACTTGAGCAGTATGGGGGCAGTAATTACTATAAGAACTGTGAAGTTGCCTATCTTTATTTGCTTGCTTTGGAAACCTTAAGAAAAGGAAATGACAGGTCCAGGTCAGCCAGGGGCCAAGTTCACAATATGCTCTAAAATCAGGGGAGTTCTTAGCAGCATTTAAGGAGACATAGAACTCTTACAGCTTCAGGGCTGACTGTACTAAAAACCAGGCCAAGAATCAAATGTCAGGGTAGGAAAGCTAAATAAGAGATTGAATGCTCAGCCAATATAGATATCCTATGTCAAAAACAGTGTCATGATAGGTAAAAATACCCTTATTCTAATGTGAAAATTTGGATAGCAGACAATTTGGATGGCAGAGTCTGAGAATTTTGAATACACAGGTTTTCGTGAAACTTCTGTTTTGGGAAAAGTAGCTACTATATTTTTTTGTCCCCTTATCTGAAAACTTTTCAAAAATCACATGTGAGTCAAGTGCTTTACCAAATTACTCTTGTCCTCTTCCTTTCCCTAATTGACTCCAGAGAGTAGTTAACAATATTCTCAGCCCAACCTCAGTGGAGAGAGAGAATCATTATCAAGTAAGAAATAACATAAACTTCAGAGGAATTCTGAGACATTACTAATATGTATAAAGATGAAATCCATGGAAAGTATGGGAAAGTTTTCCAATGATATTGGTTTTGTGGGGCAGAATGTAAGGTTAGATGCTGAATAATTTACTAAACTTAAGTATACTCTCCCATGACACAGGATTTAATTTCCTAGCAAGAATATAGAAGCTGTCCTAATATGTTGCTGGAATAATTTCTTGAAGCTTGGGTAAGAAGATGACCTAGGTGGATTTGATAGAAATGCCTTGGCATAGTATTAGAAAGGGCTGAGAAACTAAGGTAGCTGAAATATTAGAACCAACTTTTATTTGAGATCAGAGAAGCACCATATGACTATGTTCCTTGGGAGAGCTCAGAGGATACTGCCTTCAAAAGACAAACTGACTTAGTCTACGTTCTCCTAGAAACAGTAGCCATGGCTAGTTTGTTTATGAGCCTTTTCCGGCAGCACTGGAGTAAAGAGGAAGGCTGGCTATCATTCAGCAGAGCCTAGCATACTATTTACTTGGCTGTTGTGTGCCTCTTTAGTAGATACTCCTTGATCAGCAAAAAAGACTACATACTTAAGGCTCAGAGACACAAGTCTACATACATCATCCATCTCAGAACTTCCTTCTCATTTCTGCTCTTTTTGTTTTCCCTTCCAAATCCTTGCTCAACCAGGCAACATACTTACTACTATCTAGGACTTCAACTTTACCTACATCTTGGGCCACTTTCCTCTGAATTTAAAGTGAACATCTACCGTTAGCACTATTAACATTGTCCGTATACTTTTGCCATCATATTTCAAGCCCAGTCCCTCTGTAGGCCTATCCCAAGCATCAGCGTATTATATCAACCCGTTGGTGAGCCAGGCCCAATTATTTCCCCCTGTGGTGATTATCGCAGGAAAGCCATCATGTATCCACAAATGTAAGCTGAGGAAGAGGCACCAAGTCAACAGATAGATACTATAGGAAACTGGGCCTCCTGTTTATATGCATTTTTTAACTGCTGGATTTGTTTGAGCCTCAAACACAGCCTTCTGGATGTGCCTTTCTATCATACAATAGATTATCACTGTTCCCACTCAATTTAATGACTCAGAGGCTATGTATGAAAACCCAAGTCATGGTGCAAAACTCCACTTGTCACTTGCTACATGGTCTCTACTAGCAACTAATGGTTTCAGGAGTGATTGCCTGCCATGGAGGGCATTGTTTTGCTACAGAATCCTTGGGATCTTTCTGCCACTTTTTTTTTTTAAATTTGAGTCTGAGAAAGACACCACTTGGTATCCCCATCCTCCTTGGATACCTTTTCCATCATTGGATCTTCTGAGTCACATGGCCCAAGTTGCAGAGCAGATTTCATATTAACCTGGATCTCCTCCAATAGCCTATCCCATTTGAGACCTTCTGAGATACATCCAAATCCAAGCTCTGCCTCTGATTCATTGTGAGATACTGGAAAATTATCATGTTTAATCAAGGGTTTGATTTCTGAATTGTAAACATGATGAAGAAGAGTGCCCTACTTTCTAAAGTTCTTTGCAAGAATACTGTATGAGTAGTATTTAAAATGTCATTTTACTGCTAACATGATATATAACAGTTTAAATTAAACCATGAAAAAAATTTAAGACCTGTTTCATTGAAGTCTAATTACTAAATACAATCAATATTTTTCAGTACATATTTATTTTATTTGCCCTCTGTTTAATTTCTTACTTTTTCTCAACATTGGCCTGTCTTCATTTTTAAGGGTGTCTTGTCTCATGAAACCCAAAGCATCTTTCTTTTCTGTTTTTCTCTTTTTTCACAAATGTTCTTTGTAGGATAAGTAGTAAGATTTTAGTTTCAGTCCTTAATCTTTTTTGGTAGATTTTCTTTCTCATACGCATAGAAAGAAGATATTTCTGAGGTTTCTCTCTGTGGCCTTTTTTAAGTTTAAATCTAAATCCTTTCACCTTGTATGATTTAATTTATACCTGATGTCTTACTTCTCACCTATATGTTGATAATCCGCATATCCATATCTCCATTCCAAATGTCTCTCCCCCACAGAAAATTCACATATGTCATTCAACATCTTTACAACATATTCTTCTCAGATCCCTTTCACATTTTTACCTCAGCCTACTATTAACAAAAATAAGTGTTTCCACTATGTTTTCCACATATCAGCTTATGTGAAAGCACACATTGCTTTTATATTTCTAAATCAAATAACCTCTCTTATCTACGGTTTCAAAAATTAAACCTCAGTCCTTCTGAGGACCCTCTCCCTCTCCAAGGTCCTGAAAAAGTTCAGATGAAATAAATTTTTCGGAACACTTTGGCTCAGTCCTGTCATTTCAGCCCACGTTGTGCTCTCCAGGTACACTTGTTGACTGAGGCCTCACTTTTCTGTGCAGGTGGCAGTTTTGGCTGTTTCTATGTTATATCTGGATACAAGGAGCTTTGCAGGATTTGTCAGTACGTTGTCTAGCCAGCCTTCCTGGACCACAACCTGCCACCATTCCTTTCCAAGATCCTGGGTGTTTTATATAATTTTTTACAAAGGAATGTTTATAAAGACTCTAACCCCACAAACTCAAAATAATTCTCCTTCGCGTTTTGTCTCTTGAGGACTCTCCCTCCACCCTCATTGGAAGTTTCTGCCTTATTCTGCCAATCACTTTCTTTCACAATTTCCAACTCTGTGAGATTCTTCATAATCTCCCCTCCATAACCCTTTGCGGTGGGAATAGGTGAATAAGAATTGATATGTGATATAATTTGGATGTTTGTCCTCTCCAAATCTCATGTTGAAATCTGATCCCCAGTGTTGGAGGTGGGGCCTACAGGAAGGTGTTTGAGTCTTGGGGGCAGATCCCTCATGAATAGTTTGGTGACCTCCCTATGGTAACAAGTAAGTCCTTTGTCTATTAGTTCACAACACAGTTGATTGTTTAAAAGAGAGTGACATCTCCCTCTCTCTCTTACTTCCTCTCTTGCCATGTAACACGCTTGCTCTCCCTTTGCTTCTGCCATGAGTGGAAGCTCCTTGAGGCAAATGCTGGCACCATGCTTCTTGCACAGTCTGCAGAACCATAAGCCAAATAAACCTCTTTTCTTTATAAATTACCTAGCCTCAGGTATTTCCTTTATAGCATCCAAAAATGGACAAAGACCTATCTTCTTCATTTTCTTTATAGCTCACCTAGTTCCATCAGTATGTGATGCTGCTGTAAACGTACTCATCCAGATGTGAAATTTTAAGAGCTATTCAAGGTTTTCCGCTCTCAGTTTATCATCAATTCTTAATAATTCTATCTCTTCATATGTCTCAAACCAAACCCATTCTCTTCCCACTATGTTTACTGCTGTTATCTTAGCATCATTTTTTCCATAATCAACTGTCTCCAGCCTCAATTCTCCTTAAACAATTTTCTAAGTTCTTGACAGAGCAATATTCCTAAAATACAAATCTCATCTTGCTACCACCCACACCACACCCACCTACTTTAAACCACTTATTGGATTTTTAAAAAATTTTTCATTTTCTTAGAATTTAAGTAGTCACCTAGTTAATGATAGCTGCTATGTACTGAAAAGTTCCTCAGTGCCAAGCACTAGTACAGGCTTTATATTCTTTATTTTTTTTGTCTACTATGCCATTATGATATACATTACCCCATTCTAAGACAATGAAGCTGAGAAACAGAGAGCTTGATTAATTGGCCCAAGTCATCTACTTTGTTACTGATGGAGCCAAGACTCCAACCCAGATCTCTCTGAATCACTTATCCTTCATAAATCAATCTTCCCTATTGATCTATGTCCTTGCCAGTGCCTGCCACGCCACCTGTATTCTAGTCAAAGTACCTATATTTTATTCATTTGTTTGATTATTTCCCCCCAAACCTGTCATAATATCCTTTTCATTGTGTACTACACTCTGTTTGCAACACTAAGGAGAACACATGGGGTCTTCTCTTAGTCCAATACAACTTTTACTTAGGGCAGTGAAAGTATCGCCATTGATAGGAAACCTTCAGTGGCAAGCAGTGTCTGTGGAAGATGCCTCTCTTATGCACCTAGAAAATCCTGTGCACAACACCATCATTTACTCTCAGATTTTGTCACTTGTTTTCTCTTCTTGGATATTTTTGTAGTAGAAAGGAATCTTCTTGAGAAAGAGGCCTATCTCTTTCATTTTTGTACAGTACCTGGATGACAAATGGTGACAGACATATGAACACAGATGAAGATATATTTACTGAGTAAATGAAAAAATGAATGAACAAATGCATTTTAATGTTTGTCAGACTTCACTGAGCTCTTATTCTTGAGTTACCATGTGGATGAGTGGTGACATCCATCATGGGCCCAGTGACATGTGTTTAGATCATGAAGTTCTTTTTATGAATGCCTCACTACCTCTGCTAAGGTTTTTGTACAGATTGTAAAAATCCAGAGCTCTAGTTTGCTTATGTTCTTTGTCTCTTTGGAGTCCAAATTTTCTCATCTCACCTACTTTAAACTCTCTCAGTTTTTACAGAATCATTAGTGACCTTGTATTTTAATATTATTTCTTCATTCTATTGATGAATCAGACATCTTCTTTAACAAGGTAGATGAACATAATTTTTAAAGAAATTTCTTAAGACAATATTAATTTTATTGACAACATAACTGCAGTCAGCAGAATTCTAAGACAACCCTTAAGATTTTTGCCACCTGATATACACTGTGCAATTTCCCCTGCTTGAGCGTAGGCAGAACCTCTAAATATAATGGGATAGTAACTTGTGGTTATGCTACATTATGTAAGTCTCCATCCATCACAGCACTCCAGAGGGAGATTCTTCTCCTGGCTTTGGAGAAGCAAGTTTCCATGCTGTGAGAGGAGCATGTGGACAGGACCTGAGGGCAGCTTCTAAGGGTCGAGAACGCCTGACTGACAGCCATCAAAACAAACAAACAAAAAAAAAAAACAAAAAACAAAATAAAACAAAAAACCAGGGCCTTTTCTTCTACAACCAACAGGAACTGAACTGTGTAAAAAACCATAAACTTGTAAGTGGACCCCGAACTTCAGATAAGATTATAGTCTTTGCCAACACTGAATTCAACAGGTGAGATGCTGAGCAGAAATCCCAGCTAACCTGTGCCTGGGCTCCTAAACCATGGAAATTGTCACACAACAACTACCGGTGTGTTCTGAAATGCTTTGGGAGTGGTAATCTGTTATGCCACGGTGGGAAACCAATGCACTAGTGCTCATTTCTGTCAGTGACTCTATAGATATTTCTGGAATCTCATTTCCACATTTCCTTAAAAGTGGGGAACATTTTGGAGGCATTTTATTAGTCTCTTCCTTTTTCTAATGGATACTAACTTCAATACTGCCTGTGTGCTGTTTTTTACTGGTCTCCATCAGATCTGAGGGTTTTTGCTTAACAATGCTTTACTCTGCTCCACTGGTTAGATACAATACTGTCTGCTTCTAACAAATTGCCACCATTTATCAGCAATTAACGCCAGCCTAAAATAGAAGAGAAAGAAACCTCCAAGGATTAGAAAGGAAAATTCCACTTTCTGACCTTCCAATCTGTGCTTAAAAGGCAAGCTTTGGATTTGTGTCTTCCTGGGGTGTTATTAAACGGAGTCCTTAATTTGAATAATACAAATGTATATTTGCATAGTGATTTGAACATTAATCTTCACAATACAATTGTGAGAAGTCATGAGATATATTATCTTCATTGTACCATGCATTTGATTTCGCCAAGGTTATTTAAAGGATAGTGATCAAGCTGATCGTGGAGTCAATTGCTTTTGATATATCATTCCTTCATATGCTGCTCATCTGCCCTGCTTCCTAAGAAGATATAATCACTTATTTATATTATTTAAAATCTCATGGTATTCATAAAACTCTTGTTGAGCCTCTGCCTTCTTTTAAAAAATTCTTCTTGTTTTTCCAAATATCTTAGGGAAATTTTCAAATATGTAGCAGAGTTGAAAGAATTTTACAGTGTCCATTCACATACTTGTCAAGATTCTACCATTGATATGTTACTACATGTTACTGATATGTATCTATGCTTCCTTCTATCATTCTATCTTATTTTTCATGTATCAAGAATTAAATTTCAGATGTAATAGCATGCATACCATTAATTGGAGTTCACTATTTTTATTTTCTTTCTTTTGATGTGTTTTACATACAATTAAAAGCCCAGATATTAACACTGTCTCCGTTTTGACAAATATATGCACCTTTGTAAGACACCCAGAACACACTGACAAATTGTTTCAGGTTGTTAGGTAGTTAGCAAGGGATTCCAGGTCTCCTAGGGATGAAAGTTTGTGCCTTGCCTTGGTGCAATTGTCCCACCTGGGAAGAACGACAAGGATGGGTCCCAGGTCCCCATCTTTGTCCTCTCTCAACTTAATCCTGCCCTGAGCTACAACCATACCTGGAGGATAAGGGAATACCCTACACATCTGCCAATCATAACTTAGTATGCCAACTGCAAAAGAATGCAGAGGACTCTCTAGCCCACTGGCCAAGCAGCATAGGTACCATAGAGACTGGAAATTGACCTAGAACAACCACATGCGTATTAAGACTCAGGTCATCTAACTCCCAACTGTCCAATCAAAGGGGTTCCATGGTGATGTCTGAGCCACAGGGAGGTCTCAATCCAGGCACTATAAAACAAGATGCAGACCATTGCCAGGGTCTTCCTTTTGCTCTCCCTTTGCTATGACAATGGGTCCGGTCATCATCTGTGGCCTATGTGTCTTGCTCTGTAAACCTATATTTTGCTCTTGCTCTGTAATCCTATCTTTCTCTTCTCAATAAACCTCATTTTTGTGCTTGCCTTATTTTGGTGCATCTGGTCATTCTAGCACCATGAGGGCGCTAAGAACCAACATTTCAGACTGAAACCTGACAAGATTATAAATATTAAGATCTTTTGAGTAACCCCTACACCAATATTCCCCTAGTTTAAAGTACTTGCTAAAACCAAAACTTACTTAAATTGTCAGTTTCCCTGGTTAACTTGAGCCTGCAGAATATACTTTCTCAGCCTTGCTTGCCCTGAGGCCATTTACTTTGGAGAACTGCTTTGCCTGGCACATCACATTCTTGTTTTCTTGTTCCTTTTACTCCTGATCAACCTGCTTCCCTGAGACATATAAAACCTTTGCTATGGCCAGGAGGCAGGGGAGTTGTACTTTCACAGTGGCCCTTCTGATAATGGTGAATAAAGGCTTTCTTTTTTCAGGTCACCTCTGGGGTGCTTTTTGACAAGTAGACATAAAGGTCTTTTCTTTAGATAATAAAATTATATCAAATTATTACATAATTAATGGGATGCTATTTTCAATTTACTGAAACATAAATTGATGATAAACCAACAGATAGGGTCTTATTTTGGCATGTGTTTTTGTTTTGTTTTGTTGTTTTATTATTTTTCTTATTTGTTTATATTATCTCTTCTATTTAACTTTTAGAAACACTTTCAAGAGGGAAAGAATACAGAGAGAGCACATCACTATTCCGAATAACATAGGAGCTTGCTGAAAACTGGATTTTAGGCACATGTCCTCCTCCATTAGAAATTAAAATAATCCTCCAATAGACATTTGATGGTGAAAAGAAACTACAAATGGGTAGTTTAAAAAAAGTCAATGTATGCATGTGAATTCTAGTTTTTTTAAGCACTTGGATCAATCAAGATTCAGTTCACAAAACAAAAGGCTAGTTATTGTAACCAGTAAGGGGTTTATCACAAGGAGGTTGCTACTTACAAAAGTTATAGAAAGTTTGAAGGTCCAGATCCTAGACTGAGCCTTAAAGAATAGTTCTCAGAACATACACAACTGGATCTAGGCTACTTTGGATATTATTGAAAGCAAGGAGTCACCCATTGCCTAAAATTCTATGTCAGGGCTCAGCTCAAGATATTCCAAAAT
Organism: Lemur catta; assembly: GCF_020740605.2. Taxonomy (NCBI): domain Eukaryota; kingdom Metazoa; phylum Chordata; class Mammalia; order Primates; family Lemuridae; genus Lemur; species Lemur catta. Next base: position 28,181,449 of record NC_059140.1, on the reverse strand, counting down.
AGGGCACCTTGACTACTGCAAAAACTGCAGAAGCAAGGTTACTTTGACTATCTCCCATTTTGCTCCTCTGAAGCATGGTCACGAAATAATTCTTTGGCCTAACTTGCCTGAAAGAAAATCCTAAGAACCTCATTCCAGAGGTTTTGCCCTATATCCAGAGACCACAAAGAATCCAAACTGGCTAAGTTCCCCCAAGTTTTTATTTATTTTACCATTAGGTCATTCTTCCTTTTTGTCGAATCATACTTCTACACAACTGTCCAGGTTTGTTGAAACTAAGCATAAAATTATATCGTTTTCCCTTAGTCTTTGGGTCATCATTTCAGAAGGCTCCCATGTTATATAAAACTTTGCTGCAATAAATTTGTTATGCTTCTCTCTTGTTAATCTGTCTTTTGTTATATTGAGGTGTCAGCCATGAACCTTAAGCTGGGTAAGGAAAATAAATGACCCTTTCTCCCTTACAGCTGTCAAAGCAATGACTTCTTGACATACAGGAATCTGGAGAATGTACAGCGTAGCTCCAATGCAGAAATTAAAAGGCTCTAATAAAGAAGTTGCCCCTGTAACTACTTCTGACATTGATACTGCCACTGTTGCACCTGCCTCTGGATACCCAGAAAATGTGGAACATCACATTATTTTCCAAACTCACTTCCTGAAAAACCAGAGCAAACAACAGCCAACTCCTGTGGAAGACTAATCGGTCAAAACAGATTCTATTTAGAACTGAAAATGGAAGTACAAACTAGTATTGGAAATATATCTTTTATACTACAAATATCTCCACCTAGACAAAAGCAAGAATGAGTTGAGTGAACGAATTATCATAGATGTTGTGATCTGCTTATGACCAATTTTCACTTTGTCACATTGCATTTTCTTAAAGTTACTTACATAGTTGTATAGTTTATTGCACATCAAATGCTTTATACAGAAATATTCCATTTTTAAATAAGAAAAATAGTATTCCTTACAAATAAATGTTATTATTCTGAACAGGTCATGTTCACCTCATTTAAAATAAATTTGAAATTAAATTAAAGAAGTGGATGGCAAGGTAATTGATGTGAAATGAAAATGACTTCTCCTTTTGAAATTAAAAAGTATATAAATTAAAATACGATTCCAATGAATTGGTGTAATAAGAGCTTAACTAGTGCCTAGAAGCAAAACACAGTTTCCTGTAATTACTTGGGAAAAAAAAAGAAATTGCATGAAATAATTGAATAAAAATGACCACATATTTCCCCCAAGAGTTGTAGTTATGTTCTTTGAAATCAGGTCATAAGTGGTGCTCCAAGTTTATCCTTTCTTTATAGAGTTGGTTGATGCCACTTAGCAGAAACTGAGAACAAAGGGGTTAACCCAATTTCAAGTTTGTCTTTGATGCACTTCCAAATCTCCTCTTGTGGGAAATGAAAGTGAATTGCTTTAAGTAGTTAGAGAGTGGAAATAGATCAGAACAGTCAATCTCTGGCCTTGGTAAGAGGATGGTTTAGCTTATTTCTTCTTTGGAACAATGTGTCTTGGTTGATTGTCCATATCTGTTTGAAGTAAAAAGACCTACAGATATCTAAAGCAAACTAATCATTCAATCAGGACAGTCATCTGTATGAAAAACTACTAATGAAATATTATATGTTAATTACAATGTCAAAATGGCTTTATGTTTACTGGAAAAGTTTCCTGTAAATTAGTATTCTCTGTTTCATATATTTCTATAATTAATACTAACAGAGGTTAGAAAAGGCAACAAAATTAGGCTCTAAGTTAATATGCAAAGTTATAATTGAAAAATACCCAAGAATATTTCACAATAGAAAAAAAGTCTGTTTTTTTGATAGTGACAGATATTGCATTTCTTGTATTAATAAAATGGCTCCCTATTGTGTACAGTTGAAAATGTGTACAATACCCATGTGTTCCTCACTGATCAGTTTTCATAACTTCTTTCAAATATGACCTCTCTTTACCTAAAAAGAGATTTAGACAGCACAAGCAGCTCCTTGTGTGCAGCAGACCATATTTTGATGCAACCTACAGAGATAGGGATTATGGTACCCTCTTGCCCTATAAATCACCATCATAGTGCCTAATTTTCACATTCACTCACATAACACAAAACTTGAAATACACATAATTGGAGCCATGATGGTAGTATCAACATTTGTTATTCAAAAAGCTCAACTGAAGAATTTTAAGAGAAGCAATAACAGTGCACTTATTGCATTTCCCTATTTCCCTTCAAAAAGCATAGTAGAACAAAAAATCTATAGGTAAAATCTAGAGCTAACCTAGGGCAAAATGTATCCCTGTGAACTTTAAAACATGAGAAAGTGTGAAAAATCATTGGTTGCTACAATACCTACATAGCAGCAGCATCTGTTTAGGAAGAAACAGAGCTAAGGCAACTGGGTTTTCTGGTGGCCTGGAAAGAGGATATGAATATCCATGCATTAAACCACTTAAATATGTTTACATTTAAGTGTTCTTAATTATAATTTAAAGATGTATAATCTTGGAGAATACTAACAAAACTTGTTATTTTGAAAATTCATAAATAAATGTTATAATAAGTAAATAAATAATATATAATGCTTTGCAATTTATCATATAATAAATAATAATAAATTAATAAAATAAATAATGATATATACTATACTTATCAAAAATTGTGATATGAACTTGGAGGAGCACTTAGAAGGAAGTTTATAATTTAAATGCTTATATTAGTAAAAAAGAAAGGTTTGAAATTAATTCCATATTAAGAAGCTAAAGAATTATACAACCATCTGAATATTTTTTAAAAAGTTTTGAGAAAAGAATCAACTATCATTCATGATAGAATCACTCGACAAAAACAATTGAAAAACTTCTCAACCTGAATAAAGGAACCTATAAAAACTCATGGCTAACATCATACCTACTGATGAAGAGTTCCCTCTGAGATAGGAAAAAAGGCAAATGTTTTCTCTCAGTGCTTCCATTAGACATTGTACCAATGGTCCTGGTCAGCACTAAAAAGCAAAAAATAAACAAACAAACACACACAAAAAAGGTATATCGAATGGAAAGGAGGAAGGGAAAGTGCTTTTTCCACAGAAGGCATAACAGATTATACATGAAATCTTGAGAAGCCTACCAAATCTACAGAATTAAAAAAATAAATTTAGATGAATTACAGGATAGAAGGTTTATAAAGAAAAATCAGTCGTACTTCTACATACTATTGAACATCAGAAAATGCTATTTGAAAAAAGAAATGTATTATAACATAAAAAAACCCAGAAAATATTTAAAAATATGTTTTTCAATGCATAAGATCTCTACATTTAAGAGTACTCATTTAAAGAAGGCAAGTGAATGATGGTACATTATAAATTGATACATTGGAAGATGTAATATGAATAAGATGTCAATTCTCTAAAAAATGAGAGAAATATTTTTAGAAAAATTTATAAACTATTTATAAAATTTATATAAAAATATAAAGAACCTAGAAGTGCCAAAGATATCTTGACAGAGAAAGAACAAAAGAACGATTTACTGACTTTCTAACTATCTATAAGTCTACAATAATCTGAAAAGTATGATGTAAAAGTATAATATTGATCTAAAAATAGATTAATCAACCAGTGGGACAGAATAAACATTTCAGAAATTAATTTCATATACACTATCAGTCAAACATAAATAGAGCTGCCAAGGCTGTTGAGTTGGGAAAGGAAAGTCTTTTCAAAACTTAGTGTTAGAATAAGTGGATGAACACTGACAAAAACAAACAAACAAACAAAAACCCTTGATTGTTACTGTACAGCATAAACAAATATTAATTTGGAATTTTCATAGATCTAATAGTAAAAGTTTAAATTTTAATCTTTTAAAAGAAAACAATATTTTTGCAATCATTTAGCAGTCAGTGATTTCTTAGAACATAAAATGAGAGTAAACTTTCATAAAGGACAAAAATATATAATGTGAATATCAACAAAATTGTTCTCATTCTATAGAACCGTTTAAAAAATAAAAAGCAAGCTTCAGACTGGGAGAAAATATTTCCATATCTAATAAACATACTTTTACACAGGACTTGCATCCTAACATGTAACCTAACCTGCAACGTGTAACCATAACATTATATATTATATAGTAGATGACATAATATAATACATAGAATTGATATAAAGAATATATAATCTCATATATATATGGCTGACATTTTATAATTGACATATAGAAGGTTATATATTCTTTATATGAACTCTATATGTTATATTATATTATCCTAGGCTATGTTGTAACATATATGACATATTACATAATGTATAATTTATTGCATGTATACCTATACAAATATAGGTATATATAACTACATAAATATATATTTATATAGATGATGTATTATATATGTTTATATATAACTATATTTGTTACATTATACTATACTATGTATAGTGTATACTTTACAACTTTATATATTATATTCACATTTACATATTTATCTTATGTAATATGTCATATAAAATTGATATATAGAAGATACAGTTTTCTAGATATCAAAAATAAAAAGACAAAAATTCAGTTTGACTTTGGCCATGATGTAAAAGAATTGAAACACGTGTGCATTGAGGATAAGAAAGAGGAAAGAATGGAAAAACTACATTGACAGACTTTTATAAAGTCAGACTTAAATAAGACCATGTAATTCCACACCTACCTATTAGGTGAAAGCATCATTCATAATGGCAAAACATGAAAATGTCTATCTTAGAATGGATACAATATGATATATCTATAAAGTGCAATATTACTCAGCATGATATAAACTTATAAGAAATAACTTTTTTCCAACCAATTTATTATGATGCACACAGAAGCTATGAATGGGTTACAGGTGTCCCAAGATTTTGAATGAGTTTGTCCATGGAACCACTCAACCCAGTCTGCTTCAGCCAGTAGTAGCTTCCTCCATGAATCTCAAATGCTATCACGTTCGATTTTGCCACAAAATGAAAAATGTTGTGAAACATTGTTCTAGTGTAAGTCATAAAAAGTTCCAAAGAATTCCTGGGCTACTCCATATTTTTTCTCCCTGAATGGAAGAATCAGTGTCACCCATGTAATTGTGGTCAAGGAACAAACAAGTTCAAGTACTCGTGTTCAGTTGTACTTTACCTTGGCCAGCTGGATCAATTCAAATTTGGTTACTGGAAATTAATATAAATACTACTTTTTCAGCTTCTAGTTTTGAATCTAGCACTTGTATTTGAGTTATTTCCCCCAGGAAATACACAATATATGAAAGTATCATAATAATAATTGTGTCTTGTGTAAGACTATTTCTACATTGTTTTTTTCAACTAAGCATGCCAGTCTTTCCACACAGTAGAGAAGCATAGCCAAGCAAAGCAACAGCAGAGTTGAGTTCTTAATAACACTTTTTAATCAACAGTGCTGTGTACAAAAGCACTGTGCAAAGGACATTTAAAATTTTGAAGACATTATCACATCCTTTTATTTAATCTTTCTCTTTTATGCCTATTGTAACACTTTTAAGTAAAACGGTGTTTTTTTTTTTGGCTGACTACCCCAGGGACAACGCCTTTCTCCAAATTTAGCTTCCAATGATTGGTCTAAAATTGCCCAAATAACTCTCTTCTAGCCAATAAACTGTAAGTAGCCTTCATAGATTATGGCTTCCAGGAAAGTTTATTAAGGGACAAGTAGGCTGTAATAACATTGTGCCCTTTTGTCCTTTGTTCTTTTTCTGGACTGGAATGCCTAAAATGTGTTAAAGGTAAAGCAGGAATCTTGCAATCACAGGAAAGAAAGCCCCACTTAAAAGATGACAGAGAAAACAATTCTAAAAGACTCCCAAGTCTCAGATAGCCCTGGGGCTCTTATACCAGCCCAGGACTGGCTATTTCAAACTTCTAGGTATATAGAGGGAAAAAAAATGACCATCTGTTTAAGCCAGATTATCAGGCTGGTAATTGTGAAGACACAATTCTTCTGACCTGAACAGATATTTAAATGCTCCTGTTGCAAATTCAATTTATATTCTCTGTAAATTTTTTTAAAAATAATCACTCTATTTGGTCAATCTGCTGGCTTGTTTCAGAAGGTAGGACTGATAGTCTTTCTAACAATCAGTAGGGACATTAAGGTGAAAAGGTTCTCGTTGCCTGCTTCATCTTCCGCATCACTTAGTGCCCTCCAGAGAAAAACAAAGGACAAAATGTCTTCACAGCCTATTTTTCGCTTTATAGGTTTTCCTCTGTGAAGTCAACTGACGTCTCACTGGCCAGAACACAGTTACTTGGGCACCCTTAAAGCAGTGATTACATTTTTCAACACTGTCACAGCCAGGAAAAAAGGAACACCAAGTGGCCATCGGAATGGCAAATCATGCTGCTCACTTCGCTGTGAGCTGCTTTGTCTATATATGTTCACGTGGGATAAGTACGAGAAATTAAGAAAAATCTCTAATGAAAACAAGCCTATAGTCACCTTTTCTAAATCTACTTGGTCCTCCACAGATAATTTCAAATGATGTTATTTTACAAAATCCTGCTAATAATGTCAGAGCATAAATTTTAGGCAATGGAACTGGACATATTAAAGTTGTATGTTGATTGAAATCAGAGAACCACTGAAGGTGGTGGAAGAATAATTCAGCACATAAATCAATGTTTTTGTTAAAAGCAATATAATCTTTTCCTACTTATCAAAAGAGGAGGTATTTATATGATAAAATGTCATAAGAACAAATTAGAAAAATCCTATGAGGTCATAGTCTCCCAAATATTTTTTTTACATTTTTTATATTTTATAAATCCCTCTATATATTCATTGCATTCATAGGAATAATTTAAAAGACATAGAAAATACACCCCTTTAGGTTCCCAATACCGAAGTACATTGTGTCTTTTGTACTTTATTATCCATATCCTGTAATTCCACTCTAGGGAAAGAAAGGGCGCTACTGTTATTGGTATCTGGACAAATAAGTTAGTTCACACAGTGTATGTTGACAAGGCTTTGAGGACACAGGACCACGAACAGGGTAGTCCTCAGAGACTGAAGGCAGGAAAAGGAAGCTTCTTATCCTAGCAAAAAACTGCCAAGCTGCAGAGAGCTTTGCCGTGCAGGTAGCACGAGGCAAATGCAAAAAGGAGTGTGGGCCTGAAGGGATGACAAGGCCAAATGTCATCAGCCAAAAAAAAAAAAAAAAAAAAAAATCTTGACTAAATTAGGCCCTCAATATGTAATCACTTGAGCAAAATGTAACTACTCTTCTAGATTTTAACACTGTGACATGGAGAATGTATCTCATTTTTTGGGTATCTTTACCAACATTTCCAACAGAAATGTCTGAAATTTTATAGGGCTCTTGGATCACGTCTTGTACACGAAAATCTTTTTTGTGTGGGTCTCTAGAAGTCTTCCTGCCATCTGACACACTGAGGAAATTGTGACAATTAGTCCTGTGATTGTTCAAGTTGTGCTGCTATTGTACATCACAGAAAGCAATAGAAAGTCAAAGAGACCTGCTATGAAAGAGTCTTCTTCTTTCTTGTTCTGCAACTTCTGCCTCCTCTAGGCACACATGGACATCATATAGATAAGACTTTTCATTTTTTAATTTATTGAAACATAACGTACTCAGTAAAATACATAATGTGAACTAATCTTAATAGTACAGCCGGCTGGGCGCAGTGGCTCACGCCTGTAATCCTAGCCCTCTGGGAGGCCGAGGCGGGTGGATTGGTCGATGTCAGGAGTTCGAGACCAGTCTGAGCGAGACCCTGTCTCTACTAAAAATAGAAATAAAGATTGTCTGGACAACTAAAGATATATATGGAGAAAATTAGCCGGGCATGGTGGCGCATGCCTGTAGTCCCAGCTACTCGGGAGGCTGAGGCAGTAGGATTGCTTAAGCCCAGGAGTTTGAGGTTGCTGTGAGCTAGGCTGATGCCATGGCACTCACTCTAGCCCGGGCAACAAAGTGAGACTCTGTCTCAAAAAAATAAAAAATAAAAATAAAAAATAGTACAGCCACTAATTTATAATTAGGCTTACACCTATGTAACCCCACATAAACTGAGAACTCCAATGATGTTCTTGGTCTATCATCCCATCACCACCTCTTCTCCAAAAGCAACCACTGGTCTAATAACTATTAACATTAATTAGGATTGCCTATTCTTCAACCTCATATAACTATAATCTTATAAAATATACTCTTTTGTATCTAGGTTCCCTCATCCAACGTAACACCCATGAGGTTCTTTCATGTCACGTGTCTGGAAGTTTCATTCTTTTTCACTGATTTTATAGATCAGCTCACTTTGCCATTACTGCTCTGACTCATGCCAAGACATAGCCAGTGGCATATGTTCAAGGCAACTTATAAGTTACAACTTATAAGTTACAACTTATAAGCTTAAAAATACAGTAAGAATTTACTTTCCAGCAATCATTGACTCAGTTGCTACCATTCCAGGCAAAATTTTGTGTTAACGTACAGTTTGACTTCTTTTCGGCTCATTCTATTTAAATACATTAAAATTAACTTCAACAATTTGGACATTAATAATTTGCACATTCCCTTTCAATTGAGAGTATAAATAGGGACAAATGGATTAATTTATTTTCAACAGCAAAGTCCTTGCAAAAATGTATGTTGTCTACACTATTTACTACTCTTTCAAAAATATACATTGAGATCTAATAAGGTCAGGAGGTATGTTCAGCACAGGTTATGAAATAATAAAGAAAAAAATATCAACTATAATAACAAACCTGTTTCAGGGCTGCACATTTTTCTCCAAGGCCCATAAGTATTGTAAAACCTGACAGCAAAATGTGGAAAGTGTTAGGATAGAAGTACACATTTGGTGCTATACAGATACTGATGACGAAGAATGAAATGTGCTGAAGCTGCAAAGGAGAGGCCAGGGTGCTGAGTGGTACCATTAAACAATTTTTAATGAAAGTGACAAAAGCAGCCTTGGCTTTTAATAGACAAAAATTATCTTGGGTTTATGACTTAATAATAATGTGTTCTCCATAATAAATTTTTTAAAACATCTATGCCATATGAATGGATACAAACACAAAGAAGAAATATTATTAAAATATATATGATTTAGAAGATATTGGAAGTTAATTTTTTTCAGCTTTTGCAATAGAATTCATTAATACAAGTTCTGACTAGCACCGAAGTTGTATCAAAGCTAGTTTAATTTGATTGTCTTTTAACTGGTGTTTATATCTTTATTCCCATAACCATGATTTATTATTATCAATAAAATACTATAAAAATCTTTTGAAATAGTTGGGTTTAAATGATACCCATAAAGGTACTCACACTGAAATATCATTTCCTGTATTTCCTCTTTATTACTATTGATTCCTAAGTATGAGCCAGTCTCTTGTTTTATCTCATAGTTAAGAGCAGCATTAGTTCAAGAGAAATAAGGAACAAAAGTCTATGGACAATTTTTTGGTTGATGAAGATATTTCTCATAGAACTGCTTTTTTTACAGAATATGTTATTTCAACTATTTTCCTTAATCAAAAAGATGAATCCTATGATAATTGAGATTTAAAATGTATGGGTATTTTTAGGTAAGAGACAAAACTCTTTTAAATTATATGTAATATTCTCCATAAAGAGCTTGTAGATCTCTATTAAAATTTTGAAACTGATCAAACACAATCAAGTTGATTATTACTATTAAAGATTCTAATAAAGTACCAATCAGAACAAACTAAATTTTTCTGATAATGACAGGCTGCTTTGTTTGAAATAATTTAGGATTAACATTACTTAACTTTCTATTCAAAATCTCTTATAGTACAAAAATAGATTTTTATGGGCTTATTGATTTTGGTATTTGAAAAGTGCTTACTATAGTTTTCCTAATATTAAGACAAGGTAAGAAAAGAAACTTTCTTAAACCAGAGGGAATGATAAAAATCATGGGTTGGGAAGATTTATTTTTGAAGGCTTTTGTAAAATATTTACCCACAAACAAATATAATGAAGGGATCACAGAGTTACAACACTCAGAGCCTTCAGTTATCAATCTCCATCAGACCTGCCCTAGGCCTCTCAAGAGAAAGTTACACATCAAAGGAAAGGTGATGAAGTTCTCATCAAACAGTTAAAAACCCTGCAACTCTCCTTGACTTTCCTTTCTCAAGATGATTTAGAAGTGATTGAAATAGGTAACATTCTGTCAAAATAGTGTTATGTGAAAGGAAGTTCTGAAAAAAAAAAAAAAAAAAACTAGATGCTTCATACAATTTTCCCATATAGTTTCCATTTAGACTTTGTATGTAGCACTATACATTCAAGTAGTATTTATTGAATTATAAACATGTTTACTCAACCTATGAGTTATAATTAAGAAACGATAGTGTGTGTGTGTGTGTGTGTGTGTGTGTGTGTGTGTAAAACTTTCTGAAACTCGATCAGGCCCATGTTAAATTTCTGATCCTTTAGAAGTATATAATTTCCAATAATTGTCATCTTATTATTATGCATTACTTGCCTTCAAGTGTATAGTGTTAAGAAAAGAAACAAATGGTTTGCCACTTCAAGTTTAACTTTTTTTATATTTTTAAAAGGCTGAATAATGATGTCTATTACATGGTTGACTGGCTATGTTATTGAACACTTCAGAAAACTGGCTTACAGTTGTTTATCGCACACATCTTCTCCATTAGTTCAGGTAGGTTTGTATAGTTTTGTCTCTTCTGTGGAGAGAAGTGCCAGTAGATTGGCCATTATGACAGAAATGTACTTGCATGGGAAATAAGGTACTATTATTCTGTTGAAAAATATGCTCTTTTTCTCCCTCAAATCTACCCAGGTAATGATTTCTAACATAGAAATATTCTTACTCTTAAGTTTGGAATGTAAGAAGATTTAATATCTAGGGTTCTTTCAGTATTTGAAAAGACTTAAAACTTTTACTGACTTACAAAAGCTTCATCTTTTTAATTTTCTGAACCTAATTATGGAACTACTTTACAGTTCAAACAAGAAAAACATAACAGCTTACCATTAACACTCTGAAAATGTCATTTTTCAAACACATTAGTTCTTTACTAGTGTATCCAATACTCTACCATCCTCTTTTTAAACAAAAGCCTCTATTAATATGAAGGCTCTAGAAAAAGAAATTCTACATACAGTGCTTTTAGAATAGAATTAGAATTACATTCAGGATTATCTCATGTTGAATAAACAATAGGCCGATATACCCACTGCTGGCATGAATGTTACCCCAGAGAGAAATGGCTCTTGAGAAATAGATTTTTATGGAATCAAATCCACAGTTTTTTACTTAAGAAAATTATGAAATCTGAAAATACTATTTTTTTTCATGTTGAAGTTCAGGAACTGATAAATGAAAACTCAAAGTCTAATTTCTGATATTAATGGGAGTTCAAGAGGTAAAAATAATTACACAACACCTTTCACAATTTTAAGAAGGTGATATATCAATAAATAACGGGTTCAATTCTCTCGGCTACCCTCCAGAGGCCTCCACAAGGTTCCTACCTAGGAAGCCGAGGAAAGAAAAGTGTACTTTCAACCACTCAAGAGATTTACTTGGCTGCTGCCAAGACTTTGTTCTAGACTGTGTTGGCAGCTAATGAAAGCAACTTTCTGTACATTGAAATTCAATGTATTTCTTGAACCTCATGCTGCTAGTCAATGGTTATTAGAGGCTTGCAAGCATCTTGTATATTGGGAGCAAAGGAAGCTGAACACTAGGTAAAGTCAAAGGCGGTCCTTCGAGCAAACTGAGGAGTTTTCGTTTTTAAATCACTACCAGCAGTGCTCTCTTTCAGTGCTATTTATACACCATAGTTTCCTGTTCCATTTCTTGTTGTAAGGTAGTCCTGCTCCATTTCTTTTTCTCTTGTGTTTGCATAGTTTTTCTTTTCTGATCAGTGTCTTTTTTATTTTAGCACCTTTTTTCTCTAAACCAGGCTTTCTATAATAATCTTAGTTTCTGTTCATTGATAATGTTTTCAGATAGTTTTGAATTTTCATGTCTGAAACTGTGGATTTATTTGTAAATGACCTTTAAATTTAGTGCACACAAATGGTATCATGTAAGTCTCCCACATGACCTCAACTCCAGAATAGCTCTTCCCCTGGGGTTAACCCTCAAACAGTGTCTTGGTGACTTTTCTCCGAAGACAATGAATCACCCAAAAGACAATCAGATTTGTACATCAGGTACTAATTTCATAATGTCCCACTTTTTACTGATGTCTTCACCAGAACCCCAATTTTCCAGTTCCCCTTATACCAACCAATTCCAATGCCTGTAAATGTTTTGTAAATAACAAATCTGAAATATATGAGTTATCATAAGCAACTCCTCTCAAGCTTTAGCCAATTTTCTGAATCTCCACATTCTTTCCCTAAATAGGTAAGTTTCTGATAGAGACAACACCTCCTCTGCAGCCCTGTGAAGTAGACTCTCTTTTTAATCCCTTCTCTCCTAACTCATATGACTTGGGTCTTCATGATGAGGTATTGGATTCTCACTGTCATCCATTACTGCTTCCAAATCATTTTTCTGTCTTCCTCCTTCAAAACTCACAGCTCAGTTGTCACTAATGTCAAATAATTGTATCATTCAGTATTTTCCTATGTAGTCATTTTTCTCATTTCTTTCTAAAGTCTTATCCAAAAAAACTTCTTTTCAGTTCTATCACCTCTTAGCATTTAATAACATTTCTCCGACTCACCTCAGCCGTTAACTCTCATGGTCACCCCTAGTGTGAGTAACATTGTACCAAATCGAATCCTTCAAGTTCTTGTAAGTTCTCTGAGTATAGTACTTCTGCCGTGGTAATTTTACAACCTCTTCCAAACCAGAAAACCATTAATCCTACCTTTTAAAAAATATAAATATTTTTCATGTTTTCTTAAGCAAACACATATGTACAACTTAAAAAGAAACTATAAGCTACTCCTAAATCCTTCCACTGGTAGCAATTTTTATTCATTTAACTATTTCTTATTGACTTTTGTTTTTTATTAACAATAATGTTAGTTTTTGATTTCTATTTTAAGTATGCTATATAATTACTATTACAGAAGGTGAGGCTTTAACACTAATGATTTCTCCATACATAACGCTAATACCCTACAAATCAAAACTCACATTTTTAGTAAATCATTATTCACTGTTAACATTCTATGAGTATGTAAATATCATTCACAGGTCAGTAATAGAATATATAATTTATATAACAATATAGGCACATTCCTCTACCCTACAGCATTGTTTTTCTTCAGAATTAAGAATTCTCTTCTTAAATTAATTCATGCCTATTGTCTCCCTGACAGATTTCTCCAGACTTGATTTTGGGCAGCAAAAGTCAGTGAAGTGTGGTGAGCAACTTTGTAGAAATGCAGTTTAGTGGAAGTGGTTGTAACACTCTGCATTCCCACCCCCTGCTTCATCCTGTCACAGGGAGTATGAAAATGATGGCTGGAGTGCCATCAGCTAATTTTGGGTGTGGGTTTTTGTTTTGTTCAGTTTTAACACTGTTACTTTGACAAATGCCTTTCCTCATCTTAATATATTTTTTTCTTTTCCTCTTTCTTTTTCTTTCATTTTGCCTACTGGCAGAAGAACTCTTATCTAAGAGTGCTGATGCTCTAAATTTACTTTCTTTTTTTCCTATTTTTCTTAATTTGTTGTTACTCTTGTTCTATTTTCTGGAAACCTTCCTTCACCTTACTTTCCAGTTCTCTTATGAAATTTAATGAATGTTTATTGAATTAGAGATTTTGCATTTCTAGAGCTAATATTTAACACTAAAATGCTAGATATGAAACTGTATTTTTTTCTCTCAGAAATTAGAATTGTATCCATGCAAACCTATAGAAATAATGTGTGGATAGATCATTGGCAGTGCCCAGATGGTATTCTGTACATATATGTTAAAGGACTGAGTGGCTAGTTGTACGTAGTTTGGCATTTAAACTTACGTGCCATCATAGCAAACGAAGATTAAAGGTTAATATCTACCACATTTCTTCTCACATGAGTATATATTTTAAGTCATATGATTTTATTCACTATTACATATTCTTTTAAGAAGTAATTTTGATTTAGAGAGCTACTATATCTAATAAGAATGTAAAAACTCATGTTAATGTTTTGAGTTTGAAATTAAATTAACATATATATTTTTATTTTGACATATATGAATATATTTTTTGAAAGGACATAGTTTAACACTTTATCATTATAGTTCACATTATTTTATAATTTTAAGAAACAGCCACTGAAATTCAAATTCACTATAATAATTTATATATTTTGAATTTATTTACGTATAATTTATACAAAATATCTCCCAGAATTGTTATGTTATATATTCCATATAGTTAAATAGAAAGCAAGGCAAGAAATAACTCTTTCTAATTGTTGAAAATGCTATCTTACATATAACAACAAATGTTCATAACAATCTATTTTATTTTATTTTGTGCTATTTATATAGAAGATATCTCTCAGACACTTTAATATAGGTAAAATTGAGCTTACAATTATGAAATATACTGTCAATGAAAGCATTTTATATTAAATTTTATCTATTTGCATTTAATTAAATGTATTAGATGTATTTTTTAGAAGCATGAGATTGATTTACCATTCTATTAATTTTGAAAATTTCATTAAAAGATGACATATACCTTCACACTTTTTGGAAGGCAATACATTTTGTTTATCTTGTGTAAGAAAATAACTGGACATTTGTTTTATGATATTTATAAGACTATGACAGCAGCTATGAGCATTTATAGGAGCGTAAAATGTGAGAGTAATATATTTCATTACCACATTTATAGATTTTATAAATCAAATATTATAATCTTGAATTGATTCCAGGGTAGAAAGAAATGATTGACTAAGAAATATTGATTCATTAGTAACAGAGAGGAACATCTTAACAATGTTCTAGATTTGTATCAAAAAAATCCCCATTGGGGCAGCAAAAAATGTTAGTAGTAAAGAAGTTAAAGGTTTCTGGTAGAGGTAAGTCTTTGCTTAGTTTGCTCACTTGCATGCTCTGACAAGGTACTGGAAAAGGACCCTGCAGAACTCCAGAGCTTTCTTCTTTCCGACTCTGCACTTTGTGATTTTTAGCCACTCTGGAAGCTCGGCTCAGGGAGACTGTCAGGCTTGTTCTGCTTCCCTATTTGTGTTATGACCTGGAAACTCTCAAGACTATAAGCTGGGACAATTGTGGGATTCACCTTGTTGGTTTCCTGTCTTTGAGGGCTCACCTGATGTTTAGTGTCTTAAAAAGTGTTGTTTCATGTATTTTTGTACTTTTTAAAGTTAATTCATACAATACTATAAATCTTGAGCCTATTACTCTATCTTGGCCTGAAGTGGAAAATCTGTTTGCTTAAGATTTATTTTTCTTTCTCTAAAATAATGTTTTGGAAGAAAATGTTTGGGGGAAATACAGTAAAAGAAGCAGAAAAAAAAAAAAAAAGAAGAAAATAACAGTATGCTAAGTGAAAGAAGCCAGTTTCAAAGACCACATATGAATAATCCCCTTTGTGTGAAATGCCAGTCTAAGTAAATCCAGAGACAGAAAGTAGATTAGTCATTGCCTGGAGCTGAGACCAGGAGGATCTAGGGTGGGGGGGTACAGAGTGTGAAGCCAGAATGAGATACGGCTGCTAATGTGTATGAGGCTTTTGGGGCTTCATGAAAACATTCTAAACTTACATTGTAATTATGGGCTTTTTTTGGTAAATTCTCTGACAATACTTAAAATCATTCACTTGTACATTTTAAATTGGTGAACTTTATGGTACATGTATTATCTCAATAAAGTTGTAAGATAAAAGTATTTTAAAAGCAACTTTTTAATTGGGCAGGACTTTGTATTAATTTAGCAAATATAAGACAGGCATTGGCTTGGGGGCAGAATATTACGCTTCATTGTTTAGCTGTGTGGAGTGTGGGAATAATAGCCAAGATTAGCCTAGAAAAGGTTAAAATCAGTAGCTTCTTCCTTGGAGAAAGGAGAATAATATTAATGAAGTAAAAGGTTGAAAACTGTCACAACTTCAAGAGATTATATACAATTTCTTTGACTATTTTCAGTCTCCTGTGTTTAGCACTGCCTTTCAACTATTTGTAGCTAGGACAATGTCTCGTGCACAATTCATAAATTGTTTTGAGGAATGAGTATATTAATTGATTTGACTGATAATTTATTTGTTTCATGTTACACCATTATCTACAATCTCGAACTTGACATTTTGATGGAATTCTGTGTATTCATTTGATTTTCAATATGCTTATTCTTTTGTTTTTAATTTGACATTATTTTTACTTAGTCTATTTTATTGAATTATAAGCAATTACTCTTACTCGGCCTTATTTCATGATTGTCAATAAACATTTCTTGAGCATAAAAAAGTCATATGTATGTATAATTGACACAACAAAAAAACAGACCTAAAAATAATGGTCATGTCTCATCCATCTATCTATTTGGAATACTTGAGGAATAAAACTTTTCAAATAAGTATGTGCTTGTTTCTATCAATTACTCCTTAGGAAACTTTGTTTTTGATTACTTATGAAAGAAAGATTTCTAAAACTTTTGTACTTGCTTAAGTTTTTACACTGTCCGGAGCAGATTGACAGTGATGCTCAGGAAATAGGGTAAAAATTATATTCCAACTTGAAGTGACTTCCTAAGCTCTGTCACTTGTTGTCTATATAAATTCCTATTCTTCCAGTCAGCACCAGAGGGGTTAAGAGTTCCAGGTGAGAGCTGTACTGTTCTCTCTCCTTCTAGCCTGAATGATTCCAGGTGAGGGTTCTGCTGTACTGTCACTCCAACCAAGGTACTTAAATCAACGAACTTAATTTTATGAACAATTCTAAAGCCCCATACAGTCTCACTCTCTTTGGGTAAAGTGTTCAAGCTGCGGGACAGTCAATGTCCTACCAGGTCATTTTCTCTTATTTCTGGTTGTATGGCTGTGCTGTAAATACCAAGTTTGAAGAAAATCTTGTTTTAGGTAAAGTAGAAGGCACTGCCTTGTTCTTTCAAATTAACAGAAAGAAAACTACTTCCCATAAGGTATTTAAAACATAGCAAAACATCATAGTGAGTTCTAAAGTAGAAAATTGTGGTAGTATTGGGTGTTTTTCCTGCTGTTCTCTAAATACTTGTGAAAATTAATAAGTATTTTTGATAAATTTGAATGAATAGAATGCAAAAATCCAAAATAATAAGACTTTTAAAAATGTTTTATTTTTTAATTAATATGGGTACATAATAGTTGTATATATTTATGGGATACTTGTGGTGTCTTGATCCAGGAATACAATGTGTAATAATTAAATCAGGGTAATTGGGGTATTCACCACCTCAAGTATTTATCATTTTTGTGTGTTAGGAACATTCCAATTACACTCTTTTAGTTATTTAAGTCTGCCATAACTTATTGTTGACTGTAGTCATTTTGTTGTGCTATCAAATATTGTTCATTCTAATTATCTAACTATATTTTTGTAACCATTATTAATATGTAAATCACATATTCAGATACGATAGATACAGAATAATGGTCGAATTATCTTTAAAAAATAGTAATGACATTTAAAGCATAAGTTATGTTCTCAAATCCTAAAAGTTATTATTACTGATAATAAACTCTTTTAAGAAAAATTCTTCTAAATATAGGATGATTGTTTTATAAAATATGCTACTCATTTTCTTTAAGTCTTTCTTAAGTGATTTACTTTACCTTTCAATCAAACATAATGACATAGTGTCGATAAATTTGACTGAAGAAAATAAAAGTAGGGGCATTCAGATCTATGAGCCTTTTCAAATTTATGTAATTAAGGTTTTTTTTTTCCTTAAGTGTAAAGTTCTTTTTGTTTAATTCTGAATTAAAATGGTTTGTCTTGAAAACAATGACTATTCCAAGGAATATATGCTTATATCATTACAATCAGCTAATATTTTTTCCTGTGATTAAAATAATTTTTGCTTAAGCACAAATACCTCCACTTCTAAATATGTGGAAAAATAAAAATTCCTAATTAAAGAAAAAAGTGTTTTTATTTCTTTCTCAGTGAAATGTCTAACAATTGAACTGTAGTTCTATAATCTAATTTACTGTAGTATTACATTTAGGAAAAAGGACAACTTCAGTGGGGTGCAGAAATTCACACTTGTAATCTCAACACTTTGGGAGGCTAAGGGGGTAGGATTGTTTAAGGTCAGGAAATAGTGATACCTGTCTCTACAAAAAAATACAAAAAGTTAACCGGACATGGTAGCATGAACCTGTAGTTCCAGCCACTTGGGAAGCTAAGGCAGAATGTTGTTTAAGCCCAGGAATTTGAGGTTGCAGTGAGCTATGATGATGCCATTGCACTCTAGCCCAGGCAACAGAATGAGATCATGTCTCAAAATCAAAAAAAAAAGGACAATTTTGGCTGATGCTAAAATTAGGAAGAAAATCATGCAAATGTTTTCATTGGAATTAGGGAAGCATGTTGAACATGGGCTATATTCTCTATATGAAGCTATAACTTTCATTTTATTAGGATATAGAAATTGATGCGGAGATTTGACAAGAAATTAGTCTCTGAAATTCTTTAACAAAATTCATAATAATGTTGGTATTAAAGACAATTTCTCTCAAATTTATGTTATTTAATCTGATATCTGTTATATGACATTAGATTCATAAAACTTGAAGACATGTTGATAATCTTTTGTATCTATGACAAAACTAACTTGATTCTAAACTCTCATTTAGATAGGTATATCTAAGAGACTGTTCTAAGAGACTTCTATTTTTCCAAAAGAGATTTCTGTTTTTCTTTGTGTTCTTACCTATAAAATTAGTCCATCACCATTGCTGATTTCTAGGGTTTATTCCAGTTCTTAACTTTTCTTATGATATAATAAACCTTCCTACAATTTAAGTCAATTTTCTTTTTCTTTACTTTTTCTTTCTCTTTTATATTTTTGCCCTGTTATCAGTGAAGATGAAGAACAGCTGTTGAAATCTTTCTGTAAAAATGTATTTATAGCCTGAGAAGAGTCCTGGGAGACTATCAATCCTCACTATTTATGGATAAGATGGGTAACATTAAATTCAACCAGTAAATCCGTGGTGAGTCTGAGACCAAAGGAATGGTCTTTTGAAGAACATTACTGGGTCACTCCAGAGTCTTTTTCTTTTCAATCTAAAGAATTAAAAAAAGCTTTTCATGATTTCCCTTAAAGCTGATTTATAAAACCATTGGACAGACAAGCAGAAAATAAGTGAATTTAGTCAAACCTTTTAAGTTATGAAAGAAAGCTTAACCACTTACAAGTTTGTTATCTCCTTCATTGAAGCCTAACAAGGGAGTATCGTTAAATATAGTCTAAGAATCCCATCCAGAATAAAGAGTTTCTTAACGTGTTAGGTCATATATTTAAAATATATTGAAAAAAATTACTATAAGATAAATCAGCAGGAAAATATTGACTGTATTTGTACTTGATATACATTGGGGTTGGTAACAGAGGAGACAAAGTATTATTTTTAAGCAATTTCTCTATTTTCATGTAAGGAAAATGAGACAATTTTATTAATTCCTATCACTAATAAAAGAGTTAACTACTGTTATTTAAGTAGAATTTCTAGAATTAAACAAGAAAAAAATAATAAATGCATTATTAGTAAACAGGCACATTTTGTACTTTGTATTTATACTAAATTAGCAGATAGTATGTGATTAACAACAAAAACCAATAGTTTTATATATTTGTCCTTATAATATTATAAAACATAAGTATCTTATTACTTAACACATTTTCTGGTTAGGAGTTTATTTCAATGCTAGGCATAATTAAATATTTTTCAATAAATTTTCATTCAGAATTTATTCATTTTTTCATAATTACTGTGCTCACTTATTACATTTTGTACAGTTCAGCTGATTTATCTGTAGGTATTATGATTGCAGCATTTAGACACTTGATCTTTCAAGAAGTTAATAAGTATAAACCATAAAGAGACTATATTTCCCATATAGAATTATTTAAATAAAATAACAAAAATCATTCCAAAGTCTATGCATTTTTTCATTAAAATTATAGTAGATTAAGTTTTGAAAGTCTTCTGTTGGAAGTCTAGAAAAGAAATCATAGATTAGGTGAATAAATGATGACAATTATGCTACAAATGAAGAATGGTTTTAACGTTGTTGTTTTTTAGTTTATATGTCTTTCAGATCTCTTTCTCTCTTCCCCTCCAACTCTTTCTCTCATACACACACATACACTCATATATGTACATATGTATGACTTATAATACTTTTAAGTGCCCTGCTTGTAAAGTTTTGTTCCACGTCATGAGAGTTATATCCTAGAAAAAACCAATCTGAACTGTGAAAATCCTCATTTCCACTGGGAATTTTATTTTTAGATTTTCACTCTCCATCCATCTGCCTTTGAGCAATTTTCTGTGCTTCAAGCATGAGCAAGCAATATTAATCCAATTTCTAGTTTCTGTGAAGCACATTATGTTAGATCACATGCACTTCAGTGCTTCTTCTTAGAAACTTTGTTTTTACTTAACTGTTTCACTATCAAACTTTATTATCAAGAGTAGCAAAAAAATACATAAAACTAGATTAATTTCATTTTCCATCTTATAAAAGAGCTCAATCACTCAAGAACAATGGAATCATATGATGTTATTAAATACTATCTAACATAGAGCAAAATTACAGATTGATATTTGAGAAAATATCAATAAACTATAAAAATAGCTTATGCTAATGCTCAGATACTTCAATTATGTTTGAGGGAGCATATATAAACTTCTATAATTTTAATAAGACAATACCATTTTATATAAACTCATTATGATTTGTATAAATTTATCTCCTTTCTTTCAAAATTATTTTGAAATATTTTTAAAAAGTCCATTCAGTGTGTGAAATTATCCTAGAAATTGTGTAATGTGAATTTAAAGCATGCAATAACTTTTAAAACCCAAATGCAAATATTGTACAATTTATTCTTTGTTATTTTCTAAATACATTCACTGCTCCCCCCAGAAAACAAATTTATTATATTTGCATGATGCAAACCTTTGAATAAATATTGGTAATTTGATTAAACATTAGAGTGGTATTAATGATAAATATGAAATGAATATTTCACGATTCTGCATTTTCCTGGTTAATTCAAGAGGTATTGACAAAGTTATTTTATCTAAATAGAGTACAATTTAAGTCTATAGTGTCAATCTATCAATATATTTAATAGTGCTACAAATAAACAATTGGTCTTGAAACAATATTAGGAATTAGGATTGAGAACATGCATTCTTCAATGTAAAACAAAGTAGAGAAAATTTAATTCAATTTTACACACATATTTAGGTAAGGACTAAGTAATGAGTATCGTAGTATAAGCTATGGTAATCACCTTCCTCTACAAAAAAAAATCATTGCTTGGTAATAAATGGAAATAAATAGAAAGTGAAGCCTAATGCAGAAAGAAAAAATAAATTCAAATGCTCTTTAAGGTTAGAAACTACTTGCTTCATACTCAAAGCCACCTTATTTTGCTATACCACAGAAGAGTACGTGTTTAATAGATCCATGAAATGTGAAATAGGTAATGCCAGAGCTTAGCTCAGGTGTGATCTTTTCCCTTAAATTGCAGGACTCTTCCCAATGCATCACCACTCCCCCAGTAGAAGTATTAGGATATTACCTAGGAGGGAGCATTTTGATCTATTATCAGCTATTTTCACACATTTGAACTCTATGATGGATTAGTATTACAGATTAACTTGCACAAAGATTCAGAGAAAACTGCTTTTGAAGGGGAGGAAGGAGAAAGGAAAAAATGAGGAGGACAAACTGGATGGAGTGTCCATGACAACCAAGGATAAAGTGTGGACCAGAGATGCTAAACCCAAGGCATAGAACAATCAAATTACAAGGCTTAAAAAAGAACATGCTTATACCACCCAAAACCAGGATACAATCTGGGTTGCTCACGGTCCCAGAAGAACATAAAATTTTCCCCACTGAAAAAATTGCTCAAGAGCTGCAGGCAGATTTGAGGGAACAAACAAGGTATAGTGAGGCACCCAGTTAGCAGCAATATTAGAGAGCCATTCTACCTGTAGATCCAAAGGGAAAAGGACAGAAAATATTTTTATAATTGTTCAGTGAAAATTTGAACCAATGGAGGAAGGGCTACTCAATCTC
Organism: Lemur catta; assembly: GCF_020740605.2. Lineage (NCBI taxonomy): Eukaryota > Metazoa > Chordata > Mammalia > Primates > Lemuridae > Lemur > Lemur catta. The sequence goes on along the minus strand of NC_059140.1, from coordinate 28,159,118 downwards.
TACTTGCAGAGAAACACAGCTGCAGACAAAAATGCATCCCCAAAGCAGAGTGGAGAGTCTCTACTCTTGCCCTTCAAGCTTGTGTTGTTGGTGTTTTCCATTTGTTAAATTTAATCATAAGCCACTCAACATGAAGTCCCTGGTAATACTATCTATAGGGTGCACTCTCTGTGGAAGCCTCTGTGTGGTAGGTGTGCCAACAGAGAGGAAGCATCTACTCCTGAGAGACTTGGCTCAATCATCATTTGGGGCACCTGTGTCAACTTACGTGGGAATTGCCACAGCTGCTTTGGCAGCTGTGGGTGGGGTATAGAAGGAGGAGGAGGAGTCTGAATGGAGGAGAGCTGGGACTCTGGGCCCATTTGTTCTGAGGGTCTCCCCAGGCTTGCTGCACTCTCCTCTCCCCTGAAGGTAGCCCACTCTGAATGTCCAACTGCTGGGATCATACCGTTTCCCTGGGACCCACTGGCCCCCTGCAGCCACCACAGTCTGGGCAGGTGTTGGGAGATGTTTGTGTGGGGACAAGTGACAAGAAAACTGAAGGGCTAAAGCTCCCTGAGGAGGAGAAAGGCATACAATGGGTGGAAAACAAGTATGGCTCAAAAAGTATGACCCAGGGACTGAAAGGAAAAGATTATCTGAACTCAGAAATATGTATTTTATTTTCTTGGTTTTGTGGTAGTACTATGTCAAAATGTCTAGATACATTTTCTATTCTCAGGCTCACAAAGGCTACTAGATATAAAAATGATAAAACCTATCTTGGAAAGCCAAGAATGAAGGAAGCAGAGAGCTAACTCCTTTCCAATTTCTGCCCTATTATTAGTAATTTATCATAAAGCATGGTCTATTAAAATACTTTTAATTTGGAGTAATGTTTCCTGAGTATCTCCTTTCAGTGACATCTGTCATTAATAATGCATTCCTCAAAAATTTATATTAATATTTTTCCCTAGATCCTAAAGTTAAATTAATGGTGTAATGGAAATAGTAGTATATTTGAGAGTAGCACATATCTAAGCTAGAATCCTGACCAGCCTCCTCTTCCAATCTCCATTTCCCATAAAAACACATGGCCATACACTTGTATTCTCACTTTCTGACTTTGGACTTGTGCAGTGATAACAATAATTGCAGTGAACAGTCTATTCTTCCTTCTGAGTTTAAAACAGTTATTGCTTATCCATGAGGAGTCTTTCTTATTGAACAGTGATACAAGAAGAATCTTTTTTATCATTTCTCTGCAGCCATAGTAAATTGATAGGTTTTTGCAAGAAAATTGAAACTTATTGTTCTTCCCCAAACTAGCTACTCATCATTGACGTTTGGATTGAATCTTCAGTTGTAAATTGGAATTAGAATATCTTCATCTTAAGATATTTATTTATATTTTATGAAAAGATGTTATGAAAAGTGTCTGACATTTTGTAGGCACTAAATAAATGTTAGCTTAGCTCCTAACTTTCTCCCTCTGCCATTAACACTTTCAAAAATAGCTGCTTACGCTATCACATACATTGTCTCTATACCAGGTTACTAAATAATTGTTTGTATATTTAATATTAATAAGTTCCAAATTATGTATTTTTTACATTTATTTCATTTTAAATAATTATATTTTTCAAAGTTAATATAAGTTTAGTGTATGGCTAACTTACCATACACATATTATATTTAGCTCAACAATTCAATTCTAAAAATATTTCTTGAGCACTTATAAGACTTAGAATGCTTGTGCTATAAGAGTTTAAGAATTGATGGGGGAGAAATGAATATATAAATTAAACATACTTAAAAACTCTGTTGATGTTTCCATTGTTTTTTATATGTATTTTAGCAAAATTTTCTTCTTCTACAGCTAATGTATAAAGATTGATTTCATCTCAAATTAAATGTTACCAATCTAGTCATATTCAAGCTAGAATAACAGCATATAGGCTGTAATGGAACACTCAGGAACTACTTATTTTTGCAGAGTTCCTTCATGCAGTCCAGGAGTGACCCTGGGCACTTTAATTTGGATCCTTTGGCTGTTTTTCAAAGATTAGATGGAGTCACAAACACTTTGTTTCTCCAATTTTCTGATTATTATCTGTTGAATCTTTCTGCCTCTCTCTGTTTCTGTATCATATGCACCTATACACATGCATAGATCTTCCAGAATAGCGCCAACTCTAAACAGGAAAACAAACACTTTCCAAACTGCCTCAGAACTCACAAGTTCACATAACCGTAATAGAGTTAGCATAGTCTCATTACTATGCAATGCCAGGATTCTGCTTCTCCTTCATCTCCCCACCCTGCCTTTAAAATGTGCCATTTTAAGTCTACCTGGAATAATAAATGGGCTAATGCTAAACCACACATTTTTTACAACCTGCTACCTTAGCTACACTAAGACCAAGTGGAAGCTTTGAAATTACTTCTTATAAGTACTTGATTAAATTCTTAGCCAAGGGCCATTCTTCTCCCCAATCTCTCTATGGGGAAGAGACATTCATTTTCTTCTTCCAGTTAGAAGAGCTTTTCAAGGAGGAACAAGTGGTCTGTGATTTTGATTGCTGTAAAGAGGACTAGTGGAATAAGGACCTAGAAGAGATCATTGAGTTTGTTAATTAGTGGGTCGTTGGTAAATTGAGCTCTCAAAGACTGTAGTTGGTAGGAGGAAAAATTGGTAGGAGGAAAAATAATAAAGAGTAAGTCATAACTGGAAGAAAAGGCAGCAAAGGTAATAATACTATCTTGAGAGTTTTGCTGGTGAACACATAGAAAGATAGAGAATGGAGACTGGGGAAATACTGGTCTTAAAAGATGATTATTTTAAGAGATCAAATTCGAGAATGTTTAGTATTTGTGACTAATAAGCCATTATTATAGTTTAAAAAAAACCCAAGAGCTTGAACTTATAGAAAATTATTATAAATAGAGGCAATTTTTGTAAAAGCCAACTTCTGGGGTGGTTAGATAATTGTTCTCCTTTGTTGGAGAGTGTGTGCGAAATATTGTGTATGTTCATCTGAATTTGGGGGTGGACTTGGTCATGTGTCCAAATGATCATTGAACTCCTAGGGCTGGTTGGGATGGCTGTCATACCTTTATCATTCCATTCTTAGGCTTGGAGGAAGGACTTCTTAGGTCTCTGTGAGCATACTGGGGCAGCCATGGCTGTGGAAGGGGTGGAAAAAGGAGAGATTTTATACTTTTGGCAACGTCCCAGTGGTTGACAGCTGATTCTGTTAAAATGCCACCCAATTTCTCATAGCATGGGGACTCTGTGTTCACCTCCTCTCCACCCTAGCTCCATTCCACACACCAAGGAGTCCCCATGGTGAGGGCATGGAAGTAAATTGGCAACTCAAGATGGCTTTCTTTCCCTATATAAAGCATAGTAGCAATGGATCAGAAAACACACCTCTTTTCTCATCTCTCCTATAGTTTTCCACTAGACTTGCCTTTACAAAACCTCATTCACCAATGAGGCCAATTAAAATAATCACTACTGTTTCTAACCATTGCACAATGAGGGCTATTATGAGGCAACACAGCAATCATCAGGAAATGTGTGCTTCAGGGTCAGCTTGCCTCAATTGGGATCCTGTTCTGTTTCTCACGGGGAGGTCACTGTCAAATCGCTTAACTTACCAAATTCTAAATCTCCTCATTTACAGCATAGAGGGAATGGTGATATCTGTACCCTAGAGTTCTCGTGAAAAGTAAATGAGATAATCTAAGTGATACACTTAGCATAGTCAATGGCACAGGGTAAACAATAAATTAAAAGCTATTAATATTGTCAATCAACTTATTTTTTTCTGTCTTCTATCTATATTAAAAATAAATTTCCATGTATTTCCTAATGTTTAGCACAGCATATTTTATATTAGATCACTGACTAATGGTGAGTTCATGGCTCAGATCCCATGAAAACCAAGCACAAATATCTTTGAACAAATCATCAGAAAAACAAGCCTGGGCAACATTAATAACAACCAGATGAACAATGGAAAAACATATCTGTATGTGTCTACATGGGTAAAGTGCTGCACATCATAATTATGGTTTTGTTAGTTACATTTCAAAAAATGACAAGTACAGAGGTAACAATGAGAAGAAATCAAAAGTAATATATGCTATAGGATGAGGTACTTTTGTTTATGTTTGTTTTCAAAACTAGATTACATGGGAGGAATTATCATATCCTATTATAGCCTATAAAACATAGTTGCTTAAAATTGCTTCTAAGAAAAGGGCTCCCTCATCAAACATGACTGAAAAACAGGTTGTGCTCTTTGCTATTATGGAGATTTTGAAAGCACATTAATATTACATAATCTTAAAAATCCTTTAAAAAAATCTTTGTAATTTTATCTAAAATTTCTTAATTTTACCTAACATATTGAAATCTCACAGTATTAATGTTGTGTACAATCAACCCACTCAATGAAATGTTGGAATAATTTGAATAAATATTTCTTATTCCATCTATGACCAAACAGTGATAAATTTCTAAATATACAAAACCTGCCTTCCTGCTGAAAATATGCACGAGTAAAGTAGGAACTGACTGCAGTAGTAAAGATAGTAGAGAAAAAGACACAAAGAATAAGATTTTTCAAACTGAGCTTTCTGTAGATCATTGGTCAAAGCTATGGGAAAAAGCCAACTTATTGGAAAACTCTAATTTTTTTAAAAAATAAAATACAAATGTACTCTGCCATTCTGCCTCAGAAAGCATTTCATTTTCTGTAAAATATGATTAAACTGTGCAATATTTCCACACTCTCTAAGAGAAGGGGCTTAGGTGAGCTGAAGTCGGATACTAGCTCTTATAGCTCAGCCTCCATAACCCTTAGTGAAACTCACCATCAGAGATGTTTCCATGCTGCGCTATTACACTGCAATTTGACACTGCTTTGTTGAAAAAAGAAAAACAAATTATATGACTGATTTTTAGAAGGCTGTATTTCCAGATAAAATCGCCTTTGATGTCTTTTATTCCATAGTGATTGAAATTTTTGCAATAACCGTTTTAAGAAAAAAAGCTGTTGGTCATGGTTTGGCACCAATTGCAATCTTGAATGCCACGTATGTGTTTCTTTCATCATTATGGTTTTTGAAATGGAAAATGTTTTGAAACCCAAGAAATTTAGTTGAACTTTTATTTTCCCGCTAGTATATCATTTTAAAGAAGGCTGTTTTGTTCTCCAGGAAAAGAGAAGTGAATATAAACAGTTCTCTTTCAAAAAATAATGATAATTGATTTATTTGTGCTCTTATTCATTCTTTAATTGATTTATTTATTGTTAGCCACCTGAGTTTCAAAGATAAGAAGTGTAAGTTTTCTATCTTCTGAAACTTTGCAGATTATTAAATGAAACACACTTTTAAACAAAATAATTTCAGTGAAGCAATCAAAGTACCATAGTAAAAGAATGTACCAAATGTCAAATACTGTGGTACTACCTAGGTTGAGGCAAGCTGTTCTTCTCAGTGTGGAAAAAAGTATGAAGTATAGTAGATTAGGTTTGATCTAAGATAAGCTTCACAGAGGAAATTACTAAGATGAGGCTTAACAGGTGAATAGAATTTCTAATGTTATAGGATTTGAAAGGCAAAAAATCATGGAGTCATGTGTAATGTATGGAAGTTTCACAGTTTTAATGCAATATAAATACTTAGAGCTATGATATGAAAAATATTAAGTTCATAAATAGAAAATAACCTATAAATTAACTACATCTCTATGAGATTGAGATGCCAGGTGTATATTTCCAAGCTGACACATAGATTTAAATTTTTGGAAGCAAGGCAGTTTGTTGAATCATTAACTCATTTGTAACACAAAAATATTAGCTAATCTGGAATAATGAAGAAATAACTGGTTTAATGAAAGCATAATATAAATTTTGATAATGTTGTGCTTGAGTTGTTTGTGTGCATGTAGATGAACTATCTACTGGAGGAATTAGATACATTGGGTTTCATTCCCAAGACAGAGTCATGGGCTGTGGTTAAAAATTTGAGAGACATTGTCTAATTTTTAATGAAAAATGTTTAACTATTTTAAGGCATATATTTTTATAAATTCTAGAAAAATAGTGTGTAAACAAATGAGGCAGTTTCTTTATTTCCTTGGAGTTGACAAGTTACTGAATGCAGGAAAAAAAATTGTTTCTATGTACATTGCAGATCCCACTCTTCCAGGTTATCCAATTCTAATCTTTCTTCCCATTTGAGCTATATTATTATGCAAGTAAGTCAGGTTATGGGTATCTGATAGCAATGCAAAAATAATTATCATCAATCAGTGTGCAAAATTCTGTCCACTGGAGGTTCAATTGACTTCCATTCATCCCATGTAAAAGTCCTTCATTGCTTCCATTTGTACATTTGTTCTGGATGCCTGAACAACAAATTCTTCTGTTCTTTAGAGTCTCCATTAAATTTTTAAAACATCATCTTAACAATGAATTAAAATACTTAACATATTTTCATTTGATATCTGTATCACACCTTCTTTTGGAAATTACCTTTGAACATGAAGGACATAGATATTTAATATTCACTTACAATACAATGCATGCTTAGAAAGGAATCATGAGTCTAATTTGGTAGTGTACCATAGGGATATCAGGCTTTGGCCTCCTCATGAGACAATAAAAAGAACATGACCAAGAAGTTTGGTAGCAACTATCCAGGTGAACAAAGGGAAGGACAAAACAGAAGAAACATCAAGTTCAAGGATCTAATAAATTTAAGCAGACAAATAAAGCAAGTGCTGAATTTAAAGAATGGATTCCTCTATAGAAATGGTAGAAAGAGTAGTTAAAACCAAACATTAAATTCTCTCAAGGGCAAGTAAGTGATATTCAAAGCCATAAATGTGATGATGGGTTTATCTTTTCTTATACATTTATAGATATTTATATTGTAGTTGCCAATAGGAAAATAAATTTATTAATGGTAGTGGCAAAGTGGATACATAGAAACTGATTAGAAATAAGTAGAGAAGAAGCATTTTACAGATATGTATAAGAAGAGCATCTTTAACACAGGGCTCAATACACAGTTCATAAATTAGTGAGTATGGGATGAGGAATTAAAAATGACCACTAGAACTCTGGATTATGCAATTACATGGTAGACAATGCTATTTATTGAGATAGAGTTTGTTTATGAGAGAAAGCCATAAATATGTTTGACTGTTGATAATCTCCGAGAAAGAGAAAAATAGAAGATAAAGAATAAAGACAGAATGACCAATAATATTTAGTAGGCAATCAATTATCAATTCCTTTTTTCCTATGAGTGAATATTAACTTGTTGCTATTAACTGAGCAAGAATCATGTAAAAGTATAAAGAACTGTAACAATTGGATTAGCAGGAGTTCCAATTAACCAAGAAAGTTACCTCTGAATTATTTCCAAGTTCTTCTTCTCTTGATATTTCCTCTCTCTTTGTCAAGTGATGAGAATCTGGGTAAATACAACAGCACAAAAAGAAGACTTCATAAATATTTCTGAGGAGTTTTTATCTAAGAACTGATTTTGTGTACCTTTGAGAAGACATGGCTTAGGAACTATTTTCTTTTACTTTATAATCCTTTATCTTATGATTTTTCATTAAATTCATATTCACGCAGATAACTCCTGTATACCTATTTTCACTAATAGCTACATAATTATTGTCCTACCCTCATGGTCCCCACTCTCCTTTAGAGTTCATAAATAAATAATTTCAACACATATGAGCTAGGTTTTAAAGAAACAACAAAGAAGCTGAACTGCCCTTGCTTACATTGAGCTAACTGTATTACTTATATGTCGTTTCCTTCCAAAAAGATTTGGATCATGTTAAAAATATATTCAGACAATAAAACTACTAATATGTAATATTTATAACTAACATGAAAATAATGGAGAATCCTACGTAGCGTCATATATTACTATATAGTTTTTGTAACTGAACATTCAGTTTAGCTCTCAGCTTAGGTACAGGCAAAACTATAACAATTGTTTTATATAATTTTCATTGTCTAATAAGAGAAATCAACTCTTCAGGATTATTGGCATTATTCTTTTAGAAATGAATTTTATAAGAAATTTATCACTTTGGATCATATTCAATGTATCCTGAACAAAACAACCAACATTGCAGTTAAAAGTACTTTTGCAATGGAATAAATAATGAGTTGTCATATAAAGTGGTGAATGTTGAATTTAACTTGGGACCTGTGCTCACAGAGAATGGTGATGGTTAAGAATTACCCCCATTCCTGTGTTCCAGAAAGAGTTAACCTCAAAAGAACTACATTTTCCCACATGACTTGGTGTCCCTTCTTTTTAATGACTCCTATAAGACTCACAGATGACTCCCTTGTTTGCCTGCCTCTATAAAATCCCAGATATTCTTCCTTTCCTTGAGACATTCCTCATTATGACAATTCTTCCTATGCAATAGCCTAGATAAAATCATCTTAATCATGCAGTGCATTCTGCCTTTCACATTATGTTGATGCTGTATAGGAACTGGGGGTATAATATTACAGCATTTTTGTTTTCAATGTCTCAGTCTTGATCACTTGGCTAACTTTTCTTATTAAAGAAAGTTTACACAATAGGTCAAACACCTAGTTCCCATTACTTTTTTTAAAGTTTAATTTTTATACACTTATTTTGTGATTCTCGAGACTTTAAGCATTTCCAAAGCCTGATGTTTCTGTCTATATATACTTATTATTCCAAATCAGACAGAATAACAAGTAATGTTTATGCAGGTGAAGGGATAATCAGATAACATTCAAGATGGAAAAAAAGAAAAGAAAAAAAGTGTAAAGGAATAGCTTCATGGTTTTTGTTCTCTCCAGGTCTTTACTATTGACCTGTTAATTTTTTCAGAATCTCCCAACCATGTGCTAGACATTCTGTAGTGGCTATTTCTACAGAAATGAGTTCAGCATGACACTTCTATCTGCATATTCTGGTTTACTGCTTGCACTGTTGGTCCTTCTCTGGTGATAATGAAATATGAATCAAGAAATTCTGCTCTTAACATTTATAAATTTAAGTGTTGGCACATCCTGTTCTTAGATATAACTTGCAATTCCTTTCTTTACCTCGTTGTACAATTTACATATTTTAAACACTTTTCTTCGCTTGAGAAAATATCAAAAGTTTTTTCCACTTTGTTTTCCTTCCAATATGAAACTAAAATGAGCTATTTCAAATAACACAGGCTGCACTCTATTCACATGAAAACACTCCAGCCTTGCTGCTTTAGCTGGGCTCTACTGAAGTGCCTTAGTCAGGACCTCTGGAGAGTTCATCCTAAGCAGTCTGCATACTTTCTGCCCATCCAGCCTCCAATCTAAGTCCCAAATATTTGATAATCATTTATAAAATTTGACATAGCAACACTATAAGAGAAGAGAATACAATGACACCATTGTACAGTATGGAAGATTTCACTTGCTTACCATTATAGAAATTAATTTGTGACAATGCTTAAAACTTTAGTTGAGGTTAGAATAAGAACTTTTTTTACTCTCTATAGACACTATTAATTATTACTATACACTCTTAGTCTCATATCCTATTGCATGGCAGCCGATTTATTTCTTATAAAACTTGGTGAATCATATTTGCTGGGATCAAAGGAGCTGTTGCCTCAGTTTTCTCTTAACACAGAGTCATTCTTTCTTTGCCATAGTGACTGTAGTTATTGTAAATAATCCTTAAACAGCTTTGAAAGAAAAAATAAAATAAAACTGCTAAATTATGCATTATGTTATCTTTGGAAATGTTTCCTTTCATATTACAACTAGATCTTAACAAAGCATTCTCATATTGTTTAGTTATAATATAAATGATAATGCAGAAAAAAAGAAGTGTAAAATAAAGATGTAAAATGTTACCAAAGATTCTAAATCCAAACATTTACAACATTACATGCAAATATCTAACTTCACTATATACAAGTGCTCATTTTAGTTCTAATATTTACTTGTCACGTTGGTACCGAAAATTGTGGAGATACCTCAAAGAGCTAAAAGTACAACTACCATTTGATCCAGCAATCCCATTACTGGGCATCTACACAAAGGAAAAAAATAATATTCTGTAAAAAAGACACCTGCACCCGAATGTTTATAGCAGTACAATTCACAATTGCAAAGATGTGGAAACAAGTCAAGTTCCCATCAATACATGAGTGGATTAATAAAATGTGGTATATGTATACCATGGAGTTCTACTCAGCTATAAAAAACAATGGTGAACTAGCATCTCTTGTATTATCCCAGGTGGAGCTGGAGCCCATTCTAAGTGAAGTATCACAAGAATTGAAAAACAAGCACCACATGTACTACCCTTCAAATTGGTACTAATTAATCAACACTTATGTGCACATATAATAGTAACATTCCTCGGGTGTTGGGCAAGTGGGGGGGAAGGAGAGGATGGGTAAACTCACACCTAATGTGTGCGGTGCCTGCTGTCTGGGGGATGGGCACACTTGTAGCTCTGACTCGGGCAGGGCAAAGGCAATATATGTAACCTAAACATTTGTACCCCTGTAATATTCTGAAATAAACAACAACAACAAAAATGTGTTTTTTCCCTTACTTTGTATCAGTCACAAAGAAAGAACATCCAGACAGGAAGGCATTCAAGTTTCTATTTTGTGAGCAAGAATGGAGAAAGGGAGCTTAGGCTATAAAGGCATAAAGGCACCTTCTCCCCTAATAAAGGGAGACGTGAATGTTTTAAAGGGATAATTCCAAGATAGGGGAAGTGGGTGTAAAGATGCATATGGCAGGGTTTCAAGTGGGCAGATCCAGCTCATGAACATGCTTTTTCATACAACACATATACAGAAAATAGAGGCGATTTTCACTGAGGGGAGTGATTTTTATTATAGTATTATAATGATACGTTAATGAGTTAAAGGTAACCGGAGGTCACCTTTTCTGGTCTGCACTGGTTTTGCACAGGTCTGGACTTTTTCCGGCATCCGGCAGGGGCTTTCTCCTCTCCTTAAGCAGCTGCACCTGTAGGTAAATAGACTAAAGAAAAACTGGAAGGAAAGAAAGAAACGAGAAGGCAAAAAAACTGTTCAAGTTTTCCATTTGCTTTGTATGGGTTGCCTTGGTGGCAGTGTTGCTACTCAAATAGAAATTATTCTTGGGTAAAATACATCATCATAGTCTTACAAATTTTTAAGTTTGAGTTTTATTTTCACAGTGATGTCAGGAGGAAGCATTTGAAACATTAGATAGTTTCTAGTTATAAGTATTCCCTTTAAAATACAAATTTTTACTGAAGTCAAATTACATGCTTCTGCTGGGAACTTACTGTTAAGTGCTTCATAGTCAATCTCACAAGAAAGTATTTGAAGGAAAAAAAGGTGTGTAGATGGTACAATGACCTGAGGAAAAGAGGGGAAAAACTATTGTGAATATAAATCTGTCATCAGGAAATGCCACCTATTGATGGGCTTATTGGTAATTTTAAAACTCAAGAATAACAAAAGACTCAAAAAAGAAACTATTACAAAACAACAGTGCATGAAAAGACAAACAATATACTCATTTCACTTCAACAAACTGAAATTAGAAATAGTTATCCACATAATAACTTAGTTTAGATTTCACGGCAACAGAGATTGAGCTAATTTTTAACAACAGAAAATAAGTACAAATGAATAAATCTTTAAGAAGTCTCAGAAAGTAATCACCAGCTCTCTAGCGAGTCTACTACGAGATCTCACAATGATAAATGCACATTCTCTTTGACCAGTAATCCCACTTCTCCTGCGGAAGTAAAAGAAACAGTTATTAAGCATATCAAAATACTGTTTGTGAAAAATGCTCCTGGTACCCATCACTAGGGAGATGGTTAGATAAATTATACTATATCTATGTTATAAAATACTTTGAAGCGTTTCAAAAGAAGTCAATCTATGTGTAGTAAAATGGAAAGAGCTATATATTAAGTGAATGAATAAGTAACATGAATCCTGTATTCACCATTTATAAGAAAAATCAAGTGTGTTTATGTGTGAGGGTTTGTGTGTTAGAGTGGATACAAATCTCTACTTTGAACTCAAGTGTTCAAGAAGTATAACTTTAAAATCTTTTCCGTAATTAAATTTAATTTTTATGTTGTCAGTTTGCAGAAATTTAATTTCAATAAATTTAGGAGTTCATCAGTCAATTTAGCCCAACCCCTATCTCCCCAGGGGACTGTATAATTCTGGAACATTTCATGGTACTAGGGCACTGATGAAGAGTGTACCTATAAACCTTATTCCTCAGCATTTATCCAAGCTGGAATATGAGAGGATTTATTCATCATTACATGATCTGTTGTCACTCCACACAGTTAGAATTTATGGTTCCCTTGGCTGCGAGAACAAAGCTCTTACAAATAAACAATTTTTGAATCAGGAGTTAGAAAGATGCTTATGTAGTAGCAAAGTTACTCGTGTGGGCCATGGCCAGGTAGTCACTCCCTTCCCCGTTTTAATGAACAAAATATGAGTAGAGAAGAGATACAAAATTGACTCTTTGGTACTACAAGTTAACAGCAGCCAAGATCAGTTCAAACTAGGATGATATCAGGGTAGAGACACTGAGAAATTCCAACTGGTGTGGCTATGAAAAACTCTTTGTAATTAATACACCTTTTAACGCCCTTTCATTTAGAGTTGAAAATATCTAATGTGTTCTTTATTGTTATCTAAAGTTTGACTTGGTAAAAGAAAAAATGGTTACTAGCCTACAATGGAGAATTTCTTATAGAATATTGTTGTGATGATTTTACCTTTGAAAAGAAGAGATTAGAATCATTCTCAGGTTTACATTTTGATATTTTAGTTTTTAAATTTTAGGCTTAAAATTTCTAATCTAAATTTTTAACAGAAAAACAGCATGCCAATAAATAATGATTTTGTTTTTGAGTATTACTTAGACTTCATTTCCTAATTTAATAAAAAAAGAGTTTGAGTCAATAATGCTGGAACTCAAGTATCTCTGAGCCATTAGTAAGATTAAAAATAAGCACCTATATATACTTTTTCCAGGAGAGACAGACCAATGAAAACGAGGTCCTGTTTTGATCAGCAAATGCTGTGAAGCTCCAGGGAAAAAGCAGGATGACAGGGAATTCTAATGTGCTGGACACCATTTCTCCTTCTAATGGCAAACACTTGTTCCAAAGTATCTATGACACCTACCTTACCTGATGAGACATTTTCTATAAGATGCTGAAATTTATGATCCATCAGCAGATAAACTAATTACAAAGTCCATGTTTAACATCCTATCTACTCCATTAAGCTTGGTTTTAAAGAACTGGAAGGAAATGTGAGGTAGGAGAAAATAAAGTTTCAGCCAAGTCTTTATTTTAGTCTGTGTCCTCTCACCATATTTCTCACACCCATATTAGACCCAAGTCCTTTTTTAAATGTCCAGTATTAAAAATGCTCACTTTGATTGAATCATGTGCATGAGTTGGAGAGGTTTAAACTAGAGTATCAGTACGGTCTTTCAGGAAGCCATGCTGAGACAGAATAAGCAGTACGGGATATTACGCGGAAGATAAAGTGGGGGGAGGCAGTAATTCTATGAAAGATAAAGGTGGGAAAAGGGGAATGAATCATCGTTGAGCAGAAAGTATGGTTGGGCAGGTGAGTCTTAAATGATGATGCAGATTCGATGATGTATTGGTCAATCCACTGTGCATCTCTAGAGCAAGGATCGCTGTTAGGGGAGTCCAAATTTGGGAAGAAGATAAAGCCCTAGCACCCTGGCTTCCCTCACGCATTGTCTGGGGACTGCCCAGGAAAGGTGTAGCTTTGGCTTAAAAGCGATGATGATTCATGAAAGCACTAGAGTTGGGAGCTGTCAAGTTACTGTACTTCTTATAACTGAATGGTAAATTCTTCTTAAAGAGAGATCCAATTCAAGAAGATGTATGACTGCCATCACTAGATTATCTTTAATTCCTCAAGGTAACTTAGGATTTATTTAAAATAATCACCAAGTTCGTTGAGTAGAAGTGTCATGTTTTTGAAGACAAAAATTACAGTTATTTTCAATCAAATAAACTTTTAACATTTATTAATATAGGAAAATTTCTCAAAACTTTGCAAATTCTCTTACTTGTAGATATACTATGCCATATAATACTCCCATAAGATACAATAAGTTGTAACTGAGTAAAAAAAAAAAAACAAAAAGAAAGAAAGAAAGAAAGAAAAAAAGAAAGAAAGAAATCTTCCCTTCCCTCCACATTTTTACTGGTATTACAGATGTATTTCTAAGTAAAGAAAATGCCAGGTGGAAATGTTGAGTGTGAACACTGAACTAGACTAACTGTAGCTGAGAAATGTGGTCTCACATAGCACACTTGAGGGACTGTGACTCAAAGCTGCACCACGGTGAGAAGAAAATCTCTAGAGTCACTTAGTTAAAATGGCAGCTTTTAATTGCTATGGATGACAAGAGTATTCTAAAGCTCTAAAACACTTTTTCAACCCAAAATATGGCTGCCGCTATTTTCAATAGAAAACATTTCATGAGTTTCAGAAAAATCTTTATAAATTATTTAAAGTAATCTATGAAAGAGAATGTTCTGTTAATGATAATGAGATTTGAAAAATGATCATATATGTCTATGTACATTAATTAGAAAATTTAAGTAATTGCCTCAAATGCTAGTAAAATATGAGTATTTTGAAAATAGTTATATATTTGTAAAATAAGGACATTGAAAAGTTTTATCACTCTACTGACTTTATAATCTTTTTAATCATTTTTCTTGTCAATGTTTTATTGAATACTTATTCTATTTACTAAAATCAGTCCAGATTTTCCTTCTGGCTATGACATAATGGATGGAAATAAGACTAAATAATGCAAATAAAGATTGTCCAGAAAAGCTAGAAAATAATATCAAATAATTAAAATATGGTAAAATTGATTTGAAACCCCAAAAATCTATCCCCAAAGACAAGATTTTAGGACTCAAATTATCAGAAGAGAACTCTAAAGAGAATGTAGGAGAAATTTCTTTAAAGTATTTGCCAAATTTAAGTGGGAGTTGGAAAGTCCAGCAGAAAGTAGCTGATAATGATCTGAGAAGCTAATCATGGATTTTGACTATGTCACAGGGCTGTGGAGACAAAAATACAGAATATTATGACCAGAATAAATGATAGAAAAACTGAATGGTCTTATATCTATTAAATATATGAACACATAATTTAAGTATTTCTAAATTCTTAAGATTTCAAAATCTTACAAAGATAACAAGAGAAGGAAAATCAGATGCCAATTCCTCTAATAATTAAAAAAAAAAACACTTGGAACATATGAAGATACCTCAAAGAGCTATAGGTAGAACTACCATTTATTTGATCCAACAATCCCATTACTGGGCATCTATCCAAAGGAAAAAAAGACATTCTATATAAAAGACATCTTCACTCGAATTTTTATAGTAGCACAATTCACAATTGCAAAGATGTGGAAACAACCCAAGTGCCCATCAATACATGAGTAGATTAATAAAATGTGGTATATGTATACCATGGAGTTCTACTCAGCCATAAAAAACAATGGTGGTGATCTAACACCTCTTCTATTATCCTGGATGGAGCTGGAGTCCATTCTTCTTTTGTTTTATTTGAGACAGAGTCTGACTCTATTGCCCAGGCTAGAGTGCCGTGGTGTCAGCCTAGCTCACGGCAACCTCAAACTCCTGGGCTCAAGTGATCCTCCTGCCTCAGCCTCCCGAGTATTTGGGACTATAAGCATGGTCCACCATGGTTGGCTAATTTTTTCTATATATTATTAGTTGTTCAGCTAATTGCTTTCTGTTTATTTTTAGTAGAGACGGGGGTCTCACTCTTGCTCAGGCTGGTCTTGAAGTCCGAGCTCAAACGATCCACCCACCTCTGCCTCCCGGAGTGCTAGGATTGCAGGTGTGAGCCACTGCGCCCGGCCCAGAGCCCATTCTTCTTAGTGAAGTATCACAAGAATGGACAAACAAGCATCACATGTACTCACCATCCAATTGGTGTTAACTGATCAACACTTGTGTGCACATAGAGTAGTAACATTCATCGGGTGTTGGGCAGGTGGGAGAAGGGGGGAGGGGATGGGTATATTCACACCAAATCGGTGCTGTGCACACCATCCGGGGGATGGACACACTTGAAGTTCTGAGGCGGGTGGATCAAAGGCAATATATGTAAACTAAACATTTGTACCTCTGTAATATGCTGAAGCAAAAAATTAAAAATTAAAAAAAACCCTAAGCAGCATACTAGCAAAGCAAGTAGAGTTATATATAGAAAGAACAATATAATCACCATGATCAAGTAAAGTTTATTTTAAGAATATAAGAGTCAAATTACTTTATTTACCACATTAACAGAAAAATGAAGAAAGATCATCTCAATAGATAATGAAAAATCATTTGGTAAAATTTAAAACTCATTAATAATAAAAATCTGTCAGTGAACTGAGAGTAAAACTAGGTTAGTGCTTGATTTAATACATGCAAGAAGATGTATGTATCTCAGAGGCCAGAAATCATGGGCTATGTAAGAATTCTGTTTCGATAGGTGCCTACCCAAAATTGTTAGCATTGAATATATTCAATGGCGAAGTAGTGAAAACTTTCTCCCGAAGACTGAGAAGGAAACATGAATATCCATTCTCACAACTTCTATTCAAAATGCTACTCTGACTTCTATCCAGTTCCACAATGCAAGAATAAGAAATAAAAGACATAAGGATATAAAGAAAGAAATAAATTTGTCATTTTTGTGCACTCATGATTTTGTATAGAAAAATTTCAAAATAATCTTTCCAAAAATCTATTAGAATCACTAATTGATTTTCCGAAATGTGCTTAATTAAAGATCAATATACAAAGTTCAAATGTGCTTTAATATTCCATTAATAAATAATTACAATGAAATTAATAAATGAAACCATTTTCAATAGCATCACAAACTTCAATACGTAGGAATAAACCTAATGAACATTGTTCAAATATTCTAACCAGAAAACAATAACATATTATAGAGAAAAATGAGTGAAGTCTAAATGTTATCACTACCCGTGCTCATGGATTAGAATGCTTAATTTTACAAATGTCAAATCTCTCAAAATTGCTTTGTATATTTAACACACTCTCAAACAAAAGCTCAGGTTTTTGGTTTTGAAATATGACAAGCCGATTCTAAAATCTATATGGAAATCATAAGAGCCAAAGAAAAATCAAGAAGCTGAATTATCAGTAATTAAGGCAACATGATATTTGCATTCATGTAAAAAATATATGAAAATGCCCTGAAGACATGAAAAATGTGCTTAACCTCATTAACCATCAAGTAAATTCGATTTAAATCCCAATGATAAGCCACACAAACAGAAATGATCAAACTTAGGAAACTAACAAATGATAAATTACAAGAGATAGTGGTACTATTTGTGCTGCAGCTGGTAGAATTCTATATTTACACAATCATTTTGGAAAACTATTTAGCAACATATTGTACATTAGACAATTTGTTCCCAAACCAGCAGTTCTTTCCCTGTCATGCATCAACCGGAGACAAAAGTGTGGATCAAGTGACATGTACATGTATGTTTATAGAAACATCATTTGTCATAGTCTCAAACTGGAAAAGAGCCAACTGCCCTATCACACTAGAGTTTGTATATTTTAGTATAACTAGTATAATGGTACAATGCAATGTTATATAATAATAAAAAATGCAAAGAAAACAAAAAGTTTCACATAGTAAAGTGGCTAGATTATACACAGACACACACACACATACACACACACAATATTGCCTGAAGGAAACTAGACAAAAAAGTAAACATTGTAAAAGTAAAAACTAACCTATGGTGTTAGAAATTAGGCTAATGATTACTTTTAGAGATAAATGGGACTAGAATGGGAGATAGTTCTTGAGAGCAGGCACAGTTGACCTGGGATGTTATGTTATTTCTTTATCTCTGTATTGATTACATGGTCATGTTTACTTAGGAAAAGCACACTCCATGCTTAAGATTTCTATACTTTTTAAGATATTTTATAATTCAATTCAAAACTTAGAAATTAGGCTATAGTGAGCTAAATATTATTAGACTACTTTCTCATACTTCTGCAAATAAAGAATATGTCAGGCTTAATATATTATCATTATTCTTTTGCTTCATGTTATTAAAACAAAAAGCTTTAGGCATCTGGCATTTAATACCTTCCATACTTGTATGACACCTAACCATACATCTTCTTTGGCACCCCACATACGAGAAACTGTATTCCAGCTGTTTCTTTGCCTGTCTGAAATTTATTCTTGAATAAGATCCAGCTGGCTTAAGTACAAATCTATTTTTACTTAGCTGATGCTTAGAAGCACACCTCAAGGTCTTAAAATAGTGACTTGTTGTGAGATCCAACAAAATACAAGCTTACTTTTCATGACATACATATTCAGATTGTTGGACAATCTGGTCATACATAACGTCAAATTATTTCCAAGGGTTAAAGTGCTATATCCCAGATGCTTCCAACTGCATTTTGATCAATATCAAAAGTGCCACACCTGTAATACATTTTGTTTGCCATATTCAAACAAGACTCCATCATAGTCACAAATTAAGAGCAGCAAAAAAATGTTTCCAGAGATGTTGACAATATAACCTGGAAGGAATGGTATAGATATCAAAACTTCATAGCAATTTTCTAGTCAGTCTATTCACAGATAACCCAACCTTTTACCCCACCACACACACACATACATATGCCCATTCCTATCTTCACTGATTTTACTTGTAAATCTCATTCCTTCACATTAGCAATTACTTCACTGGCTTCAATCTGGAAGATTTTCTTTTATCTCTAGGGTAACAATTTACCTGCATATCTGCAAACATGAAGGCCACAGAGTTAATAAGAGTTGGGGGTAATATTTTACTCTAAATAGTCTGACTCTATACCTTACTTGTCTAACTAATAAATTATATGTCAGAGCAGGGAAGAAATATTAAATAGATTATTACATAATTACAATTGGTATAAGTCCCAATTCCTTCTTACAGTTAGTTTTTACTTCCCCCTCTCCTTCCAAAATTGGTAGAAGGCAACCCACACATAGCTGAGTTCTACTGCAAAGCTATCAATTCAACGTCATCCCTCTGTGTTTGGTGATAACATCACCTTAATGCAATACCTTCTGCAAACTTGCATCCATGATCTACTATCTCAATGTAAGGAAAATGATTTATCCTTTTCAAGTTGAAGGTTTTCCTTTGTGAGTCATTTCTCTTTAGCTATTTCCTGATGTCCCATCCACTGTTATATAAAGCAACCTGTGGTAAACTAAGAGCCACAAAAAGCTGGGATGCACATATATTTTTAAAAAGAGTTTTTAAATTATATAATTTATTTAATATTCATAAACACATGCTTCTGAATTATCCTGAAATGTTGGAAACCCAAGCCAAGAGCAGACTCAATCATTCCAAACAGCAACTGCTGGCCATGGACTGAGTAGAAGATATCTTGTTCAGAGGGCCCTCCTTCCCTCTTAGCAGGATCCATTGTTTGTATAAGCATTTAGTCTTGCCCTATATCATTTATTTATGTTCCCTCACTGTCCACAATGAGCATATGAACAGGTAACTCCTTCTTAAATCCCTAACAGGCTATATAATAGCTCTTGGAAATTTCTCTTGCCTCCCAAAACTAACTCCTTCCACAAGAAGAAATGATTTTTCAATTAGCTAATAAAACCTGCCTCCGGGTTTAATCTCTTAGAGCTGAGGATGTGTCATCTCCTCCAGGCTTAATTTCCATGATTCCTCTTATTTGAGAGTAATTTGATAAAAACTAAATTGTTGATTACTTCTTTTAAAAATCTTTTTCTTCACAAAAGTCTATTATGAAGAATATTTATTGCACAGTATTTCACAAGGTTATCTTTTATTTTTTAGCCCGAAGTCTTATATATTGATTTTCTATTGTGGTGTAATGCATTATCAAAATTTTAACAGCATACAAAAAATTAACAGAAATTAAGAAACTTACAAGAGCAGACATTTATAATTTTATAATTTCTTCGAGTCGGTAGCCTTGGTGTGGCTTACCTGTGTCCTCTGTTCAGAGACTCAGGAAGCTGCAATCTGGGAGTTGGCCTCATTGCAGTTCAACTAGAAGAAGACTCCACTTTCATACTTGTGGAGATTGCTGGCAGAATTAAATCCCTTGCATTTGGTGGATTGATAACTCCAGCTTCTTGCTAGCTACTGAGTAGAAGCCATCTTCAGCCTCTAGAGACCACCTTCAGATCCAGGGGGCTACCTGCAGTTCCTAAATTCTGCCAACAGTTTCTGGCAACATGGGCTTTCCCTGCAGGATTACTTGCTTCATTAAACCAGTAAAGATTCTCTAGAGCAGTCTGCTACAAGATGGAGTCTTATATAACATAACATATCACTGAAGTGACAACCCTTCACTTTGCTATATTCTGTTGGACAGAAGAAAGTCAAGAGAAGAGGATTATACAAGGGAGCCAACTCAAGGAAACTGAGAAGTCATTGTACAGTCACATCTTACAGTATGTTTCTTGATCTGGTCCTTTTTAGCATTAAAATTAACCCCTACTGCATTAGTTGCATTGACTTTCCACAGTGTTGAAGAAATAAAGTAATGATTTTAAAAATATCCAGTTAATCTGAACTATGACATTTCCTTGAAACTTCTCTTTTCAAAGTGAAAACTAGTGATCCCAATGAGGGAAGAAAAATATGGTATTTTAGATAAATCAACTGAAAAATTATTTTCTTTTGAATTGACACATTATAATTGTACATACTTATGGGATACTATTTGACATTTTGATACATATATAAGTTGTATCATGGTCAAATCAAGGTAGTTAGCATATTCATCACCTCATGCATTTATCATTTCTTTGTGGTGAGAGCATTTAAAAGCCTGTCTTCTAGCTATATGATAATACATAATACCTTACTGTTAACCATAGTCACCCTACCGTGCAATAGAACACCAGAATTTATTCCTCCCAACTCACTGTAACTTTGTGTCTACTGTCCAGTCTCTCCCTACACTGCAATCTCTCCCTACCCCTCTATTCCTCTCAAGCTTCTGGTAACAACTGTTCTACTTTATACTTCTATGAGGTCCACTTCTTAGATTCCACACATGAGTGTGATTGTGAAGTATTTGTATTTCAGCGTCTGATTTATTTCACTTACTCTAATATCCTCCATGCCTATTCATGATGCTGTAAATGTCAGAATTTCCTTCTTTATGGCTGAGTAGTGTTCTATTATATATACATACCACATTTCCTTAGGTTGATTCCATATCTTGGCTATCTTGAATAATGCTGCAATGAACGTAGGCATGCAGATATCTCTTCAACATATGGATTTCACTTCCTTTGGATATATACGCAAAGTGATATTGCTGGATCATGTGGTAATTTTATCTTTAACTTTTGGAGGAACTTTCATGCAGTGTTCCATATGGCTGTACTATTTTACATTCCCACCAACTGTGTATAAGTGTTTTCTTTTCTCCTCATCTGAGACAGCATCCCTTATTTTTTGTCTTTTTGCTAACGTCTTTTTGCTAACAGCCAATCTAACTTTGGCTTTGATTTCCATTTCCCTGGTTATTAGTGATGTTGAAGATTTTTTTATATATAACTGTTGGTCATTCGTAAGTCTTTTTTTTGAGAAATGTCTATTAAGGTCTTTTATCTATTTTTAATTGATTTATTTGTGTGTGTGTGTCCGTATATAATATGCCAACACTAATGTGTAAATAGTAAATATGGAGTTATAAAAATAATAACTGACTTAGGCACAATAGAAAGAAAAAAAATTCCTATTTGACTTTTCACACAGATGACTAAACATAAATATGTAATTTGTAATGAATAAAGTCACTAGAGTCAATAAGGAAACTGAAGCTTTAATATAGATTCATTGAAAAATAAACAATTACATAATGGACATCCGGTCTGGATTTATGCATAGAAATCAGAAAGCTTAAAAGTAGAAATTTCCGGGAGTAGATTTTTATAATTATGAATTTTTATAAATACCAAAATAACAATAAACCAATGATATTATGTATACGAACTATAAGTACAAATAATTTCAAGAAACATTATGAAGGAGTCCTTTAGAATCTGCTCAAAAACATCATTCAGAATGTGAAAATGTGTGTGAGTTTGAGGGGAAGAGAGAGAATGTGGGAAAATGCCTACCAATCTACCAGATCTTCACAGTTTCTCAAATTGTTCAGCTTCATATTTGTTGGAACTTGGTGCCTAAATTATCCAAGCTTTTTCCTTTCCCTCTGTTTAAGCTAATAAAATATAGTCTCGTGAATAATAATGTGGCCTTGAGATTCAAACTTAACCTGTCTGATTCTTCACTTAAAATATTTTATTAATATACTAATACATGATGGTTTTTAATAATGAATATACCTATAAGTTATATAAGAAATGTCTAGCACATAGTGTCCAATACATCTTTTTTTTTATTGGGGAAAAAAGTGAACGCACACACATACACACACACATGCAGATGTATATGTGTATGTATGTGTATGCATTATACATATAAGTATATGCATATATTAATATATGTTATCATATACATTTTTTCACAGAAAAAAATGAATTAAAAAGTAGAGGTCAATAAATACAGTTTGCTTTAGCATTTTAGAGGTACATAACACACTGAAATTTTGAACTGAAATAAGTATTTAAGCAATAGTAGGACTTGGCAGCTTGTAAAAGTCAAAGTGGAAGAGGAAATTATCACTGGGGAAACCACAATGTGGAGTGCTTAATCTACTTTCACTATTAGCTAAAGAATTCTTAAATTGTCATATACCAGTAATTATCCAATTCTTGCTTCACTCTGTGTTGTTTAGACAGCTCTGCAGCTCCCCTACTCAACCAAATTTATGACTTACCTTAGTATTGGCTGCTAACTTGGTATTCTTAAATTTTTGAAATTCTTACATTTTATTATAAACTTTCTAAATAGTAGCAATTTTATTTCTTCTAATACAATTCTGAAAACTTTGTGTATGTCAAAAGCATATGTGACAACACATTACAATCTGAAGAATAATACATTTTTCACTTAAATATACTATATTTTATTAGCAAATCTGGGTATTTCAAATTCATCATTTATGTAAACATCTACTCCTAAAATGTCTTGCAAGTGTACTGTTAATGTGACCTCTCTCAACACGATGAGACTAACTACTCTGTGATGCAATGCAATATGTCACCCAAAACTGGCAAGGATGCAAACCAACTGGGTTTCTCATACATTGGTGGTGGGAATGCAAAATGGTACAGACACTCTGGAAAATAGTTTGGTGGTTTATTAATAAAAAAGTAAAAAATAGAAAACAGGCAAACAAACTGAAAATACTCTTAGCAATTTTAATTCTAGCCATTTACCCCAGGGAAAAGGAAAGTTTATGTCAATACAAAAACATGCATGTGACTGATTAAAGACACTTTATTTATAACAGTTCCAAACTAAAAACAATCCAAATGTCTTTCAATTGGTTAAATAATGTCAGGAAAGTGGAAAATTACAAAATGCCGGGGGGTGGTGTTGGCTGATGTGAAACCCATCTGGATTTGCTATTGGTGCTTTTGGAAGGTAAGGTCACGTACTCCCAACAAGACTGGGAGAAAGGAGCCTGGATATTAGGTTATGGCTAGAATAGCCAGTAAATTCTTTGGGCAGCTCTGAATTTTCTCAGGCAGGCACTGTAAGGGGGATTGGCATCATCCTAGGAACATGGCCCTGAAGTATTAGAAACTATATTAGTGTTTATCCAAGTCTTTATATGCTAAGGTTGAGGCCTAGTTGAAAAGAGGGTTCAGAAGAACCTGGCTAGAATTTGGTCAAGGAAATCATCTTTGTCAACTATTGTTACATGAGATGTCACCATTGGAGGAAACTGGGTTAATGGTACATGGGACCTCTGTGTACTATATTTGCAAATTCCTGTATATCTACAATTATTTCAAAATAAAAATTTAAAAATATGCACTGTTATATTGTCACAGTTTAAGGTTGTTAATGCTTAAGTGTTTAAAGTTTGCCATAATCTTCAGCAGTATATGGGGTAGAGAATTTCCTAAACAGCCAGTATTTATTTAGAAAACTTAAAAAAATCTTTTTCTCACCAATAAATTCTTAGCCTTTTGTGTTTAATTAATTTTGTATAACAAATGAATATATTGATGGACAGCTTATTAGTATTTATTAAGGCTATCCAATCTCTTTAATCTCACTATGTGCACTAAAATTTCTATATTAGCTTTAGTCAGTAAGAAGCAGAACTGCTTCCTTATACTCTGAGAGAGTAAACTATTTACATAACAGTCTAGGAAAATAATGCTCCTCAACCTGTGTGTGCTAATTTTCAAACACAAATATTTGTATTCATCTATTGTTCAGTGAAAATCAATACATTGGCAGTTGATTTCATTCACAGGTCACCTTTAGTTTACAATATAGCAAGTCAGTTCTCTGCATTAGGTTACTACCTTAATGGAATCAACATTTCAATCAAGAAAGTTGAAAGTCATACTCTAGGCTAGTACTTGTGTAGTACTAGGCTAGTACTCACGTAATGATCTATGATCTTGTGAAAACATGCAAGAAGCTCCTTCCATTTGCTATATCTTATCTTTTAAAAATGAATGTACATTATTTTTATTAATAATTTTTTATATAATACATTAAATTATTTCAAGAAATAAACATATAAAAATGGAAACAATGTTACCTAAACATAAAATATCTCAAATATCATTATCTTGAAATCTAGTTGAGATCTAAAACAATAAGTAGGAAACAAAAATTTTTCTAAAAAATTCAAACTCTATTTTGACTTTCTTTAAATTTCAACAAATGCAATGCAATAAATGAAATAACTTTAAGAAATTGTGAAACTTAAATTTTATAAATCCTTTTCTATTTGAGTTTGATGATTACTACCAATAGGTGATCTAAGCTCTAGTTTATAGCATATTTTGTGATCATAAGTAGCTTCTTAAATTTTTTTTTTGAGACAGAGTCTCACTCTGTTGCCCTGAGTAGAATGTCCTCGCATCAGTGAGGCTCACAGCAACCTCAAACTCCAGGGCTCAAGTGATCCTCCTGCCTCATCCTCCTAAGTAGCTGGGATTATAGGCACATGCCACAAAGCCTGGCTAATTTTTCTATTTTTAGTAGAGACTCAGTCTCATTCTTGCTCAGGCTGGTCTTGAACTCCTGAGCTCAATCAGTCCTCCCACCTCAGACTCCCAGAGTGCTAGGATTACAAATGTGAGCCACAGTGCCTGGCCACGTCTTAAAATTTTTAAAAAATTATTCTGTATTATCCTCTCAGGTACTAAAAATTAATCAACATAAGTACTTAAGTAAAGTAGTTCAAAACTGTTAACCTCTTTAATGACATACTGAAAATTAGTAAAGATACATTTTTGTCTGAATGCAAGAGAATCATATGATGATTTATTGCTTCTGAAATGGAATGATGAGTAGTGGAAATCAAACTCCTGTCCAGTGTCAACTAATATGGCATTGGTGCATCATAGAAAGGACAAATGCATTGAAAAGATGTTGACATCAATACATTTAAAGTATCTGTATGTAATAACACTGCCCCTTTCCTTCTACTGCAGTGGTTGTCAACCAAGTGTGATTTATCCCTCCAGGGACAGGACCACTTGTCAATATCTGCATACATTTTTTATTGATACATTTTGATTGTCACTGTTGCTGGCATCAAGTACCTAGAGGCCAGGAATGTTGCAAACATCCTACAATGCTCAGGATAGCCCCTAAAATGATTCCCTGAACCAAAATATCAATCATGTCAGGTATGAGAACTTTATTCAACTGTCAATTGTATGGATTTAATAATTTCTAATAAAGATGGCTAAATATTTAAAGACCACCTAGATAGTGTTCATATAAAATAGAAGGTGATGTCACTTGTCAAAATACATTTGATTCAAGCATTGTATATCCTTGAAATTCAAAGTCATTAAGTCTGTCCTGGATATCTATAGACTAATTTCTAGACAAAGATGCAGATCTTTTGATTTTTCAAGCTATAAAACAGTTTTAAAAATGAGATATTTCTGAATTTAGGTCATCACACCTAGAGTTGATATTCTCATACCAGAAGATAAAATGCATTCTGAAATCCTTGATTTCGATGATAGCCACTTCAGTGACTTTTTTTTTTTATCATATTCTGAAATGGAATTCAGTTTTGAACAGTCAAACAGATCACCTTGATATGATTAAACTTTGTCAAAATAAGTTATTTTAAAAAGTATCTTGGTGAAATGAGGGTATTTTGCGTGGTACTTTTAAATTGGTATTTATTATTCATATTTTATTTTTATTATGATACAAATTCTAGATTACTTTAAAATAGTTTTATGTTAATTACACCTACCTATGTACAATGAATATGATTTTTTCCCATTGTTTTTGGCAAGATAATATAGATTCCAGTAACCTTTTTTGTTAGGCTGGCAATTTTGTCCTCTTTAAAAATTTGCATCTTAAAGCTTATTCTTATTATGGATAGTGAGAAAAATGTGTCTATTATAGATCACATTGTATAAAAGAACTTATAAATGACTTATGTTTTGTTTTTTCTTTTTTAGGTATCTGCTAATGTTTAAGAAACTATGATTACCATAGTAAGAAGTGAGATGTTTCTTAAGAGTTTTAAATCAGTCCTTTCCTGGCTTAATAGCCAAGCATTTACAGTGAGTTGCTTTTTGGAAATAGCACCCAATCTGTTTGTTAACTGCAGTGGGGCTGGTAGCCAGGGTAAATCAACCAAGGGGAGAGGGAGAAGGATATGAAAGAAAAGCTGTATTATTTCAGAGTTCAGTCTCACTAGGAATTGTACTGAAGTCAGACTTGACCTCAAGCCATTCAGATAGGAAATTCAACAATAATAGAAACTCCAGTCTGCTGTGAAAAGTTCCTGAATAACGGTTACAACTTAGAATCTTCTCTATTGCAGTTTTCTTTCTTTCTTTATTATTATTTTTTTTCTTTTGTGAGGTACAAGAACAACAGCATAAAATGTCCCAGCCCCTTCTGGGGGCAGAGCCACATGTACAGGGCAAGGTCTGTGTGCTGTCTCAACTCCATGTCAGCATACTGTCAAAATAAAGAATGATATATAAATCTGTGCATTGTGCCAACCACAGCATATAAAATACCTGGAGTTCATCCAGCTTTGCACAGAGGGCACCTTTGTGCAGCAAGCTTAGAATAGTCTTATGATGTCACGTTATTGAAAGATGCTATCAAGGGTAGAGATTTGAAAAATTTTGACAATGATATTTAGCACATATTTCCAATTGTTCTTATTCTATGTATACTTTGTCACAAAAAATTGATGTTTGGAGTTTTTTTTAGTTTATTCATATAAATGTATAGGTTTTTAAATATAAAGTCATAACTGGGTGGAGATATATCATGGAAAATGTCAGAGATATTAAATAGCACTTGATGTAGGTGAAAGTGGAGCTTACATAGACAGAAATAGAGTATTACGAGAATTGTAAGAAAATAAAGAATGAGCTAAGAGGAACATAAAAGATCGATTCAGTCAGGCTCAGATGCTTTGTGGTTTTGCAGTACACAGGGAATGTAGCTATAATCTTGGATTACTAGAAGACTCCATTTGAGAAATTTCCACTCCTTACTTGTAGGTATTTCATTAAAAAAAATAAAGTGAGGTAACCGGGGGAAGATGAGCACTCTAACATGGATTAGATCTGCTAGAAACTGAGAACTGATGAGAACCCAAATATTGCAGAAAGCCAGATGAGGAAGTTAATGATATAGCTGTTGAGAGCTTCCCTCCATAACCACAGTTGTAACTTGTGATTTTCCGCACTGTAATACAATCTAATATAATTTCTGTATGCTCCAGGTAGCTACCTGCCTAGGCAGTGATCTCAGGGGGTGGAGAGGGGAGAGTACAGTGCAAGGAAGAGTACCAAATAAAGAGCAAAGGTAAATTAAGGCTTATGGTCACAAAGATGGAAACAATCTTTAATACTGAAATTCAACTAGTGGTAAGAAAATCAGAAGAGAGCTTCCTGTCTGAAAGTGTCTCTCATGTTTTCCCCATAATCACTGCCTCTGCAACTGAGGCTGAGTCAAGTTAAAAATGGTAGAGCTATTGATTCATTAAAACCTTTTCCAAAAATCAACTGAGATTCTAGGAGATTTAGACCCAGCCCATAAAGTCTACAAGCATTTCCCTTTTGGACATTTTAAGACATGAACTTAAAAGAAGGCAAGTTTTCATATATTTTGAATATGGAAATAAAGATGCTGTGTATCTTAAAATGCATGCTTTATAAAATGCATCAAAATGCCATGCTTCAATGATATATTCTGTTTCCAAATATTTGATCACTAAGAATAGATAGAGTATTACCATTTCTGGCCGGGCGCGGTGGCTCACGCCTGTAATTCTAGCCCTCTGGGAGGCTGAGGCGGGTGGATCGCTCGAGGTCAGGAGTTTGAGACCAGCCTGAGTGAGACCCCGTCTCTACTAAAAATAGAAATAAAAAAATTATCTGGACAACTAAAAATATATATAGAAAAAAATTAGCCGGGCATGGTGGTGCATGACTGTAGTCCCAGCTACTCAGGAGGCTGAGGCAGGAGGATAGCTTAAGCCCAGGAGTTTGAGGTTGCTTTGAGCTAGGCTGACACCACGACACTCACACTAGCCCGGGCAACACAAAGTGAGACTCTGTCTCAAAAAAAAAAAAAAAAGAATAGATAGAGTATTACCATTTCAATCACTGCAATCAGATTACAAGCAGAGTTTACAGGTACATTCCTTGCCTAATATTATCAAAATTACTCTACATTTCAACCTGACTTAGAAAATCTCCATTCATTACTTTGCTGCAAAATATTTGCTGTGTATATAGAATCATGTCAGATAAAAGTTCTTTTCTAATATTAACTTACAGAAATTTCTGTGTAGATTTTTTTTAAGTTAAAATTGGTTTGTAATACTGTGAGTCATGTCAGATTGGGATATTTATTTAATGTTTCCATTGTTTCACAGAAAACAGAAAATCTGATTTTATTTATTTACTGGTAGGGCCTAATTGTTACAACAAAATAATTTTATAACTTATATAATTTAATACCAAGTTTTTAGTTTCATGTCTCTGGCTGGATTTATATACTAGACAAATTTATTCACTAAATGTAGCGATTCATTTTTAAAACCACTTTTCAGAAGTTCCTTTGTTAAGGGAAAATTAGATCTGTACCTTTGCATCAGCTACTGACAATCTGTTTTATCTAATTTGCTTTATCTTAATACACATACAGCAGCTTTTGTATGCTTATTATGCATAGTAAATCTGCTGTCATCAATTAATTTTCAAACTGCACGTTTTTATTTATTTCATTTTTCATACTTTTATTTTGAAACAGTCTGAAACTTATGAGCAATTTGCAAGTACATTATAAAAAATTTATTTTTCTTAACCATGTTTTCAGCCCTGAGTAAGTTCCTTTATATTTCCAGTTATATGACCTTGCAATGCAATCACGTGTGCAACCCTTTAATCATATGCTGAATCCCTCTAGCTCTTGCCTGTGTGTGCTCTTTCTGAAGACCCTTCAAACAATAATTTTTGCATCATGTATAGAGTTTATGATTATCTGTGAGAAGACTGTTCTAGTAAAAATAACACTGTCATTACCAGAACCAAAGTAAACCCATTCTACTAAGGGAAGTATTCCAAGAATGGAAAAATTAACACCACATATATTCACCATCAAATTGGTTTCACTGATCATCACCTAAGAGCACATTTAGGAATAACATTAACTGGATGTCGGGCAGATGTGGGGACAGAGGGGATGGGTGTATACGTACATAATGAGTGTGATGCGCACTGTCTAGGGGATGGACATGCTTGAAGCTTGGGGGGGGCGGGGCAAGGGCAATATACGTAACCTAAACTTTTGTACCCCCATAATATGCTGAAATAAAAAAAAGAAACCAAAAAAATTTGTTTTAAAAACAATTGTCAAAACAAAAGGGTAACTCCAAATTATAAAAGTAAAGTTCTACACATTTTTAACACTTTATGGAAGGTTGTAAACGAATAGCTTAGGTTATCAGTGAACATAGTTTTCAACATGTATAATCATGAGAAGACAGGCAAAAACATAGATTTAAAGTACCAGAATTGTTTACATTTACAGATTCAAAGAAAGTGAACAGAGATGAAAACAAGATAGGTAGGGAGAGGCATTGTATAATAAATAGCATGACCTTATTAATTTTTGTCTTATAAAGGGAAAGAAAAGGAATAAATCTTAAAAATGTGTACTCATCATGGGTACCTTACATATACTGTTATATTTTAATTAATCCCGAGGATAACTAGGGTGCCTTTCAAACAGTTACTATGATTTTATCAATTTTTATGGAAAGAATAATCTGAGTTTCAGAGAGATGAAATTACTGATTTGAGGCCACGAAGTTACTTGTTTGGGGAAATCCGATTTGAATCCTGATTTTGCTGAGTCTACTGACCGTCATGCCAAAGCCCTAACACGTTGGTATCATCTGCCTCACAGACACAATGATAGGTTTCTCTTTGTAGTTGATTCAGGCAAGGGTGTTTACTAACTTTTAATGCCAAAATGAGCCCCTAAATGATTCCCAAAAGTATGTAATTATTTTCTTCATCAATTTAATATTCATTTGTTTTCTTAGAACTTCCTTCCTAGATCGATATTTAGCTTATGACATATGGCTACATTGAAGTATGACTTCAGTAGTGTGAAATTAGCTAATGTTTAGCATTCTCTGAAAAAAAGCTGGTAGCTCAAAAGTAAAAATAAATTATTTCTCATAGTATCCACTTTGTCACAGTTACTTAGAAATATTAGAAAACACTGTAACAAAAAGAAAAAACAATGAAAACATTCATGATTCCACCATCCATAGCTAGCAGTCACAATTTTTCTTTCCAGAGTTCCTGCAGAGAAATACTTCACTTCTTTTTAACTATTTCAAGAAACACTCTTTTGTTATGTATATTATGCTTTTAAGTCAGCAATAATTAAGGCTCATTATTTCTTGAAGTTGTTTATAGCTGCATTTTCGCTCTTTTATATATGTGATTCTATTAAATGTGTCTTTGTTAGCAAAACGAATATATGTTCCATTATAGTTTGAGAGTGTCTGCTTTTTCAAGCTGCTTTTTGATACTTCTTAGAGAAAAAGATACAGAAACCAGTGTAGTATGTAGTAGATTAATAGAATGTTTATTTCTTTGCAGATATTTTTTAACAATTCTTTATTATCATACCTTGATATTTAGTTCATTAGTTATTGATCCAGGAAACTAATAAATAACTGCAATTTAAGAGACAGTGAATAATTTTCTTTTGGTATAATCCAATTTTCATAATTTTGCTGCAGATATATAATACTATACTATGTGACAGGAGACAGGTGTGTTTCATTATAAATGTAGGTAAGGGAATATTTACCAAGATATTCCATCTTTTAAAATTTTTCATTATGTTTACTTTACATTCATTGTAAATTCATTACACTAGCTGACATTTTGATAGAAAGTAACGGAATGCTTGCATATTATATAGAGAATTTTGATAGAACATCTTCAGAATTTGGGACAACATAACTACAGTTACACAAAAGTTTATACATTAATGTTGATATCTACTATTTCTGTAAAGATTTTATGAAATGTTATTTTTTTCTATTAAAATGAGTATTAGCTTTAATAGATGATCATGCATATGAATAAAAATACTCTACAAAATTAATAAGAAGATTTGATTTATCAAAATTGCTTTTCAAATAACTTTAACAAAATGCAGCTTTTTTTTTTTTTTTTGAGACAGAGTCTCACTCTGTTGCCCAGGCTAGAGTGTCGTGGCATCAGCCTAGCTCACAGCAACCTCAAACTCCTGGGCTAAAGCAATCCTCCTGCCTCAGCCTCCCCAGTAGCTGGGACTACAGGCATGTGCCACCATGCCTGGCTAAATTTTCTATATATATATTTTAGCTGTCCATATAATTTCTTTCTATTTTTTTAGTAGAGACGAGGTCTCACTCTTGCTCAGGCTGGTCTCAAACTCCTGAGCTCAAACGATCCACCCACCTCAGCCTCCCAGAATGCTAGGATTACAGACGTGAGCCACTGCGTCCGGCCTCAAAATGCAGCTATTTAGTGAAGATATGTAAATAAATATCATAATAATGCTCTCTTTACATAGGTATCTATTTATTTTACAGACATATACAAGTGTATGTAATAGCAATAAACTAAAAAGGCTAGATTTTAGACTTACAGCATTTTAGTTGTCTAATGAAATATAATTTAATTTCATCTGTTACAGATGAGCAGAAAAGAAAGATAAAATGATTTCCACAGAAAAAAGGTACCCTTTTCCATAGAAAAGGGTAGCTAAGTTGTCAAAGCTACTTAGTTATCTAAAAGTCAATAAATGTTATAGATATAGGGAGATACGTGATAGATAGGTAGATAGATAGCTAGATGATAAATAGATCTGTCCTGTAAAATCTGTTTCTTTTTTCTCCTTTATGTATGTAATATTTGGATAAACTAAATTTTCTCAACTAGTTAAATTTAATTCTAAATGGCAATAAAAATCAAATTAATAATGTATCATTTGGAAAATGTCCTTCTGATGTAATGCTTGTAAGAACAAAATGCAGTTAAACTGATGGTTCAACTTAATGGATGTTCCTGGAAGATACAAAGAACAACTAGTGCTATTATGCAATTTTATTTATTTATTCATTTCTATTATTCCATTTTCTATACACTCATGAACTATGGTATATTAGAAAATTTCAAAATAAACCCTGTAAATATCTCAGGGTATGCCCTTTATAAAATTACAGGTTTGAAATTTGACTGATAATAATACTATGTTTTATACAACATCCATCCTTAAAATTGTCATATTCTATCAGTTTTAAAGGCGAAGAGCTAAAATACATAACTGTTCACATTTTCATGTTCAGTTATTGAGCATTTTCAGCATATGCAAAAGAATTTACAAATGTTAATTACACATTTTCATATTTAAAACTCCTTGCTTTAAAGAACCAATTTTGCTTTAAAAGAAGTGATTTTTTTCCTATTTTGTCAGAAACAAAATTGAAAAGAATAATCTGCCTTACAAATTGAAAATTCTTTTTCATTGAATTCAAATGAGGCTTCTTCCACAATGTGGAATTTGAATACTCTGAAACATTTTGTTATGCTACTTGAAAACTATCCTTGATTTAAAAAGAACTACTGAACTGTTTAGTTCATAAACAAGCACAAGTATATTTCGTTTAAATATTTAAAAACGAACTTATGTATTAATCATAAAATGAGGACAGAGGTGCAGTTTCATTACATGCTTGAAAAAATACTGATCATTTAGCTCAAGAAAATTTACTTTTAAATTGTATTTTTATCCATGCAGCTCAAATAAATGGTCCTCTTAAATTTAACAAAAATATTTATATATGTTCTTAAAATCTACATTACACAAACAAGAAATACTTCCTATTTTGATTCCACAGTTATTGAACTGTAAAGTACAAATAACAAACTCATTATCACAGCTGAGTTTGTTTTGGAGAACTATTAAAATGTAGTGGAGTGAGGAGTATTGGTAGGGGAATAATGTGTAACTACCAAATGTAGCATAGAATATTTAGGTTGTAAATAGAAGAATATAAATGATAGGTTACCACAGTTCTATTCAATTTTCTCTTATCTCAAGAAAACTTTGGTGTATAATTTCAAACTCTATAAATTTCCACAAG
This sequence comes from Lemur catta, assembly GCF_020740605.2. Classification (NCBI taxonomy): domain Eukaryota; kingdom Metazoa; phylum Chordata; class Mammalia; order Primates; family Lemuridae; genus Lemur; species Lemur catta. Next base: position 28,125,095 of record NC_059140.1, on the reverse strand, counting down.
TTATTGCTTAGGGTTTCAGACCTGAAAATAGGCTACGTTCTGTTAATTCGTTAGGAGTTTCCTTCCAAGAAGTGTTAAGTATATAATACTGTTTTTCTTTTTACAGTTAGATGAACTAAATAAAGATTTATTGTTATGTTTATATTGCCTGAGGCTAAAAACTGTGACTGGATGAAACAGAGTTATTTTCTTAGCGTAAAATTGTATTGCTCTGATTAAAACTTTCTTCTTTTTATTATAAAGGCATGGGTAAGAGAATGGACATTTATTATGCATCAACTGTTTTCCAAATCCTGTGCTAGGCATTTTTATAAATGTCTTCTCAATTTGTATTAATAAAAATAACCAATTATTTTAAAAGTATTGTTTGTGCATTTCTGTTTATTTTGCTCAGTATAATATAGCTAATAGGAAGCATAGTGGCTTCATAAACTTACTTCAGAATCTAGATTCTGTCTAATATAAGTGAGTATGTTTTGGAAGATATTTACGTAATCTGGAAAAATGTAAGCATTGCCAGAAATGAATCTTCACAGAGTAAATTAATAAACAGTACAACACTTTAAACACATTTTTAATATATTAGAATTAAAGAATCTTAAGTGCAATAGGACAAATATATACAGACTCAAAATCAAGGAGCATCACTGCTATAAAACTTTGTCATAAACTTCACACTTCATTTTGCACATAGGAAGTCATTTTTAACACCTGGCATTGCTTTTTTAAATTTTTATTGTCTGGCAGATCTTTTTGAATAATAGATTTGAGCCTTAGGTATATTCCTACTTTTAACTGAAGTAGAACTATAAAAGCATGAAATCCTCCTTTGCAGAAAATACTTTGCTATTTTATCTAGTTGCATATTATCATTAGAAGGATGAGCCATGACTGGCCTTGCAAAATCTTCACTGTAAAGATCTCATCTACAGATATAAGCTTCACACTAGAGAAGAATAATCCCCATAAAATCTGAAGGCACACACCACACTCTGGTATAAATCAAGAACATTTTTTAAAAAGAGAGACATTTAAAAATGGGGACAGAGTATGCAGTTAATTGCCTTAAAAAGTTTCTCCCAAATTTTCACTAATGTATTTATGACAACTTATAGGAAAGCTGTCTCTTATGAACCACATTAAAGAGTTAGACTAATGATAAATACAACTATTGCCAGAATCTGAGGGTTTCTTGAGCTATAATCAAAAATGGCTAGAGCTATTCTCAAAATTAAAAGTATTACCTCACAAAATTTTGCCATTTGAAACATTTGGCATTTTCTATCAAGAAGGTAGTTATAAATACATTTGAACACCAGTAAGGGGCTGAGTTTCTATGCCAATCAGGAAACTAGACAGGCAGTCCTTTCATAAAATCATACTGTCTGTTCAGGTAGCCTGGTCCACTTCTCCCTTAGTAGCTCTCTTTAGATAACTGGGTTTTTTGTTTGAGGATCCACTCTAGAATACACAATAGTATCTGTTACTCAGCTTTGTAAATTAACATCCAGCCTTTCTTCCGGTCTTTCATAAGCTCATGCCTAATTCTCTGGGAGAAAAAAATAAAAAATTAATAGCAAAAATTAAAAAAATAAAACCCATAAAAAAACAAATAAACAAATAAAGGGCATTTTTTAGAGACTAAAAAAATATCTGAAATTTTGGAACTACAAATTGGATGAATGAATCTTCCCTATTACAGTACAGTGTGTAAATGGACATAGCAATGTGGTGTCTAGGGAGCATATGTGTCTAGAGAAAATAGCAAAAGCACCATGGATGTGGACAGCACAATGGTAACAGAGTGCCACTGGCCTTTCAGTACTCTTGAGTGACACCAGTCTTACTGATGGGTCACAATTCTCTACAAAACATGACCAGAATCATCATAGTGGCTTAGTGAAACACTAGGAGTTGAGATACACTCTCACGGGGGTCTATGGGCAGCAAGAACTGGACGACAAGTATAAGTAGAGACTGAATGTACTTTTTCAGGAGTCTGCCTAAGAGATTGTTTGGGAAGTAATTAAATGATCCTGAATATCCTGAAGTAGTGAGTAGAAAAAATGGTCAGAGAAATCCCATTTATTACTCTTTATGTGATCTATCTTTGTCTTTTCTTTCAACTCATTGTGGAATTGAATCAGAAAAATGTGCTACAGGAAGAAACGTGAATTTAAGAACACAGAGGTGCTAGTCTGTGCACCTGGAAATTGCAGTATTATACATGAGCATGAGGGATAGAGAGGATAGGATTCCCTCCTACATAATATCCAGAAGCTGATTCAGTTGATGAACAAATGACCAGTGTCTGTCAATCTGATTCCTTGAGCACAAGTAATGAATAAAGACTTAGAGGAAAAAGAGTGTCATGTGGTGATGGATTTGTTGGTCCTTGCATCTTGTCTATATGCTCATTATACAGTTTATCAGTGCCTGGGTTTTCTTCCTTCCCTCTTGTTCTTTAACCTCTAAGAGAAGTTTTACCTGGCATGATTTGAGGACTGGAAGATGCTCAATACTTTGTGATGAAAAATTAAGAGACTGAAAAGAAGGAGACAGAATCTGAGTCAGGGAAAAGACACATGAATAGGGCTAGTTTGATAATAAAGAAGAAAGTTGAGAGCTATGGCAGGGGAGGAACTAAGAAAAAGTGACAGGAAAATACGAAAACAAGTTTCAAGACTTTATGTGAGAGTGGGGTTTGAGGAATAACAAGCTCTCAAACAACTAGCTATTGATTAGAGATGTTGAGCATTGTTTTTATCTGTTTGCTGACCATTATTCTGTCTTCTTTCGAAAAGTTTCTGTTCATATCCTTTGCCCATTTATTGATGGGGTTGTTTGATTTTTTCTTGTTGACTCTAATCATTAGGGAAATGCAAATCAAACCCACAATGAGATATCACATAACCCCAGTGAGATTGGCCTTTATCAAAAAATCCCAGAACAACAAATGCTGGCGAGGATGTAGAAAGATAGTAACACTCTTACACTGCTGGTGGGACTGCAAATTAGTGCAACCTCTGTGGAAAAGAATTTGGAGATACCTCAAAGAGCTAAAAATAGAAATACCATTTGATCCAGCAGTAGCACTATTAGGCATCTACCCAAAGGAACAAAAGACATTCTATAGTAGACATCTGCACCCGGATGTTTATGGCAGCACAATTCACTATAGCAAGGATGTGGCAACAACCCAAGTGCCTGTCAATCCATAAATGGATTAATAAAATATGGTATATGTATACAATGGAATACTACTCAATTATAAAAAAATGACGGTGATCCAGCACCTCTTATATTTTTCTAGATAGAACTTGAGCCCATCCTCCAATGTCAGATATCACAAGAAAGGAAGAATAGGCTCCTCATGTATTGGCCATCAAATTGGCACTAACTGATCAACATTAAGGTGCTCACACAGTAGTAATATTTTTTAAGGATTGTGGGGTTGGGAGTGGGTAAATTCATAACTAATGGAGGTGGTGAGCATTGTAGAGGGGAAAAGGCACACACCTCCAATCATGGTTTGGGTATGGCAAAGTCATAACATGTAACCAAAATGTTTGTACCCCCATAATATCCTGAAATTAAAAAAAAAACTAGCTATAAGGTTTAAAAGATTGGGAAATCAGGGGAAAAGATCTTTGCAAAGAATTACTGTGAGTTATCAAATTTATAACTTGCTTTTGGCTGCTACAGAAATATTCTCAGGCTGCAGTCCCCAACCCCCAGGGCCGCAGACTGGTACAGGTTTATGGCTTGTTAGGCACGGGGCTGCCCAGCAGGAGGTAAGTGGCAGGCAAGTGAGCAAGCTTATCTGTATTTATAGCCTTACAGCTGCTCCCCATCGCTTGCATCACCACCTGAGCTCCACCACGTATCAGATTAGCGGTAGCATTAGATTCTCATAGGAGTGTGATCCCTACTGTAAACTTCCCACACAAGGGACCTAGGTTGCACATTCCTTATGAGAATTTAATGCCTGATGATCTGAGGTGGAGCTGAGGTGGTGATGATAAGGCTGGGGAACGGCTGCAAATACAGATTATACAGATTATCATTAGCCGATAGATGTGTATAATTATTTCATTACATTTACAATGTAATAATAATAGAAATAAAGTGTACAATAAATGTAATGCACTTGAGTCATCCCAAACCACCACTCCCCAACCCTGGTCCATGGAAAATTGTCTTGCAGGAAACCATTCCCTGGTGCCAAAAAGGTTGGGGACTGCTGCTCTAAGGTGAATGGTACCATTCAGGCCCACTGATAGGTTTAAACTAGTAACCTTACCATTTAGTGTTGTGGTGCACTCTAGGTAGAGGGCACAGCTGGGAGAGGAGAGGGCTGATGTGATTTTTATTCTCTACCACTAGACAAAGGGGAGAGGTTCAGAAGACAGTTCTGATTAAACTGCACTAGGAGACTATAGGGTATATTCTAAGTGTTGAATTTTTCAGAATATAAACATTTAAACACATTTCAAATTATGATTTCTCAAGGTCTATAAATCTCCATGGTCACCCAGATACCCTAAACTTGTACGTGCTACTCTGTGTGTCAGAAGAACGTCAGTGACCACTAGATAGGAATTGACTCAATGCAGCTGGGGCGTTACTAAGGAAAACGTCTAGACTCTAGGCAAAGGGCCTCAGCTCTGAGGACCCAGAGGGAAGTCATGTGGTCACGCTCTCCGGTACTCAACAGGGCCAGACAGCAGAAGTGGGAGGTGTGGATGAAACCAGGCAATCAGTGGAATCACATGTTACATAAAATTAAAAACCAGGCTTCCCTCACTCTGGCCGCAGTAGGGTGATTGTTTCCAGATGGGGGAGCTCTCTGAGAAGGCTGGGGGATTATAGGTGGCGGTGATAACCTCAGAGCAGGTGTGCCGACCCTTCAGGGAAGGGACTCATGAGCTTGCTGGATCTGGGCCTACACAAATTTTGAGTGAAACTACGTGTCCATACACATCTCCACCACAGAGAGTGTACTATCAACATCACCATGATAGGAAGAAGTCTAGCCACAACAGGGAAAGCCAAGTAATCACCCTTTTTTAATTTTTAAAAATGTTTTTATTTGACAAATAAAAATTGTGTATACTTATAGCATACAATGATGTTTTGATATATGTAACATATTCATTACCTCACATACCATTTTTGTGTGTGCAAGAACAATTCTTTCTTAGCAATATTCAAGCATGTAATATATTGCTATTAATCATAGTTACAGTTACCACGATTAGAACCACCTCTTTAATTAACAGTCTACCTTTCACAAATGTGATGAACCCACAAAGGACAATCAGATGTTGAGGAAAACTTATGCACAAAGGAAAATAATATATAAGGCCATTCATGCTAGAGAACAAATTTCAGAAGAAATAGATACTTTAGAGAAGGAAAGATGATACATACAATCACAAAGTTCTATGTACAAGTATCTTCAAAAATAGTCCATTTTTTAAAAGATAGGTTAGAAAATAAGAAATAATACTTGAAAATAGCATGTTTGCTACAATTAATTATAATTACTGCTATTATTAAACAGAATAGTCTAGAGATAAAATTGAGATCATTTGTACATCATAGAATAAAAGGCAAAATTATAAAGAAATCTGTAAGAATATTATAAAACAAAAAAGGATTAATACAAAGGAGTAATTTATATTTAAAATGCACTTCAAAATAGAAGGAAGAGGGAAAGAGCACTGGTGGTTAGGAGAGGAAATTTTCAAGGAAATGATAGTATGGAATTTCCAAGAGCAAGAAAAACAGGAGCATATTCATATTTTAAAATTGCCCATAAATCACTGAGGCTGAGAAAATGGCCCACATTGATTCACATCCTAATCATGCATCAGATCATTTAAAATCAGAATGCTAATCTCAAGGCTACATTGTATTGCTGTCAAATTTCTAAACATCAGTACTAAGAACTTAGAAGAAGATGGAAAAGTACTTTTGAAATTTTGCCCAGCCAAAGTGTTCAGTAAACATAGGGGAAAAATAAAGTTATTTCTATATATGAAAAGTCTACATTCATAGTGGAGGAATTTGCAAACCTACTGTAAAGGAAGCCCAGGATGAAGAAGAAAGTTATGTGCTATGGGACTAAAAAAACAATGGCTCTCACCTAGCAGTGCCTTGAAAATAAGTCTTCTGATGACCTTTTGCAACAAATCTGTAGTGTGATCAATCCAAAATTCACTGTTTAATAATCAGCAGAATTAAGAGGTTCGATGATCTCAGAGATGTGGTAAAGAAAGCCTTACTTAACACTTTTCTTTTTGTCACTAATAGAAATGAAAAAAAAATTAGAGAAAAATACATGTTCTTATAATTTATGGTCCAAATATGAAGTAATCTGGAAGGTAACATGACTGTGCAGTTAAAAAAGTATTAAAAATTGATTTCAATTAGTCTTGAGCATCAGATCAATCTCCTTAAAAGGAGTGTGGTTTAGAGAAAGCAGATTTCATGTCCTCTACAGGTTCAATAATATGGTTGTTCAAAATGTTATTTTATATCACTGTATTGTGATCAAATTGTATATGACCTTTTATTTTTCAGAATCAATCAAAAAAACAGAGCATGAAAGAATCATAGCTATATAATGAAATGTAAGTGTTATAAAATCAACATTATAAAAGAAACAATACAGTTGTCAAGCTGAGAAGGGAAGAAATGTACAAAGATATAGTAGTATTAGTTCTAGCATTTCCTATAACACAAAGCACTGATATTTTCATATAGTATTCAGATTTATAACAGTGATAAAAGGGAAAACCAAAATCAAAAATAAATCCAACAAAAATTATAGAGAATGGAAAAGTGAGAAGAGAAGTTTGTATAAGTCAATTATCTGTCTTATCTCTTGCAGCAGAAAGTAAAAAGACAGAGTTTATGTTGTTAAGTAGAAAACAATATACAAATACATTACTTACAGAGTTGACCACTAGAAGAACTAAGAACAGGAATGGTCAAATCTAAAGAATAAAATAAAAAGCATTTTTTCAACACTGTTATTTTTGTTTTTAAACACTTTTGTCAATTTTGGAATTTACAAGTGGAAGAGGGGACAACAAGTACTAATTTAATCATGGATCCATAAGATGAATAAATGTTAAATTAACAATTTCATTGAATCTATGTACTCAATTCTTTAAGCAATACATACATATTTTATAAATATTGAATAGTCATTTTTAAAAACCTATAACATTTATCTAATGTTGTTTATCTCTCTAATCATTAGCTATTGAAAGCTGCTATATGGGGTTAAGTGTGAAATGCCATACTTCTGTAGGCTAGGATTACATTTGTAAAAATAGAGAACTGTGATGGACAGTCATCCATAGAAATGTTCATGGAACAGTTATGCAGCAATACCCAGGTGTTTGCAGTCAGCAGGGGTGTTTTATTCTTGAACAAAACAATTATACATAGAATAAATGTTTGCTGTACCTTGGGAAATACTTTCTAGGTGTGATTCAGCCTAGATGCTGTTTTCCTTCCACAAAACTAGGTCAATCTTTACAACTCTGCTCCTGGCATTAGAGCACAAAGATGAAATTGTTCCTTTGTGGTCAAAGGCAGTTGTGACAGGCATAGTTTTATCAAAATTGAAGGAGAAAAATATTCCTCTTTAAATTTCCAGATGGGATGAGTTGTGGAGCAGATAATAGAGAGGAAGAAAGTAATAACTTGAGCTTCAGAAATTCAGATCATGAAGAATCCATACAGAACACCTGAGATTCTCATAACCACAGACAAATAAATTGAGAAATCTTGCGAAAAAAATAGCCTTAAAAAGGAAATTATTTCTGATAAAGACATTGATTTGAGACAAATAAATGCTTCAAAATTTAGAACTAGGAAGCAAAAGAGAGAGATGAACATCAGGTTCAAATAGAACTGTGATGTCTTACTCTACAACATCCTCAAGAAGAGAAACATAAATTCCCAAATGAGGTGGAAAGAATTAATATGAGAATCACACTGTAGTTAGATCTGTGTATTAATTTTAGGCATGGATGGATGATTGTGAATATATGTATATGTGTGTGTGTTCCAATAAATTATATATTGTTCATTGCTTAATGTTGAAGCAGTTACTCTTAAATAATGTTTCTGCATAATTGTTTCCATAAAAATGGATTTAAAGTTAGTGGAAATACAGATGTTCAGAGATCTAGAAATTTGTAAAATAGTTTAAATTGATATTTTAAGTAGATTCTATGCAAAAAGTTATACAGCAGGTCTTTCAGAATGATGTCTGTGACAGGTAAAATAATATCCCCTAAAGATGTCTACATCATAATCCCCCAAACCTGAGAATATATCACTTTAAATGACAAAAGGAACCTTTCACATAAGGTAACAGACCCTAAAATGGGCAAAATATTCTGGATTATCCAGATAGATCCAATAAAATCATTCAGGACTTTCCAAGTGGAAGAGGAAGACAGAATAATAGAAGAGGAAGCAGAGATGTGATATAGATGAAGAGACAGAGATTCAAAGTGTGAAAGGGGCTCAACCTGCCACTGCTGGCTCTGAAGATGCAGGAAAGGGCCATGAGCCAGAAGTGAGGGCAGCATCTGGACAATGAGAGCAGCCCTCAGCTGACAGTGAGCAAGGAAACAGGGACTTAAGTTCTACTGCTACAAGGAATGGAATTCTGCCCACAACTCAAATAAGAAACAGATTCTCTTCTTTCCCTATTTGGACTCCCTTAATTCTGCTCTCTTGCCTGATAGCTCTTGCAAGGACTTCCAATACTATGTTGACAAGTAATGAGGACAGTGAGCAGCCTTGTCTAGTTCTGGTTCTGAGTGGGAATGCTTTCAATTTTTCCCCATTTAGTATGATGTTGGCTGTGGGTTTGTCATATATGGCTTGTATCATTTTTTGGTAGGTCCCGTCTATGCCTATTTTGTTAAGCGTTCTTATCGTAAAAGGATGTTGAATTTTGTCAAATGCTTTTTCTGCATCTATTGAGAGGATCATATGGTCTTTAATTTTGCTTCTATTTATGTGGTGAATTACATTTATAGATTTACGTATGTTGAACCACCCCTGCATCATTGGGATGAAGCCCACTTGGTCGTGATGTATTATTTTTTTGATAAGCACTTGGATACGATTTGCTAGGATTTTATTGAGAATTTTTGCATCTATATTCATAAGAGAAATTGGTCTGTAGTTTTCTTTTTTTTTTTTTTTTTTGCATCCTTTCCTGGTTTTGGTATCAATGTTATATTGGCTTGGTAAAATGTATTGGGGATAATTCTATCCTTCTCGATATTGGAGAATAGTTTATGTAGGATGAGCACCAGTTCTTCTTTGTATGTGTGGTAAAATTCGGGTGTGAACCCATCTGGACCAGGGCTTTTCTTTTTGGGAAGGTTTTTTATTGCTGTTTCCATTGGTCTATTCAGGAATTCGATTTCTTCCTGATTGAGCTTGGGAAGGCTATCTGTTTCTAAAAAATTGTCCATTTCCTCCACATTTTCCATTTGTGTGCATAAAGATTCTTATAGAATTCATAGATGATATCATGTATCTCTGTGGCATCCATTGTGATTTCTCCTTTCATGTTCCTGATGGAGGTTATTAGAGATTTTTCTTTCCTGCTCTTGGTTAGTCTAGCCAGAGGTGTGTCTATTTTGTTTATCTTTTCAAAGAACAAATTTTTTGTTTTATTAATTTCTCTTATGGTATTTTTGTTGTCCTTTTCATTTAATTCTGATTTGATCTTAATAATTTCTTGCCTTCTGCTGGGTTTGGGGTCTGTCTGTTCTTCTTTCTCCAGCTCTTTGAGTCTCACTCTTCGCTGATGATATGATGTTATATCTGGAAAACCCCAAGGATTCAACCAAGAGACTCCTGGAATTGATTAATGCATTCAGTAAAGTCTCAGGTTACAAAATCAATACACACAAATCAGAGGCATTCATGTATGCCAATAACAGTCAATCGGAGAACCAAATTAAAGACTCAGTACACTTCAAAATAGCAACAAAGAAAATAAAATATCTAGGAATATATTTAACTAAAGAGGTAAAGGACCTTTATAGGGAGAACTATGAAACACTGAGGAAGGAAATTGTAGAACATGTAAATAGGTGGAAAACAATACCATGCTCATGGATCAGAAGAATCAACATTGTTAAAATGTCTATGCTGCCCAAAGTGACCTACAGATTCAATGCAATCTCTATTAAATTACCAACATCATTTTTCAGAGATTTAGAAAAAATAATTATACACTTTATATGGAATCAGAGAAGACCCTGTATAGCAAAAGCAATTTTAAGCAATAAAAACAAAATGGGAGGTATTAATTTGCCAGACTTCAACAGAAAATCCAGATATAAAACCATCCTCATATAGCCATCTAATCTTTGACAAAGCAGACAAAAACATACTCTGGGGACAAGAATCCTTATTCAATAAATGGTGCTGGGAAAACTGGATAGCCACATGTAGAAGACTGAAACAGGACCCACAGCTTTCACCTCTTGCAAAAATCAAATCACGGTGGATAACAGATTTAAACCTTAAATGGGAAACGATTAGAATTCTAGAAGAAAATGTAGGAAAGACTCGTACAGACATTGGCCTAGGCAAAGAATTTATGAAGAAGACCCCTAAGGAAATCACAGCAACAACAAAAATAAATGAATGGGACCTGATTAAATTAAAAAGCTTTTGCACAGCCAAAGAAACTTTCACGAGAATAAACAGACAACCTACAGAATGAGAAAAAATTTTCACATACTACACATCAGATAAAGGACTGATAACAAGAGTCTATTTAGAACTCAGGAAAATCAGCAAGAAAAAATCAAACAACTCTATCAAAAAGTGGGCAGACGACATGAATAGAAATTTTTCAAAAGAAGATATAAGAATGGCTAAGAAACATATGAAACAATGATCAACATCCCTAATCATCAGGGAAATGCAAATCAAAGCCACAATGAGATATCACTTAACTCCAGTGAGAATGGCCTTTATCAAAAAGTCCCAAAACAATAAAAGTTGGCGTGGATGCGGAGACATAGGAACACTCATACACTGCTGGTGGGACTGCAAACTAGTGCAACCCCTTTGGAAAGCATTATGGAGATACCTTAAACAAATTCAAGTAGACCTACCATTCGATCCAGCAATCCCATTATTGGGCACCTACCCAAAGGAACAAAAGTGATTGTATGACAAAGACACCTGTACCCGAATGCTTACAGCAGCACAATTCACAATTGCAAAGATGTGGAAACAACCCAAATGCCCATCAATTCACAAATGGATTAGTAAACTGTGGTATATGTATACCATGGAGTATTACTCAGCTATAAGAAATAATGGTGATACGACATCTCTTTGGTTCTCCTGGAGAGAATTGGAACCCATTATATTAAGTGAAGTATCCCAAGAATGGAAATACAAGCATCACATGTACTCACCAGAAAACTGGTTTCCCTGATCATCACCTAAATGCACATTGGGGAATGATACCAACTGGATATCAGACTGAGGCAGGGGGTCGGGGGAGGGGATGGGTGTATTCCTACATGATTAGTGCGTTGCGCACCGTCTGGGGAATGGTCATGCTTGAAGGTGCTGACTCGGGGAGGTGGGGGGTGGGGGGAGGGGATGGAGGTATGACTACATGGTGAGCACCAGGCACACTGTCTGGGGAATGGAAACACTTGAAGCTCTGACTCGGGGGGATGGACGGGACATGGGCAATATATATAACCTGAACTTTTGTACTCCCATAATAAGCTGAAATAAAAACAAAAAAAGAAATATATGATGAAAACCAAACAAATAAATAAATAAATAAAAAGAAGAGATTTTAATTCTTTTTTCTTTTAAATTTAATAAAGTGACATCTTGTATTAAAAAAAAAAAAAAGAAAAGAAACAGATTCTCCCCTAGAACTCCTAGAAAGTAACTTTACTTTGCTAGCACCTATATTTTAGCTCAGTGAAACCTGGATTGGGCTTCTTAAAAACAGAATCAAAAGAAAATAAATGTGTTATTTTAAGGTCTTAAAATTTGTGATCTTTTGTTATGACATCAATAGTAAACTAATATTTTCCAAAGCATTAATCTATGCTAATTATGTGCCTGATTATATGCTTATACTGGGCTTATTATGTAAGCAGTACTAGTAATGGACTTCCGAATAAGTTTAATCTTTACAAAATTCTATGTTTTAGATGTTATTACTTCCATTTTACAGTGTGGGTGAGAGAAATCTGGAGAGAAAAAGTAACTTTCTAGAAGCAACACAGATAGTGAACTCTGTGACTAGCATGTAAAAATAGGGCTTGAAACCAGATTGTTTTAAACTGCTATAACCTATATTTATATATTTATGTTTACATACATACTATATTTTTGTAAGTGTATTTTTAAAATCTCTAAGTAGCATAATGCCTTATAGAACATGGATCAGGTATTTTATTATCCATTTGAATAAAAATTTATCTTGCAATAAATATTTAAGTAAATGTAAGTTTCCTTGCTTAAATCCTTTGAATACATTTATCTTTAAAAGTTAGCAAATATTTTTACTGAGTTTAAGGTTAAACATTTACTATATAAAATTGAAAATTATCTCAGATTCAAGGTAATTTTAGTAATTTAATGTAAATAAAATATGTGCATTTAATTATATGTAACATAAGCCCCAAATTAAATGAAGTTGACCACCAGTATTAAGCTGTGAACAAAAGTAATTCTGGGTCAAAAAAAAGTATACAAATAACAGAATGAATTAAACAAGCTTTAGATGCATATACCTGAGGGGTAGTCTGCATCTTAAACAAAATGTTGCATGTTAATTATCTCATTTTCTAATTTTTTTGAATTTTATCTTTCTACTATAATAGCATCACCTCCATTATTGTCCCCTTCCCCTCAAAGGGGACTGCATAATATGATTCATACTAGCAGAATCGGATGTGTGGAGTGTGGTCTTATGAACCAGGGTGGAAGCAAACATTCATTTCTTGAGGAAAGGTGAGACACAACAGTGTAGGAGTGAACTGAGCCCTTCCTTGGGAATAGAGATGACTTCCACACATTGGGAATGAAGTTGGAACATGCAGTAAAGAATCATCTAATAAAAAAGAAGACAAGATAAAATAAATGCTAGTCAGATTGATGACAAAGAGTGTGAATGAGAGATTACAATTCAGATAGAGTGGCCAGGGAAAGCAATAGAATGATGATGAAATAGTCATGCCAAGATCAAAGTGGTAAGTCTCATATGTAAAGAAAAAGAAAGTATAATAATCGTAATGCATAAATGAAAAATGTGGCTGGAAATGAGTGAATGAGTTAAGTAGGAAAGGTAATAAAATTTGATGTTAGAGGTGATGTAGGCAGGGACCAGACAACAGGAACTTGGTGACCATGATAAATAGTTTGGATTTTATCCTGAGTTTGATGGGTAGTTATCAGAAAGTTTTGTAAATTTCTTTGATTTACATGACATGATTATATTAGAAGATACATCTGACGTTTTCAGAAGACAGCTCTGGCTACAACATGGAGAGTAAATCATAAGAAATCCAGAGCAGAATTAGGAGATCTTCCCTGCTGTTGTCAGGAGTGATGATGTAGCTGGGTTAGAAAATGAAGATAGGGCTTGCTAATAGATTACATAGTGAATGTGAGGAAAAGAGGTGGATTAAGAATGACTTTTTTGGCCTCAACTAATAAACTAAATACCGCTATTTGTTTATTTGAAAATCACTGCAGTAAGGAATAGACACTTAAAAGATATTTATAATATTGACTTTATAGCAAAACTCCCACTTATAGGGAGAATGTGAATAATTGCTACTGTCTCCACCTATAGTAGGAAGACATCTAAGCTTGCTCCCAGAATTCTTATCCCTAGTGTACACACCCTACATAATTCCCTCCCCTTCAGTGTGGGTGAGACCACTGAGGATGATATCACTTCCATGATAGGTTGCTAATCAGTTAACTTTGAGGGTGGCTCTGACCCAATCATGTGGGATATTTAAAAGACAGTGAAGTATCACTAAGATGCTTTCTGGCAGGCCTAAAAGAAAGTAAAAGGCCATGTATGTTATAAACTGCCTGTGGAGGAGGCTATGTGACTAAGACCTGGGGGAAACCTCTAGGAGCCTCTGGGGTGACCAATGGCCAAAACCCAATGGAAAATAGGAATCTCAGTCCTACAAACACAAGGAACTGAATTCTGACAACTGTCTGAATGAGATCAGATGAGGACTGGGAGCTCCAGGTGAGAAAGAGCCCCAGCTGGCACTTTGATTTCAATTTTATGAGGTCCTAAAAAGACAACCCAATTATGCCATTTCTGGACTTTCTGATCTACAGAAGCTATGAGAGGATAATTTTGTGTTATTTTAAACTTCTAAATTTGTTACAGCACCAAAAAAAAAAAAAAAAAAAACCTAACATATACTTTGGTACTTAGCAGTGAAGTGCTACTGATACGAACTGATAAAATTGGAAGCAGCTTCGAAATCAGGCAGTGGGTGGAGGATAGAATAATTTTGAATAGCGTACTAGAGAAAATCTAAAATGCCTTGAACAGGCTGCTGGTAGAAACTGGGGCTTTGAGGATGCTGCCTGCCAGGGCTCAGTATGGAATCTGGAACCTGGAGGAAGGGAGATCCTTCTCATGTAGTGCAGGAAAACTTAGCAAAACTATGCTATGTTGAAAGCAGAATTTTGAAGTGAAGAACTTAGGTAGGAACATTTCCAACCAAAGTTTTAAAGGTGCTACTATGTTTTGTCTTGCTGCATTTAGTAAAATTAGGAGTAGAGAGAGAAATTGAGGGAAGAGCTGTTCAATAAAGAGGATTTTGAAAATGATCCATTGGCAAGGAGAAAAAGTTGTTGTGCCACTATATGACCCTTTGCTAAAACATCAGACAGAGCAAAGGTCAAAGTATTCAATATCACAAAAGTTCTTTTCAAGAGATTAAGGATATGCCTCACAGATCTTCTGAATCAAGCCAGTGGGCCCCTAGGAGGCTTAAGTGTATTGTTCCTCAGCCATCTCATTAGAAATCAAAGATAGAGAAGAAATTATCTCAAAAAGTCTTACAGGTATGCCTTTGACCAATGAAAAGAAACCTAGTGAAATTCACACAAGGGCCACAAAGTTCTTGAGAACGTTGTTTCAGCAGAAATAATTCTAGCTGAGACTGAAAAGACTGAGAGAAGATGAAGTTAAAGTAAGCTGTTGGACCCCAAAATTCTGAAAACAAGACTAAATAAAACTACTCAGTAGCAAACATATGCTGCTTCCGTGAAAAAAGAGGGAAGAGTAGAGTCAAAAGTCTAAACTGTAAGTGATTATTTCCAGACTCCGAAATCCAATTATACAATTCTACTGGCATTTTCTGCCCAGCTGGACTTCTCAACTGACTTAGACCAATCACTCCTTTTTACCTTCCTCTTCCTGCTTTTTACAAACAAAATGTGTATAACTATGGTGTTATGCCTGCCCCACTATTGTACATTGAGAGTGTTGAAAGAAGATAACTTGTGTCTCTAGTTTCACATGTCCACAGATGGAGGGGCATGGTGCCCAACAGCTGAACTTAGTGAACAAATGCCTTATTCACACCTGATTTAGATGGATTAGATGATGAGAACTTAGACTTTAAGCTAATAAAATAATGAGATGAGACTCTGGAATGTTGAAAGAAAATTTGCTTGTGGGGAGATATGAGTCACTGGGGCCCAGGAAGAAGACAGTGGTAGGCAGAATTCTAAGATGGTGTCTGATGTGGTATAAATGTTTGTATCTCCCTGAAATTCATATGTTGGAAACCTAATCACTAATGTGATGGTAGTATGAGGTTGGGCCTTTAAGAGGTGATTAGATCATGAGGGCAGACTTCACGAATGAGATTAGTGCCTTATAAATGAAGCCTCAGAAAGTTGCCTTGTCCCTTCCACCATGTGTGAACACAGTGAGAAGACGCCATCTATGAGACATTGACTCTGCTGGTGCTTTGATCTTGGACCTTCTCAGCCTCAAGAACTGCAAGAAATAGATTTCTATTGTTTATGAGCTATGCAGTTTATAGTATTTTGTTATACCAGCCTGAATAGACTAAGAATGCCTGCAACATTACCACCCGCTGATGTACAAGTTCTGTACGTCCTCTCCTCGGTGTGGGCAGCACCAATGAAAATGATGGAATAACACTCCAATGGTTATGCTATAGAATAATGGAAAGGGTTTTATAGATGTAAGTAAGGTCCATAAACAATTGACTTTAGGTTAATCAAAAGGGATTAATCTAGAGTGGACCTGATATAATAAGGTGAGTTACTTAAAAGAAGGT
This sequence comes from Lemur catta, assembly GCF_020740605.2. Classification (NCBI taxonomy): domain Eukaryota; kingdom Metazoa; phylum Chordata; class Mammalia; order Primates; family Lemuridae; genus Lemur; species Lemur catta. The sequence goes on along the minus strand of NC_059140.1, from coordinate 28,108,698 downwards.
AAAGCATCTCCTGCTTGCCTGGACACAAACAGCCATGTCATAAACTGCCCATGGAAGAGACACATGGCTGAGACTCAATAGTGGCGTCTGGAAGTGAAGAGCAACCCCACACTGACAGCCAGCAAGAAAACAGAAATTTCTTTCCTACAGCTACAGGAAGTAGAATCCAGGGGTTGGTGGGAGCTTGGAAAAGGACCCTGAGCTCCAGTTGAACATTTGACCTTAGCTGGCACTTTGCTTTCAGTTTGGTGACACCCTGAGCAGTGAATCTAGCTATGCTATCCTTGGACTTCAGACTTACAGAAACTGTGAGATAATGAACTTGTGCTGTTTTATGCAAAAAGTTCATACTCATCTGTTACACAGAACTGAAAACTAATACACCACCAATGGATGTTTGAAAGGGAATTGGAAATTTCCCAGATTTCCACATTGTGGACCATTGACCCACATTGGGCCATCACTGCACCTCACCCTGAGTCATAGTGATTGCTAAAGGCCAATCACTCACTCCAGGGCACCTGGAGTCTTTTATTTGGGTTTCTTGGGTTTCTTGCCTTGAAATAGATGTCTCTTTTCTATCTGAAAAAAAAGTATGACCTTGGAATTTCCTATGGCTATATTTCCTGCAGGATGAACAAAATTATCACAGAAAAAGATAAAAGGGAGTCAGTAGCCAAAGGGAGGCATAAATAAACGACCACAGCCAGTATGAAGGCTGATGGTGTCTGGGTTGCTATTCACACTCTGCATTGGCCCACAGAGAAAATGTGAGCATCAAATTCCCAAGAAAGATACCCTGACACATACCCATTAAAATCAATTTTTATCATTGTTCTTGATCAAATTGGGCCTCTGTTACTTGAAACCAAAAGTGCCCTGGCTAATATAATTCAAACTCAAGATTATAAATTGTCTATTGATGAATAGGACAAAAGCCTACACAACAGTCCAAATGTTTTCTATTTTTTCAAATTCCTTGCATTTATTCATCTTGGCAGATGTTCAAAACTTCTTCAGTGAGAATTAAATCTCTCCATCTCCATCTCTTTTATACCTGTGTTTTTCTTATTTCCCTTGAAAATCTCCGTGTATCATTAAACGTGTTTTTACCTGTACCTTTTCTTCTGTTTCTAGGGAAGATTCCAGTGTTCTAAGGAACACTATCTGTTTTCAGACTAATCACATCTTCTTTATCCATTAAAATAAATGACTTCTCTTGCCTGTGGGGCCATTAGCCTCATTCATTCCCTCTATTTCATCAGTTCTCAAGCTTTCTCATTCCACTAGCATTTCCTTTCTGTCCCAGAATATTCTTGGATCTGCCTTATGTCTTGCATCAATTCTTTTAAGCCACATCTGTCTCTCTTTTCTTTATTGCCAAGTCACTTCTATCAAATTATCTTCAGGTTCTACTTATTTCTTCAATATATATTCCTCTGTATATTGATTAGAGTCCGGACAAGCACCAACGTATCCAGTTATTGGAAAGAGAGAATTTGATATTAAAAAAAAAAATCTTACCTTGAGGTATAAATGTGTTACTAAAAGGTAAACAGGAAACTAATGTAGATGGTGATAGGAGCTGTAGGAAGCAAATATCATCCCTAGGGCTGAGGGAACCAAGGGAAGGCAGATGTTGGAATTATTAAACTTTAAAAACTTAGAAACTTACACAGATCTCTGCAAGGAATAAAGTAAGAGCCCTGAGAAGGCAGTGGCAGTTCAGCTGGTGACGGTGTGTCTGAGCTTGGAGGAGGGGCCCTGTGGAAGGCCGCACTGCTTAGATTGTTTCTGAGAGGCCATTGCCATGAAGCTGGTATGGCACATTTTGGAAAAACTGGTAACTGGATTCAGCAGTTGCTACAAAAATGCGTACCTGCTACAGGTGTGAATAGGCCATATTGGAACGATGCTCACGGGAATTGCAAGCCAAGAAGATGCCCCCAGTGAGCAGAAAGGAAGGAGCAAGTCCCCTTTTCCTCTTCTAGCCACACAGGTAAATCTTAACGTGGTGTTCAGGATCCCAGTTCCATCATCACAAAGCCAATAAAGAAGTCTGAGTTTGGGGCAGAGAGATAACAACTTATGCCTATTTCATTTTGGCTTTGGTGATTACACTTCTAAAACAATACCTTTTAAATTACAATTACAGTATTTATAAATGATCTCTAAAGATAATTTATGAACTTATAATGTCTAAATCCAATAATATTTTATCTGAATTTTTTCATATGTTACTACTGATCTTGAAAGAGTCTATAATTGTCCTTTCTGATAACCGACTCTTGGTTTTCCTAGTATAGATCCAGGTATTTGCTTTCTAATTGATTTACCATTATCTCTTATCACTTTAATGTATAATACATTAAATAAACAATATTTATTACTTCAACAAATATCAACATTAATAAGTATTAATTCAAATCTTATCATGGGCCAGCCACTGTGCTGTTTTCCAGATGGAAAATGATCAAGATTAATATAGTTCTGTCATTGTGGCTTTTATCTGAAAAAATATTGTTATACCAGTAATCATTCAATTGCAATTTGCAATAAGAACTGAAAACCTAAAGCACAGTGCAAAATGAGAGATGGCAGACACACACGCATAAATATACATATCTACATATCCATATTTCTATGTGTGTGCATATAAATGTATACATATATAAACATGTATGTACATATAGGCATTTATTTATATATATGGCAGGACAGTGTTCATATGTATGTACACATATCTCTGTATGTGCACGCTGTAACAAAATTACTTGACATATTTGATTAGGCAGGGCTTTCCTGAAGCAATTTTATTTTTAGCTGGAGGAAAAGATAACTCTATAAAATAGTGTATAAAATTATGAAGAGTTTCCAGGAAGTGGGTAAAACAATGAGAAGGGCATGAAGTAGGAAGGAGCTTAATTTGTTAGAAGAACAGAAGGAAAGAAAGTTAACAAATGTGATGAGTGTATATAAGTGATAACTTCGACAAGGTCATTTTATCACCTTTCTGTTGTCTCAATAGTATCATATAGTATAGTGTCTCTGTAGCACAGTACACACACACTTACAAACATATATATGTACACATATACAGTCTTCCCTCTGTATGGTTCCAGAAACCCACATACATACCGAATCCACAGATGCTGAAGTTTCTTATATAAAATGGTGTAGTACTTCGTAGGAGCTACATATATCTTCCTGTATACTTTAAATCATCTCTAGATTACCTATGATATCTAATACAATGTAAATGCTATTTAAATAGTTGTTAAACTATATTGTTTAGGGAATTGTGATGATAATTAAAAAAGTGTCTACATCTTCAGTACAGATGAAACTACACATTTTTTCTGAATATTTTCAATCTGCACTTGATTGAATTCATGGATGCAGAACCCACAAATAGGGAGGGCTGACTGTATGTACCGTATGTAGTTTCAGTCATCATGAACTTAAGAGCTGTGTTTTATTTTGATAACATCTTTTTCTTGTTTGGGGAGGTGGGCAATTTAATTTAATACATTTTCCAAGATTTAGACTAAGATTTTATTGCTTTGCCAGTTGCCTGCATCTGCCTGATTTTTCGGGAGTGTAGTTCTAGGAGTTTTTCTTGTTTGTTGTTGTTTTTCAATTTTCTACCTTTACTTGACATTTTTCATTCCTTTCTTTGAGGATCTTGGATATTCTGCTATATAATAGCATTACAAGAAGGCGGAGAAATGCTTGCGTATGGTCAGCAAATTAAATCTACAAAATTTATTTTGGTAACCTATGTGTTTATCCCTAATCATGCCTATATTCTAGCATTTTTCAGGTTTCTATTATAACCTAATTTAGAAAGAATCTTACAAGTGATTTTTTCATACAGGAGAAAATAACATGTAAAGGATTTCTCAGTGTGTAGTAAAGAATTTAATCTTGCCCCAAGAGAGGTGTGGCCTTTGCCCTTGGCTCTTGGGAAGTAATCTCTAAACCCTTGGACTGTCCTACATGATAAAAATGTCTTTGTTCTTGGCCATGCCAGATAATCTAACAGTATAATTTATGGTGGGAGGCTTTGAATGACCAGGTATTACTTGACACCTTCAGAGGGGCTGGGGACTTAAGTCACTCACGTGGGCAGTCAACCATGTCTATGTGATAGAGCCCAGTAAAAAGGCTTGAGAGAGCTTTCTTGGTTGACGATACTCTATGCACATTGTCATACATCATGGCCGTGAGAAGTTTCCTTGACTCCATGAAAAAGCAAAGGTGGATGTTCTGTGCTGGGAATTCTCTTGGATTCTGCCTCATGCACCTCATCTTTTGGCTAATTTTGATCTGGTTTCACTGCAACAAACTGTAATCATGAATATAGCAATTTTCAGTTAAATTCTGTGACTACTTCTAGACAATTACCAAAACTGAGGTGGAATTAGCCATTTCCAAACTTGCTGTAGTGACAGTAGAGGGCAGTCTTGGTGACTGTTCCCTAACTCGTGCAGAATATAAAAAAATATTGCAAATACCTTTAAACACGGAAAAAGGCCATTTAATTTAATATGATCATATTTTAAAGTGGCAATATTTTAGTCTTGATGATTTCAAAGGAATTAAAGAGGATGATGTGATTTACATCTTACTGATGTAATTTCAAATATTATCTTTGTTTACAAATTGAAATATAACTCTAAAAGAAACAATTATTACTAGTGTTAGATACACCAAATTTTTTCCAAATGGTTCAGAATTCTAATATTGCTAATAAAAGGTACAAAATCAAAGATAGAAAAAAAATGAGGATATTAGGCACTGACCAGAAAATCAAAGTGTGTGAATTTCACACCTACTTCTTGTACAGATGAATTAACAGAACTAAAAAGGCCTTCACAAAGCACTTAAACTTTTTGTCCCTCTCCTATTATAATTTTTGAGAGGTGAGTGAGTGTACAACAATATAAGGAATGAGGAAACGATTTTTTACAGGGGCATTTTATTCCAACACCTTCATCTCTAAGAATTTGTCTTTTTAAACTACATTAAATTATGCAGAGAAACATTAAATAGAAATGAATATTATTATAAAATTCTGGAAAGTGAGAATCGCCTATATAATACATGAAACAACTCAAAAGCACTTAAGAATGGATGATTTGTTGTTAATGTAGAAATATCCACTGTATATATTAGCATTCTCTTTTTCTGAGTCAGAAAAATCTTTTGTACTACATACAAACACTTGTGCAAAATTTCACCCAGATTATTTGTGGGCAATAAATCACTACTATGCTCTTCCCTTAGTGTTTAGCCCATTACTAATTGGAAATATTTCTTATATGTTTTTCATGTAACAGGTAGGGCTCAGTTCCATTCCAACATATTATAGACTGCTCCCAATGAGCCTTTAGAAATCAAAGACTTATCTTCATCAGTATTGCACATCAGAATAAAGAGAAATTGTGTAATTCAATTTACAGTGACTACTGAATTTTAGTACTATGAATAGGGATTGCTTTTACACAAAATTCCTTATTCAGCTCATTAACAAAGCCACATCCTGAGGCTAATTACAGCTTATGCAGTTAGACCCAACAGTGCTCCTGTCAAAACTCTGAGCCAGCATGAGAAAGTCCAATTCTAACTACTGGTTTCCCTATTAATTTATAACATGGATTACAATGACCAAGTACTTGTGCCTAAGTTTCAATTAATAAGTCCCAGTCAATAGAAGGTGGTGTTCTGATTCTGATTCCAGTAGACTGTTCTGCTCCATTGTTTTTCCAGATCTAGTTTCCTATCTTGCTTTTTCTTGTTTATTTTCTGAAAACTGAAGTTCATCCCCAAATACTTACCTACAAGTATTTGTAGGAAGACAAACTAAAAGACAAAATACAGCTTTCCTGCATTTATAATTACATCTATTCATGTTCTACTTTCCTAATAGGACACTATTATTTTGTTTCAGTACCTTGATGTTGAACATTTTTATTAATTATGACTATAAAATTTTGGGTCCTCTATTATATTGTACTCTGCTCCCCAAATATAACCTACAATTGCCTCCTAAAATCTAGATGGTTTCCCTAGAATTTTGTCTCAACACTGACCTTAGGACACCATTAACCACCCACCCCATGTATAAATTAACTGCCATATATAACTGATACATACTGAATTATGGCTACACTTCATTAAAGGTGCGAGTCAGTCTGTAAATCATAATTATAAAATAAAATTTAATGTAATACCCTTTTCAGTGCTCAATAAAATCTATGAATAGATTATATCATAATAATGCTTTAGGAAGTTTCTTTAATTTTACTCTCAGCAGTGCTGATCAGGGTGAAATCTCAATTCTCCTAGAAATAACTGAAAATTCAATTTAAGACATTGAATTTAGCTAGATCAGAACCAACAGAAGTTATAATATTTATACTGAACAGAGGGAAACTCAATCAGAAAATATATGAGACTCATAAAGAGATATATGAATCTCTGGAATATCAAAGGAAAGTTAGATGATGAATTAGTTTGATTAAGGTAACAGGAGAAAGTTTGAGTGGGAGGATACCAATGAAAATGATAGATAAGCTGCTATCATTCTTCACTGGGAAACATGTTTCAAGAACATTAATGCTGAATGAAATACAAACAAAATGCTCTTAATCAGATGTAGATTCGCCATCATTTGTGATGAAAGTGTCCCTTGGTATATATTTAAAGACAAACGTCTGAAATTATAAAAGTAAGATTACATAGTGAATGGGATTTTCTTTCCAGAAAGGCAATAAATAATTCTAAAATTTACTGCTATATTTGCCTTTTCCAGTCTTAAGCACATTCAGCAGACAGGGGATAAAATTTACGAGAGCTCAGATGTGGAAGCAGAGCCAGTTCTCCGTCTTTAAATCCTCATAGTGCTTTGCATATCTGGAGTAAAATGGGGAAGGTAAATGTCTTCTCTCATGGGACCAGATTTAGCTTGTTATCTTCTGGTACTTGTATGACCAGAACCGCAAAGAGAGAATCTCTGTGTTGTTGTTAACTCATGGTTCCTGGGAAAGTGGGAAGAAAAGATACACCCTGTAAGAACCAGTTGATGCTGATACCTAGTAGTAGGAGATTCATGGGGACTACAGCTGTGTAAGCATATTGAAAAGAAAGCGAAGATAAAATTTAAGGCCCTTTTTGGTAGGGCTGATGCATAGTCAGCTTGTCAAGACTCCTCTTCCTTAAACTCCGTCTTATAAACCTTCCTTACATCTCAATAGAGGCCATCTACCCTCCTCTAGGTAACTAGACAATGAAACTATCACAAAACAGCTGAAAATTAACTTTTGACAACTGAGGCACGGAAGACCAAATCAGACCTAAAAATAACATTTAAGAGGCATTAATGAAAATGTATATGCAACTGTGAAGTTGTATAAACTATTTTAAGTTAAATGTATTAAAATTAAGAATCATGAAATGAGATGCAGAAGATATACAATATGCATTTTAGAACTAAAAAGAAAAAATCTAATGATGACATAGTTGGTCAGAAAATAAATAACAAACTGAATAAATGTAGGGAGAAGTGTTTCTTAATGTAATGGCAAAGCCATAGGTTTTGAGGAAAGCCATTTTGTCATAGAAGTATTGAAAGGAAGCAGGATTTTTAATATCCTGTGAGAATACAAAGTTTTCCTTAAAAGATAAGGGAAATTAAAATTGAATTTGACATACTTTTGTGATGTTTAATGTTTAACATTTTTCGGAATGTTTTCAGCCGTGAGGGCCATGATAACAGTGGGAAGACCCCAAGTTTGGAGCTGCTACTTACTACCTGTTGCAATTATCGAAAGCAGAAAAAGAACAAATTGTTGGTTTGATTCTACACTTGTATTGACCACATAATAACATCAAATTTATTTTAAAGGTATCCTACAAAATGAAACTCTGGATCACAAAATAAATGAAAACCAAAATAAAACTTCAAAAACCAAGACACAAAGGGAGTGAAAAAGGAGCAAAAAGAAAAAAAGGGAGTAAACAAGGAGTAAATGACTGCCAAAATGTCTGCTTTAATATCATGCATATTTAATTCTATAAAAGGCTCTTTAAACATAGAGGGCTAGACTCATTTCCAAAACATTTATTCACCTACTACTGCAAACTCAGAGGGAAACAAAGGTTTTTGGAAGTTATTTAGACAAAAAATAACAATAGTATAAGGAAGCAATGCAAGAAGTAATAGTGTAAACACACTATCCGAAAGTCGACCCAGAGGTATGATAATAAAAAATAAGACCAGGTGCAGTGGTTCATACCTGTAATCCTACCACTTTTGGGAGGCCAAAGAGGGAGAATCACTTGAGGCCAAGAGTTTGAGACCAGCCTGGGCAACATAATGAGACCTCAACTCTATGAATCTTTTTTTTTTAATTAGCAGGCCATGGGAGTACACACCTGTAGTCCTAGCTACTCAGGAGGCTAAGGCAGGAGGATCACTTTAGCCCAGGAGTTTGAGGTTGAAATGAGCTATGACAGCACTATTACACTCCAGCCTAAGTGAGACCCTGTCTCAAAAGAAAAAAAAAAGAAAAATATTCTTTCTCATAAGTATATCAACAATTACATTCTGTCTCATCATCTCTCCTTTATTAGATGTATATATGTATGTATATCTAACTGTTAATATGCTTAGCTCCCTATCTGTATTTATATTACTTTTTTGAACTTTGCATTCAAAATGGTAAATGAGTATGCCTCTGTACCTAAATCTTGGTTTTCACTAGATTCCATGTGAAAAAAAATGAGCAATTTTAGAGCTAAGATCAGAAACATACAAGATGATCCTGGATGGTCCTGCAATGTCAGAAAGGAAGTACAGAAAAACCAAAATCATAGAGGCATGTAAAAGTGGCAAAAGCACTAATCTGAAGCAATTCCCGATGACCAAACCTGGAATAATTTGAGAAACAAAATAAAATAGTACACAATTATAATCTAATGTATAAAATAAATATTCATGAGTTCGTACTGATATAAATAAATTTTAAAATGAATAAATGGAGCAGAATAAAAACATTTCCAGTGCAGAAGAATTCTACTCCATAGAGGTGGAACATAACTCTTGAGCCCCTAAATGTAGCTGCACACACTGACTTCCTAGCAAGGAGTGAGTGCACTGTGTAAAAGGGGAAGAGGAGAGAAACCAACTTATGGTGCAGAAACCTGGCAAATACTACCTCAGTGGGGTGGTCAAGATTAACATCAACAGTGATAAAGCATGTCAATAGCACATGCCTTGATATGATGTCAGGAGAAGGGCACTTTACCTCTGTCGACTTCCTCCCCACAACTCATCACCACAGTCTTGTCATGAGAAAAACAGATAAATTCCAACTGAAGGCATCATGATTACTCAATGTAATGTGGCAACTTAGATGGGATTCTGAAACAGAGGAAGATATTAGGGGAAAAAATTGAGGAAATATAAATGAAGTGCTGACTTTAGTTAAAATAAGATATCAATATCAGTTCATTAATTGTGAAAAATAAACCGTGGCAATGTTAACAATAGGAGAAATTTGGTATGGCAAATACAGAACTCTAAAGTTTGTGAAACATTTTTGTAAACCTAAAACTATTTTTTAAAAAGTTTATTAGATGTTTAAATAATACACAAAATAAAATATAAAATAAAATGTTTGAACTCAATGAAATTAATTCATTTATATTCCACTAGATAAAGTGCAAGGATTATATTCTTTCAAATATCTGCAGTGTTTGTTATGATAAAATGCACACAATGAGAGTTAGAGAGATGCTTTGAAGAAAACAGTATCAGAATTAGAATGACAATTACACCAGATAAGTCTTATGGCTTATGTGCCACAGAACATCAATTCAAGATACCTTAAGCAAAAAGTTGAACTAATTGGATGATATAGTCAAACCACAGAGAAAACAGGAACATAGCTGACCTTAGGAATTGTAACACTCATTGATTTGAGTACCATCTGCATTCAAATCTCTCACCTCAGTTGTTTTCAAGATATAGACTTTATTATTTTAATCATTCTGTGATTGTTGGTATCTTCACGCACACAACTGCAGAGTTCCAGCCAAAGAACAAAAAAGAACTTTGCCTGCCAGCCTCAGTTGAAAGATCTTAGGCAAGAACTCTGGTTGCCAAGCCTTGGGTCATAGCATCCATAAGAACCACTCACTGTGTCCAGAGTGGTGAACATGTGTCTGCATGTCAGACTGTCGCTGCAGCCAGGGAAGTGGAGCGATGAAAGAAAAGGCAGCTTCTATTCAAACAACAGGATGGTAGGGGAGGGGATAGTTTTCCAAAGGAATCATGTGATAGCACAGCCAAGTGTCCATAGCTGAGAAAAAAAATTTTTTAACCAGATAAGTCTAAATAACTAATTTTTATACTATGAAATATTTATAAGTTATTGCATGTATCCTTTTCCCCAGATGCCAGGGAGGTCAGAATAAAATTTGAAAATTACATTTAGCTTCCTTATATTTTTTGTATTTATGCTTTCTATTTAAAATATATCACTTGGTTTAAAGTTACTTATTAGTCAGAGTCTTCTTGGTCTTTATACTTTCATGTTCGACTCTTAGACTTTCTTTTCTTAAACTGATTTTGTATGTGTTTATGTCATTATTTTTTCTTTTTCAATAAGTCATATCAACTGATTTTTAGAATTAGGAAATACATCAGTTTGGATTCGCCAAGAAGCAGACATGAAGATACCGTAGGTTGTGCAGGGGACTCATTGGGGGAAATGTCTGTGAGAGAGGGGAGGATACAGGAGTCGGCAGAAAAAGCCTTTAGACTGCAAGGCAAGACTGGCCTGCGATAGCCCAGGGCAAGGCAAGGATGGTGCAGTCTGTCTCAGAACAGTTCTAAGGAAGTTTCTGCCAAGACAGTGGCGAGTGCACAGCCAACGTTGCCTGTTTGTGCAGGTGAGCTACAGGCATGGAACAGCTCTAGCAACCCTCACATGTCCAGTCCTTTTACTGAGAATAATCTGGGGAACTGGGGCCTCAGCAGAAACTGGGTGCTCAATCCCCAGGGACAGCAGCTGGAGCTGTCAGTCAACCATACTTCATCCCACATGAGATCTGAGTGGCACATTTTTATAGCTGCCCCCGGGAGGGACAAAAATTATAAACAAATTAAATATAGACTCCTCTACATTCAACGATAATATTATTTTTTCAAGAGAAAAATTCCAATTTAATTGTCATGATTCCAAAAAAACACATGAACTTGTTTCGATTTAAGTAATAAGTAGTACCTATTGATTTCACTTTTATTTTTTCCCAATTAAAACAATTCCTATCCATATTTATTATAAGGCATTTTACCCAACTCCAGCCCAGACTGCAGGAGCCGTAGGGATCCAGTGGGCCCCGGGTGATCTGCGTGACTCCGGAGCCTGGTCATTCTGAGGGTCAGGAATGATCCGAGTGCAAACTTTCCTCCACCTGAACTCTTTTTCTCCCCTTCCCCTTCGTCACCTACAGCTGCCAAGAGAGACAATTGAGCCACTGCACACAGGCTTCCACAGGAAACAGGGCTCAGACCGCTCCTTTGGGGGTCCTGCAGCAGACTGAGGGGTGCTGGGACTGAGCTCCCTGCCCACCGGCCGTCCTTGTTGCTGCTTTCCCGGGGACTCTAGCAGAATGGGGCACACCCGGAAGTGGAGGAACATCGAACCAGCTTGGGCGCCCAGTGGGTGACTTGGGACCAGCATCCTTCTCCCTGACGTGGTCAGGGGTTGATCTCTGGGGGTCCGGGGATGGGCCTGCAGACCGGGTCCCATACACCCAGGTCTTGATCACATTGCCCGGGGCACAGCGGGGATATTTGTGACTCAGTCTCCCGAGATGGCTGCAGGGGCAGATGGCGGGGAGAGCGCGGGGTGATACCAGCTACAGCGTGCTGGCAGGACGGACGTGCCCAGCTCGGGCCAGGACCCCGGGCAGGGAAGCTCCCGGCCGCATCACAGCCCTGGGGGCGCTCAGCGGGCTGGAGGTCCCGCCTGCCCGAGGAGGCCCGCGATAGGGGAGGGTGGAAAATAACAATAATATTATTAAGAGTCAGCAAGAAAAGGGCAAAGATACACACCAAAGCATCGCTGCCTGGGGCGAAGGCTGAGGACCAGGCGGAGGGGTGAGCGGAGGCAGAGGGAGCCGCGGTCAGGGAGCGGAGCTGGGGTCTCGGCGGGCCGGGTCCAGCCTTGCCAGCCCGGCGGGTGTCTCAGCTGGAGTGATCTCAGCTGCGGCGTCGGCTGTGTCGCCGGGTTTCCAGCACGCAGGGAAGCCTCAGAGAAAGCAGAGATGAAGAGGGGCCCTTCCTGCTCCGGTTTAAGGTAGCACCTACACAGCCAGTCACAGAGACTGCCTGGGTTGTTCACCAGGCCACCCTCTTTCCTCAGCCCTGTGAGCCTCTCCAATTTTTCAACCACAGGAAGAAGACAAATAGAAGGAAGTTATATTACTCTCACAATAGCAAATTTCAATCCGCAGCTTGATAGGAAGCAAGTCACCCAGAGCTGCCGAGTGAGCTCTGAGGCCCGAACAGAGATGTTCTAATAACATACTCCAGAGTTCACGTTCGGGGCTGGTAATGCCCTCCCAGGGAACAGACCGTCCATTCTCAACCTGCTTTTATCAGGCAGCAGGTTAGTTAGGTGGTTCTTAAATGTGAGCTTCTTAATAACCGGATTATGATATGCCTGTAGGTTTGAGGAGTGGGAGGAAGGGGGCGGTAATGAATGACTAGAGCAGGGCCAGTGAGAGGGGCCCAGCGCCAACCCTTCTGTCGGGGGCTGGGCTCACACTGCAAGGAATGCTAGGGCCTTGCAGGCGCGTTCTTAACATCATAATAAGAAAAAGTAACATTCTGATTTTCATTCCAGTTCCTCAAATCATCTTTTTATGGCCCTGTGTTTTTCAAAAAGGAGGGCAAAATCAGGAGAGTAGTGGTGAGGGGTGGTTTATTTCCTTCTGTACCTGAAGACAGGATGATACATCCAAGGCATTTCAGAAGAAGCAAAAAAATATGCAGTACACACAGCAGGTGGTATCATATGTGTCAAATTAACTTTGTCCAAATAAATCTTTTCTCTACACTACCCAGCTGTGTGGAAAAGTAGAAACCTATGGGAGTCTCCCCATGATGACATTTAAAAGAAAGATGCTATCGGTGGTGCCTGAGATAAAGCAATAAGTTTATGACTGTTAGGGAACTTTCCCTTTATTTTTTTCTCCTTTATTTCTGCCCCAGTGTATGGTGTGATTTCTTTCCTCTTTATTATTAAAATTCAATGCTGGTAGTTACAGTATAATCAGGATCGATGATGGATAATTTCCTCCCTTCTCTGCCTTCCTTGTTATCATTTCTTAGAATGGAATAACAGCAGAGATGTCTTTAGAAAATAAAACGTTAAGACGAATTACTAAACTGGGAGGAACATTGAAGTTTATATACACAAACACCCTGAGTAATATTCGCAGAGGGGCTTTGTAGATTGCCCACAGTGACAGCTATTGGGAGCCAGGATTAGCTCTAATATCTATATATTTCTTGGCTTCCTTCCTCTACCAAGTACAGGTGTCTTGACTTTTTCTACTATGCCCTCATTAATCTTTCCAGTAACTCTCTCTTCCCCTGAATACTTTGACCTCTGGCAGTGACATGACTGCCTTTCTCAGGAATGCCTAACTATACAGACAGCGAAAAAAACTTTCTTCACTAAGTATTAGCTAGTTTCTGACAAACTACCTTAGGTTCCTGCTCACATCAAAATGAAAGTATATAGAATACTTGGCACCCATAGCTTACATAAAAAAGAGTCTTGGGTGTCTAAAAAGAAACTAATACCAAATAAAACTGTTTGTTTTGGTGTGAGGGAGAAACATTTAGAAATGTGTGTATATGGTTGGTGTAAGGTAGATCAAGAAGTAAAAATATAAAAAAGTCTGAAATAAGAATGAGATTCCCTAAAGTTAGGAAAATCAGTTTAGTCTAATATCAGGTTTGTATTTTCTTTTTCAGGTAAGCATCACTAAAATGTGTTAAGAGAGCTGATTTAGTGTGGTACATTTAAGAATTTGAAGAAAATGAGCATTAATTTAGAAAAGAGCATAGAATTATAATCCTGTACACACATACCTTATATTCCAAAACCTCCCTAATGCAATATATTGAAGCATATCAAGGTAACAATTAGTTATATTTCTTACAGCCCTTATGTGAAAGAAAACCAGTCTATAATCAAACACTATCTTTCCACATGGGAAAAATTTTATAGATTTGTTAAACTGAATTACATTGAACCAATGAATGTTGTGAGTAAAAGGAAGACTAACTTGTTAATGATAACTAAAACATTTTTGGAGGTAGTTCCATTTCCTGATATAATTATCTAGTCCTGTATTATGTACCATTTTCTCCGTTTTCGTGAAAAATGAAAAAGGAAGCAACTACAAATGCAAACTTCCTGTCATTACAAGAATATAATTGTAACTGTCAAGGAGTCCAAATGAATTTATGCCTCATTTGGACTGAATCAGAAAAATATAGTTCATTACATATGTTATATTCTTAGCAGGAAAAAACACACCCACACACGCACACACACACACATACACACACTTATAAGTGAGAATTAGTGAAATTTGGCATATGGTACTAATAGCGGCACTAGTAATGTACTTTTTTGCTCTTAAACCTTCTATATAGGCTAATGAGGTTGCTGAAGATCATTCACTTGTAATAATTCAAAGTTTTTCCCTCACATCAGAAATCTTACTTCTATTGAAATAATCATAATATTTTGAGTATACACATTTTAATTCTGTTCTATGGGAATAATAGCACAATATCTTTAAAAGGAAATCCTATGAAGATATAGTTAAGTTTTTCTTTCAATCTGTCTCTAACTCTCCAAACTCCAGATCTGCCCTGTGTTTTACTCATATGGATAAAAGTGGAAATAACACTTAAAGATAATTAGAGAATAGAAATTATACAAGATCACTATAGTATGACAGCTTTTGAAATTTTAATTAATCATAGTATGATTTAAATCATGTGAGAAACAAAGTGTCTATGACATTTTCTGTTATGCTTATGTATAAACAGAAACATCAGTATAGGACAATACATTTGCTTTTTAAAATAAAATGACAGAGATAACTCATCCAAGAAACCAGCAGAAAGAGCAGATTTTTTTTCACTTGACACTTCGAATGGCATTTGCAAGTGTGACTAATCATAATGTGATAAAATGGCTTCCTTCTGTCAGTGTCTATGTGAGAAGTACAACTGGAACTAGTGTGAAAATTTTCTCCTATGTTATTTATGTTTCAATTTAAAATCAGAGAACAATGGAAGAGCATTTTCTATGCATGAAAATCTGTTGAAAGAAAAACGGGGATGCAGTCCCTGAGAATTGATGTTATTAGTTGCCTAGTGTTTAGTAGAATGAGTGGTTAAGAGCATAAAGTTTGCAGTCAGATGAGTTCCATTCAGAGACCCATCACTGTCTAGCTATGGAACCTTCAGCAGTTACCTACCTTTTAAGGCTCAGTTTTATGATGTATTGTAAGGAACTAATAATTGCTTCTTAGAAATTTGTTAGAGAAACAAATAAGGTAGTAAGACTTAGCACAACTCTTGGGAAGTATAAGTTAATATTAATTTTGACTTAGTCTCATGAAATTAGACGACAGAACATTAATGTATTTTTATTTAGCAATATTTGTTGCTAGGTGTGACCGCTACTTACATGAGCTTTTCTTGAATGATTCTACGTTTACAAGTATATTTATCCAATAGTTCTTACAAAAGATGATTCTTACTTGTCAATGCAGATATGCCTAACTTTCCCCCCAAGAAATGATCAGGCACCTTTAGGAAATCTAGCACAACTGTTACACAGAAAATTGTAAAATATTGAAATTTCAATAGTTAAAATCATTCCTCCTCATTAACAATATTATCTCTATGTAAAATTGTTTACTACCTTTAAGGTCCATTATCATGTTTGTGAGTCATGCTATTTATGTTTTTAATGTGTAAGAAATACTGAGTTATGTAAAAAATGAAAACTTCTATTTTCTAGCAATTTACTCCTTAATCTATAAACATGCCGAAGCATACAAATCAGTGGTTTACAGGCAATAGAATAAAACAAAACAAAACAAAGCAAAACAAAAAAATAACTAATGTGGTGAGACCAGGTATCATTTAAATTATATATATTTAAGATTCTTTAATATGAGATAAACATATATTATTTGAAGGACAATTTAAAAAGATAACAATCATTTTTTGTTTGTTTTACACAAAATTATCTCCTCATACAAACTTTAGAAAGGCAAAATACACTACTCTGACCAGCATGCAATGCTACCCAGATCAGGCCTTAGTGAATATTTTATGATTCCAATTATATTTAGAGAGACTGTCCTTCCATTGGGACCTATATGTTTCACAAAACTCCTATTATGTATACTAGGTGCTTGCTGTATGAAGGCAGATTTCATGTGGATTTAAACATTCATAGCACAGATGTTCCGTGGCTTATATATTACACTCCTGAAATACCCAGTGCTGTTTGTTTTGTCTAGCTGTTCAGACGTTTATAATCATTTTTATAATTTTCACAAAGGTCATAAGGAACTTTCAGCATTTGCAAATATACAGTTATGGGAGCTCAGCAATATTAAAATGCCATTGACTACATATTAGCAGAATGTTCAGATGAAAGACTAGGTTATATAAAGAACCTTGAAAGTATAATGCATAATATGATTAAAAGTTTGGCTGTATTGGAGCTTAGTCAATTAGAAAGCACTCCAATAAAAAGACAAGTAAATTAGATTTTTCTAAATTCAAAGGTAAAAATAAGTGTAAGAAAATTGCTCTATCATATGAAGAAATATTTAGTAATAAAATAGCTTTTAGACTATCCCAAATATCAAGGTCATGCTTAGGTTGTTGAAAGAAATCAATTTCTTCAAGTCTTAAAGTATTTAAAAGAAATTTTTTAAATACAGTAACTTTGTGGACTATGATGGTATGTAGTGGAAAGATGAACAATTGCACAGATCCATGTAATTAAGAGTCCTTCCTAAAATTTCCTTTAGAGTCTAGAATAATACATTTTCTAAATAATCCACATATTTCCATGTTATTTTTCATCAACAAATTCTTAAGGCTAATGGGATAATTTAAGCTTTTAGAAAACTCTAGAGCTCCAAATATAAATATTATATATGTTTTTCATATAGTATATACAGGATGCACAGAAAATTGCTTTGCCATTGCTAGGCAGACATGAAAAGAAAAACAGTGCATCTACCCTTTGGAGAGATTTATCACTTACTTTGACTCTGGATGAAATGCTATGGAAAAATATTTGGTTCCTTCAATAATGTAAATTTCTATTTTGTCCATTTTTATGCATGTATCACATATATTCTTAAGTATAGACTTTTTTCATTTATTTTTCTGGTTTAAAAAATTTCAGAATATTATAAGGGTACAAATGTTTTGGTTACATGGATTGCTTTTGTACTGCTTCAGTCAAAGTTATAAATGTGCCCATCACCCAGACAGTGTACATTATACCAGTTAGGTATGATTTCAAACTTCCCCCCCTCTCCCATCCCACCTGCTTGATTTCCATTGAGTTTTACTTCCATCTGTGCACATGAGTGCTGTTGTGTTAGTTCCAATTTAATAGTGAATACATGTAGTGTTTGTTTTACCATTCTTGTGATACTGCACTTAGGAGAATGGTCTCCAGCTCCACTCAGATTGCTATCAAAGGTATGGAGTACTTACTATTCAGCCATAAAAAATGAATTATTTTTCTGTTTTTAATATACCCATGAAAACAAAAATAATAAATACTTTAAATACAAATTCATAGAGTTAGCTAAATTTGCTTTTGCTAGAATTTTTAGAATATAATAATCCTATCTTGTCCACTCTTATACTGAAATGAGTTTAAGAATAACTATCCTGAGGTTTGTGTGCTGTAGACACAAAAGGCTATGGCTGTGTCTTATCTGGAGCAGAAGATAGGCTTATATGGCCCTGGAAGGTTCTAGTTGACATAAGAGGAAAACCACAGTGAACTCTGAGGACTGCAGAAAAGCCTTGTCAATCTTGTCATGAAGAAAGGGACTAATGGCAAAAGAGCTGCATGAGCTCATGACAGAAAAGAATTCTATCATAATGAAAAGACTTTTAAAGTTCCTTATTTTGTTTCATCAAAAATTCTAGACAAACTGAATAAATCAAGATATTAAAGTAATATTCTAAGTGCTGTTCTATTTCAGAGAGTTCACAACATAGAAACAGACAATAAAATTCATTATCACACCAGCTGCTTTAGAAATTATTTTTAATGCTATCTTTATAGAATGACATAGAGTTTAATTTCATTATTTTTCTTCACAGTTGAATCAATAGTTGACTACTTTAAGTCAGAAATTGTCCAGTTCAGGCAAACAATTTTAGACATGCCTAATGAATTTCAGTTTGGGTCTACTTTCATCACAGATAAATAAATCATGCTTTTAAAACTAAAACAAGAATTTTATATCTGTTTTAATTTTATATTCATTTTATAAAGTTATATGATAAGAATGAAATAAATTATTCAGAAGCACACGAATTCTGATGTAAAAAGTTAGTGACATTGCCAAAATATAATTGTTAGCCAGCAGGCAACAGCATCATGTAATAGCTCAAAATGTACTTTCACCAGTTGAAGTATGAAAATCTGAATCTGGCACACAAAAGGAAATAAGGGGTGAAATGTGCAATGTATGACAGTTGTGTGAACACGGAAAGAATAAAGGGGAAGGATATTTTACCAGACAGTCTCATCTCATCTCTTGAAGAACTAGAGAAAATTGGATTCACAGTTGCAAAAAAAGAGAAAAAGTGTTAATCTGAACTACTAGATGCAAGAACATATATACCACAAAAGAAATAGCTCCAGATAATTTGAAACCCATTTTTCTTCCTGTTTTCTTGTCTTCTATGTTTTTCATGTATGTGTACTATTTAGAAACTTAAGTGAATGAATATTTAACTTTGCCAACTCTGTCAACATCCTTGCTATAATTTTTATACAATTGAGGTACAATTTGTACATAATTGATTCTACCTAAAAATGAAATTCTTCCCTACTTACTACTATCTTTTTTATATTTTTCTGATTTTTCATAGTTCTTTGTAATGTATGAAAATCATATTCATTTGAGAGGTATCCCAGTATTTTGAGATATGATGCTTTTCTGGGTACAAGAAACTTCAAATAAAACATAGAAGTCATTTTTGGTTCCTTAGAATTTTTTGCCACTATTGAATCATACCTTTTATTCTTTTCTGGAATAAAAATTAAAACTGGGCCAGGCATGGTGGCTCACGCTTGTAATCTTAGCACTCTGGGAGGCCAAGGCAGGAGGATCATTTGAGCTCAGGGGTTTGAGACCAGCCTGAGCAAGAGCCAAGAGCGCAACCCCATCTCCCCCCCAAAAAAAAAAAAAAAAAAAAAAGAGAGAGAGAAGGAAATTTGCTGGACAACTAAATATATATAGAAAAAATTAGCCGGGCATGGTGGCATATGCCTGTAGTCCCAGCTACTTGAGAGATTGAGGCAGAAGGATTGCTTGAGCTCAGGAATTTGAGGTTGCTGTGAGCTAGGCTGATGCCACAGAACTCTAGCCCAGGCAACAGAGTAATACTCTGTCTCAAAAAAAAAAAAAAAAATTAAAGCTAAAACTAGAAACCTATATTGCATGTTTGAGGTATGAAGACCAGCCGGATTACCAAGAATTCAGAATTTATATGAAGAAGTGATAACATAATAATGTGAAAAAAGAAAGTTGAGAGGCATTTTGTGGCAAATCTTAACTATGAAACAAATGACCTTGGTTTATTTCAGTAAAATAAAGGACACTGAAAGATTATTGGGCCAAGAGTTTATGTGATTATGACACAAATGATTGCGTCAGAAGTAAGCAAGTTAGAATTGATTTTGAGTAATTCTAGAATAAGATGTAAAGCATATAAAGCTGATGTAATTAAGGATGTATAAAATAGAAAAGAGAAAATAGTTTTTTTTGCACAGATTGATAATGATTCCAGCAACATTCACTTAATGCTTGTAATGATTATTTTTTTCTGTGTAAATGAGATTCTGTATTTTCAGAAGTCCCCAGGTGATAATGATGATGTTAGTTTAGGAACCACACTTTGATTAGCATATCTTTAAACTAAAGAGCTTATACCATGTGGACACATAATTGTGTACCCCACTTAGAAAAGAAAATTAGCATTCAAAACATTTTAACAAGACCTCCTGATATGTATGCACATTAAAGAGGAATGTTTTCAAGAAAAGTAACTTTTTCTTGAAAAAGGAAATTTGTACTGTTGTTAATAAACATGGTAATAATGTTTGATTTCCAAATTCAGAATTCAATCCTATCATCTACCTATCTGTTTCTGTTTTCTCCTTCAGTTCATTTTTTTTTCTTTATTCATAGTTGAGTCCAGGGTTAGGAAGAAAGGTGATAAAACAGTCAGTAAGTCAATAATCTGTTTCAAAGTGGATGGAATACACTAATGGAAGTTAAAAGATAAATACCTTATTGAAAAAGGTTGAAAATTCAGTTTGAAATATTTTGTGAAATAAGACAAAAAGTGTTTAGAAGAACAAAGACAACATTCAAAGGTGCCAATAAAAAAATCAGATTTCATAAGTATTTCATTTGAGTGAAAGAAGGCAATTTGGGTCAGTAAAAATTTTTAAATTGAAAATTAGAAATTGTATTACAAGTCTAAACTATTTGAAGGTTATCACAATATGGAAGTCATTACACTAGAGAAATGTATTCTAATAATCTGATCTCACACTTTTAAAACTGCGTTGTTTATTAAGTAGATCATTTTCTGTTTTCATTTCTCATAAAATCAAGGTAGTATCTCAAATGATTTATCTTTTCAAGGAGTTGACAGTCTAATTGGGGGAAAACATCACAAATATGAAATATAGACTCATTAGGGGTTACACGATGAAGTATATGCTAGAGAGTTAGTAAAAGTGAACTTAATCATTCAAATTCTTGACATTTGAGGATCTAGAAATCTATTTGTCAAAGAAAACTACTGCATCTGTTTTTAGATATTTGTTCTTACTAAAAGTTGGAGATAAAAAATTAAAGGTACATCTTGAAATGAATATGATTTACCATTATGATTACATTTTTACTGTGAATACATTTTCATTATGAGTATCAAATTAATCCTATTATCATTGTTGTCAAGTCTAATTAAATGCTTTGAAGTGTAGAATGGGAATGTGATTATTTCAAAAAGACATTTTAAAATAATGTATTATACAGTTTTATGCCCATTTAAAAGATAAATTGATAAATATTAAGACTATTCCAATATTAAGGTAATAGCCTTAGAAAGTCTTTATATGAAATAAGGATTTTCTATTTCTTGAAACTTGGAATAACCTGATATAAAATGTGGTGGTTATAGAGTTTCGTTCCTATGTCAAATCTTCAATCATTTTAAAGTTTATCGCTTATAACAAATAGACAATTTCCCTTCAACTCATTTTGATACTTTATGTTTTCTAAGAAATTACTTAATCTAGGATTTTAAATTTACTGATAAAAATAATCTTATCACTTTTAATTTATATCTATATTTATGTTATATTCATGTATAATTATTGACTACTCACATTAGGTTTATTTACATGAGATATTAAGCACTTACATTTGTAATATTCACGTTTTACTTTCTTCTTTCTTTCTGTGACCTTGACAGATCTATTATGTAACTGAGATAAATATAAATAATTTAAATATTCTCATATTTTTATTGCTATTTAGTTTTTAAATTTTGTATTTTATAATCAGAGACAATTTGTTTTGGTATTTTATAATTTTAAAAAGTTCTAGCTTCTTGCATTTGCTATGGTGGGTCTGGTTTCTCCTTTTATTAGTTTTTTTTATATAAAAAGGGGTTTATTCTAAGCTGAATATGTGTAACTGTGAACAGAAAGAAGGCTTGAGCAAGTGGTCTCATCATGATTGGGTTACAGTTTGGTTTTATAAATTTCAGGGGGAAAGGAATCACATATAAAGTTATAAATTAATACATGGAAGGCATACATCAGTTTGGCCCAGAAAGGCAGAATATCTCAAAGTGGGGAATTACAGGTTATAGGTGGGTTTAAAGAGGCTTTGATTTGTAATTGGTTAAAGAAATGAAGTGTTTCTAAAGGCTTCAAATGTTTTAATTTAAGGAAATCTGTTAACCAGAGTAAAGGCCCCAGACATATACCCAGACTCAAGTAATCAAGTAATCAGTTAAGAATACTGATGATCTGCAGGTGTGGTTTAATACAGGCTATCTCCAAGAATTGGGAGGAGCACGACAAGGTATGTCTGACCACCCTTCTCATGGCCAGCAACTCACCTGTAGAGTATTTCTGGAGTATGATTGACCAAGAGAAGGTCCAGTCAGTTGGCTGGTGGGGCTTAAGATTTTATTTTAGTTCACATTTTTTTTTTTGGTAATTTCTATGTATGTATGTATTTATTTGTTTCAGAGTATTGTGGGATATAAACATTTTCATCACACAAATTGCTTTTGTACAGTTTGAGTGAAAGCTGTAAGTGTGCCCATCATCCAGATAGTGTGCATTATACCTGTTAGGTGTGAATTTACTCATACTCTGCTCCCCCCACCCACCTGCTTGATTTGCTATGAGTTTTATTTCCATATGTGCACGTATGTGGTGTTCGATTAACTCCAATTTAATGGTGAGTATATGTGGTGTTTGTTTTTTCATTTTTATGATACTTCACTTAGAAGTCTCCAGTTCCATCCAAGTTAATACAAGAGGTATTAGTTCACCATTTAATTAGGGCTGAGTAGTACTCCATGGTATATATACATATATCACATGTTATTAATCAACTCATGCATGGATGGGCAGTTGGGTTGCTTCCATATCTTTACAATTGTGAATTGTACTGTCATAGACATTCAAGTGCAGGTGTCTTTTTCATAAAATGTTCTTTTCTCCTATGGGTAAATACCCAGTTTGCTGTATCAAATGGTAGGTCTACTTTCAGTTCTTTGAGCTATCTCCATACTACTTTATATAGAGGTTTTACTAGTTTGCAGTCCCCCCAGAAGTGCATGAGTGTTCCTATCTCTCTGCATCCATGCCGGCATTTGTTGTTTTGGGACTTTTTGATAAAAGCCATTCTCACTGGAGTTAAGTGATATCTCCTTGTGGTTTTGATTTGCAATTCCCTGATGTTTAGAGATGTTGAGCATTTTTTCATGCTTGTTGGCCATTAGTCTATCTTCTTTTGAAATGTTTCTGTTCATGTTTTTGTCCACTTTTTAATGCAGTTGTTTGATTTTTTTCTTGCTAATTTTCTTGAGTTCTTTATAGATTCTAGTTATCAGCCCTTTATTGGAAGTATAATATGCAAGTATTTTCTCCCATTCTGTAGGCTGTCTGTTTGCTCTAATGATTGCTTACTTGGCTGTGCAGATTTTAATTTAATCAGGTCTTATTTATTTATTTTTGTTGTTGCTGTGATTGCTTTTGGAGTCTTCTTCATGAATTATTTGCTTAGGCTGATGTCTATAAGAGTTTTTCCAACATTTTTTCTAGTATCCTGATGGCTTCAAGCCTTAGGTTTAAGTCTGTTATCCATTGTGAGTTGAGTTTTATGAGTGGTGATAGGTACAGATCCTGTTTCAATCTTCTACATGTGGCTATCCAATTTTCCCAGCACCACTTATTGAATAGGGATTCTTTTGCCCAGTGTATATTTTTGTCTGCTTTGTCAAAGATCAGATGGTGATATGAAGATGGTTTTATAAATGGGTTCTCTGTTCTGATCTGTTGGTCTATGTCTCTGTTCTTGTGTCAGTACCATGCTGTTTTGGTTACCGTAGTCTTGTAGTATAGATTGAAGTCTGGTAAATTGATGTGTTCTAATTTGTTCTTTTGCTTAAGTTTGCTGGAAGGAATTAGACAAGAGAAGGAAATCAAGGGTATCCAAAATGAGGGCAAAAGAGGTCAAACTATCACTCTTTGCAGACAATATGACTTTATATCTAGAAAACCCCAAAGATTCTGCCAAGAGACTACTGGAGTTGATAAATAAATTCAGCAAAGTCTGAGGTTACAAAATTAATATACACAAATCAGTAGCATTCATATATACCATATACACCAACAACAGTCAAGCTGAAAACCTCTCTATAGAAGTCTTTCACCTCCTTAAATATATTAAATATATTCCTGGGTATTTTATTTTCTTTGTTGCTAATGTGAAAGGCATTTAATCTTTGATTTGGTTCTCAGCACGATCAAGCAGGATTTATCCCAGTGATGCAAGGATGGTTCAAATTATGCACATCAATAAATATTATACACATCAATAGAATAAAGGACAAAAAGCATATAATCATCTTAATAGATGTAGAAAAAGCATTTGCAACATTCAACACAGGTTCATGACAAAAAGTTTCAACAAATTAAGTAAAGAATGAACTTACTGCAGCACACCAAAGGAAATATATTTGAAACCTGCAGCTAACATCATACTGAACAGGGAAAACCTAAATCTTTTCCCTTGAGAACTGAACAAAAAAAAAAATGCCTACTTTCATGACTCTTATTTAACATAGTGCTGGATATTCTAGCCAGAGCAGGTAGGCAAGAGAAAGAAATAAAGCATATCTAAATTGGAAAAGATGAAATTAATTGTCTCTTTTTGTCAATGACATGAATATGTATATTAAAAAACATAAGAGCTTCACCACAAAATCATTAGAACTGATAAACTCAATAAAGTTGCAGAATATAAAATTGACATATAAAAGTCCACAGTATTTCTATATACCAATAATATACTAGCTGAAAAAGAAATCAAGAAAGCAATCCTATTTACAATAGAAAATGGGGGCATGGAACTCTGCATTGGTCCCTAACAGGTCATGGACTGGTACCAATTGGTGGCTGGGGGTTGGAGACCATAGGGTTAAGAAATACCAAATTACAGTTAGTTAAGAGGAATAAGTTCTATTGTTCTATAGCACTGTAGGGTGAGTATAGTTATTAATAACTATTACTTATTGTATATTTTCAAATAGCTAGAAGAGAGGATTTTGAATGTTCCCAACACCAGGAGTCATAAAGATATGAGGTGACGGATATTCTAATTACCCTGCTTTGATCATTATACATTGTATATATGTACCAAAATTTTAACCTGTACCCAATACATATGTACTATTATTATGTGTCAATTAAAAAATAAAATAAAATAGAATAATTATGGAGTAGAAAATGTCTGAACATACTGGAAAATTTCGAAGAATAATAGTAAGGTTATACTTGTCTCACAAGTATTTTAAAATTTGAAAATGCCTTTACAGTTCAAGTAGTTGATACTGCACATAGAGAATGGAACAAAGCACACAGTTAGATACTTACAGTTTTGGAAATTAATAAATGACATGAATAAAAGGCTAAAGGGGTGATTCACTAAAAGAAAAAGATGATCAATTTAATAAATGGTCTATGCAAAACTCTTTCCTTACTTGAAAAAAAAAAAAATCCCACTTTACCTTATGTAAACTCATATCTAGTAGACTAAATGTTTTAAATAGAAAGTATAAAACACTGAGAAAATTAAAAGGAAAATTAGAAGTATATTTAAAAGTATTGAGATGAACTCACTTCACTAAATAAGAATAAAACTACAGAACACCTGGAAAAAAGATGAGATATATATATATATATATATCACATAAAAAATTAAAAATTTATGCCAAAATAAATCATAATTAAATTCATAAAAAGAAAAGTAAAAACAATCCATTCTTTATTTATGTAAATGATTAATAACACTAAAAATAAAAGTATCTTACATATTAATAAAAAAGATAAGGAACTCAATAAATAATGCTTAATACATATGTAGCAATAATTTATGAAGGAAAACAGATGCCTACCACTACCTAATGAAAAGGGAAAGATGCTTAATTCTTCTGGAAGTTAAGATGCATATTATTATAAGCAAAAATGATATACTTTATCTTTGCTTCATAAATGTGGCAAAGATTATTTAGAGAGTGATAATACCCCATATTTTAAAAAAATCAGAGAAAATGCATGCTCATATATTGATTTTAAGAGCTTAAAGTATTAATGCAATTTTGAAAGAAATATATCAAATCTTTTAAAACCTAAAGCATAAAGTAGACTTTGAGATTTATCTAATCACAATAAAACCCCAGTACATAAGGATATAGGCATAGTGACATTTATTACATTATTGTTTTGGATTTTTTTAAAGAGACACAAATCTTAATGCTCACCTGTTGAAGAATGAAGAAATTAGTTGTCATTCATTTATAACACAGAAGTCTACACCACCTACTTTAAAAATGAGTTGGCTCTATATCAATTAACTTGAAAGAATGACCATGATACTTTTTTAAATGAGAAAAGCAAGTTGTACAGTATGTTAGAATTTGGCATCTGAAAAATTTATTTAGTATAAGCCTACTCCTACTCCTTTACCTTAGATGAACTAACATCCTAATATATACTTAATCAGATTTCTCCTTTCTTACAGATATTAAAATCCAAAGCCTGAAAACTAGATTATCTATTTCTATTAAGATTGCAGAAACCTAGTATAATAGTCATTGCTATAAAGAATTAGTTAAAATATTTTCCTTCAAAACTTAAAAAATAGAGGAACATAGATATTATAAGTTAAGTCTATCAGGCAGGTGATAGTTCTCTCTCTGATCAGCAATTATACTAAATACAAGTTGTACAAAATTTAGTGATTAATTATTATAGTATTTATTTCTCAGTGTCTCCATAAAGAGGGCAAATGACACATATAAGCATAAAAAACTTGTTATTCATACCTCCCCTGCAAAGAATGTCTAGAATACATTTAAGAAAGGTATATTTATTTCCCTATAAACTTTTCCCCCCTGAAATGGTGTTTTATCCCCAGTTCTACTTAGTAAAATTTCAGATATCCTTCCTTGCTCATTTTGCCAATCAGCTTCTTTGTCTTTCTCAATCATCATGATGCCAAGTTTTCTCTGCTTCCTCTGAAGACACATAGCTTTTTCCTTATGCTTCTTTATTTCACCGTACTCTAAATATGTGTTTATATGTCTTATGTTTTTACTGGTAGATATATGGGCCTTACCTTTGTGTATTGTCATGTCAGGCAGTGCCAAGAACATATGCCTGTAAGCCAGGCAGATACGAATGCAGTTTTCATAGTTTCACTCCACCTGGGATTTTTCTCTAAGTCAAGTACTTTACCTGAGGTTCATTCTTTTTATCTATTGTTAAAATGATAATAATCTCCTTTGTATAACATTAAATGAGAAAACAAAATGTAAAAAAAAATAGTTTATAGAAGTTGGGGGCATGTTGTATTCATATTCACATCTACTGGAGTATTTATAGCACAATGATTTGTAAATATTTTTCAATAAAGATTTATTTAAAATTAAGTTTACTTCATCCGAACAAAACAAAACATTATTTCTTTGAGTTACACAATAATGTACAAAGTAACAATACTGATTTTATATAGATAAATTTAATTGAATGTAATACATAAACATTTCAAAAACACGCTGTGATACTTCTATAACAACTATTTGTAGGCCAGGCATGGTGGCTCATGCCTGTAATCCCAGCACTCTTGGAGGCAGAGATGGGAGGATTGCTCGAGGTCAGGAGTTCGAGACCACCCTGAGCAAGAGTGAGACCCCCATCTCTACTAAAAAATAGAAAGAAATTAACCTGACAACTAAAAATATATAGAAAAAATTAGCCGGGCACGGGGCACATGCCTGTAGTTCCAGCTATTCGGGAGGCTGAGGCAGTAGGATTGCTTGAGCCCAAGAGTTTGAGGTTTCTGTGAGTTAGGCTGATGCCATACCTCAGGCAACAGAGTGAGTGAAACTCTGTCTCAAAAAAAAAAAAAAAACAACAACAACAAAAAAAACAACTATTTGTAATATGTCTTATGATGAACTTTATTCTTATCTGATATCAATTTCCACAATTCTTAGGTATTTTCTATGTAATAATTTTACTCATAGTCTGATACTTAAATGCAGTCTTCATTATGGGATAAATTTAAAATATCTACTCTAAAAGTTTTACAAAGGCTTATTTATAACCTCTACAGCAGTAGGTTCTAATGTACAACTCAATTTGATAGTCATGACATGCAAACATATTTGAAGATTATTGTCCTGATATCCAAAATGATTAATTTACTTCCATGACTCCATTTTAACTGCTTATATTTGATCTTCAATGAAAATTATTTGACTTGTCATTTTTAATGTGCCACTTTTCCTAAAGTTTTATTTTATTTTTTTGTGTTTTATAGTCTATAACTTCATTTATAAATTGATTTTTATTTGGTGCAATGAAAATAATCAATAGTTGAACCAAAAAAATGTTCTAAGGTTGTCTCACTGTTCATAAACAAATGGGGGGGTCAAAATAATTCCATTGCTGATTATTATTTTTTTTATTTTTTAATAGGAAAACAACAACCAAAGCCAATATATTTATTTTTTCATTAGTGGAGCAATTCAGTTGAAAGTAGCTTGACACATCTGGGTCACTCAGTTCATTACCCTTGTTGGTCTCTTCTTCACCAACAAGCTTGCAGTCTGAATCCATATCCATCAATCTCCTTCAACATCTCTCTCTATGTATTTAGCAAATTTTTCACTGTGTAACTCAAAGACTTTCAATTTTTCCTAAGACTTTACTATCTTTAGCTGTTCTCTACCTACACATAAACTCTTCCTTTTGAAAAATGATCTCATATAAAGACATATTTTATTCTTTGTGGATATCTGAAAGATTGTATTGCAGAGGAAAAAGTGGTAAAATAAACTATAAAAAAGAGATCAGCTTTTTTTTAATTAGAGAAGATATTTAAGAGAGACTTTCAATGATGTAAGAAAGGAAATTTTAATTTTCCCTTTTCACATATCCAACAAGGAGAGAACTTCTACTGCATTCTCTGAAAGACCAAAATGAATATAAACACATTTGCCACTTTTTCGAGCTCCCACCCAAGAGAAGTCACACATCCAATATTTCAGGAGGGGTGTTTTACGAGTAATTGGGGTTAAGATGGCAAAGGTCATTAATTGCTAATTATATCTCCTCTGACCTGGCTGAGCCCAGAGAGATGGAATTCATTGTCCTGTCTCTATGCAGTAAGCAGCCTCTGTGGGAACTCTTCTGCAAGCCAGTGATTCACTTCCTCAATTCTAGATTTTGGTCTGCCAATGGGTGGATAGGAGAGGTTGACATTACCTTGTTAACCCAAATATCATCACTTCAGGGTGGGAGAAGGAGACCTTACACACTAATATTACCCACTTACTAGTGGATACTACCCCATACAATTAGTGTGTATTACACAAAGAGTGCGGAAGGATATAAAATATTCTGAATACAATTATCAGGTTTATGCATTACATCAATAGCTTGAATCTCATTACATGGTCATCAGCAATATTTCATATAAGGAATACACTAGAAGTTCTATGTAAAAGTTGACACATATTTGTGAAAAAAAATAGAGATTTTGATTCAGAATAAGTTCACTATGAGCAAATACTCAAAAAATGCTATCTGAAGTGCTGCTATACAAAAATAGTAGCAAAATCAGTGTATTTTTTAGTACCATCTCTTGTGGTTTTGGCCATGGCACACCTAAAGTCTCAGGTTAATAAATGCCACCATTAATTCATGCTGGAATTAGAATGTCAATGCATTTTGATTGATGTATGTTATCTAGGAGACATTGAGGACTAGATATGAATGAGACCAGAAGACAATTAATAAGAAAACCCAAACAATTAATGATTAGAAAGCAATCAACAAAAAATAAAAGATATATATAATAATAATTAGAAAGAATTCAACTGTAATGAAATTATCAGATCTGACAGATGGAAACTTAGAGGTCTGGAAGAGAGCTTACTGAGAGGTAACAATGAGCCAAATAAGGTTGAGAATAAATGTATCTGAGAAAAACAGGAGAGAGCATTTCAGGTTCTGAGTGAAAACTAGTAGCTAGGAATGAACTTAGCAGGACAGAGGAATGAATGGAGAGCAGGCATTGACTCTAGAATGCAATAAGTGAGCAGGAGAATAAGAGGAAGCAGTTAAGGTGTGTCTAGATCATGTTGTGCCTTCTGGGCTCTGGAAAGAATAATAATGAATATTTACTGAGCAATTATTATGTGCCAGGTACTAGTTTAAGTTGTTTTACGGGAATTAATTCATTTAACCTTCACAGGTTTTGAAAGAGGTACTATCACAATATTTTATGATGAGGTACTGAAATAGAGAGTTTAAGTAAATTCTTCAATCCACATCAGCAGTAAATCTCTGAGTCAGGATTCTAAACTAACCAGGTTTACATAGTCTTTTTTTTCTTAACCACTATGGTATGTTTCCCACAGCCAGTAAATTGCATACGTTGTATTAGAGGAATAATGTAATATGCTTCAAAAATTATAAACACTGGCTTAAACTGGACACAAGGATGATGTGGATTGTGACTCTTTCATCATTAAAGTTTACCATAACTAATATGTTAAAAAAATGATTTAGAGGACAAGAATATAAGCAAGAAGATCAAAAAAGATGCTGTTATATTCATTCAAACCTAAAGATGTTGGTGACTTGGACAGACTGGGGTCCATGGAGATCTAGGGAAAAGGAAAGATGGGCCCACAACATTTATTTTGAAACTAGATATGTTAGGACTTCTCAAGTGAGGGAGTTGAACAATCAAGCTCGGGGGGATGGGCGGGACACGGACAATGTATGTAACCTGAGCTTTTGTACCCCCATGAAGAGCTGAAATAAAAAAAAAAAAAAAGAATGACACTAAGGATTCTTTTGAACTCATGTAACTGATATTGGTCTCATATTTGAACTGCTATCACATTTATCATCTTTTTATTTATCTTGTATAGTCATTAACCCAATCACAATGAAATTCTTAAGCAGAAGAATTCAACAGTTAACTACTGCTGGGCTATATAGCATTGTTATAGTGAAGACATTAAAACAATGTGGTGGAGGATATGTAGGTAGTTATGATATCTGCTACAAGGCCCATTGGCCTTTCATCGTATTCTCTCGTACCTGGGTCCACAACAGGCACTAGAAAGAAGCATTGCTAAGTACATCAAAATACATGATTGCTCTGGTGGATACCTATTCTAAATACTCCCAGGCAAATTACAAATATAAAACCTCAAATTATTAATTTTGTTCAGCTAAAGTTTAAAAATTCAATCTCTAAGGAAGATCCCCATATTATCATTTTAAATAATTTTTTTAAAATTCATTATTTATTGCCCATGTTACCTATTATTTGAGTAAATTTATTTAAATTTATTTTTGCCTACTTTAATTGAAGGAATGTATATAAATATAGTTGTCTGAATTTTGGGATATTTGAGAGTCAGATATTTTTGGCAAATCAAGATTATTCTTTGCAGCACACTGAATCTGCAGTGCAAAAACATATTATCCCCATTAAATGGACATTTTTTACTATAGCCTCATTTTCCTGGATGTGATCAGGCTTTCAGTGGCAGAGTTGATAAATAGTTCAGAGACAACACAGATGGAAACAAAGACATGTTATTTGTCACCATATATTGCCCATGTGGACTATGGCTAAGATATCTATCACACAAAAATCCCTGCACTGTGGTGATTCCTAATCACATATATCCTGAATACCAGTATCAATCTGCCCTGACACACCACTACTTGTCTTCACAGATCTCCTGGTGTTGATAGCATCTTTCATTAACCAGAATATATTGATGCTATATAAATGTTTGGTCCTAAGTTCTTAACCTCTTAGGCTTTCTTATCATGATTTGTTTATACCCTTTAGAGTCTTAAGCACTGACATGAATTTTAGGGAAACAATCTATTAGTTTGTTCATGGAAATATCTAACCTCAATAATATATTCAAGTAGGGGTCTTTGTAGACCAATTGATTTACTAGCTAGATAAAAATATTAAAATGAACCTATATGGTGCTAACACTTAGTCAGTATTTTCCATTTTTGGAAGTTACGGACTTAACAGTATCTACCAAGTGAACCAAAGAAAATTCCAATTTCTATTCCAGCATTTCAGGAGCTCAGAAATTGCCACTCCATCTTAACAAGTAAAATATGAACAAACTGAAAAATCAACAACTCTTCTTAGATACATCAAAGAAGTGAGGTCACAGGGTAAACCATTATCCTCAAAATTCGAAACATGGGTGACTACAGGGAATCATAACTTACTGAAGCAGAAACTTCCGTGGGACCCAGTGCTGAGTACAAAAACCTAAACTGTTATTGAAGAATTTCTGGAGGCTCAGTGTGAAAAAGTCTGGGAGTTAAAACTCCAAGGGGAACTAGTGTTAGAGGCGCCCTCACAGTTTTGTGAGTTTTACCTCCAGGAGTTCTACCAGGATCTCACAGACAAAAGACGAGAAAGATCTCTTTCTACTTCCAGAAGAGGGAGGGGCAAGCAATCAATTTGGCATTCTGTTCTTCTCAACAATGTCTAACCTCAGGAGAAACTATTTCCTAGAGCCTAACCAACTGGAGCTTGATCAGAGTCTAACCTTCTTGGGGAAATGGAGGTACCCAATTCCACCCACCTCTAGCCATTCTGTCCTACTTAAAGAGGAAAAAAATGAGGAAGAATGGTGAAGTTCGCTGTCCAGGAGCATAGGCTCACCAAAATACTGAGACCTAATCACAGAGCTATACAATTTTTCCCCTTCCACCACAACTTACCACTTCATTAAAGTGAAATTCTCAGTTTTTATTACTTCAAATATTTCTTGTGTTCCTTTCTCTCTTTCTTCTCCTTTTGTTATCCTCCTTATACCTACAGTAAACCTTTTATAGTTGCTCCATAGCTACTGGATCTTCTGTTATTTTTTGAACACATTTTTTATTTGTTTGTATTGTCATATCCTCAAGTTCAGAGATTCTTTACTTAGCTGAAGACCTTCCATTGGGACAAGACATGGAGGTGGAAGACAGCAATATTGATGATCTTGACTCTGCGTAGGCCTAGGCTAATGTATGCATTTCTATCTATTTTTAGAAAAAAAATTAAAAAGTAAAAAATAAAATAAAATAAATAGAAAAAAGCTTATAAAGTAAGGATATAAAGAAAGAAAATAGTTTTGTACAAATATACATTTGTGTTTTAGACGTGTTATTACAAATGAGTCAAAAAGTTTTTTAAAGTTTAAAAGCTTATAAAGTGAAAAATTTACAGTAAGCTAAGGTTAATATATTACTAAAGAAATAAAAAACTTTTATGAATTTACTGTAGCCTAAGCGTATAGTATTTTAAAGTCTACAGTAGTTTACAGTAATATCCTAGGCCTTCACATTTACTTACTACTCACTGAATCGCCTAGAGTAACTTCCAGTTATGAAAACTCTATTCATTGTAAGTGCCCTATGCATGTGTATCGCTTTTTATCTTTATTTATACTGTGCTTTTTCTATGCTTAGATATGTTTAGATACATGAATACTTGCCATTGTGTTACAATTGCCTACAGTATTCAGTATAGAAACATGCTGTATAGTTTTGTACCGAAGGAGCAATAGACTATACCATATAGCCTATGTGTGTAACAGGCTATATACCATCTAGGTTTGTGTAAATGCATTCTATGATGCTGGTATAACAATAAAATTGCCAAAACATGCATTTCTCAGAACATATTCCTGTCATTAAGCAATGCCTGACTGTACTTAGGTATAAAAATAACAAAATATGTATAAAGTCTATATGAGGAAACTACAAAACACTGATGAGAAATATCAAAGAAGAATTAAATAAATGGAGAAATATTCCATGTTCATGCATAGGAAGACCATGTTTTCAAGGTATTAAGTTCATCTTAACTTGATCTATAGATTTAATGGAATTCCATTTAAAATTGCAGTAAGGTATTTTATGGGTATCAATTAACTGATTCTAAAATTTATACAGAGAGGAAAAAGACCCTGAATAGCCAAATCAATACTGAAGGGGAACAGAGAGTGAGGGGTGATCCTACCTCATTTGAAGACTTTCTATAAAGCTACAGTAATAAAGACAGTGTTGTATTGGTGACAAAAATAGAAAAATAGATCAATGCACCAGAATAGAGAACCTAGAAGTAGATCCACATAAATATAGTGAACTTTCTTTGACAAAGGAGCTAAGGCAACATGATGGAACAAAGAGAATCTTTTCAACAAATGATGCTAGAACAACTAGATAGCCATGTGTAAAAATATGAATTTAAACACACATCTATGCTATTTATAAAATTATCTCAAAATAAATCACAGATCTAAGTGTAAAATCCAAAATTATGAAATACCTGGAAAATAGGATAGTACAAAATCAGGATGACTTTGAGTTTGATGAAGACTTTTTAGATATAACACCAAAAGCATAATACATGGACAGAATAATTGATAAGCTGGACTTTAATAAAATAAGAAATTTCAGCTCTCCAAAAGACATTGTAAAGAGAATTTAAATACATGCTATAGCCTGGGAGAAAATATTTGCAAAAGTCATATCTGATAAAGAACAGTTATCCAAAATATAAAAAGAACCTTTAGAATGTAGCAATAAGAAAATGAACAACCCAATTTTCAAAATGGGCCAAAATCCTTAACAGATACCTCACCAAAGAAGGTATGTAAATGAAAAATCAGCACATGAAAAAAATCAGTACATGAAAACATGCTCATTCACTTTTAGTAGGAATGCAAAATGGTACAGCTACTATGGGAAACAATTTGACAGTTTCTTATAAAACCAGATTTTTACCATGAGATTCAGCATGCTGCACTCTTTGATGTTTACCCCAAAAAAGTAAAAACTTCTGTCTATGCAAAAACCTGCAAAGAGATGTTTATAACAGCTTCATTCACAATTGCCAAAACTTCAATACAACCAAGATGTCGCAGTAGGTGAATGTGTAAATAAACTGTGGTAAATCCAGACAATGGAGTACTATTTATTGCTAAAAAGAAATGAGCTATCAAGTCATACAAATCTCATGGAGGAAACTTAAATCTATTGAGACAGTAAAAATAATGGTTTCCAAGGCTTGGGGGATGATGGTTAGAAATTACTAGAGTTAAATTACTAATTATCAGGGAAAGTATAAGCTCTTATTTAGATCTCATTCTATATCTCTCATTTAAAAATAAGTAGTACAAGAAATTATTTTCTTTCATAATAATAAAGTTTAATTAAATGTCTTAAGCATATTTATTTTTGTAACATATACTAACTGCAATATATAGCACTATAGTATTTAGGCAAGTTTTGAAATTTTCTAAATATAGTATATCTAATTATGTCCAGGAGAAATGTTAAAATTTAAATGTAAATATCTATGCAATTTTAAGACAGCATTAACATTCTATTTTAACAGAATTATTTTATATAGAATTCATTTATATCTTTTATTAATCTTATATTATCATACCATTTTTCCTCTTAGAAATAAGCTATAAGACAATAGGAATCACAAAATTGATTCAATAACATAATACATGCTGTCAAGTATTTATGTTATTATTAAGGAAAAGGCCAGCTAAATTTAACTATATTTATTGAGCAAGAAAAAGGTTCTAGAATTAGTCAACATTCAAGACCTGCCCAGTTGGTACAGTGCATTATTCACCTGATTTGAGCAGAATCTAGTAACTTTCAGTTGGGACTGACTGAGGGTTTAGCTTCTAAGATTGGCTGAGGCTCCGTTGCTTGATGACAATCCTTGGTAAGACAGGTTACAGCTTATTTACATATCAAGCTAGGGTACAGTTCACTATATATAGAGGCCATTTGGGGCCAAACTTTATCAGACAAGCACTGTGGCTAGTTTAGGCCAAACAACCCAATGCAACAAAAGTAAGGCCATTTCACCAAAGGTTATTGTATGTTATCAAAATATTATTCTTGACAGTTATAACCTAAGAGTTCAAGAAACTTCCCCAAAACATTTTAGTTCTTGCTACTAAAAACCATGATCATATATTCTATTGCATTTGTCAAATATATCTTTTTTGCTTTCTATGATATCATTTTTCTATGTTTCTAGGGAATAATCTAAACTGAACACAATGTATCCCTTTGTTAAATTATGACTGGGACTTACAAACCCACCACATTATAAATTTGCATGATTCTTCCTTATTTGTTTATATATACCCATATAAAATCAAATGCCCCTTTTTTCTCTAATTCTATGTGCATTTTCATAACTGTCTTGCTTATAGAATTTCTTTTATGGTGTTTTTTAGATGATATGTGATAATTTAATCAGTAATATGTGATAACAGTAATTTAAGACTAGAGGTGAGATAGATAATAATGTAACCAGGAATATGATTACTTGTATTAACATATCGTTGATGGCTTTTTTACATTCCAGGAACTAGACTGAGTACACCCATGGTGTTTAATTCTTCATTTTTTTTTCTGTTATTCCTTTTCCATTTCTTTTTCTTTTCATCTTTTTGTCCCTCAGTCTCTTTTTAGACTATGATTTATAACTGCTGGAAATTTGTTCTTCCACGGATATTTTTAGCAAATCACATTGAAGTAGACCTCAGTGTTTTAGAAAAATGAAAAGAAAGACTTATTAACTGTCCAAATTTAAAACCTCACCCACGAGTTGATATATGACAATTGAAGGCAGAGTTCAGATTTTAAAATTTGCAAAGGAATGCCTGAGTCGTTTTATCGGTCAGAAAAATCAAGACCCAGACCCCGTTCCTTTGATGTTAATAGAACACAGAATATACTTCATTAAATTATATCAAAATCAGATCAACTAGTCCATATGGACAAGAGAAGCTAGAGCAAACTGACTGCTAGGGCCAGAGTCTTAACCCATGGCCCAGGTCTACTTAACTATTCTCATTCTCAGAGTTAGATATTATCTTTTCCCAACTTTTATAATAAGGAAATATAAACATATATTCAACCACTTGAGTTAACACCCAAAGATATACAGCTACAAAGTGTTAGATGAAAAACCTGAACTAAGCCCACATGGCATTAAAACCTATGATTTTAAAGTCTACTCAGTACTATTATTGTAATATTATTTCCTCCTTTAGTATTTAATTATTTCTTCCCAAATGGTTATTTATCATTTTATTTAAAAAATTCACAATCTCTGAATGAGTATCAGTTTTACCCAGTCTCATTTCACATTTCCAGCTTAATCTTACTGCATAATTTAGGTGGTCTGTTATACATTCTTAGTACTCATATACCACAGAATAATCTATACTCATGACTAATCATTTTGGCATAAGCAAAACTATTGAGCTCATTACTTTACTAAAAACAAAAATAACAACTTAGGGCAAAGTTATCAGTTTTATGATAAAGACAAAAATTTGTCTAAAAGATAATACATAAAATGAGGATTCTCTTCAATGTTCATTTAATCACACTTATAAAGTTTTGTAGTTTATATTCTAATTTTTGGATTTTTATTCTTTTTAATTTGACAGGAAACAATAGGTTTCAACATTAAGTAACAAGTATTTATAAAACTAATAGATTAATAATGAATTGATCATAAAGAAATGACACAAGCCAGTGTACAGTTTTAAGTATTAGTCATTTGCTTTGGAAATTCAATATATTTAATTTAGGTATG
This sequence comes from Lemur catta, assembly GCF_020740605.2. Taxonomy (NCBI): domain Eukaryota; kingdom Metazoa; phylum Chordata; class Mammalia; order Primates; family Lemuridae; genus Lemur; species Lemur catta. The sequence goes on along the minus strand of NC_059140.1, from coordinate 28,070,793 downwards.
GATTTCAGGGTTAACATTTTATTGTAAGGAAGTAATTAAAATAGATCATTTGTTTCTAAATTATAATGCAAGAGAGAGCCCTGCTGGCAGACTTTCATAGATGCAGCAAGTGGACACATAATTGAAGCAAACTAACTTAGGAAAAACAATGGTGAGACATAACACATCTGATTGTTTTTGGCTCTCCATATTCTACATTCTAGAATTGAATCTCATTAGCTTTTAACTCGATGTACACTGTGCTTATGAAGATATATATCACATTTTCTGCATTTTGCCTATTGGAATAATCCTTAAAAGCGCAGTTAACTTTCTACGTTGATTTTATATATTTAGGAAAGTGGGACACATGTTCTATTTTCAAGTATGACAAAGCAATTCTATTGAAATATTGAATTTATTAATATCTATCATACTCACTAGACACAGTTAATGCATCTTGACATCTTGATTTGTTCTGTTTACTTCCTGTACTTAAAAGCTCCTCTTCAGTAATTCTAGAGAACATTTTAAAAAGAGAAAAATTTGCATTAGACACACTGAGAGAAAATAGCTTATTTTCTATGTAAAATCAAATTCAGATAAAAGCTGAATATAGAATCATAATGGGAAACTGGACAGCATTAAGTTTTCTGTTGGTTCTTCAGTGTGAATTATTTTACATGTTTTATATTTGTTTGGCATGAATGTGTGGACACAGGAAAATATACATATTTAGATATAAATAAAAAATTTCCAGTGTCAGGCTTTTAATATTATCTACCACATTGCATCGCATGCCTCACTGCTCTCTATATTTGAAAGTTAACTATATGTTTAGGGAAATGGTGGTAGCTACATTTCATATTTGAAAATATAAAGCTGATTAATGCATTGCAGCTTCAGGCATTGTCTTGAGGAATAGAAAAAATGAAAGCAAGCAAATATATTAATACAAAACAAAAAAGTGTATAACCTTTTCTTTAAAATCATTAATCAAACTTTTTGAGCTCCTGGAATCACATAAGAAGCAAAATTTCACCATAACAGAATTTGTGAATTATAGTATTAATTTTTTTCTATTGTTTGTGGTGGTGACCTACGGAAGTTTTGAAACAAGGTGCTCAGGGCAAAATCGTTTTTTTTTTTTTAAATGGAGTGATTGGACGATCACATAGGAAATGAGAAAGATTTTTATTTATATGTAATATTTATTAAAATAAAAATGCAATTGTATACTACTGTAATAAATTATTACATAATAATATGAATATGATGTTGATTATTGGGCTAAACCTAGGTTATGCTCTAGTAGGTCTGTGTAGGGCCCAAAAGTCAGTGTTTCTAAGCACTATACCACATTTCATCTATCTAATTCCCATCTCTATAATGGCCAGAGTACATTACATTCCTCAAGGTTATAGTATTGTCTAGTTTTTTCTCAACACACTCACAAATGAGATTCTATATGATTAAAATACTTAAATATCATTGTAAACCTAAAATGCTATTTTAATATTTTCTAGAATATTTTTGCAAAATTAAGATTAATATAAGTATCAAAATATTATTCAGTACCTGTCTACATGTTAAAATCATTGAGAATTCACATTCACTCTTTTTCAGGAATCATAACATTCCTTTGAAGAATTACAATCATAATAGATATGTTTACTTTGGTGAGCAAGTTAGACCAAAACAAATAAAGAAAAATAAACAAAGGCAAAAAGAATAGAGGAGTTTACCATATATTTATAGTTATGAATAATCCAAAATAAAATTGTGTTTCTTCAAGGTAGGTGAGTCTGTGTGTTCACTATATCAAGCTTTAGTTTATTCATAAAAATGGACTTATGTGAAGGAAGTGGACTTTCCATTCCAGAAGTTGCTTTAGTTTAGTGTCATGCACAAAGACATGGCCTGATCAGGGGCACTGAGAACTTAATCCTCTGAGAACAGAGAAGAAGAGAAGAATTTGGAGAGATTTACTAATTCAGTAACACAATAGGCCTTCTGTGATCCAGAGAATATTAAGTCTCTTTATAGGCAGCTCCTCCCTGTCATTTGAGCTTTGAGTTTTAGTACTTAAATATCCATGTATTGATTATAATTACTTAGACTTCAGTCCTTTGTCCCTTCCAATAATAAGGGAATGAAAACAAATAACAGAGGATGTCAGGAAGAAGAGGAAGAGGAGAGAAGGGGGAGGAAGAGGAAAGGAGGAAGCAGAGGAAGAAAAAGAGAAAGAAACGATGCAACTGTTAACGGCAGCTATGCATGGTCAGTTCATGCCATGCCAATTCATCTTTTTATGTAGTTTTGTCTTGTTTCTATTGCTGTGTTCATGTATGTGTGTATGAGTGTGTTCATGTATGTGTGTGTGCATGTGCACATGGTTAATAAATGCTGTGTTAGAAAGAAAGGACTATGTTTATGGGAAATAAATCAGATTCTTTCTCTGTGCTATCTGTAGCCATACTTATTTATTATTGCAGTAGAATTCTCCTGGTTATTCCAAAATGTACTATGAACCTCCCCACATGGGATTTATGTAATATATTTCCTTCTAGACAACTAAAGGGTGTAGCAGCATTGGGAATCATTGTAAGGGGGGATGTTATACTTTGCTTTCTACCTTCTTCCTTGTTTTAGCATAACATTGCTTAAAAGAGAACAACTTCCAATTAAACTTCAGAAATGGAATTGTGTAAGATAACTAAGAATGCATCTTCTTTGAAAACTCTAGTATTGTTTTCTTTATTCCTACGAAAAGATTTCTTTTTGTTCTGTAAAGCAGATAAGGCACAAAACTATCAAGGCAGGAGAACTTCCAGAAATTGACATGTATTTTATCTAGTTAACATTGGTTTTATTGAGAGCATTAAATGTAAAATTATATAACAGAGACTTTGCTTTCCGTGAGAAACCCAGATATACTTAAAGGCAAAAAGGTTCTTTAATTGGACATTCCTGGATATTTATTCTAGTTTTGAAGAACGTCTTTAATATCTCCTATTTTCACATTCTGTCTTTCTTATCAATCATTTTTTTAATAAAAGAAGTTTAACCTTTGAAAAGGGGATATTAGAGTTAGCCATTGCTAATTGGACTTACAAATTATCTATTTCTGTAAATATATTTCTAAAAATATTTGTACCTTCTGATTCTCCTAGATAAACCTATATTTCTCTATTTTTGCTTTAAGCTATTGTGACAAAGTATTAAAATGTAACTATCATTAATGCCTCCACTGTAATAGAACTCATGTTTCAAAGTGAGCTGCTTCCCTCTCTTGTCATCTTTCCTAGCAATAGAGAAAGAGTGTAAAGCTTCCCTTCCTTAAATCAAGGGGGAAGCCCTAAGCGAATCATTTAAAACTGTTATGTGGCTGTGGAGGCTTGCTCACTTGACAATGGTTACAGGAAATATTGGGAGGAGACAACTAAGTGGAATGGGCAGGCAGCAAGGGACAAGGACCATCCTCTTGAATATCTACTTTCTCTGTGTGTGGAAAATGCCACCTGCTCACACCCCTAGAACCCAGAGTGAAATCTCAAAAAGTAACGGATATTGGAAATTCTGGGCTTGCTAGGACACAATGTGAGGCAATGAAGTATATCAATCAGAAGTTTGCGAAAAAAGCTTAGCAGCTGGGAAGCAGAAGGTATTTCCAAATTTTCCTAAAGCTTCCAATACCTAGAGAAGCTGCTTGAGACTATATTGTCATCAGCAAGGCCTATTGAAGGAAGCACTTGATCACATTAATTCCATACACATAATAGAATGAATGCTTACTAAAAAGAACTCTTTACTGTAGCACTTTTCAGAACTATTAATATGATGATATATACTGTGAGCACCTGAATGAAGAGAAATTACATACAACATTCACTAAACATTTTTTGTGAACATAAATTTGGCTGCATCAATAATGATATGACTGAAACTCCAAGATCTATATGAATAAAAAAATTGTGAAACAAAATATGATGCAAAATAGTTGAAAATTAGATAAATTGAATAACTCAATACCACCAATAACTATGCAAATGTACCCGTATGACTTTATGTCTCAGTATTTTCCTTTCCCTAACCCCCAAAATGATTAAATGAATGAGATATTCTATAAAATTTCCTTCAATGAATCATCTAGTAAATTTAGTAGGAAAAAAATCAATCAACCATATCACTCCTCTGAACTAATAAGCTTCAGAGGTAGAAAGTCAATCTGGAAATCCCTAAGAACACACAGTCAATCATTGGGGATTAATGGAATCACTTATGGAAAGAAAAGAAGTACTCCTGAGAATTGCAGGTGAAAATGAAGTAGTGTGTTTTTGTGAAAAGCATGTCAAATTAGTAGTCAAGAGACAGATCATGACTTACATGGATTCAATATGTAAGCTTGGGCAAGGAATTTAACCTTTCTGGGATTATTGATCAAATTCACACTAAAGGGCAATTTAAAATTCAGTGCTTTATCATTTATTTTAACGTTTTGGACATTGGACACCACTATACGATCTATTACAAGAAGCTCAGTGTTTGGGCCTCAAATTGGGATGTGCGGGGGATATTCATGTTCATATTTTAAGGGCAAAATATGGAGTCACTAGTTTTTCATATGCTTCCTTATTTCTTTCTGGGACTACCCTTGTGAAATAGAAACAAAACCTTTATGGACACATGGAGCACAGTATGAAGCTGCTGTACTAGGTAGTGTGTACTTCTTCATTCCATTTCTAAGTAGTCCATGAAATACCTACTTAATTCCTCAGGAGAGAACATTTGGATTATGCCCCCATATATATCAAAAATACAGAAGTAGGAAAAAAATACCACTTCTATGAGAATTTTAGCTTCTTTCCTCTCAGCCCTTTTCTCTGGTTAAGCCTAAATGTTTTAATCCTTTCATCTCTGTATTTTTATTTAAGTCTTTATTAGGCCCTCTATACCTAACTAGGACTACAGGAGCATGCCACCGTGCCTGGCTTATGTTTATTATTTTAATTTTTTGTATAGAGAGAGTCTCACTATTTTGGCCAGGCTGGTCTCAAACTTCTGGGCTCAAATGATCCTTCCTCCTTGGCCTCCCAAAGTTCTGGGATCATAGGCATGAGCCACCTGCCTGGCCAATCTTGCTATTTTTAAGATAGCAGGAAGTGACCACCAGCCATATAATGTAGGTGGCTTTTAAGAAGTTGGAGAAGTCAAGGAAACAGGTTCACTTCCTGTACTTCCAGTAGGAATGGAGACTTGCTGACATTTTTATTTCAGCACAGTAAGATCTATGTTGGATTTCTACCCACAGAACACTAAAATAATTATAAATTTATGCTGTTTTAAGGCATTATGTTTACAGTAATTTGTTATGGCAGCAATAAATAACTAATACACAATGCAAGAAATGCTATTGAGAAATTACATTATGAATATCTGTATTTTATAAAAATTTAGTCACTCTATATTATGGTATTTTTTTCTTCAAAACAAGCCAACTCTCATGAAAGTTTTAAATAGTCTATGAACACTTTAATCTTTTTCTCTAGATTTCAACTTTTTTCTCCTTAAGGAAAATCCAGTAAACATATTTTTTTCCTATATATCATTTCAATAAGCTTATAAGTAATTATAAAATAATTTAGTGCAATCTCCTTAGAAGAACCCTTAAAAATAGAGTAAAATATGCCTTAATATGATATGCAAAAATTGAAGCATATTCTACACATTGCTTTATCCACAGCTATATGGAATGTTCAGATTGTTGTTACTTTAATCAAGAACTATTTAAATTCTTATTGTATATTACTAAATAGCTAGAAAACAGGCTTTTGGATATTCTCACCACAAAGAAATAACAAATGCATGAGGTAATGGATATGTTAACTACCCTGATTTGATCATTATCCATTATAACATATATAGGTATCAAAACATCGAATTGTATTCCTAAACAGCAGGTCATGTGAGAGAATGAAAGCCAATATTCACTCATTTTAGAAAATACTTAGCTGTGTATTATGTAGCTTTTTAAGGACTAGATTAAATACAGTTCCATAATGTCACAGTATTAGTTCATAAGAAAAGAAATCCAATTAACACCAGTTGTGTATGCCACTGAGCTTTAAAGGACAAGGCAACAATCACGATCAAGAATGTATATTCTCATGATTGGAAATTCTGAAGGTTTTCCCTAAATAACCGAATTTTTGTCACTATGAAATAACTCCATCATATAAAGGGACTAATATTGCGTGGGGTCAAAAATAAATTGTTTTAAGGAAATGCTAACCTAAGTTTAGGGGATAGTGTATAAGACTCTGCACAGTTCTGCCACTACTCATTGCATCCACAAATAAAATATAATGTTTATATTTACTGTTGTAGGCAGAATAATGGCCCTCCAAAGATGTCCACATCTTAATTCCTGGAACCTGTGAATGTGTCATAGTAAATGGCAAAAAGGGGGTTTGCAGATGGAATTATGGTATGGACCATAAAGTAAGAAAATTATTTTAGATTATCCAGATGGTTCAAATATAAACAGATGGGCCTTTAAAAGTACAAGAAAAAGGTAGAAGAGACAGAGAGGAATGGTAGAAGAAGAGGCAGGTAGGATTAGAGCCAAGAGAGGGACACAACCCACTCTCCATTGTTGGCTTTTGAGGTAGAAGAAGAAGGCTATGAAGCAGGGAATGTGGTAGCTATCAGAAGTGGAGAACAGCCTTCCATGGATAGCCAGCAAGGTAAATGGGACCTCAGTCATAAATCCACAAGAAATTGAAATCTGCTAACAACTTGCATAAGCCTGGAAGTAGATTCTCCCCCAGAGTCTTTAGCAAGGGATACTGCCTTGCTGACACTTGTTTTTTGTTTTTTTTTTTAATTAACAAGTAATAATTATATATATTCATATTTATGGGATAAAATGTTATATTTTGATGTATGTTTACATTGTGGAATTATCAAATCAAGCCAATTTACAAATGCATCACCTCACATACTTATTATTTTTTGGTACAAACATTTAAAATCTACATTTGAGCAATATATATTTTGCAATAGATTATGCATTATTATTTTTAATAGTCACCATCTGTGCAATAAATCACTAGAGCTTGTTCCTCCTCTGTAATTTAAATTGTGCACCCTTTGATCAATATCCTCCTGCCCCCCGTGCCACCTCCACCTCTGGTAACCACCATTCTACTTTCTACTTTTATGAATTTGACTTTTTAAAAATTCCAGCAATTTTTTTTTTTTTTTAGAGACAAGATTCCTTTGACACCCAGCCTAGAGTTCAGTGTCCCAGTCATAGCTCATTGCAACCTTAAACTCCTTGGTTTAAACAATCTCTTTGCCTCTGCATCCTGAGTAGCTAGGATACAGGTGTGTTCTACCACTCCCAGCTAATTTTTTAAATTTTTGTAGATGGGGGGGGTCTCACTATATTGTCCAGATTGGTCTCAAACTCCTGTCCTCAATCCTCCCAGCTTGGCCTCCCAAAGTGCTGGGATTACAGGCGTGAGCTGCCTTGCCCAGCAAGCAATCTCACTTCTGAGTATATATTTAAAGAAAATTGAAATCATTATGCTGCAGAGATATCTACACTCCCATGTCATTGCAGCATTTTTCACAATGTCTAAGAAGTGGAAACAACCTTGATGTCTACCATTCCATAAAAGGATAAAAAAATGTGGTATATATACCAGTGGAATACTAATCAGCCTTAAAAAAGAAGGAAATTCTGTCATTTGCAACAACAGAGAGGACATTATACTAAGTGAAATAAGCCAGGCACAAGAGAACAAATATACATGATACAACTGTTTTAATACCTTTCAATTGTTTGCTTTTCTTTGAAAGAACTTCAACAAAGGCATAGGATTGTGATTCCTAAATCCATATTTTTTAAAGCCACGTTTTAAATTTCTAGGTTTGCATAACATTAGCAATGAGACTGTACAAGTTACTTAATATCTGTCTCACTATGATCATATGCAAAATGATGACAAAAATACTTCTTTTTTCCAGAGTTGTGGTTATGATCAAATACAAAATATAGGTAAAGAACCTAAAAAATGCTTGGCATACGACATCATCAAGAAATATTAACAAAATAAATTTGATGTCATATCTATGAAGCATTTTTGCCCATCCAAAATCATGAAGATTTTTTCCTATGTGCCATTATGGACACCTTTTGGTTTTATATCTTATATTTAGGTTTAGGATCAATTTGAGTTTTTCTTTGCTTCTTTTGTTTTGATTTCTATGGTGTGAGGCAATAGTTTTAGCTTTTCATGCTTTGTTTCCAGCTTTTTTATTTGTTGTTTCTGGATAGTTCATATTGTCTCAGATTTATTAACCTAGAGAGAAACCTGGTCTTTCTATATTTGTAATTTGCCATGAACTTTATTTTGGCTAAACTTAATCTTGCTTGGACTTTTGTATAAGTCTAATAACATAATAAACTTTAAAAAAATTTTCCATTAGTAAAAATTATTGGAAAACTGTCATGAAATTAAAAAATTATACTACATGGCTTTCCAAATGTTTATTTAACAAAAACAATTATTATTTTTGATCATCAAACATGTCTAATTAGTTATTTAATTTCTGTCTGTTTCTTTTTCTTATTTTTTGTCACATGACTAAGTAAAAATGGAACTACATAACATTTTGTTATGATGTACACAAAGTTAGATTAACAAACAAGATTTACTTTTAGTAAAATAGCAACAAGAAATGTAATAGTTTCCTATTACATTACATTTCTATTATGTTACATTTTTAAATAGTGTTTTAGAGAATGTATAGGACACATGGTTTGATAATGCTTTAAGATATCTATATTTATTTTTGTTTTATTTTCTCAATAGATGATATGTATTTCAATTTTACTTTTGCTGTTGCTATATCTTGTTCTTACCTTTACCGTTGCACTTACAACTTTCAAATTCGTTTCTTTTAAGTCACAAGAAAGTAGTTTTAGAAAACTCAGAGATTATCTGGCAATCTGCTATAAGAGGCCTGAAAACTTTAAAAACTAAGGTGTTATCTAAAATTCTTTACCTATTTGCCAATTAATAATAATAAAATTGGTAAAGTAGATAGATTTTCCTATATCAACTCTTCTCATAAATCTAAGATAAATTGACCGTGTGAGAAAAAAAATGTTCTGCATTTCTCCTCTGTGATCAGACTGTTACTATTAGGTCAATTGTTTAGAATTTTATAATCTCATGCTCTATGGGTTTTCTTAATGAATTTGCCAAAAGGAATGCACAAATTTAATATTTATGTTTATGTTATCAACTTTATTTGATAACACTCCATTAGTTGAATAAAATTTAGCAATATTTTATCACTCTTCTAAATAATTTAAACTCAATGAATTATTTCTATGTAACAAATCGATCCACAGAGTTTTTCTAAAAAGATGAAAATTCTCAGATCAGAAACATGAGTATCACAATGTAAAACATGACAACTTTGAAGTAACATCCACATAAGGTTAATGTAGAGGTAAATATTTTGATTATAAGATTATGTGTAAAATTATCCTTTTATATTAACAATAGAATTATGTATCAAATTAAATTAGTACTTCTGTTTTCATGCTTTCAGCCTCATTATGCACAAATTAAATTTCAGCTAATCAAGTGAAACATTTAATTACTAGTATAGATAGCATAAACATCTATAATACAGATAGCATCAGCAGCTTTGATGTTATGTTAGGATATATCTAATTCTTCAGAGAAATGAGTTAATAGAAAGTATAATCTTTCACTGAAACTGTGAGGTGCAGATATCAGCTTTTTTTGTTAAGGTTAAAAATCATCAATTTTTGTGTAAGTTAAAAAATGGATTCATATTATATGTATTCTTTCATCATTATTCAAAATATTGGTATTTGTCAAATTCCCACTGCCATCTGTGTATTGTTTTGACCAAAGCATAATGAATGCTTCAAAAAAAGTCATCTCATTTGAATTCTGAAATCCCATAACACGAATTGCTTAATTTTTTCTTAGCTCTTTGGCATCACTTATCTTTTCTGTAACTTTTGCTATTACAGCAATTATTCCTTCAAGGTATCTGCATGAAGGCATTTTAAATTTATTTTTCAAGTACAGCTACCCTGACTGGCAGAAGAACAAGTGAAATGGCAGATTGGAGTTTTAACGTGATTTCCTATTCATCTTGGCTGCCAAGGCTAAACTTGTAATTAAGGGATAATCCCACAGCAAGACCAGGCACACAGCAAGTAAACACAACACAAACCTATGTTTATGGGCCACATTTATTTGCTTCTTGGTTCAGAGAAATATTTTTATATTTGCATAAGTTATGCAAATAATTACCATAGAAACACACTATAGTTTAGATAGCCCATTTTATGCTGAATCTGAGCATATTAACACATTCATTCTTACAGCAATCTAAAAAATGAGAAACAGTTCCCAAATATAACTACAGTAAAAAAGTAATACAAATCAGCTTCACAAAAATCTAGGCTGTTTTGGGTTGTGGAATCAGAAAGACTTTGGTTCTTCCACTCACTAACCCTGTCATGTAACTTCTTAAATCTCTTTCTTAAACTGCTACAAAAAGGGGATATACAGCAAAGACTAAATAAAAGATGAAATACTGAGTTTTGGTCATGGCTTATATGTATCTGACTTAGCCTACAATCACAAACTATTATAAAATAGGAAAATCTATATAAACTAATGTTTTAAGGCATTGAACAATTCAAGGATGTGATCTTTTATATAAGAAAAACAAATGAGGCAATCTTTATATTAACTTCAATATTCTAACTGGGTGCCCTTTCCAAACCACAGGATAAAGAAGAGATTGAGTGCAAATAGAAAGCAATGTTCTAGTTAGAGAGGAAATAGAGAGCAGAGTGCATCCTGCTGATGTAGCTAGAGTTTACACTGGTTTCTAGAGAGGGGAAAGCTCTAGAGATAAGAGTTCCAGAAAGCTAAAGAGGAGTTTCCTTGAGTTTGTTACTGAATGATAAACTGTAAGTACATATAATAAAATTTTGTGGCCTGGGGACAAAGAACTATTGAGGCATTTTGATTTAATTAGACATGATGTAAAACACTCAGTTCCAGAGGATATGGTAGTTCCAGGCATCCCACTGAGCAGAACGTGCTGAACATCTTGGGTGTTCACAAGAAACCCAAGAGAAATTAAACATTAATCTATTTATAGATTAAGAATTTATAAGACATGAACTAACAAAACCTAAAATCAGACCTCAACAAGATCAAAGTTCACCAGCCAATCAATTAACTGCCACCCATAACAAAGTTAAACACTCTTGAACAAAGGATAAACACAAGAAAACTCTTAATAAAATTATATCTACATTATTTATCCTATTAAAAATTACTAGATGTACAAAAATTATAAAAATGTATAATACAACGAAAGAAAAATCACTCAATAGAAAAAGACCAGAAGATAAACCAGATAGTGAATGATCAAAGAATGACTTTAAAACTGTACAATGGTTATAAATGTGCTCAAGAATTTAAAGGAAATGATAAACACAATGAGTAAAAATACGGAAGGATCTCAACAGAAAACAAAAAATAAAACAATAAAAAGAAACCAGCAAAGCTACAGTAACCAAGCCAGTGTAGCAATAGACAAATAGATCAGTGGAACAGAATATAGAGCGTAGAAGTAGACCCACATAAATATAGAGGAGCAAAGGCAATACAATGGGGCAAAGATAGACTTTGAAACAAATGGTGCTAGAATAACTGGACATCCACATGCAAAAATGACTCCAGACATAGACCTTACATCCACCAGAAAAATTAACTCAAAATGGATACCAATCTTAAATGTAAAATATAAAACTATAAAACTTTTAGATAATAAAGTAAAAAAAATCAGGATGATCTTAGGTTTGGCAATGACTTTTTAGGTATAGCACTAAAGGAATTATCAAATAAAGAAATAATTGAAAAACTGGGCTTCATTAAAGTTAAAAATTCTGCTCTGGAACAGACAGTGTCAACAGAATTAAAAAAAAAAGCAACAAACTGGGAAACAATATTTTCAAAATTCATATTTGATAAAATACTGTTATCTAATATATAAAAAGAACTCTTAAAATGCAGGAATAAGAAAATGAACAGCCCAATTTTAAACTCAGCCAAACTCCTTAACAGACACCCCATCAAAAATGACATATGGCTGGCAAATAAAAATATGAAAAGATATTCCTCCTCATATTTCATCAAGAAAATGCAATTTAAAATGACAATGAGATACCAATACACACCTATTAGAATGGCCAAAATCCAGAACAGAGACAATACCAAATGTTTACAATTGTGTGGATCAACAGGGACACTTATTCACTGTTGCTGGGATTGCAAAGTGGTACAGCCACTTTGGAGAACAGTTTGACAGTTTCTTGCAACACTAAACATACTCTTACCATAAGATTCTGCAATCATGCTCCTTGTTATTTATCTAAAGGAGTTAAAAATTTCTGTCCACACAAAACCTGTGCACAGATGTTTATAGCATCATTATTCAAAATTACCAAAACTTGGAAGCAAACACAAGGTCCTTCTGTAGGTGAACAGATAAACTGTGGTATAGTCAGAGAATGGAATATTATACAGTGCTAAAAAGAAATGAGTTATCAATCCATGAAAAGACATGGAGCAAACTTAAATGCATATAACTAAGTGACAGAAAACAATCTGAAAATGCTACATGCTGTATGGTTCCAACTACACATTTTAGAAAACACAAATCTATGGAGAACATAAATAGATCAGTGGTTGCCAGGGCTTAGAAGTCAGGGAAAGAGAAAGAGACCACAGAGGATTTTTAGGGCAGTAAAACTATTCTGTATACATGGTAGATATGCATCATTATACATTTGTCCAAGCACATAAAATGCACAACACCAAGAGTGAACTCTAATGTAAACTATGGACTCTGGATAACAATGTTATGTCAATGAACATCCATTAGTTTTAACAAATGTACTGCTCTAGAGGGGAATGCTGATAGCAGGGGAAGCTATGCATGTATGGGAGGGGGATATATGGGAAATCTCTCTACCTTCCTCTCTCAATTTTGTTCTGAAGCTAAAATGTCTCAAAAAAAATAAATTTTTCTCTGTATCTTCCTCTCAATTTTGCTCTGAAACTAAAATTGCTATAAAAAATAAAATCTATTGAAAAGTATTTAAGTTCTTGAAATGAGAAATAGATTATTGGAAATAAAAAATTTCACAGGATGTCCTTAATAGATTATTGAATATTAAAAATCAAACATCAGTGAACATAAAAACACTCAAATAGAAACTATTTAAACTGAAGCATAGTTAGATGAAAGACAAGAAAAATAAATTCACAGTCTTTAATGACCTGATGGACTATATTAAATAGTATGACATATATTTAATTAAAATCTCAGAGGTAGAGAATATTGAGAATGGTCAAGAAATTAATTAGAACAAAGAATGGCTCGAAATTCACAATTTTGATGAAAAAGTCAAACAATGAAATCAAGAAGCTAAAAATCCCAATCAATATAAATACAAGACAACCCCCTAGGCACATCATAACTAAATTGACAAAAATATAGATAAAAAGACAATAATAAAATATAGCCAGAGAAAAAGTTATATTATGTTTTGGACACTTAAGAGAAAATTACTACAGACTTCTGATTCAAAATAGTGCAAGACAGAAAAATAAATAAATAAATAAAAAGGAGTAACATTTTTGGCCAGGTGAAATAAAAATAAACACGTAACATAGCATTATACAGTTAGCAAAAATATTATTTAAAAATGTGCAGAAAATAAAAGCATATTCTGATAAATAAACCTAAAAAAATAAATGTGAGTAAAACTTTTTCAAATTGAAATAAATGATGCCCAGAAGAAACAATGGCACTCATGATGTGATGAGGAATGAGAAAATGGCAACCGTAAAGCGGAATTAATAACTGAGAATAAAATACAAAAGCATGTTACTAAAAATCCAATTGAGGCAATAATGTGAATTACTGAACAAAAGGCTCAGTTATTTTCATTGAAAGGCAGGTAATGGGTAAAACAAAAGAAAGAAGCCACGGTACATATAGGAAACATAAAATGGGATGAGAGACAAAACCCAGTATTTCAAATACTAAATTAATGTAAATAAACTAAATACCTCAATTAAAAGGCAGGAATTATCAGACCAAAAGAGAAAGTCACACATATATATGGTGTAAAGTCGACATTAACTTTAAGGAAACATACCTGTTAAGTGTCGATAATATGAGACAAAAAATACAATTAGTAAACAAAAATCTGAAACAACTATATACAAAAGTACAGACTTCAGAACAAGGAGAATGAATGAATGAATGAACGAAAAATAAATAAAGACACTTCATATTGATTAAAAGAGTCAATTCATTAATAAGACAATGCTAAATATTTAAAAGACGGCTTAGAAATACATGAAGCTAAATCTGACAGAATTAAAGGAAGAAATAGATAAATTGACAATCATAGTTGGGTATATTAATAAAAATCAATACCTGGTAAAAGAAGTAGGTGATAAATCAGTATGGGCATATAATAGCTGAAAATATAATAAAACACTTGAGTTAATTAATATTATAATATGCCTAATGCAACAACTGAAAAATGTGTACACTTTCAAGTGCATGTGTTATGTTCACCCAGACACTCAATCATAAAGCAAGTCTGAAGAGATTTCAAAATATTGAAATCATTCATAGAATATCCTATAAACAAGGCTGAATTAAATTAGAAATCTAAAACAAACAAAATATACAAAATTCCCAAATATTTTGGAATAAACCCTCTTCTAAATAAATTATGTCAAAAATTAGTAAAAAGGAAATATTTTGAACTCAATAATAATAAAAATGGGACAAACATAAATTTTCAGAATGCAACTAAAGTACTTCTTAGAGGGAAAATTATAAATATAAATATTTGTATTAGAAAACTAATGATCTGTCTTAAGTAGCTAGAAAAATAGAAGCAAATTAAAAAGTGAGTAAAAGAAATAAAATGATAAAGGTAAGAATGGAAATCAAGTAAATTAACAGTGGACAAAAAAAAGATAAAAGTAGAAGAGACAAAAGTTAACTTTAAAAAAAGTCCATACACTTCCTAAACTTTAGGCTAAGGTAATCAAGATATAGACAAAGTAAAAATTAAAAACTCCTGAGAATTAAATATGGGGCATCACTTTAGATCTTACATATTTTACAAGAATAAAAAATGGATGTTATTTATAATTTTGCAGAAGTAAATTTAACGATTTAATGAAAAGGCCATATCCTTTGAAAGATGCAAATTATAAAATGAACAAAGATATATTATTAATAATAAATGTGAACACACCAGTGTCTGTTAACAAAATTGAATTTGTAATCCAAATCATTTCTAAAAAAATGTTCATATCCAGGTAATATATCCATCAAAATTTTATAGGGATTGTATCAGCCTTATACAGTATCTTTTAGGGGATGGAGAAAGGGCGTTAAAAAGTTCATTCTGTGAGAACTGTGTAAGCCTGATTCTAAATTAGACAAGGAAATTAGAAGTAAAAAGTATAGACAAATATTTTTCATAAATATAGATGCAAAAATACTTGATAAAATATTGGCAAACTGAATCCATCAAATAATAATACTAATAATAACACATCTTGGACAAGTACAATTGATACAGGGAAGCAGGTTAGTTTAATATTTGAAAATCAATTCATTTAATTCACCACATTAATTTTAGAAGGCAGAAAAATAATGTGATCATTGCAATTGATGCATGTATCATTCATGATCACAGAAACAAAAGAAATTCGAAAATTGTAATAGAATCTTTTACACTTAAAAATGGAAAAGATGGTAAATTATATATTTGTATTTTCCCTCAATAATTTTTTAAATCTATGCTAAAAAAAGAAAGAAACTTTTCCATTTTGATAAATAAAATTTATAGCAAATGGAAAGAAAATGTCAAGGATTTCTGTTATCACTATTTATACTCAGCATTATACTGGAGTTTGGAGCTAATGCAGTAAATCAAGAAAATTATATAAAAGTCATACAGATCGGATAGGAAGAAAAAAACTGTCCATTTATAAATAACATGATTATATACATGGAAAATGCTAAGGAATCTATCAAAAAAGTAAACTATGGTTGGAAAGATTCAATGTGTTAAGAGGCCATTTCTCCCTATTTTGATCTATAAAGGCAATACAATTTCAATCAAAATAATAATCCTTTTAAGGAATTGAAAAGCTAACTCAAAAATTTATAAGAAAAAATTCAAGAACCTAGAGTATCTAAAACACCCTTGAAAGCAAAATAATGATGGTGTATTTCAAATACCTTTTCTCAAGATTAAATACAAAGCTACAGTCTTCAAATAAGCATGATTTTGGTGTAACAAAAGAAAAATAGTTAAATGAAACTGAATAGGAAATCCAACAGTATAACCTATTTACAAAGTCAATTGATTTTTTTTAGAGTTAGGTTTGTCAAAGTATATTTTCTGCAGTAAAATTTATCATTTTTAGACATATAGTTATAGGAAAATGAATATGTTAGTGTAACCACCACCAAGCAACCACCACATCCAAGTTATAAAATATGTTCATCACCCCAAAGTGTTTCCTCATACTCCTTTTCAGATAATCCACTCTCCCAACGTGTATCCCTGATAACATTGATATGATCTATACGTCTATGCTTTTGTATTTTCAATGATATCATACAAGTAAATCATAAACTATGCAGCACATAGTAAGTGGTACTATATTGGGATTCATCTTCTTTCTTGTATCCAGAGTTTATTACTTTTTATTTGTTTTTATTCTATCTTATGAATAAACCACAGTTTGTTTATCCATACACTAGTTGATGGACATTTGGATGGTTTTCTGTTTTGTTAAGTATGAATAAAGCTGCAATAGATATTC
The DNA here is from genome assembly GCF_020740605.2 of Lemur catta. Taxonomy (NCBI): domain Eukaryota; kingdom Metazoa; phylum Chordata; class Mammalia; order Primates; family Lemuridae; genus Lemur; species Lemur catta. The sequence goes on along the minus strand of NC_059140.1, from coordinate 28,053,802 downwards.
AAACACAGCCCTGCGTATGGACATATGTTTTCATTTCTCTTGGGTAAATATCTCAGAGAGTAGGGTTTCTGGGTCGTATGGTAAGGATACCTGAAGAAGCTCAGGGAATTTCACCCCCAAATATGACTCCTTAATATAAGGAATATTTTGAATTTAAGGTCCTTAGAGATCAACAGTAATTGGAAGGGGCTTTCCACCTCTCTGCATAAAACCAGACAGACACATCAAAAACAACAATTACCTTTCCTTCCCCTCCCTGTTTTCCCAATATATTGCAGGAAAGAACATCAAAAATGCAACCAAACCTAGCCCAACTCATTTCAGAATAACACCTGTCTCTCAGATTAATTTCAGAAGAGAATCATTTAGAAGTCAATTTGTTTCCCCCATCCATTCATTCTCCCAAGTATCTATTCATCCTCCCTAGTAACTATTTATTGCCACTAAAGAGAAGTACCTATATTCTTCATCTCCCCTCTCCCATCCAGTATATAAATTTCTGTATCCCATTGGGATATTGGGTAATCACTTTGTGGTTCTCCCTATGAGCACAGTAATAAATCTCTTTCTCTTATTAATCTGCCTTATTGTAAGTTGATCTTTCAGTGAACCTTCCTGGTTGAAGGGGAAGTTTCCCCTCTCTCCCACGGTTTGGCATAGTTGGTAGGATCTTCAAAGCCACCCTGTTCTGAAAGCTGCAGTGGAGGGTAATCTGGACTCTGACCAGCAGCCACATGGCAGGATACCTACCTGACCAGACTCCTGGTTTTCCTCTGTCTGTCCGTGGGCTCCAGTTGGGCAGGTGGTAAAGATCATTGTCTCTTTTGCCTTTCCAAATTTAAGATTAATGAGAAAAAACGTTTTTATAAGTGACTAGTCTTGATATGGCCCTCCAACTCTTGTATATTTTTTGGTACTTTGTGCTATGAATATTCACATTGTCTGCTCACTCTCCTCTCAGAAATGGCCTTTTGTTGTTGATGTTGCTGCTCCTTTCCTTTGTTCTTGTCTTTCTCTGTAATTCTTTCATAAAGAGTGTTACCATAGGATAGAGTACAGGCATAGAACCCTGTAAGCCCGCTGTTCAGGCCAGCACTGCCGGCTGGCCAGTTATACCATTTTGACTATACCAGCATCTATAATATTAAAGATAAACTTTACTGAAGGTCCCTGAAAAAAAAATGAGGTTCCCCTCTCAACCTGTTAATGTCCTGGAGCTTGTCTTGTGACTGAGTGGAAATTTTATCCTGTCTCTGCCATCTTGGGGGCATGATTTTTGGGATCATGCCAGGCAGCCATTGTGAAAATACTTGGAGTCCTAGACACATAAGATTCTAAGCAGTACACATTTTGTACAGGAGGTGTCAAGCTCTAGGGAAGTCTTTGTCTATCTTAAGTCTATCTCTGAGAATGAATTTTTGGAAATCATGGAAAATGCCTCCTCTATGCACTCTCCAGGCTAAACCTGAAATATTACCTCCTGGGCTTTGTATGAAGAGGCTTATTGAATTGAGTCACTATTGACTATTGGAATAAATATGCACTATTGGAATAAATATACCATTTAGAATTTTAATTATTGATGGCCAAAAGATGGATCTTTTAAATTAAAAGACTTCTGAATTTTTTAAAAATAAAGTTTATAGATATAGTATTGTAAACAATAGCCCTGTTTGTATTAACATAGAAATTAGATTGAGAGAAAGATACATAATGTTGTGGCTAGTCTTAAAAATTCTCTTGACAAAGTTAAAGAGAAAACTCTGGCCTAGAAGGGGGAAAAAAAAAAAAAACCCTATACTGCCCCAGCCCTAAACTCTCTCTGCTTAGATAATTTACTTAGGGCATTTACTCTTGTAATTGCAAATTCTCTCTTTGCCTCTTTTGAAATGTATATGAATTTCCTTAGGGTCTCTTGCCAGCTTTGATACCCAGGGGATTTCTTTCCAAAGATCTGGCAAACATTTCTTTGAAATGTAAACATTGAAAGAAATAGTATTCCTATCTCTCTGTGGCAGAGTAGGAAACTAACTTTAAGTGAGTGACTTGTTCCAAGTTGTAAAACTATTTACTTTCATGAAAATAGGAGAAAGTTTATTTTTATATTGGGTAAAGCCAATTAGCAAACATAGGTGGCCTATGATACCACCACTACCACCGGGTTATTAAAAACTGTCCAGCCATTTATATTGGGTATTGATTTCAGCCTCTTTCATACATTGCAATAGCCTTCAATAAAGTCTCTTTTGCCTGTTTAAATTTACATAGTAAAATTTGTACTTTGATAACTGCTTGTATTCCTGGCATTCTTCTGAAGAGTTGCACTTCCCCTGGACTTGTTTTATGTTCAGGAAAGTTTAGCTTGCTTTCATTAGCTATAAGGGAATTCTCTAAGCATTGTTGCTTAAAATGCATATTGAAGTCCTTATAGAGAGGGGGGTCAAGTGGTTTGGGGGCAATCTGCTACAGAAGGACATTATCTTTTGGGAGTCAATATCTATCTTAAGTTATTCTTAAATGGCAGTCTCATTTCCATCTATATTGTACAAAATCTTCTCAAGATGTTGACAGATCCTATTTGAGGAATTGTATAAACAGGTGTGTCTAACAGTTAATAAGGCTGATTCCACAAACTATTGTGTATATGTAGTGCTTATTTTTCTATGAACACAGCCTCTTACTCACAGAAGTCCTAGTGATCCATATTGTAAGATACATCAGAACTCCTTCCTTCTTAAATAATACTGCATTATTTACCCAGGCAGTTGGAGACTGACTGCTTCATTAGCAAGGCAATGTACTTCCAAGCTTCCTACTGATGCTATGATGTTTCTATCAATGCACATTGTTCTCTAATTGGAAATGACATTTGCTGTTTAAATCTTTTAAAGTAGAAAATTACCAGTTAAGTTAATAAATATTCTTAGAAAATATGTAAATTTGCAAATGTATGTATCTTTATCCATCTTTTCCTGCTTCAAGAATTTCAAATTTGCAAATAAATCCTACCGGAGAGTAAACTTTCTAAATGATTTCATTATTCCATCTACTTTGAAGAAATAGAAAGAGACAACTCCACAAATAATCAACACTCACTTATTTAGAAACACATAGGCTCAATTCATCACTTTGAATTGCTTTTGACATCTAATAATTTTTAATTTGAAATAATTTTATTTTCTTTGATTTTCATGCTTTTAAGCTCTTTTAAAAGTATAACTTATTCAATTATGTCATAAAAACTTTATGATAAAAAGTTTACTATTTTTCAGATTTTTAAAAAATTAAATGTTTTCTCATACTATGTATTATATTTCTCTGTTTTGAGTGCTCTTTTTATTTTTAATTTAGGCCTGCCACTTACCTGCTCAATAGCCATCAAATCATTACATTCATACAGAAAGCAGCCAGATACAATTAAAATATTGTTAAAAATTAGTATTCTGATCTAATTGTTTTCAATGTATTCATTTATTTATAAAATGTTTTATGATAAATTTTGATTAGCTGAGTAAATTAAAAACATGGCTAGAAAAACCCTGCTAGCTACTCACAAGGCACAAATGAATTAACAAGTCTCCATACTGGATGCTCAAATAAAGAAAAGATGCCTATTTTATGGTCAACTGGTCTTTGATGAACTATAAGGATTCAATTTTGTTTTTTTTCAGGTGGACATCAAGTCTTCCCAATATCATTCAATGAAGAGATTATCATTTCCTCATTGTGTTTTCCTTGTGTCTTTGTTAAAGATTAGCTAACCAAATATGCATGGGTTTATTTCTAGGCATTATAATCTGTTCCATTGATCTATGTGTTTGCTTTTATGACAATACCATGCTGTTTTGATTACTACGGCTTCGTAATATAATTTGATACTAGGGAATGTTATGCCTCTAGCTTTGTTCTTCTTGGTCAAGACTGCTTTAACTATTTGAAGTCATTTGTATTTTCATTCTAGTTTTAGAATTTTTTTTTCTATTTCTGTGAAAAATGTCATTGGAAAAATGCTTCTCTGATGATTCACAATGCTGTCTCCAAGATGTTCCATCCATGGGTGAACCTCTGCCCACAACCTTTGATCCTCCCCTTGAGAATGGCAAGTGCAGGCTGCTTCTAGTCTACTATCTTGGCCCGCCCTCCCTGGGCCTTTCTTTGATGGAAGAATGTTATTACTAATTCACACATTTTACTAATTGTCCACTTAGATTTTTTTATGATTTAGTCTTGATATATTGTATGTGTCTATTAATTTATTCATTTCTTCTAGATTATCCAATTATTTTAGTATATAATTGTTCATCATAGCTTCTAATGATCCTTTGTAGTTTTATAATATCAGTTGATATGTTTCCTCTTTCATATCTGATCATATTTACTTATCTCTATTTTTTTCTCATCTAGGTAAAAGTTTGTCAATTTTGTTTAATCTTTCCAAAAAAACAACTCTTCATTTTGTTATTTTATATTACGTTTCTAGTTTCTATTGTATTTATTTCTGTTCTGTTCTTTCTTTCTTTCCTCTGCTAACTTGGGATTTAGTTCGTTCTTTTCCTAATTCCTTCATAACTTATATGTTAGGCATAACATTAGATTCTTCTTCTTTTTTGATTTAGGTGTTTATTGCTATGAAATCACTCTTAGGACTGCTTTTGCTGAATTCCATAAGTTTTGGTATGTTTTGTTATCATTTTTGTTTGTCTCAAGGATTTTTTTTCTTTTCCTTTTTTATTTCTTCTGTGACCCATTGGTTGTTCAGTAGCATGTTGTTCAATTTCCACATACAGGCACTCCCTGGGTTATGGGTGGGATACTCTCCTGAGAATATCTTGAAGTCAGATTTGTAGGTAACTCAGATCCCTGATGAATGGTGCATACACAGTAACAATAATAATGACATTATAATGGCTCATTTGTGGTAATAATACAGTTTAGTATAATAATAATCCCTGTGTATTATAATAATAGGTTACAGAAACTTGTGCTCTTTCTTCTAATTTTGCTCAAAAATTGTTTTCCAAATGTCATTTATTTTTTATGTGTATTTTCTTGGAGTTCTCAGAACCTCTTTCAGAGGATTATTCTGTATTCATTGTTATTGTACATATATAGATTTCTTCTCTGTCAATTATTGGAATTTTATTAGTTTCTTTGGTGGTGTCTTATTTCCCTGGTATTTCTTCATTTTAATACTCTTACATTGGCGCCAGTACATTTGAGGAGATGGCCACCTCGTCCAGCCTTTGTAGATGTTCTTTGGTAGTGATAGACCTTTACTATTTAGTCTAGCCTGGGATTCTGGGTGGGCCAGCTGGTAGCAACCACAGACAAGCAGATCTTGGTGTCAGGTTCTCTAGTTGGGCTGCATTACTTCCATTGCTCGTTTCTTTGAATGCTATTTCTAGCTGTGCTCTGTGCTCCAGTGAGACCACGGGCTGAGCCCTTGTATTAGATTGAGCTTCTAGCTGGGCTCTGCAATTGTCTCTGATCAGGGAGGGCTGCAGATTGACTCCTCTGGCCAGGTAGTACTATTGTTTGAAATCTGTAGTTGGGCAGGGCTGTGTGTGGGGTTCCCAAGCTGGTTGAAGTCTCTGGGAGTGCTGCTGGGCCATATGATATGGGCTAGGGCAGAACTTATGTTTGACATATATGCATAGACTTGGCATTCCCTCCTGGACTAGAGTAGGCTTGGGCAGAGAACCAAGGTTTGGCAGAGTCACCACTCAGCAACTGGAGTTGGGTGGAGCCATATACTCCCTCTGTGGGTACTTGCTGACTTGCAGTTGCCTCTGGCCTAGGCAAGACTTTATAAGAGCACCAGGGTTGTGTGGGAAAGCTGGCTAGGGACTTGAGCCTGGTAGACCTATGGACTGTGCTTGCTGCAGTGCAATGCTGTTGGCTTATCTCTCTGGTGTGACACTCCGTTGGCCAGAATGCAGAACAATGGTCAAGATCTGCCTGTTAATTGCTATGAGTCCTACCACCATTTTTTTTTTCTTCTTTTTTTTTTTTACTAACAGCCCCAGGTAGTATTGGTAGTGTTGCCTGACGGGTATTCCTAATATGGGATGAGATAGAATTGACTCTCCTGTGAAGGGTCTTAGAATGGTATGGAAGCTGAATGTTCACCCCCAACTCACTTTAGCCACTGTAGAAACTGTGGGTCCAGAGAAATCCTCTTTGTGTGGTGGTGTATAACGTGGGAGAGTGGTAGCACAATTGGAAAGAACTGTTCCTCTTACCCTTCAAATGTGGATTTTCTCAGTTCTTTGGTAAAAGTGGATGTATCCACTTCATTCTTGAGTTCTGGAAACTTCATAAAGATATTCTTACTTGTGTGTAATTGGTAGTTAGATTTCCATGGAAGGGAGTGAAGCTAGAGGACTTCTATTCTGTTATGTTGCTAATGTCACTTCTCATATGTTTTGATGTTACTAATTAGCATTTTTTTCATTTCAACTTGAAGAAACTCTTTAGCATTTCTTCTAAGGCAAGTCTAGTGGTGATAAGTTTTTCCTTCCTCATATCATTTATGTTGTTTTTCTTCCCGAAATTGACTTTGGTTTCTCTTTCCTCAGTCATTCTAAATGTTCATTTATGGGTTTTATTCTGCTACTCTTCTTTTCATGTTTGATGATTCTTGGATGACTGTTATTTTTTCAGAACAAAGAAAAAAACAATTGGTTCAATTTGCTAGAATGAAATTCCTCTGTTTTTGTCAGTTATTCCCATGAATGAAAGAAGAGGCCACATATTTTTATTATATTGGCAGGGAGGTAAAATTAATATGTTTTCTTTTAGGATATGAATAAGAAACTGGCAGACAAGCCACTACTCACCTTATGCTGAAACGAGAACAGCTTATGCTAGGGACAACTCAGTCCTTGGAAGCTGACCTAGTCCCTTTGACAAGCCACAGATTTCAAAAATTTATTTCTCTACTTTAGAAGGAAACTCTACAGTTATTCTGCTAACAATTAATTTGGTGACTAATGTTGCATTGACTTTGATGCTTCACTAGTTAACCATATATTTATTAACTTTCCTGTGTGTATATTTATTGACCAACACTATGCTAATAGCTCTGAAAACATATCAATAAAGAAATTGTATGTAAGCCCAGCCTTCATAGTGCTCAGCTCTGATAAAGTTCAGAAAAGTAAACAGATCATAGCAATAGAATGTGGTAAGTTATTCAGGCAATTAAGTATAAGATGCTATGGAAGCAATAGGAAGGTGTTTTAATGCCAGTTTGGGGGAAAGAGTCATAGTAGCTGAGACAAGATAATCAGGTATCAGCAGCTCAAAGTGGGTAGGTTGAGAGAAGAAAGGTAATATCTAACAGAAAAGAAACCACATACACACATATAAGGAACTTACCACAGTCTAGTCCGATTGGTAAGAGTAAGATTAAGGAGCAGTGTTGGCAGAACCCAGCCTGAGTGATTAAGAAGTGAGAACCTGAAGGCAGTGAGTGCAAGGCACTACATGATGAGTTTGGTTGAGACAGGAAGGACAGAGAACTATTGGAATTAGACAATAGCTCACAGTAAATGAATTCTGCTAATCCACCATAAAATTTTGTATTGTGGTTACTCACTTCACATTCAGGTTTCTGGAGTCACGCACATGAAGTTAAACATGAAGTTAAACAAATATCAAAATATGACCAGAAATCTCATAGTATATACCCTAACGAGAGAAAGAAAGATAGTCTTAAAATATCCTATTATTTAGTGAATTCAATTAGAGTTAGTAAAAGCCACTTTCTGCTTTATAAGCAGATATATTTTAGGGGAGAGCTCTGAGACAAATATCAAAGTGGGTAGCAGACCCTCTCCCAAGTGCCTATCTTTTTAGATGGAGAGATTTTGGAGATAGAGAGGGGGATAGAACACAACCCAAATTTTTGAATGTCAAGACTGATAATGCCACACATACAACATAAGGATATGAAAAATGTTATTACTCACCTAATAACGTTTTCCAGAGAGGGCACGAAAGGCTCTCAAGTAAATATGAGAATAGATTGAGAGAGCAATAAAGGTAACTGAAATTGGTTTTATTCTAGAGCGGGTCTGGAGTATGAGTTCCTTGGAAGGGGCCAAGGATTGCATGGTTTAAACTTTCTGTTTGTGCCCAAGGAAAGAGGTGCCTAGGCTTTCTTATGTCTAGAAATCTCCAACTGTGGGACAGAAGGGGATCAGAGAGTGGTGGGACCTTGAAATTCATCAACAGTCAACATCCAAAGTAAATTCAAACTCTATTCTGGAGAGCAATCTTTTTCCAAATGTGAGCAAAATGCTTTTTATAGTTCCGTGCCAATGTAAGCTACTAAAACACATTTCAAAATAAAATAAATTTTAACTTTGGTTTCTTCAACTATTTTCTGGGGGGAAAAGATTTCCTCGTTAGGAGCCACATTTCAAGTAAACAACCTAATCTAAGTGCATACAACTATTAACTTTTTAGATAGGTTAATTTCAGCTGAGAGAGAAGCTGTCTGCTGAGACTAACAGCCTGAGCTCTCCTCAGGATGTAACATTTGCAAAAACTCTTTGAAGCAGGTAAGGCAACAGACAGTCCAAAACAAATTATTGGCACTGGATTGCAGCTTTTCGATTTTCAGGACTAGGTCAAAACCAGGACCATGACTAGAAAGGGTAGAGTTTAACCAGAAATATAGCCACGTAAGAGTCTAAATTCAATGGTACAAAGACTAAAAGCAGGGCCATGGTGTAGAAGTGAATGGGAAATGGAGTTGACCTAGCTTTGAAAAGTCAAGGCAGTTTTGAAAATATTTCAAAGGCACCAGTGAAAGTCTTTGTGGAAAAGCCATCATATAATTGACATAATTATCATGTCCTAGCATCTGATTATTGATAAATTCATCATTCAGGGACTCACAACTAAAACATTTTTAACCCTTAACACTATTTTTCCTTATGGCAAACAATCTTAGAAGAACCAAAAAAACAGTTGCCCATATGATCACTAGATCTTTTACACAAGGATACACAGGCCCTTAAGTCACCAGAGGGAAGGGATCCTCCAGTGCTGTTAGTCTTCAACATGCCAGATTGGTTTAAACATTTTTTACATTGTTTATCCAGATGGAAGACATCAGAAGAGACAGAGTTAACATCATTCTGGAAAATTTGTCTGGCTTAAACATTTCTCTCTCATCTGATTTTTAAAAATATACCTCTTTCTTTCAGAACCTTCAAGGACTCTTTTGGTGAACAAATTTATAATAACTGAGTTATTCCATCAAGAGAGATTAAAGAGTGTTAATTCAGACCCGCCACTTATTGGTATGCACAAGTTAGTGTAGTCCCAGATGGTAAATGATTTAAATGCATGTTCATTCCTAAAGAGGAGGAGAAGCATCAGCCACACTCAGAATAGGAAGTAAGACTGACAAGATATCTCATTTTGGTTAATAGCATAAAAAAAAAATTGCTGCTAAGCTCACACACATTATTTGGAAAGTAGAAACAACTCAACATATTTTATTATGGATTAAATGATAAAAATACCTTAAAATTCAACCATATCTCTTAAAATTAGAAATTAAAATCATAAAATTTTCCAAAAAACATGGAAAACAAATTAATTTTCTGACCTTGAATTGGCTAATAAGAATTTGATACATATATTTCTGTTGGCAAGACAGCATGGCACTATTTTACACGACAGGTATTAATTTTAGCAGATTTGTTATATGCATATGCCAAAGGTCCTACGCTTGGGCTCCACATCTCACACTGCCACTTGCTAGCTATATGAAATTGTCAGTTTTATCTCTTTGTGCATCTCTTTCTTCATCAGTAAAATGGGCATGATACTGTGCTTATCTCATACAGTTGTCAAGGCAGCTAAATGTGTAATGCATGCTACATACAAGCAAAGTGTCTACTACACATTAACATTGAAATATTAGCTATTTTAAAAATCATATTTTCCCTTAACGTAAGAAGAGCCTTGTGATCAAAATACTGACTCTTTTTATTATAACATTTATCTTCATTGTTTCCCATGCATCAAATAAATGTCCTGAGCTTTGTATTAGTCTTTTTGTCTATTTATTAGTATTTTTAAGCTCATGGATGCTTCCCAAGGAAGTTGACCTTGTCATATAAAATTCAAAAGGAATACATAAGCTTCCTATTTGATAAAAATATAATACTAAAAAAGAAGCAATATAATCTGTAGCAAAGTGACAGATTTTCTTTCTGAGTCTAACGTTTATTTGGCACATGGAAAGTACTTAAAATAGTTGCTTATTATTATTTGATCATAGGTATTAATAATTTTCTTTATGACTATATGATTAATTTTTAACTACTTGACACATTGCAGTCTTGTATTGGCATGCTAAAGTCTATGATTCTATGTTTTGTTTCTTTCATTTTTCTCCTTTATTTCTAACATTTATTATGCACATGGTTTGATGCTCAATTTCTCCTTCAGAAAGTGTCATGACTAACAAATTTTCATGCTGAAACTTACCATATTAACAAAAAAGATCCCTGTATGTTCACATAATAGTTCACTCATTTGCTTCTACTTGTATATGCTAATGTTGCCATTTCTGGATTATTTTTAAATTAAAGGAATTCAATGATATAGATTTTATTATTCCTTTAATTTCCAGCCTGAAAGTTTTAACACTTGCATATTTATTTTCATTATTCATGTGTTCTGTATTTTTGTTAATTATTCATCTCTGTCATCTAGCTCAAATTTACTATATTATTTCTCATTTTTCTTTCTCAATTTTCATTTACTCATTTAATCTGAAAGTTGAGACCCATATTTACATTATTTTGTTTTAATACGTATTTTAAATTTTCATGTTGAAATGCATGTTTTATAATTAAACTAGCCATTTGTATACACACTGCTTGTATTGTTCATTTGTCAGTGTGTTTTTATCACAAACTCACCATTTGTGTTTGTTCCTAAAATATAAAAGTTAGCTAAGTCATGTAGAATTGTGGAAATAACTTTTAACTCCTTGAAATTCTCTATTCCTAGAATCATTAGGCCTTTAGTCATTTACTGATGCAAAAGTTAAGTTGAGAAGGAACTTCATTTTTGTTCAGTTACAGATTATTTGATATGTCTCTGACTCCATTTGGTGAAGAGGCTGAGTCCCAGGAGAGCTTCTGTTTCTTGCTTTGAGTTTGACCTCGGTTTTATTCCAGGAACAAAGCGTGGTTGTGTCTGGCCCCTTCCCTGGTGCTCTAACTTTCCATGTCATTAAAAACCATCTAGAAAAGCCCATTAACCTGCTTTTCTATGAGTTTTCCCACCTTTGTCCTTAGGTCTCTCAGCACACAGTTAGGTGACTGTAATGCATCTGCAGTACCAAAAGCAGTTTCAAGTGACCTATTTCCTGATTGACTTTTTGTCTACCCTGGATATTTTGCAACAGTGGATATGTAGACTTGCAGAAAACACCTTTTATGTCCTATGTCACAACGCCTCAAGTCACTAAAATTTCAGCACAACTGTGGTTCGGAGTTTTTAACACTCTGTCCCTCATTCCAGTTCAGGCACCTGCCACCCCCAACAGTGTTTCTTTACTTTTCTGTCTCAGGTTTTTCCCTAAAATTTATGGAAGGGCACTGACACTTCAAAACACAACATTAACACTCTTGGGGGAAAATTACCAACAAATGACAAAGGGAGGATAAATGCTCCAGAGTCCAGTCCCTTGCAGGGATGATTTTAATGGTCATTCTTCAAGGTTTTCTCACATTTTTTTTCCTTCTGTGCCTCGCTAAAGCCATTCTTTCCCTCCACTCTGTAGGATTTACTCTCAAATATATTACTAGTTCTCAGTTTTAAATGTTAGACACTGCTTAGGAGAGAACACAAGTTAAAACCAGGTCCTTTCAGTTTTCTATTTTAATCCGTACAACACCGTTCTATGTTCTCTTAGAGCAGAGTTTTGAGTTAAGCTTTCTTATCTTTCTTCATTATGATACTTAATGTACTCTACCTAGCAGAAATTCTTTGATGTTTCTGTCATGTAATAGAAATGAAGATGTGTTTTTGAAATCATTATAACTTTTTAATTTAATCATATTCAATATCAAGAATATAAGAGGTGGGAAATTCTGTTTCCACCCAAGATGGAGTAACAGATATCATATTTACCAAGCATGTTTAAATAACAAAGAAACTGAAAAAAATAAACGAATGTTTTTAGACATTTGATAACAGATAGGGCAGAGCAATGATCCCTGAGGCAAGGGAACCATAAAAGCCCCTATGATTGTCCTCAGCTAAATACTTGGAAAGAGATTTGACATGGGCAAAGCCAGTGGTATCCCTGAGTTGAGGAGATGGAGTTAGTTAAAGGAGTCCAGGACAACTACAATTCACAGGGCAGTGGACGAGAGAGAGGAGAGACGTGCATAGAAAGAAAGAGGGTACCACAGATCTTCAAATGGTCCTTTCCAGCAGTGTGACTATCAGTACGTGCATGTGAGAAAACTGACTGAGCTGTAGCAATATGCAAAGAGGAGAAATAAATACGATGATATTAGAAAGAAAGAAGTAAAACTGGTACTACTTAAAGATAACATGATTGTCTACATAGAGAATCTATAAAAAACATAATAAACTAAGCTAATAAGTGAGTTAAGCAAACTTATAGGAAACAAGGTCAACATACAAAAATCAATTATGTTTATAAATATGAGCAATGGACAATTGGAAATTAAAAGGTTAAAAATAAAGACCATTTGCAACAGCTCAAAGAAACATGAAATGCTGGGTAAACATCAATGAAATATGAGTCAGAACTATATACTGACACTATAAAACACTGATGAAAGAAACCAAAGGAGACCTAAAGAAATGGAGAGATGTGTCATGATTATGGATTGGAAGACTCACTATACAAAGTTGTAAGTTCTTCAAAGAATGGTATGTGATGTCAATGCAAATGAAAATCACAGCACAAGTTTGGTACAAATTAACAAGTTGATTCTATAATTTACATGAAAAGGTAAAAGAACTAGACAAGTCAAAATAATTTGGAGAAAGAACAAAGTTGTAAAGCTTGCACTATAAATTCACAGCCAAGATAGCATGGTATTGGCAAGCAGATAAACATATTAATCAATGAAACAGAATAAAAAGTCCAAAATAGACCCATGTATATAAGGGCAATTAATTTCTGATGAAGGTACAAAGGAAATTCAATGGAAAGAGAGTTGTTTTTCAACAAATTGTTTTTGCATAACTAGAATTCCATATTAAAAAGTGTCCTGGGCACTATACATTGTGTGTCCTTATTATCCCATTTAGTATGGCTGATTTTCACAACTTCTTAACCTGTATTATAAGAACAGATTATAGTTTTATAAATTCAATTTTTTATTTTTAATAATTTATACATAACCAGTGGAGACAGACCGAGCATACAAAGTCAATTTGAAGAAATTAATGGTACTCAAAATGCCCTTGAGACTTTTCTCATGACATCCCGTCTTTTTAAACTGTTTCTTCTTGGAATTCAGCCAGTGCAATTCATTCCAATTGTTCAAATTCTGAAGAAATAAATCTTATAAATTAATACAAACACATTTTTCCTCCCACACACTACACCACATATGTTTTATTGGAAGTTGTACAAACAGGGGTCATTGCACTAGAAAAAATGATTTTGCACCCCACTTGCTGTTTTCAGATTTTCCTAATTTATTCCAGAGAAAGAGCAAGCAATTTTCACCATCTTTCTAGGAAATATTATAATTCTACTTATTATTCAATAATTTCATGCTATATGTGGCCTTTTAAACACATATATTTCCAAGTAATAGTTAAGTGTTTGAGTCATATTACCTTGGCTGAGATATGGTGAGGCCAGAAGCAAGTCAAGAGAGACAGAGTTTTACAGTTTTATTATACTTACAGCTCCTTGGGGAGAATACAGCACCCACACAGGGCCACTCGGGAAACACCAGTGTTCCTCAGGAGACAGAAGGAGAGAGTAGAAGATTAATTTCTGTATTTTCAGCATCTTGCCTTTTGATTTGCTTAATAATCTTTATATTATAATGTTGGTGTTCTAGGAGTGACAACAGACATGAGTAAAACTCTATGTATTTTTGTGTTCACGTTTTAAAATTAATGTCTGCATGCAAACAAAATACTCTAAGTGAATAGATAATATTAAAACGTACAATATTCAAGACTATCATCTTGTCTGAAAAAAAACTTCATAATAGAGCTCATCAAAATGCATGCTGGTTGGTGTCTTAAAAATCGGTAATCTAAATGTAACAGAATCTTTAAAAAGTAACCCAAAAAGCTTTACCAATATAAATATTTGGCTTATAGATTTTTAAATGAAAAATTAAACACTTTCAACTCAATTTTTATAAATAAAAACTTAAATCTTATCCAACATAATAATAAGAATAAAAGATAATATAATATGGGCAATATCTGTATTTATTAATATTATGTATTAAAAATACACGCTTGAAGCTCTGACTCGGGTGGGGCAAAGGCAATATATGTAACCTAAACATTTGTACCCCCGTAATATGCTGAAGTAAAAATAATTAAAAAATAAAAAAATACATGATTAGCATATTTATCATGGAAGGTAAAATACCTAAGAATTTTGTGCAGTTTTTACAGGTGAGTTTGGGAAGAAATAGAATTGTTTTTGTTGATTATCTAGATTTATCCAGGAACTGAATTAACTGTACATTTTGTTTTCCATAGTATTCATTTTTTTAGTATACAAAAATAATTTAGTCAAAATTTCCAAAAAAGCTGAATAAAATATGATTAAAGCAGAGGGAAACCAAGAAAAGACAAAGTTAGTGTCTGCATATCCCTTTCTCCCCTCTTCCCATTTATATACAGGTATGCTCCAACTACTCTTGCAGGTCACCTTTACAGATCACTGTTTGACAAGCCAGTTTTTCTGCACACCCTTCCTGACTTTACACAACTTCCACATTACTAGCTCATCCTCTTCTACACACAGTGTTTCTATACACATGCACTTTTATTTAATGTATGGACAGTGCCTTATGAGACCATCTGCCTCAAAATATCTGATCCACAGGTTTGGTGTCACTCCATTCATTTGACTCAAAGCGCCTTTAAAAATGAAATCTGTAGTCCCAGCTACCAGGGAGGCTGAGGCAGAGGATTGCTTGAGCCCAGGAGGTCAAAGCTGCAGGGAATTATGATCACATCACTGTACTCCAGTCTGGGTGACAGAGTGAGACTCTGCCTCCAAAAAAAAAAAAAAATGGAAAAAATAAAACTGAAATCTATTACCTGGAAAAGGTAACTTCTTCAAGTGCAATCAAAGTCATAAGATTGATAGGAAATCAGCTTTGGGATTGCACAAAGGACAGACAATATTCAAGATGGATGAAGATGGGATAAAAGAAGAATTGGAGAAAAAAGATGGAAAATTTTAGAAGAAAGTGTGATGTTATCTTGGGGATTATTTAAAGGGTAAGAATGAACTGGGTGAACCTTCAGTAAATAAAAATGAGTGAAGAAACTTCACATTCTTCAGAATGTTCCATGTATCTTGTTTCTGTGACTGGATCAGAAATTTCTCAAAGTCTACACTGACAGTACATGGTGGCAAGTGCATTACTAGTAACAGAAAGTAACCTCTCAAATTTGCACAATCATGGGATGCAGAAATAGACAGTGCCATCCTAACATATGAAACTAGAACCGTGAAGGTAAAATAAAATCCCAACCTAAACTGACATCAAGTGTCTCAGCCACTCTGCATTTAAAGATTAAACAATATGTGGTGAGAAAGCAGCCTATAGTTAACCCCAGAACTGTATTATAATTTTACCTGAATTCTTCTTGCAATGCACTATGTAAATGCCTTAGGTTAATTATATTTAACTTTAATAGAGAATATAATAATGGATAGGATGATCAGATAAATGACTAAGATCTCAATAAACAACAGACAGAGAGAAACTGAAGGCAACATTCTAGCACTAAATGAAATGTTTATTGGTATTCAAGGATGAAGGATATGCGAGAAATCATATAAAAAGCCTTCCAAAATTCAAAACTAGAGAAGCATCTGGGAGCAGCCTTGCCTGTCGAGTGGCAGTGTGGTTTGCAGGCAAGCAGGAGGGCCAGCTGGACATGTCACAGGTCTCAGCAGAAACATTTGGGGGCTGTGCCATAGCAGCAAACACTAACTAACAACAGGATTTTCCGCATGTCCCGACCCTCTCTATATATTTAAAAAGACATGGGCAACAAAACCACCTAAAAGTTCATATTATAGTAAATGGGAATAGAATTTGCAATTTTATACATTTCATTGAGTTATAAATTATTTTGTTCTTTTACTATGCCCTGTTCTACTAAAAAAAAATTATATTTTAGAGAAAGAACAAAATTGGGTTGTTATAATAAATGTGTACCAGTACAATACTTACAAGCACATAAAATTACAAATAAGGTGCTCTTTTTCAGCTAGGGATCTGGAAACACAGCTAATACATCTCCAACCCACAGTTCTGTTGAGCTCATCATTTATTTGAACTTCTGTACCTTCACCTCATGAATCCCGAAATTCTCAAACGTATGCTCACGTGTTCTTCTAAGCAAGATTGCTGCCTACACGGGTTCCTTCTTCCAAGATCCTCCTAAGAAGATTCATTTCGGCCTGGAGTCATTGGAAGTGCCTTGCTTGGGTACAACAATTCTATCAGATTCTGCCTCTAGACCTTCTCATTCCACAGGCAACGAAGCACATTCTGGAGGACAAATGTGAACAGATGCCATTCCACTCCCTTTCCTCCTCCGTAGGATGGCACACCTGAACTGGAATGTTTCATTTATTATAATCCAATCTTTAAGTAATTTATGAATTTATTAAGAATTTCTATTATTCCCATGGCAATAAAAGAAAGATAAAATCTAAACATAAATCATATTTAAACACTGATTAAATGAATACATATAATTTTGAATAGTCTAAATTGGAATTCCTATCCTTTATTCCATAAACTGCAGTATTACTCTCTTTTATTTAGTGTACTGTAAAACCATTTCTCTCCCCAGGGCTCTCTATGCTTTTGCTAAGTAACTTGCTCTTTCTCTCTCATTTGGGATCTTATTCTTTCTCCCGATAAGTTGTTTTCTTTGCAGAAGCTTCTGCCCATACATATCTTTGTCATTCCTGACCTTAGAAATGGGCCCAGAGTTTCTCAAGTGATTTGTGTGAGATCTGGAAAGAGCAAGATGTGTTTCAACACATAGTTCAAGTATCCTGAAGTACTCTCCCTCTCTCTCTCTCCCTCTCTCTCTCTCCCTCTCTCTCTCTCCCTCTCTCTCTCCCTCTCTCTCTCCCTCTCTCTCATATATACACACACACACACACACACACACACACACACACACACACACACGCACTTACCCTACCCAACAAAAGCTTAGTTTCTATCATTTTAAATGCCTTATATGGCAAATACGCTGTAGTCTTGTACTGATCTGTTTAAAGGACAGGTGAGTAGAAATATATTTCTGTTTTCTATGAATCTGCATAGAGGGAAACAATAAGCAGATTAAATAGGGAGAAAAAAAGAAAAGAAAAGGCTAAACTGACTAAACTCCTATACTCTTAGCAGCTAGGCAAGGGTTGAGGAGACCTTGTTTCCCATTAGAGATACCGTTAAGGAGTGTATGTTTTTAATCCAGGAGAATTGCATTGACAAAGTAACCAGCCTAAATATCATTTACATTTTACAGGACAATTCCACAGTTGGACACTCCCTTTTTTTAATATTCTTGCTTTTTATGCTGAAAGAAACCATGCCACTTTATCCCCCATATCCTTTGTCCTTTCAAATCTTCAAAGATATATAAAGTTAACATATATAAAATTAAGAGAAAAGATACAAAATTTGACAGACCAAACATTTAACACAATAGAAAATCAATAAGAGCTGTGATTTCTGCTAGTTGTACATACTTATTTTCCAACTATGTTGTGGAAAAAATACTACTTGCTCCATGTTGCACACATTTGTCCTTATTTAGCCTATATTAAGTTGTTTTATTAAAAATGCGCTGTTTTCTTTCAAAGTGCTTATTTTTATTTCCTTGCTATACTATACACATGAACACACACATTTATCATAGGTATCTTCATACATTATATATACATATGTGTTGTCTGCGTAAAAATCATTTCAGTTTACAAAAACAGTATCTTCAACCTATCATTTTCTAATTTGTGGTTCAGAACAGTCATGTGAGTCAGACATTATTCTCTCAAAATTGAAGAAACTAAAACTCTGGGAGGTTAAATCTGCTTGCTCAAATTCAAACCAATCCAGACAACTTGCAAATGCCAGCCTCTGAACTTAAACCTAGTCTTTTAAAAGCAAATCTTTCATCTCTTGTACTAAAAAGCAGCACATTCATCGCTTAAATTGCTTAAAGTCTTTTCAGGTCAGTTTTTCCCTGGATAAAACGTGAATAAATTAAATCTTTTCTGATCCTTGAATGTGTAGCTGCTTATGCTACCTATGGGTTGTGCTTACATGGATTAAATTTGTGTTTTTTTAATCTCTTGTAGCAGTTATGTACTAGCTATGTCACAGCATAGTCTAAGATAGAAATTTAACCAGGTCTTATTCAAAGATAGCTTTCTTTAGAAGGGTTAATCTCTTTAGAATTCCTCCACATAGGCTCTGTTAGTAAGGCACTCAAATGAATAACTAGGCAGTAAAAAAGATGGGAATAGCATGATGTATTTTATTTCAAGGTTTCAAAAAGTTAAGAAACTTCTCTAAAGGATAATTGGTCACCAGAGACTTCAGTAGTCAAGTAACCTAGTCAATTAACCTAAGAGATAACTGGACTTATAAACTAAGATATCTAATTTATAAGAACTTTAACTCTTTGGGTTGTGGATAAATGGAACATGAAGCCTTGACTATTGAGTATAACACTAGAAATTGATTTTGTTTTCCCTGGGGAAAGCACTACAGAAACGATTCTGTCTAGCAACATTATTTGTTTCATGCTCTAGGCTCTGACCTTAGGGACAGAAATTTTTTAATCATTGTAGTTGTTTTTGTTTGTTCTTTGTCTTGGTTTTGTAAATCTCACGTGCAGAGCACAGAGATAATCAAATTCCAAAGCTAATGCACACATACATGATCGTCAGAATCCACGTTGGCCTCTTCTCTTACTTCATTTAATTACCACTGTGTATCCCTATTTTTTACTCCCATTTGAATAAATGCATGTTAATTCAAGAAAATATTATTATATTGTTGATTTTATCCACTTTTTTTTTTGCTTAATTTCAGCTGAAACTATGCATTTTAAGATCCATTCCTGTCGTTTTATGTATATATAAAACATTGCTTCTAACTGCTTTGTATTATTTCATTAGGTAGAACGACCATTTTTCACTTGTCCATCACCTGTCAAGGACTCAAACATTCCCTAAGCAATGACTACTGCAGTGGGCCTGCCTTCTGCCATAGATTTTTACGGTAAAGAGAGGACACAATAAACCCAAATGGATTAAAACCTTTTGAAATATATACACAAAGGATAGGTAAGATCAGCATGATGCCAGTTATTTGTGACCCACAGATGTCACTGAAGTGGAGGGGCCAGATGACAGATAACACAAACAGTAGGTCACTCTGTCATGGAGGCTCAATTCTAGCTGACGGTTAGGTGACTTTATGGTTTGCAGGTGCTTCTAGAGACAGTGGCAAAGCGGCAAACCCTGTGCCTCACCAGAACCAGGAAGGTGGATAAGAAACTGAGTCTCTTATAAAAGAAGGTATGTCTCTGGTGACATAGAGAGGTGGATAAGAAAGGGTCTTGGTGGCAAATCCTCACAACACTGCCCATCTTTCCATGTTCTGGGGAGACCAAAGGGCAATCGGTTAAGGTGCATGTCAGACCATGGGTGAGCCTTATCAACACGAGCGATGTGGAGACCTGCGGGCTCCACAGGATAACATGGCAGAGTTACTTGCCTGCACCACTCCAATGATAGATACCAAGCTTGCCGGCAGCTCTCCACCTTCTTGCTCATGTCCCTTCTCATTGCTGTGTGAGATTCTCCTTGGGAAAAAGCAAAAATTATATATATATGTATGTGTGTATTAGTGTATTTTATATATACACACACACACACATTAATCTGACTGAGTTATATTGCGCTGCTGCAGAATTGCTGTAGCAATTTATACACTCAGCATCAGCGTATAGAAGTTTTACATCTCTGCCACACTCCCAGCAACACTTAGTATTATGTAGATTTCTAATTTTTACCAATCTAACAGAGGTAAAGTGATAATTTGCACATCATTAATTATTAATGAGTTTGTGTCATATGTTTGCTACCCTGTTTGTCCCTAAGAGCCCCGTTTTACCCCACTGAGTTCTTTATCATTCCCTGTGTCCGTATCACACATTATTTTCTGCGGCTTTGTTTTGTCTTCCAATAGTGTTTCCTTCTTTCTCTTCGTTTGTAAGGTTTAATTCTCTCTTGAAAAACAGCTTCATCAGGTTCTACCTCTACCCCTTACTCTGCAGACACTGAAAACCAGTTCCAGAGACAAATGGGACAGGTGTCAGAGTCAAGTATCCAGCTTCTTAACTCAACATCTTCACAAGGCTTAACACTTAGCATCACAAAAATGCCAAGTCTATCATGACACTGCTAGTATTCCCCATCACAAACATGGTCAGCCTTCATCCCTGTATCAGTAAATGAAAATTCAATCTTTACAGTTTCTGAGGGAAAACTTTCAAGTTATCCTTGTTTTCCCTTTTCATTCACAGCGTGTTACTGTTTCATCAGCAATTCCACTAGTTCTATGCTTTCTCGGGTATATGACCAATTCTTAACAATTCATCTGGCCCTTGTTCAGTGGATCTCTTAACATGTTAACTTTATTTATGACATCTCACACATAATTTTTCTAAAAACTTATTTTAGCTTTGTTTATTTTTTGTTCTTTAATTCATCACTGTTCTATACTAAATAGAAGATAATCCATTATACTTAATGGAGAAAGTTTAAATGTGTTCCCTTTAAAATCAGGAAGAAGGCAAGGATTTCAACTATTACCAAAACTATTTAATACTTTATTTGTGGTTTTGATCAATGCTATGAGTAAATGAAACAATAATAATAATAGTAACACTAAGAATGGCTGTAAATCATGAAATGAAAAAATGCATTATTATTTGTAGATATTATCATCTAATTAGGAAAAACAGCAGAATCTATAAACTAATTAATAGCAGTAATTCAAAAAGGAGGTCCTGGCTGAAGATTTAAATTAGGGAGTTTTTTTTATTATTATTAAAGTTACCTCATTCATAAAACTGGATATTCACTGAAGGAAAAGATACAAATATAAAAGAAGAAATCCAAGACTGAACTCTAAGGCACTCAAACATTTAGAAGTTGAGAACATTGTAAAGAACCATGAAGGGCATCTAAGAGCAAGTATGGAGAAATTTAAGAGAAAATCACTTGAATGTGGTTCTAGACACAGGAAAAAATTAAGTATTTCAAGGAGAAAGGAATGATTGCATAGTCATAGGTTACTGCTAAGTCAGAGAAAATGAAGACTAAAGATTGACATTAGATTTGCCACCTTTGACAACATTGGTGACCTTAACAATAGCTATTTCTGTTTTTGCTGATAGTGAAAGAAAAACCATATTGGAGTAATTATGAGGGATAGAAGAATTACAGACCCGAGTATAAACTCAACTGCTTTGGTAAGTTTGGTTTGTTTTTAGAATGTTTGTTTTAGAATGAGATAAAAGGCAGCTTTTCTCATTTATATGCTGATGAGAATAACACAGTACATAAGAAAAGAAAATTTTGATATGCAAGAGATAGTAAGGACTACTGGGGCTATGTCCTTTTGCAGATTGGTTTCTGCACTGAAACATGGATTCTCATACAGGAAGCTTATTGGGAAGTGCTCTCAGGCTTAAGTCCTGTGGGCTGGGCAGCTTCCATGGGTGTGTAATTTGTGCTATGGGCCCCATGTTTAGAAGGGCCTCACTCTTGATTTGATGCTCTGTTATTGCTATGTTGAAATATTTAATCATTTTTGAACAATGAGCACCCCAGCTTCAATTCACTGGGACCTGTATCTAGGTAGTCAGTCCTATCTATGGAAGAGCAAGAGATATAGGATTGATCCAAGGTCAAGCAAACAAGGAACTCTGAATTTATGGTACCCTTTCACAATTGTCTTGAAGTGGAGTAGGGGAGCCAAATTTTTGGCTTAATCCCCTCTGTTGGCCATTATTTGGAAGCTGTCTGCCCTGGAAAGAGTACACAGTATTGGGCAAGACAGCTCTATCTAGAAGAGGGCAGAGACACAGATTTGAGATGTCAGCCATCAACACTATCAGCAACTGGGGAAAGAGTGCTTCAGCCCTGGAGGCCAGGGCAGCAATCAGTGATACGTGCTACAGTTCTTGACTAGGAAAGGTTGGGGAATATAGAGTACATGGTCATGGCTTTGATTACTAGTACAGAGAGTGCCTTATTGTAACAGGAGAGAAGTCAATGTTATATGCCAGCAGATGGGTAGAACTGGAGAAGGAAGTTTGTAGAAGATTGTCTTTTTTTTTCCCTGATGATTTCAATATATTCAGTAAAATAGCAAGCAAGGTTTTCATCGGCTGACAGTAAGAAAGTGGGTTGGATTTAGGGTTCAGGAGTGAACAGAGATAAGAACATATAAGAGGTATAGTGGATTAATCTTGAAAGTACAGGCAGTTCCTGGGTTATGAATGACCCAACGTATGAAAGGGCTCCCTAGGGCTCCCCATAAGAATAATTTATAATGAAATGATTAAATTAATAATTTTGAATCTAGTTTCTTCTGTGCACGTAAACAAACTCACATGGCATAAACAGTTCATCAGAATAGCATGTTTACGCTAGCAGATAGTCTCATTGTTCACAGGATTGCTTACGCATAGCATCACTTTCATCTTAACTTTTTTATTTGATTTTGTGAATCTGTTTACTCTTATGTCCGTGCCTCCAAAGTGAAAGTCCACTGGAAGTCTGAGTGAGCCTGCAGAGAACAGAATGGTGATTATGATAGAAATGAAAGTAGAAATAATTAAGTGTTCAGACAAAAGCCAGACGCCATCATTCATTGGGAAAGCAGTAGGCTTCAGTTGCTCAACTATGGGAAAAATTACAAAGGATAAAGTGAGAATAATGGAACATGTGACAGGCAGTGCTCCAGTGAAAGTGCCAATTTTTACTTAGCAGCATAGTGGATTAATTATTGAAATGGAAAGGTTATTATTGATCTGGTTAGAAGATCAAAATAAGCATAACATTCCTATTAGCCTAGCATTGATGCAACATTAGATGAATGCTGAAGTTTAACATTCTTTTTTGAAATTTCTCCTACCTATACATTTTGCCTGGGTTTGTTTTTATGTTCTGTTTGTTTGAATTAAAAGAAAGAGCACAATAGTTTCTATAACTTATTATTACAGTACATGGGTATTATCATTATGACTATAGTATTACACTATATCATTATTATGACATATGAGCCATTATGGTATTACTATTATTATTATCACATGTGCACTGTTCATCAGGGATCCAAGTTACATAAAAATCCAACCTAAAATGTTCTCAGGAATGTTATCTTGTCTGTAACCTGGGAAACACCTGTACAATACTATTCTAACAGAATTTATAAAAACTGGGGGTAAATTGTTTTGTGGGAAGGGAGTGCAAAGAAAACAACAACAAAACAAAAACTCTAAGAAAATTTAATTGAGCTTAAGCAATGCATGGGTTTTCAACTAAAGAAAGTCTGCTGAATTATAAAAATAATATATAACAAAAAACTCCCACTAGACACATGTTTGTGAAATTTCCATGCCTCAGGAATAAGATAAAATCATAAAAGCATGGAGGGAGAAAGAAATAAAAAAGAGCACCAACAAAAGGACTGAAACAGAGGGAATGTAACTTTCCAATTAGCATCATGAAACTCAGCAAGATGTTGGACCAATGCTTTAAATATCTAAGGAGACATTTTTGAATTGCATATTTAGAGATATTTTTAATCAGTGAAAGTTAAATAAATGCACTTTCAAAATATTTAATTGCTGAAAGATTTCCTCCCATAAAATTTGCTATGGCAACGTCTTAAGAAAAACCTGCAGTGAAACAAGGGATAACTCTAGGAATATAGAAACCACGACGTTTGGAAAACAGAGATTCTAAACCAGATTACATCTCAGGATGACAGTGGAAAAAGAGGCTCAGAAAACAACAATTTGGGAGCAGGAGTTCAAGGAATTCTAGGAGAAATACACTTTGAGAAAGAAGCTTTAAGTGATTTCTATTATTGATGGTATCATTGGATGCCTTAACAGTTATGAGTAGTGTGAATATTTACTATTCTTTTATTGATAACGAAAAGGAAAAATAATTGTAAAACCTGAAGGAAAAAAATCTACAAAAATCACGTTTCAAATATGAGACAAATTATTTTGAGAAACAATTTGAGCAGTTGATGATCAAGTGAATCCATGTGACTTTGATGATAAGAACAATCTCCACAAAAAGACACAGAAATTTTGGTATTTCATGTACAGAAAAAGCAGAGAAGGAAATGTAATCTTATAACATACAGCAAACATGAATATTTAAAATTACATAATTTAAATTCTTCTTAAATATTTCAATTTTTAGAACCAATGACAAAAATTTAAAATGTAACTAAAATTGCCAAAAAGAATATCAACCTAATACATCTTGATAATGTAAAGTAATGAGGTAGCTGAAAAAATCAGTAGGCACAAAGAAAGCAGAGGTGGAAGAGGGAATTGGGATATGAATACTTACACAGTGGTGAGTTAGAAGATAGAGAAAGGGAAGGGGCAATTCACCAAAAAAAATGACATAAACAACTATATGGATGGCAAATTGCATGTGGAGACATTTTAAGGAAGATAATTCTTACCTAGATTTGGAAAAATCAATGAATAAATGTAAAAATGGATTATTTAGAATTATCTCAGTGATAGGAGGTAACAACCCAATCTGAATAGTGATAATTTCAAGCACAGTGAGGAGGGTAGCTCTTCATTATTATGGATATTTATAACATTTGCCTATACTACTTTGATAAAATAATTTGTAATTAATTAAGAAAGAGGAGAGTAAGCAAATACATAACAGAAAATATCAAGAAATCATACACAAGGACTATCCATACATGGCTGTATACTTTCTGGACAGACCCTGTATTCTTTTTTTTTTTTTTTTTTTTGAGAATATTACAGGGGTCAAGTGCCTTGGTTAAATAAATTGCCTTGCCCCATTAGAGTCACAGCTACAAGCATGCCCATCCCCCAGACAGCATGCACTGCACCTGTTAGGTGTGAATTTACCCATCCTCTCCTCTCCCCTCCCACCTGCCCACCAGATGAATGTTACTTCCATATGTTCATATGTGTTGATTGATTAGTACCAATTTAATGGTCAGTACATGTGGTGTTTGTTTTTCAATTCGTGTGATACTTCACTTAGAAGAATGGGCTCCAGCTCCATCCAGGATAATGCAAGAGGTATTAGTTCACCATTTTTTTTGTGGCTAACTAGTACTCCATGGTACACATATACCAGATTGTTTTAATCCACTCATGTATTGATGGGCACTTAGGTTGTTTCCACATCTTTGCAATTGTGAATTGTGCTGCTAAGAACATTTGCAGTCCTCTAATTCTGATGTGGGAGGATTGCTTTGATGTTTTCCTGATTAAAAAAGCAAGTTTTAGAAAATTGTGTATAATATCAACTCATTTTTTAAAACTATCAGCATATATAGTGTAACTATGCATAAATAAAATTCTGGGAAACATACTCAATAAAATGAATGGCAATTACTAACAGGAAGTGGAAATAGAAAAGTGCTATGGGCCATAGGAAACCAATATAATCATATGAGGCAGAAACTTGAAGAAAATATTTTGCAAGAAAATTTTATAACATTTGAATTTAAAGTTACAAAAATTTTAAATAAGATAATTTAAAAAAATGTCCCAAATAATTTTAAATACCTCTGTTGTCATAAACTTTGCATGTATAATTTGGGTAGGCTTCTGTACTAATGGAATAATGAGGTCTCTAAGGAAAATAAAACAGCAAGATACAAAAATGTCTGAGAAAAATAGTCCGCATCATTAATTTTATGTTCTAAGAGTTTTCTTTTCCCCAAATAGTCATTAGAATTTTGAAGTGTTTTAAATAATTAAATTAATTTGGAGCCAGGTGCAGTGGCTCATGCCTATAATCCTAGTGCTTTGGGAGGCTGAGGTGGAAAGATGTCATGAGCCCAGGAGTCCAGCCTGTGCAACATAGCAAGACCTCATCTCTACAGAAAAATAAAAAATCAGCCGGGCATGGTGGTGCATGCCTGTAGTCCCAGCTACTTGCAAGGTTGAGGCAGGAGGATCATTCTAGCCCAGAAGTTCAAGGCTGCAGTGAGCTATGACTGCCAGTGCACTCCAGCCTGGGCGACAGAGTGAAACCATATGTCTAAAAAAAAAAAAAAAAATTAATTGAGAGATAAATATGTATAGCTATTACTATGTTAAACAAATGATGTTTATCAGGTACAAGTTTCTCACTGTTCATTTAGATTTTTCTTTGCAGTAAATGTTTTCCTGCCCATTAAATGAAATGGAGAGCATGAATCATTAATTTTCTGATCTCTCTTAGGCAGTATATTAGTTGTGTTGGGTTGCCATGACAAAATACCACAGAGTGGGTGGTTTAAACAATGCAAATTTATTCTCTCTCAGTTCTGGAGGTTGCAAGTCCAAGATTAAGGTGCTGGCAAATTAAGAGACTGGTGATGGCCCAGTCTGGGTTGTAGACAGCTACCTTCTCCCTATGGCCTTTCCTCTGTGCCGTATCCCCTGCTATCTCTTCCTCTTCTCACAAGGACAACAGTCCTATTGTATTAGGGCCCTGCCCTCACAACCTCATTTAACTTTAACTCATCTCCTTAAAGGCCGCATATCCAAATATAGTCAATTGGGGGTTTGAACTTCACCATATGAATTTTGTGGGCACACAATTCAATCCAGAACAGGGAGTCAAGAGTCTGCCAGTCACTTTGATGACAACAAAGTCTCACGTGAATAGTTAAATGTTGATAAAATCTCAGGTCAGTGATTAAAACGTCAGGTCAGTTCCAAGTGTAGTAGCTCATTTAAAGTTAAATCTTCTCCCCTCTCACAGCAGATTCTGCTTCAGCTGCTCCCTAGTAATGGGAAAGGGGTATCTTCCCTTGTTTATTTTATTTAACCACTCAGATCTACTCCTTCTTTCCCTTGCATGAGTTGGTTTTTGTCCTCTGGATTGCAGTGGGGGAATGAAAGAGATTTAAGGAACAGAAAAGTCCTTACTGATACTTTCTGAGTTGATATTAGCTATTCTTTACCTTAGTAGGAATTTGCAGGCAATATTTTCATAGACTTCTTTTGTGGTTGATTAAGGAGTTATCCTCCACTCATTTGACACATTTTTTTGAGATTCCATGCTGTAGTACATTTCAGTATACAGCCCTTTCCATTGCTGAATAGTAATCCATTGAACAAGTACAGCACATTTTTGGTTTATCCATCAACCAGTTGATAGACATTTGGATTGTTTCTACCTTTTGACCCTTATGATTGAAGCTTCTATAAATATTCATGTATATTTATTTGTGTGTACATGTTTTTTTGTCTTCTTGAAGGGATCCCAAAAAGTGGAATTGCCAGACCATGTGTTAAATTTATGTTTAACTTTTTAAGAAACTGACAAACTCTTTTCCAAAGTTCTGTACCATTTTATGGTCTTTCCAGAAATGTATGTTTCGATTTCTCCACATCATTATCAGCACTTGTTATTGCCTGTTATTTTAAGTATAGCCATTCTGGTGGGTGTTAAGTGATATCTCATTGTGCCTTTAATTGGCATTTTCCTAATGACTAATGATATTGAGCATCTGCTCATGTGCTTATTGACCATTTGAATATTTTCCTCAGTGATATGTCTACACAGATGTTTTGCCAATTCTTTAATTAGCTTGTTAGTCTTCTTATTATCGAGTTGTTAGAGTTCTATATATATTGTTGATACAAGTCCTTTAGCAAACAGATGATTTGAAAATATTTTCTCCCAGTCTCTGGCTTGTAGTTTTGTTTTTTTAATGGTGTCTTTTGAAGTACAAAAGATTTTAATTTAAAGGTATTAATAGTATAATTTAATCTTCTTTCTTTTTTTTTTTTCTAGATTGGGCTTTGGTGTTGTATTTAAGAACTCTTAGTGACCTAAGGTCCAATGACTTCTTCCATGTTTTCTTATACAATTTTTATAGTTATAGGTCTTATATTTAATTCTATGATCCATTGTTTTGAGTTAATTTTTATGTGTGGTATGAAGTAAAGGTATAAGTTCATTTTTGTGTGTGAAGGATATTTAATTATCTCAGCATTATTTGTAAAAACTAAACAACGGAAAAAAAAAAAAACCAAACTATCCTTTCTCCAGATTGTTTAGGCACCATTGCCAAAAATCAATTTTATATAAATATAATAAACGATTTCTTTTTTTTTTTTTTTTTTTGAGACAGAGTCTCACTTTGTTGCCCGGGCTAGAGTGAGTGCCGTGACATCAGCCTAGCTCACAGCAACCTCAGACTCCTGGGCTTAAGCGATCCTACTGCCTCAGCCTCCCGAGTAGCTGGGACTACAGGCATGAGCCACCATGCCCGGCTAATTTTTTTGTATATATATTTTTAGTTGGCCAGATAATTTCTTTCTATTTTTGGTAGAGACGGGGGTCTCACTCTTGCTCAGGCTGGTCTCGAACTCCTGACCTCGAGCGATCCACCCGCCTCGGCCTCCCAGAGCTAGGATTACAGGCGTGAGCCACCGCGCCCGGCCAATAAACGATTTCTTAAGTGTTCATTTTGTTCCATTGAGCTATGTGCCTATCCTGTGGCAATACTATATTATCTTCTTAATGTAGCTACATAATAAATCTTGAAATTGGGTAGCAAATTTCTATAACTTTGTTCTTTTCACAATAATTTGGGGAGTTCTATGTCATTTGCATTGCTATATATTTCAGGAAGAGCTTGACAACTTCTACAAAAATTCTGCCAGAATATTGATAGAGAATGTGTTGAATTTGTAAATCAATTTGAGGATTGCCATATTGACAGTAATGATTTTCCTAATCCATAAACATAGATTTCTTCTGAAACCTTGCTATCCTCATTTAGTAGATGTATGTGCATTTGTCAGTGTCTGCACGTGTGCTTGTTTATTCCTTTGGAATTTTCTAACAACCAGATTGGGTAATATACAAAGAAAATTTATTCCACCTTCCCAAGTGCTATACCATTTTACAAGGTACCATTTTACAACTGTGCCAAGTTCTGAATAACTGTATGTCTTATTTATTTATTTTATTTTCCTAGAACCGGCAATAAAAAGTTGAATAAAAATAACAAATCATACCTTATTTCCACTCTTAAGGAGAAGCATTCAGTCTTTCACCATTAAGTATCATGTTAGTTGAGGGGTTTTGTAAATGTTCTTTATCAAGTGTTATATACATATTTATGTTTCCCTAGTTTAGAGTAGCAGATTGTCTTCATATCCCTGGAGGTTATTTTTTGTCTGCTTCTATTATAAACGATAGTCTAGAATATTGATTTCAGTATAAAAATTATAAACAATTGAATATATTAAATTCATGTCATCTAAATTTGATTTAAAACATCAGAATTTGAAGTTTTAATTAGAGGAATAAAGCAATAGACATAAACCATACATATAAAAATATTAATAAATGAGCTTGTTAAATTAACTCAGAAGTCAGTTTAGCGGGAAGAAATTACTTTGCTGTGGAAAATGTTGTCATATAACATTAAAAGGGAAAATAAAAACACTAATACATGTTATTACATAAATTATTTGAAATAAAGTTAAATAGGAAAATAGCTATAAGACCATGTTTTAAAATATATTAAAACATATTAATTTCATAAAATAATATATTTGAAAGCATCATTATTTCCAACCTTGAGTTATTTTTGAAAGATATCATGTAGTAATGTATGTGTATATATATATATTTTTCCTGAATTCTTATTCATATTCATTAATTCTTGTAGTTGTTCTACATAAATACATTACTAAGAAGGCTTATTTGCGGTACATAGAATCCTACCATGCATTCTTTCTTCTTCATGATAGAACCCATGAATATATCCCTTAAACTCAAAGACTGTCTTATTTTAAAATAACCCAAACATTAGGTCATAAGGAATTAACAAACTCAAACCAAAAATTTCACCCACACCTTCAGGTAATTCTCCAAAGACCAACTTTATTATTTTTAATTAGTAATATTTCACTTTATCATTTGAAGTATCATGAGAACACATTCTCCCCTCAAGTATTAAATCCTCCATCATATTTATGAAATTGTAAGTATTGCATCATTGAGAAGCTGATGTGGTTATTGCTGAAATAATAATAATCTGTCTTGATCTAGAAATCATGCTAAATTTTAGGATGATACAAATATACACAGATATATATAATAACTTATCAACTACATGCCATCCCAAAGTCATAGTATATCTCAGATATTAAATTTACACAATATTTTAAAAATTTATTTGTAAACTGCCAGGCACCTTGCAATTGTATTGGTATCATTGTTATGCATATCATAGACAGAAAAATATTGGCACTCACTGGACCAATATACACTTTTTTTTAGTGTTCCTATGTGCCAGGACTTGGACTGTGTCTTCATGGTGTCTCACAGATATTATTACAATAACTTTCTAACTTCCCTAGTTAGTCTTTCTATCATATGATTCCTCTTCAACATGAACAACAAATTTAACTAAGAAAAGAACAACTTGTTTCATGCCTGCAATCCCAGCACTTTGAGACGTTGAGGCAACAGGGTCACTTGAGCCTAGGAGTTCAAGACCTGACCAACATAGGGAGACACTGTCTTTACAAAACAAAAAAGAAAGAAATAAAAAAAATGCTCTACATGCTCATACCTCTATCATGATTAAAACTTCTAGGGAATAACCACTGTAAAATAAAGAGTCCAAAATCCCTTGAGAAAATTATGAAGTATGTCATTATTTGACCTAAACTTACTATCTAGCTCATATCCCATTATATAGTCATTAGTTCCACACACACAAATTCTACCCAATTATGCACGGGCATTTCTTAGTAAAGTTTATAACTATTAAGGAAAATATAATATATGAAGAAATCATTACACTTTTTTAACAATGTAACTTGTATATATTCCCATGTTAGCATATACACAAAAACTTTATTTTAATTGAATAATTATTAAGTAATATTAGTTTATACATAGTATTTCACAATATGGATATGCCCATAAATGCTTGAAGATTTCAACCATTCCTCTAATCATAGGTATTTGGGCTATTTCTAAATTTTTGCTATTATAATCACTGAAAATTATATAAAGTGACAACATTCTCATACAAGTCTCATTTACATACAGATATTTTTATTTCCATGATGTACATCACAAGAGAGTTGCCAGATTATGTTACACACACACAGATACACACACACACACACAGCAGAATGTGTTTAGAAAGTTTATGTATGTATGTGGGGATATAAAACTTTAAAAAGAGGTCCGAAAAGATATCCACTGAAATTATAATAGTGATTTTCTCTGGGGAAGTGGGCAGGGGATCCTATTAGGAGGGATGGTGTTTACAAGGAAGTGTAGCCTTGTTTCAACATAGTTATAGGCCTACATACGAATCTATTATTTGTGTAAATAGTTTAAAAACAGAAAATAAGATAAAAATCTGTAAACTTAAATAAAAATAACCATTTTTAAGAAAAATATTAGTGCTATGGTCATCTATAGCATATTAGAGTCATGGTCTTTGGGAGAAAGAGAATTGACTAATCATGACTAAATGGTGGCCATAAGAAATACTCTCCACTAATTTTTCTGTTCTTGAGAGTATTTCTCATTGCTATAGCAATTTCCTTAAATACCCATGAAGTTGGACACCACACTGACCTGTAACAGCTTGTCTGTTATTAGACCATTTTTTCATGGGTGAATCATTTTTATTCATGAAGCCTTCATTACATTGCATTGATTTAAAGGTACAACATTGGCAATAAGATGGTTGAACTTCCTATCTGTTTGAGATATGAAGCAGTGCATATCTTTAATCTCCATATAAATGACAAGAACTTCCTTAAACCAACAACCTAGTCTTTTCACATAGTTGAATACAAATGTGAATCTTGTAAAGAAATGCATATTAATATAGTTATGAAATAATGTACAGTTCAATAACTGGAGTTATTTGATTATTTATTTTAAGAAACACTAGTGTGCACTAGATGTACACTAGGAAATGAGAATTTTGTCCTTCAACTGTTGCCTTTCTGGACCAGTGCATGTATACAGATAACTGCCAATTACACAAGTAATGTAGTATTTTGCAGTTACCACTGGATTAAGATTTGTCATTACACTTTGCAAATGACCAATTTCCCTTCACAATTGTGTAGTAATTATTGCCAAAATGGAACATCAGCACAGCCACTTAAACACATTGCATTTTTTTTTCCTTTTCACAGAAAACAAATGATCTCTAAAATCAGCTATTACCATGGCTAATGAACACTTTGTCACAACATAAAGATCCCCTGAATTTCCCTCTGGACCAAATCTCATTAAGTCCAAAGCATAATGTAATTTAAATATCCAAGTTATGATCCACCAGCAAACTTTCTGGATAGAAGGCCTGTCAAGAAACAGTCAAGGAGTGAAAATAGGTTCCTTAAATTCACTGTCTCACTCCTTCGTCCCTTCTCCATAATTAATAAGTTGCCAAGTGCTGCCCTTTATTTTCTCCTTTCCCATCTTCCCCACTCTTGCTATTAGTATCATCTCTCATGTCATCACCTTCCCTAGCGCACAAAAAGACTTCTATTTATTTATCCATATAGTCTTTCCTTATCCAGTTACAATTATGCTAACTTTGTGAAAATAATTCAAAACATAAATTTTTAACTTAAATATCTTTTCATTAAAATTTTCCCAGTGATTTTTGGAAAGTATTATCAAACTACTACATTTGCAAGTCAGGATATTTATGTATTCATTCAAACAATAAGTACACTCCTTAGATATTTTTTTCTATAAATTTTTAATGTATGTTTCCTTGTTGTGTTTATACATCTTAGTTAACAGGTGAACTTCTTAAAACATGCTTTATTCAGTGGTAAGATTTGAATCTGATCTAGTCCTGATCACTCCACTCTGCATTTCAGAATCTTAATTTATAATAAGAGGCCCAGAATCTTCACCAATTTTTACAGCTACTTCTTACTGCCAGATCTACGGCAATGTTTGAATGAAACTATAGCTCAGTAGTGACAAAGCTCTTTGCCCCATCTTCCATTGAATGCTTGGGTAATGCCATCCTCAAGCATCTAATCCATGCTGTTGCATCAGGCTCTAATTCTGTCAGGAAAAAGAGGAGTCTATGGTTTATCTTAATTTGTCCTTCTTTAGCCTCTCCAATTACTTTTTTTGTAATGAACTTTTTAAGATTTTAGAATAGTTTTAGATACACAGAATTATTGTGAAGATGCTACAGAGTCCTCTTATGCCACACATCCAATGTCTTCTATTATTAACATATTAGGATGGTACACTTACTTAGTGTGTTTGTTTTATTAATTTTAGAATTTTTGTATGTATTCTTTAACTGTTATGCATACAAGGTTTCCATTAGAGATTTATTTTACAATATTTTCTCTCAGTTTCTGGCTTGTTTTTCCATTTTTAAGTTTTTAATTATTATGAGTACATAATAGTTTTATATATTTATAGGGTACATGTGATGTTTTGATACAGATATACAATGTAAATTAATCAAGTCAAGGTAATGGGGGTATTTAATCTTATCTTTTGC
Source organism: Lemur catta (assembly GCF_020740605.2). Taxonomy (NCBI): domain Eukaryota; kingdom Metazoa; phylum Chordata; class Mammalia; order Primates; family Lemuridae; genus Lemur; species Lemur catta. Next base: position 28,019,690 of record NC_059140.1, on the reverse strand, counting down.
AAAGCAGTAGTTTTAAATTTTAATAAAATCCAGCTTATTTTTCCCTCATGGATTGTGTTGGTGTTATATTTAAGAATTTATGATCAAATTCAAGGTAATATAAATTTCCCCCATTTTAAAGAATTTTTATAGTTGTATGTTTTACATTTAGATATATGATCTTTTTTTAATTTCAGAATATTACAGGGGTAAAAACATTTTGGTTACATATGCCTTTGTACTGAAGAGTCTCAGCTATAAGCATGCCCAACCCCCAGAAAGTATATACTGCACCCATTTGGTGTGAATTTACTTATCCCCTCCTCCCCTGTAACCTGCCCAACACCAGATGTTACTTTGATTTGTGCACACAAGTGTTGACCAATTAGCACCAATTTAATGGTGAATACACTGGTGCTTGTTTTTCCATTCTTGTGATACTTCACTTAGTAGAATGGGCTCCAGCTCTATCCAGGATAATACAAGAGGTATTAGTTCACCATTGTTTTTTTTTTTTTTTTTTTTTTGTGGTGGGGAAAAGTGGTTCTTTTTTTTTTTTTTTTTTTTATTTTTTTTTATTTCAGCTCATCATGGGGGTACATAAGTTCAGGTCATATACATTGTCCCTGTCCCACCCATCCCCCCGAGTCAGAGTCCCAAGCGCGTCCGCTCCCACTCTCCAGACAGTGCGCCTGGCACTCGCCATGTATTCATACCTCGATCCCCTCCCCCCCCACCTCCCCAGGTCTGCACCCTCAAGCATGACCATTCCCCAGAGGGTGCGCAATGCACTCGTCATGTAGGCATTGTTTTTTTTATGGCTGAGTAGTACTCCATAGTATAAATATACTGGGTTTCACTAACCCACTCATGTATTGATGGGCACTTGGATTGATTCCATCTACTTTGAGTTACTATTTGTGAAAGCCATAAGGTCTGTGTCAGGGTTCTCTTTTGTTTATTTATTTTCTCACTCAGATATTCACTTGTTTCCAGTACCATTTGGGAAGAATTGACGTATTAACAACATTTAGTCTTCAAATTGATGAACACAAACTATCTCTTGATTTACTAAGACTTTTAAAAAATGTTTTATCAGTGTTTGCTGCTTTTCACAAACAAACCTTACAAATATTTTGTTAGACTAATACCTAAGTATTTCATTTTTTCTGCTTCTATCTTCAATGATTTTTTAAAAATTCCAATTGTTTATTGTTGGTATACAAGAGAGCAGTTGATTTTGTGTATTAACTTTATATTCTGCAATATCTTTATCATTTTCAAGAGTTTTTTCCAAGAGTTTTTATTGTTTTTGTTGTTTATTCTTTCAGATTTTATACATGGAAAATCATACCATCTGCAATAGTTTTATTTCTTCTTTTATTTCCTTTCCTTGTCCTATTATACTAGAATTCCAGTACAATATTGAGTAGAAATGATGAGATTGGACAGCATTGTCTTGTTTCTGATCTGAGGAGAAAGTTTCTGTTTTCTCACAATTAACTATGAAGTTAGCTGTAGTTTTGTGTTTGTTATTTTGAGCCATTCCTTAGCATATTGATAAAGTAGCTTTTTTTTGTAGTTTGTGGAGACATTTTATCATGAATGAAAGTGGGATTTGGTCAAACGCTTTTTTCTGTTTCCTGATATGTCAGTAGATTCTTCTTTAGTTTGTGTATGTGATTGGTTGCATTAATTGATTTTTGAATGCTGAACTAACCTTACATACCTGAAATAAATCGCTTTTATTTTCTGTGTATAATTATTTTATACATTTTTAATTCAATTTGTTGTATTTTGTGGAGGATCTTGAATCTATGATCATGACACAGATTGTTCTACAGTTTTCCATTTTTGCAATGCCTTTACCTAGTTTTGATATTAGAGTATGCTAACCTCGTGAAATTACATAGGAAGAGTTCCCTCTGCTTTTATTTTGTGGAAGAGATTGTGAAGAATTGATATTACTTCTTTAAATGAATTCACCAGCAAAATTATATGAGCATAGCCTGCTGATTATGTTTTCAGGTTATTAATTATTTATCCATTGTCTTTAAGAAGTATAGGGATACTGAGGTAATCTATTAATCTTTATACGAGTTTTGATTGTCGTATCCTTCAAGGGATTTTTCCATTTTATTTATCAAATTTTGGCATAAATTGTTTATAGCATTTCTTTATTATCCTTTTTACTGTTCAGACTTCTAGATAATTTTACTGTTGCACAATTTCTATTCTTTCAAATTTGCCGTGGTCAAAATGTATTCTATCTCAATGACTATTCCATGAAGGCTTTAGAGGAATATGTATCCTGTTGTTGTTAAGATAGAATATTGTATACATTTCAATTATTAATAGATCAAGTTGATCGATAATACTGTTCAGGTCAACTATATCCTTATTGATTTTGTGTCTGCTTGATTTATCAATTACAGGAACTGTTGAAGTCTCCAACTATAGTTCTGTATTTGTCTATTTTTCTTGCAATTTTGATCATTTTTTTGTGTCATGCACTTTGATATTCTCTTGCTAGGTGTATACAGATTTAGGATTGCTATAAATTCTTGGAAAATTGATATTGTTATGTAATGCTTCCCTTTATCTCTGATAATTTTCCTTGTTCTAAAGTCTGCCTTTTCTGACTTTAATATAGCTACTCTAGCTTTATTTTGATTAGTGTAAACATGTTAGCTCTGTCTCCATCCATTTACTTTTAACCTATCAGAGTTTATTTATTTATTGTGGGTTCTTTTAGAAAGCATATATTTGGGTCTTGTTTTATTTTAAGCACTCTTAAAAATTCTGTCTATTAATTCATGTATTTATACCATTCACATTTAAAATGATTATTTATATCTTTGGGGTAATGTCAACCATTACCAGAGATTTTTGTTTCTGTCTTTTCTCATCTAATTAAACAGTTTATATGATTACATTTCCTCTCTTAGTGTATCAGTAATGTCACTTTTAACCATTGTTTATTGGTTTACCTAGAGTTTACAATACACTTTAACTAATCTAAGTCCACCTCCAAATAACACTTTTCTGCTTCATGCCATAGTGCAGACACCTTGTAACGTAATAGCCTCAATTTTTCTCTCCTAACCTTTGTGACATAGCTTTAATTCCTTTCATTTATCCACATGCTATAATTATCCAATACATTGTTACTTTTATTACTTTAAGTGAATAGTTATATTTGGAGAGATAGGAACACTCGCACACTGCTGTACTCACCGTCAAATTGGTATTTACTGATCAGCACTTATGTACACATTTAGTAGTAACATTCATCAGGTGTTGTGCAGGTGGGAGGGGGCGGGAGGGGATGGTTATATTCACACCTAATGAGCGCGGTGTTCATCATCTGGGGGATGGGCACGCCTGAAGCTCTCACTCGGGTGGGGCAAAGGCAATATATGTAAGCTAAACATTTGTACCCCCATAATATGCTGAAATAAAATGAATGAATACATAAATAATAAAAAATAACAAGAAAAATGGAATATTTTATTTTATCTTCCTGTGTTCTTTTTCTTATATTCCTTCTTTTCTTTCTTTTTATAAAATCTAGTTTGAAATTTCTGACCTATATCATTTATCTTCTGCCTAATAAAAGTATTTTAACATTTTTTGGTAATTAATGACCTCAATTTTTGTTTGTCAAGGAGTCTTTATTTGTCCTTTACTTTTTGTTTTTTTTTAATAATAGCTTTATTGAGATATAATACACATACCATACAATTAATCCATTTAAACTGTACAATTAAATGGTTTTAGTATATTCACAGAGTTGTGCAATCATTAACATTATCTAATTCCAGAACATATTTCATCACTCCAAAAAGAAACTCAGTACTCACGTCTCTCCCCTTTGCTCCACCCTATGTAAGCAGTAGGTAGCTACTAATATACTTTCTTTCTGTATAGAGTTTCCTTTTCTGGACATTTCATATAGATTGAATTTTATAGTATGTGACCTTTTTTAAATGGCTTTTTCCACTTAGCATAAGTTCAAGGTTCAGCCATGCTATAGCATGTACAAGTATTTGACATATTTTATGACTGAGTGATATTGCATTGTATTGCTATATCACCCTTCATTACTATTCATCAGTTGATGGACATTGTGTGGTTTCTACTTTTTGGCTATTATGAATAATGCTGCTATGAACATTCTTGTACAAATTTATGTGTATATACGCTTTCAATTCCCTTGAATATATGCCTAGGATAGGAATTGCTGGGTCATATGGTAACTGTCTGTTTAACCTTTCAAGGAGCTGTCAGACCATTTTCAAAGCCATCTACATCATTTTACATTTCCACCAGAAGTGTATGAGGTCTCTAATTTCTCTATAATTTCTTTACCACTGGTTCTTATGTCTTTTTGATTATAACCATGTCAGTGTATGTCAAGTATTGTGTTACTATCATTTTGAATTTTATATCGCTGATGGCTAATGATGTGCACTTTTTAAATGCTTACGTTTTATCACATTGGAAATATAATTTCACTGGATATAGAATTATAGCTTGGATTTTTTTTTCTTTTCTGCATTTCAAATATTTCCCCTCACTCTTTTCTGGCTTGCATAACTTCTGACAAATCTGCTGTAATTCTTATCCTTGTTTCTTTGTGGGTGAGATTGTTTCCTCCTCCTTCCCATTACCTATGGATTCCTTCAAGGTTCTCTCTTTGCTGTTAGCTTTATGCAGTTTAAATATGATATACTTTAAAACGTTATAACTGCCTTTTCTTTTTTTTTTTCCTTATATATACCCTGCTTGGTGTCTTCTGAGCATCCTCAATCTGTGGTGTGGTGTCTATTTAATTCTGACAATCCTCAGCCATTATTAATTCAAAGATTTATTTGCCTCCACATTTTCTTCAACTTCTGGTATTAAAATTATGTGGATGTTATATCTTTTGAAATTTTCCCAAAGTTTCTGAATATTCTGTTGTTTTCTTCTTCATCATTATTTATTTTCCACTTCAGCTTGGAAGTTTTTATTGAACTGTCTTGAAGCGCATTGATTCTTTCCCATGCTGTTTGAAGTCTATCAATGTGTCCATCAAAGACAAAACTTACTGTGCTTTGATTTTTAACATTTTCTTTTGATTCTTTCAGAATTGTTATCTCTCTGCTTACATTATACATTTGTTCTTGCATAGTCTGCTTTTTTACTGGAGCCTTTAACATAATAATCATAATTATTTTAAATTCCCTCTCTGGCAATCCCACCCCGTGTGGCATATCTGAGTCTGATTCTGACACTTGCTCTGCCTTTTCAGACTGTGTTATCTTGCTTTTGTTTGCATTTTTTCTTCATTTTGGCAGAGTTTATAGTTTTTTGTTAAAAACTAGACATGCTGTTTTTGATAATAGAAACTGAGGGAAATATGCCTCCAGTGTGAGGGCTTATGTTAATCTGCTAGGAGTTGGGTTTTCTATAATATATGCTGTAGCTAGAGGTTTTAATGGGTTTAAATTCCCTTGGTGTCCTTATTTTTGTTCCCCTCTTGACTTTGAGTTTCCCAAAGTACTCCTCTTCAGAGAGAGTCTCTGTCTTGCAGCTTTTTTTTATTAATAGCTACAAACCCTTGTTATTATGCGGGAGCCCTATTGGTATAATAGTATGTAAGAGAGGAAGTGTTTGATAATCTTCCAACTGAATATAAGTCTACTGTTGGCCTGTGACTGCACGGTGAGTTTTATTAGTTTGTCTTCTAGTATAGCTTCCCCTATCCTTGGGTGTGACAGGAAGTTTAGAGGGGTTTAGGATGAGAGGAATACCCTTCCTTCACAGCTCTGTACCAAGGCTCTGATGCAGTCTTTCTTCCTGGAGAGTGGCTCTTTGTTAAGAAGTAGATTCTGGGACTACATCCTAAAGATTATTCCTCCCCTCACCGTGCCAGATTCATGAGGTGATCTTTGTTAGCTCTTAATTATTGAGATCCTGGTGGGACTCTTGGATCCCATGAAAATGTGGGATACTCCCTAAGACTGCAGCTCCCAGAGTTTCTCATTCTCAAGCTAATCTGCACTCAGCCTCCAACAATTTGTCAAAATTGCCATTTATGTGTTCCTGTACATTTATAATTCTATCAGTTTGTGCTCCAGGGAAGCAGATATTGGCTAGGACTTTTTGGGTTCTCCTTCCCAGCCTCCAGAACTGGGAGAAATAAGTTTCCATTGCTTATAAATTACCCAGTTTATGGAATTTTGTTATAGCAATCTGAACGAACTAAGAAAACTGTTTAGGATTAGCACAAATCTCCTGTCTCCAGATTTTGGTGTGGTAGTTTTCCCTGCAAATTCAGTTTTCTGACAGATCCAAGAAAAGACACTGATTTTCAGTTTCTCAACTCTTTGTTGTTATAAGGATGAGAGGGACTACTTCCAAGCTCTTTACATGTTGGAGCTGAAACCAAAAGTCCATCCAATTACTTTTTAAATCTCTTCTTTTTTAAAAAGTCTGTTGCAAAGATATCCAATTTGGTAAGCACATGTTGCTGAGTTAAGAATGATTAAGATAAAATATCTCCACATGCTCTTTTGTACTATGTTAAGTAACTCAGTGGTTTACTAAAACCAAGTAAAATGGAACATATCTGGTAATAAATATTAATTTAAAAAGTTTGACTCTAGACCTCATCTCCTTCAATGGTGATCAATACATCTTCCAAGTAATTGTGAAGGCCTCAACAACATAATAAACATAAACCATTAATAATATCATGAGTATAGCTTACACTGTACTATTTCTGAGCGTGCATTATTTTGGAGTCCATGCAATACACTAAACAGTCTATGTAGACTATTGGAAGTAATTTTTACTGGCTGTTTCCAAGAGAAATTAATCTTTGTTGATATAATTTTCATATTTTCTTTTTTACATATGTTTCAGGATTAGCCTCTAAGCATAGTTAAGTTATATGTACTTTCAGTACAATGCGCTGATTATTTTTTGTTTTCATTTTTTTCCTGAGAGCAAGAATAATAGAATTTATTAATATATTTTATAGTATTGAGAATGATTGTACCCTTTACCACAGCATGGTCAAATCCCTAAATATTTAGTAAATAATATATTAAATTAGCAGACTGTGGTGTTTTTAGATTATCAAGAATACCTGTGTAGTCTATATTGTAGCACTCAGTTCTAACACAATCATTTAAATATAACATAATTAAATAAGCTACATTTACATAAAACTGATTGTAAATCTTGGCTAAAATACAATGGGAAATTCAGTAAAAAATAAGATGCATTTAGTGAACACAAAACTGATATAAAGGAGATTATTTCAAAATATCACTTTTTTAAAAATCCAATTTAACTACATAAATATGATCTGGACAGCTTAACTGATATATTCTTTATGGAATCCAAAGTTTTTTCTATACAATACAGTGCTTGTTAACAACCTGGAGGGAAAAAAAAAAAGTGTTGTGTTTCTGATTCAAAAGGCAAGGAAAGGTGTATATCCTTACCTCGGGGTATTTGGCAGAAAGACATATCCTTATGATTGACATTAATGGGAGTTTTACATGTGTATTTGGGAAAGAAAATCTCCCTAATTAGTGTTTTCCTCCCATACGTTTCATTTCTCATAAGGTTTAGTTGATGAGCTGTATCAGCAATACAGTTTTAGAAATGTTTACTAAGGAAAGAATGAATCATGAAAACATTTCTTCCTTTGCATTTAGTGAGAAATTCAATATAATTTCATGCATAATTAGAGTTTAAATGATGCCATGAAAACACACAGTACAAAAAAAGTAAACATACACTTCCCATCCTAGCATTCTAAACCTTGGAATTTAAAATTATGCTCCAGGTAGAACCAGAAATTAAAATAGATAAATAATAATTAAGGAAAAGAGAGAGAGCCTTTTTAACTTTCACACTTATAGATCCTTGAAACATCTTAAAATTAAGTGACTATCATTAAAAGTATGAAATTATTTGAACTTCTTCTACAGATTCAATGTACAAAATATTTACAAGAGTTTTATAGATTAGATACATTTAAAATCAGTCATTTTTATTAAAATTATTTTATTTATTAGTATTATTGCCAAATCATAGGTATATTTTTAGATATTAGAGTGCCATGTTTGTTTTTTTTTTTTATTTCAAAATAGTAAGAGAGTGCAAATGTTTATGCTACATGGGTAACACTCTCTAAGGCTGAAGTCAGGGCTTTCAGTGTCCCCAACACTAGGACAGTGTTCATCGTACCCAATAGGATACAATGGGAGAGTTAATGTCTTACAAATCTTTGGTGTATCTTTGTATATTTACTTTAACATCTAATAAAATTATAGTAATAATAACAATTGGTGTTTATTGACTATTACACGGAAGTTTTAGCCCTCGTTCTCCTCCCACCCTCTCCCTTTCTTAGTTTCTGGTGTGCTTTATGTTTTTTTGTGCCCATGTGCACCCATCATTTAGCTCCCACTTATTAGTGAAAAGGTAGTGCTTGTTTTTCCATTCCTGAGAAACTTCACTTATAATAATGACCTCCAGTTCCATCCAAATTGCTGCAACTGACATTATTTCTTTCCTTTTTTATGGCTGAGTAGTACTCCATGTATCTATTCATGTATTGATGGGCACTTAGGTTCATTCCATATCTTTGCTATTGTGAATTGTGCCACAATAAATATTTGAGTTCAGGGGTCTTTTTTGGTAAAATGATTTCTTTTCCTTTGGGTAGATATCCAGTAGTGGGATAGCTGGATTGAATGATAGGTCCACTTTCAGCTCTTTGAGGAATCTCCATACTGTTTTCCATAGAGGTTGTGCTATTTTGCAATCCCATCAACAGTGTACAAGTGTAACTTTTTCTGTGCATCCACACCAGCCTCTGTTCCTTTTTGACTTTTTAATAATGTCCATTTTGACAGGGGTAAAGTAGTATCTCAATGTGGTTTTAATTTGCATTTTCCTGATAATTAGAGATATTAAACATTTTTTCATATGTCTGTTGGTCATTTGTCTATCTTCTTTTGAGAAAATTCTGTTCATGTCTTTTGCCCACCTTTTGATGGTGTTGTTTCTTTTTTTCCTGCTGTTTTATTTGAGTTCCTTGTAGATTCTAGAAATTAATTATTTGTTGGATGTATAGTTTGAAAATATTTTCTCCCATTTTGTAGGTTGCCTGTATACTCTGTTAATTACTTTCTTTGTTGTGCAGAAGCTCTTTAACTTAAGTTCTGTTTATTTATTTATTTTTGTTGCTGTTGTATTTGCCTTTGGGGTTTATGCATAAATCTTTGCGTAGGCCTATGTCTTTTGTTTTTGTTTTTGTTTTTGTTTTGGAGACAGAGTCTCAATCTCTTGCCCTGGCTAGAGTGCCATGGCATCAGCCTAGCTCACAGCAACCTCAAACTCCTGGGCTTAAGCAATCCTTCTGCCTCAGCCTCCCAAGTCGCTGGGACTACAGGCATGCGCCACCATGCCCGGCTAATTTTTTCTATATATTTTTAGTTGTCTAGACAATTTCTTTCTATTTTTTAGTAGAGACAGAGTCTCGCTCTTGCTCAGACTTGTCTTGAACTTCTGACCTAGAGCAATCGGCCTCCCACAGTGCTAGGATTACAAGCATGAGCCACCACGCCTGGCCCCTAGACCTATGTCTAGAAGAGTTTTTCCTATGTTTTCTTCAAGAATTTGTATGGTTTCATACATTACATTTAAATCTCTAATCCATTTTGAATTAATTTTTGTATATGGTGAGGGACATGGGTCCTGTTTCATTCTTCTGCATGTGGCTATCCAATTTTCCCAGCACCACTTATTGAATAGGGCTTCCTTTCCCCATTGTATGTTTTTATCTGCTTTGTAAAAGATCAATTGGTCATAACTATATGTTTTTATTTCTGGGTTCTCTATTCTGTTTCATCTGTCTATGTCTCTACTTCTATACCAGTAAACTATACTTGTAAACCATGCTGTTTTGGTTACTATGGCCTTATAGTATAATTTGAAGTCAGGTGATGTGATGTCTCCAGATTTATTCTTTGTGCTTAAGATTGCTTTGACTATTTTGGCTCTTTTTTGGTTTCAAATGAAGCATAGGATCATTTTTTCTAGATATGTGAAATAATACATAGGTATTTTGATAGGATCGTTCTTATATTTAATTAAATTTTAAACAAAGAATCATATTCTAATTATATAGATATTATAGAATATATCCATCAATAAAATATCAACTGATACTTTCATTTTTTTAATATGGCATTCCCTGCTAAATTAATTCTTCTCTCCCATAACTAGCAGTCATTTTCACCATGAAAATCTTTTTAATTAATGACATACTTAATGTAATAGCTTCATGCACAACATGTCTGTTTTAGACAGAATAATGGCCTCCTAACGATGTTCACGTTGTAACCCTGATGTCTGCGGATGTGTGTTATGGTACGTGGAAGTAGGATTTAAGGTTGGATATTGAATTGAGGTTCTAATCAGTTGAGCTTAAAATAAGGAGATATTCTTGATTATTTACATGGGCCCAATGTAAGCACAGGGGTTTTATAAGTTAAAGAGAGAAGCAAGAGAGTCAGTGTCCTAGAAATGCTGCAGAAAAACTCAGCTTCTCATTCCTCTCTGAATATGGAGGGGGCCATGAGCCAAGGAATGTGTACAGACTCTACACATTGATACAAGCAAGGCAGTGAATTCTCCCTCAAGGCTTCCAGAAGGAATACAGCCTTGACAACAATTCAATTTCAGCCCAGTGAGATCTATTTAAGACTTCTGACATCCAGAACTGTAAAGATACAAGCTTGTGCTGTTTTAAGCCATCAAGCTTGGTAATTTGTTACAGCAGCAATAGGTAACTAATACAATATCCAAAATGCAATTAATAATTCACCCAGACATGCTGACAGTAACAAGAATGCTAAAGCCCCCCTTCATCTCTCACTTTTCTCATTATTCTAATTGTATCTTCCTATCTCTCACAAGTTTTTAGGGTGTCTTTCTCCACCCCATGCACATTAATATTCAATGATATATATTTTATAAATCCATTCAGGTTGCTTTTTTCATTCTCATGTGTATTCCTGACATTCAGGTTCTCTTCTTCATTTACCGAGACTAATGTAATGGTCCCCCTCCAAAAAAATTCTGAAGGCTTCCTTCACAGATCTAACAGAGCCATAGACTTCCCAAATGAAAATTGATGCTAAAATAGCTCTTCTCACAAATCTTTGGTGAATCTTTGTATATTTCCTTTAATACCTAATAAAATTATAGTAATAATAACAATTACTGTTTATTGAATATTACACTGAATAAATAATAGGGATCATTCCAAATGTTTTCCTTTCCTTACTTCATTTTTGTTGTCAGATATCCTATAAGTTAGCTATTTCTCTATTGTGTGGATGAAGACATTAAAGTTCAGAACTGAGGTAATTAACCAAAGCTCCCCCAGCTAAATAGCTACACAGCTGTAGTTTGAAATTAGGGACATGTGAACCTAAACCAATTACATTTAACCTCCACTATATAGAATATATCAATGACTGGTTACCCCAAAATCATGAAAATTGTTTCCTTTCCCTTACTCCCCTATTGCCGTAGAGATTTGCCAGCCTTCTTTCAGCCAATTGATAATTTGATAAACTTATTGTTTTAATTTAATAATTTAATATGAAATATATTCATGTTTTCAAAATAAATAGATATTAAAAGATTTCCAGAAAAACATCTCCTTCCTGTTTCACTACCTCTAATGTGGTTCTCACACTCCCTTCACTATTATCTTGAATTTGATTGTGTACCCTTCCAATTTTTTATGAAAATACAAGGAAATACAAACATTCTCACTTTGTCCTACTTACACAAAAAGTAGCAAACCATATGTAATGTTTGGCACCTTCTTTTTTTTTAATTTCCATACTACAGAAATGTGTAAGACTAGTACCTGATTATCCACATACCATTCAATTAGATACAGCAATACTTTTGTGCAAGACTTGAAACAGCTGTGAATACTGTTCTCATTAGAAACACTTTCAGAACCATCTACTAAAACACAAAAGGAAGCAATACAATGAATGATGAGCAAAACTGAGAAATAATTCCATGTTATACAAGAATATTTTGCTGTGATCTGATGGTAAAGATTTGTTATTTTAATAATTTGTCATGTGTTTACCTAAGTGATTTTATTTTTCAAACACATGCAACTCTCCTAGACAGTGTCTATCCTAATATTGAGAGTAGCACATTGCAGGAGCCTTCAAGATAGCATGACCCACTTGTCTTGTGGAAGGGCTACTGGATAAGCATTCCTCTGGGGCGAACAGTATTTGTGTGCTCTGTGACTGTCTGCACAGTAGAACCCAGAGAAGAGGCCCTTCTCTATGTTTAAAGACAGTACTGAGTTTGAGAAAGAATAATGATGATTTTTTTTAAGTTCATTTAGAAATGAAAGTAACAAGATATCAAGGGAAGACAAAAATTTGTCTGACTTAGATTACTTTGTGAAATTGTATAATATTAGACTTGTGAAATCAGCAAACACCATAGATTCACTAAAATACACGCCCATGCACATATACACATACATATTTGCATCATGTTAAATTTTATGTGCCAACTTGGCTATAGTGCCCAGTTGCTCAAACAACAGTTTAGATATTGTTCTTAAGGTCTTTTGTAGATAAGATTAACATTTAAATTAGTAGACTTTGAGTAAAGCAGATTACTCTCCATAATGTGGGAGTCCTCACCCAATCAGTTGACAAAAGACTGATGTCCTCTGAAAAGGAAAGAATTCTGCCTCCAGACCGACTTCAGACACAGAACTGCATGATTTACTCTTGTTGAAATACCCAGCCTGCCAGCCTGATCTTCAGATTTTATACCAGCAGCCCCACATGTATCTCTCTCTCTCTCTCTTTTTCTCTCTTTCTCTCTCTCTCAATATATCATAGCTGCCCAGAACATATGTTTATGGGGATAATGAAATGGAGGCAGATAAAAAGAGGAACATTGTCAAGAAATATGAGACAATTACCATTTAAAGTTTAATTATCAACATATTCTCCTATATAATCCTTCTGAGTGTTTGACATCCTGTGACACCGTCAGAGAACAGTTGAATCCATTAAGAATTGTTTGGCTACAAGCGACACAGAAGCAAAAAATTGTGGCTCAAAATACGTTAGTATATTTTTGTCATCTAACAAGAAGTCTGCAGTTAAGTATTTAAGGGCTAATTTAGAGTGTCAAGAAAGCTCTCAAAAACCTAAGTTATTTTTGTCATTCTTTCCTGCCATCCTTAGTATGTTGGCATTTTTGAACTCATGCTTGCAGCTCTCTGATCACAAAATGATCACCTTGGTTTTGGGAACGTTGTCTAAAACTTAGGCAAAAAGAAAGCTGAAAAGGTCAATGCCAGCCTTATTTATCCCTTTCTAAAAATTAAAAGAAAAGTAGACATTCAAAAAGACTCCGAGAAGATTTCTTCTTGAATTTCATTGGCCAAAGTATCCAATGAGGTTTCAGTTCTATTAGGGTAGGATAATTTATGTAAGACTAACTTTTTCCTACAGACGTAAAATAGTATAAACCAAACAAAGAGAAAAATAACATACAACTATTTGAAGGCACTAGATTGTGACCAAGAGTAGCTTCTTACTGCAAAGGATTTAGCCCTAGGAGACTAAACTGACTGCAGTGCTGGAACTACCAAGCCTTGAAGGGAGCCGAAAGACACAAGTCTGTTGGCCTGAAAAAAAACAAGACTTGGAGCCCAACCTGGTCGGTACCCCTCGGAGTTGAGAGTGGAATTCTCACGGTGGAGACAAGTTCCAAATTCTTCTAATAAACACACCTCACTTTTTTTTTTTATGGCCACTAAATTATACAAGCGCAGGTGAGACTGCAAGCGACTCAGTGAAAAGCAACATCTGCAAAGCTCGGGGAGCTGAGCGTATATCTCTGCTGTTGCTGACAAAAGGAAAGGCAGAGCTTGGAATTTCATTTAGAGGGGCTAAATTAAAGGAAGTAAATTAAAAACCTATTGAAAACACAGAATAGCCACATCACAGAAATAGCAACCACGCTCCCCTCCACTCCATCAAGAAGTTAGCTTCTAACTCTCCACTGAAAACAGCCAGCCTCACGGATGAAGGCACTAGTACAGTCACATAGGACCCTCTCCTCAGAGGGACCTTGTGCCTGGAGTTTAATGTTCCAGTATTATAGTTTTTAATAAGCTTATCTGATCCCCTGGTATGTGTTTGCAGTAATTTCCTGCCCTTGACCCTGACACCCTGGTTCCTGCCCAGCCGCTCTCTCTTCACTCCCCCCAGTAACTGCTGCCCGCTGCCATGGCCAGCAGGAGCCTGGCTGCAGAAAGAGCGGAGGTTAGGCAAGAAGCCCCATGTCGTCTCTGGGCAGGGCATGGCAGCAGCCACACAGCACCATGGCACATTCAGTGGGTGGCTTGGCAGAATTAATCTCCTCCTTCTCTGCATAAACTGTTGAATGTTGTATTGATCTGAGCTTTAGATTTAAGCCTCTTTTTTATTTTCCTATGGACATCAATTTTCCAGGTTGATCTCACTGAGTCTCATACTATCAAATACCATCTATATGCTGATTGATTCTCTGATTTATACATCCAACTTCGACCCTTCCATCAAGTTGTTGACTTGCCCTTTCTACGTGAATGTCAAATTGGCATCTCAAACTTATGTTCAATCTCAAATATTCCTCATTTCATATAATATTGTTATCTACACATTTGCACAGGCCCAAAACTTGTAAATCACACTTAATTTGTTTCTTTCCCTATTACCCTACATCTAATTTATCAGCGTGTTCTAGTAACTCTCCATGCAACTTGTACTTGGTAACTTTAGTCTTTTCTGTTACTACCATCTTAGCTTTAGCAGTCAACAATCAACTGGGCAATTTAACCCTATGTATCTGATTTCCTGGTTTCCAAGGGAACCTTTTCTAAATATAATTTTCACAAGAGAATCAGTTAAATATGTAAATGTCAATTTTTTTTTAAATCTTGCAATAACTTCCATGGAAATTTTGAATAAAATCCAAACTCTTTACCATGTACTAAATGGCTCCCTATAATCTATCTACCTCTGCTCATCTCTCTGGGCTACTAATAAATACTTTACTAACCATATGCTGGAAACATCATCTTTTATTTTCCACAAACATATCTAACATTCTTCCATCTGAGGATATTTGTAATTGTTTTTCTCTCTACCTGGAATTCTCTTTCCCCAGATTGTTTCTTGCTTGGATGCTTCTCTTAAATATCATCTTCTCAAAACTATAAGCCTGTCGTAAGGGGCCCATTCCAACCTGACCCAAAGTCACTTGCAATCTCATTATGTTGTTTTATTTCCTCATCGCACTCATCGTTATGAGGTTTTTTTTTTTTTTTATTTGTTTGTTTTTTGTCTTACCAGCTGGAACACAAGATTAACAAAGGACACATGTTTTGCTTGTCCATCTCTATAGCACCAACAATTAGTGTGTCATAACATAATAAGTGTTCAATAAATATTTTCAATTAAATAAACACATTAAATGTAGATAAAAGGGTTAAAATAGTGTTATATCTATTTGATAGTAACATATACTCAAAGGTTAAAAAAAGCATCATTTCTGGATGATTGAATTGTTCACACTAAAATAATAAAATAGAAGGAAAACTATTCTAGAGTACTAACTGGGTATAATATAGTGGTTTTACATTAAAATAATGAAAACATATAAATATAAATAAAATTTAACTCATCAATTTGTTACTCAATGACCTAACAAATTCTAAATATATTTTCACCAAGATTAGTGGCTCTTTTAAGGGTTATCTCAAACTTGTCTTTCTGTCCCAAAATGTAGAGACAAATCTCATACATAGCAGCTCTAAGACTTTTTTTTAGCATATGCTATAGTAATTTTATTAGGCTATGTCTCAAGTTGACTGTTCTAGTTCTATTTTCTCATGTGCATGGTATGTATCGTCAATATGTAGATGTAGGTCTCATTTTATTTTAGGAATTTTTATTATTATTTAAATTATTAAGTCTTGGGGGGAAGGGGATGGGTGTATACCTACACAATGAGTGCGATGCGCACCGTCTGGGGAATGGACACGCTTGAAGCTCTGACTGATGGGGGGGCATGGGCAATATACATAACCTAAACTTTTGTACCCCCATAATAAGCTTAAATAAAAAAAATTATTAAGTCTATTCCATTTTTATCTTTAAGAATTCAAATTTAGATACACAGTAGCTTGTCTTCGGCTGTCTATCTATAGCTATCACAATAATTTCGATGTCTTTTAACTGCTTTATTTATTTTTCACTTTAATGACTTCTGTAGTTTTTATCCACTATGTCATTTAATATACATTTGATTATGTCTATTCTCCCTGTAATATGATTTCCATTTTTGAGATGATTTTATATTTTTCTTCAGTTTCTCTCTTGAATTCTTTCAGTCAGAATTCAAGAATTCTGTCCTGCTTTTTCTCCTTGCTCATGTATGCTTGTGATGTTCCTTTATACCTACAATCGTTTTTATTGTGGCTTTTTTTCCTGCCAAGATTTTTTAGTTCCTATTTTCTTATCTTTTCCTTAAAGTAACTTCTTACAAATTTTATGTTCCTAATTTTGTCATTAGTTTTGTTTATGTGTGAATGGGTTGGATATTTTTGGATAAGAAAGTTCATTTGGAGGATGACTTTGGTTTTCTTTTCCCATTTTCTCATCTTGAAATTGGTCTCTTTCTTTGCTATGGAGAATATTAGGTTATTATTATATTTTAATATTGTGATCTTATTCCATCATGTTTCAGCCAAGCTGTTACTGACAGACATTACCATTTATGGAGCTGAATTCACTTGGTAATGCTCCAGTTAGTTATCTGTTTTGTCCACATTTTTCTATTTTCTTTAATATATAAAATATGTCTATTTCAAAGTTCTTGCAGCTAACTTTATATTTATGTAAATTTTTTCTTTTGTTTATCAGTTACATTGTCTCAACTCTTTATATTTCTAGTAATTTTTTGACTGTTGCATGTTGTACAATTTTATCTTGGCATATGGGTGTTTTAAATCTAGAGTTTTCAGATGATACTTTTGGCAAGAGTGGTTTTCCATTTTCTTCTATTAGGCAAATGTTATAAGAGGCTGATCATCTCAATCTCATTCATGTTTGAGCTTGGTTGGTGTTTGTTTACACTTTACAAAATATATTTTTCACCTCTGTCTATCCTAGTTCCTTGGACTTAGATTTCCTATGCTTTCTTTTCAAAACTTACAGATCTTTGTCCTTTCAGTATTGAGATACTGAAAGAGATTCAGTTCAGATTTCTGAAGCTTTTAAGCTCAGCTATTTAGCTTCCCTCTGCAGACAAATTCAATATCTTACCAACATTTTAATCTTTGTGATTCAAGCACCTCCCTCTAGTAGGATTTTACATTTTTTATAATATACATCTGCAGATTTTTCTTTGCCTTTAAAAAGTTCTTCCATTGGTCAGTAGACTCCATCACTCACTTCATGCCTACTTTTTAAAGCCATCAGTGTGTTTGAGTATCCTTTATCTCCTAAGATGTCATAATATCCCTGTGTAATAGCCCCCCAAAATATCTATGGTTTCTCCTTCCCCCAGCAGGCCCTCTGCTTAGCACAGGCACTATTCGTAGGTCCTATCCAGCACTAGTGAATGCCCTCAGTGAGGAAATGGCTGGAAAGAGTCAAGTGTTCTCTGATGGCTTTTTAACTCTTTTGGAATTTAGTTTCTCCACGTCTTGTTACTTATTTCCAGTCTTTTTTTTCCCCCTGAATCCCCCTCTCATATCTGAACTCTAAACTTTGGGCTTCGTCTAAATATAGGCCTGAGCCTTTTTTCTCTTGGCTTTCATATCTCTGTGATATCCTTACATATTAATATGTATAGTTGACTCTTGACCAACATAGATTTGAACTGTGAGAGTCCAAATATACATCAATTTTCTTTTTCCTCTGCGTCCCTTGAGACAGCAAACTAACCCCCTTTTTCCTGCTCTCATCAGCCTGCTTATTGTGAAGACAATAAGGATAAGCCCTTTATGATGATGCACTTACACTTAATGAATAATACATATATCTTCTCTTTTTTATAATTTTTTAAAAACCATTTCTTCTAGCTTACTGTATTATAAGAATACAGTTTATAATACATATAGCATACAAAATGTGTGTTAATATACTGTTTATGTTATTGGTAAGGCTCCAGTCAACAGTAGGCTATCAGTAGTTAATCTCTGGGGAGGCAAAAGTTATAAGTGGATTTTTGACTATGCAGGGGGTCAGGCCCCCTAACTCCTGCACTGTCAACAGTATATATGCTATAGTACACCTTTCTCTAGAAGTTACATCTGGATGTCCGAATTATTGGGTTATTTTGACTCCAAAATTCTACCCAGAAATGTAAATCTGTTTTACTTATTAACCACTGAACACTTTTCAGATTTTCTATCATTTTATTATTCTCTGCTAAATTCTACATAGTTTCTTTACATTTCCTTTTTAGTTCATTATATTTAGCTCTTTCTAATCCATCATTTATACAGTTTATTTTTATTTAATTATAAAGAACATTTTATGAGACTATTTTCTGTCTCCTGCTTTTTGTATAGTAACTTTTCTTATTGTTTGTATCTCTTCCTTGATAAATTGCTTAATTTAGGCATATCAGTTTTTTACAGTCTTTCAAATTATCACTCAATGGCATTAAGTTTTCAGTATTTAATTCTTCATTATGTATAAAACTGTGCATGTTTATGGCTATATGTAGGTGTATGTGTGGTGGTTTATGATTGGTCATGGGTAGGTCTTATAATTTGCATCAACCTCACTTTAGAAGGGCTATTTTCTCCCTTTGGGAATATTTGACGATAGTCACATCCTTTCCAAACAGTTTTGATTTTGCTTTTATAAAGTGTTCTGGAAATATTACTGTCCACACACCAATTGGGTTAACTCTTCAGTTTTGGATTTTTAATTCCATATAGCTAACATAAATTTGTAATCAAAATCTTCATGAGGCCCAAGCCTACATTTTTCTGAAAGAGATCTTTTTCCCTTTATAGCCTCAATCTGAGAGTAGGCATTATTGCCATTTATTGGAGCTAGTAGATAAAGACCTTTAAGTTCTCTTTATTATTCTTTGATGGGAATTGGACAGTTTCTCACTCTACTCTTGTCTCACATGAAAATTTAATCCCAAGCCCGACCCCCTATTGTCCAGGTCCCATATGAAACAGAACCAGTTCAGTGTTAACTAAACCTTATATTTCACTTTGATCCTTCCTTCCTTCCTTCCTTTATTGGTGTTTAACTTTGTTTTACACTATGTCCAATATCTGTATTGTTACAGAAAGTGTGATTTTGCCTGCCCCCCTCCCCCCCTCTGTCATGTTGATAGAAATGCAAATTTACCTGTTTTCTATTTCTTGTATTTCCCATATTTCCTATCGTTAGCCTATCTTACTTGTGAACAGAACACATAAAAATCAATTCACAAAAGAAATGGAATATCAATCAATATCCTTATTGATAACTGATTGATAACATAGGCAAAGTTTTCCATTTTATGGAAAACAGGGTCACTTATTTACCAAATTAAATGTACTAGGATGACTTTTGAAAAAATTTCGTTCAATATTTTTCTAATTAACATAAACCTTCTTGTTTATAGAAGGGAGGTGCTAAAAAGATTTAAGAATAAAGTGTTCAAAGTTTTAGACACTATTCCTACAGAAATATTCCCTGTCTAACCAGTAACTAAAGTCTTCCATATTGGTAGAACTGTCACCATGAAATTATGCTATCCCTACTATGAATGTTCCTTAGTAACTAGATAACACTTTTGCATCTAGCCTTCTGGTTTTATTTCCTCATAGTTCCCTCAAGTATATAAAGCTTACTTTGATTTTGAGGATAAATAATTGTCCTGACTCCACTTGAATTACAATGATGCTACTGATGTTTGCTCATTTACATGCTGGTTAAATTCAACATCCTTAATGAGATAACATCTTTATATGCGATAAATATATCTATACACATATGCATATACATTTATATGCATAAATGTATATATAAATATGTATATATGAAATATATATTTTCACCTCATTTAAGATGCTGAATTTATCCTCCATGTACATGAACTAACACCAGCCACATGCCAGTAGCATACACACACACACACACACACACACACATAAACACATTTATAGTATTCACAAAACAAAATTTATACCATATATATCATATTATATGTAAAGTATCACACATATACATAGGAATTTTTATTTTAAACTTTCCAGATTAGTTTGGGATCAGGGAGTAGAAATATGAGATTACTCAGTTTGTGCAAATCCATCAACATGGAATCTTTTAATCACACGTATATGTAATGAAGAGTGTACCTGAATTTAATTTGGGAGAGGGAGAGCTTTGTAAAGAAGCTTCTGGAAACTAAATGTTGTTGGTAGGTGATGATAGAAAGTGCTAGTCCCTTCACTTGTATTTGCCATTGCCACTGACCTTGAAACTTCTAAATTTTTTTTTAAATGTGAAGAAGAGTCTTCCCTTTAGATACAAAATTTTTTAATATCTTCAAGGAGAAAAAGTGAAGCAAAAATGTAATAAATGGCACAGAGACACTGAGGGAAAGTCATCATGAAGCAATTAGCTTACCAGAACCTGGAGGTATGGTGTTGCCTGGATTCGCACATTCACACCAGGGTAGGGACAGTCTGGAGAAGGTGCTTCTGGGCACATAGTGGCTGATGCTCATTGTCCCCTGAACTAGCCACTTTGACATTATTGATAAACGTAGTGAAAACTGTCGCGTAGCCATGAGTTGAGAAAGTTGAGAGAGGTGGTTATTAAGAAATACAATAATGGGAGCCTTGGGCTATTTGCCCTGATCTCTTAAAAACTGAATGTCAAAATAGAGAGATAAGGGCACTCTTCTACTTATACTCTCAAAACAATGGCTGAAGAAGCAGCTAACAAATAACACATTTCCACTAGTAAGTGTACAAAAAAAGACCAAATTTATTCAGCCATCATTCACAGGGACAATGTATATATTGGAGATAAGGAATGTATTAACATTTAAAGACTCCAATTTTTCAAAACTGTGAGCAATATCCAAGATGACTGATCCTGATAGACAAAAGTAATGACACTAAGGTTTTGGAAATTATATCTATGTTGTTGAACAATATATAAAACTAATTGAACTTATTTTGAAGTGACTGCTGGAGAGACTACTTTTTTTCTCATTACAGAAAAGTTCAGTCAGAATCATGTGTTGGTTAAGATAACAAATCAGGAATGTAGAAAGCAAACAGATTTTATTCATATTATGAAAGTTAATTGAGCGCACAATTATGTCAGCAATAACTTTTTGATTAAATTACTGCTCATGAATTTGCTAAGTCATTATGAATCATTAAATCTTAAATCACTTGTGCAAATCTGTAGTTACTAACATATTTTTATTTTCATTGTCTAATTTTTGCATTGGTTATAATTTTAGAGATGTGCATATAAATGTCCTACTCATAGCAAGACAAGAAATGAAGTAGTATACATGACAGCAATATGTAATTAAATCCAAATTAGACCATTTGTTTATTTTATGGATAACAGACAGACCTAATATTTTAAGCAATAAACATTTTGATTAAAATGAATAAAGCATGCTTGATAATACTTTTATTATTTTGATCACTTGCCTTTAGCTATGACTTTGCAATGATTAAAAAGACAATCATTTTGCTCAATGACTTAAAAATTCATTGAGAGTAAGTTAAATTTGAAATTATCTAAGCCCAGAGTATATAATTTATTCTACCACTCTTTTCAAAGAACCACAAATATTTTTGGAAATAAGACATAAAACTGGTACAATAAAATGAGTAATATCTTGCAAATCAGTAACATGTTGAATTTTAAGTTGATTGTTTCTGCTGTGGGATTCTGAATCTATTTAGAAACTCAATTGTATTCATTTTCATATATAGAGTTTTTTAATGTGTCTCTTAACCACTGAGTAAGTAACTATCTCCTGCTACACTGAATTCTGCTTATATTTGAGAAAAATAAGATAATGAGGTTAATATAGAAAGTAATGGCTAATATCTTCACATTTTTGCTATCCATTTTAATTTTATTTTATCCAGTATAGTCATTCAGTGCTCTGCATCTGGGGTTATTAATTATTCATATTATATCCCAATTTGAGCTCACTGGCATCCAATGGGGTCCTTTCTAAAACCAAAAGCATAAACTCAGGGAAGTCTGGTTAAGTGACAATCAAAAGTGCTGGCAAGGGCACTGTTAGAGTTGCTATTTATAATTTACAATAATAAAGAGCATTAAGAGCACAAATATCTGCATCTTTGCATTTGATACTTTTGATTGAGTGCCTCAAATATGATTCTACCATTCATCCATTTTGAGCAGTTATTAAGTACTGTATTTCCCTCTGCAACCACAGTTCCAGAAGTGAATTCAGTCCTGCCAGTTAGATGCAGTCTTGAGATATCTGAAACTCAGAAGCAGGGTGAAACCCCCTTCCTCTATGGCTGCTATTCATTCTTGAAGAGTTGAGAGTTTTGGGGGGGCAGCATTCCTTATGTCATGTCCATTCTCCTGTTCGTTATATCAAGAAACAGCTGCAATAGTTCTAGCATTTTATACTAAATCAAGTAACTGTAACCAAATAAATTGTGTTAATTAAATAGTTTAAATGTGGAAATGAGCAAACTATGAATGTCTAAAAATATTTTATCGTATCAAACTAGGTGAATGAGGAAATCAATTCAATCCAGCTGAGATGTACATTGGGAAATGTCAGAGCTAATTCTTGACTATCAAATATAAAAAGAAAAATTCTCATCCAAGTTTAAAAAAGGACATTTCTGAAATTAGGAAAGATACAACACCTAAGGAAACATACTCTAAATTACTCTGCAGACAGCAACCATCAACATCATGGTTGATATTAGGAAGTCAAATATGGAATAAAATCTCTGCAATTAATAGTAATTTATACCTGTATTGTCACAATGTGGCTGTGCAACCATCTATGGCAGCTAGAGGGACTGGGAAAGAAATAATCTGGTTTTGACAATTTCCATGATGAGAGATAGCTAAATGAGACTGTCACATTATGATCTATTATTTTTATAAAAATAAAATTTAAAATACTTCAGATTATTAAAAAGTATGAAATTAATTCAACATGTTGCATTAATATGCACTTAAGTAATAAACTTAAATATAAAAACAAAACATTGCATATATATGTCTGTGTTCCAACCACCATCTCTCTAGAGTCACACACCTCCACCCCCACCACAGGTAAACACTCTAATGCATTTGGTGTTTACTATTTCAATTCATTTGGTTTTATTTGTATGCCATACACTATACATATAAATACACAGTGAGTACTTGTATGCTATATATATTAAAATTCAAATATTTTACACATAATGGTAAGATACATTTCCTAGACACCAGATGGACAAATACTATAGAATCTGATAATACCAGTGGTTGATTAATATACACAGACACAGGAACATTCGTATGTTTCTGTTGGGAGTATAAATGGGTACAAATATTTTGGAGGAAATTTGGCACTATCAATTAATTGAAGATGTGCATAAATCAAACTCTGCAATTCTAATTTTATGTATAAGCACTAGAAAAATTTTCCCATTTGAGCAATAGAAGGAATGAACAATAATCATCCTCACAGCATTGCTTATAATAGTATAATTTGGAAACAGTCTTCATTCTTTCAATGAGAATAGATAAATAATATATATCATTTTCACTGCTATGAAAGTGAACAAAAAGACCAATCTACATTTGTGTATGCATCTCAAATATAATACTGAACAAAATGCAAATGTCACAGAATGTATTAAATATAATTTTCTTTATAAAGTTTAGATACATGCAAAGTACTATCACGTATTACTTTCATAGCAAATAAGTATAAAAGAGGAGGCAATATCTGAAGTATTTCCCCAATCTAAAGTGATTTGGAAAAAGTGACAGAAAATAGTATTTTTTTTCTTTGAAGAGATATTGTAGTTAGGAAAAATACATAATAGATAAGGAGAAGAAAATTATCCCTGGGGAATCACATGTCATTTATTCTAATACTCTCCAACACTCATATACGGACATGTTGATATGAGCCCATGTTACATCCGTTAAGCAGACTATAAATCAGCAAGGAGAGAACACATGTGTGCATGTACACAAACACAAACACACACACCAACCTTATAAGGTTATATTAATTTACTAATTTCTTTTAGCCAAAATTATCAGAAATAATGATGGTCCCAGTGAGCAAGATGAGATGCAGCATATTTGGGGGGTAATAATTTAAGTGTAAATTATTTCAGCACAAATTATTTTATTGTATTTTTATATAAATTACCTTGGTCCTTATTTCAATTTATATGCTACTTTGGAACAAATCACTCCCAAACTTAGAGGCTCAAAATAATAATAATAATTTTTTCAGAGACTACTTTTGGAGCAATTTAGGTTCACAGCAAAATTGAGCAGAGAAAGTACAGAGTTCCCGTGTACTCCCTGCTCCCACATGTGTACAGACCCCCCCCCATTATCAGCATCTCTCACCAGAGTGGTACCTTCTTTACACTGAGGAACACGTCATCATCACCCAAAGTCAATAGTTTACATTAAGGTTCACTCTTGGTGGTGTATATTCTATGGATTTGAACAATAAAAAACAATAACATGTGTCCCCCATTGTAGTAGTTTCACTGCCCTGAAAATCCTCTGTGTTCTGCCTATTCATCCCTCCCCTCTCCCTCCTAACCTCTGACAACCACTTGTACCACAGTTCATGTATCCATTCACCTACTAAAGGCCATTCTGGTTGCTAATTATTTTTTTATGATTCTTTGATTTGATCTGATGGCTCTTTTGCTTTGCTTACTGTTGGCTTAGGCTGGCACTGTCCGCCTGCCTGGTAGTGTGGTGCAGGCTGCCAAGCAGGAGCTCAGCTCTGCCTGTGGGTCAGTTTCCCCACGGATTCTTCACGTGAGCCTCTTCCCAAGGCTCCGCATACTTCCTCAGGGCATCATGGCCGATTTCAAAGAGATATTCCAAGTTCTGAATATAGATTTGTGAATCCTTTAAAGCTCATACTCTCATCTCTTCAGAAATATTTATAATAGTGCATCCTGGACATCCTAGAACATCTGTCCTATACTGCGAGCTGGGCCTTTCTCTACATTAGCCTGAGAGTTGTTAGCAGCTGTAGAACAATGCTATTATGATTCATAGAAGTTCTTTGTCTCTCTGGATGACTCTATGAGACACCTACCCTTAAGAACCTTAGAAGCCCATCAGTATAGCACAGAGGTTCTACCATGCACCATCATTATTATTTCTGAGTTTGTTATAAAGAATCAGCCCCACATGTGACTTCATCTTGACTGAAAGTATTTTTTTTTTCTTTTTTTACTGGTAGAACCTTAGATTTTGCCTTTTCCCTGAGGCTATTTTTTAATTTGAGTATCTTTTGCCACATAAGAAGCCTGGTAATAAGAAGCAGTTTTATTTTTCAACCATACAAGTCTTGGCTTGGAGAAATTTATGGTAAAGTCCACCTGAAAACTTAACAAATCCACCTTTAGGTCATTCTTCTTTGTACATGCTTTATTATAGACAGCTAACATAAACCAAATGGCAACTTTCAACTTTCTGCCCAGAAGTACACTTAATCTAAAAGTTCATTTGGTACTTTTTCAATCATTGTTTTTCTTGCCAGTGCATTACTCTGTTTCTATTTAATCAAGCCTGCGATACCTATTACTTCACTCTCTTTCTAGCCTTCTCCCCTGTCCTTTAGGAGCCTCAACTGTAACTCACATCCAAAGCCAATGCTTTTTCTGTTTTTTCATTTATTTGTTTTTTATTTTATTTTATTTTCATTATAGTAGCACCCTCCACCCAAGTGCTAAGTTTTGGTTCAGTTATCAGTTGTTATGTAACAATGGCCCCCAGCTTATTTCCTCAAAGCAACTCTAGTTTATGGGATTTCATGATTCTGTGGGAAGTTCAGGTGGTTTTTCTCCTTCATTTGCTGTTGGCTGGGATGCATAGATGGCTGGAAGGTCCAAAACGGCCTCAGTAAGAGCAGTGGGAGTTTGGAGTTCAAATTTGCCTGTGGGAGGGAGTCTCAGTTATCCTTAATGTGGGTCTCTCCATGTGGCTACTTGACCTTCTTCACAACACAGTGGCTATTTTTAAGAATAAGTGTTTCATGCAGTGAAAACTTAACTTGTAGATTTCTCAAGACACATTTTCTAAAATTAGAAAATATATTAATATATATTAATTATATAGAGAGCATATATTAATATATATTAATAACTCTAATATATACTCTAATTTTTGCCACATCTGCTTATTCAACAAATCTAAGGGCAACCCCAGATTCAAGGGGAGAGGAAAGAAACAACACCTTCCAATGGGAAGAGTGGCGGATTTTCACTAATTTTAATTAGCAGAAAGGTGATCTGTCTGCAAAGTTGGAAATTTTCTAGACTTGAAAAACAAACAAAAAACGCTTAATGACTTTTATGCCACAAACCATTTATACTTACGGCTTTCATCTTAATTCAGGATTAAATGACATCAAAAACTCTGAAATTCCCACATAAGGCAATTTTTACCAATATTTACTATACTGATTTTGTAACCAAATTCTGTTTTCTTGTTTTTACCAAGAGTGAAAAGGCAGCATCAGTGCTTGGGAGATGTTTCTGAGCAATACGTCGTTTCCTGCCTGAAGCCATCCATAACCCTAGGTCCCATTTTTCCCACATTCCTAAAGAAAAGTGGTAGTTTTTATTTTCATTTGTATTTTTTGCTTGTCACCCTAACTCATTCGTGGTTTCATATGAGAAAATATTCATAATCTTAATTTTCTCCATTGGTATATTTGTAGCTGGCAAAAATATGAAAGGGTGAACCACTTGGACCACAATATGAATGCTTCTGAATTCACATATTTAATATTTCATGAAGAAAAAATGTACTTCACACTTTATCCAGAAATTCAAGATGTGCACTAAAGCAGTTTCAACATATAAATGGGAACTAGTCCTCCAGACTAACTCCTGTCATCAGAAGTGTCTCCTTCTCATTGCTTTATCGAGATCAAAGTTGTTAGAAGAGGGGATAATATCTTTGACTTATTTGCTCCCAAATTCCATTTATGAGTATGGGAAAGCTGACTATTTTGGCTAAATGTTTCCTTTTCTTGGGATTATACTTTTGGTAATAAAAAAATAAACTTTGTGTGTTTACATCTTAACTATCAGTTATTCTGATGGTTATATTTGTGTTGTATAATATATGCCATCCAAAGGTAATTTTTTCACTTGTTTTCTTTAGCTCAGTTCTAAAAGAAATATAATATTTTAGGACTGTTTAGAAAATTCTCTTTGTACTATGGAATTAATATATCTGTTACTACTATCAGGAAGCAATGATGACTAGTAAAATTAGAGTGGGGTTAGCAAATTGTGCTTTAGAGCTTTTCTAATGTAGAGGAGATTACCAGTCAAAGAAAAACTGAGAAAGGACTAAAAGTAGGAAAAATTATCATAGCCACAAATCTATCAGAAAACAGAGATTGGAATATTCAAAGACAAGGCAAAGCAGGCTGATTTCTCTTAATCTGCATAATTACTTAGGATGTGATTGTGCCAATACATCCTAAGAGACTAAGAGCTCCACCCACTGTTAGAATGTCAACTTCTTTCCAAGGATATAGGTATGTCTGTTTTATTCACAGAAGTACCCTGTACATCCAGTATAGTATATGAAACATAGTAGTCACTTGATAACCATTTTAAAATTAATTAGTGATTATACCCAATCTTTGCAATTTATACAGTCTTACATGATACCCAGACCAGAGATCGATCTTTGTCATATTTCAATCTAAAGTACTTAGAGACAGGTCATTTCAGGTTATATTGCTACTTTTTCCCTAATGTTTTAATGGATTTAACTCAAGCCACATCACTGTCCAACCAATAGGAGTAACGTTTTGGGTCGGATTCTCATCCCCTGTAGCTACCATCCCTATAAGGAGGAACAGTGTGTGAATACTTTTCTATGCATGATTCTCTACGTGAGGATTTTCATGCTAAAAGATAAACTGAGCATGACAGGAGCCAATGACAATAGTGTCCACATAATGGTAATAATACAAAAATATCTAAACCCCAATATGTTCACATGGGAGGTAATTTTATACTAAACAAGATTGTTTTGGTTCAACTTAAAAGCACCTGTCAAAACTCAAATTTCAATTCAAAGAGGTCAAAATCTCTTTTAAAAATCCTCTATTTAACATTTTGCTTCATCAGAAAACTATTCTGTATGTTTTTGTTTGAGAATGCCAGTAGCAGTTATTTTATCTGATGGACTTAATTACTATACCTGCAGGGGTCATAACTCTGAATTTAGGAGTGACAAAAATGATTGGATATAAAAATATGGTGGCAGAATTATTTTTTACATTGTATAAGGGTAAAATATTACTGTTTATAAGCAATATCTTCTTATCAGATTGAGATTTATTTTCCAGTTGAATTAAATGTTCATTAACTCTTTTACTTAATAACTTTCGAAAGGAGTTCTAAAGGTGAAAAATTTTCCTGTATACAACTACTCAGTTAGGATCCTCTTAATTGGAATGTCTCCACAAAGGGAAATTCAGGCTCTATGATAAACAACTTCTTAATTTATTAAAATTTTGGATTACAAAGTGAAAAAATATTATAATCTCCTTTATCTCCAAATGTACCCATTATGCAAAACTACTGGTAATTTTCCCACGTGCAGTCAGGTAAATGCAGGAGAATCATTTCTAAGGAAATATGATTCAATGTTATTATTTAAAACAAGATTTATAAAGGTACAATTTTAAAATATACAGCATTTTGTTGTATACCAAATGTTGGCAAATTATTGTCAGTGGATTAAAACAGTCTTATCCCACCCCCACTTCCACTTGGTTTTGTTAGGTCTTCTAGATAAAAATGGTGTGTGTTTTTTCCTTGACATTTTAAATGGTTAAATAAATATCTAGATAAATACCCTGAATTTTTTCTCTAGAACTAGAAAGTCTACAACATTACTATCTTGTCCCTTCTAGGCAAATTGTGTTGACATTTTCTCCATACATGCTTTATACATTAGTAACGTAATCATTAAGGATATCAACATAGCTAACCTCAACCTTAATTTCTTATTTTTCTAATGATTAACAAGAGAGTTTCACCATCTAATTGTTCAATAACCACGGAACTAGTCTTTGATCAATATCTCATTTTAAAATTTACAATAGCATAGCAAGAAATTTTATATCAATGTAATAATTATGGCTTATTAAGCTAATAAAGCAATTTCATGAATATTCTAATATTAATACTGAAAAAAATCCGTGAGTAGAACAGAGCTATCTTCATAAACCTATTTTACAGGTGGAAAGAAAATTAGTCTCAAAGAGGTTAAGTGATTGGTCCGGGGTTGTAAGTCTTGCAATTCTTAGGGCTTTTCTGACAACACAGATAGTCTCTTTATATGACTTCATGATGTCTAGCCAAATTAAACTGAAATCTTAGTTCATTTAAATTAATTATCCAAGAAAAATAATCTAAGTTAGTTATGCATACAATATTGAAGTCAAAAGATAATGAACATAATACAATTACCAGTGTTTTGTCATAATTAATGAATAAATCACAACAATCAGGTCACCTGGTAGACACTCTAGTAAAATGAACAAAGAGAGTTAACTATATAACATGCACCTTGGATAGATAAATGGATCAATTAAACAATCTGAAAGTACTGATCTCAACTCTACAAATGAGAACAAAGCCCTTAAATCAGGCACGTATTTTCATTAAATCTTTGACAAAGTTTAACAATGTAAATTCTGCGACCATCTCTCCGTTTATTAATGGCTTCTATATTAAATTTCAATTGCATTAAGCAATTCTGAGTCAGAATAAAAATTGGTTTGTATTTCAATAAGTATTTGCCTTACATGATACAACATTGTTATCACAATTGTATGTCAACAAATTTAGAAAATTTATTTTTAATGTCCTAGGGATATTAAAAAGTATAACATATGTCATAAAGAATGACATCATGTGGGGGTGCAAATGGAATGTGAAAGTTTATACCTGTGAAAGGCCGGGGAAGTATTAAAATACAAATTATATGTATTTCATTGGAGTTATATTTTAAACTTGCATTAAGGGATAAACAAGATTTAATTTATTAAATACTTAATGTTATGCTTATTTTCTACATAGAAGTATAAGCCTATAAAGGCTTTGCTGTGAATTCTTGATATTTTTGATGTATATATCAAATAATTTGAAAATGCATTTGGATTATTTTTGAGGAAACACAAGAATTTGGTTATAGTCAGGATCTTAAATATATGATTATTTTTCCAGTTGGTTTTGGAAGTGAACAACTTAGTTGGAAACATCATTACTAGATTGCAAACATTTTCCTCAATACTTAATAAATGATATGGCATTATTCTCTTCTCCTCTTTATGGTGAAGAAGTCTGGGCCTCTAGAGTTTTTGTTTTGTCTTGTTTTTTCCTTTTTTTCTTTTTCTTTATGTTTTAATCTCAAAAAGAAAAAAAAATGTATCTTTATGTTCCCACCTCCCACCTTATTTGTTAATATTTCCTGGTGTATGTTTTTTAAAAAATGACTTTTGACTTATGCTTCAGGTACTTTTTATGTATCTCTTTTGGTTAGGACTTCTTAAAATATTTCTGTTGTTAGAAGATAGAAGTTCATAGCTCCATGTTCTCTGTCATCTTAAATCTAATATTTTTAAAATCTCTTCTTCATCTTCTTCTGTATTCTGGAAGAGCATTTTAAGAGTATCTTTCTCATTACTGATTATGTTTTTATTCATTGTCATTTCTGTTCTTATCTGTATAAAACACACTGTTAAATTTTCTATCAGATTTCCAGTGTTTATACGATCTTATTTTACCTCATCCAGTTTTGTTTTCATCTGTAGCCTTTTCATGACATATTTATTTCTTGTTTCATGTTTTATTAATTTTTTGTTGAGAACAAAAAGCAGATGACTTGAAACAAGGTTTCTAGGTCCATTCTTCCAAAGCGTTGATGTCCTCTCAATCATGAATGGACTGGTGAGCAATCTCTTTGCAAAATCCATAATAATGCCATTTTCTTTTTCCTCTTTAATTATTTTGAGTGTTCCCTGCTCCAGTGCATTCAGATCCAGTGTTGGACTGAAATTCTCCTAGCCTTTCTTCTCTAAGTTTCTTCTTGAATATTTCTTTCAAGTCTTAAGATGCAGGGCAAATTAACATCAAGAGCCCTTAGTTAGCTTTCTCTGGTGTTGGGCTTTCTCTCCACTCCTGTATTTGAAGAAACCAGCTGCCATGAATTCTAGAGCCCCCAGGTTTTGAAGTCTATCAGCAACCTGAGGAACACAGAAGAAAATCCTTTGTTTGCCAAGCCTCCAGATGAGACGGAAGCCCAGCCAATACCTTGATTTCAACCTGTGAGACCTTAAGTCAAAAACTCAGCTTAGCCATGTCCACACTCTTAATCTACAGAAAGTATAAAATAATACATGAATTTTGTTTCAAACCACTAAGTTTGATGATTTGTTACATAGCACAAAAACCTAATACAAGAATGAATTAGTTATATATGCATTTTAATTAATATTTTGAAAACTACACTAAAATTTTCATTCCACAAATATTATAAACACAATTTGTACACATTCAATATATTTAATTGACAACAACAATTAAATACAATACTACAATACAACAACCTAGTAGGTGTACATATTACTACTTTTTGTTGTTTGCTTTCTTATTTGAGGTAACTGGCATTTACTGAGTTTAGACATACAGCTCCAGAGATAGTGTCTCTGTCTTAGGACCCACGTCTGTCTTACCTTAAAGCCTATTCCTTCCCTATTGCCCTCCACTGATGTTCACTCAATGATTGTTATAGAATACACAATGCCAGTGCATCTGCAGAGAGAATTAATAACACAGTTAAGGAAAATCTGGCATAAATGAATTTATTTTGCTTTGTGTTCTATTTTTTGCATTTTAATAGCGTTGTATATTTTGGAAGGAGAGTTCTAGGTGTTTTTAGAATGAAAGAAAATAAACTCATAATGCCAAAATGTTACTTATCTAAACATTTTGAGGACTGAATAAGACAAACAATGTTGCAAGTCCAGTTTATCAGGCAAAAATGCTTGCATTTGAGCTGGCAGCATGCCTTTCAGAAAGCCTGAATTGCTAAGAATAGTGCAAAACTGGGACATTGCTTAGAATATAGTGCAGAAGAAATATTTCATTAGTTATCACACATGGAATCACTATTTCTAATGATAAGAAAAAAATCAGTTGGGATGACCCAAATAAATTATCTGAGAAATGGTCTATGCCTTAACTGTGCTATTATGATTAATGGTTCTTGCTTTATTCCATCATTGCTCTCTACTTAAGGAGATGAGAAAGAGGTAAGTTAGAATTATGTAAAGTAAGAAATAGAGTGCAGTTTGGTTTTCATCAGTTTTTAGAGCTTGCAAATCACTATTTAAGTTGCATAACTCTTAAGAAATAAAACAGGAATATCAGGTGTGTTATGACAGAGCAATATATCCTGAACACATTGTGATTCATCGTGTGGAAATCATCGCAGAAGAAAAGGAACTGAATTGAGATAGAGGCATTGTTATTAAATGGATACAAAGAAATAAATACTGGATTTTATCCTCATTTTTGTTAGTCAAAATGTGCCAGGATAAAATAGTGGCCAAGCTGGATTTATATGAGCTGCTTTTCCTACCTTCTAAGAGTTTATTTAGTGAGGCTCAAGTAAGATTGTGTGGATTAAAACATTTTTAAATAGTATAAAACACTATATAAGTAAAGTACAAGGAATTATTGTTATCACATTAGACCTTCAGGATACTGTTTTCTTCCTTTAAATAGATTCAGCATTATAAAAATCACTTACTTCCTTTAATTGGAGTTATAATCATAAATTTTTGCTTTTGGTAGCTCTCTAGAGTATTTTAAGAAAAAAGCCCCCTCTGGAAACTCTGGTTCCATTAAAATCTGAAAATTCATAAAAGTGCCATCTACTCTGCCATATATAGCTGATTTTATGATAATTAAATATATGTAGTTGCTATTTTCACATTGAAATCATAGAAAACTAAAGTACTAAAAATTGTATATTCTGAAAGTGTGATTAAAAAGGACCAATACTGTTAAAGGTGTGACTCATGAGGAACTAAGTAAATGAAACTAATAATGTCCTAAACATGGGCATCGCAATTATATGATGCAAGCAAATTAGCAGTAATAGGTGATAACAAGTTATGAGTATAAAAGCCTTTATTTGCTCTTGTCATCATTCACTGTCAGATCTACTCAAACTTATTATTGTTTGGTCCACACTACACTCTCAAAAAACTAAACAAATCACTGTGTCTTCATTATTAGAAAAAAAGTCATGAAAATAGAATCAGTGATACAACCTGGCAACAACCAAAGTATTTTTTTTTTTTAGCAAATATAAATCACTTTTCCTATCCCTTCTGTCTTGTCAATACACAGCACCAAATCACCCCACATCCCTATTCTATATTACAATTTACTGAAGGAGATTAATGAGCATTTTTTACCTGACCCAAGACAGGTTGTTCCTGACAAACTTCATCTGTGTCTTCATTCATCTTTTGTAACCTTTGTGGTTTTGTCCTGCCGATTTCATGGATTACTGCACAAAGAACAAATTTTTACATTTTTCCCAAGTTCGACAATCCACCTTCCTTTTGATCAAGATAGAGTACCTTGATTACCACTTTGTGGAGAGTAAGAACATCAGGCAGAAGCTAGCCAATCTGCCATCTTTTCTAATTTTAAGCCTATCTCCTTATACTCATCAACTCCTGTATTATTTGTGTCTCATGTGAAATGTCCTTGTTACTTTTCAAGCCTACATCTTTCCTCTTTTGACCTCACTCTTTGCAACATCTTCAGCATCTCCTTTTCCCTCAGCTGTTTTACTCCTACATAACGTTAGGTTTATTTAAGGAAAAAAGTCCTAGAGTTTCTAATTTAAAACGGCATCTGAATAAGTGCTAAATCTATCCTCTTTACACAAAGCAAAAATAGAAAAATGCAACATCTTTGAAAACTAAGTCTGATCGTCAACCAGTTTCTGAAATGTGGAGGTATTTCTATTGAAAATGTGATACATGAAGCTCAATCAAGCCTCAGCTTCGATGGCTGATGTATCCTTCGACCCCTGAAACAAACAAACAAAAGAATCTGCTGATTTGCAAGAAGATAGAGGGATGATACATGGCCCTTCTATCTCTTGCCTCTACTTTAGAGGTTGAGAGGATATTAGCTAGAAAGAAAAGGAGACTTATGGCAGCATTTAAAATGGTATTTTAACCTGTATGGAACTGTGTGTGTTTGTGTGTTTATGTTTTCTGGACATTTATTTAGAATGACAGAAAATGAACAGTGACTCTACAAGAAAAGATTCGGCCTTCTATATAGAGATTGCTTGCTGGACAATGGAACTCTGTCATGAAATTTGAAAACCTGATTTTCTCCGAACACATAAGTACACATCAAACAGGACTGATAACAAAGCACAAGCCAGAATTAGATTTTCAGCATATCACATTTATCATGCCTTTACCCTACTGTCAATTTCTTTAATTTTATATTTAATACGTTTTGCCCATGGATCTCTTTGAGACCTGTCTCTAAGGCCGTTGGTCGTGTCACTTGATAAATCTTAGTTTTCCCTTCTCCAAACACCTGTGTTGTCCTCTATTTTAGCTCTAACAAAATGTCAAGCTAACAATATGTCAAGCATCTCTAACATAATACCTTGCAAATAGTAGCCATTCAAAATATGTAAATTCCATCCATTTCCACTGGCTCTTACTGATATTAAGAAGGTGTTTACCTGTTGCATAATTTTTATAATTTATACTAACTCACACCTCTTGAATCTACTTTCCCTACGCCCACTTAAAATCTGTTGCTTGGAAATGGGCAAACACGACCCTCTCTGTCTCTCCAGCAGGGTTCATGCTTTCCATCCCTCACATACCATTACGTATACTTTATGTTAATAAATGCAGGTAGTGGAAAAGTCTGGCTCATCAGTTATAACAATGAGGGTAATTGTTGGATTTCTTAGTCACTAGTCCAAATATAGGGACTCTTTAGAGTTAGGATACACAGTTGCTCAAAATATTTGTGATCACCCATTGTCTTCCTTCTTTTTGCTTTACCATACTGTACTTAGTCTGAAAACTTTTTCCTCTGGTGACATATTAGTTTTGCAAGATACCTACAGCAGTTGCAGGAGATGGATACAGCACAATGATTACCTATTCTGTGTCAATTCTTTTTTTAAAATTAAATGTATGAAGAAGCCTCTAGAAGATTCTCTACATTCCTCTGGCATCTTTTTGGCCAGATAATCATATATCCATGATTAAATCAATCTATAGGAAGGAAAATGCAGCCCTCTGATTTGTTTAAAATAACCAGGATTCATGTTTTAGGGTTTGAAATGGGCTATTCTTCCTTGGATGGCTGTGGTACTAGAACAGAATTGGAGTGCGTTAATAAGGAGAAATGGTTGGTGGGGGATAGATATTGAGTTGGCTACCAACAATGACTTCCTGTCTTTTCTATTAGTCAAAATTAAATCTCAAACAAATATACATGGCTGTATAAAAACCTTTCTACTTGAGATGGAGAACTCAAGTACCCATAAAACTGAAAAGTGTTAACCTATGCTATTCATATAAAGCTTAAGATATCACACATTGTATTTTCAATTATGACTTCATATGCAGATACTGTCCCTAAAAGTGGACATTAGTTCTCTGAAGACGAGAATGTCTTTTTTTCTTACTAATTCTTTTTCAACCTGAGATGATATTCTATACAGGAAAATGATGCAATAAATGCACTAATTGATTGAATTTAAGAAGTGGTATACATACATTTATTTTATGTTTTCTAAATTGCTTTTTCTATATTTCGCTAAAATTTCAGAAGGAGCTTGAACTTTTTGTATGAACAAAAGTGAACTGAATTACAGACAGTAAATGGGTACTGTCTAATAAGAAACTATCTAAAAAATCACACTCATTCTAAAAGAATAATTTATTTGCTGGGAAATTTTAAATGTGGAAATATCAAAGAAATATGTAAGACTAAACATTTCTTCAATTAATAGGTAGCTCTGCAATGAGTTCACCAATTGATTAATAAAACTATATTTAGCAAGATTTATCAAATCATATTATTTAATAATTATGAAAATAACCCATTTAATAAATTTTAAAACATAATTAACAGTAATTTTTTTCTGTGTTTTAATGTTCTCTTCCAAGGAAAGATTTGCAAAGATGCATAGATTCTTTTCTCTTTTTTCACAGTATCAAAACTAGCAAAACTTTTCTAATGCATTTTTTTTTGTTAGGGAATATATTCACCAAGGTACTCAGGAATAAATTAACCAACTAAATCAAAGATATAAATCCTAAATTATAAATGATACAGGCATTCTTAGTTAATTTATAGGACCAAGCTTGGGTTCTGTAAGTAAACTGCATGCCTATTTGACGTAATTCTTGCTATCTACATATATATACATATATAAATATGTATATGTCTATATATATCAACATATCCACACATATTTTAATTGTAAGATGTCTTAGTCAGTTGAAGCTGCTACAACAAATTACCATAGACTATATGGCTTAAGCAATGGAACATATCTCACAGTTCCGGAGGCTAGAAGTCTGAGATTAGAGTTCCAGTGTGGTCACAGTCTGGAGAGGACCTTCTTTCGGATTGCAGATTGCTGACTCCTTGTATCCCCACATGGCAGAAACAGGGCTGGTTAACTCTCTGGCCTCTTTTTGTAAAGACACTAATCCATTCATGAGGTCTCTTCCCTCATGATCTAATCACCTCCTCATACCATCACATTGAGATTAAAGTTTTAGCATATGAATTTTAAGGGACACAAATCCCCATCAGTCAATCACACAAGGTTAGAAAATTCTGTGACTATGAGGAGATGGAAGGTCAAGGTAAACATTGTTCATTTTAGAGAAGATCTGAACTTGGCAGTGGGAAGAAGAATGACCAAATATGTAATACACAAAGGAGACATTCTGTAAAGTAGAAAAATTATATGCAAAACAACATGATGCATTAGAGCAATGGATAGCAAATATTTTTAGACATAACTCTCTCTATCAAATGAAAACCTGATATGTGTACACTGACGTCACATATGTAAAACAGATTAAAGGAGAAATATTAAGGTTAATGTTAGACAATGATACTAGAGTTTGAATATTCATCGACCTGCTTCATTCCTCTATTCATGGAAGTAGCTCCTAAGAACTAAGGATGTCCTGACACATCAAATAGCACAGTTTGAAAAATTTATAACATACAGTGAGACAGGAAGACTCCTGAGATAAAATGAATTTAGTTATAAAAAATACTAAAGGCAACTTTGCAAGAAGCATAAATCACAAAAGACTACAAAATTTTGATAAAAACAAAAATATTTTTAGCAAAAGTTAAAGGGAAATTCCATAAATGTCTATTAATTTATGGTTCATATGTTAACACAAATTGTGTTTTATATGTAAAAAATTTTCTCTGATGTAAACACATGTAACCAAGTGTAACAGAGGAAAAGAAAACAACACGGGTAAAAACCACAATGTAATTTTGCCTGCATATCAAGCAAAACTCCTAAAAATTTTGTTCATTAATTCTGAAAAACCAGTGTTCTGAAGTCTGAAGAACTTACAGAACCAAGTTTCCCGAGTTAGAAAGAGTTAATGACATCTATTTGCACTTTGATAACAGTTTTTGTAGAATACAGAATAATTAAAAGGTTACATATGTGAACTTTCTAGCTCTCTAATATATTTTGCATGCTAGAAAACAAAAATGTGAACCCAAAATATTCACATTCATGAACAATAAAGCAGCAATTTACAATGTGTGATTGAGATAGATGTATGTTAAAGCTGGCATTGTAGAAAAAATGGACAAAAAATATAGAACAGATTAGAAGTAAATATCAGGTACAGCAATATGCAAAAATTAGAATGATAAAAGGTTTAGTGAACTATTGAAAAAAAAATTACTGAATAGAAAAGGGGAATATTCAAGGGAGAAATCAGAACAGTATTCAAAAGAGTTTGGGAATTACCAACAAACCCAGGTTGAAAGGACAAATTAGAGTATTTATCCTTAAATAGCTAATTTTCTCAGAAAGAATAAAGCTAACTACCTTCAAAATAAAACCAGACACAGAATGGTAATTCTATAGAACAGGAGAATTTAAAACTGTGCGTGAGTTGAAAAGCTTATGAGTAAATGTACATTTATCTGCCAAGATCTCAGTGTTGTGTTAAATCCCTAACATTCAGCACTAGAGATCTCAGGGGACTGTTGTAGACTTTAATCAAAAGAACATTTTGCAGTTTGGTTTAAAAGGTCAAATTTGCTAACTTATCCTTATGTGATGGTAGTTTAGTAATGGTCTAGTAAGTTGGCTTGTGGTTTGTCATGACCTAGATCATTTTGTGGCAATAGGAAATTGATGTGAATACTTTCAGCTTTACTCAACCATTAAAGAGAGCATTAGCCAGGCTTTTGTGACACACACAGTTCAGCTACTCACAGAATGAAAGTCTAAGAAATTGCAAATAGAACAGATCCAAGAATATTAAAGCCTTTTATTTTTCATAAACATCTGAATGTAGCACAAAAATGTAAACATCAGACTGTTTCACATAGAATAAAAAAAAAGTTATGAACAAAAGGTAGAAGGTTCTCAGGGTACATTTAGCTACCATTAGTCTATATCCATACCAGTCCAGAATATTTTCTCCAAGATGGAAGAAAAGGAAAAGTGGCCTCTCACACATCAACTATTTGCATTTCTAAAATGAATGCATCACCGGTACTTAAGGCAGAATGAATAGTAAATGAGTCATCCAATTATACAGATAATTAATGGAAATGGTGGTATCAGAAAACCCAAGGAAAATGATCTATTTCTTTAAAGAATAATGTTCTCAAAAATTGAGGTGGCAAGAATGGAAAAATAAGCACCACATGTACTCACCATCAAATTGGTTTCACTGATTATCATCTAAGAGCACATTTAGGAATAACATTAATTGGGTGTCTGGCAGATGTGGGGCGGGAGAGGATGGGTGTATACATATATAATGAGTGTGATGTGCACCGTCTAGGGGATGGACATGCTTGAAGCTCTGATTGGGGGGGTCAAAGGCAATATACATAACCTAAATTTGTGTACCCCCATAATATGCTGAAATAAAAATAAATAAAGTAAAAAAAAATAAGTGAAAAAACATTGAAGTGGAAAAGAAGTCATCTCAAGTCAGACACTTTTGAATTCACTACATATATGAGGACAGCAAACATAATATCTGACTTATCTATATAGGTGGGTCATTGGATAGATAGTACAAATAAATGGGTCGGCACAAAGATCATTAGATAATTAAAACATTGCTGAATTTGGGTTGCTTTAATTCCTTGCAATACTACATATAAAAGCAACATACATTAAAAATTCCATAGGTTTTAGTAAAAGTGGTTACATTATTTTTATTAACTTTTTATAAATGTCTAGATTATAGAGACATTATAGGACAAATTCTTTAGATAAATTCACTGTGGTAGTTTTAAAGGTATACATACCAAACTCTTTCATACTTCTCCCCTCAGGAAGTAGAACTTAATTCCCTTCCACTTCAGTATTGGCTGGTTTTAGTGACTTACCTCTAGAAATTAGGATATTAGATTCTAGATTCTAGTCTGAAAAAAACTGTAACTTCCCATCTTGCATTCTTTTTCTTTTTCTCTCTCTTAATTATTGGCTCTCGGGGAAGCTGGCCACCATATTGTGAGTATACTCAGGAGGTATATGCAGAGGCCTGTAGGACCCAAGGGACTGGGTCTTGTGAGGATCCACAAGACCTTAGAAGCAGGTACGTACCCAGTTGATCCATGAAAAGATTAAGCTTAGATCACAGCTTGATTGAAAGCACATGAAAAGCCATGAGAAGGAACTTCCCAACTAAGATCCTCTTGAATTCCTGGTCCCCAGAAACTATGAGATAATAAATATTTGTCATTTTAAGCCACTCAATTCAGGTAACCTGTTATGGAAAAACAGATAATTTATGAACATACCAAAATATAATTAGATTATATCCAATACTACACATATATGTATATTTATATAATTTCCAAAGACCATGCAGATATGAAGAAAGAGAAAACATATTTGAGGACAGTGATAAAATATTCTGCCTTTTCACATTAAGCCAAGGAAGGATTCACCTGATTTATATCTAGGCAATTTAAAGCCTTTGGACTTCAGACAGCTATTTTAATTGTTAGACACCGAAGTCGGGCTGATCAAATTTTAAGTAGAAAATAATCAAGGGAGTAGTGACAGTAAGATGAATATTTTGCTTTAGTCTTTTGTTTTGTTTTGTTTGCCTTTGTATACATTTCATTAGGCAAAGTTAACATTTCATTAAAAAAAACCCTTCCAAATATATTTAATATATGGTTTTATGCAACTGTTATTGATGTAGGTACTTCCTTCCAAATTTTTTTTTTTTTTTTACTGGTGATTTCACATAACTTTTTGCATAGATATACAGGATCTTTAATGAAATACAACAAGGTAAAATGATTTTAATTTGATCAATACTCTACCAGAAGCCTAGGCTCTAGCCCACTGAGCAATCTGGGGTGAATGGTAGAAGATGACGGAAAGTGCAAACTGAAAACCCAACCTTCCTCCCTTTTTCCCTTCCTCTCTCCCTCCTCTCTTCCTTCTTTCCTTCCTTTCTTTTTTTTCAGAGGCCTGCCCCATAATGAAAGTGATCACTATCTCATCTTGGAAAGCAGGCCTCCCTTTGTCTCTGTGACAAAAATGGAACATTTTTTGATTGAATGAAAACAAAAGTCAACCATGTGATTGAAGTAATTACTCTCACAAATAGAGCCATGTTGGTAGGATGAACATCATCTGCAATATCCATCTATAACATTGGGTTTCAAAACATATTAAGTATTATAAAACCTTTTTATACCTTATTCAATCCATCTACTCTCTCTCTCCCAAACTAGTAAATATTTATATTCCTTTTATTTATAATAGCAAATTTTCTTGTCAGGCGCATGCTAGGCCTGTAGTGCAAACTAACTTATTTAATTATTACAAAATGTCTATGAGATAGGAATTACTAATTCTTATTTAAGAAAAACCTGAGACTCCCCAAACAGGCCAAGTTTGCACACAATTACATGGTCAGAGTGTAGTTTCATTCCTAGCCTACGTGTCCAGATTCTATGTTTCTTTTAAGATTCTAAACTGAATCAGGAAAAAGTACAGAATTTGGAATTACAAAATCTGGGTTCTATTTATTACTCATCCCTTAAGCAGTTTGATGTTTTCAAGTAAACCACTGAACAGGTGTAGGACCCAGCTACTTCCCTGAAGTGTCTGCTGTATTTGTTTTTATTTTGAGAAATGACTGGTCAATTAAACTCATCAGTTCCAGCATTTTCCAATCAGTTTTGTGTCAGGTAGTGAAACTAAAAGCAGCCCCATGAAATCAATTGCTCATGCCTCTGTATTAAGCTCTATGTGAAAATTTCTTTCAGAATATAGAGCCCCCAAAAAAACATGTTTCTTGCAAGGTACACGTAAAACATGGCCACACTTTTTTTGGCTGCA
This sequence comes from Lemur catta, assembly GCF_020740605.2. Taxonomy (NCBI): domain Eukaryota; kingdom Metazoa; phylum Chordata; class Mammalia; order Primates; family Lemuridae; genus Lemur; species Lemur catta. The sequence continues at coordinate 27,977,628 of NC_059140.1, read as the reverse complement.
ATGTTTAGAAGACAATATAATTTGATCACTTATTCACCTCCTCTTACTACTCTACAATTCCCATTAGGTCTTTCTTTGTCTTAATTAATTATTTAATGTATTTTATATATATTTTTATATATTTTATATTTACATAAAAATACATAGTGTATATATGTATGTGTGTGTATATATATCTATAATTATAATAGTTTGCTGCTTTAGTTAATATATGTTTAATGTATGGTACCTGAAATCTTTTGTAAAATGAAATGGGAATGTAAACAAATTAATTTTCCTCTCCTTTTTCTTAAATTACATAATCAACATGACTTCAGAGTCAGTTGTCCAAACTATGTTCAACAATACTACCAAACAGTAAGTCAATCAATTAATAATACTAGAATTGTAAGGAATCAATTAGAGTAGTTATTTTTATGTCTGAATTTTTCATTTTTGAAACACATTGTCTAGTTTAAGGCTGTAATAACACACATAGTCATTTATCAAGTTAAAACACACACACACACATTCAGAAAAATCATATTTATGTCTGTTTACATAAGCCTTTTTTTTTTTTTTTTTTTTGAGACAGAGTCTCACTCTGTTGCCCAGGCTAGAGTGAGTGCCGTGGCATCAGCCTAGGTCACAGAAACCTCAAACTCCTGGGCTAAAGCAATCCTCCTGCCTCAGCCTCCCTAGTAGCTGGGACTACAGGCATGTGCCACCATGCCCGGCTAATTTTTTTCTATATATATTTTTAGTTGGCCAGATAATTTCTATTTTTTAGTAGAGATGGGGTCTCACTATTGCTCAGGCTGGTCTCGATCTCCTGACCTCGAGCGATCCACCCGCCTCGGCCTCCCAGAGTGCTAGGATTACAGGCGTGAGCCATCGCGCCCGGCCTACATAAGCCTTTTAAATTAAGTGGGACACAAATCAGTGAAAGCAGCTAACCTGGCACAGTATAATCAAAACAGCAAGCTGATTGATTGGGTTTTTCCATCTGTAATTAACTATTGTATATGTATAGCTTCAAAATTAAAATGCTAAAACAATCTAATGCAGATGCAAACTGTGTGTTCTTATTTGGAAAGCAACTTTAATTTCATGCTTTTTTGCTACATTGTTCTGGATGTTCTTTGAAGAACATGTATTATTCAAAAAATGTGCATTTCAGTCTGTTGTTTCAGCTATGACAGGATTGCAAATAACAAAATTTACACAAGCAAGCAAGATATCAGTATGTTCTAATTTATTAGAAAATTGCTTTCTGTCATAGTTTTCCTGCCCACTCCATGTCCTTCAATGTAGAATATTGTATGTACAATCAGTATTTGTCAGTAAAAATAAAATTAAAAAAATAATAAATCAAATCTTGATTTTAAATTCCACTTTTTTGTTTTATTTTTAATTGACAAATATTAAGTGTATGTATTTATAGAGTACAATGTGATGTTTAGATACATGTATAAATTTTGTAATGATTGCTTCGGGGCAATTAGTATATTTATCACCTCAAACATTTATCATTTCTTTGTGGTGAGAACATTCAAAATCCTCTCCAATGGCTATTTGGAAATATACAATGCATTATTACTAATTATAGTGACTACAATGTAGAAAAGAATGCCAGATCTTATTCCTCCTATCTAACTACAGCTTTGTACTCTTTGAACATCTCCTCTTTCCTTTCCAGGCATCTCCCAGCCTCAGGTAACCACCATTCTACTCTACTTCTGGGAGTTCATCTTTTTATAGATTCCACATATGAGTGAGGTCATGCAGTATTTGTCTCTCTGTGCCTGGCTTATGTCACTTAACATAGTGTCCTCTAGGTTCATTCATGTTACAAATGACAGAATTTCTTGTTTTTGTAAGGCTGTATAGTATTCCGTTATTTATTTATGCCACATTTTTAAAAATGCATTCATTGGTTGATGAACACTTAGTTTGTTTCCATATATCAGCTATTGTGAAAAATACTGCAGGGAACACAAGAGTGCAGACCTCTCTTTGACATACTGATTTTAGTTCCTTTGGATATATACCTAGTAGAGGCATTACTGGAAGATATGATAATCATAATTTTAGATTTTTGAGGAAACTCTATACTGTTTTCCAAAATGCCTAAAGATATAAGTAATTTACACACCATCATTACAGTATTAGAGTGTTCTGAATTTTCTGGAGTACTTGGTTTTACCAGTGAGTTTTACACTTTCAAATATTTTTGTTATGCATTAGAATCCTTTTCTTTCAACTTGAAGGACTCACTTTTGCATTTCTTATAAGTCAGTTCTGGTGGTGATGAATGTTCTAGGCTTTTTTTTTCTTTTCTCCTAGAAAAATATTTATCTCTCATTTATTTCTAAATAATAGCTTTGCTGGATAAATTAATCTTAGTTGGTAGTTTTGTTTTTTTTTTTTCTTTTCAGCACTTTGAATACATTGTCTCACTCTGTCCTGGCCTATAGGATTTCTGTTGAGAAATCTGCTGATAGTCATATTAACACTCCATTTTATGTGATATCTTTCTTACCTACTGCTGCTTTCAGGATTTTTTTGTTGTTGATTTTTGATAGTTTGATTATTATATGTATTGGTATAATTGTCTTTGAGTTGGATTTTACTGGCAATTACTGTGCCTCTCCTATACCTGGGGGTTGGCATCTATCTCAAGATTAGGGAAGTTTTCAGCCATTATTTCTGTACATATGCTTTCTGGCCTTTGTTATCTTTCTTCTCCTTCTACAAATCCTATTATGCAAATGTTTGGTCTCTTGATAATGTCCCATAATTCCTATAGGATTTTTTCATTTTTTTTTATTCTTTTGTCTTTTTGCTCCTCTGACTAGATGTTATGTCTTCCAGCTCACTGATTCTTTCTTTTGATGACTGAGTCTTCTGCTGAAGCTTTCTACTGAAATTATTAGTTTGGTCATTGTATTCTTCATCTCTAGAATTTGTATCTAGTTCTTTTTATTGTTTTTATTTTTTTCCAGTCATCTAACCATTTTCATATACTGTTTTCCAAATTTTATTAAATTTTATATCTTTATATTCTTGTAGTTAACTGGACTTCTTTATGAGAATTTTTCTGATTTTTTCAGTCATTTCACAAGATATCCATTGCTTTGGGGTCCATTATTGAACCTAATTATTTTTTTGGAGGTGTCATGATTTCCTGATTCTTCATAGTCCTTATGTCCTTATGTTATTTTCTGCACTTTTAAGAGACAGCTTCTTCTTGCCTTAAAGTATGTTCTTTGGCAGGACAGAGCTTCATTATTTAGTCTAGCCAATGACTCTTGAAGGGCCAAATGGTGAAAACCCTGGGAAAGCAGAGTTTGTTGTGTTGTCTAGTTGGCTAGACCACTACCTTTGCTCTGATGTCATAAAGAGCTACTTTTTGGGCCCTAATGATCAATGAGATCACTGGCTGGATGCTGCTTTCAGATGAAACTGCTGGATAATACAATGGATTGTTGGCAGGTTGGTCATAAGAGGTATTCCCTAGCCAGGGAATTCTGCTACTCGGAATCTGCAGTTGGGCAGGGCTGCAGATTGGTCTCTGAGGTTAGGCAGTCACTGCACTAGATAGGTGGGACCCCAGGATATGCTATTTAGAAACGTACAATTGGAGATTGTCTCCCTAACTGGGTGAAGCTATAGGGTGGGATTTTGTCTGAGTTGAGTGGCTGATTGACCTCCAGTATCAAGTAGAATTAGATCCTATGCTTCTCTAAAATGCACAAAGGTGGGTTTTCCTTGCCTGGGCAGAGTCATTGGGTGGGCTTTTTGGCTGGGTGGAGCTGCTGCTTACCTTCCCAAGTCAAAACAGTTTAGTCCCTTCACTTCTCAGAAATGGGTGGAGATGTGTGTCTCCCTGACTGGGCAGGGTTGTTGATGTGGGTTCTGAGGCTGGGCAGGGAGTCTAGGAGTTCAAGCTAAATTGTACTTAACACTATCTGAAGGCAATCAGCTCAGTTTTGTGGAGGTGCAATGGGGTTGGTTGTTATCCCTGATTGAGCACTATAGCTGGCAGGAGCACAGATATAACATCAGGATCCAAGAGCTGGTCACTTTTTGTTCCTACCTGACCCCTGAGTGGTCAAGCTGTGTCATTTTCCCCAGTGTTTCCCATGAGGAGAGACCATAGTGGGCTTCTTAAGAAGTATGTTAGAATGTAAAGATAGTTGATGATGGCCTCTGGTTTTCTTTTTCCCCTATAGAAACTGTGAACCCAGAGAAATCCTCTCCATCTGGCACTGTGTCAACTTGGAGGAGGTGGCAGAGGAGATATGATTGGAGGGAGACCATTTTTTTTTACCCTTCTGATTCAAATTTCATTCAGTTCTGCATACCACACTGGTGGCTCAGGATGGTTTCCAGGTGTTAAGGTTTTAAAAAGAATGTTCTAATATGTGGATACTTGCTAATTAAACTTTTTGTAGGAGACAGTTGAGCCTGAGACTTCCTGTTCTGCCATCTTGCTGAGATGACTCCTAAATACTACCTTTTGGTGGTCAAATAGTTTAGACTTCTGACCTGAGTATTCATCTTCCAAATAATTTTAAATTAAAGCATTTTATCTATGTTAAAATAAGAAACAAAATTGAATTATAATGCAAGATTACTCTCCAAAATATAACAATGACTTTGTTAGTTTTTTTTTTTTTAACAATCTTTGAAACGATATATAAAATCTTTATTTACCCTGAAGCATCTATGTTTGGGTAAGTATTTCATAAGAAACTCTGTAGAATCAGAAGTAAAATCTCAAGTAGTCACTCTACCGAAAGTACTTTGTAAGGATCCTTTTTCCTCAAAGCCCTCCTACTGGAGAGAGAGTTTACTGTGACTTGCTAGGGGGAAATACAGTTGTGACCTAAGGCACTTCACTGATCATATCACCACTATACTAAAACTATGCTCTGCATGTATCTTTTGGGAAGGTACATGCAGAATTGATGGTTATTTCACTAGTGTTTATTGTTTATATATAAAGGACTAAATAAATCTTCAAAAACTAAAGTCTATTTTCTAAAAAAGAAGAAAAAAAATCAACTATTCAAAGTGATGTACAGCTACTTTCTTAGTACAAATTCTAGGGTTATGGTTAATATCTTGCCTAAAACACCTGGGTCAAATTCCTGCCAAGTTTGTCAGGCTAATTAATCTGTCAAACCAGTTTCCTCTTCTATGACATTCGACCATATTTTGATGGTTATTGTGAAGATTAAACTACAGTAAGCATGCAAATCACTTTATACAATTCATGATGCTTAGTAAATGTTCAGTAAATAATTAACTAGAATGTACATTTTGTATGTAGTTCACATTTATAAACAAAATCTTATCATTTTTCACTGGTAATTAAGCAAACCCCTTCACATACCAGGCATTTGTTAATTTCTCAGCTTTTACCCTCATGACATGAAGTATTGCATAACTTAAGTACTTACATTGTTATACCAGTATTTTTTTCTATTTTATGATTATCTTTTGTGTTTTCTAAACTACATAATAAAAAAACTTAGACAACATACTATAAGGGATATCAGGTCATAATTCCTGAAAGAAAAAGTTTCATGTACAATAACCCAATAGCTGAATCTAAATCATCCCAGAACAATAAGGGAAAAAAATAGTAAGGGAATGGGATTTACATCTTATAATATTATAGGCTAATCTTTTATAACATTACTAGAGAACATACAGTGCTTTCATAATCTTGACCAAAGATTTTTCTTATCCAACTTATTTTGGATGCTTTTGCTTAAATGTGTATGCTTTACGTAGACTAGAAAGAAATATATCAATTTGGTGCCTACTAAAGCAATATTTACTTAAATTAGATTTAGCAAAGCATTTCAGTGTTACAACAGGGGTAAAATTTTCAGATATAAATCATTTCTTGGAAAAGTGTGTTGTATGCCTGAGGCTTCCAGAGAGAACTAAAATACAGTTAGTTGTGAAGCAATATTGCTAATACTGGACTGTGCATCAGGAGATCTAAAATGTATTTCTGAAAATCACCACTTATAAGCTTCATTTCTACATTCTTCAAATGGAAATATGGCATTTTTCAAATGTATTAAAATACTTTAAGAAAATGGTAATAAGAATCTGAAAAAAAGCTTTGTATTATAATATCACCAAACCTAAATTATGAGAACTCATGGAGAATGGATTTATTGGGAGCCAAAATGACTAGACAAAACTGTCACTATTGGTTTAATTCTGAGTAGAAATTCTCTGTAAATGTTTATGGCAGTACTATTTTTGATCAATGAGTTAAAGACTTTAACCAAATTCTCTCTCATTTCTGTTTCTCTCTCTTCTCTCTTTGGTCCTCTCCATCTTGCAAATGGCAAACTTCATTATGTATATAAAGAATTTAATTTGAAATTTAAAAGTTTTTGTGTGACCAGAAAATCACGTAAATTCCACTCTCATATATGTGTAATCAATATTCATAAGAATGTCAAACAATCTAGGCATTTTGAATTCTCCTAGATTGACTTAAGTCATGTTTACTATAGCCATATATTTTGTAGGAGGTTATATTTAATTGCGTCATTATTAATATAAATATTGACTATTCATGAACAGAAATGAACCTTTCAAAGAAATTTTGAAGATTTATTTATATGTCTCCTATGTTTTTATGAGTGAAATTTTTCTCAGACCTTGTAATGGAAAATGATAGTTTGCTGAAATGTAAATGGTGTGCATTTTAAGTTTGTGGAATAGGCAATTATACAACCTCTAAAATGATTCCATAATTATTTGTTTCACAAAACTCAGTTCTGCACTAGGTAAAGAATGCAGTGGGGTTAAGGCTCTTGGACAGTGCAGCAGCAGTTGTTCTAGGTAAGATGATCAGGGCAGTCCATTCTAAGAAGATTACATAACATACACATATAGAAAAATATAAATAGTTTAAGACACAATGTCATTTTTGTATGTTTGGTGCAGTAGGGACAATTTTTTTCATTATTTCTTGGGCATTTTTCTACTCAGTGCTGTTAATACTAAAGATCAAAGAGATTTTCAAAAGTCGTTTAGAGGAATTTAGGTTATTCTCTCTCTCTCCCCACACTCACATGCACGAATACACACATCACTATTCTGATCTCCATATAGAAAATTTCTGGATATCTTTTATTTCTGTGACTCGATTTATAGACAATAAACTTGGGTTACATAAGAAAATGTAACTGATGCATGGAAAATTCAGTTTAGAAAATTATCATCCATATGTTAAAAAAACATAAAAGACATAACAAGAGGTACAGTATAACAGAAATACAGAAATATGGTTGTCTTGTAGGTGGTAAGAAAATCGGACTTAGGGCATCGATAACACATTTTTGTTATTGTTTTTCAAGTTATTTATAATTTTATTTTCTCCAAATCTCCATTCTTTGATTAGTCTATTTATTTCCAGATGGCATGATTAAGTTTCCAAATTCCTAAGATTCTGCCCTATGGTTTAACTTGTTTTATTTATATCAGAACAGCTGACTTCAACAGCTGTTTTTTGCCTGAAATAGTGTTTAGTCAATAATTTTCCATTTCAATCAATTCAAATCATCTGATTTACTATAGTAGAATATTTCTATGGGGAATTTTAGGAGTATTCCTTGTACTTGAAATGAAAATTTGACATTAGATTTGAAAGTTGTTTGATCAATATCTCTCTGAAACTTTCTAATAGAACCAAAATAATACATACTCATCTTGTTGTTGACATTATCTATTGGAAAATATGAATTCACTAATCGCTTTTATGATAAGTAATTGTACATATCTTTGCCATCTTTTGTTAGATTCATTTGTCTCATGTTTCTTACACATCAATGATAAGTTATGTTGGCATATTTTCCCAGTTATGTTAGAGTCATTTCATAATTGAACATGTAAGTATACTTTATTCCTGTAAATTTTTAATGATTCAATGCACTCAAAATTCACAAACACACATCAGAAAAAGAAAGGATGATAAAAAAATAAAATACAGATCCTCGTCAATTTACACTGGGATTATGTCCTGATAAACACATTATAAAGTCAAAAACTTGCAAATTGGACCATCATAATCAAGAGCCCTCTGCGATAAAAATTTCACATGAGGCCGTATGTGTTGGCTCATGCTTGTAATCCTAGTACTTTGGGAGGCCAAGGCTCCCTTGGATTGCTTGATGCCAGGACTTTGAGACCAGCTTGAGCACCATAGGGAGATCACATTTCTACAAAAAAAATTCAAAAAATTAGCCAGACATGGTGGAGTACACCAGTAGTCCTAGCTGCTTGGGAGGCTGAGGCAGAAAGATCTCTTGGGCCTAGGAGTTTGAGGTTGCAGTGATCTATGATGGCACCACTTCACTCTAGCCTGAGCAACAGAAGTAGTTTCTGTCTTAAAAAAAAAAAAATCACATAATTAGTGTAAAATAATTTTTTTAAATTATTTTTTAAAATATTTTGATAATGTTCAACCATACGAAGTAGCACAGGTAATTATTAATTTTAGTAGTAAGAGTGCATACACTGAATTCAGATGGCTAATGTATGATTTTTCAGCTCTACCATTTACTTGCTTTGACCTAGGGCAAGGAGCCTTTCTTTCCTCAATTCCTTCAACTATAAATTACTCTGAAAGTAAATTAGAGATCAATGATCCTTAAATAAACACAAACCTTATGTTTGGAAAAAATAAGGAAAGTATACTTCTAAAGAGTTCATAGGAGATCCAAGAGGTAAAAAAAGAAAGAAAATTGACCAAATTTAGAAATAAAGTCATGAACATTAAATATCAAAATTTGTCATTAAAATGAAATTTAATGTTATTCAGAGGAGATTTACATTTTATAGATTTTTATAAAATAAATTGTATAATAATAATTTAATGTTTAACAAAAGATAATGTTCAAGAAATGATCCAACAAAAATAATATGCAAGAAATGCATTAAGAAAATTATAAAATTGATTGAAAGACCTTGAGAGACCTAAGTAAATAAATAGGTGCCCCTTGTTTATGTACAAGAAGATGCACTATAATAAAGTTGTCAGTTATACCCACATTAGTCTATAAAGTCAGTGCATTTCCAATAAAACTTTCTCTGCTTTATTTTTAACCCATTTGGTGTGAGTAAACAAGTTAATATTAAAATGTATATTAAAATGAAAAAGCCAAGTACAAAAATGTCAATTTTGAAGAAGAAAAAAAATAAAAATTCCACATAATAAATATCAAAGTTTATTGTAAAATTATATATTTGTATCGTGGTATTGGTGAAAATTGTCCAATAAGAAAAATAGCCTGAAGTCCCCATTACTTTTCTGGCTTGAGCTGTTAGCTCAGAGCCATTCTTAGCTTCTAGAGGACTTTCTCCAGCCCTAAGATGTAGCCCTCAAATCTCAGAACCAGAGAAAAGGAGTCATGTGGTTCTCGTATCATATCTTTCTAACCCTCTTCCATAGTCACATCTCTCTCTACCCACAGCCAGGAAAGTTTTCCTACTTTTAAGGACTCGTGTGATTAGTTTGGGCTCATGCAAATCATCCAAAATAATCTCAACATCTCAAGGTTCGTAACCTTAATTGCATTTGCCAAGTCCCCTCTCCCTTTATCCATACAAGGTAACATATTCAGACATTTCAGCTATTAAGACCCGGATATCTTGAGGTGGAAATTTTTTCTGCCAGCCCCATAAAGTTACTATAAGTTAGCCAAGTTGATATGCTATACATGTGTACATTATGTGTTATAAATAATAGCAATTTTAGCTTGTCATTTGATACTTTTTAAGACTAGGAAGATACTTATTGAAAAATATTTTGCTGTGCTCATACATGTTTTCTTGATTTTGAGTCCAGAGTTATGTTTTTGTATTTGGCACAGGGGAAGACACTATACACATATTTAGAACACTGTATGACTGAGTTGAGAAATTTCTAGTCTTTCCCAATTTTTGAACATACTTGGAAAATTCAAACAAACAAATTTCTCTTAAGTCAGGAACTAAATAAAAAGTAGAAGCTATACTGATCCCTATCTGTATAAGCTTCCTCTACTGGAAAAAGGTTAGGACATTTTATGATAGGGGCATCTGTCCTCTGAATCAATAAATCTCTAATGGATGTGTAGACACTGACTCTCTTGCAAGAAGGAATGGCTGTTACTGGATCCACTCTAACATTTACCTCATTTGCCTGTAAGGGAGACACACAAATGACCTGGATGGTCCTCCAAGACGAACTTGAATACGGTATGCACCTTACCCTTTCTTAGCATCTCCACACAATTCCTATATGCCAGGAAAAAAAAAAAAAAGCTTGACCTTAACTAGTTCTCATCTTCCTATACAGTCTAATCTGTTACATCTGAAGCAGGAACATATTTCCATTGACATATTTACACATCATTTGCATTCGGAAAAAGGTAAGGACAGAGCTGCTCAATTGTCAGATCCACTGAAAACAAATGTAACCCTCCCAAATCAAAACCAGCTATTTGTAGGTCAACTACTTTTTTGACACAAGGTAGAAATTTTGGTATGAGCAAGAAAACTTTCTGTGGTTAGACTGACTAGGACAATACTGTCTGTATCTCTCATCTATTGATTTTGTAGACATGTTCACAGTCAGGACCAAAAATTATCTCTATAACTGTGTATCTACTTCTCAAGCATAAAATATGATAATGACATTAATCTGTACTGCCTAATTCCTAAGCTAATATTTGCCGTCCATTTTCTCATTATCTAAGGCAGTGGTTTTCAAAAATGAGTGTGCTTCAGAAGCACCTGAAGGATTTGTCAAAACACAAATTGTTGAGAAATACCTCAAGAGTTTCTGGTTTAGTAGGTCTATATATGGGCTGGAGAAACTGTATTTCTAACAATAAGGTTTCAGACAATACTAATGGTTCCATTAGATAAAAACACATAGAATGTTGAGAATATCCTACCCATATAGTGGTGATATCTTGTAAAGCATATGGCTAGATGCCTAATCTAAAAAAAAAAACAAAAACAAAAACAATATGTTTAAGCCTGTAGGTTATATATTGCAGGAAGGAGATTCTGAACTATATGTAAAAGTGGAAATGTGCAATATAGATTATATACTCTCTTTTTCTATAAATGGGTTTATATGTACAATATACACCATACTCAAAAGTGCATATACACACAGGCATGATGTCTATTTACAAATAAGAGAGTAGTAACATAACAATAAAAATATATTGAACAGGTAGCATAATCTTTTTTCTTCACTAAGAGATAATCAACATTAGCTGAAGATAAGTTTCTTTCCTTATAATTTATTGAAGATAAAGTTCCTTTACAGTGCTCTCAGGAAAAAAAAAAAGAGACATAAATGGGTTTCTTTAAACTAACCAATGATATAAACTAACCTGATATCCCTGGCCTCAGGCATAAGGAGCAAACCTAGCTCAATGATGTCAATGTAAATAACCATAAACAAGATGAAGCCTGGATTCTGTGCAAAACCCCAAAGATAAAAGAATGAGGTGGAAGTCCAAGGCATAAGTGGATTCCAGGAATTCACTTAGAGGAGGTTGTGTGTAGACTAAAAGGTGGCAGGAGGAAAGAGGAAAGAAATGCTTTGCACCATACCTTGGGCTCTGAATTCTCAGGATCAACTATAAATGATGGTGGGTCTTTCTGCCAATGGCCTTCCTGTGCCTGTGTGCCCTGCCAAATGCCATGGGCATAATGGAAAGGTTATGCTTTTGTGCACTATCACCCAGAGTTGTTGAACTGTGATGCAATAATCAGCAGCCTTACTTGTAAGCTTGCCATCAAATTGAGCCAAGCACACTACACCATTACATCCAAATTGTTAATGGAGGGGTGCCAGGCAGTGAAAGTACATCCAGCAAACAGTTATGGTTCCGAGAATATGCACTCAGTGAGAAATAGATGCCACATAGACTGTTGAGTAGTATGAGAGTCAAGACTAAGTGGGTCAAAGAGAAAGCAAGATGCAGACTTTAAATTGTCTGTTCTTCTGGAAGTTTCCTACTGGAAATTTTCTTCAAAAGTTATGAAAGCAATAGAAGTCCCCAGGGGAAGACTGAATAGAGCGTGACTGATTGTAGTTTTCCTCATCCTCCTAAATAAACCTGCAATTTAAGTAAAAGAGTAAATTTAAGGAAAGTTTCCTTGAAAGCCTTTTTGCCAATAGCCACTGCTTTGCCCTTTTATGTAGAAGCCACTGAGAAAAAGGGAAAAAGTACCTATTCCATATGCCTGTGCTTTCCCATATTAATGTGCAGTAAAGAGTTAACTTAGTAGGTCTAGGTTGCTCAAAATCTGTACGTTCCTAAGGTATTCAGGACTGACCCTTTACCACCTCCAGGAAGAAAATCTATTAACTCTTGGAGTATCTTACCTGATAAGAATGTCTTTGTGGATTTGAGACCTTGGGCATGACAAACAGTTTATGCTAACAATTTGCTTTGTGATGAATGCCTTTTTCCCCCTATTCCTGGGGTTTGGGATCACACTGTATCAGTTTGATTTCTGGGGTTCTTGGTCTGAGTATCTCAGGTCACTAAAATGAGAGTCATATGCCTATGTGACTTACTTCCAATACAAACCCTGGAAACCATGACTCTGTTGAACATCCCTGGTTTGCAACATATTACATGTGCTATCATACATTGTTGCTGGGAAAATTAAGTGTTATCTCTGTATCTTCACTGAGACAGGATGACTAGAAGCTTGTGCCTGGTCTCTCTTGGATTCTTCCATAAACATCTTTTTTTATTTGCTAATTTTAAGCTTTATCCTTTAACTATAATCTACAGTCATGAGTATAACGGGTTTTCTGAGTTCTGTGAGTCCTGGTGAATCATTGAAACTGACAACAGTCCTGGAGATCCCTGACTCGATTTCTCATGAACAAAAGCTAACTGTTTCTCTAGAGGGACAGAAAGATGGATCATGAGTGATTTTGGCAAAACCAGTGGGGGAGAACTCAGTGTACTCTGGATATGACAAGACACACACACACTCTCTCTCTCTCTCACACTCACACACACCAGGACTTTGTGCTGGAGAGCTTGGGTTAAGCAAGACATAAAATTCATAAAATTCAATGTAAACTGCATACAAAATGTACTAAAGTTAATATTATTAATTTATCTATTTATTTAATTAATGGTTTGTACATTTTTGGTAATGGAGAGATTTATGGGTTCCTTTGTTTACATTTGGTTATAATGGAGACTCCCACATGGTATGGCTTCCATATGAAGAAAGGACTAAGCATGAGGGGGTAGAGCCTACCTTTTAAAGAGGAGTAATAGATACCCCTGTGTAGCCTAAGTATTGGATTGCCAGGAAAGAGGCTTAAAGGCCTTTCTGCTTTTCCAGAATAAGATAATAGAGGGAGGAGAGGTGAATTGAAGGAGAGAGCAGGTGAGGGGAAAATCATCTCTAAACCTCTTTTAAACTAGGACCTCTGCTGACTTAAATGTCACTTCTGAGAGAGTAAGAATAAATCATCTCATTCTCTGAATAATTTACTATGATTTACCAGCAACTGTCTAATAAATATTTCAGTCTACGAGATTGTTATGTGAATGGCACCCCCTAGACAGTGCAAGGGTAAGCAGCAGTTCCATCTGCTCTCCTCAAAGCTTTGGTTTATGTAGTTATTTAATTTCAGCATATTACGGGGGTACAAATGTTTAGGTTACATATATTGTCTTTTCCCCACCCAAGTTAGAGCTTCAAGTGTGTCCATCTTCCAGATGGTATGCACCACACCCATTAGGTGTGAATGTACTCATCCCTTGCTTCCCCCTGTCCCACCTGTCTGACACCAAATGAATATTGCTACTATATGTGCACATAAATGTTGATCAGTTAATATCAATTTGATGGAGACTACATGTGGTGCTTATTTTTCTATTCTTGTGATACTTCACTCAGTAAAATTGGCTTCTGCTCTGTTCAGGATAATACAAGAGGTGCTAGATCACCATTGTTTTTTCTGCCTGAGTAGAACTCCATGTTATACATATACCACACTTTATTAATCCACTCATGTATTGATGGGCACTTGAGTTGTTTCCACATCTTTGCAATTGTAAATTGTGCTGCTATAAACATTCTAGTGCAGATATGTTTTTTCTAGAATGTCTTTTTTTCCTTTGGGTAGGTGCCCAGTAATGGAATTGCTGGATCAAATGATAGTTCTACCTATAGCTCTTTGAGGTATCTCTGTATTACTTTCCGCAGAGGTTGCACTAGTTTGCAGTCCCACCAGCAGTGCAGGAGTGTTCCTATCTCTCCATATTCACACCAGTATTTATTGTTTGGGGACTTTTGGATAAAGGCCATTCTCACTGGAGTTAAGTGATATCTCATTGTGGTTTTGATTTGCATTTCCCTGATGATTATAGTTGTGGAGTATTTTTTCATATGTTTCTTAGCCATTAGTCTATCTTCTTGCAGCCATCTAATCTTTGACAAAGCAGACAAAAACATTTACTGAGGAAAAGAATTCCTATTCAATAAATGGTGCTGGGAAAATTGGATAGCCACATGTAGAAGACTGAAACAGGACCCATAGCTTTCACCTCTCACAAAAATCAAATCACAATGGATAACAGATTGAAACCTAAGGCATGAAAGTATAAGCATTCTAGAAGAAAATGTTGGAAAAACTCATAGGCATTGGTCTAAGCAAAGAATTTATGAAGTCCCCAAAGGCAATCATAGTAGCAACAAAAATAAATAAATGGAACCTGATCAAATTAAAAAGCTTCTGCACATGAAAGCAACTATGAGAGCAAACAGACAACCTACAGAATGGGAGAAAATATTCACATGCTACATATCCTTTAAAGGACTTATAACTAACTAGAACCTATATAGAACTCAGGAAAATCAGAAAGAAAAAAATCAAACAACCCTATCAAAAAGTGGGCAAAGAAAATGAACAGAAACTTTTCAAAAGAAGGTAGACTGATAGTTTATTTTTTAATGTTCAGATCCACCAAACACGTAGTGAAAGTTTGACTCAACTTTAGGGAACATGGCATTTGAGTCTTGGTTTTATTACCACCCTTTTATTTATTTTCAGAGGTTTTGTGTATGGATGATTAGGAAAGTCTATTTTAGAAACTGTCTAGACATGACTAGAATCCAAGCTCATAATCTAACTCCAATTAATTGTAGACTGACTTTGTAATATAGACTAGGGTCAGTAATTGGCTGATCTCTGCTTAGCATTTACTGATAATTGCAGTGGTATGCATGAATTAACAGAAACATATGGCACTTAAACACATTTGTTTATTAACTGTTACTGAGCTGATTTTTGTGCTAATTAATATGAGAGTACTCTATAGGGCAATAAATAATCCATAACCTCACAAGTATACTTCTTGTTTTACAAATACCTGGTTCAAGGAAGTTTCGTTTCCTGGATGGACTGCGGTAAATTGTGTTAAAATCGTGTTACTTATGCTTGATTCCATGTAATTTTAGTTTTACGTTAAAGTTTAACTTTAACTTTTTTAATTTTTTTAGTTTTTGGATTTTAGGAGTCAATGATCATTTAATTTCACCTTTAGAAGCAAATTATTTATGCATCTATTCATTTTGTCTTATGCTTATTGCCTATTTATATTCCCCTCTTTCCTAAGTGTTTAATAGGTGTATCTTCAAGTTTTATATATTCTTTTAAAATACAAGCTCTCCATGAAGTATCCAGCCATGTAATATGAAAAATTGTATTAACAATGACCTGATACTTTCCAGACAGACCTCGTATGTAGTTTGGTGTGTGTTTTTGATTTACATAAATGGCATTTTGTTATTGATATTTCTCTATGTCATAATTTTTTACTCAACATTGTTTGAAGATCTATCCACAGTGCTTATCATACAAGTAGCTCTTTTGGCTTTTAAACACCTCACAGTATTTCATTGTCTGTATCTCACCCATCCTTCAATGGGTCCCCAGGTTATCTTCTACTCCTTACCACAAGACAATACAGTTAAAATCTCACTCTTACCTTGTTTGGGAAATTCATAGGAATTCCTCTGGGATTTATGAGTCATGAATTTTTAAGAATACCTAAGCTATCTAACATAGCCACATTGTTTTCCAGTGGGGCGCACCAATATAAATCCCTGTGAGTAGGGAAAGATGGTTGTCTGTTTCAGAAAACTTGGAAATTTCAACCTTAACTAAATTTTTCCACACTGATATATATAGAGTAGTACCTTACTGATGTTTTACTTGTTCTGAACTCTAATAAATTTGAGCATCTCTTTATGTAACTGTTAATCATTTACTTTTGTTCTTCTGAGAATTGACTTTCTATAGGTTTTGCCCATTTTTTGATTGTTTCTTTCATTTTTTTGTCAATTTTCATCAGAACTTCTTTTGAATCCTAGATATTCTTTTAGTATAGATTTTTAGATTTTGCAAATAGGTTAAATCTCTGTTAAATTTGCGCAAGCTGATTTTTATTAGACAAAAACTCTGAACTTGATTACACAGGAAAACTTAAGTAAGATTAATTCAAATTTATTATTTATTTCCTTACAATTTGTGATTTATTTTGGCATATTTAGTGTAGTCATTACACACTCCTAAGACACAAAAATATTTTGAATATTTCCTTCTATCACATTTATAATTTGCATTTACATATAAGTTTTAAATGCATCTGGAGTCAGACTTTTAAAACAGTATAATTTGAGTTTTACTCTATTTTGTGTAATGAGACTCTTTTCCTAACACTACATGTTAAACACTTAAACTGTTTCTCCTTTGACTTGCAATACTACCTATTTTTTATATAAAATTCTCATAAATGTCTATGTCTTTGTCTATTTCTGACACATTATCATGCTTCTTTATGATAATGTCTTTATAACATACATCTTAAAATTTAGTAGGGCAAGTCCCACATTGTGACTTATTTTTTAAAGTTAATTTAGCTCTTTGGGGACCTTTATTTTTACTTTTAAAAAATTGTAAAGGTCTTGAAATCTTAAATCATAATAACATAATTATTAGTTGTTATCTCAACACTCATTTAAGGTTTGTTAACTTTATTTTTGTACCTAATTTCATAAGTGAAATTTTCCATTCTATTATTGACATTTTGATTGTTTTGGACTTTTGATTATTACAAACAATGTTACCATGAACATTTTTTCCTGGCACATATGTTTATGAGTTTCTTTAACAGATATGCCATTGACTAAGTTTTGGTCATTAGGGTCTGTGCATATGTTCAATTTTAGTATGTAATATTTAGTATTTAGTATTAATTTTAGTAAAATTATATTTGATGTTATCTACTACAACAGTTGTACCAAATAATATATTCAGCAGTAGTGTATGAATGTTCCCTTTGATACATATTTCACCACTTTCAAATTCTCAAACATTTAAACGTTTTTGCCAACAGTGTGTGTTTGAAATGTGCTTCTATAATGTGGTTTTAATTTGCATTTTCTAGATTACTAATAGCATGGAGCACCTGACCAGGTTCCTGGATGACTGCAAGAAAAGCTTCCAGATTCACTTGATTGGGTGCCTACCTGCAGACTCTTACTTGCATAAGAGAAAAATAGGCCACAAAAATATTGGAATTTCTTTGTATTCACAGCTGAGCTTAAACTCTAACACACAGAGAAAGCTTATAGAGTACCTGACATTTTCTGTTTTGGTCAAATCCCGTTTTTACAGTAGACAATTTTTAAAATAGTTTTAGATGTTCAGAAAATTTGCTAAAATAGTACAGAGGATTCCCACATACTTGACACCCTCTCTCCCTTATTATCATCATCCTACATTTGCAAAGCCCATTGTTACAATTAATGAAACAATATTGATATCTGCCTTGGTTTGTTTGGGCTGTTATAACAAAATACCCTTAAATCACCCTAAAATAAAGTAAAAAATAAAAGATAAGGAACACAATTATGTGCACGAGAGTATATACTATTAACTCTAATGCAACCACTAAATAACAAAACAAAGAATTATACCTAATAAGTAACCAAAGAATAAAAAAATAAAGTCATAAAACATGCAAAATAAGGAAAATAGGGAGGTAAAAGGAAATAGAGACAAAATATAGGACATATAGAAAACAAATAGCAAGATAATAGTGCTACTTTTTGTAATATCAATTATTACATAAAATGTAAATAGTTGATACATTCAAATTAAAAAGGCAGAGATTATTAGATTGAATAATAATTTTGAAAAGATCTAACTATACGCTGTCTAATAACATTCACTTTGAGTAAGGAAACAAATCAGTTAACAGTAAATAAATGAAAGAATATATCATGCTAACGCTAATCAAAAGAAAGCTGATGTGAGTATTTTGGTATTAAACAAAGTAGATTCTACAGCAAAAAACAATATTATAAAAATGATAACATGGTCAATTTATCATGAGAAAAACAAATGTTTACCAACATGTTTACATGTAAACAATTATATTCACACATCTGATAATCATACTTTAAAATACATGACACTGCCATTAATAGAACTGTAATGAGTTATAGGCAACGCCACAATTGCAGTTTGAGATTTCAATACAAATCTCACAATAATTGATGGCATAAGAACACATAAAATTAGTAAAGAATATAATAACCAACTTGACTATAGTGATATGTATAGAACCCTGCATCCAACAAAAATAGAATACACATACTTTTCAGGTATACATGGGATATTTATTGAGATAGAACTTAATTTGGTCTATCAAACAAACATTAATTAATTTGAAAATATCTTGTTTTTGTCATAATGGAATTAAGTTAGAAATCAATAGTTGATATCTACAAAATCACAAACTATTTGGCAGCTAAATAACATACTTCGACATATCCTGTTGTTCAAAGAAGAAATAAAAAGGGAAAATATAAAGCATTTATATGTAAGAAGAAAAAGGAAAAGAATAAGAATCAGAGTAAAAATCAGTAAGCTGGAAAACAATGGAAAAATCAATGAAGTCACGAGCTAGTTCCTTCAGAAGATCATTAAAATTGATAAGCCTCTTTAGCCAGATAGATCAAGATGAAAAAGGGAGGACAAAAGATATAAGCATCAGGAATGATATAGGATATTAAAGAAAATTGAATTACTAGCAAAAATACTTACCAAAGAAATGTACCCAATCCAGATGGTTTTGCAGCTAGAATCAACCAAATATTTAAGAAACAATACCAATTCTACACAAACTCTTTGGGGAGGGGGGGAAAGAAAAAGAAAAAGAAAAGAAAGAGAAAGAGAATAAATTGTTTCTAACCAATTCTGTTAATAACTGACATTACTCTAATATCAATACAAGACAAAGACACTACAAAAAAGAACAGTACAGACAAATAGCCATCAAAATATGAAATATTTAAGGAGAAATCTGACAAAACATGTGAAAGACCTGTCCACTGATGAGAGAAATTGAAGGAACTGTAAATAAATGAGAAGCATTCAATGAGCATGGATGAGAGAATTACTATTGTTAGAATGACAATACTTCAGACATTTATTTACAGATTGAACAGAATCCCTATCAAAAATCCCAGCTAGCATTTTTCAGAAACTAATAAGCTGCTCTTTTTTTTTTTTTTTTTTTGAGACAGAGTCTTGCTCTGTTGCCCGGGCTAGAGTGAGTACCGTGGCATCAGCCTAGCTCACAGCAACCTCAAACTCCTGGGCTTAAGCGATCCTTCTGCCTCAGCCTCCCGAGTAGCTGGGACTACAGGCATGTGCCACCATGCCCGGCTAATTTTTTTTTTTTGTATATATATTTTTAGTTGTCCAGATAATTTTTATTTCTATTTTTAGTAGAGATGGGGTCTCGCTCAGGCTGGTCTCGAACTCCTGACCTCGAGCGATCCACCCGCCTCGGCCTCCCAGAGTGCTAGGATTACAGGCGTGAGCCACCGCACCCGGCCTGATCTTAAACTTCATAGGGAAATGCAAAGGATCTAGAATAGTCAAAACAATGTTGAAAAAGAACAAAGTTGGAGAATTAACAGTATTTGATTTCAAGTTTTGGCATAAAATAGATACATAGGTCCAAGGAACAGAATAGAGACTTGAGAATTGAAACTTGAGTGACAAAAAGGCAAAGGAAATTCAGGGGTGGAAGTATAGTTTTTCCATAAATGATGCTGGAAAAATTATATATGAATATATTGTTTTTTGGTTTTGTTTTTTTAAAGAATTTTTTCCCGTAATTCACACCATATTAAAACACAAACTCAAAATGGCTCGTATACACAAATGTAAAACCTGAAGCTATAGAACTTCTAGAAGAAAACAAGAGAAAACCTTTTTGATTTCAAATGAGCAAAATTTCTTAGCTATAACACCAAAGCCACAATCCATCAAAGAAAAAAAATGATAAATTTCCTTCATGAAAACGAAAATGTCTGCCCTTTAAATATACTAACAGAAAATGCAAGATATGTATGAAAGAAATATTTACAAGTTATATATGGATATAAGTATGATAAAATACTTGTATCCAGAATATAAAAATAATTTTCAAGATCCAAAATAAGAAAACCAGCAACCCAATTTAAAAGAACAAGCACATAATCTGAACAGATATTTCATCAAAGAATGACATAGCAAATATGCACACGAAAAAATGCTCAACATCGTTAGTCATTAGGGAAATGAAAAGTAAAAACAGTACAATACCACATACCGCATACATATTAGAATGACTAAAAGCAAAAAAAGACTTACCATATCAATTTTTAGCAAGTATATGGAACAACTGGAATGCTTATATGCTAATAGAGGGAATGTAAAATGGTATAACCATTTTGAACTGCAGTTTGGTGGTTTCTTAAAAAGTTAAACATACACAGAGTATATGATTGAGCAGATATACTCCCACATATTTACCCAAGAGAAATGAAATTTATTCCTATACAATGACTTGTACGTGAATGTTCATAATAGCTTTATTTGCTATTACGAAAACTAGAAATAACTCAAAATGTCCACCAGGTAAATAGATAAATATGTTGTGGTATATCCATAAAATGGAAGACACGCTTCACCATCAGCCGCCCCAAAGAGGAACTATAAATCTCGTAATCTCCTTTAGGCTTGCTATTACTTCCTCTGAAAGCTATGTCTTCTGCTGCTATCTAGGACTAGATTCCTTCTTATTTACTGTATTTATATTGTGTGGGGATATGATTCTTAAATTGAATTATTAATACATATATGTGTGTAGACTTCTAACTCTCTAAATAGGAAAAGAAAACATCACTTACATTTGTATCCCCAATGTTTAGTACATTACCTCAAAGTTTGGAGGTGCTTATATTAATAAAGAATTAATTTGAAAAGAACATTGTTCCATCCTAAAAATGAGAACAAGCTGGATAAGTTGGAAATCAGATTTTTAAAGCCTGTCATAGATCTGAGGACAGGGATCTAAATGATCTAAACTCAATAAAGAAAATGGCAATCCTTTCCTAGGAAGGAAAAGGCCTGCAGCTACTTTTTCCTTGTCTAAGTACCTTGTTTCTGCAGTAACTATGATCCATATACCTACACAGTAATAGTACTTTTTCATTATACCTATTTCCAAAAGCTTTACTGAATATTCCTTTTTAACTACTCCTATTACTTCTGTATTATCAGCCTATATAAGATATAAACAGATAAGCATAAAATCAATATCTCAATAAAAGCCTCTAAACATAACCACTCCAAATGCCAAATTTGTGTAGTAAAAATGCTAGCTCTGGAGTTGACCTCGCAGATTAGATTGAATTTAAACATTATTTTCAATGAAAGCAGCAAATAGGTGTTTTTACTCTTAAGAAAACTTACAATTCTCTTTTTGAAATGCCAATGTGAAACATAAGTATTTCACAGAAGCTATGATTTGGGATGTGTATAACCAGAAGATAACATGTTTCGTAAGTCCTGCAGTAAAATGGGAATCAGTGAATGAGCAACCTTACTCTCTTGCATATTTTAAAAGCTGAACACACACTTTCTGGTAAAGGAAATCAATAGAAAAGGAGATTTTAAACATTTAAAAGAGAGAAACAACAGTCTGAACTAGGAATATATGTGAGTAATACCTCAACTGTGCTTTTAGGCAGTTTTAAACTTAAAAGTTTATCAGGAAACTTAAGGCTTATAATATATTGCAGGAATTATAATGCATGATATTATGTCAAGAAATCAAAGTGATCAGGAAATCACTCTAATGCACTGTGGTCTACCAATTATTGATTTATTTATACAATTATTAGAAATATATGAGGTTTCCTTTAAATATGTCACCTAGTAATAAAAGAGATGTGGAACTTAGGAAAGAATCATTCGACAAACACCTTGTATAAACACATTTATATAGTTATTTTTAAGACCTAGAAGATAGATGATAGGAAACTAGTTATAAACTCGTGTACTTCATTTGCTCTCATTGTATTTTTAGGAGTAGAGGTCTTGATCAACCAGATAAATACACTCTGATTGGGAAACTAAAATATGAGTAAACTCAGCATACAAGAAGTTAAGACCAATGTTTGTCTGAAAGAACCAATTCATTTTGTCTAACCTCTTAATATACAGTGGTAATAATAGAAGCACCAATTTTATAGGGTTATGTGAGGCTTAAATTAGGTATTCTTTGTAAAATACTTAGCAGAGTGATGCACATAATAGACACTCTTTTTATATATAAAAATTAAAAAACCAATGACAGTGAATCCAGAATTGAAATTATAGTTTAAAATGTACAGTAAATCAATAATAAAAATGATAATTGAAAGGTATAAGGGATTGTTCAATAGTCTTTAGTTTCTAATAATTTCATGATAAATGATTAAAAATTAGAAATTAAGGAAATTGTTTTTAACATATATCAAATTTATTTTCCCCTAATATTAATTGTTTCAGAGAGGCTTTTGATGGGACATCCTTGGGCTAGTCACACACTTTCTGGCTTCACTATTAAATGGTGACCTTAGAATGGAGAAAATCTTAAGTCTTTTCTAAGTCTTAACTTCTATGATTCTGATTTTAACATGTAATAAACATTTTATTTACACATTTTAGGGGACTAGAATGTACTTTTTAAAAGTTCCTTGTAATCTGTAATATTAACGTTTTTATAAAATTTTGATAAAAATAATTTTCCAATACCATTAGTGGTCATTGATATAAGAGAAAAATCATTTTAAGAAGTTCTGGTAATTATAATAATTAAATAATAATAATTGCTAATACTTACTGATTACTCTTGATTTATCAGACATAGTACTATGGGTTTTATTTAAATCACTTTTTATTTAATGTTCTCCCAAATCATATCAGGTAAGTATTTGTAATTTTTCCTAATTTCACTGGAAGCTGAAAGAGGTTAGGTAATATAGCACTAAGGGCTAGAAATATAGTCATCCAAGTTTAGACAACAATGGTAAGAAATACATGGTGAAGAATTGATGTTTATAGAGAAAGATTATTACCTTGAATTTGAAAGTAAACTTGAGGCCAGTGAGAGTGTTTCTACTATGGCATTTGGCCTGTGTAGTGAAGCCTAAGGGGTAGTTATAAGTCAGAGGTTGGGGACCCCTAATGAGAAACCTTGTCTTCCTTCAACTGTACTAAACAGAGCATGGACAGATAAAGCAGATGGTAAAAGTTCAACTTGATTAAACTGACCAGATGGGATTGGATGACAAACTCAACATAGTTTGAGAAAGAAGGAAATATGGATTTGAGGACATAGACCAACAAATTACCAGAGAACATAAATGCAGCTGTAACTAAACCAAAAGAGGAAAAGATCTATGGAAACAGCAGTGATTTCTCTTATTGAAGGATTAGATGATTAAAGAATCTATCAACCAAAATTTGGTTGACACAAAAATTTATAAAAATGATAAAGAAAATAAAATAGTTTTATCTATCTGTATATTATGATAGTATATCATAATTTGAAAGAATGAACTTATATTCCCTGCTAAGTCTTAAAGAGAAGCATGATTCCTTTTCAAAAATCCAGAAAATAATATCTATGTAGTCATATCGATAATTTGAATTTTTACAAAATTTGAGAAGTTTAACATTGGAGGTATACTATTTTAATTATTATAGATAAAAATGTTAATAACTATAAAAAAGATTTCAGAATTATAGCTGATAATTTAAAAAGGCAAATAACGTAAAGTCTTAATCAAATAGTGACACATTAAAAATCTTATTAAAATGTCAGAAAACATTATAAAGACCTTCCAATTTTTTCAAACATTACCTGAAGTGACAAACCAAGATGATTATTATAAACTTTTTAAGTTAGCATTTTTATTTGTAGTTCCTGGCTAAAGAAAAAACATATGAAACATAAAAAGAGGTAAAAAAAAAAAATGGAAAAATTGTTAAATAAATTTATCATGTTTTCAGAATAATATGTACTTACATAAGACAATATAATTTAAGAAAACCCAAGAGAACAAATTTAATATATATTTTAGTGAAAGTTTATTTTTTATTTAAAAATAGAGGAATCTGATACTATTGAAATCTGGCAGCATTTAGCACGCAAAATCGGAAATCTGAATTTTAATACCAAACAAATATTATGAATCAACTTATCAGTGTTTCAAATGGGATTGCTTTTGAAATTTTAAAAAGGATAAATCCTTTTGCATAAAATGTCATGTACACCTCAGGATGTTACCAGTGCTGCCCTGCTCAAAACTAAGTGACTGTGCCAACCTCAATCACTCAGACTTTCAGGAAAGCCACTGAGCATTTTCAAACTTTTTGTATAGATTGGGATGGGGAGGGAGGTGAAGGAGGAAAGATATCTATCTATCAGGCTCTGTTGATAACTGATCTGGAGGGAGCACACAGCTTTACCTCATAAATCTCTCATTCAATACACAATATACATCTTATATCTGCAAGAAATTGTAAGTGGCTCCATGAAATGCTTTCAAGTACATGTATTTTAAAGCTATTTTCTGTCTGTGAAAGGAGAGTTATTACGTAAATATGCCGCAATATAAGCAAGGCATATTTTGGAGAACTAAGAAAAAGGTTTCTGTACTAATCTTGATTTATTTACAAACTTATTTTAGTATCACAACAGTGTATTAATAAAAATAGTTTCTAAAACATTTGTTATATAATAAGAAAAAGGTAACTATCCCAAAATATGAAAATAGTTTAATAAAATGCATACCAGTGGTGGAATAAAATTGAGTCAGAAATATATACTGGGTAGCTACTATGTAGTAGGCAATGTGAAGAATGGTTGAAAATAACTACCTTGTGCTAATATGTAATGTACATATCATCCTATATATACATATTTTATATGAGATATATATGTATATTTAATATACAGCTTATCTCACTTCATCTCTATAATTTCCCTAAATTTAGACACTCTGTTTCACAAATGAGGACTTTGTAGCTCTAAGAAATGCATAATTTTTCCAAAATCACATTTAATATTCCACAGAAATGATACTGATGTATAAATTAGTCTAATTCTAACACAGGGCAATTAATCATACGGTTGTTTTAGATAAATTCCCAAAAGACTTTGAATATTTAGAGCATAATATTAGAGAAAAAAGGTAATATAGAATTATGTTAAATACATATATAATGAAATTTGCCATGTATATAATAGATTTGTATACATAAGAAAATGTGTGAATATTTTCTTGTTTATATAGCAAACATGTTCACATACTTTTTTTCTAGGTGGTAAACTAAAGGAAGACCCAAAGTTTTTACAATGTTGCTCTTGTGTTTATCATATTTTCCAAAATCAGTTATGCTCAATGATACTTAAAAATGTTCTGAGAAGTAGAAACTAATAAACTTATTTTATTTGTTAATTTCATGGCTAAGAAAGAGGAATGAATAATTTTTTTTTAGAAAAAGTCAGTGTTATAAGTAATTTATTAGGAATATAAGAAATATAATAATACTAGGGTGTAAAATATCTAGACTATTTTTAGAGGGTCACAAAAATAATTCAACTCTGATTCATGGAATGAATGGAGAAAAAATAGCTTTTTTGTCTGGATAAAAGCCACAAAGAGGACATTGGTTACTTGATGCACTGTAGCATAAAAATATTATTTTAACTATTAATTTAACCAGTGTACTTACATAGAATGTACAACACCAAGAATGAACTCTAATGTAAACCATAGGCTTTGGGTGACTATGATGTGTCAATGTAAGTTTATCAGTTGTAACAAATGTACCACTCTGGTGCAGGATATTGATAATGGAGGAAGCTATGTGTGAGGACAGGGTATATATGGGAAATTCCTGTACCTTCCTCTTAATTTTGCTATGAACCTAAAACTTCTCTAAGAAAAATCAAATCTTAAAAGAAATGTGCACTTAAATGTACTTGAATGTCATGTAGTATCTGGTAGAGATATAAATGTAAAATGTTTCTGCCAAGATGAAAATAAAACTTTAGAGTAATCCTCTTATTGGCAAAAATTGTTATCACTCTTAAACAGTTGTGAATCACCCACATTTAGTCATCAGCTTCTAATCACAAAAGAAAATTTAAATGTATATATATTGTAAAGAACATTTTCCTATTTCTTATGTTTTCTTTAGTTGTAACCACTGCAACTGGCTGCAATCTTTATATTAATATATTTGATTTCCCTAAATCTGCCTTCCTGTGCACTTTAACCTCTGGTATCATTTCCCCTTGGTCTGATCTTTGCTTCTAATTCTTTGCCTTGTTTCTGACCCTGTGTAATGTGAAGTTCTCTAGCTACTATTTTATCTTTTGTGTTTAGCCCTGTTCAAATTTAAACTTAAAAATTTTTTAAGTCTCCAGATTGCTGTCCACACCCATCCAGCTCTTAATTCAAATCTATTACACTTAAAGAGAAAATGTTTAAATATATATATTTTTTCATGTAATAAAATCTATTTTGTCTCTAGCTTTTAGTTTGAGTTGACAGACCTGTTAGAATACATTTTCACCTTTTGACTTTGCCTTTCATCTTTCTTCTGTCTTCCACCTTGAGACACAAGTATGATGCCTAGAGATGTAGAAGCCATTTTGTAAGAATAAAAGTGAACGCAACATGCTAAGGAAGGTGGAATGGAAGGTGAAGGAAGTTAAAATCACTGAGGACATAATGGCACTGCCATACATTGTTTGAAGAGTTCTCCTCAACCCTACTTATGAAACAGAAATAAATCCCTATTTGATGACGTTAAATTACTGGTTCATACAGCCTAAAGTAATTCTAATTGATATGACAGCTACAGATATTTATTGATTTATTACAGAAGTTATCAATGAAGATGAAGAAACACACAGGTGAAATGAGGCATAATTTTGTTCTACTTTTTCCTATGTTGCCACACATTACTACAAATTTCTCAAATTAAAAACTTGTAAATATTCAATATTTGATATATTAGTGAAATAATGTTTTCACTTAATAAAATGCTTTTCAATATATTAATGCTTTTGATGGACTTTTAATTATATAAACATTTTTGGTTTTTTTAATTTCTGAGTTATAGAACAGATAATTATATAAGTTTTATGAACATATAAGTATATTTTTTAAAACCAAGATAAGTAATATCATCCAATTCATCATCCAATGAATCTAGGATGTAAAAAATTACTTTTCTGTGTTTCTTTAGCCCATATTCAACTTAAAGCAACTCACCTGGGTTATTGATCATGATTCAATTTGTTTATTCATCTTTTGTAGAAAAAATATATATTTTGTGTAATAAGTATTTATATGAACTTTGTTTAGCATTATTTCTATAAACATCACCTGATTTACTCTAGAAATTTTCAAATTTATCTTTAAGTATTGTAGAAGAGTTGAAAGTATATGTGCTGTTTGGATCAAATCTGCACCAGGCCCTCCTAATTATTGTAACACAGCTTGTGTAGGAGGAGAAAAACAGAAAGCAATCACACACTTCTGCTGAAGAAAGAAGTCAGACACGATTTGCAGGGTTAAATTATATACTTTATCAGTTCCTAGCGTTATATGTTATGATATGATACAATAACCTATTTCAAAACAATTTAAATAGTTAAACTCTTTTCAGTCTTTAAGTTTAAAATTACATATATAAGCCTTGTAGACAGAGATTTTGTTCATTCTCATTAATTAGAAGTCACCAAAAGAAAAAAGTTCATAACCCTGACCATGTACATTTTAAATCCTAAATCAGATCTTGGTCACACCTGCTTTTTGCTCCCAAATACACTTTGGTTTACTAGACACAACTTAGAAGTATGCATTTTGTATATTGCCTCTTTTATAATCATTACAAAGTGAAATTTCAGCACAATATTTGAAATTGTTCAGGTACTTATGACTATAATATTTTTATCATATTGTTTCCCAAAGTTATTAATTACTTAAAATCCCACAATAAATTTTGATCAAATTTAGACACATGAAAACACACACACACACACACATTTACACTGTAAGTATTTTCATTTTTCTTTATATATGTGAATCCTAACTCAGCATAATGGTTAGATCTTTTTTTTTTTTTTTTTTGAGTCAGAGTCTCACTCTGTTGCCCAGGCTAGAGTGAGTGCCGTGGTGTCTGCCTAGCTCACAGCAACCTCAAACTCCTGGGCTTAAGCGATCCTACTGCCTCAGCCTCCCGAGTAGCTGGGACTACAGGCATGTGCCACCATGCCCAGCTAATTTTTTCTATATATATTTTTAGTTGGCCAGATAATTTCTTTCTATTTTTAGTAGAGACGGGGTCTCGCTCAGGCTGGTCTCGAACTCCTGACCTCGAGCAATCAACCCGCCTCGGCCTCCCAGAGTGCTAGGATTACAGGCGTGAGCCACCGCGCCCGGCCTTGCATAATGGTTAGATCTTTAAGGGCTGCGATGATGGTATCTTCTGATACTTGTCAGTTCCCAGCACCTATTGATAGAACTATATGATATTGTTCAATTCATTTACAATTCAAAATATTTACAATTCAAAAATTTACATAACTCTTAGAAGCATATTAAGCTTTTGTACTCACTCTTAATTCAAAAAGTCACTATATAAGTTAACATTTTATGTAATATAAAAATTTACATAGAGAATTATGCATAAGAACTAACCTCAAAAAAGAGTTTGATAGTGCTTATATGGTTGTACTCATTATTTTTGCCATGTTAGCATAAATTACCGAAAGTTTACCAAGGTAAAAACATATAGATATTCAAAAGTAGATATAGTACTGAAACAATACTTTCAGTTAACTAAATAGTTTTCAGTACATTAACAAAGATTGATGGATTAATTATGTGGGGATGTTTCCAGAAAGAAAGCATTTATAAAGGTAGCATGTATAAAGGTACAAATTAAGGCAATTTCAGACAGAAAATATTTAATTTAAACCTATGTGAACTATATGTTCTTTTGATTGAATATGTTGTGGGAAATGTAAAAGAAATGCATTGTAAGAAAAATGATCAAATCCGAGTACTAGGCTAATAATAATCACAGAGATGTATTAACAGAGGATACAGTAAAAGATTAAAGTGATACTGAGTTTTCATTGATGTATATTCTGTCATATAAAGTTTAGGCCACTAGTAACACAATGTATAATAAAAAAAAAAAAGTGATACTGAGTTTTTGTTGATGTATTTTCTGTCACAGGAAGTTTAGGTTATTGTTTTCCCAACACCTCAAGTGGGAAAATAAATACCTTCTAGGCAAATAAAAAGTTTCTGTAGGCCAAGGTAATTTAGTATCTGCTCTGGCAGATGACATATGCAATTTTTCATCCTTTCTGAGACCACCTGAAGAGCTGTCCTTGTGTGCTTAAGCGGTTATTAAAATACCTCTTTGGAAGTGTTCACCTGAAGGCTGTAGGAAAAGTGAGATGTCTTCTCAATTCCCGAGAAACTCAATTTAATAAAGTTGATTTTAAGCTCTATTACACCACAACTCTATTTTCTCCATGGTTGTTTCAGATGGGAGGAATGAATGGCTCTGTTGGAAACAGATCTGTGGTGTCAAAAGATAGTATTTGGATTCCTGTCATCATAACAGCGAAAATAATTCATAAGTAATCTGTAAACCCATCCTAAAAAGAAATACGATGACACCTGGATTCTTGATAGTATTTCAACAAAAATAATTCTGTTTTTTGAACTCACTAGGCATTTCTCTGATATTTCTCTGTCTGGAGCAGTTTTCCATTAGAAATTCAAGAGGTAATCTCCCTCACCTCCTTCAGACTT
Source organism: Lemur catta (assembly GCF_020740605.2). Taxonomy (NCBI): domain Eukaryota; kingdom Metazoa; phylum Chordata; class Mammalia; order Primates; family Lemuridae; genus Lemur; species Lemur catta. The sequence continues at coordinate 27,947,325 of NC_059140.1, read as the reverse complement.
ACTCTAATCACATTCTCTCAATGAGACCTTTCTTATCTCCCCCCATGCCAACACCAATAATCCTTCTCAATCCGTTCTATGTTTGCTTTTTCCCATAACATTTCTCTTCTTCTTACAAACTGGACTATTTACTTACTTACATGTTTTTATTGTCTGACCCCTTCTTATTGAAAATAAGTTCTGCAAGGGCAGATGCTTAATAAATATCTGTAGAGTTAATGAGTGAATCAATGAATAATAAATAACTATAAATATTTATTTAGTTCTTCATATGCATCAGGTCCTTTTCATAGCACTGGATATTTTCCCTGTCTTCATGCAGAAATCTTTCTAATGTGAAATTTGGCTTTTAAATAAATGATTATGAATGTGATCAATAAATACAAAATATTAGGGGAGATTACTTACGGGAGAGAATAATATTGCATCTTGGGTTCCGAGAAGTTCAACCAAGGAGTTGTGCTAAAATTCTATTCTGACAGATCTGTATAAAAGTTCCTAAGAAACATAAGCAAAAAGCTCTTTGCTTTTAAACACTGTTTGAGTCACCTTGCTTGTGGACCTAATATTGTTTTCAGACTATACTCAACATTGCTGTTATCAGGAACTTGGCCTCATTCTTTCTTGTGAGCCCCCATACTCTTCAAAATAAAAATGGAATCATTTTGTCGATTGGCAGAGGTAGTCAAAACACACTTATAAATGAGTGACTATTAAAACATGAAAGTTAGATATGGCAAATATTTGTTTATATACAAATAAAGGGGGGTGGATTTAGGATTGCCATATCTCTTATACACTAATTTATCAACTGTTGATTAAACCAAGTCAACTGAAACATAGTGTAAAACTTGACTAAAAATTTCCCTAACATACAAGAAAATGTTTTACTCTTCTGCTCATGATGCTAAAGCATAAAGATTTCACAGAGCCGCAATCCATGAGGAAGGGGTACACACAAAGAAATACTGGTTGAGTATTATTTGGATTCTTGTCAGACAATTTGCACCTCTTTACATCCCTTTCTTCGCTGGTAGAATGAAGCAAGGGCTAGAAAAGTGAAAAGTGCCTGCGTTGTGGAGTTAGGAATCATCAAGCTTCCTAGTTGCATTTGAATACTGTCAAGAGAAGGTCAAATAGAGACAGCCTGTCCATTCTTAAGGGCTAGTTCACAGAGTCACTATTCTTCTCAGACAATCCTCTTAAAGGATAATTTGTTTTTGACAAATATGATAACAGCTTCTTTAAGAAAATCTACAGGATGGAACTGCTTGTACAATTGTGCAGCTAATGTACTGGAGGAACTGTTCTTTGTGTACTCTGAAGAAAAAAATTCTGATGTAGATATCAATGTTTGATGCTATTAAAAAATGAGAGAACAAGATGTACAATCTTGATATTTCTGAGATTTGGCTCAACACTTAGCCAAAAGAGTATATGTTCCTTATTTCTTATTTGTCTAGCGCTTTTATAAAAGAGACAAAAATATTAATAAGTGAGGAGGTGGAGGTTGTGCAATTTTCCCAAGAACACACAGAGGTACCGTGAGCCCAGTAATCGGGTCTGTGCAGTGTCCTTCCTGGATATCATTCAACATTCTTTTGACTATAGAGGGAAGACACACTTGATTAATCACCAACTATATGATCACTTCTCCTAAAGATTTAGGTAAAGCAAAGGACACAATTTAATGTGAAATCTACAATTAATGTTATTATTCTCATAATCTTTAAATATTTTGTTCTTTTAGATTTAGATTATCCACTTCGGTATACGATGAGGACTTGGAGAAATTATTATATGTGTGCAACCTATTTTGTACCAGGTGGGCGTTTTCTTATTCCTCCTCAAAACTCTTTAAGTTTTATTTTCTTAAGAACAATATATATTTGTGTTTATGTCTCAAGACAGGTGTTACTGTTACTTAGTTAGCTAGTTTATTTTTTAACTAATTTCCATCTAACTGACTGTGGTCTTTGTCATTGCCACCAGCTGTGCACTCAAACAGCTGTGCCTTCTCCTCTTTCACTCAGAGCAATTTCCAGGGACTCGTATTTAAAGGAGAGTGAAGTGTTGTCTCTAATTATAACGGCAATCTGTTCCACAGCAGTTTTCACACTCTACTTACGTTTCCTACTGTGTTTTTCCAATAGTTTTGCCCTTTCTTCCATTTCTCTAATTTTTGTTCTAAACCCATCAAACTGCTGGTTAACTGAATTAATTTTAAAGTATGTTACTTCTAGAACACTTTTTTTTACAGCACATAGGATTGTTTACGCTGCTATTTAGTATCAACTTAGAGTTATTTCTCCAAATTTCAAAGACAAGGTGAACTGTTGGGAGGAGTAAGGTTTGTTAATCTCTGATATTTATTATCTTATCTTGCCACCCACCTCACTAGAATAAGAAAGCATGGATGAAATAAAAGAGTAGCTCAGATTAGTACAAAGTCCTTTTCACACATGTTAATTCTTCTACACAATTTCTATTTTACAGAAGAACACCAATGTAAAACAACTAGCAAGAATCTGCTTTATTTAAGAGATGTAGCAAATAAATTAAATCTCTACTACCTGTGCAATAAAATGTGTGCTCAGTTTCCAAAATATAGCCTAAATGACATAACTTTTATTGTCTTTCATAGTTGTTTAAACCTGGTTCTTAATTTCATGAAAGGACTGATTACAGGCCAAGAAAAAGACGTCTCTAAAAAAGAACCATCTCTAAACAAGAATTCAAGCACCTTTATGCAATTCATATTATGATTTTGATGTACTGGTCACATTCAGATTTTAAATGTAATAAGTATCTGTTTTTTTAATATCAAGAAATTTAATGCTCAAAACATAAAAAAAGGTATGTTTTATTGGTGATTAGAAAAGACCTGCAATCATTTCAGGTTTTTTATTTGCTATTGAAATAGAATATTTTCTTCCAAGTATTATTTATCTTATCATATAGTTTACATATGTAAAAAATCTTGATCATTAATATATAACCCGCCACCTAACTTACTTTGATTATTAACGATAAAATTAAATTGATTCTTTTAGATTTTTTTATGTTCATAATCACATCAGCTGAGAATAACAAACTCATCTTTGCCTTTTTTTTCATGGTTATATCTCTTGCTTCTTTCTTGGCTCTAATAGCATTTTCTCTTAGTTCCAGAATAATTATTATAATACAGTGATTTTAAGTGTACTTGTCCGTCTCCTAATCTCAGAGGGCTTTCAGTGTTTCAGTGTTTAACTTTTGATTCTCATTTGAGATATTTCTCATAAATAGCCTCTTATTCAATGTGCAACATCACAAAGAGGAAGCAGTATGGAAGAAAAAGCTTCCTCTTCCTTTTCAAATGATTGTCCTGAGAATTTGGAATTTATTCTCTCTCCAAAATTTATTTTCAACAAAAATATGGACATCATAACTTTTTTAACCATCAGTGTATACTACTACAAAAGTATCAACTCCCCTTCTCCTACTCAGTTAAATTCTGTATAAAAAATATAAACAGATACTTGATGATCTCTTTTCCTTGTATCAACATAAAAATATAAAAAAGAATGCCCTCAACTAAAATTAATAAATGCACTTGTCTGTTTCCTATACATATGAGATTATTTTCCTAGCATGACTTCGTATATATCTACCTTCAATGACAAGAAATATACTGAGGTGGTTTGTTCTATATGCTTCTCCAATTGGACAAGAACTATGAAAATATTCCTCCCCAGGAAAGGGGTGTCCTTTTTAATTATTTTACCACATTTTTCACAAATTTATACAAAATGAATATACTGGATCTTTATAAAAGTTCTGAAAACAGCTATAGTGTCACTTCTTTCCCTTTACAGACAGACACAAACCAGGTTGAAATATAAAGAATAAAGAGGTTTTAGAATCTAAGGAGCAGGTTAGGAGGCCACTTATGGTTTACTCGCAGGTATAAGGAGAGGCAAGAATATATGGAATGGAATAAAAGGATGGAGTAAATGACCACTAACATCCCGTGTGTGTGTGTGTGTGTGTGTGTGTGTGTGTGCATGTGTACAGGCATGAGTGTGAATCCAAGCAAAGGAAGTATTTGTATTATGTACATACACTTTTAACAGTCTATAGAACATTGGTCAAAGTTATGTCCCACAAAAATTAAGCCATGTCAATACTTTCATTCATAAGTAAAAGCATTCCCACTCTATCTCTCCATTGTAGTTACTATGCATAAAAGTGGGTGTTGCACTTATTATTTCCTGTAATAATTTATATTCCTCAAGGATAGTTGTTTTCCCAACTTAGTTATAATTCTTATTCAGCCTATGTTTGTCAAAATACACAGTAAGTTCCTTTGGTAGACATTTATGTTAAATATAGCCTTTAAATTAGTTTTTAAAAAGCTGCTAGTTAGAAAAACACACACAGAAATATAAATATTGTTGTACACACACACAAATATAAACATTTCACACCAACATCTTCCCTCAATAAGATGCCTTTAGGTAGAAATAAATAGATCAGGACAGACATTTCTTGTCATGGCATTTGTCTCCTGACAGTTACTCAGCGATGTAAAGCTGAAAAGGGCTCTATGCTCATGGTGAAAAAAAGTTCCCAGGACTTGACAGGGAAGAATGTACTCATTCCATGCCTAGGGCAGAAGTCTGGGGAGATAAACAGAAGAAAGACAGTTAGTGAGCAAATTCATCAAGACCAACATAATATATTTCTCCCTCTGGCCTGATGGCTGATGTTGTACTCTTCCTGCAAGTGACAAAACTGCAAAACCAGTTCTACAAAACAGAAGCACCTGTAAGTCCATGGGAGCACATATTTGCTCAACAAGAGATCCCGACAACTAACAACTAACAACCATCTGCCTCAGACACAGTTTGAGTTTTTAAGATACATCCAGTCCCCTTTCTACCCTGCAGCCTCCTCATCAAATAATACTTCCAATGTATGGCATCTGGAGGTGTAGATAGACTACTAGACTTCCATGGGGAACAATTGTCTGAGGTAATCCTCAAACTTTCTAGATAAGGGTAATGAGCATAGGCTAATTAGATAACAGATCAAGGTCATTCATCTACTTTGGAAAACAGATCAGAATAAAATCCAGATTTCAAACTCCTAGTCTGGCGTCCTTTTTTTGTTGTTAGGCTGCCACCCATAACTAATTATTTCCTAAAGTAAAACTAAAAGTAATCAAGTCAGAAGAAGCCTTGGAATTAATGTGCCATTTTGAAGACTACGATGACACTAATTTTTAAAGATATGCCTTCTTACCCCTATCGCCAAGCAATTAGCAGTTGTTTTATAGTCCATGCTTTTTTGCCAGATTTCCCTGGTGAATGAGTGGAGAAATCGTTGAGTTGGCAGCCCAAGTTTACAAAAACAGTCTGTAGCACTGGAGCAGAGTGAAGCTAACTGGCACATATGGGGAGTGAAAACATGACCGTGGCCTCATTAGCACCGTGTGCTAAAAACGGAGCTAAGCAGCCAAGTGTGAAGGTGAACCACGCATGGAGAAGGTCTGTGCACCCTAAAATGGACATGTTTTGCTTCACTGTGTAGTTTTTCCTCAATGTAATTAAAGCCTGATCCTTTCCAGCTGTAGTGGCACAGATTGTTTTTAAGATAAACTCAATCTATAATTAAAACTCTCATTAATCATTTCCCAAATTATTTGTTGTAATATAAAATGGAGGTGGATACCATTCCCATTGTGAAAAATGGTTACAATATTAATAAGCATGGCTGTAACAGATGTTAATGGCAAAAGGACTTTGTGTTACTGTTTATAGTTTTCTATTTTCACACCTCCCTCCTTAAGCAAGCAACCGAATACTCAAGTATGCTTTCATCCAATGTGTTTTCAACCTTTAAATACATTCAGCATATTTCAGCCCTTCATTGAAGTGTAAGAATATTATATCATTGTGATTTGAGATTAAATGTATTAAATACAATCAATGTACCTAAATGTAACTAAACATGAGATTATTTCACCTTTACTGTGACTAGCAATCCATCCAGATACTGACTCTTAATATTTCTTGTGATGAGACTCTGAGGTTTTCTTTTTCCTATAACTTTAATCTTCATATCAGCTTTGAGTTTGTAAATATAATGGAACTGGTCCAAAATACTAGGAATAATCAGCAGAACTCTAACCACATGACAATTTCAGGTGTTGTGCTATGGTAAGAGGTTCTCAATATTATGGGTGACCAAATATTGTTTTCCCTGGGAGATATTCAGTTTATACATATTGTCCCCAAGACCCATGTGCTTTATGTTGTTCCTGATTAATTGTTGTTAAAAATCATTATCAACAGTTGCATTCACTTAGGATGACTTTGACATTTCTCCACATTTTACTTTCATCTTCTCTGACTGCTTGTATAATTTTGTGTGAGAGACTTATGAGTGAGGAACTGAGTTCTGACACACATGTAAGCCTGAAAGCCAACCAAAAACCCAGTTCTCATTTCCTTTTCCAGAACCAAAAGAACTAACTTCTTTAAGGATAGCATTCTAACTAACAAAATGAAGTGTACTCTTCCACATGGCTGTCCTTGCTGACAGCCATAATTATCTAATGTTCTATGGCCCTTGCTGAAGCTTAGGACATAGCAAAAACCAACAGGGTTCATGGATGTGATGGGAATTTTTTATTGGCTGTATTTGAAATATATTGTTATGTAGAGACTGGGTAGTCCTGCCATAGCACATATTGGTACAAAAGCTTTGATACGACGATGTTTGTTTTTGTCATGTATGGTTGTACAACACTAGCCAAAACTGAATATCTGACCCTACTTTACTGCAAAATGGTTTAGAAATGTAAATTAAAAGTTGTCAAAGAAGAGAAAACACAGATGTTGGTGAACAAGTAGCAGATTTCTGGGACAATCACTCAACAGAGAGTATTATTCACTGAATATTAACTCACCTGTCCATTTACAGCTTATTAAAAAGAGTGCTTGCTGTAAGAATACAATTATCAAATGCCTCCAGGGAGAAGCTAACAAAGCAAATGAGCGAAGCAGCCATGGATGTAAGTCAGGGAGTGATGGAGACTGAGACTGCAGACAAGCACATGTCTTAGCAAAGGAACAGCAGATGCTGCCAACTTGTCTGAAAGCAGATCTAGAGTAACTAGCCCACAGAAATGTAAAAAGAAGTTGGTTATATAAACTTGTATGAGATAACATCTGATCAAATTTCTTTTAGAAAGGCTTTGCAGGCTAACTCAACACTCAGGCTGTGTGCGTGTGTGTGTGTGTGTGTGTGCGCGCGCGCGCGCGCGCGCGCGCGTGTTGGGAAGGGTTAAAAACATTGAATTTCCCTCATATGGTTTTAAGTTAAAGAATATACTGTGTCTCTGAGAATGGACACAGAGGAGAAACAGACTAAAGAATAGCCTGACAATCAGGAGAAGACACTGAAATGACCAGAATGTCCCCAAATGAAGCAAGAGGCTAATTAACCTGATCAAACCAGCAAACGACCTGAATAAGAATGGATAACTTCTGTTTGTTCTATTTTCTTTTTCTTCCCTAGTATTATATTTTACATCATTTCCATCACAATCAATGGTACCTATCCATACAGTTAAAATTAGAAGATGTTTTCCATGCTGAAGAGCTGCTATTTTCTTTTCAAGAACAGCTGGTTCTAACAAATGCCTCTATACTCTATGCTGTACCACATTCCATTCTCTTTTTGATGATCCAGTTTCTAAGTCTTGCCTGAATTAGTTAAGTTAGACTTTCAATAATCCATAGTGGCACCTTATTTTAGCACCAAGAGATAACAACATAGACTAAGAGTTCTCTATTATGCATTCTGGGTTAGCCACACATTGAGAAGTATGTAAAGCTATGAGCCACATGACTTTATTTCAGTTAACAGCTGATCGCATATATGATGGTGGTCCCATAAGATTATCATATCCTATTTTTTATTGTACCTTTTCTATGTTTGATATATTTAGATACACAAATACCATTGCGCTACAATTGCTGACAGTATTCTGTACAGTCACATGCTATATAGGTTTGTAATCTGGGAGCAATAGGCTTTACCATTTAGGTTTGTGTAAATACACTCTATAATGTTAACACAATGACAAAATCACCAAACAACATATATCTCAGAATGTATTCCTGTTGTTAAGTAAAACATGACTATAATAAATGACTTATGAAATAAACCTTAAAATTTAAAAAAAATAATTCAAATTTTGTTTCTGGTGAAATAATTTTATTACAAACTTTGAAAGATATGATGAATTCACTGAATTCATTTCTTGTTTCATAGTGTATTCATCATTACATTACACTATAGCTAATTAAGATCAAAAGTAGTTGTTTTTCTTTTTTTTTTAGGAACTACATAATGATGTTCATTTCATGGTGATCTTTTTCCATAATACTTACCTTCATTGAATATCAAAGTATTTTTGTAGCAATATTACTCTGTTCACCTCATTTAGATTTAACAGATCAAAAGAATTATTTTCTACATTAGTATTAAATTAATTTTGTTCTTGTAGATTGAACTGATTGAATAACTGAGACTTAGTAGGTTTTATATTTTTTATTTTGAGACTTAATCAAATGGTTGTTTAATTAAATTTATTTTATTTATTTTACGTTGTTAAATGATGAAACATAGTAGCAATAAATAGGTAGAAAGTTTTACACAGAATGATCTGGAGAAGTAGTATGTGTATTGTTGCTCTCAGGGTACAGTACAAAAAAATCTCAGCCTTAGGGTTGCCTATCGGGAATGGGATTCCTCGTAAATGTTTCAATGGACAGAAGGAAAGAAAATCGGAGGCAGATAGCACTACAAAGGAGGGAAGAAATGGCAACAATTGGACATTAGATGATAGGAGTCATTATAATGTACAAGCCATATGGAAGGGAAGGAAATTAATTTCTCAAGTGACTGGATTGAATTTTTGGTTGAAAAATTGTCCTGTCATTTCAGGCACAAAGATAGGCACTGTTTTGCTCATTAGCAACTTCACCTGTATGTCTGTTCCCAATCATCTAGCATTATGTGATGCTATTTAATATAAGGAGAAATGCAAAAGTGTCAAAGTCAACCTTTCCTCATATAATCATTTTGCCTGGCACTAACATTCCCAAAAATAATTTAATTGCACAGTGGTAGCAGTTTCAAAGTATTCATGGTAAAGCGTCTTGTTTACTATGTGGACAAATGGAATATAGAAGAACTTCTACATATTTCAACATGAACTTGTCTCTAGTAATGTCCTTAATGATAATTATAGTAATATTTTAGCACATCCTAATGTTATTTTCAGTTTTCTCCAAACATTCCTGAAATTTTCTGTCATGAGATTTTAACTTGGAATCAATACATCAATGTATCTATCTTTATATCAATATCTCTAGTGAATAATTTTACTCTGAAATGTAAGTTCAATTTTTCTTCATTAATTTCATTCATGTCTAATTGTTTAATAATTTATGAGTATATAGGAAGAATCTCTTTAGATGAAAAATAATTGATAAATTATATAAATTCAGGATTTAATCTATTAAATTAGGTAAAATCAGTTTTAATAAAATAAAATTATAATCTTCATTTATGTTTTTTGAAACACTAGATTTTGAATTCTATCTCCTGATAGTTAACTACTTTTTGAGCATGTATTAGTTTTAGAAGCTTTGTCACCTAAACCCAAGTTCTGAATAGTAAACATAATAAAATTTCATTTTACTTACAAGGAAATATGACTTTAGAATGATTAAAAACAATAATTAACATTGAAAATATTCTCATAACAAAGTGTCGGGGCTCAGAAACTGATACCCCAAAATATGGCGCTTTGACGTACTGCCCTGATGAAGCCTCAAGGTTTCTCTGACCTGAATTCCTCTCCTGTCTTTCAATCCTGTTTTTCTCCCAAAGCATAGAATGAAGTTTTTCTCTGAAAATCTCTTATCTGCCGAAAGTACAGACCTACCAAAGAAGAAAACAATTATCTCTGGTCCATTCTCTGGGTTTTCATTAACTGAACCCTATTGCAGGAAGAAAGACTGAAGTCTGTCAACACACCTGAACCGACTTTTGTCACAAACCACTGTCTGCTCCGCAGGCCCAACAGACTTTGTCATAGGCCATTGTATGTTCTTCAAGCCCGTTGAATTCCCCTAAAAATCATTGACTATGTCACTAAAATTATCCACACTCTCCCATATCCCTTTGTCCTAAGAAGAAGGGTATGGAACCACCTGTACCCTCTTGTTTGAGTATAATCAGCTGTGATTTTCTCCCCAGGCATAGTAAATTTGTATGTCTTTTCTTCTTGATCTGCCTTTTATCAGTTGATTTTTCAGCTAACTTTCAAAGACTGAAGGGGAAGTTTTCCCTTGGCTCCTATAAAAGCAAGACTAAGTTTAGTACTCTAAAATTTTCTATTCTGATCATATATGTGATTTTTTTAGTCTGTAAAATAGAGAAACCTAGGAGATTTATATTGTACAAAATGAATTCTATTTATATCAACATTGAGAAAAATAAATATCTCTCTGTGATGTATAAATACATACGTGTGTGTGTGTATAGAATACATATATACTGCATTGAAACAAACAAATATTTGCAGGAGATATAGTTGATCTGATCTTTGGCCCTTCTTGAACATATGGAAAAAACGATCTACTTATCACTGGCCTGCTTTCCTTCCTTTTCTCTGATCATATTAAGGGTAGAATCATAATAAACGTGTAAATAATCGTAAGGAATGTATTACACAAATTATTTACCTAAGATCAGAGAACACTTTTTAGGCAAAGCCAGGACTTGAATAAAATTTTCCTGACCTCAAAAGCAGTGATTGATTTTTTTTTTCTTTTTAGAAAGGTCTTTCTCTGCTGCCCAGACTGGAGTTCAGAGGCACAATCATAGCTTGCTCCAACCTCAAACTCCTGGGCTCAAAGGACCCTCCCATCTCAGCCTGCTGAGTAGCTGAGACTACATGCATACCACCACACCTAGCTGATTTTTTAATTGATTTTTTTTGTGGAAATGGGTTCTTGCTATGCTCCCCAGGCTGGTCTCAAACTCTTGGCCTCAAAGGATCCTCCTGTCTTGGCCTCCCAAAGTGCTAGGATTATAGATGTGAGCCACCCACTGAGCCTGGCTTGCAGTAATTTTTTTTAAGTGGATATACCTAAGTCATAATTTACCAAAAGTGTTTTCTTTATGTAGCTTTCCATGTACTTATACATATTTATCTGCACATGTACATCAAATGCTTTGTATAGTAGGCTCACTACAATGTTAATTGAAGAGTTTTCATAATGTATTTGCATTGTATATACATATGATGTATTTGTATCATATATATAAGGACTATATATATAGTCCTTATTAGCACAGACAACACGGACTACATATGAAAGAAACAAAAAATAAAATTAAAGCAATGTGGTTCTGTGAAATAAAATCCTCTTTTGGCCATCAAGTTACTCATTTCTCTATTTTTTTCCTCCCTTGAGTCTTGCACGTGCAAAAGATAGTTCAGCCTCTTGTGGAGTATAACATTTTATAACAGATGCATAAGAAATGTTTCAGCAATTTAAATGCTCCCTCCCTCCATTATTGATTTCTGTGGTACTTTTGCCTGACTGGTTTAGCAACTCTGAGGAGCTATGTTGTACCTTCTACTTGGATAATGTTTTAGTAGCAATTTTAGGCTAAAGACTTCATTCACTTGGCCCTTTTGAAATGTACCAATCTTGTGGTGATGGTGATGAACAAAGGATAAATCAGGATCCCTTTATCATAGATCTGTCCAAAGCTTTCATGTTACTTGATCATGGTCTGATGTTAATACAGCTGAAGGCAATTAATTTTAGAAACAAGACAAGTTGTTCACACAGAACAGTTTGAAAGTCTTCCTGTAACATGATATATTGAAGACACTGTACTTTTATTATAAAGTATTGGATCATTTCAATTAATTTTGTTTCAATTCTAAATTAACATAGTATTTAAACATGTACTTGCTCTGTTCCATGAATCAGTCTGTTCTCTTATCTTTCACAATTGAGTGTCATCCTGGGGTGTAAATAGGAGAGGTCAAATGTAAAAATAATGAGGGTCTTAAGTTGTTTGGCAGACTTCATAGCATTCTATAGCTCACTTTCTTTTCATATGTGGCCATTACAATCTTGAATAGGCTAATCATTTTAATTTTGAAAAGATCAGTTTTTCTTAACTCTTAGATTTATTTCCTGCTTAAAGATTGATATTTTTTAAATACTTAAAATTCAAATTTCTGCCAATCTTGTAAATATAGTGTAAATATTATAGCAAAGAATACATTAAAAATGACAAAATGAATTATATTATTTGATTAATTGTACAATGCTGTTCTATACCACTTAGATTAGAAAAAAATCATTTAAATTAAATAAGTTCATGTTTTTTAATATTTAAAAGTATGTAATTCTATAGAACCAAGTTTTCCTTCTTATATTAATAATATATCCTCAAATAGAGTCATAAAACAAATAAAATATATTATCCAAACTTCTCTGATATTAATTCAATTCCTTTATTTTCTTTAGATTTTCATCTGCAAGCCTGACATCTTAGAACCAAATAATACTGGCCAAAGTTCATAATAACCTGGCATTTCTCGGGGTGCTAGTTTAAAGAATTTCATGATGAAGGATAAACACAACAGAAGCAATTTATCTATCCAAACTACAGCTACAACGAAGTTTTAGGAACATCAAAATTACATGCACTTTCATTACATTACTGAAATTTCATTATTCTACAGAGATTATAAATATCAGCATCAAAATATTAGTTCAAATTTAAGAATGATTGTGAATGCTGTACTCAACATTTACAGTTAACTATTGCCATACCAAGTCAAATATAAACACAGCTAATAAGATAGGATGATTTAGTACAAAACAAATGGATATAGTGTCATATTTTCAAAACATTAAGATGAGTCTGTTTTTAGGAAGTTGACTACATGGGCTCAATTACCATATACACTTATAGAGGGGAAGATACAATCTTGATTCAGTTTTCCTTGCTTGCTTTCAACTAACCAAAGCACATCTTCCAAGTCTTTCATAAGAAAGATATGTATATTGGATCAATAGACACGGGTAGTGGCTTCAATGAGTTAACATATGTGACACATTTGAGATAAATGTACAAAAAAGTGTGTTTATATGAAGTCATATGTTAATGTATCTTAAAAGATTCTGGTTATTTTAAGTAAATTATACACTGAAACATAGGCTTTCTTTCCTTTGTTTTCATCATGACAAAATTAAAGCAATAAATATTACATATTCTGTGTAAAAGAAAGCAACTTCTGTAGGCATAATATAAGAAAAAAATAGCTAGACATTTCTGAAGAAAGCTAAAAATAAATTGTAGTTGGAAAAAAAAATGTATATTTGTATCTGTTTGTATGAAATGGTATTCTGGCTCCAATGGGTAATAGGGGATGTTTATTTGAAAGTGTGAAAACTAGATATAGGTGAACAAAATACGATGCATTTCTGCCACAATTTTTTCCTAAACAAATTGTACATATTTTGAAGACTATATAATGCTTTTTGAGTAATGAGTTCTGCACATGAGAATGTCCTTTTATTTTTTCTAAAGCTAGCATTCATCTCCAAGGAGTTTCATTTAATTCCGGCATTAATATAATTGAAACTTAATGATCTTACAACTCTGGAAATAGAGATAGTATTTTAATATGACAATTATAATTTGCTTAAATTATATCTAGATGATAAAACTTATGAAAATTTGTATAATGTGTCAACGGCAATAACATGTACTTCTTAATAAGGAACAGAAAATATGCCCAGATTATGAAACTAAATAGTTGAGAATTAGTCTGAATTACTTCAAATGGACATATGTGCTGAATTGTGAATTAAGGTTTAAAAGTAACTTGAGTAAAAATTCAGTAAACATTAATAACAATGTTCTCTCATATTAATTATTCATGTGAAAAGCTAAAACATTGGCCTTCATCATGTTTCAAGTATAATAAAATATTTACTAACTACGTAAATGCAATCCCATGAACACACTCTGGTTATAAACATCATCACTAGAGATGAGGATGCAAAATAGCCAGTGATTCATTCTGAACTTCAGTAACATATGAGTGACATAGGAACATACAACATTCTGTTTCTTTGATCTAAAAGGAAAGATTGAGTTTACTAGGGCTTTCTGGATGTATACATAAAAGGAATATATATTCAGAGTAGTTTTAAGACCTCAGAAAGTACTCAGAAAGTCCCTATTTCTGTACTAGCATTTATCTCTATTCCTTAAGTAACTTCATGAGTGATAGACACAGATTCCAACTTAATGCCTGGAATTTTTGACCCAATAACTTTAAAGCCATGGGGGCAATCACAAAGCTTAATCATGTCTTGATTGGAAATCTGTTATAGTATCTAGCAAAATTTATATGTAAACCCTTGCGAAATGGAATGATCATATGTATTAATAGAAACTATCTTTAATTAAATTAATGTCTTTAGTCATTTGCTTAGGTATGTGCAGGACATTGAGCAAAAGCTGCAATTCTAGTATTTCTTCACATAGTTGTCTTATTTTAATACATTGCATTTTATTTTAAAATTAAAATAAATAAATGTACACAAAGCAAAAATCATTCCTAATCTCACCACTAAAAATTAAGCAATATTAATGAGTGCAAATTCTTTCAATCTCCTTTCTGTATGTATAGATCAATGTACTACATTTGAGTTACAAAATTGGAATTATATGGTATATACTGTTTTGTAACCTACATATCACTTAAATCTTTTTATAAGATGATATATTTTCCAAATACTTATATTTTGGTTCTATAGATTCTGTAATGGACTTGAATATACCACTATATATACATATATTTACTTAGTGTACCACCTACAGATGAATTTTACATTGTCTTCAATGTTCACTATTATAAGCAACTAAATGTATTCCAAAATAAAGTTGTTTTATTAAAACCAAAGCTAAGATGTTTGATATTTATTACAAACTTTCTTCAAGAAGTGCTATACCAAATTACTCTGCCCCTAGAAATTTATGAGTGTCCTGTTTCTACATACTCTCATAATTAGCCTTGAAAATATTTCCCAAATGTACATATAAAAAAGAATTACATACAAACATATAACCATTGTATCATCAAAGTCAGACCTATATATAAGTGCTCTTTTATGTGATACAAGCATGGTTTTCCTGGAATTGCCACATCTCCTTGTGTTTCAAGATCATCTATCACAAAATTCTTAAAACTTTACATCAGGAAATTATGACCATTCTATATCTTTGAGTTATTTTAACTGATGCTATATTGTAGTTCTGCCTGTACCTGTCTTTTGGTAAAATAAAATAAAGTAAGCAAGCTATCAATCATGTAGCCAGATGTACAAAACGTTAAAAAAATGTACAGGGTGGCCATTGTATACATGCGATTAACACACATTGTAGAGTTTGAATTTTTCCAGAGTCTTTTCTATATGATAAAAAGTTATCTTATATAATGTTTCTGATTCTGATAGTCTTCACGCCTCTCTTAAAAATGTAAAAAGTCTTGGTTAGATTTTTTTCCAGCATCACCATCTCATAGTACATGATCTCAGAACCATCTGGCCTGTTGGACTATATAAGAGCAGTTTCAGAGTGAAATAAATGTTGAAGCCAGATGGGTGAATATACAGAGTGAGAAAGTAAAGTTGGTGAGCATAAAGCATTATTTCTAAAAATTTTACTTATAAAGTTAAAAGAGAAGCATTGTTATCTGAAATTTAACTCTCAAGGAGGACTTTGGTGGTTTTGTTAATTTGTATAGTTTTTTAGATGGAAAAGACTTAAGTATTATTATTATATATTTATGACAAAGATTCAAGAGAGAAAATGTTAATGTTATTGTTATGTTCTAAATGTTTGAATTCCCTTAAAATATGCATGTTAAAATCCTAACACCCAATGTATTCGGAGGTCTGCAAGGCAGGAAGAGACTCTCACCAGGACATGAATCTCTGGCACCTTGAACTTGGACTTTCCAAGCCTCCAGAACTGTGAAAAATAAATGATCAATGTCTGTTGTTTAAGTCAACCAGTCCATGGCATCATTTTGTTATAGCAGCCTAAGCTGACTAAGACAGCCACTAAAGACAGAGGTGATGGACTAAGACCTTCCGAGAAATCATAGGACGGTATGGAGCCATGAGCAGAGGTAAGATAATTAAGTGTGGCTTAGAAGAGATACATCAATTCCATTTAAAATGAAAGGAAAAAGAAAAGGCTGGAATGAGTATTAATAATTTTATTGGTGGCGAAAATAGGTAGTTAAGGGAATTTGTAACTCATAGCCTCACTTACTTCTCCATAGTAGGAGGCAATGTTATCTGCTCAAAGAACGCTTAAAAGGTAGAGAGGATTAATTGACTCCTATAATGAAGAAAAATGAAAGCTGGCTGGTTATGTTGCAAACTGTGTAGAAAACTCAAACTCAAAATATTAGAAGCGCTGTTTCAAAGCAAACAAGAAAACAAGACCAAAAGTCCACTGGAAAATTGGCTGAGAAATATTAGAGAAACATTTGAGAATTACTAAAATGTGAAAGATTTGAGGAGATAATTGGCTAATGGGGGATGCAATATAGTGTGGGACCCTCTGGTTTGATGCTAAGTTACAAAGTGAGGGCAGGCTCATGGATTGCCAAGGTTGACTGGGGCTGATAAGTTGCCGTGCTGATCCGAAGAAAAATCTGGGAGAGAGGATGTCTTTATCCTTGTGCCTCCTGCAGATGTTAGGAATTCTGGAAAGCGTTTGGAAAGAGAGAGAATGTCATGTAGAAAGTCCTTGATAAATGTAGAGGAATTGGCAGGCCACACTAATAAATCCAAAGGGTATAAAAAATGAAATGAATTTCAAAGCAAAAAGATAATTTTGCCTTTTGGTACTTTGTGATATGAATCCATATTGTTTGATCCCTTTCCCCCCAGAAATAGTGTTTTTCTTTGTTCTGTCTGTGTTGTTCTGTCATAAAGAGGGCTATCAGATAAAATTCCCTCTGCTCTTGTTTTATGTCCTTGAGAGCTTGTCTTGTGACCACGTGGGAGCGCTCTCTCTTGGTCTCCACTATCTGGGGTACATAATTTTGGGATTGTGTCTGGTGATCAGCATAAAAATAACTGGGAACCTGATATATTTCTTTTTTGTTCTGAATATGTCAAGCTCTTTGGAGTGTTTGTCATAAGAAGTCCCATCAATAAATAAGACACTTTTTGTCATTTCAACCTTATTTCCTGGTTAGTGCTGAGAAAGTTCAATCCCAGGAGGGCCTACCCAGGATCACAGATTAACCGATATTTGAATGGCGGCCCCCAACATGTTTGTGGGTTAACACTATCCTTAATTGTCTGTGACAACAAGAGTCTTTTTTTATCTTAGCCTGTTTTTAGGAGAATTAGAGGTCTTTGGGATTGCTTCTTCTCTGAGGAGGCTAGTAAATTAAATCCCTTTGGAATAAATACATCATTGAAAATTAATGGCAAAAAGATGGACCCTTTAACTTTGAAAGACTCTTAATTGTCTTAAAAATAGATTTTAGAGATCTCTTATTCTAAATAATTGCCATATTTGTATTGATAGGAGAATTTAATTAAAAGAAAGACACACAATACTGTCATGGCTAGCCTTAAAAATTCTCTTGACAAAATTAAAAAGGAAAAATCTGATCTGAAACAAAGATAAAATCCTTTGCACACTTCCTCTGTAGTCATAGTTGTCCCTGCAGAAATGACAACAAAGCCAATTAATCTTGTGGCCTAATAGTTAAAATTCTGTGCTTTCAACCCAGCAGCCTGGGTTCAATTCCCAGTTAGGGAATGGGCCTGTTTTGGTTTGATATTTGTGTGACTTTTGTTGTTTATTGATCCTTTCTCTTTCCATAGACAACCTTTAATTTCCTGTTTTCTTCTGCCTGTGGGATACATATGAGGCTTTTGGGCTTTTGTGTGTAGACGGTCAGCTGAGAAGCTGAGACCCTAGAAAATGCAGCTAGACAGAAATGTTTGTGGCTAATGAAACCTTCCTTTCTTAGAGCTGTTTTTGTGGCATTTCTGGATCTTGTGCAAACTGCTCTCCACCTCTTTGGAGACACTTCAATGCATACTTGGTTAAGACTTATTATTAATCGTTCCACCGGAAAGAAGACTTTTAGTTAAAAAGTTCAAAAACCATAAATATCAACTGTTTTTCCTAGATAAAATCTGTTCCCATTTACTTTTACTCTTCCCTGCTCTTCTTTCCTTTTTGCCATCCTTGGTACCTTATTAGAAAATACCTCGAAGGGACTACTTATGACTCAGACCCCTTAAGGAACTCAGAAAAAAAGGCACCACTCACCTCTTTTTTAGGGTCTCCTGCCTTCCTTGAGGAGTCATGGACAGATTCCTCTCATGTATAAAACAATGCTCTCTTTTGTATTATGTTACCTGATCGCTTTATCTTTTGGGGATACCAAATTTACTTTATATGATGAGAAAACATGTCCGTGGTGTGTGTTGTGGCTAGGCATGAATGGCAACATTAGTGGCAGCTAAATACACTACAGACTACAGGAGCTTTCTCCTTTCTGTGGGCCTTACATAAGAAAGGGTGTGGTTTAAACTCTTAGAGAAATATCTTTGTTTATTTATTTATTTATTTATTTATTTATTTATTTATTTATTTATTTTAATTTCAGCTCATCATGGGGGTACATAAGTTTAGGTCATATAAATATCTTTGTAAAGACGTGTATTGTAAAAATATTGCAAAGCTGTGTCCCATGGCAGTCCCATGGTGTCTCTCTCTCTTGGGGACCCAAGATCCAGTGTGGGCTCTGCTCTGAATTTTAGTGGTGCACTTAGAAAGAAAGGTCACCTAGTTACTTTGACATCCATTGTTTGCTCTAACTGACACACTCAAACATCTTATTCAAAAAAAAAAAAAAAAAGCTTAGATTCTCTCTCTGTCTGTGCTTTGAGATGTCATTTGCTACCTGTTTTCTCTAAAACCCAGTGAAGAATTTGGACCAAGTAAGACAGATAAACTTTAACAAAGGCACAGTTTGAATTTATTTGTTCTTTTAAAATAGTAAGTTTTACTTGTCTTATGGCTAAAATTCTAAAACCAAAACTATACAGTCTTTGAGTGTACATGTGAATGGTGTATGTTATGTCTACCTAGATATATGTCTATACATACATTTATATATTATCTACTCATGGTACAAAGTAACTTAAAAATGTGAGTACTCATAAATTAAAGAACTAGACCGAATGCTTTTCAAGTTCACATCAGTTTAGTAATCACTGATAGATATAAGTAGTCTTAAAGTTGTTAGTAAAAATTTTTTAAAGCCTTCAAAATGTAATTTTATTACTTTTTTCTGACATATTGGTCAGACAGGTTTAGACTATCTCAGCTAAATGATTTACAATCACATACAAAAATATCACTGTTGCTTCTGTGATATTTTTAATACTTGCTTAACTTGTCTGTGAGCTTATGCCTTTACATTTAGCCTTTAGGCTATGATGAGGTCTAGAAAAAAACACCAGCCTGTCTTTCCTGGCCCAGCTATGCCTCCTGGCCATGCTGGAAAGGATTAGATACTTCACACATTGTCTTTTGTCCTATGCTCTATATATGATACATAATTAAAATTGCTTACCTCCTAGGTTTTTTACTAAAAATAAGAGTTACTAAAAGTTAACATTGTAACTAATATATGCAATTAAAACTACCAGATATAAGAAAAGCAATTCTATATGCAAAGTGTATAAGGAAAGTAGGATATGTTTTTTGGTAAAGGTTCTAAAAAGGCATGGAAATGTAGTTTTTGTTAAAGAGAAAATTATTTTTCCAAGTTTAGAGATTTTAAGGATTGTTTTAGATTACATGAATTAAAATGATAAATAAAACTAAATGCATATAAAATTTGGAGAAGAAAGAAAATGGTAAAAATTGTAAAAGGTTGTAAAGGGGTTATAGGAATATTACCTTGCAGTCAAATTGATTAAGGGTTAAATAGATTTATTTATAAAGTTTTACAAAAATTACCTTTAACATTAATAATACACCAATGCAAACGTAAAATTTAGTTTTCTCTTTTGAGCAAGATTCTTGTGTAATATTAATAGAGTTAGTAAAAGACTTTTTGTTCGTCTTTTGTGTAGACTGCAATAAAAAAGAGAGGAGGAAGAGACAGATTCAGTTTGCCTCTTTATTAGCTTGTTCAGTTTGTCTTTATTAGGTCTTATGATTAGAGTCTCCTCTCCATCAAAGAATAATGTTTTTCCTTTTTGAAATATGGAATTATTGCTTTGGCTAAAAGAATGACCTATTTTACAGTGACCTGTGATCCTGATTTGTGATAATAAGTGTTTTAAAACTTTGATATTTGC
The DNA here is from genome assembly GCF_020740605.2 of Lemur catta. Taxonomy (NCBI): domain Eukaryota; kingdom Metazoa; phylum Chordata; class Mammalia; order Primates; family Lemuridae; genus Lemur; species Lemur catta. The sequence continues at coordinate 27,926,803 of NC_059140.1, read as the reverse complement.
CAAACTTTCCAAAATCAAAATATTAAATTCAATCTTTTAGACCTGAACTAGATTTTTTAATATTAACATTACAGCCACTAAAAGTTCAAGAGAGACATATTAGGCTAATTTGGTATGTAAAATAAAGAGAGCATTGACAAATTTGAAATGGTGTTTAACTTTCTTTGGACCCTTCTTTTGGAAAGGACTGGCAAGTACTCTTGAATACAGGTTTCTGATAACTTTGGAGATCACACCATTTGGACTAGGAGTATTTCTAAGAAATACATTAAAAAGCTGATGCATTCATGAGTATTGCCAACCTGAAACCGAAAAAAATTAATTAAATGAGATTGAACTAATTTTTTATGACTTCTTGTTTGAAACATTGCTGATTCTTTTTGTGTTTTGTTTTCCAGAAGTCAAGAAAGATGTTCTATTTCTTCTTTTCAGCTACTTATAGCTTACAACAAATTGGTAGAGTATATTTTTGTAAGCAAAATTTGAGGCATTTATTTTTCTGTCTACCTGATTTCTCTAAAATTTGGAAACTAGTTTTAAGTATTCTTAGTTTATGCCAGTATAGTTATTTGCATAAGTTTGATAAGAATAGGTTTTCTTTTATAACACAACACAATTGGTGACACTGGTTATTTTACCAAGTCTTCCTCACTGAATGCATATTTTCAGATATTCCCAGACTACTTTGAGGAATTAAGGTTGCCTTTACAAAGCTTATTAACTTCTTTTTGGAAAAATTGGCCTGGTATCTAATCTATAACATTCCCTTATCTGTGGTAAGTAAAGAATGTCACTTTCTGACTGGTCCAGAAATCTCAAGTTACTTTGGAACCTCAAGAAAAGAGGAATTTACCCATTTCATATAAAAATTTAAATCCTTGCCTTGGCTTGAGAGGTTATTCAGTCTAATCTGAGATTCTTTATGAAAAATTTTCAGCAAAAGCAATTGAAAAGAACCACTATATGACAAAAAACTATTTTTGTTACATTTTACGCAAATAATCAGGCCAAGTATAATACGACTAAAATTTATCTTGCAAATAAACTGGGCCTACGATGATTTGTCTTAGGTAAACATGGAAAACTAGAGAAAAAATTATGTTTTAGAAGAAGAATTAAGTTGTTAGACTCTAGCCTTGTCCATCGTTTTTGAGTTTTCCTTATTTGCCTACTTTTTGGACTGAACTCTGAATTATTTTTTTGGCTATATGTCTCTAAACTAACATTTTCAAATTTTTCTTCCATTTTCCTGACTTGGAATCACTAGAAATTAAAACTATGCTTTTCCTAAATGCCTGCAAACTGAAGCTGGACAGCTTAGACTTTGGAAGAAACCGCTGCAACTTGTATAGAAATAGTTCTCATTCCTGCTGATATTTGGACTTCCCAGAAAATTCACTGGAACACCTGAGACATACTGCAAAACAAGAAAAATCTATCTGATTGCCACTGTCTGCTCTCACTTCATCTGAAGATGCTTTGAGTCCAACACCTAAAAATCTTCTCAGCTGGCTGTCCTCTGAACTCAAAGACTGATTTTATACTTTGCTCACTATTAACTGTAAAGTTGGTGGCAGACGCCCCTCTCCTCCCTAGTGGAAAAAGAAGCCCCTCCTACTCCTCCATACCTTCCCTAAAGCTGAAACAAAGAAATTCCTCACTCTTCCTGCCGAAACCTTCCCTCCAGAGAAACTCCCATCCCGCACCCCTAAAAAGGTATATAAGCCCACCCAGACTTCTGGGCAGGGCCGCTTCTCTGGTCCCACCTGTGGGACTGTGAGGCTTGCCTGGGTCCCTCTCTCAGGACCTGTTACCCCCACCCAGGAGCGCTCCAATAAAGCCTCTTTACTTATCCCTTTCAGCTCTGCTGTCTTTCTTTCTCTGGTGCCAGCCACTCCAAAAAAGCTTACATTAACCTTTGTTTTTCTTTGTTTTTATAGAAATGCTTCTTTTTAAATATGTGATTGCTGAAATCCTAGAGGCCTGACTTTGATGGAAGCCCACCTGCAACACCACTGCCTGAAATGAGAACTGTTTAAAAGGACGGCCTGTTCTCAGGACTGAATTTCTGGTCTAGTGGAAAACCCTTCCACCCAATTTCTGGTCAGTGAAACTTCTGGGGGAATTTTCATACTGGGGAATGATGGGGCTCAGAACACAGTACCCCAAAATGAAGGCCTCAGGAGCAAAAGTTTTTCTCTGAACTTCTCCTATCCTCCTGCTTCACAGTCCCATTCTTCCCTGATGCTAGCCATAGAAACTAGAATCCCTCTTCCCCAAGGTGGCCCATAAAAGCCAGAATGCCTTTTCCCAAAGGTACCCATAAAACCTAAAATTATTCTGTGTAAAAACTGGCCATAAAGGAATTATCTGACCTGCCTTATTTGAGTACAGGTCATAAGAATCCCATTCCAGAGAGGGCCCTGCCCCACACCCAGATGGAAGGAATACATGCTCAAAGAGGCCAATAAGGCTAGATTTCCCCACTCAGTCTGTTAGCATTGGATCATATTCTTTTTGTCCAATCATATTTCTGAATGGCTCTCCATACTCTATTGAACCTAATCATAAAAACTGACAATTTATCCTGTATCTTTGGGTCTTCCTTCTGAAGGCATCTGTTTATACATGTTAAATCAATTTGTATGTCTTCTCTCTGATTAATCAATCTTCCTTTTGTCAGTGATTTTTTTCAGCAAAACTTTATGGAGCCAAGGGCCTTGATCCCCACACAGCCCTGGACAGTTAAGAGAGACAGGGGCAAAAAATGTGTGTGCAAAATTCACTTTGAATTTTATTTAATTGAATGTTACTTAAAATATACACAATAATATTAATATATACTATTATCAAAATAATAACTTGGATTGAGCACTAAACCTTTGTCAAACTTGTATTGTGAAACTAAATATGTATATAGTTTAGCTCAATAAATTCTATTTTAAGGAAGTATCATGACCATTTATAGTTGAGAAAACCAGGAGTTAGACATTTAAGTAAACTTACTGAAGATCAAAGAGCTAGAGAAAGGAGGAATTTGTGTAAAAATGAGGTCTGTCTTATTTTAAAACTGCCTCTGGAGTAAAGGTGAGTGTTGGGAAGGAAGGAGAATGACAGAGAATTGAGGATAAAAAAGGTGATTAGGTGGTGATTAAAATAATTTTAATTTTTTGAAAACATTTGTGTGACAATTATTGCAAAAGAATAAGATAATATCATAGTTTAAGAGGAATCTGAATAAAATTTGGTTTATTTTATATTTTTTATAATTTTTGAGTTAAGAATGGACAACTTTTAGTATAATTGGGATAGGGAAGATGCTTAGTATAAGAAGTTTATTGAGAAGAGATGGATAATAAGCCAAGATAAATAAGACAATATGACTTTTCATAACATGAGATGAAGTGAGAGACAGGAATATTTACAGCAAAGCATCAAAGGAGAAGAAAAGGTCAGTAACATCAGTTAGTCTCTTGTCAGTTTTTAATAACACATGGACTCAGGTTTGAAAGGGTTGTAGTTCTTTTATTTGCATAAGTGTCGTTATCAGAAATTCACTACTTACATAAATATTTCTATTGAAAGGATTTATTAATTTATTAAGTCATTTTTCTATCAGGAGTGATTAAGACAACAATGAAAATGGAAGAAAGAAAGAGACAAAAATGAGTGAGAGAGAGAGAGGGAAAGAGAGAGAGAAAGGGAACCACCCAGTTTTTGATGCTGTATTATCAGCCTTAGGAAAGTGCTATAGAACCCAAAATTATGAATTTCAGCCCCTGTACTAAAACAGAAATATTCACTCCTCTTCCCTTACAGAGAAAAAGAGAGCTTACTTTTTCCTCCCTCAAGAACAAGGGAAGGTCTCTATATCCAATGCAAGTTTCTTGGTGGGTGAGAGACATTTCATTGCCCCTTGAATGGGAACAAATGGGCCCACCCTGAAGGAACCCTACTTACAGCCTCTGGGTTTAGGCTGGAACTCCAGCTCCTGAATGGTTTATTTTCCTTATCTCATCATACCACCTAGTTCCAGAATCTTATTACCTGAGGATCTTGATATTTGTTTTCCCCCCATAACAGTGGATAAATGGTACAATGTTAATATGTTTTCAACAAGATGAGTAGTGTCAAAATTATACCCTTATGTATATAATTCTAATTATTTATAAAAAATAACATATTTGAAAATATCTACGTTAGGTTTCTCTCTGGATAGAATTATTCTATTAGCTGATCCTCTGTAAGGTGTTAGATGCAGCATAATCCATTTTTTTTTAATTTGTGACACATCTGAGTAAATAAGTAGATCCTACCTGGGATACTTTAGGATAAAGCAAGAAAATAATTATACTATCTTCACTTAAACTAAAGAGGAGCAGCTTCTCAGGAACCATCTACCCACCATCTCATTCATCATTTTTACCTTGTTGTCATAGACCTTCCAAGTTAGTTAAGGACTTCCCCAGTGGTTGCCTTATTAGATTTCCGGGTACTACTATAGTCATTTCTTAGCATTGTTACTCTTATTATATCTATGATTGTTTGTTTACAGTATATTTTTTCAAAGGTATTTTGAAAAAATTATTTTCCCTTCTTTGGTAGCTTCTATAATATTTTATATTGTTCCCCTTTCAGCACTTGAATTCATATGACCTAAAACCAACATGAGCCTTTTCTTATATGGAAAGACTTACATATTTTCATTTCATATAAATGATTGCAAATTATTTGGCACTTATCTGACTTGTTGTAACTTCAAGTGTGTATTAGGGGGAAAAAAATCGCACCAGACAAGTTGAACATGAAGAGGTTGATTTCATTTCAGTACTGCCGGCAGTAGCCACAGAGAGCACAGACCAATTCCAGATACTCAGCTCCACTGTGGAAGAGCTTTCATGAGCTAGGGTGAGGGGATTATAGGCCATCTGTGTTTGCTAATTGGCTTTACTGAATGAAAAAGAAAACTTTCTCCTATTTTCAAGACAAAAGATAGTTTTACAACTTGGAGCATGGTACCCGAGGTTATTAGGGTCCCACCACTCCCACAGAAACTTGCAGATAAGGTCACTATCTTCCTTCCATGTTTATATTTCAAAGAAATAGTTCCAAGGTCATTGAGAAAGATAAGTCCTGGGTCATAAAACTGGCAAGAGGCTTTTAAGGAAATATATACATACTTCACAGGAGCAGAAAAAGAATTTAACAACTTTTTTTTTTTTTAAAGTAAATGAGGGAAAAGAGAAGTCAAGAGGCTATAGTTAGGAAGAAAACTGCTCAAAGTTTAGTCAATCTGAGGGAAATGTTAAGGTCATCTTGGTTCCTTATTAAATAAAGCAATTCTAATGATTTATAATTGTTTATTTATTGACAGATTTGCTTCACACTCTTATCTGTTAAAGTTACATTATCTTATATAGATGAAGGTAGAAACATTTTTTTTTCTGTAATTGTTCAGCTTAAGGAAATCTATCCATGCATATTTTCAAAAGAATTTTGTGACTGAGTAATGTGGAATCTATGTGAATGTTACTTTAAGAACCACATGATTTTAAGTTCAGTGAATGTGTCCTGTAGTAGATGTTATACATATCAAAATAATTATGGAGGATTGTAAACTACTAAATATTTGAATAAAATAGTCTAGTTATTTTCTCTCACAGCAGAGTTGGTAAAAAACTTCTTACTAATTTATTTAAATATCTCAAGCTAGATTGACATCATTGACATTATACAAGCAAAAGTAAAGTGAAAGATAAATAATGGAAATATAAATGTCTTGGAATTTTTGTGATCTCGGCAAACTCAAAATTTGTTTAATTAATTGTAATTATTATGTGACTCAGCAACATTAATTACTGATCAGAAATAGATTGGATAACACAGAGATTAGATAAATAGATATATAGATAATAGATAGTAATGATATAGTTCTATTTTTCAAGAGGCAAAACTATTGAGTAGTTGTTATGACTCAAAATGTTGATAATCTTTAAATATTTTTTGAGAAACTATTATATTTCAGGTACTTGTCTATGAGTTTTACATTCACTACCTTATTTAACTTCATTAATTGCTATGAAATAGATACTTTTATGCATCCCATTTGACATATCAAAAGTAATCTATGATTCTATACATTTCTGGATCATCATGGCCTCTGGGTATATACTGTATATTTGTTACATACATAAAAATATATATGGGTGCACACATACATATATTTTTCTCATGCACACACATACACATGCACACACACACGCAGACCATTTTCATTTAATACGCTGGGTTCAATGTGTATGTTTGACTATACTACACAATAGGCTGTTCAAGCTACAGTACGAGATACAAGATAATCAAACTTGTTAACATCATCAATCTCTTAAAGAGTGAAAATAAATGTCTATTTAAGTCTGATCACACAAAAATATCTCATAAGTCTAGAGTAAGCATGCATACACAGATCAATGGAAACTGAGGGAGAACCTAGAAACAGCAGCTCTTACAAAAACTTACTATCTCATAACAAAAGCACCAAATAACAAGCAATTAGGGGGAATAGAATATTTGAAACATTCTGTAAGAAAAATGGCTATTTCAAAAAATTTGAATCAGCATGAGCATAAATGAATGCAAGATGTATAGAGAGTAAAATATTAAACAAACAAATAAACTGAAGGAGGAGTAGAGAAAAAAATAAATGTATCTATGGCGTAACAATAATTCTCTCTATAAAAATGCAAATTAAACAAGTCACAGTAAAATGATGTTATTCAATTCATATTTATACTTCTGTAATACATATACACACATGTGCAATAATAAAACTGAAGAAAATTAAGTCTATGAAAAATAATCCAAGTGGGGAATATAACAAATAATTAATGCAATTAATGTGATCATTTAATTATACTAATATAATATGTTCTTTCAGCATTTTTCTTAATGTTTGTATAGTAAAATGCATCTTTTCTTGGTGTGTACTTCCATTAAGTTTAGAGCATGTGTAGATTCTTATAACCACCACCACAAACAGAATAATTCTTCACCCCAAAGGATACCCTTGTACTGTTTTTTCTGTTCAGTCCCTTTCCATACCTTTAATCCCAGGAAATCCCTGATCTGTTCCCCATCTATATAATTCTACCTTTTCTAAAATGTCACATAAATAGAATCATATCCTGTCTAACCTTTTGAAATTGGCTTCTTTCACTTAGCATAATGCATTTTGAGATTCATCCATGTTTTTGCATGTATCAATTAATCTTTTTTTATTGCTGAGTAGTGTTCCATGATATGGAAATACCACACTCTATCAATTGACTTTTTGAGGAACATTTATGTTGTCACTGATATTTGGCAATGATGAATAATGCTAATATAACATTTATCTAAGGGCTTAGTGTCAACATAGTTTTCTTATTGTTGAGTTTAGTTTTTTATGTATCTAAAAGTCAGGCCTTTTATATACTTAAACTGAAAATACCTTTTTCCAGTCTGTGGCTTGTCTTTTCATTTTCTTAATAGCATCTTTCACTTAGTAACAGTGTTTAATTTTGTTGAATTCCAATTTATTATTTTTTCTTCTATGAATTGGGGATTTTGTATTACATCTAAAAATCCTTTGTGTAACTCAGGTCTCAAAAATTCTCTAATTTTTTAAAGGAAGTTATAGTTTTACATTTTATATTTAGTCCACTGTGTTCATTTTCTTCTTTTATTTTGAAATATTTAATTGGCAAATAAAAATGGTATATGGTTAAGGTATGCAATGTGCTGATTTGGTAAACATATATGTTATGTAATGATTACCACAATCAAATTAATTAATACATCCATCCCCACTCATAGTTACTATTTGTGTTTGTGAGAGTGTGTGTGTGTGTGTGTGTGGCAAGAACACTTAAAATCTGCTATTGTATTAAGTTTCAAGTAAACAGCATGGTATTATTAACTACAGCCACCATGATGTACATTAGATCCCCAATTCTTTAACAAACATCATATAACATTGTATAAGTCAAGTTTCTTGGGTTTTTTTTCAGTTTTTTGTTTTTTATTTTTGCATGTGATGTCCAATTGTTCTAGCACTATCTGTGGAAAAGGCTGTCTTTCTCCACTGTGGTATTCTTACAACTTTTAAAAGTAAATCAGCCGTTTGTGTGGGTCTGTTTTGGGTCTATCCATTATGTTCTGTTGATTGATGAATCTATGCTTTCATTAATACCATATTGCCTTGATTAATGTATTTTTATAGTGATGGTCTTCAGAAAACAATACACCAAAATGAAGGGCTCAGAAGCAAAAAATTTTTCTCTGACCTTCTGCTGTCCTCCTGCCTCTTAGTCTCGTTCTTCCCTGACTTCCCTGACGCTAAGTCATAGAAACTAGAACCCATCTTCCCTGAGGCTGGTCACAGAAATCGGAACCCCTTTTCACAACAGCCAACCATAAAACCTAAAATTATTCTGTGTAAAAACTGACCGTAAAGAAATTATCTGACCTAGCTTGTTTGATTGTAGATCATAAGACCTCCATGCCAGAGAGTGCCCTGCCCCACACCCAGGTGGAAAGTATGCATGCTCAAAGAGGCCAACAATCTAGAAAGAGAGGCCTTGCTGGGTTTCCCCACCTGGTCTATTAGCATTATATCATAACCTTTTTGTCCAGTCATATTTCCACATGCCTGTCAATACATTGCTGAGCCTAAGCACAAAAACTGACAATTTTACCTATATCTTTGCTCCTATGTTTACACATTAAAATAAAATTTATATGTCTTTTCTCCTGTTATTCAATCTGTCTCATGATGGTGATTTTTCAGTGAACCTTTAGGGGGCCAAGAGCCTTGGTCCCTATAATAGCAAATCTCAAAACTGTTTAGTGTAATTCTTTCAACTTCATTTTTCTTTCTCAAAATTGTTGGATATGTTAATGCCTTTACCTTTCCATATAAATTTTAAAATTAGCTTGCCTATATCTACAATGATTACTGCTTATATTTTGATTAGTTTTTGTTAAATCAGTAGATCAATTTGGGAAGAATTAACACCTGAACTCTACTGATACTCTCAATTCATGAACCTTTTGATTTCTTTGAACATTGTTTTCAGCATACATACCCTGCAAATATTTTGTTTGTTAAGTTTATACCTAAGTAGTTCATTTTTTGGAACTACTTTAAATGGCACTGTTTTGTGTTTAGCAAATTATACTTATTCCACAAAAATTTGATTTTGTATGAAAAAAATCAATTAACATAATTCACCATTTTAAAAGATTAATTAAAAATTGGCATTTAATAATTGCAATTTATGTAGAAAAACATTTGATAAAATTAAATATTAATTTACATTTAAAAAAATATCTGTTAGCATAATAGGAATAGAAGGTAAGTTCTTTACTTTCATAAGTTGCATCTATGAAAAAATATTCATCAAATATTAATAGCTAAAGTTTGAAAGTATTCACTTTAAAGACAGGTGCAAGATGAATTTTCCTACAATCCTTCCAGTCTAAGCAGCTAAACACGGAAACCAAAGATATAGATTACAAAGAAAGACACAAAAATTTCTATATGTAGCCGAAATGCCTGTCAACATGGAAAACCCCTAAAATCTAACTGAAAAGTAGATCAAGGTTATTTGATTTTTAAAATGATATGTAAAATTGAAGTCAATTTCTACACAATAAATACCAATAGTATAAAAATACTGAAATGATTATTTTGAAAATAGCATTTAACAAGTATCTAAGCTTAAATATTACAGAAGGATTCATAGATTTTATGAAAAAAATATTAAAAATTTAAAAATATTAAAGACAACCAAATAAAACAGAGGTACTACTTAATAGTATCTTATCCAAAAACAGATATAGCATAGTAATTATCATTAAATATTACTTATTCCTACTGCTGCCAATAATATATCTTTAGTGTCAATGGCCTGCTCTATTTTAGTAATTTAGGGAAAACAGAACATAAATAATCATGATCTCTTTAAATCTATTTTTGTCTTCTCAAAATGACTAAAAAGGTTAAAATTACTTTTCTTTTTCTTATTTTTTAAAAAACATATGCAATTTGATTATAGAAAAGGCAGCTGTGGTGTCTCTTCCAAGATTATGTTTTCATCACTTTATAACACATTTTTAAATATTGATAACCAACATAAAGCATCACCTTGTTTTCTGGTAAAAAAAATAACTGTGAATTGGTAATCAAATATTTTTTTAAATCATCTCAATTTATAAAAAAAAGAGAGTAAAATATCTGGTGTTATTACACAGGTTGGTATTTGTGTAAAGCCAACTTTCTTGAACATGTATTCCTAAACCCAGAAAATCAGAATCATTTCCTTTCCGTAAGCTAATTTCAAATGACCTGAGAAAGTCAAGTACTTTGATGTTTATGAGAAATAGGGCTCTGTAGTTCTTGTTATCCTGAAACAAAAAATTCCCTATACAAGTATAATGTGGGTAAAATTATTTTGCATATTAGCAGATATGTTAACTTAGCATCTTTACTATTTCATGAACATCTTCCATGTACTTTTCAACTAGTGCTAATCGGTGTGACTAAAATGAATGGTACCTTTAACAATCCTTTCAATACTAAGTAAAAATAACCCTTAAATGCATGCAAAGAATATAAACAAAATTGAATACTTTGGTTAAGATATATATATATGTCTATGTATGTCTATGTATGTATGTATGTGTATACATATATATATTTTGAATGTATGTATGTATGTATGTGTGTGTGTGTACATATATATTTGGGGTGTGTGTTCAGTGACTTTTTCATACAAAATCAAATTTTTATGGAATAAGTATAATTTGCTAAACACAAAACAGTGCCCCACACACAACACCCCAAATATGTATTTGTTAGGAATTAGGTAGATGAAACTTATAAGCATTGTATTTTTAGCCAGATATTTTGGGTACTATAGTCAATTATATTTTATTTTAGCAGAAGAGATAAAGAACTTTCAACATCTATTAATATATTGTTTTCATTCCAGTACACTGACTACAGGTAATGACAAAACATAAGATATGTACTTACCTAACAAGATAAGTATCTCATCAGTATGTAGGTGTAGGTGAGAAGAATTCAAGCTCTAAACAACGAGGTATTTATCACTAAGTATTTTTCTAAGTAAAGGCTCAGCATCCTCCACTGGTTAAACTCCTAGAATTTTCCCCTAAAATTATCTTAATGCCTCATCCCATCTCCTGTACACATTCACAGGAGGAGATCAATGGGTAGCTAGGTCTTTTTTTTTTTTTGCATATATATTTTATGTTCTTTCCTTTTATTTTCTTTCCTTGTCAAATTTCAAGGAACACGATGAAACATCAGTGATGTTATATCTCGTGCATTAGGGGTATGTAAAAATGTGATGTGCATTCTTTATTTTCCCCAAGCAAGTAAGCAAATGCTGAGACATTTTGTTCCTGATTATTTAAGACTGAGTATAAGGGGAAACAATTTAATCATGTCACACTATTTCCTGTATTCTGACTATAGAGTTCCAAGGACATATATCCTAATTCCAGGAACTTCTAAATAGCAGCTTACACTTAAGTCTTAAATTTAGATTTGAGTTCTTATGCTATCTGACACCAGGTAAACCGGATCCAGAGTAATTTTATAATCATTTTTGTTCTAACAAAATTAAATTGATTATGCAATGTTCTCAAAACCGGACGTTGCTTTTCAATGGGAAACATCAATTGTTTGCTCTGTTTCTGAAGTTACAAACTGGTATAGCACTCAATTAGTGAGATGAACTGAAGGTTACTAATTGGTATAGCACACCATTAGTTAGTTTTATTTAATTGGTAATTTAACAAAATTTAATTGTCTGGAGAATCCTAAATCTTTGGCCCAGAAAAGTCTGCTGTTCTATTTTTTTTTTCCTTTAGTCTTTCTCCCAGCTCAAGATCTGTCCATTTTGCTTATATACACTTTTTTTTCCATCCCAACTGAGGTAACTGACTTTACCCTGGGGGGAAGAGAGAGTCAATCTTTTAGCTATAGCCTGCTATAGCATTATATCTTACTCATCCTCTTTGTACCATGAAATTATTCTTATCCTTTTATAAGAACTTAGTTCAGTAGCATTAAAATGGATCCATTTATGAAGGAGTATTAGCATTCTTATTGCCGAGACCTGCTCTATAATAAACCTGAAACATTTGTCTAATAATGGAGCTGCACTCAGTTGGTCCGTAGTACTTCTATCATTGGATTATTCCTAGACTCTACTCCAAACAGCCTCAAAACAATGTTTCCCCACATCATATGAATAGTTTCTGAGAATTATAATTTGAGATATAGGTATTTTCTAGAACTTACTATCAGATAGATACTGGCTAGTAAAATCTACTGGCCTTTGTTATAGACTCTTTGGCCTAGTACAGTTAGTACAACTTCTAGGCCATTCAAACTTTATGGATAAAAAAGTTTACTAGGGACAAAGAAAGCTAGTCAGGGATAATATTCGTTCTCCTAGGTCTCTTCTCTGGTTTTCTCAAAAGGTAGTTTGGCAAGGGCATGCATGGATTTTTATAACCCTGTGTTATTTCTACATTTTTCTAAGGGTGATTCAGTTAAAAAACTTTGTGTCTTCAACGAGGGTATTTTAGTGGTTTATCCATTAGAGAATAATCTGCAAAAATCTTATGGAAACCACTAACCCCAAAAGAGTTTTTTTAAAATTTTCTATAATTACCATGGGAAAATCAACTAATCATAGCTGAAATTTTTCAGTTCTAGGGCTTACCATGTATGAAGACATTCTGTGCCGAGATTATTTTGTGTAGGTCTGACATCAAATCGTAATGCCAGCCCTCCTTGAACCAGGACTATTTCACCATGTTCTTTGTCTTTGTTCTTCCTGAATCCTCTAGCACATTTGTGCTAAATAAACATACAGATCTCAATCCATTATATCTATAAAAAGGTTTGTGTAATAAATGAAAAAATGTTACAGGGACCTAGAAATAACTTGCAATATGCTTTTGAAAAGAAAGACCTGAAAAGAAACTAATGAGAGCAAAATGGCAGAATAGGAAGCCCTGAAATCTCCTTACCCCCCAAAACACTCCAATTATGCAACAATTCACTGGAAAATTCCCTTTGTGAGAAACCCAAAAACTAAAAAACTCCTGCCCTACAAGCAAACTCAAATCTACACTTATAGAAGCTAGTAGGGAGATTCAGGACACCCTCTTCCCAGAATCTCACCCCTTATATGGCACAGTGCCATATAGACACACTCCCCTAGCTTCCAGATTCACCCAGGGGAGGAAAGGGGTTGGCTTACACACTCAGCAACCCAACTATTTCTACGGAATCCTTAGAGAGGACTGGATTTTGTCTTGCCACTCTTAGAGACCTGACAAAACTGGCATAGTCTACCTGCCTCGGGGAAAACAGAGATGGAAGTTTGTATTGGTAAATACCATAGATCATCCCCCCTTCCCCAACTCTGCGTAGAGTGAGCAGATGAAAAGCCCCGGCTCTCAGATTCCCTCTGGGGAGGAAGGTCAAAGAACAGGCATCTGACTCACCAGTCTTAGAACTCTAATGGGTCTGACACAGTCTGGTCACTGGTAGAAAACAGAGATGGCAATTTGGATAGGTAGATTGCTACAGATCCTACCCGCTGCTGAACATAGAGAAGAGAACAAAACACTCAGCTTCCTGCTTCTCTGTGGGGAGTGAGAGAATTGGTAAGGCCCCCAGAATCTTGTGTCAGATTGGTGGGGGTCTTCTCCATACAAGTTCAGTCTGTGCTTGCTTTGTTTGGCTAATATGAAGACATCAACACAGAGAATTAACAAAAATAAAATATCAGGCGAAGATGTGCTAAATATAGGAAGATGTTGATCTACAGAAACGAACCCTAATGAAAGAAGGTATCTGATTAACCTGGCAGAGAATTCAAAATAAACATGCTCACTGAGGTCAAAAGAATAATGCATGAACAGAGTGAAAATTTCAACAGAGATAGAAAATATTAAAAAGTGTCAAACAGAAATCATGGAGTTGTAGAACACAAAATTCACTAGGGAAGTTAAACAACAGAGTATATGAAGCAAGAGAAAGGATCAACAGACTCAAAGACAGGTCATTGGAAATTATTCAGTAGAAGAGCAAAAAGAATAAGAATGGAGAAAGTGTCCATCCATATTTCTACCAACATTCTGTTCACACCACTTAGGTATATTCTAAGAAGATTGAGGCTTTCTCTATAGTGTTCTTTTTCTTCTATGTCCTCACCAGAATCACCTCTAACAGTCCATTTGTGGCAATCTAAGCTTTTTCTTAACTCTTCCAGTCTCTACTCATTACCCCATTCCAAAGCCTTTTCCATACTCTTAGGTATTTGTCATATCTTCACTCTTACTTCTAGATACCAATTATCTGTCTTAGTATGTTCAGGCAGCTATAACAAAATATAAACTGGGTGGACTGTAAACAACAGAAATTTATTTTTTACAGTTTCAGAGGCTAGAGATTGGGTGCTAGAATACATGCTAGCTGGTGAGGGCCCACTTCTCCATAGACAATATGGTTTTGCCATGTCTTCACATGGTGGAACGTGCTAGCTAAGCTCTCTGGGATGTCTTTAGAAAGCCATTAATCCCAATCACGAGGGCTTTACCCTCATGGCCTAAGCACCTCCTAAATAGCCCACTTCTTAATATTATCACCTTGGGGGTTAGGATTTTCACAGATGAATTTGGAAGGAGACACAACAGTTCATACTATAGCAATACTAAATATCACTAGTCCTCTAGTAAGTTGAACAGGACAATGAAGAATCAGATATAACTACCCAAACCTATTTTTATGTACCCTGTCAAATATCTGCTTTCATTTTGTCTTGTTTTTAAAAAACCTCCATGGGGATGGGGAGGGCAACAGAAAAAAATGTAGGATAGAGATATTCCACCATTAATTATCAAATATTTAGTATATTCTTATACATTTATGACTTTCAACTGCAATCACATTTGGCCTCTCTAACATGTCATACATCATTTGAATTTTATTGCATGGTACATATTCTAAAGGTAGGCTACATCCATTTTATAGAGGAGATAAATAAAATTCCTGTCTTGTGCTTTCTTCTTAATTTGTCTTTGTGCTACACAATTTAAAGATCTCAAATCTTCATTTGGGAATAGTTGGAGGCAGAATACAGGATCCATACACAACCCTAGAGTAGAACCAGGGACAAATATCTTCTGTTTCTGTTTGGTCTTCAGCTAGCTTTAAGAATTGCATATAGAATACATGAATGGAAAAGGTGCATAGGTACCTGGTATGTATGTGCTGCCTGATGAAGTTAGAGTCTGTTCTATTCTATCCCTGTCTGTACATCTCTTGGATTGTATCCACATACAGAAATGGTACTTTTGCTAAACCCAACTCTCACTTCTTTGTCCTTCAAGAAATTCTCATCTTCTGATCACATATATCATTTATGAATCAGTTTAGGCAAACAAGACAGAAGGGCACAGCCATTTTAAGGTATGATATAATCCATATATTTGCCTAGAATTATTTGAATATGGTGATCATATATAATGCATTATCTGGAATTTCTTCAAGTTCCTTTCTTAGTTTCCATCTCCAACTCTACTCAGGGACCTGCCTATCTTGAAGGGATTGGAAATGGTTGGAGCAGTGATGTGAAATGAAACTGTTTATTCTGTAAAGACAGAGGAAAGGCTCCTGTTTTAGGAACATTTGCCACTAGCAGCATTTTTTAGTGTACTCGGCCCTATAAGATACCAGTCATGATTTCTTTTCACCTTCCCTTTTCTTTGCTTTGCAAAAACCACAATGTTGTGAGCTTACATTGGCTCTTGTTTTTTGGTTTACTCAGTTTCTCTGTTTTTTTCAGTCAGTATTATGGAGCTTGAGTAAGAGTATCCATAGCTCCAGTTCCCAAAGCCCAGCTAGGATGCCTTTAAGGCATTTAGCTATTGCATTTACTCTAGTCTTTCACTGCTTATCAGGGTCTGCACTGGAACTAGTAGCAAGCCTTCTTCCAAGTCATGTGCTACCTCCTATCAGAGGTAAGAGCTAGTCTTTCCCTTCCATGTGCCTGGAAAATTTAAGTAATTAGAAAATAATTTGATAATGGTCACTGTGTTAAGTTAAAAATGGGGTTTACACTTAATACAAGCTCAGCATGAAACTATACCAAGGTGGTATATTTGTGAATCCAAAGCCCCTTTGGTCTGAGTCTCTGAACCAGAATCTCCATCTAGCCACATGATGTATATAGACATCAGTCTCTAAGCTTTTTGATAGGTATTCAAGTTTTATTGCTTGATAGCTCCCTGGGTACTCCCTGTTCATAAGTATGTGGACATTTCAACTCCGTAATCATAAGGCTACTTCCCTTAAGGACTCCAGTGATCTCACAGGCTGAGCTTTTAGCATAACATCAGCTTCTATCACATGTCAGACTCTGATACTTGCCATTCTGGCAGCGTCTCAGTAGTGGTCCCTACCTACGAATAAGTAGCTCTTCCTAGAAACAGCCTCAGCTTTCCATAGTATCATTTCTCAGGTATAAAAATCATAATTTCTTTAAGGGTCTGCCCTGGTATATGTTTAATCTTTGATCCTTCAAAAGAAGCTTCTTAGAAAAGGGACTTTATAAATGAAATTTATGATAAAATCTTCTTGGAATTAAGCCAATATTTTAAAGAAAGCTGTGTCAAGGCATGTGATTTGTCTGTCATATCTCATTTCATTCACACTCTTTCTACAAATGATTCTTGAAGAGAATTGTCTGACGGCAACTACTAGTTTTCTATTTAAACATTCATTATTTCTCTTCTACTTTAAAACAAGGATGCACATATAGCCTAAGTAGAACTGGGTTAAATCTCTTCTTCCAGGATAATTCTTAATAGCACCCCATTTCACTATCAGAATATGCTAATTGCACAATAAATTCTGTGATCATCGTGTTTATAACAGAACCATAATCAAATGGAATCAAAATGAAAATTTTCAGTGTTTGTATATTTGTCTCAGTATGTGCATATGACTAAATTCTGGCCAATAAGATGCAAGCAGAATTATTGTGTGGGACTTCTGAGGAAATCTCCTTAGAAACAGAAAGATATCCACTTTGCACTCTGTGTCTCCTGCTGCCAGTATAGAATATAGATATGATGAGGAGATCTTCAGCTGCCATCTTGAACCAGGAGGAAACCTGAGGAGAAAGCCATGTGTGTTAGTTAGGGTGAACTCTAGCGGCTATGACAAGAAGAATTTTAAAATGCAGTAGCTTAAAGAGAAATAAATTTATTTCGCTTTCACTTATAAATCCTTAGGTGAGTAATAGAGAGCAGTGAAACAATTTTGCTCTGTGTGGGCACATGGAGACTTAGCTTCCTTCTGTCATGTTTTTCTACTGCCCTCAAGCTCTTTGCTTCTCAGAGTATGGTCTGCAGGACAGCCCCGCTGCTGTCACTTGGGAGCTTGATAGAAGTTTAATGCAGAACATGTGGCCTAACCCTGGACCTAAAGAATTAAGATCTACATTTAGTAATATCTCCAGGTAAGTCCTGTGTCCATTAAATGTAAAAATAATTGTTCCACATTGCAGTGCTGTGATCATCTGCATGGTCTAAAGTACATAAAATAAATTCAGATAAGGTGATTGTTTAAAAATAAAAAATGGAAGTTAGTTTTTTCCCCACAAACTAGTAAGTTGCTAATCTTGTAAAATAACTCTATCTTGGAGAAAATACGAAGTTTGGTTGCTAATGAACAGATATAAATTCATGTATCTTTTTTGCAAAAATATGCTATAATGGAGGCCGACAGCTTAGCCTCAGAATAGTCACCAGAACTGGATTCATTATTATATAGATCATACCAGGAAGATGGTCTAAAAGGGATTCTCTTCCTGGGGAAAAAAAAAAAGTGAAAATAACTTTCCACAAAGGTTTCTGCAAAAAGTTCCCACAAAGCAGAAAAGAACTGTGTGAGAAAATAGAAGTCTGGCATAGTAAAATGAAGGAATAATATTAAGTCTCATGATTTCTCTCAGAAAAGCAACTCATGTCAAAAATGATCAAAGGAAGTTAAGACATCAGAGAGAGCATGGAATATATGCCACTAGTATGACTAACCCAGAGAAAAACTGACTCTTTTTTTCTATTCGACTTCAGGTTCTCCTTCATGTATTGTAACATGCCCAAAAATCCAGCTCCCAAATTTTTAAAAGATGTGTAGATATTTTACACACACACACACACACACACACACGTTGAGGACACTGAGAAGAGTTGCAAAGTTCACTTAATAAAAGTTTCTATACATTTTTCTTCACCTGACAGCTGCCCCAAAGCTTCACTCTTCCTCTCTGAAATTTCTTTATACGTTTTTTTCAAGCCCCATGGTATTTATAGTACCTGCACCTGCCATCTCCTTTCTTCCCCTTTTATTTTGTGAAACAATTTAGTCATCTCAAAGGTTTTTCTCTACTTTACATTTTACCTGGTACTTTGGCAGCTCCAAGGAAAGAAAAGATGAATAATAAGAGAAGCGGGAGTGTGGTGTTTGGCAAAGGCTGTTAGTAATACTGCTCCGGGATTCTGGTCTGTGTAATGGTAGTGACAAAATAATAACAGTAAACTCACCAAGAAGAGTAAGATCATTAGCAAAAGACTTTCACCTCATTGCTTGCTTCCATTTTAAGTTTAAACTAATAGCTATCTGTGTCACATGCTAATTAGAAATGCAATGTTCCCGTATAATACATCATGCTAAATTTTAAATTAAATTTAATTAAAATATGAGACTGTTTAGCATAATGGCTTAAAAATCTGAGATTTAAGATAAAATAAACTTGTTTATGATGTTACTTTTTCCATATATGAGGTTATTATGACCTTGAACAAGTCTCTTAACAACCCAGGACCATGGTTTCTTCATCTGTCAATGGGAAAAAATAATAGTGCATATTTAATGGGGGGTAAATAATTAAATGTGATTAATTTCTAGCATGCAAAAAAGTTTCTGGCACAGTTTAAGCACTTAATAAATGCTAAATGTTGGGACATAATTATCATCTTAATTGAAATTTATAGAGCAGAGATTGGCAAACCATGGGTCCATGGCTCAAATCCAGCCCATTACATGCCTTTGTACCACTGGAGAGCTAAGAAAGGTTTTTGCCATTTTTGAAGGATTGTAAAACAAACAAGAAAACAAACAAACAAAATGCAAAATATGCATCAGAGACATATGTGGCCTATAAAAACTGAAATATTTTCTCTGGCCCTGCTACAGAATGAATTGCATTGCTTGAAAATTCATACATTGAAGCCAAACCCCCAGTCTGATGGTGTTTGGAGATGGGGTCTGTGGGAGGTTGGATGAGGTCATGACAGTGGGGACCTCATGAAGATATTAGAGAACTTGTTCTTTCTCTCTCTCCCTGCTATGTGAGGACATAGCAAAAAGTGGCCATCTACAAGCAAGGAAGAGAGCCCTCACCAAAAATCAACCAAGCTAGAAAGTTGATCTTGTATTTTTAGCCTCCATAATTGTGAGAAAAGAAATCTCTGTTGTTTAACCCACCCAGTCTATGGTGCTTTGTTATGGCAGCCCAAGAAGAATAAGACGGGTCCTGTATGAATACAATTTGGAACCTCAACTTGTCAAGGAAGATTATAACATATGATATACTAGAAGTTAAGAAAAATGAATGGACAGCAAGAAAGATAAAGAAAGAAAAAAGATTGAAAAAAGAGGGCTTCAGTGTAATAGATGCAGCACTTAGTAAATAAAACAAGACATGCCTAAGGGTAACGAATTGGTCTTTAATTTATAACAATTATAACAAGAGACTTTGTTTAAACTATACATAAATCAGGTTAACATACACTTTTGAAAAGAAATTTTCTGAGGAATTGCACGAAGCATGGAGATAATGATTTAATTATTATTAATCTTCCAATTTGTCTTCAATAACCTTCCAATTTCTCTCTAATAACCTCCCAAAGTCTACTATTCCTGGATAATATCTCAGTGTAGATGATTTTGTGTTTACTACCCACCCTCCTCTGAAGTTCTTCCCACAACCTACCTTTTTAGGCGTTCATTGGTCTAGAGGTAGGCAAAGAATTACTAGTTTTGGTATCAAAATACAAGTCACAAAAGGAAAAATTGATAAATTGGAATTCATCAAAATTAACAACTTTTACCCTGATAAGACCCTGTTGAAAGAATGCAAAGACAAATTCTAGAGTGGGAGAAAATATTTGCAAAGCACATATCTGACAAAGAATCAGTATCTAGAATATATAAAGAACTCACATAAATCAACAATAACCCTTTTTATAAAGGACCAAGGATGAGAAATCCATGGTACTTCTCTTCAGAAAACATGCAAGCAAGAAAAGAAGGTAATAAAATATTTAAAGTGTTGAAAGAAACCCCACTAAAATAGATTTCTGAACCCAGAAAAATTTCCCTTCAAAAAAGAAGGAGAAATAAAGACTTCCTGAGACATACAAATTTGAGGGATTTGTTGCAGGCAGGCCTTCCATGCAGAAAATGTTCAAAGAAAATCTTCAGAGAGAAGGAAAATTGTATAGGTTAGAAATTTACATCTACATAAAGAAAAGAAGAAGGATATAGAAGGAATAAATGAAGGAAAAATAAAATCTTTTTATTTAATTCATAAAAAGCAAGCAATTTAATTAAAGCGTGACCAAAAGATATGGATAGATATTCAACTAAAGAAAATATGCAGAAGGCAAACAAGCTCATGAAATAATGTTCAGCATCATTAGCCATTAGGCAAATGTAAATCAAAAATACAATGAAATATTAATGTACAACTATCAGATAGCTAAAATAAAAATAGTAACAACACCGAATACTAAGATGTGGAGAAACTGGCTCACTCATACATTGCTGGTGGAAATGTAAAATGGTATAGCTACTCGAAAAAACACTTTTGTCAGTATCTTGAAAAAACTAAACATGCAGTTACCATATGACCTAGCAGTTGCACTCCTGGACATTTATCCCAGGTACGTGGTGACTTACATTTATACAACAACTTTTTATGGATGTTGATAGCCACTTTATCTGTAAAGACAAAGTCTGGAAACAACCCAGATGCCCTTTAATGGGTGAACAGTTAACCAAACTGTGGTACATTCATGTCAAGGAATACTGTTAGAAATGAAAAGAAAGAACTGTTGACACATGCAACAACCTAAATAAGTCACCAGAGAATTATGCTTAATTTAAAAAATCCAATTCCCAAAGGTTGCATTCTGTATGCTTCCATTAATATAACATTTTTAAGATGAGAAAATTATAGAAATGGAGAACTTATTAGTAATTGCCAGGGATTAAGTCAGGGTGAGTCAGGTAATAGAGTGTTTCTATTAAAGGGTAACACGAGGAACCATGAGGTTGTACAAACTGAATGTTTGTGTCCTGCCAAAATTCATATATTGAAACCCTACCTCCCAATACAATGGTATTAGGAGGTGGAGCCTTTGGGAAGTAAGATTAAATGAGGTCATGATGGGAGAGCCCTCGTGAATAGGATTAATGCCCTTATAAGAGTTATGACAGAGCTTGTAACCCCTCTCTGTTCTCTGCCATGTGAGAACACAAGGAGAAGTCTGCAGTCTGCAACCCTGAAGAGAGCCCTCATCAGAACCCAACCATGCTGGCACCATGATCTCAGATTTGCAGCCTCTAAAAAAGCTGTAAGGAATAAATTTCTGCAGTTAATGAGCCATCCAGTCTACAGTCCTTGGCTATAACAGCCCTGACAGACTAAGACCTGAGGGATCCTTGAGGTGATTGAACTGTTCTGTATCCTGACTATATAAACATCAATATTCCAGTTGTAATATTGCACTACAGTTTTTCAAGATGCCATTACCATTGGGGAAAGCTGGGTAAAGAATACATTGTGCCTTTCTGTATTATTTCTTTTTTTTTTAATTTGAGACAGAGTCTCCTTTTGTTGCCCAGGCTAGAGTGAGTGCGTGGCGTCAGCCTAGCTCACAGCAACCTCAAACTCCTGGGCTTAAGGGATCCTACTGCCTCAGCCTCCCGAGTAGCTGGGACTACAGGCATGCGCCACCATGCCCGGATAATTTTTTCTATATATATTTTAGTTGGCCAGATAATTTCTTTCTATTTTTAGTAGAGACGGGGTCTTGCTCTTGCTCAGGCTGGTCTCGAACTCCTGACCTCAAGCAATCCACCTGCCTCGGCCTCCCAGAGTGCTAGGATTACAGGCGTGAGCCACTGTGCCTGGCCTCTTTCTGTATTATTTCTTAAAACTGAATATATAATTATCTCAAAATAAAAAAGTTTAATTTTAAAAATTCAAGATACATAATTTAGAGTGAATTGAAGTAATTATAGTATGTATCTCCCACAAGAATTTTTATAAAGCTTCTTTCAAAGAAAATATAAAATATCATGCCTCCTGATAAAGACCTGAAGGTATTTGTGTAGTTATTTTTATGGCCCCCAATATGGTTTATTATCAAATGTTCCATACATACTTGAAAAGAATGTGTATGCTGTTGTTTCTGAATGGTGTGTTTTATAAATCGTATGTTTAGACGATTTACACTCAACACTATTATTGATAACACAGTTAGGTTTAAATCTACCATCTTGCTGCTTGTTTTCTGTTTGTACCACATGGTGATTGATCACTTTTTCTTCTTTGCCTTCTTGTGGATATGATGAATATTTTTGATTCCATTTTATCTTCTAGGGGATTTATTATTAACAACCCCCTTTTATTTTAGTAGTGGTTACTTCAAGTTTTATAGTAGATAATTTTAACTTGTGTCATTCCACCTGCAAGTAATACTGTACACTTTATATATAGTGTAAGAATCTTAAAATGACCTTCTACTGTCATTACCATTTTGCTATCATTATATTATATACAGGGATACTTTTTTTAAAAGCCTACATTTTATTGTTCTTTTGTTTTAAACAGTCAATTATTTTTAAAAGAGATTAAGTAGAAGAAAAATTATATTTGCACACATAGTTACCATTTCTGGCATACTTCATTCCTTTGAAGATTCAGACTTCAGAACAATAACATTTTCTTTCTTCTTGAAGGACATCTTTAGTATTTCTTATAGTAAGGTTCTGCCGGTGATAATTCACCTTCTGTATGTCTGAGAAAATTGTTCTGTTCTTGAATGTTTGAAAAATACTTTCACTGTTTGTAGAATTCCAGATAAATAATTTTTATTCCTTTTCTTTTCCTAACTTTAAACAGCACTGACTTTTACTACTGTGAACAATGAGACCATGTACACACTTGCCCTTCCACTTTCTTCATCATTCAACCACTTCCCCAATGTTTATATAGTTATTTTTATGTTTGCAATATAATTTTTAATTATGATTATCTTTTTTTGTCTAGCCATTGATTGTGAAAACTGATAAATATATTTTACTATTGTCATTATGTAAATATTTCTCTAAAACCATGTATCATTGGTCCACAGAGAACAGAATTTTATTACTAAAATTGCCACTTATAAGAAAAACTTATAATCACTTTTTAAAATCCATCTGCACATTAAAATTGTCTTGGAGGTTTTTAAGAAATACAAAATGACCCAGGTACTGTTTTTGTCTCCAAAACTCTTTATGTAATTCTAAGGAGCAGTCAGGGTTAAAACAAATAAACAAACAAACAAACAAAAACCCACTGGACTCTGTGATGATCTTTTAATTTTTTCTAGCTTGGTTCAAATCTTCTAGTTTATACTCAGCTGTCCCTATATCCTGTAGGCTATATTTTCTAATTTTTTATTTCTTTTGTTGTGGTCCTTTCTCAAGTATTTTATATATATAAAATGGTGTCATATATATGAAAGCTAATGGATTTTTGCTTATCTAAAATTATATGATGTGTTCATTCCATCTGATTGTTTAATTAAATATGAATGAAATGCTAGGCTTGTAATCTATTTTCCTTCAAAACTTTGATATTGTTTCCTTTACTTCTACATATAATATGGCTAAATCCTGAAAATATTTTAGTGATTTTTAATAAAAATCTTAAGTGAGGGTTAAAAATTTTAATCCAATTTTGAGAAAATAAAGGAACACTAGGTAGTTAATTAAGAAGTTTATGCCTTCTTCTTTTCCTAAAATTCCCACACATATTACTTCTCTTGGTGTTAATTGAATGAAGGGAATAAATTTGCTTTTTAATATTAATTTTAATTTTTCTAGAGAAACCAGAAGTATAAAGAGCATCATTTTTATATTAATCAAAGGAAATATAGTATGCCTCTGTGAAAAAGTGTTTTGTCTTTGCTTTTCTTCACACACTATTAATCTCAGTCTCTAAATTTAGATTAAAAACACACCTGAATGGACCCGTAGCCTAAAAACAGATTTATGATGCTAGGCAGTTTAATGTTGAGTCATTCATGGGTGATTACCTGGCAACAACCTCTGGATTTCAGATTACTATAATTTAATAGTCAAATAGATTCCCTGGTACAGCACTTCATCTACAGCCATGCCCAACTTTGGGAGTATAACAAAGTTTTCTGTAAATTAATAATTTTAAAATCTTGATTGCAAGCAGTGGTTTGCCTCTTTAGGCGGGTAACCAAAAAGTTGATAATATTCAGTTGAAAGAGAATTCCTTTATTTATCAGGGATTGTCAAAATAACTTCTTTGCTTCCTCATGTTCTCTTTTGTGTCAACCCTCAGTTTTGTTTCTCCCTCCATATATAAAAAGAATATCTATTGATGCGAAGAGACACTGTTTCTTCTCCATTCATGTGTTGAAGTCCTATGAATCTATGAGGAACTAGTTTAATGTCTTCAAAAGTTTTTAATAAAGATGAATGTCTTCTTACTGCCCAGTTCTTGTGAAAACGGAGTCCTGAGTGACACCCTTGGTATCACTATTTCCAAACCTAGGTGTAATGAACTATCTGGATCCTTGCCTCCATTGCGAGCTTTCCAGTTCTCATTGGCCCCTACTTCTTCTCCAGTTCATCAATTATACTGTCAGGAAACTGAAAGACACATATCATTGACTTCATGTTCACTGTCAGCTCAGACGTGCGGCTGAAAAGCAACCTTACGTGCTGATGTTTCAATGGCAAGGGCTTTCCCTGTGGCAGGGTCCAAACCCCTCTTCTATCTTCAAGCTCCAGCCACCCCCGGTATTTGCTCATTTTTTCAGTGTACCATGTAGCTATGCATCTAGGGGTGTGTAAGGTGAGAAAATAATCCTGTTTACAAGCAAATATAAATGCATTTTTCAAAGCAGTGATACCCATTTAAATTCCTCATGGCAATATGGAAGCAAAGTTCTCACTGAATCACATCTTCTCTGATTCTTCCTATTATTTGATTTTTTAAAAATTGTAATTAGTAGTACCTCATTGTTGTCTTATTTGACCTTGCTGTAATTACAAATAAAGTTGAACATCTTTTCATACCATGGGATGACCCCAAACAGATAATTTTCCTTGATAAATCCTCAGATCATGACATCCTGGAATGTCTGAGGAACAGACTTAGAATTCCAGATGGAGTCATGATATTTATAGGAAAACGGGGTTGATGAAAAGAAAGAACAAGCCCATAATTACTTCCCTCAAAGAAACCTAGGAGAAGTTGTAAAATCTCCTTAATTTTCTTTAAGAAAGTACTCTGCAAGAGATTAAAAACAGTGACACAAGCCAGTCCCCTCCACTACTAACAGGAACAACAAAAATTAACAGAGAATAATACTTGGGCAAAATATGAAGAATTATGTTAGAATATTTTCCTCACAAATTATTTCACTATGTTGGAGAATTTAGTGGAAATATGAGTTTTGCAAAGCCAAAAATAAAAAACTCTTTGCAAATTAAAATATATAGAGAGACTATTACTTTCAAATAGTGAAACTTAAAATTGCACTCATAAAAACAATAAGCCACTGGCCATGTGACAGAAAATAGATTTGTCTGTAAGGTTAGTGTCTTAAAATCCTGGTTCTAGGAGGTCATGCTTAGGTAGATAGTCTCCAATATCCTTGTTAAAAGACTCATAAATGAGTTCTGATGTTTTTTTCTAAAAAAAAATTATTGAAAATGGGATATAGAATTGACAGGACTTTATGAGTAAATTTTTTTGGTGGTGGTTGTTGATGTCGAGTAAAGGTAGATTTCAGAGGTAACTCCAAAGATTGTGCATTAGGTATTTTGTTGTCTTGTGGTGTTATTTTTTATTGGGAAAGAGAACACTGGAGATAAAATGGTCAACAGTTAATAAATGCCCTAAAAGAGATCCAAGTATAGATATTAAAAGGGAGTTGGATGGGTCTCAGAAAAGAGATCCAGGTTAGAAATTTACAAATAAGATGTGTGGACTCAATAGTAAGAATTGTATGAGATTTATGTGACAATGAATATGGAGGTGCTACTTTGTTATTGTTTAAAAAATGCAGAAAATCTTAGATTACTGTGAAATTAGCATAGCATCAACTATAGTCTACACTCTCCGATGTATGTGTTGAGATCTAAAGTTCTAAAAATGTTTATCAAGTATTAATAATAAATACAGGAAGTCTTTGGTCTGAGGATCTCAACTATGTTATTTACAATGTCATAATCTGGAAAACAATCAATGAAAATTCAGTACAGGTGATAAAAAATTCATTCACTTATTTACATGGTATTTATTGAACACTTACCAGAAGCCAAACACTGGGTTATGTACCACACATACAACAATAAACAAAACCTAAAAATGGAATTCTGCTTTCAAGGAGCTTATACACTAGTAAAGGGAGACAAGACATAAACAGAAACAATTAAAAATATAATACATCAAATTAATACCTCCCATTTTGTTTTTATTGCTTAAAATTGGTTTTGCTACACGAGGTCTTCTCTGATTCCATACAAAGTGTAAAATCATTTTTTCTACATCTGTGAAAAATGATGTTGGTAATTTAATAGGGATTGCATTGAATCTGTAGATCACTTTGGGCAGTATAGACATTTTAACAATGTTGATTCTTCCGATCCACGAGCATAGTATGGTTTTCCATCTATTTACATGCTCTGCAATTTCCTTCCTCAGTGTTTCATAGTTCTCCCTATAGAGGTCCTTTACCTCCTTGGTTAAATATATTCCTAGGTATTTTATTTTCTTTTTTGCTATTTTGAAGGGTATTGAGTCCTTAATTTGGTTCTCCGTTTGACTGTTATTGGCATATATGAATGCCTCTGATTTGTGTGTATTCATTTTGTATCCTGAGACTTTACTGAATTCATTGATCAATTCCAGGAGTCTCTTGGTAGAATCCTTGGGGCTTTCCCTATATAACATCATATTATCAGCAAAGAGTGAGAGTTTGATCTCTTCTTTCCCTAGGCTGTGGTTCTTAAAACTGCTTGGTATTGGCACAAGTGCAGGGACACAGACCAGTGGAACAGAACGGAAAATCCAAATATAAAACCATCTTCATATAGCCATCTAATCTTTGACAAAGCAGACAAAAACATACTCTGGGGAAAAGATTCCTTATTTAATAAATGGTGCTGGGAAAACTGGATAGCCACACGTAGAAGACTGAAACAGGACCCACAGCTTTCACCTCTCACAAAAATCAAATCACGGTGGATAACAGACTTAAACCTTAGGTGCAAAACTATTAGAATTCTAGAAGAAAATGTAGGAAAGACTCTTACAGACATTGGCCTAGGCAAAGAATTTATGAAGAAGACCCCTAAGGCAATCATAGCAACAACAAAAATAAATGAATGGGACCTGATTAAATTAAAAAGCTTCTGCACAGCCAAAGAAACAGTCACGAGAATAAACAGACAACCTACAGAATGGGAAAAAAATTTTCGCATACTACACATTAGATAAAGGACTGATAACAAGAATCTATTTAGAACTCAGGAAAATCAGTAAGAAAAAAATCGAACAACCCTGTCAAAAAGTGGGCAAAGGACATGAATAGAAATTTTTCAAAAGAAGATATAAGAATGGCTAACAAACATATGAAAAAATGCTCAACATCTCTAATCATCAGGGAAATGCAAATCAAAATCACAATGAGATATCACTTAACTCCAGTGAGAATGGCCTTTATCAAAAAGTCCCAAAACAATATATGTTGGCGTGGATGCAGAGAGACAGGAACACTCACACACTGCTGGTGGGACTGCAAACTAGTGCAACCCCTGTGGAAAGCATTATGAAGATACCTTAAACAGATTCAAGCAGACCTACCATTTGATCCAGCAATCCCATTATTGGGCATCTACCCAAAAGAACAAAAGTCATTCTATAAAAAAGACACCTGCACCTGAATGTTTATAGCAGCACAATTCACAATTGCAAAGATGTGGAAACAACCCAAATGCCCATCAATTCATGAGTGGATTAGTGAAATGTGGTCTATGTATACCATGGAGTATTACTCAGCTAAAAGAAATAATGGTGATATAGAATCCTTTTTGTTCTCCTGGAGAGAGTTGGAACCCATTCTATCAAGTGAAGTATCCCAAGAATGGAAAAATAAGCACCACATGTACTCATCAGCAAATTGGTTTCCCTGATCATCACCTAAGTGAACATTTGGGAATAACACCAATTGGGTATCAGGCAGATGTGGGGGGTGGAGGAGGGGATGGGTGCATACCTAGATGATGAGTGCGTTGATGGTCACGCTTGAAAGCTCTGACACGAGGGGATGGACGGGACATGGACAATATATATAACCTGAACTTTTGTACCCCCATAATAAGCTGAAATAAATAATATATATATATATAATACATCATATATTGATAAAATCTGTGGAGAAAAGTAAGACTGGAGAGAACAGCAGTGGAAGATTACAATTTAAATAGAATAGGGAGGGAAGACCTCCCTGATAAGTTAACATCATAGCAGAGATCTAAAGAAAACTCTGAGGGAGCCAGTCATGTGGATGAGAACAGTATTTGTGTTCAGATCATCGAGCGAATGGTAGAACCATGTAGGGATTTTGGCTATTACTCAGAGTCATATAGGAAGTTATTGGAGGGGAACCAAGGAACCACACGATCTAACTAAAAATTTAATTAGCTCACTCTGGAAGCTCTCCTTAAAAATAGAGTATAGGTCTCAATATTGCAGCAATAAAAATATAGATGGGGGGGTCAAGTGTAGAAGAAGGGAGTTCATTTGGAGACAATAATGCAGGCAAGAGAGAATGGTAGCTTCAACCAGGTTTGGTGAAGATAGTAATAAATATCGATACTGTGGATATGTTTTGATGATAGACCTGACAGGATTCAATGACGGAGTGACTAAGGAGTACAAGAGAAAAAAAGAAACCAAAGGTAGTCCTCGAGTTTTGGTTCTGAGAGGCTGGAAGGATGTAGTTCCTATTTAATGAGCTGAGGAAAGCTGAAAAAGGAACAGCTCTTGTAGGAAAGGTCAGAATTGCATATTTGGATATGCTCAATCCAAAATGTCATTTATCCAATAACTCTTTGTGAGAAATGCAAAAAACAAAATATTTCGAAGTCTTAATACAAGAAATTAATACAAGAAAAACATTTTTTAAGTTGAAATATCATGAACTTCATGGACATTAAGGAAAATAAAAATTTTAATTTCTCTTTCATGTTCATATTCTACAAATATAAATATTTTTAAATATTCCAATGTATGAGTTTTTTTTCAGTTTTGTCTAAACATATAAAAGTAGAAAAGATTTTAAAATTCAGTTTCAGTGCTTATATATTTATGTCATTTAAAGATTCAAACAAGTTATCAGAAAGAACAAAACTTGACTTCTTTATTTTAGTACTAAGTGACAAAATTGACACTTGGAAATGGAGGAAAGAGCATGGCAATATTTTATGACCATTTCGTTGCATCCCCTGTGTGGTGTTAGAATGCCCATCATCACTATTCACTATACTCTGGGGAACTGGCTTCAGAGCTGGGAATAGCAGAGAATTTTACTTGAGTTCTGTTGGGTGACTGCCCTATTTGGCAAGGGCCAGCTCTCCTCAATGACATGGAAATTTTGTGCATTAACACCAACTCCAAAACCTTATCAGATATTGCCTCCAGGAGTACAGAATGAAGCAATAACTTTTACATATTTTAGGTTTATTTATTACACCAGTAAAATTCAAATATATTAATTATTATGATCATTACTTCTAACACACCTTTAAAACACTAACTGCCAACAATTATCTCATCCACTGACCACCCACCTCAGTTTGCCCGAACTGAAACTCCTCAAATCGGTGCAAAATCAGGCAGGCAGTGCTGCATTTAAATTATGATGGTTATAGCTGTTTATACCTATGTTTATAGCTACATTGTTTATAGCTGTAGTTTATAGCTACTAGAGTATTACTAGAGACTTACCAAAGCTCTCACTCAGGGAAACATTCCAGATGTTTCTGCTGAGGAAGATGGCATGAACCATAGGTGTTCTAGTATTAACTTGAGTGAAAAGTTATGATGATAAAAGTCCTCAGAGATTTAATCGATTTTATGAATGAAGTCATCCATGCTCTGTTTATTTATTCTTCTCTAACAGTTTTTACAAAATCATTTCAATGGAAAGTTTTGTATCAAAATTAGCTTAGCTATTTTCTTCATTTTAGTAACTATGAAAAATGTCTAATCATTTAAGTTATGAGCATAGCAGTCAAGTATGATTTGTCTCTCCAATGTTACAATGAAACAATATGAATGGAACTGATTAGCATGAATGAAAATTTGAAAGCTCAAGGTAATAACAGCTCTGCCAGTATATGTAAAATGGCTGGGTGTTTTGAGGGTTATTTTTAGGTACAGTTTGAATGTTCCTACTCATAGGTTAACCGATTGTCAAGAAAGTTCTCAAAAGATAAAAAGCCACAAAAAGAAGTGCAGAGGTTAGTAGCTCTGTTGGAAGACATCAAACCTGAAGCAGCAAAAATAAATTTAAATATATATAACAAAGGCAGAAAAAGAGAAATGCCAATTGTCAGATTAACATAATATATTTGAGACATATGTAGAGTTTTCAGTCAGTAGTCTCTGAATATACTTGATAAGCTTCAACTATGTAAAATAATATACATTTTAATGAAAACTAATAATATTTTAAAATAATATATAGAAATCTTATATATAATTAATTTTTTAGCTTTCAATATGAATTAAAATCCACCTAGTAGAACATGTATTATTTTGCATTAACAGCAATGTTGATTTGTTTTCCTCTCTGATTTTACTTTGTAGTATAGTGAAGAATCCTAATTATAAAACCTTCCAGTCTAATATTAATATGTTAAACCACATTTCCCTGCATTGAATAATCAATCATTTTATAATCATATATCATTTTATCATCAATTTAGAATATGACCTTGGCTGGGCATGGTGGCTCAGGCCTGTAATTCTAGCACTTTTGGAGGCAGAGGCAGGAGGATTACTTGAGGCCAGAAGTTTGAGACTACCCTGAGCAAGAACGAGACTCCATTTCTACAAAAAAATAGGAAAATTATCCAGGCATGGCAGTGCACACTGTAGTCCCAGCTACTTGGGAGGTTGAGGCGGGAGGATTGCTTGAGCTCAGGAGGTTGAGGCTGCAGTGAGCTATGATGATGCCACTGCACTTCAGCCCAGGTGACAGAGTGAAACCCTGTCTCAAACAAACAAACAAAAAAGAATATGATATACAATCAGATGAGTGAGATAAATTTATGAGACCATATTCAAATATCACCCCAAGCTTTAAATCATCTACCTCCTAGCCCTATGTAAAGGCTAACCCTTTTCCTACACTAGTGAATTCTACCCACTATGGCTTTCTCACGGATTTTATATCTGAAATTATTATTTTCTATTTTTTCTGTCTCATCTTTTTTATCATCGGTAATTTTTTCCCTTCCATTTTCCCTACCTAATTCCCAATAGTACTTGAGATTCTTTACAATCTCTGATTCATAATAAATAAACACTTTAAAAAATGAATAAACAAGCAAATAAAATAAAATAAAAAATAAAACCTCCCAAAACTTCAACAGATGGTAAGATGGTAGATTTGGGTAATGGAAAAATGAAATCATTCCTCAAATCTATTATGCTGCTTTTCTTTTGAAAAGGTTACCTAATACTATTTTTATTAAGTACATTGGGTCAAGATATTAAATTTATTTTCTGCTAGCCCGTATTGAAGGAAATTGATAATATCTATTAATCCTCTGGATAATTCTTCTTTTGTATAGGAATCTTATTCACTAGTATTCCATTTAAAAAAAGGAAAATATGATTTTTGTTTCCCTCAAAACATAAAGAAACTTGTAATTGGATTTCAACTTAGACCCAAATTGTTCCATAGAAAATGTAATTAAATAGAAACTCTCACACTTCCTGACATATTAACCTCTGTAGCATCTACAATAACAATTTGTCATCTCAGTCATTAAATAACAACCTTAGCTCTATGGCACAGAGACATAGCTAGTGGCCATGAAATTGATCATAGTGCAGATGATAATTGAGTTCTAATTAGTGCATCTGAAGGAACATAAAGGGAAAGTGAAACTTTTTCTCTGTTCTTTCCTCCTGGTGATTAAAAATTTTACTATATTGTGATTATACAAAAAAATATTGTCTGACCTGGATAGAAACATTGTGAATTTGGAAAAATCTATTCTATTCTATTCATTTAATTAAATTACAATTAACTTGAGTTGAATCCATTCCTGTACATAAACTACAACAATTTATATTGGGTGTAATGGGTGGGAAAGGATGCAAAAGTGCTCCTTTACTTAAAAGCTCTCTCAGATCTGAAGGAAAAAAAATAAATTCAAGACAATTTGCATTTGCCAAACAAAAAAATTGAATGATAAGGCAGTAATAACCAACTTCATTAAAAAATTATTTATGTATTATAGTCATCATAATATTTTTAAATACCCCTTAGCATATATTACAGCAAGAAAAAGAGAAAATATATTTTACAAAAAAATATTTGAATTCTATCACTTTTTGTTGAAATGTATCAGGGGACTTAGAAGCTTAGTCCATCTTGAAAATATTGGATTTTTGAATAAATGACCTTAACATCTAACTTTTGAAATTGAAATTGTTTATTATAGGGGAAACAGAAGCATAGCTACTTTTCAGAGCATTAAGGCATTTGTTTACATCTTGAATCTGCTTCTTGTTTGAGGTATAATTTTGTATTAATACAATTTGCTTAAATTCGGGATGAGAGAATCGAACTTATGGACTGTTGTTTAGATTAAAAAACAAAATATCTACAAAGCATTTAGTTATACACCTAGAAATTGTTATTATTAATAATTTTACCACTGATAAATTTGCAAGAATCTCTGTGAATAAGATGAAAACCATTATGTAGTGTAACAGTAAAAAGACTGAGCTTATATTTTGTTTGCTTTGAATCAGGAGAGATCTAAAGTAGCCTACACTACCTATTTGATGTTTTGTCTGCTTTTTTTTCTTGAATAAAATCAACTGATAGTGTGAAATCACCAAATAAATCCAAAAAATAAGTGTTGTTTAGTATGTTGAGAATAATCATTTGCAAAAAAGTGAACCAGCCTTACTTTTAAACATTTTGACTTTTAAATAAAAATGTAATTAAAAATATTTAATAAAATGAACACATTATTCCACTTCTGCTATTCATAACATGGAATAAAATCAAGGTAGAAATCATCATACAGAGTTTAAAGCTTAAATGTTAATTATAAACCTGGCCAATAGGCAATTAAGATGTACTTATTAAGTGGTTCCATTAAGATGAATTATCCTAATATGGCTCTTAAATTAGCTCAAAATTTACATAAAAAGCAATAATTATAAATATGAAGGGTCCTATCTACTGTTTCATTAAGAGCATCTCTTTTGCATTTAGTAACTGAGGTTAGGAGGACATATGTAAAATATAATAATCATACAAATTGTCTCTTTGGCAAGCTAGTCTCTTCTAATAAAGTACAAAGGTACAGTCACAAGTCTGCATGTAGAACAAATAATTACTACTTTTATGCCTTTATTTTAACATTAAACTTTTCTTCTAAAGAGTGTAGAGAATGCCTTGGGACAGAATCCAGTATCATTATTAAATTTAATTCAACAAACCACACACAAAGCCCACATTTCCATCATAAAATACAACCCCAAGAAATAATTCTGTACTGTACATTTAAATTTTGTTAGTTTAATTAAAGAAACCCAGACTAAATGGTTAATCTGCCTGCCTTGAGTTGTAACAAGAAATAGTAATTATGAAAAGGTATGTAGGCTTTATGTGGATTCTTTATATTCTGTCCCATTCCTAAAAGG
Organism: Lemur catta; assembly: GCF_020740605.2. Taxonomy (NCBI): domain Eukaryota; kingdom Metazoa; phylum Chordata; class Mammalia; order Primates; family Lemuridae; genus Lemur; species Lemur catta. Next base: position 27,892,373 of record NC_059140.1, on the reverse strand, counting down.
GAAAGAGAGGGAAGGAAAGAAAAGAGGGAGAGAGAGAGAAAGAGACATAGAGAAAAGGAAGACTGAGAGAAAATCTTCCTTGTTCTTTTGTAGTCAAGAGTCAAGACAGGTAAAAAACAAAACAACAACAACAACAACAAAAAGAACAGAAGAAGTGGTTTTGTAATATATATATATATTTTTTTTTTCCTAGAGACTGGAGTTTCTTACTGTGTTACCCAGGCCAGAGTACAGTGGTGTGATCATAACACCCTACAACCTTGAACTCCTGGGCCCAAGTGATTCTCCCACCTCAGCCTCCCAAGTAGCTGGGATTACAGGTGTGAGACACTGTGCCCAGCTTCGGCTTTGTAATTTTTATGACATCTCCCAGTACTAAACTAAGAATGGTCTTGTAATTCAATTTAAGATCAGGAAGGAGATAAGTGTTCTACATCATAATTATTACATGATTCAAAAATTACACTAGAGCTGTGAGGGATATGAACTTGTAGGTAGATACTGTGATAGCTACTTCTCACATGACTCTTACAATTGCATGTATCAGATATTAATTTTGTTAAGATATGGTAAGTTGTGGCAAAAGAAAATAAAAACAAGGAAGGAACAAGGGATTTAAGGGATGAGGAAGAGGTGAAGTCTCAGAAGAATAGAATGGACCACCCAGAAAACAGTTGTTCTTCCTCCACACCTCTAACCAGTAGGGTAAGCAGGTGGAATAGTAGTTTCCAAGCAATTTTGTTTAGTAATGACAAAAAGAATTTAGAAAAGTTGTGCATACATTGCACAATTTAGGCTACTATCTAAAAACTTTAACCATGAGTTTAAATACATGCAAAGGATATCATTCCCAATATATTGCTTGTATTTACATTTAAAATTGCATTTAGCATTTACATGCATAAAATGTAATCTAATGCCATAATGATATTTGATAATAATAATCACCCATTTAAAAAATACATAAATAAGCACTCCTTTAATAAGTGTCAGTTTATGATGTTTCCTTTTAAAACCTATACTATCACTCCAGTAGCCCAGGAGATTATCATCCCAGCATCTTTCATTAATCCCTGTATCATACATCCCTAAAATGAACAATCCTCCAAACATAATCCACAACACCCTTGAAATTCACTTTTTTTTCCTGTGATTAGAAGTCTCCAAGATTTTAAGTAAATTATCTAGGTTGATTTTCATTTCCATTACTAATAGCAGAGGATTGATAAAAGTGTAGAATGCTATACATTTTGCTAATGAATAATTATTATATGTTTTTATTAATGAGAGGGAAAACAATGCATATTTCTGGAATGAGAACCAAGTACAAATTTTGCAGTGATATATTTTTTAGGTGCTAGCATTGGGAAACACTTGTTTATGTAAATGAGAACGGAAGCTGTTTTGTTATTTCACTCAATGATATGAATTCCTTTAGCTATAGGCTAGAAATCATACAGTGATTGATAATTATAGTTAATTTTTATTGGTTTATTATTTGATAATTTGATTTGCTACTTGTTTCAGCTTCATTGGTGAAAAAATAATGCAAAAGGATTTTTCCCCAATAATTAGAGTCAATCATGCTTTTAGTTTCTGGAAGTATACTGTACTTGTTAATTTTCCATTTAAAGGAACTTCTTTTTAAACTGAAATACTTAGATAAGTTGGGAAAATTGAATTATTTTTAATCTCAATACACACTCTCCAATTCTGTACTTTTAATTAAAATATATATTTTACCATGTGCTTAAATATATTTTCAGGAAAACTTTGGAGCTGCAGGTTTGGCTCAGTGAATATCAAAAATATCCACAATATAAACTAATGGGCAAGTCCAGTCCTTATTGTGTAACCAGTCAGCAGAATCAGATTTACTTTCTGTCATGAAAAGACTGAATCATTTTTCAATATTAATATTTGTATTAATACAGATTCCTATGCCTACTATTTTTCTTCTACTTCTCATTCTCATTCATTCTGGAACTCTCTGCATCTCTCAAAAGATGGAAATGCAGCTTACTAAATGGAAAAAGATTTGTAATTGTCTTTTTATTAGGTGACTCAGGGTTCTTAACACTCATGACAATGCAACATAAGAAGACTCAGGATGACCAAAGGGTATACCCTTCTTTTGTAAAGTGAGAGATGGGCAACTGGTAAGGATGAATTGGGAGAAAAAGCTGATGGGAAGGATTTTTTGTGGAAGTAGAGAACTTCAGTGTTCATGCACATACACCTTTTGGGGAATCTTGAGTTCTTTCCACATGTAGGTATAGCCCAAAGTCAAAACTGATGGGAGAAAGAACAGGTTTAGCTTAATCTCCCACATTGTAACTGTAAAGATTGTCAAGACATAAGAGGTGGAGGGAATGGAAGAGAGGCAGGTATGAATAGAGAAGTTAAAAAAAAATAGAGAACCAAATAAAGGGACCCGAGGTTGATGTGAGAAAAGAAGAGAGCTTTCTTGAGGAGACATATTGCTGGCTGAAGGCATGTCCTGTTTTGATGTCCCCAAATCCTGGACAGGAAGACCCAAATTCTTATACAGTAAATTGGAATGAAATAGCTCATCCTCATGATCCTACTATGAAATGCTCTTAGGATTCTCGGAACATAAGCCTTATTGATAGTAGAGGAATTGTATAGTCTTTTCTGTATTTATGATTTCCATTTCCCACTGAAATAATATGAATAATGCCATCACAAAAAATTACCAATAAATTGATATATATATATATATATGTATATGTTTTGTGGATTTTTTGTTCTTATTTTGCTCAAGCAAGACTATTTTTGATACAGTTAGGCTATACGGTTTGTTGTTTAAAATCCAGAGATAAATTCAAGCCATGTAAGCATTCTGTTCTTGTAGCAGTGGTCCTTGACTACAAGCTAAAATGCATTGAATGACCTTTTGGCCTAAAGATGTTCTCGTGAGTTGTTAAGAGGTTTATACTAGAATATAAATCAGTATCTAGGTTGAATGGCAGAGAGCTACAAATAGATAATTGAGAACTTTGAAAATGAATTTTATTGAAAAGTTAAAAGAGGAAAATATGCACTATCTCAACTTCATTGCTCATTCAGTAGGGTTTTGTGTTGTTTTGAGTTGTTTCCTAGTAGTAATTTATAACCTATATAAATTCTTTTTTGAAAGAGTAGCATTAATTTAGTGTGACTAAATAGACTAGGAATGTAATATGTCCACAAGAAATAGGACAGTATCTTCTGTCACAGGTAGAAAAGAAAGCCAGACCTTGGCTTATTAGTATCTCTGGAGCCACAGCTAAAGGAAATGGAGTCACCTTCTCACAGACAATGTATTCATTATTTCAGTCATTTTCCAAAGCACCTTAACATTCAAAAGAAATTTGATTGGCATTTATAATATCACAAACAAAAATAATTAGGTCATATTTGGTATTGTAACGGGGAATTCTAGGTATGAGAATAATATTTTAGCAATTTTAGTAATAATAAATTACCAAATATCTTTTATTTAGAAAAAATTACTGCTTTAATGATTTTGATTTTATGTATCATGGCATGATTTTCAGTGTCACTACATTTTTAAGGTTTCCTTAAAATATTGGCATAGGTTTTGAAAGAAAATATAAAAAATTCAAATATTTTTGAGGAAAAAAGGTAATCAGAGCATAACAATTCTGCACACAGTCATTATTAAATGTGGTTTAAGAATTAAATTTTCCTATAGCAAGACTCTTAATACATTCTCTAGAGTTCTAGAAAGAGAGTAAAAAACATTGTTTCATTTTTTTAAATGAAATAAGACCTTGTGGTAATAATAATTTCATGTGAAGCCATCCAAATTTTAATAAATATATGAAGAATAATAGCAAAGTCAAATTACAATTCTTTTTTTGGACTTCCAGTATATAGCACCAAAATTTTATATTTCTTTTCATTAATTAGGCATAACCTATAAAACAATCTGAGGAAAAATGATTAATCAGAAACTGAAGTTGTGTGTTAATTATGATCCATTGAAACATTTTATATCACAGCATAAGCTTTTTATATTATCTTCAGCTTGCAAAGCTAATGTTAATTACTGTATGGATTAATAGCTGTCAAGTGTGTCCTACTTTCAGTATAAATGAATATAAATTAGCTTCGTATTTTGGCAATAAATAGAGTACATCACTTTTGGAATTCTTTTAACTCTTATATGCACATATCCTTATAGAATTCCAAGTAGCAGTTACATATTTCTTTGTTATAAAAAAAAAAAAACTTCTCAATTCTGAGGCAAGAAAAAATAACCTTGGTTCTGTTTCTTTCTGTAATGAGATTGCTGATTGAGCAGACTGCCGGTATCAGGCCACCTATGAGTACACACTGTGGAGAATGAACTGGGCCTAAGGCAATGACCCTGAGCTGCCACCATTAAAAACCCATGTTATTTTCCCCTAACACACTGTGTTACTCATTAAAAATGAATAGACATTAAAGCATTTATTTTTCCCATTAGTTATTCAAGGTTTAAAACCTAAGTTCGTTTTATTTAAGGCAAAACCAAATAAACCTGAAAGTTTTAAAACACTGCAAGAGTCTTATGAGTAAATGTTAAGCTGCTCTCTCTCTCTTTTTTTTGTTATTAATATATTAAAAATACCTCATGGATCCTCCAGTACTAAGTTTGTGTTCTCTAGAATTCAAGTAACCTATAGCTTATTTTCTATAGATTATAGTTCTCACTTTATACTATAATATTAGAGGTTAGCAACAACCGCCACAGAGCTCATTTTCCCGATTTCTGGGTCTCTTTATTTTCATTTATCCCACAGTCCTTTGCCAGAGCAGTAGTCTTAATTATTTATGTATTTTTTTCATTTTTATTTTTAAGTTGACAGATAAAATTTTATGTAATTATTATTTTGAAGTATATATACATTGTGGAATGGTTAAAACTAATTAACAAATGCATTACCTCACACAGTTACCATTTTTGAGGTGAGAACACTTAACATCCACTATCTTTGCCTTTTAAAAAATATATATTATGTCATACCACACCCTCCAATTTTCCTTACCTATTCAATCTTACCAGTAAATAAATAAACAAATATCAATAAAACCTAGAAAACCAGAAAGGTATTATTAACCCCAAACAATGGAAGGTTACCTTCACCATGGTTATATTTCTAGTACATGAGACCCAAGAGATCAAAGCCTAGAAAAACAATGCCTCTTCAGTCTCCGTTCTACCTTCTGCCATCCAGCTTTCTTTTGTGAAGGCTTGTCTTGCCCCTGGTATTTGACATTTGCCATTTATGCACAACTTCCAGAAAAATAAAAGCCCCTTGTTGGAATATATCCCTAGCCAATGATCTCAGGAAAAAGAAATAATCAGAGTACAACATCATAAATTTAATTTTTGAAGACTTCTTTTTGCTTTCTTGACCAAGTTACAGCAGCAATTGAGTTGTTTTTTTTAATTATTCCTTTGACCCTGGATTAGCTTCTTGGTGGCTTATGACAATAGAAATTTATACTCTCACACTGTGGAGAGAAGCCTGAAATCAAAGTGTCAGCAAGGCCATGCTCCCCCTGGAGACTTTAAGGGCATGTTCTTTGTTTCTTTCAGCTCTGGCAGCACCAGGTACTCCTTAGTTTACCAGTTTATCACTCCCAACAGCCTCCATCTTCACATGCTATTCTTCCTGTATGTCCATGTCCAAATTCTGCTCTTCCTGTAAGGACATAAGTCACATTAAATTAGTCTTCCCTCCCCACAATGACCTCACATTAGCTTGATTACATTTGTAAAGGATCCTGTTTCCAAATAAAGTCAAATGCACGGGTATCAGGGTTCAGACTTCAACATTATCTATTTTGAGGGGTGACATAATTCAATCCACAGCAGACTCAGACTCCATTTTTGGAAAAGCAGCTTAAAGGAAACATCCTCTGTAGTCTTTTTGTTTTGTTTTGTTGAGACAGAGTCTGGCTCTATTGCCTGGGCTAGAGTGCCATGGTGTCATCATAGCTTGCTGCAACCTCAAACTGCTGATGCTGAGCAATCCTCCTGCCTCAGCTTCCCAGAGTGCTAGGATTATAGGCATTAGCCACCGTGCCCCAGCCCCCTTTTTTTTTTTCAGTTCATCCAAGTTGGCCTCGGGCCTGTAGTCTTTTAAGATAAATGATTCTGGATGATTAGTTGCACAAATATAACCACTGGAAAAAACTTCTTCTGAGGTGAACAAAAGGTTATTTTTTGTCATTTAAGCCCTATAAGTCCTTTTCATTTCATAGCATAGTCATATATGTTCAAACTATGCTTTCATAGGCATTTTTAGGAACTTATCCTATGCTTGAGAGAGGCTACAAAGTGGGGTGTGTGTGTGTGTGTGTGTGTGTGTGTTTAGTACCACAATTTAAGAAGGATAATGACAAATCCTGTTATAACTAAAAAAGAAGTAAAGAAAATGAGAGCTCTTGAAAGCATTGTTATCTGGAGAAAAATTTAAGAAATCAGGGACTTTTAAAAAAGTCATTTGGTAACTGTCTTTGCTGTCTTTGGATAGATCTTTCTGTGTGTGATTTGGAAAGGGATTAGGGTGATTTTGCTCATCTCTAAGAGGCAGAAATAGCACAGAGGGGTCAAGGGTATGAGGAGGGTAATTTAAGTTTAGGATAAAGAATGATGTATTTTATGATATCCAGTCTCAAAAATCAAATATGTGTGACAGCCATCTTTTTTTTAAAAGTGTCCAGAGATGGATAATTCCTTTCATTAGGTTCAAAAATATTTAATAGGCACAGCCCAAGTGACAGAGTCTGGGGCTGAAATCAACATTAACCCTGAGAATATGAGTTTTGCCTGGATAAGGGGTGGGACTGGGCTGCACCTGGTCCCCTGAAAAGTCCTCTTATCTTTAGGATTATGGCTTTGACATGCTTCTGAACCTTCAAAGACAAGTGTAACATGCTACTGGCTTTTTAACTGAACAATAACACAGGGTAAGTTTGATTATAAAATACATTGTACAGTACAGAGGAATTGTCACAATATGTAGAGCCATTTTCTGAACAGATACATTTGGTCTCTGCTGAGGAGCAAGAACATGGTTTGTTTTGGGGTTTTTTCCACCATGTCATCTGCAGAGTTGAGTTCTGATGAGGATATGCTGTAAAATACCGTTTCCTCACACACCCTAAAGGGGAGCATATACGCTAACACATTGGATGATAGAAGATGGACTAATTGCTGCTAACTTAATGACTAGAAATTCTTGTGCAGTTTTTGTTGTTATCAATTTAGCTCTGAAAAGCAAATATGTAAATAGAATGCAAATCACAACAATCAGTAAGCTAAATTGTTTGTAATAAATTTAGATATTTTACATTTCCTCTTGGCTCATCAGAAATGATTAGAGAATGTAAATGATCTCATTGGAATTAATGTAGGTTCTCTACTGCTGTTAGTATTTTCAAGTATTACTCCACACTTTTACAAACTGAAATCATTGGGCGTTAAAATGGAAAAACAGTGCTCTTTTAAAATGTAATTATCCACTGTAGCATATTAACACATTCAAGTGTCAGATTCGTAATTAAAGACCAAGAAAACCACCCAAGGCTTCCAAAACCACCTGCCAATCTGGCTTTATTATTAAAGAATAAGAATAAATAGGGACTTTATTTCATTTGAGATTTGGTGAAAACTCAGCTCAATATAATTGATTAACTTCAAGGAAAAAAAGTGAGAAGACACTCATAATAAGTATCTGAAATGAAAATGATGTCATCACTATAAATGTACTGACATTTAAAGGATGATAAGGGAATATTACAAACTATTTTGTGCCCATAAATCTGGCAACTTAGGTGAAAAGAACAAATACTTTAAAAGATACAAACAAGAAGATACAAACAAAAAGATACAAATTAAATTTTACTCAAGAAATGATAACCTGAATAATCCTGTATCTATTAAAGAAATTCAATTCAGAGTTTAAAACTTTCAGTTAAAGAAAACTCCAGATTCCGAGAGCTTTACTGGTGAATTCAACCAAAAACTTAAGGTAGAAATAATAATTCTATACAAACTGTTCAAGAATAAAGAAAAATGGTGAATACTTTCCAGTTCACTTCAAGAGGCCAGCATTATTCTGATACCAAAAGTAAATATAACATTATAAGAAAGGAAAACTACCACTATCCTTCATGAATAAAGATGTAAAACTCTTCAAATTATCAACAAACTGGATCCAACAATATATGAAAGTGATAAAACATCGTATCAAATGGGGTTTGTCCAAAAAATCTAAGTCTGGCTCAGTATTTGAAAATGCTTCAAAATAATTCAAAACATCAAGGAACAAAAAGAGAAAGAAAACTGACAATATCATTGTATACAGAAAAACACATTTTATAAAATTTAACATTCACTCATGCTAAAATTTCAGTGTGAATAGGAGTGGATGAGGACTTTCTCAAACTGATTTGGAGTGTGTATGGAAAAACTACAGCTAATATTCCACTTAATGGCAAAAGAATTAATGTTTTCCCCATAAGATTATGACCAAGGCAAAGATGTCTACTGTCACCACTCTTATGAAACAACTGGTTGGAATACCTAGCCAGTGCAATAGTGGAAAAAGAAAAGAAATAAAAAACTTTTACCAGGCAAAAAGATTGAAAACAAACAAACAAAAAAATTCCTCCTATTCTCAAATGGCATGATTGTTTATGTGGAAGATCTCAAATAATATAAAAAAAAGCCATTAGATCTAATAAATGAGTTTAGCAAGTTTACAAAATACAAGTTCAGTATAAAAAATTCAGTTGTATTACTGTATAGTAGAAATGAACAATTAGACTACAAATTAAACAAACAGTAGAATTTACAATAGGACCAAGAAACATAAAATATTGAAGTTTAAATCTAGCAAAAGATACTCAAGATCTGAAGGCCAAACTCAAAATAAATAAATAAAGAAAGAAAGAAGAAGAAGAAGAAGAAGAATAGGAAGAGATGACTATATTGGATAGGAGTAACATGTAAAATGGAACAAGAATGGTAGATGTTAAAACAAATTTATTAAGGTTATCCTCAGGTATGAAATGTCTGATTCCTTTAAGTACTAAGGCATCTGTAAAAAAATGGTATTTCTTTTTTGGACCCTGGAAAGGTTGCATTGGAGCTCTGGATTCTGGGAAAGCATGTACAGTTGACACAAGATGAGGAATTTGAGATCTATACTGACTATGTAATACTGGAAATACCAAATACTCCTTCTGCTTAAAATTTTTTTCTGAGTGATGCTCTACCTTGTTTTCTTCAGTTTGTGCTTGAAATCATGTTTTTACAAACGCCTTTTCTCACCATTCTCTATGAAATTATACTGCCCCACTACCACACCCTCTGCTAGCATTTGCTTTCTCTCTCATCTTGCTTTGAGTTTCTCAGAAACACTGATCACCACCTGGAGTATTACTGCTCATCTACTTGTCTTTCTTTTTTCCCTGGAACTTAAGCCCTATAATGGCTGGGAATGCAACTGACATGTTCACAGGGGTATCCCCCATGTCTAAAAGGCACTAAGCTAATATTAATTATTAATGAATGCATTGTATATGGATATTGAACAATCCTAGACAGTGTTAACCATTAAATGTCTCTGTTATCTCATGGACGACCATTGATACTCACTCCTTTTCTAGTCACAAAATAAATCCTTCTTCAGGACGTGTGTTATTTATTAGCTCTCCGAGAATACCTCAGTATATTTTATATATATATATATATATATATATATATATATGACATCACTAAGGATATTAAAGATATATATTCTATAATTTAGAATTATCCTCAAACACTTTTTTTCCCTAAGCATTACTCAATTCATGAGGACAATGGGTAGGAAAAACCCCTGGATAACAGCCTCTGTACTTGCTAGATTTTTCTGGGTGGAGAAAGTGGAACGTAAAGTGCAGTGAAAGGGCTAGGGCATAAACAAAAGTGCAAAAATGAAAATGAATACATTTTATAATCATAACTGTGCATTTATTTCTAAAAGTTTGAAAGCACTTTTGTTCAATGAAGTTAAGATTAGCTCAGGCATCAAACAACATACATGAAAGATCTGTATATCTTTTACGGAGATATAAATATATGTACACATATATATACACACATGCATATAAAATACATACATACACCATTTGCTAGATGGGAAAGTCAATAATCAGATAACTTATTGGTGATATTTTTTTCAAAAAAGAAAATAATGTTAGAGGGGTGTGTAAAAGGAAATATTGCAAATATTCTTTATGACAGGGGCATGCTATTCACTATTTTAGCTAATTCTTCACGCCCATTTCTCTCACTTTTGGCTTAGGAAGAAGGTTCCATACTTAAAGGCAATATTTTTTTACCTCTTGAGTTATTAAAATATTACTATGTTACATTATCCTTCCGATCGTCCTATTTTTTTTTCATCCTTAGGATAGTGTCCCTCCTGAGTGCAGTCTAATTTCATGGTATGTGTTCCCTGATGTAGAATATTTTCTTTTATAGTCAGCGCATCTTCAGTGTTCTACCTATCATCAGCCAACCATTTTGCATTTGTCTCTGCTAAGTTTTCCAATGGCATCACCAAAGTAGGATCAGTTTTTATATATGTAGGGACCCTATAAAGATCCCCTTTGCCACACCAGGGTATCAATTTCTGAGATGCTATTAGCATAAGCTTCTGAGAACTTGCAGCTGCCTTTTTTCTCCAACAAATTGCCTTTGGCTGAGGGAAGCCATCTGACCTGAGAAGTTATCTGCCTGCACCTCCCAGGCCACAACCAAAGTCCCACTGACATCAGAGTGCAAAAGGTCAAACACTTGCCTCAAAAGTGGGCTTATTCTGTGGTATGTTTTATATTCCAAAATCTTTCCCGTGGGTCATGCAAGGCTTTCCCTTTTCCTGTCCTGATTCATATGCTCTTCACAGGCTTTTCCTGAAGACCATCTCTGAATAAATCATTGGCACCGGAGTCCCTGTTGCCGGATCTGTTTCTCAGGAAACAAACACAGGCCCATTTCCAAGTAAAGCCCCTACTCCTCCCTATCCCCAACCAAAGCTGTTGTGGTAGCAACTCTGAATCTTCTGCAGAATGGAATTTCTCTCTATTTCAAGCACAGTAAGAGACTAATTTTTTGTTGTTGTTACATTTTATCCAATAGTCCTAGCTGTTGGTAATAGGAGAAGTGGTTCTTATTTTCTCATCCTGCTATGTTGTTGTTCAAAGCACAAAGAAGGGCTTTCTATCTAATTTTATTCATAATTCCTCTTGATAATACTGTTAAATTTGCCCTATACAGTTCAAGTTATCTGTAAATTAGTATTAAAACTATTTGCTTTAGGTAAAAGCTTTCTGACACTTTGGTCTAAATCGTAGAGCTTGGAAAAGGTTATTTGACCATGAAAAGCACTCCTGATTTAGACAAAGGGACAGAGAAAGTGGCATAATTACCTCCGTACTGGGAATGGAAATTGCACAGCTTTTTTGGAAAGCAATTTAACACTATGTACCATGGATATTAAAGATATTCACACAATTTGGCTCAATTCTACTTGTTTCCTTAGGAAATTTTCTAAGAAAAAAATACTCAAGTAGAAGGAAAAACATGCATAAAATGGCAATCATATTTAGTGTTATCACAGAGAGTAATTGAAAACATAAATGCTGCCCAACTAATGGGTGTAAAATAAACATAAAATGCATAGATGAAAATGAACCACACAAGTTTCTTCAGGTAATTTATCACATGTAAACAAGTGTCTGAGTTAGGTACTCCATCTATGCTCTACATTCGGACACAAAAACAGTTAAACTTTTCTGTCCTTGACCTTATAAAAACAAACTTAAGAACCAACATTAGGGTTGGGGAGACCAAAGCCACTTGAGCAATAGCTTTTTGATCAATCAGTACTATAAAAGCATCCACAGAATTGAACTTTCTGGATTGATACAATGCATGAATGGAAGAAAAGTTGTCATAACAAGCCAAATCACCATCATTTATTTTATACAATTAAGTAATAAACACATTCTAGGAGATAAAAGATAGCTGAAGATGAATCCATCCTAAAATAGGTTTTCACTCTTATATAAGGTAAAAGTTCCTCTTAGCTTACATAGAGAAATTCTGTTAATTAATTGCATTCTTATTTGAACTTAATGTCTTTCTTTGCGTTTTCTTTCTTGGAATTGGTAAATAGCAGTAGATAAACAAGGACTGAATTAATGTAAATTGACTTCAATGTAACATAACTGACTTTTATACTAGTCACTAAAATTTTGGTCATCATAATTTTTACTACTCTTTCTATGAAAGAACAGTGATTTCAGATATTTGAAAGAAGCAAATTGTTGGGAAATAGAGTTTTGACAGTCCTTAAACATCTCAGGAATTGACATTAATTTTGTTGTTTCCCAGTATGCTTTTTTGGGCATTGCTCATCCCTTGTTCCAAATATGAGGTTGTAGAGAGGTTGGCCATATTTTAACATGTCTCTAAAGCTGAAATAAATTGGTAGGAGAAGAATATCTTAGCCATGAAGGACTCATTAACATTATTATATTCTTGAAACTGTGGTTAATTCTTGACTGACATATTTTAAGAATTGTTCTTTCTACCTATTCCCATCAACATTCTGCAACTATTCTACTACTGTCACTCTATGAAAACTTCTATAATATCAATAATTATAAAAATATCAAGCTTTGAGTACTTACTAGATTAATTTATCCTCCCAAAACTCCAAGTAGGTGGTTGTCATTTACATATTATAAAATTCAATTAATCTCCTATTTAATGCATTTCAGAAAGGGTACTTAAGAGGAATTTTAAACAGAAAACTTTAATATCGAGAAATATATCTTGTTTACAAACAAGAATTCAATGAGAAAGAGTGCTTTAATTTTCAAAAGTGCTTCTAGTTCTATTTTATAATGAAATTGATTCCATTGCCTGTCAATCTTACATAAATGCAATATTTCCTATGAACTGATTTAGTAAATTTAATTTTTGTTCAGTAGTCCTTTTTTTACTTAATAGATCAATTGTGTAAATTTTCTCAGCATTTTGCTAATGTTAAAATAAGTAACATTGTATTTTTTTTGGATTTTCTATACCAGTGATACTTTGCTTTATAAAATAAACCACATAGCCATATATGAATAAATACTATTAAATAACTTTAGGTCTATAATCAGGAAGTGTTTATACACCAGATAGAAATGCATGCCAGATAAAAACAGTTAATATAAAAGTAATAAACACAGTAGTGGATTTTGTTGTATATTCAACACTGGAGAAAGAGGTTGGTATTGTTAGATGTGAGAAGTGCTTAAATTCAGAATACTCTTTATACCAAACTAACAGGATTTCTGATGAATTGAATGTGAGCTATAAGATAAAGCAGGGAATAAAAGGATGACCCTTAGTTTTTTGTTTTTAATTTAAATAACTGAAATTTACTCACATGGAATAAGAAGGAGAATTTTAGAATTTAGGTTTTCGAATTATCAAGTGCATGAACAGAGAGAGGGCTAACAAAATATTATGTGTGCTTCCCTCACAGTGATGCTGGGGCTATGTTATCAGGACTGGCCAACGCTATGTAGTCAGAAGTAATGTCATGACCAGGTTCAAGGTGATTAAGAAGGACTGTACCATATCTTTTCCTCTTCTGCAGAAACCACATATTCCAGACAGTATGCCTGAAGATAACATGGCTTCCATCAGCTAGGATCCTGGGATGACAGTGGGAAGCAGAGCCCCCTCTGACAAAGGTTGAACATGCCCCATGAATAAAAAAATAGATATCATTATAGTACTATCATATGCAGATTTGTGGCAGTATTTTATTGGAGTAGTTAGCATTTATTATCTTAAAAAAGTAAATGAATCCTATTAAAGTCCAATAGTAATTTGAAGCAAAAAGTTATACTGTTTTGGAGTAATCTGATATTCTTCTAATAAACAAAACCTGTTTGAAAAAAGATGTAAAATATCAAAATTTCCCAACACCCTGAAAAACATGATGCATTTAGTAAAATACTTTGTTACATGTGAGGAGAAGAAATTAAGCTTGCCCATCAGCTGACCTTTAGATGGGGGGGTGGGAGGGAGCCTGGATAACCCAGGTGGGCTTAATGTAAGTCATCACAAGGTTCTTATAAATTGAAGAGGAGGCAGGAGAGTCAGAGGAGGAGGCAGGAGAGTCAGAGAAGGAGATGTGATGATGGGTGTAGAATTAAGGTGCTGCAATTGCTCATTTTTGAAAATGGAAAACGGCTATCAAAGAATGCAAGTGGCCTCTGGAAACTGCAAAAGGCAAGGTAAGGCAAGGGATTCTCCCCTAAAACTTCTGGAATGAACACAGCCCGACTGACACCTTGACTTTAGTGAAGTGAAACCCATTTCAGACTCCTGACCTCGAGAACTCTAAGTAAATAAATTTGTGTTGTGTTAAACCATTGATTTTTTAAAATAATTTGGTATACCAGCAATAGGAAACTGATGCACTAACGCTTGCCCGTCACGTGCAATAGTTTAACTTTGTAGGTGCCTGAAGCTTATGGAGTGTGTGGTTTTGCCCATAGGGTTTCTTTTATAATGGCTGCACAGGTTGCATGTGGTCTGCTAAGCTTGTACAGGCTGCAGGAGGGTGTCAGCTTAGAGTCAAGAGAGCAGCTGGAGATTTTTGTATGCAGGCACAGCTGAGACACAAATGAGGGGCATTAAAAAAATACTGTTTCTAAGCTTCCCCCAACACACACAGACATACCGAGATTCTGAATTAAATGGTTCAGATACGACCTGGGCATGGAGATTTTTAAAGCACTCTGGAAGATACTAATGTGCAGACTAAACTGAAAATCACTGACTTGGAGGAGAAAGATAACAGCCTGTAGTCCTTTTAGGAAAGATGAAGAGGAAAATATTTGCTATTTGTTACCAGACATCCCAAAATGATATCTTTTGGCACAGTACTAGGAAGTTCCAGCTATAAATTACTAGTTTAAGACGGAAATAGAAGCACTAGACTAGCTGTCCCTCAACTTTAGATTTAGAGTCAAGGAGTAAACTGGTCAGTAATTAACCTTGAATTTACATGCATGGAGATTAGATCCAAGAAGGAAAAACAGTGACTAATTGTGAGTTTTAATGTGATGCAGGTTTTAGAAGTGAGCGTGTAAGTTGTTTCCTGTTTCTTGAGCAAACATGCCTGAAAATGTGTGGAATTCAAAAATGAAGGAGAGAGTGCCTTGGGAAGCAGGAATATTGATCCTCACTGCTCTAAGAAATACAAACTTCAAAAGTATTGACAGCAATTTAGTCTCAGGAATCTGTTCAGAGTGATTTTCCCGTTGAAATGAATGTGTTTGAAGTGAAGAACTCTACTATGGGGCAGGATCCATAAGACTAAGCAGGTAATTTTCAAACCAGTCTACATATTAAAATCACCTGGGGAATTTATTTTTTTTTTTAAGTGAGTTTAGGTCAAGAACCACTGGCCTAGACTTTTCCACAGTAAGAGGTAGTAGCAGTAGCCTCTATGGCAAAGCAGTAGTAATGTTTGATCCCAAGATATGGTGGAGGGTATATTACTAGGCAGATCACTCCCTTGAGAAACCTCAAACAAACAAACAAAAAAAAAGATTTGGGATACAATGGGTAGAAAAAAAATCTTACCTTAAATAAAACATAGGTACTGAAGCTGACCTGTGCCAATTTATAAACATTGCAAGAAGGAAAAAAATATTTCAAATACCACTTTTTGAAAGAAAATATAGTATGTTACCCCACCCCCAACCTCCTCACCTCTGATGTATTCTAAATCAGTGATGCCAAAGTATTTCCTTTCCAAGAAGGATTCTCCTATATAGGTTGATTCCACATACAGGCATCGACTGATTGGCATCCGAGGAGGTTCAAAAGATGATTTTCTCTTTCCCTACTGAATGTTTAGTTGAGTTTGGATGGGACAGTGTATTGGTTACAATGAAAACATAATTTAGCCTGAAATATCAACTTCAGGCACTTGGTGACTTTTCTAAATTGGATGAATTTAAGGCCAGTCTTGTAATAATCTTGTTTCCTATTTACTATTTGGATTCTGGATTCTCTAAAAAGAGGCTACCTAGTTTAAATTTAGCTTCTGATGTTAAAGGACTTCCTCCTTTTACTGCAAGAGACAGTTTGTGTCGCAGTTGTTATAGAAGCTTGAAACTACCCAAACCCTAAGAACCACTCCAGCTGAGACTGATAGACAATCAGATAGGAGGAAGACTTTCATTTCATTGGATTTTTAATATAAAAGGTGAAGAAAATTTGATATTATACTCTTAAGTTTAGGAACTTCTAATTTCAAGAAATGTAAAGTTTGCACTTTCTCCCTGGGAGTATGTCAAGGAAATAAGTTAATATTTGTATTTAATATAGCTATTATTAGCATTTTACTTGACAGACTTTAAACATTTAAGCATTTTATTGGAATATCTTGGTGATGTCATGTAACCTCTTGCAAAACATCTGCTTTGGTACCCTAAACAATCTGGCAACTTAATTTGTGATGGAAAGTAAAGTAAGAGGTATTAAACCTGGTAACGTGGTACTTTTGAGTAGATTCAATTAATTCACTTTATTGACCCATATCAGAGAGTTCCAGGGACAAAAACCTAAGCTGCTCACTAATCACTCTCACAGGAAGAATGTTTGGCATTTGAGGTGTGCCTTGAGGGGAAGAAGGGTGGTTTTAAAGGGAAGAATTTGGAAGGCAGAATTAACTGGGCATGGCATATTCAGTACTTCTTGGATTCTCCTTCAGCCAAGTGTCTTCCTTTCTGTAGGTTTAGGATGAGGGTCTCAGATGTGGGAAGATGTGTCTCACTTCATAACCACCTTAGGACTCAGTAGTGAAGTCTCTCTGAAGTGTAATCACTCTTGCAAACAGATAAGACTACATTCTCTATTCCAGTCTTAAGAGTTTTGACAATATGTTTTGGCCTCTATATACTATTCTTTTTGCATTATTTCCTTAGGACATGGGAGAAAATGTGATTATTGGGTTTTCTTTAAAATTTCAACATGATTAACTGAAAATTACTTTTTAGGAAGCAATGATTTATTAATCACTGTATACTTGTTTGCATGCCCTGATTCTTTTCGATAGATTTTTCCATTTTCCCCAACAATAGTAGCATTATTTCAATTTTTAGGCAGAACTTGTTATCAGAACAAATAAAGGAATACAAGCATCATTTGCTTTGTAAATACATAGTCCACTATACTCTGATTTTTTAATGAAATTTATCATCCCATCAAACTTTCTCAAAATATTGATCAATTAGTAAATTGCACAAAGTGATTGAATATAATTCTAAGTAACATTGAAATAAAACACTGTGAACCCCTTACAGCTCTGGAGATAGCTTATTATAATCTACAAGAAGATTTATAAATGCCCAACTATTTGTATTTCCTTTGTGAACTGTTCAAAAACATGTTTTGCCACTTTTAATGATGACATTTTTCTTTTTTATTCAGCTCTTCACATATTAGGAAAATTAGATTTTGCAAGTCAGGACAAGTTTTTTGTTTGTTTTTTGGCTAAGACTGATCGATTAGGAATTTTATGGACTGCTCTTTAATTTTAGCTCAGAATATCATGATGAATTGGTTACCACTGTTTGATTACGGCTGTAGTCCCACTGTCCACTAATAGTAACCATGACCACCTTATCTCTGGCAGTTAAGTCTCATCTTTTATCCCTTCCAGCTCTTGGGAACCCATCACCACCTTTAAATTCAGGAAAACTATTTTAAGGCCAATATCTCCAGCAGTCATCCTTGGCCTGGGGAAGAAATCCACTCATGAGTCTTTCAAGTATGCTGATGTTCCCATTACTAATGTATGACTCAATATCTTAATGGTGAGAATATCCTCTCAATGTCCTTGGAAACATAATTAGAGAGTATCTGAGTAGATTTTAAATAAGAAATCAAATATTTCTATTTACTTAAATTCAGCTCCATTTATTACATAAAAATGTTTTAGGCTTTAGTTGAAAAATACTTTTATAAATGTATGACAATACAAAATCAAGTGGAAGCCAAATTTTAGAAAAAAAGTGAAGCAGTGGTTTACAAACTTTGTAAAAGGACAGATAGTAAATATGTTCTACTTTGCCAGCCATATGTTCTCTGTCTCAACTAGACAACTCTGCAATGGTAGCACTAAAGCAGCCATAGACAGTAAGTACATCAACAAAAGGGTATGTGTCCTTTTTTGTGTTATAATAAAGTTTTATTTACAAAATCAGAAAGATGATTTAGCCTAGAGCTATACTTTGCTGACCCCTGTGGTAAAGAAAAAATTCTACTGGGACACTTGGAAAAATATTATTCCTATCATTCCTTCCTAGATGTCAAGAAAAAGGGGGAATATGATGGTCATTCAGAAAATTGTTAATTAGAAGACTAAAAATATTTGAAGAATAATATGTCTTCATTCATTAAATCATTGGCAATCCTTAAAATATAGATATTAAATAAAATATACTACTTTTTTCAAAAGTAGATTTGAGAATATGTTAAATATTATTGACATAACTCATTCTTTTATAGACCTTCAATAAAATCAAGCTTACAATACAAACCAACAGAGTTAAAATACCACCGGATTTTAAACTGACATAGAAAATACAACTTTTCTGATGATAAAAATGAAGTATGTTTAAAATTAACAAAATCTAGTAGAAGTACTTTTAATGACCCTTAGAATGTCTTGGGCATCACTTGTTTTTGTCAAATGTCTTACAATATTAATAGATGGATAGCAGTGTTCCAATTGAAATTGAACAATTGCCAGGAAAATATGGAAAGGTATCAGAGATCATACTTTAGTCTTGTTTCTATACCTATCCAGTTTTATGAAAATAGTCACGTCACTTAATACTTGTTTTTCTTAGCTGCAACAATTCTCAGGAAATATGGGAAAGCACTTGTTACAAAGCTTTACATTTTACAAATGACAATATATATTGATTTACCGAGTGACACAGAAAACCACTTAGTAGTCTTCTGAAGAGACTAAGAGGGATTGATCTTAAATTACAATAGGTTAAGAATATGTAAAGGGAGCATTTTTCAAAGTAGCATTGAAATTTAGATTGAAGTTAGAACTGTCAAATTAATTCTGGGTCTTTGTGCTTCTAAAATTCCAAAGTGCTGCAATAAAAATATCATTAGACAGAAATAAATATTTGAAACTATTTCAGTCATTGATTTTTTTCATGCTTTATTTAAATAGACTTGGAAATTTAATAAGACAAACTGTCATGAAATCTCTCTTCTGGTCATTCTAGCTTGGGTTCTTTTCCATGAAAATCCACGGAAAGTGGTAAAGGAGCAAAATTAACCTTTAAAGCCAAGTTTATGCACTGATGTTCATTGGTACAGATTCATGTTGGTGTCAAGTCAAGGCCTAACTGGAGTAAGATCTTACTAGCTTTCATAACTGAGTTCGGTGCCCACCTATTGCCAAAGGAAAAAAAATGATTTTCTGGCTTGTTATGTATATCAAGTTTCCATTAAGAAATTAACTCATTAAAATTATTTTCACAATGTGAAAACTTTTCTTTGTTCTGGCTTATCAACTTTACTACCTTTTTTCCTTTAAAAGACTCAAATTTCAAGGGATCTTTCTTAAAATCTGGAAAGATACATATTTGAAACAGACAATATGTATTAGAAACTATAAAAATGTCCATGCTCTTTGACCTAGTACTTCCACAATAAAATATTTATCCTAAGAAAACATATACAAATGTTTATTTATCAAAATGTTCATCATAATACTTGTTACAGTAATACAAAATTTTAATTTGAAATATCAAAATATTTGAGTTAGTCAATTATGGTTCATGTAAATGACATTATAATAAGCTGGCATTAAATATGCTCTTTTCTAAATGAATTTTATAAGAAAAGACCCATACATTAAGTGGAATCATGTTGAAAAATTGTATCTGAAGTATGCATAGTAGTAACACATTATCATCTGGTAATAGAGTTGTTTTCATTTTGTAAATGTTTTATATTTATGTTTCTTTCATTAGGGAACTCTGGAGCATCTCCTGGTGCTTCCATGATGGATATAATGATGAATAAGCAATTGCAGTTATCCAAACTTACAAGAGCAAAGGTTCAGACTTCTTAGGGTTGAAGGGCATGACAGCTCCAACCTGGAAAGCCATCTAGACCAGCAGAATCTCTAGTGAAGGCAAGAGAAGTCTAGAATGGATAGTAGAAGAGAAAGATGATGCATACAAATTGTAGCCTCAAGTCAGTTGCAACAGTATTGATTGTAACTTGTTACAAATTGGCCTTCATTTTGTCCTTAATAGATATTAAGACTGACTTTAACTTTGAAAACTCAGTACCAAAGCAGAGTTAAGTAGACATAAGTGGGTCTGAATAGTACAAGAAATGGATTATAGCAAATACCTCTAATGTCCTACATCATCTCCCCTTAGCACATGTCTGATATCAGTAGCAGACATTGGGCAGTTTTATTCAAACTCAGACTCATCTCCTACTTCCCACCTGCCAACTCATTTTGCAAATATTTTTCAAAAAGGTGGCTCACCCCTTATCTTTGCTTTCTGACCTGGGGATGTACACAAAAATTAAGCCTAAAAGTGTTGGGGAGTTAATGCCCCCAGAGCTGAGTCTTAATTCCTGAGAGAAAGGATCTGGCAGATAGGAACTCCACTTGACAATCCTATAGGCAGATATTTCTGGAAGGCATTCCGTATACCTCTCAAGGAGCCTAGAACAAAATTAATCCATGTTTCCCATAGCAGCATCTTTGAAATCCTTTTTTGGCTTTTCCTCCTGTCTCACTCTCTCCTTTCTGAAATCACTTCTTGAATGTGCTACCTAAATCCCCTGCTTGTCTAAAGCTCTGCTTTTTGGGCAACCTAAACTAAGGCAATGTCATATTCATTTCATGTGGTTATTATCTTAATTCTAGTACTGCATAAGGATATTGTAAGGTTATAGTCTTAACTATAGATGTGAAAATTCTAAAATAAAATACTATAAAAAGTATACTTAAAATTATCTGATAATGATCATTATCCTGGAGTTATTCCAGGAACAAAAAGATACCAGAAATATAAAGGCAAGAAGAGAAAAACACCAGTGTCATTTTTTTAAGTCATATAGTCTTTCCCCTCCACACACACACAAGTTTGTCTGCAGTATGAAAGAGGATATTTGAGAGATTCTGTATTTGTATAGAAATAGTAGACAAATTTTCATCAAAGAGTTACATAGAATTGCAAACATTTCAGAAACTAATAATAAAGGAATAGTTAAGCAATTTATGGTATGTTCACTTAAGGTAATGATGAGAAATCTTTATACTTATGTTGGTGATTGCAATAAAATGGGAGCTCAGGAGTTTGAGGCTGCAGTGAGCTGTGGTCATGCCACTGCACTCCACCCCAGACAACAGACCGAGACCCTGTCTCTTTGAGGAAAAAAAAAAAAAGGAAATGGAAAATGCTGATATTTATTGCTTCACATACTAATTTAAGTATTTTACATGTTTTATGTCAATCACCACATTTCTCGGAAGTAAATGCAATTATTATTCATATTATATAACCAAGGCTTAGGGAGGAAAGTGTTTCAAGACCACACAGCTGATAAATGAGCATACTAAGACTCAAACCTAGGACTGTCATGGAATTGGCACTGGGTGATGTAAGGCTCCAGGCTGATGTCTATTCCTCTGATTTCTTTGTTTCATTCCCACTAGGTATAGTTTTAATGTTTCATCAACCTAGAGTTACATAACTCTTTTAAGAATCTTCTATTAATATTACAATATATAATTATATTGTAAGCTCTACAAGAGCAAATAACGTGGTTAATGTATCTGCTGCTGTTTTCCAACATGCTTAGTATGATGAGTGGCAAGTATAAAATGCTTAATACTATGTAGTCAAACTATGAATCTTGCCAAAGCTATGCTCATGTCGACTACCACAATTTCTACCACTCCCACCACTGCCAGCAAGCCCTCATTGTTACCAGCTACATATATACATGTACAAACAGGATAAGGATTGCTAAAATATTTCTAAATTCTACCCGCTGTGATTATTTTTTTTAACATTCTATATTATAGCTCTCAGGCTTTCATAGTGGATTGGATTTGCCACAGATGCTGAATTCTTACATGTGAACAGAAAAAATGGTGTTTCTGAATCCTCTGATCATCACAAAGCTTTACATATTATATTAACTATGGTAAACATGACAGCTGACATATTCAATTTGTGGTATGCATGTGTTAGCAGATTCATCCTTTACAAAAATAATTTGTATATTTAAAACCTGATATGTGGTCATCAACATTTGCAACAGAGCATGTAATTTGTTAGCATGAATGATATTTTATCTTTATTGTTGTCAGTTTATTTATAACATCCATTTAGTCAGTAAGCAGATATTGAGCTAGATGATTAAAAACAAAGAGTAAATCTGGATTAATAAAGAATCCCTAAAAGAAAATTGATGGATATCAGACTGAGGCAGAGGGTGGGGGGAGGGGATGGGTATATGCCTACAAGATGAGTGCGTTGCGCACCGTCTGGGGAATGGTCATGCTTGAAGGTGCTGACTCGGAGAGGTGGGGGGTGGGAGGAGGGGATGGTGGTATAACTACATGGTGAGCGCCAGGCACACTGTCTGGGGAATGGACACGCTTGAAGCTCTGACTTCGGGGGGGATGGGAGGGACATGGGCAATATACATAACCCAAACTTTTGTACCCCCATAATAAGCTGAAATAAAAAAATTAAAAAAAAATAAAAAATAAAAAAATAAAATATATTTATATTAAAAATAAAAAGAAAGTTGAAGTTCAAATTTCTCCAACTGTATTGTAATATATCCTTGGAGTGGGTGCTAACTAGAGGATTCTGATTTCCTATCTTTCTCAAGGGATGCCTTTTAGAGATCTGACATTTTTTTTTTTCATATTTCAGTATCTGAGCTAATTATGGAAAACCGTTTTAAATTGGGAAAACCTATATTATAACCTAAGGTATTACCATTTTTTCCCATCTGAAAGTCAAGAATTGTTATTTCTTTACCTTAACTCTCTGCATTAAAAGTCAGAGCTCCACTTACAAAGCAGTACCCAACCCACTAAAGTGGTTAGAGATTGGTGCTAATGAGTCCAGGGTCACAGAGTAAAGCTGCATACATGCCAATTAGCTTTGTATGTAGAAAAATATTATCCCATGACTGCCCACTGGGTTTCCACCTGGGCCAAAATTCATAAGATGGAATTAGAGGATGCAATGACTCAGCAGAAACCTTCCCCCATTAGCTGAGGCAGGGGGATTTCAAGTTCATGTCCTTTTGCATATTGGCAGATGTTACCACTTTTTTTAGGGAAAGGAAATTTTTGAAGAATTTAGGTGTTTTGCTTGTGAGTTGAATAGGTAGGTATGCATTGCCAAGTACAACAGATAAAACACATAGAAAAATGCAGTGCAATTGTTCTTTCCTTCCTACCATGGAATCTCAGCTCCACTTTAATAAGAGACAGAGAGAGAGAGAGAGAGAGAGAGAGAGAGAGAGAGAGAGAGAGAGAGAGAGAGAGAGAGAGAGAGAGAGTGTGTGTGTGTGTGTGTGTGTGTGTGTGTGTGTGTGTTTAGATATTCCATGCTTATCTATTATAGACAAAAATTCAAGTTTCTAAAGGGTATGCATGAAAAATATTTCTCCCTCTCTTCTGTGTGCCCCAGACACCCTGTTTCCTCTGTAAAGCTAACTGTAATATATTCTTTTTCATTTTTCTAGGGAATAGTGCATGTACAAATATACAGTATTATAAATTTTTTCCCTCCCTCTTTCATAACAAATGATTTTATTTCTTAACTCATTAATATGACAGTGTTGAGAAACTTCCACCTTTCCCAAGTAATTGTAAAATGATCTTTATAAAGTTCACCTTATATGATAATCTTTCCTCATTGTATTCAAAATTATAACACCATTTCATATCTCATAAATACATACAACAATTAATATAATTAATCAATATATAATAATAGGAAAATTAAATTTTAAAAATCAGTGTTCCTAAGGAATTCCTTATTAATTATTCTATTCAGTCCACAAGTACTGTGCTAAAAATTGTATATATTAATATAATCACCTTGCATTTCCTTAATCTGTGGTGCTACATAGATTAGTCTAACCACTTTTCCTAATGATAATATTTCCTGTAGGTGAAGCCATATATTATAGTCGCTTCAGCTGCCTTTTTACAAGATTTAACAGTCTCAGTTCTTACCATTGTTGATAATATATCATAGTTTGAATGCCTTTTTATTACTTTGAATATATAGAAAAATATATAAAGATATATACTATTCTATATACTATAAAGATATATACTATTTCAAATATTATTTAATTAGCACAAAATAAAGCTAGTTTATCATCTCTCTTGTACCCAGATGCTTTGTAATAGAGTCATCTTGTTCTCTAGGTGTCCTCTGCGTGAAAATGTCTTCCCTTAACACTGTCCATTTAGAGTCTCAGCAATTAATCTAAGGGGATTTGCTGAGCCATCACATACAGCTGTACAGGTTGTACGTTTGAACAAAGATGTCCAGCCAAGAGGGCAATCAGGACTGAAGCTCAGCCCCACTCTTGTTTTCATTCTTGTATTCTGCTGCATGGCTGGACACATTTGGAGGAAGACACATCTGTTTACAAATGAGCTATAGTCCACAATGCTGTCTCAGCCCAAGGGTACAGTGTTATAAAATTTAAAATGTGGCAACATAATTTTGCTGTTCTTATCATTGAAAGGTAAAGTCCATTTCCCTGACCTTGAATCTTGGCTGGGCTTGTGTATTGCCTTGACTGTGTAGCATGTGGCGGAAATGACATTTTGTGAGTACTGGAAGTTAGGCCTCAAGACGCTTTGCAGTTTTTAACCTCGCCCTCTCGGATTGCTACCCTAAGATCACCATATGTGGAAGACAGTTTGTTGGAGAAGAGAGCCTACATGAAGGTGAAACCAGGTGCCCTACGCAACAACCAGCACTAAATTATCCTACAGGTGAAAGAGAACATCTTGAACTTTCCATCCCAGCTGACCTGCCAGTTAAATGCCACCTTAAGAGGAAGCCTAGGTAAACCAGCTTAGGAATTTCCCAGCCAACCCCCAGAATCACAGGTATTTGGTGTAGTTTTAAGCCCTAAGCTCTCAGGTGATTTGTTTCACAGCTATAATTAATCGACATTGATGTCTTTTACTAATCCTTTTGTCAAGCCCAACATCCAAGGAATGAGGTGGAACTCTTTATGATTCTCAGAAAGGCACTATATGTGCTAGCACTGACACAGTAAGTCAGAATAATATCCAAGGAGTTAAAATATATTCAGATAGTATGAATCCTAGCCAAAAGCATCAAAAAGAATAGTTCTTGATTAACCGATTCCCCCAGATATCTTGTAGGGGGATAGTAGTCTTATATCTGCATGAAAATTGTCACCTTGATCATTTGCCAAATAAAAGATGAAGTTATAAAGATACTAAGTCATTATAACGGATATTTTTGGGGAGTACACAGTAACAGCATTGAGTAGCAGAAATGCTGCTAAAATTTATACCAATGTGTACTCTTGGGCTCAGACAAGACTTTTTTGTATCTGTGTGATTGGGTGGCTGCCCACATGAAGTTGTTTTGGTTCAAGAAGAAAATCATTTTGTTCTTATTTCAATAATGCCATGAGCCTACATGGAAAATCAGCTTTTTGAATGTCCAAGAATCTGCAATAATATTTTGGAATAAAATATTATATTAATATTTAGATATGATATTTAAATATAATGAACATGCTCAAGAAGAAACTCACATAAACTTAGCACCGTTATTACAATAGTGCCTTTACTATTAACTGGTACAACTTGTGTGTGTGAAAGTATAGTACATCAGTTAGAACTCCATTCCTCTATATTTCTTTGGTTTTAATATTTCAAAACATTTATTCTATGTTACCTTTTATCTGCCTGTAACATAGTATTATTTAATATCTATAAATGCAAAAACTAACACAGCTTCCTGGTAAGTAATATAGATTATGTGCTTATGACAGTTCTGTGTGATTTGATATTTTGATATTTGTCTATGAATATCTATAATTAAGAGCAATGTGGCTTTAAATATATTTCAAACAATTCTAAGTAAAGATACTGCACAAAGGAAGTATTGCTAAGCTTATGAATAAATAAAAACTAAAGAATTAAGAGTAAAAGGATATTTAAAAGGAAACAGAAAAGAAAATAGAAAATATATAAAATAACAATGTTAAAAGCTTGAAGAATAACACATTATTTAGAAAATTTCCTATAATTTTAAGTCAAAATTAAATGAATGAATTTTACTGCATTTTTTGACAATGTTTTTAGCCCAGAACTAATTGGGAATGCTGAACTATTTTTCTCTTTTGGTTGACAGGATATAAATGTGAAACAAAAGACTTTTGATACATTTAGTTTCCTTTCTCAAAAAAAAATAAGCTTATTATATATATAAGAAGATTAAAGACATATCAGAAAGCCTCCTGGAAGCCCAACATAATGACACACTAGGGTAATATTCTCACAGAAATATTTATCCTTTTTCTGGAAAGAAAAAATATATGGCTATTATCAATAATAATATTGAATAACCAGAATTAAAGGTCCTTAGCTAGTTTGGAGTTTTGTCTTTTGTATTAACTTTGGCTGTACACATTTTTAGAATCACAAAAATTTTAAGAAGAAAAAATAATTTTTAAAAGCCATCTGTCCAATAACAGCACAAAAAGACTGTGGTCTTGATAAGAGGCCTTCTGCTGTGCTGGGTTTGGAATTAGTTTTATACTTCTTGTGTTTCTATAGTATACTCAAAGAGTCTAGATCAAAATATAACTAAAAAATAAAGACTCTGTCTAGTCCTTTGGGTAAAATCAACCTACCAGTACCTAAGCATAGCTTATTTGTTGTGATTACTTTTTTTTCGAGGGGGGAGACTGTTCCATGTTTTATCACACAGGAAGACATTACAGTTAATACAATTTTTTTTCTTGACCATAGAATTTTGTGCAAACCACTGCTAATGATCAAAGGAAGAGTTAAATTGCTCAATCGCTTGTCTCCATTTAATGCTTGATTATTTTTTTAATTTTTTTCTAATTTTTTATGCTTATGATTGATTATAGAATGAATTTTTCCAATCATTGTTATTGTAGTTCTTCTAAACATGATTTTTCTATAACTTGCCTTATATTATTGGTGCTTATTATCCTGCCTTTCATATTCTTTTTTAATTTGTATAGTTGAAAAGCCTGTTGCCTTACTGAGAAACTAAATTGGCTCATCAACACTACAGATTTCATTGTGCAGATTGACTAACTTACTTCCATCAAAAAATGTACCATAAAACAGAATATAATAATATCTTAATATGTGTGTCATAGTTCCACCTGCACTTTCAGATTTGATTTTTGCAAAAATTCTCTGAGATCCTCATAGAAGTTGAAAAGAAAATATGAGATACAAATAATTTCCCCATGTTGACATGATAGTAGCCAAGCTAGTAGTATTAATAGAAATCAAGAGTTATGACTTACTTTTTTCCTAGCATTCCACTTTGATTCTTTTCTCTTTGACGTCATCGATGCAGACTATTTCTGAAGGTAAGGCAAAGATATTTAAGCTAGAAATGATAATTCATAATAATCTTAGCCCCCAGAGCCACAGAAAAGTGCTAAAGACATATTAAAAACAAACAGTGAGGGCCAGGCACAGTGGCTCATGCCTGTAATCCTAGCACCCTGGGAGGCTGAGACGGGAGGATCTCTTAAGGTCAGAAGTTCAAAACCAGCCTGAACAAGAGTGAGACCCTGTTTCTACTAAAAATAGAAAAACTTAGCCGGGCATGGTGGCATGCACCTGTAGTCCCAGCTACTCAAGAGGCTGAGGCAGGAGGATCGCTTGAGCCCAGGAGTTTGAGGTTGCTGTGAGCTAGGCTGATGCCACGGCACTCTAGCCCAGGTGATAGAGGAGACTTCATCTCAAAATAAAAAAAACGAATACATTTTATTTAGAATAAATAATGGTCTGAAAGAAGCCAGTACAACAGTGAGGCCAATCTGGTTAACATGTAGATCTGGACCAGTACAGACGGCTTGTCATCAAACACCAGGAATGTAGCCAGCCATGCCTCTGAACCTGAGAGTGAATGCACAAAGTTAGGGTTCTTCAGAGACCAGAAAGAATGAGAAATGTTCTCTGAGAAAAAAACAGTCAAGACGAAGGGAGTGTGAGTAGGAGCTGAGCACATGTCAGAGAGAGATGTCTCAGGCACCTGTTTTTGCCATAACTTGTCCCAGTGTTCAACTCCTAGACAATACCCTCTGGTAACCAGAACTAGAGAACCACATTCTTCCATCTTTTTTTAATGTATGCCTATTCTTGTTTTTCTGCTTAAAAAGGACTAACCTACAGATTTTAGAATATATGAATGACTAAAATAAAAAAATGTAATAATTATACTTAGTATTCCAAGGAATTTTAGAGAAAATCCCTATTAAAATCTAAACTCAACTTGTTTTAAAATTCCCCTATTAACTAATTTAAATTAGTAATACCTTTTTTAAAACAACTTATTTATTAAAGAACTTATTTTTAGTTAAGTGAACAAAGAGCAGAAGTTAAGCCTTTTAAATTGATGGTCATGTGGGCATAAGGAAAGAAAATTTTTTAAGAATGGCTTTGTGTTAGAAAAAACTCAAAATTAATGTGAGTAAATGAGACACTTAAGACTAAAGAATACAAAAAAGAAGAGAAGGGAGTCTGAGAGAAAATGCAATCATTCCAAATATTGACTAGTCTCAAGAGAGAGGATACTCCCACTTGGCAGGCAATACCTTTGCAGCCCGAGATACAAAATTTCTAGGACTACTGACTGTCTAGGAATCTCATGTACCATCTTTGGCAAAATGGTGGGTTTGTCCAGTTGGTGACTGTGAAACCCACACTGCCTAGAACACCAGTTGTTCTAAACCAGCAGTCCCCAAATTTTTTGGCACCAGGGACTGGTTTCATGGAAGGAAATTATTCCACGGATGGGGGAAAGGGGATAATTTGGGGATGATTTAAGTGCACTTTATTGTGTACTTTATTATTATTACATTGTAATATACAATGAAATAATTATACAGCTCACCATAATGCAGAATCAGTGGGAGCCCTGAGCTTGTTTTCCTGCAACTAATGCTGCTGCTGATCTGACAGCAGGCGGAACTTGGGCAGTAATATGAGTAATGGGGAGTGGCTGTAAATACAGATGAAGCTTCATGGACTTGCCCACCGTGCACCTCCTGCTGTGTGGCCTGGTTCCTAACAGGCCATGGACCAGTACCGGTCCACAACTAGGAATTGGGGACCATATTTCTATAAATTATCAACTAATTAGTCTATAGCAGCTACTAATGATATATTAACTTTAAATAAAAAAATATAATGTACAACTCAGGAGGACAGTGTTAATAAAATTGAAAGTGCATTTTATCATGATATATTCAGCCTTTGACATATGCAAATATATATCTGAACTCTATAGGCAGAACTTAAAGAGGAAAGTTTAAAAGAAGTAGGTGAGAAAAGACCTTGGACAAATGAATAACATTCTCTCTGAAGGGACACACTTCTGAATGGCACTCTGTCTGAAACTATTTACTGTTTCCCTAAGTGATGTGCAAGGATTAATAGGCCCTCTCAGGGCTCTAAGAGAGCAAGCTAACATAAAAATAGACTGAGCGAGATACAGGCAGAGAACACTCTGAGTAGTCAACCTCACTGAAAAGATATAATGGTCAGAATGAAGCTGTTACTGGCTCAGAAGTCAACCTGACCTATTCTGGCCCCTGAGAAATACACATGGTGCAGCCAGAGCCTTCAGAGTAAATGCAGAAGTAACAGAGAAAAAAAAATAAAGAAAATATAACTTGTTAAAGATAAAAAACTTATTTAAGCAACAAAACAGCAATATCACTAATAAGGCAGCAGCACAGTACTTTTAATTCAAATTAATTTTGATGCCATAATCAGACATCCAGCAAATGCAAGGTGCAAAGTGACTTCCCAAATGGCAGTAAGAGAAACTCCAATGACCCACTCTCCAGTGAAACGCCATTACTGGTGAAAATGAAAAAATAAATAAATAAAGACTCTGGCAACTATCCTAAAGGCATACAGCAAAATAAGAAAAATTTATTCAGGAAGATTTCCTGAATTTTTATAACAGCCAGTCAGTGACATTTTAATTACAATGCACTCCTCCATCTTCCTTCCATCTCAGAGAAATGGAAGCTCCACTCCAGGCAGGTACAAATATGGACACAGGGTTCTCTCTTCCCCCAGCTTCCAGTCAAAGGCTATGGGAGGTCTCTAGGGAAGTCAGGCCACCAGTATTTTGTACCCCCACCCCGAAATCCGTGTTGCAAAAGTTCTATTTTGGGCAAAAGCAACTGAGAAGTCTAAGTCTGGGGCTCTCTTCCACCTAGTCCCCCTCATAGAGCAGAAACTCTTCCCCAGGCACAGCAAGGCAAAAATATGGGAGCCCCAATCATCCTCCTCCCACTCATTGTAAAATGGAGGTTCACACTGGCAGGGGCAAGGCAAGAGCACTGGAGCTTGCTAACCCCATCGAGGTCTTGGCTCATAAAGAAGACACGTGATTCTGAGGGAAGCAGACTACTGTCTCCTACCCCAATTCCAGAAGTGCCAAGGTTTTTCCCAGGGAGAGAGGATGTAAAACAAAGAACTCCAAAGCCTTCCCCAAGGTAACTGACATTACTCAGTATGGAGTGTGAGGAAGTTTAAACCTGAGAGTGCTGTTGAAAATATGAAAAAGTTGGTGGTAGGCAATTAAGAACAGGCTGGCAGCTTCATGAGAGGGATAAGCTAAGCTGTACACAAGCTGAAAGTTTGAGAGAAACAGTGTAGGAACTAAGATTCCTCCTAGAGTTGGGAAAAGCTTCAAAATCTATCTGTACAAAGGGACCTGAATTTAATTGGACAAGTCTGTGTAGCAATTTATGCCCCAAGGCATTTTTAAAACAGTAGACCAATCAGACATTCCAGGTCCCTGGGTCTGGCTCTCTTCCTTTAAAAGTTCTAATCTAGAGTAGGAGATGTTTTGAGACTATATTTGCAGTCATCTTTGCAGCTCTGCCACAGTTACAATTAGATTCTGGGCCTTATTTTGAGCACAGCTCACAATGCAACTGTAGGACTTTAAAGTATCTTTAAGCATTGTCATAGCCTCTCTCTGGCATGCAGGGTGTGCTGTGAGTTAGCACTTGGCTTCCATTTTCTTTTTAACATGGCATTAAAATGATCAGTCTATCCTAAAACCATTATAATGACTGTTGACCCATATCATTTTGATCTCTATCACCACTCATATCCCACTGATGCACTTTCCACAGCTCACTGATGCACTTCATCCCAGCTAACCACTGGTAAAGTCCTTTTTGATTGTGATGTCACTGCATTTATCACCACCCCACTTAACACAGGCAACCATATCCCTATTGCCATTGGATTAGTGTATTATCTCGTGACAATTCCACATACTAGGGACCCTTAGAGAAAAAAATGCCATGCCTGGATTTCCCAGAAGCCTGAGGAAAAGTAAGGTAGGGCAGGAAGAAAACCAAGTTGCTGGTGGATTCACTGGTATCAAGAAAGACTGATTGCTTGATAGCACCAAACAGTTACTTCTCAGGATGGCTTATCTGGAGAAGGAAGGACGATAAATATAATTCCCCTCTACCTCCTAGCTGTATATGCAGGGAAATCTTGCTATTCCTCAAAACCTCAGTAACTGGAGTAGGAGGCAAAGAATTGTTAGGCTCTGTGAGTAATTGGCTGGTGTCTATGCAGTGCTGGTGATGACAGAAGCTTGTGGGTCAAAAACAAACAGGCAAAATCTCCGGAAACAGATTACCTCCGATGGTAGTAACGGTGCATGCATATCATTTCAAATATTTTACCTCATTTGAAACTATCCTAATTATACCTTGAAAATAAGAAGACAGTGTAAAAACCCAAAGACAGCTAGAAAGTAATAGAGCTAGAATTTATGTCTAGTTCTGTCTGATTTTAATATGCATGCTAGCCCTTCACCCTTTAGGAAATGTGTGCTGATTAATGCCTAATATGTATATTTATTGCTGATTTTGCTCTGAGTTCTAAACATATATATCCAACAAACTGGACTGACATTTCCACTGGATGTTTATTTGTCATCTCAAAGTTCACATGTTCAGAATGTTACTGTTAACATTTCCCCCCAAAGTATTCCTTCTCTATTGCCTTCCACTCAATATCTGTTCCAAAAACATAAGTTCTATTAATATTTATGACTCTTCTCTCACCTCCCAAATCTAATCCATGGCAAATAGATAAAGCTAATATTTAAACACACATACTGCATGTCTGGGACTGCTCTAATTTCTTCACACCTGTCACCTTTAAGGTTCATAACAAACTATAGGTTTACACTATATCACCTTTAAGGCACTATTTTCATGCCCATTATTCAGATGAGGAAACAAGGCAACTTCCCTATTCCCTCATAGCTATAAAATGGTAAAGCCCAGATATGAACACCAAGAGCACTAGGATTCTGCCTTTTAGAGGCTAATCATTGTGACTAAAAAGATCTTTTGATTCTAATAAATGTCTTGAATCCATCTTCTTTAATCCATTTTCAATGTCAACAACTTAGTCCAAGTCACCATCTTCTTGAACTTTTGTAGCATCTCTTAATTAATGCCCCATTGCTCAATCTTACTCCTTTCTACTCCATTCCCTACATCTCAATCAACATTATTTAAAATGTGAGTGTGATTATGTCTCTCCCAACATATTATACAATCATCCAAAGGCCTTCTCTTGCCCTTAAGACACTACTGAATGCCTTTAACATGGCTCACAATGGACTTCCCATTCTGAATTTGGCTCATGCCTCCTTCTCGACCGTCCTTTCTCCAGAATCTTCTTTATTCTAAATGATAGCTACTCTCAAATAGTATCTGTTCCTCAAAGATACCACATGCTCTCTCATAACAATACCATATCCTCTCCATACAACCTCCCACCCCACCCACAACACTCTCATGTATTTTTTTTGTTTATTTTATTCCAAGAATCCTTACTTTTCTTGCTTATATTTTATCAGAAAAGACTGTTCTGATCCCAGTAAATGTATCCTCCTGCTTTTAGGTCCATGTATCGTCATTATGTTATTAATAATTAGTAACTCTAAATTCTGTATTAGACTCTGTGCTCTCTGAAGGCAGCAACCCTGTGGTGTTCACCACTCTCTTCAGTGCTAGCACTGGACAGGGTACAAGAAAGTCAGCCTCTCTCAGTCAATGTCTCTCTCTCTCTCTCTCTCTCTCTCTCTCTCTCTCTCTCTCTCTCTCTCCCCCCTCTCTCTCTCTCTCTCACACACACACACACACACACACACATGCAGATGCAAACACAAATGCATGTATTAATACGTATACACAAATGTATGTACATGCACACACACAGAGGTGCTGGCACCATCCAATAAATTAATGTATGTGGTCTTTCCAGAGTATGGTTATTAAGCCACATATTCAACTGGTAGACAAATGGGGACAAATCTTATTTGGGTTTCACTAGTTAATGAGACATTTTCTTACACTGACATGTGAAAACCAGCTTAATAAAGATTGAGACTAGTTTGCCAAAAACTGTTCGACATCTTGTTGCCTGAAAGTTGTTTCTCTATTTATCTTTATTCAGGATTCTTCTAATTGCAAACATAGCATTATTCTTTCCACCTCCCATAAATTCCACTATGTTGATTTGTACTGAAGTAATTATGTTCTACTATACTTCTGGTGCTATATTTTGAATACTCTAAAACAGCTTTTCTTGAATAAGCTGCATTGCATAAATTTTAAACATTGATAGCTAAGAAAATTTCTGCTGGATTAGGCAGACATCCAACACAGTTCCAACCTTTTTGTTTAGCATTGGAAAGTATTATTTTCTTCTTGTAGCATCTAAATGGAATTGTTTACTATATGCTAAAAAAAAAGTATAAAAATTTATTAAAAAGTTTAGTTTTCAAATATTAAAATGAGAACATTTTGAAGTAAGTATAATTATCTCAGTATTGTTGCTAAATATTTTAATGGGATTCCTTTGGGAAAATTCTAAATAATGTAAGCTGAGCACAAGTCCAGATGCTTTGCCTGATGGGAAGTCAATACTTAAAAATCCTGCTGTAATGTAGATGGTATCAGAAAAGCAAGTTTTCCTTCAGTCTACATAAAATAACAAAATGACAAATCCATCCTACCAAATTTTGATTTGGTCTCTCTGTGCATTCAATATAGCATGCTGTGATTTCTTATTAAAAATACATTTTAAAACAGTGATTTTTATATTTTGGCCATATCTATGGTATATTTTTATGTGAATCAAAGACAAAAATTAGTGATAATGATTTTTTGTTGTTGTTGAAAAATTCTAATCTTCCTAAGAACTTCTTAAAAATAATTTGAAGTATTTAAATATTAATGGAACAGTGTTATTCTTAGCTCTGGAAAAAGTCTCTATTTGTAAGAGAGAAACACAGATAGTTTTTTAATGCAACAATTAAGACATTCTGCAGAATTCCTTTCCCCTTTCCCAGCCCATATCTCACCATGTCCTGATGATTTGACAACAGCTTCTTTGATGTTGTCCCTGCCACAAATCTTATCTCCCTGGAATCCCTCTTGCAACCATTTGTCCTATCTAAAATGTAACCCTGAACGTATCACTTTGCGTATTTAAACAAGTTGTGGTTCCCATTTGGCTATAATAGGAAGTTCAGTCTTCTTAATATGGCATGAAAAGTCCTCCATAAATATGTTTTTCACTTTCTTTCAATGCAAGCTGCTGGGCGCTTTATAGAACTTTGGTGCAAGTGGATAGTCCAGCATTGGTGAATTCTGTGATTCCATTTCACTCAGACTCATGGCCACATTTGTGGTTTTTTAGCTTGGTCACATGAGGACTTCAGCATCTATAGGCATTATGTCCTTTTTTAACACCATTCAAGAGAAGATATGATTTATCTTTGGCTGTCTCTCTTTAACAGGGAAACCCTTTCATAGAAATCACACCCCCTGTGCTTCCCGCAGAACTGTCCTTAAGTTTCATTGGCCAGCCAGGATTACCATACTCACTCCTCACCTAATTACTAGTTGAGGCAAATGTTATTAAGAGTTCTTTGATCAGTTTTGACCGACTGTAAATCATTCCCTGGAGCAGTGGAGAAACCTACTTATCCTGAATATATTGCCACCTGAACATAATTGGGGTTCAATTCATTTGGCAATAATGATGGAGGAATGGCTGTTGGATGCAGAAAGAATGATGATTTCTCAGATCTTATTCTCGGACTTCTGAAAGTTTGGTAACTGGTTCATCTGTCCTCAAAATTCCTCCTTTTGCTGGGTTTATTCCTATCCCCCATACCTTCACTTCAAATCTCTGGCATCTTTTATTCTCCCTATTGTTTTATACATTTTCATATATAAGGCAAATTTGAAGGTCTTCAATTACACATCTCTGCCCCAATTGTGAACAAGCACATCTGGTTCTGGTGAACCAGAAAGGAGGTAATTATAAATTTAATGTTTTGTTCCAGTTACATTTACAGTTTTAAATCCCTGAACTTCTTTTAGGTTATTGCCAGAACCATAAATTTTTTCATATCAGGCTTAGACTTCTGATCCTTCTATGCCTATGTGTCTTTTCTCTACCCCATTTCTGTTATGTTGGCAGCTGCCACATCATCTCTTCTAACAAGCCTCCCTGAGTTCACTTGCATTCGGTCTTCCTACTCCATGCTTCTAAAATACACTGCACATGTTTTTGTTATTGTTGTCATATGCTTCTGTAATTATCTGCTTATAGGTCTTACCTAATAGACTGTATAATATTTGAGAACATAAATTATGTCTTGGTTACTTTATAACAATGAACATTTTGGGTTGAATAAATGAATTATTGAGTGAATGGAGGAATGGATATAGAGATATACTTCAACAATCCCATTTATAGCAAGAAAATGGCAAATCTCAAGAGTTTGTCATATCTTTCTATTATTAATGTTAAAATGTAATTAATGTATAGATTTGAGATATTTATATAAGATACATATTAGCCCCAAAACTCTCTAGAATGTATAATGTAACAAAAAACATGTCACTTTTTGTTGTTGTAATTTTTTAAAGTTGATGTGTAATATCTAGACACAAACATTATAATACAAGTACTTACTGATTGCTTAAAATAGTGATTTGAAATGACTGTTTAATTATTCATTTATATCTCCCATTAACATTAAATTCATTATTTTTACAGTAGCTGTACCAGGTTATTGCAATCTTGACACTTATAGGTAAGTTGTCTTAAGCATCCATCTGTTATCGGCTATCAACAGAATTCCTTACCCTATATTCCAGAATTCATCCTTCCACTGTTCCACTTTTTCAGGTCTCTTATATCCTTTTTTTTGGAATATAACAGGATAATTACAATAAAATAGTAACAAAATATGGCAAAATATTATATGCCACAATGTAATACATTAAAATGTGCCAAGGCAACTGTCAGCACTTTGTATGCACTAACTCATTTAGCCTTCACAGAACACTATAAAATAGGCATTATTATTTACATTTTAATGTTGAGGACTGTGACAGCTTACCCAAAGTCATATAACTAGTTATTGTCTTAATCAGGATTTAAGTCAAGGCATTCGGTCTCCAGAGAATAGTAAATGCTTCTAATAATTAAGTTGTATATTTAATTGCAGAGACAAAGCAAAAAATAAAGTCATTGTTTCACCCCAGAATGAAGTAAGAATGAGAAGCTTAGAAAATAATTGAGACATTTCTCTCTTGACCTTTGATGGTGCTTAATAGAAGCAATTTATTTAATACTGTCACTTTGAAATTCATACACCTTCAGCGACTTCACTTTACCTTGAGGTTAAAATCCAAATTCTTAACAGGACATTCAAAATGACCTATAGTATAACCCCATCCAACTTTCTCAGAATTATGGTTCACATTCCCAAGCTGTCTTTGTTGCTAAGGTAATGTGTAGTAAAATGAAGAGGAACAGGCTATGGCTTCAGACTGATGTGAAGTAAATTGTGGCTTAACTATTCTCTGGTTCTGTTACTCTGATCATCCTACTTAAGGTTTCTTATCTTACTATTTTCATCTGTGAAAGGAAATGTTTCCTACTATGTCTTGAGTGGTTGGGAAGATTGTATACACGAGCAGCACAACCTTTTCCTGCTCCCTTCCAGGCAACTGATGCCAAACATTATTCCTGGATGCAAGTGCACTTCTGTGATTTAGGTCTCTATTTCAAAGAGAACTACTCTGTCCTGGACAGTGTCCCCCAAAGCACTCTCGAAAGTACTCTGTTCCATAGTGGCCTTCTCCCACTTGTGAACTATTATAGCTTCTTTTCTGCCTAAACAATTTAATTGATAATTATGCAGTTGTTTTCCAGATTTCTCTTCTTCTTTTATATTTTTTATTTCTATTTTACTATCTAAATTTCCACTTTTTAAATTATTTAATTAAAAAAAATTGTATAATCCTTGAGGGCAGGGGATATAGAGTGTGAACTTTTTAAGAATACTAACAAAAAAATGATATATTGACAACATTACATATCATTTTGCTGCATTATACATTGTGCCTTTAAATAGATTTCAAATTTAAAGGTGTCTATAAAGGAAGAAATTATTGACCACTCACGTTTTGCCAGACTGTTAGTCACCTTTTTATGTTATTTAATCAAAAAATCACCCCATGAGTTTGGTTTTGTCAGAGTCCATGTTTAAATTTGAGATAACTGAGACTCAGATTAAGTAACTCCCCTTAATCATAGAGCTGGAAACTAGGGGAGAGTTTGTGAAAAGATGGGAAGTTGATTGATTATGTACATGTGAGAATGACAAACAAACTGTACATAAAGCTGAATCATTTATCAGATCGAGCCATTTCCAAAGTGGATCATTTGGTAGAACTAATAATAAATTATAGCTTAGTGTAGGATGAAATTATGGTGAAAATTGAAGAATGTAGGTCAATAGATTTATCATTATTATTACTGCTATTATGTATTAAAATGAATCACACTAGTATATATCTTGTGTCCTTGTGTCTAAATATTAAAGACATTGTGCTACGTACTATGTATGCTTTTTTTTTTTTTTGAGACAAAGTCTCATTTCTGTTGCCCGGGCTAGACTGCCCTGGCATCAACCTAGCTCACAGCAACCTCAAACTCCTGGGCTCAAGCAATCCTTCTGTCTCAGCCTCCAAGTTGCCACCATGCCTGGCTAATTTTTTCTATATATTTTTTAGCTGTCCAGATCATTTCTTTCTATTTTTTAGTAGAGATAGGGGTCTTGCTCTTGCTCAGGCTGGTCTCGAACTCCTGACCTCTAGCGATCCTCCCGCCTCGGCCTTCCAGAGTACTAGGATTACAGGCGTGAGCCACCGCGCCGGGCCACTATGTATGTATTATATCATTTAATACTCAAAAGTCACAGATAAGTACTAATTCCTGAATTTCACAGACATGAAAACTAAGACATAAATACTAACTAAATTGCACAAGTTTAAAAAGCTAACGAAGTGGTAGAGTCAAGAATTACAATATGGATTTGATTGATTTTATACATATCCAGAACTGTTAAATCCCAGCCTATACTGCCTCAGGTTAAGTTATATTCTATAAAGGATGGTATAAGAAAAATAAAATGGCAAAAAAATTACTGCATGGATTACATATGTGCTATATTTTACACCATCAATTTAGCTAAGAGGCATAGTTCACTTTAATCTCACCACCAGAAAATCACTGTACAATTTAACAGAGAAATAAAAGATCTGAGAAGAAATAGGCTTACTGTGTGTGTGCACATACATACAATCACACATGCAAGAATATATATGAAGTAAGTGTAACTGTATAATTTATTAGACATAGTAATATCATATTTACTTACTAAATGTAAACATGATGAAGGTATTTTCATCTATTTTATGTAGTGTAGCCTCATTGCCTAGACAGGTGCTAGGAACTTAGTAAATATTCAAAAAGTGTTTGTTAAGTGAATAGCTGTATCTATAAATGAGCTAACTGATGTTTTTTCTCTACCACCTCCCTTAGAATCCCGCAAAATATGACTGTGCACAGTGCTATTCTCTGGTGGCTAAAACAGTGCATTTCACACAGTACTGCACTGATTTATTCTCACTGATACCATGGAAAATATAACATAAACAAACTATTATATATTTAGAGCATAGATGATTAAGGTAAAGATAGAAAAATCTAAGAGTTTATTATTGATATAAGGCAGTCTTAAATTTCTGTAGGCCAGAATTAGGAGGAGTATATTCAAGTATTTGTTTTTCATTTTCAAAAAATTAGAGAATAAAAGAAAGCAGAAATAACTTATTTCAGCTGTGAGTGGTCATCATTTAACTAATGCCTATAATGTGTACTTTATCTATTGATATTTTTCTTCATTACTTATAGACTCCTCAGCAAATTAAAACACACTTGACTTGCAGGCCTGGGATTGTGTCATGCTACATGGCCTACTAAGAACCACTACAAATACTACCTTTTAGTAAATATGGTCTTTAAGCCAGGCATCATGCTAATCAATTTGCACACGTAGTCTTATATAATCCCCAAGACAGAACTATTTGGAAAGTATTATTAGTCCCATTTTACAAATGGGGAAACCAGGGTTTAGAAATTCAGGTCTATCTTCCTCCAGAGCCCAAGTTCTAGGCCAGTGCTCCTCCCGCTTTAATGTGTGTAGAAATTCCTTAAAGTTTTTGGAAGATCCAGGTCTGCTGTACACCCTGAGATTCTGCATTTCATCAATCTCCCAGGTGCTGCTGCTGCGGCTGGTTGTTGACCATACTTCAAGCAATAAAGCTTTTAGATCACTATACCATGCTGCAGCCAGGGTTTCTACGACAGGAGTGTGTCTGTGTGTGAGTGTGCATGTGCATGTGTGTGTTTGTGTTCCATAAAACCTATTTGCAAGAAATGCTATTGAAAATATAAATATTTCAAGAAAATCTGAATAAAATTGAAGTAGAATCAACCAGAGTATCATCAATAACCAGGCTATTCAATGATGTTATTTAAATCTGGGCAATACTCCCATCCCATATGAATACCATTGCTTTTCAATGTCAGAAATGACACACACATGCATACTCTCCTCTCAGGGTTACAAATAACCAGTTAAAGCTTGAAAACCTTTGCATATAAGCTTTTGATATTTTTTTCAATGAAATATTTTTTATTTACCATTGTATAAAACTATAAATCACTACAGTTAATTCAAGTAGATCACAACAACTGGCTTGAAATAGAAACATCAGTTATAAAGGAAATAGCCTTTCTATATAATTATAGGAAGGTCATTTTCTCTTTCACAATTTCTAGGTTCAACAAGACTGTCGATGTTACATATCACAACATTGAGATGGGTGAGCCACAATTTCAGTTTAGGATGCCATGAACTACAGCAACACCAAAGAAACCACTTAACTTTTTTCTCACTTCTTCCACTTGCATGTTTACTACTGTATTTTGTAAATGATTTAACCTTGACATGAGAAACCAGAGGTTGGTTTTCTTCTGGCGTTCTTTTTTTTTTAATTTTTGATATTTTTAAAGAACTTTTAAATCATTTTTTGTAAATGATTTTTAAATCATTACATACTTATTTGCTGTCATATAATAAAATAAATGCAATTTTAAAACAAGAGCATGAAATATCTATTTGATATTCTTCCCACCTGCTTTCTTCCCTGGCCAATTTATTTATACTTTTGTTCATCTGTGTATATAACTGAGAAACAGTCATGAAGAAAATTTGTTGCTATCACAACAGCAAAGAATTCTTTTCTTAAATGTTTGAAGATTTTTGCTTCTATCCAACATTTTTCTGATATATTTAGATACATACCTTCCATGACAGTTACAAGTTTTCTTAATGTGTCAAAGGAACCTGTTTCTGTGCTAAGAAAACACAAAATTCTGTCAATAATTTGCATAATTGGAGAATCAGTATCTTAAAAATCACCTGAAAAATAGGCTAAATGAAATTTTGATTGTCTTCTCTTTAACACTAAAAATAGGTAGTAAAAAAAAACCCCTAGTAATGTCATATTTAATTTAGATAAACTCAATAACAAATAGTGAATTAGGAAATGAAATAGTATAATAACAATGAATAAATAATAAATCATCACATTAATCCACAATCAAAATATTGCATTTCATTTCTGATTTTATAAAGGGCTCCACATCCTCAGAATGTAAGCATATTCTTAAATTTTTGACAAAAGATTTGCAGAATACTCATATTAATTCAACTCAGATAGCATTGCTGATCAGTGGGTTAAACATTTTTCTGGAGAATGTAGTAAGTATCTGTATATTTCCAAGTTAAGATCGGCATTAAATGTTAAAACAGGAAGTTTACATTGTGTTAAAGGTTGGGTTTATTTATATTTTTTCTATTGGGACATCATAAACTATTTTTGTATTATCTAAAAGGTCACTTTTTTCAAGTAACATTTATATTTGCTAAATATTGAAATAGCCTAAAGAAGGATTCTGGTTTTAAACTGTTTAAAATCTAAATCAAAAGAATATATGAATAATATCTGTACAATATGAAAATATAAGCCCAACTCTTTATAGTTAAAAGACTTTTAAAATAATGAAATAATATCCACATTTTAAAGGGAAATTTTTAAAAATCAAGAACTTGTAATATCTGCTAAAACAACAAACAGGAGTGCAGGTGGTGGGGTGGGATTGGGGAGTTTTCTTCACACATATTTGTGAGATATATTGAGCTCGGTACGTCTGAATCACTTCCATAATGTTCAAACATAAATTATTTTTAAAGTAATTCTGGATAGCAGACTAACACTAATAAGTATATACTAAATGGCTCATATTTTCAGGCACTGTTCTAGAAATATAGACTGGCGAAAATATATCATGCAGGGTAGAATCAGAAGAATATGGCTTTCCTCTACAATGTTAGCTACCTTAATGTCTACGACACAGCTATTTTAGTGCTAATATAGACAGTGATACCAGTCTCAAAGGGCCACTATGAGAATGAAATAAGCATATCTTAATCTAAATTCTAAACAAAGTATTCCTCTAAAGGAACTTGTATTCTAAATATGCAAAATGGTTTCTTGAAAACAATTATTTACTATATGGATATAACAGATAGATCTTTGCAAAGGGTTCTAATCTTTGCTTAGGTGAGCTGAGAAAAGCTCA
This sequence comes from Lemur catta, assembly GCF_020740605.2. Classification (NCBI taxonomy): domain Eukaryota; kingdom Metazoa; phylum Chordata; class Mammalia; order Primates; family Lemuridae; genus Lemur; species Lemur catta. The sequence goes on along the minus strand of NC_059140.1, from coordinate 27,849,774 downwards.
TGGGCCAGGAGGAAGGCTCTGAAGAAGCACAGCTATGAGCACATCTGCATTCTGGTGATTTATTGCCCTTTGCCTTCCTGCCTCAGTTGCTTCCTGTCTTTTCTAGGTTCTTGCCCTAATTAAAACAGTACTCATCTACTGATTTATGAATATCTAGGATGTGACTAGGTCACCAAAAGTAAGTCAAGGTTGCCCCAGTCAGCTGCTTGGGGTAAGCTATGGGGTGAGAATTTAATATATTGATGGAAAATGGCATTTTTGTAAGGATAGTAGGCAATGACTGCAATATCAGAACCAAGCAATAAGGCTGATGGCTATTGCTGAGAAGAGAAAGGGATTACAAATAAATAGAGAGGGCACCTTAGAAGACTAAATATAGAACAGAGACAGGAGGCTACATGGAGGCTCTCTGATACCACTTTCTACCATTTCCCATACAACTTCTCAGGCTGCCCCAAGCTCTGGTAACATCTCTCTCTCTCTGGGATCCACTGGGATACATCGTCCGTGCTCACTGGGAAGTGGAGCCAGTGAAATGCCACAAGCAGGAAGACTGTTCCCCAAGAAAAACTGAGTACGCCCAACTGAGCTCACAACTTCCTGTAGCGTGCAGAAGGACAAACTCATCCACAGAGAAAGGCAGAGAATTATTTAAAAGTGGAAAGCAATGCTACTCTGCCATAAAGGATGAATTAAGGCCTTTTGCAGCAATTTGGATGGAACTGGAGACCATCATCCTAAGTGAAGTATCTAAAGAATGAAAAAACAAACACCACATCTGCTTGCTATTAAAATACACACATGTGCACAGAGGGAAGTAAAACTCAGTGGAAATCAAGCAGGGAGGATTGGGGAGGAGGGATGGGCAAAAACCCACCTAGTGGTACAATAAACACTAGCCGGGTGATGGGCACATTTATAACCCTAACTCAAGCATAACAAAATTGATTCATGTAACCAAAAACATTTGTATCCCAGTAATATTTTGAAATTAAAAAAAAATGACATGGGAGGGACACTGAAGCTCAGGATATTCTTCATCTCATTTTACCAAAAAAAAAAAAAAAATGCATTGAGCACTCACTCACTGTATGCCAGAGACTGTAACAAGCACTGTGAATACTCATCCAGGTGTGTTTCACATGACTTAATGCTCCACAATTCCACTCTCGCGACAATGCCCTCATCTCTTCTTGGAACACACTAGGGCCTGGTCATCCATATATTTCCCTCTTCCGGGAATGCTCACAAGAGTGACTTCATCTTACTCAATTCTGTTCATTATTTTGGTGTTAGCTTAACTGATGCTCTCTAGAGAAATCTTTCTTTGAAATCCTTCCCAAATCTATTATATACATTCGCATCACATTCCTTCCTACCTGTCATAGCTCATGTCAGGTATTATTGTACATATATGGTTTTTCTGTGATTATATTTTATTATCTGCCTTTCTAATAGGCTGAAAGTTGGTTCTCAATGTTGGCTGCACATGAAATCATAAGGGACCTTTTAAAAAATTACTAATGCCAAAACCTAACCCCTAAAATTTCAGATTTAATTATTCTGGATTGTGGTCTGGGGCTCAGAAATATTTAAAAACCTCCCCGATGATTCTGCTATGTGGTAGGTAAAGCTGAGAATCTGTGATGCACAACATTTGAGACAAGGATTCATGAGTGGCACACCCCTGTAGTCCCAGCTACTCCAGAGGTGAGGCAGGAGGATTACTTGAGCCCGGTAGTTTGAGGTTGCTGTGAGCTAGGCACTCTAGCTGAAGCAACAGAGTGAGGCTCTATCTCAAAAAAAAAAAAAAAAAAAAAAAAAGGATCCTTGAGGACAAGGACAGCATCTCTTTGGTTCACTAACCTACCCTGTGACCGGCAGAGTTCTTGCCACACAGCAGAGCCCTCTGAATGAAAACAAGGGCTGTAATACTGAATAGCTCAAGAACAACATCAAGAACATATTTGTTTTATAATTATGAGTAAAAGCATGGGTATTTGTCATTAAAGAAAAAAAAGGACAGGAAGACAGTTTAGGATAAAATCAGGAGGGATAAGTAGAGGCAAACAAGCTGTGATTTGAATGTTTTCAGAGGGTTTAAGATACCAGTACAAATGGTCCAAATAGCCATGCTTTACTAGGCTGTGTGACTTTTGACAAAGTTTTTACCTTGTTTTACCTTTGCTCCCTCAAAATAAAAAATGACAATAATAGTAATACCTATCTCATAAACTGATGAAGATTTCATGAATAAATATGTAAATATATAGATAGAGAGAGAGTAAGTGCTAAGTCACTGTTATCTGGTGTTGCTATCAGTAGCTGACTACATTTAATTTATTCTGAAAACACAAGTACATATTATATAATTCAAAGGGAATGACATAAGGGGAATCACCTATCTGCCTCTGAAAAATGAGTGATATATATTAATGTGATGAAAATAACACTCCAAACACTGTCCTTGTCCAAGGAGTTGATGGCTGTACCCCAGAAACAATCATAATGAGGCCCAGGCTCCTCCAAAGAAAATACTAGATTTGTCCTTTCCCTTTTCTTTCTGTGTTTTCATGACACAGATTTTTCTCTAAGATGTAAATAATCTGGGTAAATACATATATAAAAATTATTAAAATGCTACAAATAAAATAATAGTATATTGATGTATCTAAAAAAGGAGGTTTGGGATTATGGAGGTTTAAAAAGTGGACAAGGTTAAAAAAAGGAAAAAATTTTGTAAACACCTCAAGAATAAAAGTTTATAACATTCTATGCGATAATACTGAGAGTATTTGTGAAGAGCCAATTTGTATGATGTCATTCTGGTATTAATATTCATCTCTTTTCAAATGTGTGCTACCAAGGACTGCCAATTTATCAAATAAGATAGGTACATGTAAATAATTAATTCAGTGGCAGTGTCCTTCATTTTCCTTTTAGAAAGAACTATTTGGAAAAGCGATTCGGAAGCTTGAAATTTATTAAGCATATTTTCTGGTTTTTATAGATGACTTTTGTTCAGACTCACTCTCTTGACACTAAGGAGGGCATAACCAAGGCCAACAGTGCTGACAGTGACAGATTTTTTTCCAAGTATGTTTGAGAGTGTGGACACCATATGGTCCATAATTACTGCCTCTGTTATTTACTAACAAGAGGAATTGATACATTCAAAAGACTTCCTTTTCCAATACCACAATTTTTAATGCTTTTTTTTTTTGCTGAAATGAATACTCACTTTTCTATAGAACTGAGTAGTGTAAATCATAACGATGAGTCTAGTCTTCAGAGTATATTAGTTCTAATTTGGGAGTATAATTAGAAATGCTGCTGGGAAGGTCGTATTTCAGAAATAATGATGCTAAATCTCTTCTGCTAGAAAGGTCTTCTAGCCAGAGACTTTCTTCCTCCATACATAACTGACCAGTCATTCTTTACCATCATTATGAATACATGAACATTGCCAGAGTAACACAAGAAAATTTTCAAAGCTGTTGGCCTCAAGAATTGCAAGTATTTCCTTTCTGTAAAATGCAAAGATGATGAATGTCAGCTCTTTAATTTTTAGTGTTTTAACAAAACTGAAAAAGGCAGGATAAAAGCCTTGATGTCAGAAGTCTAGTTGGCCATTATTATAAAGTGCACCATATATTCTGGAATGAAAATTTAAGGGGAGGCTGATCTTCAGACATGTCAGTACAGCTTTTAATGGACAGGTAACATAGAAACTTATGTATGAGCTTCACTTTCATATTTCTCTCTCTCTTTTTCCTCAACTCCTGGAATCCTTCTCTTCAAAAATGTTTTAAATGTAATAGAATCAATACTAGTATCCAATACCATTTCTTTTAGAGGCAGGCTCTTTATTGTCTCTAAAGAAAAGAAAAATTCTGATCAAAGGATTCCTGAAAATTTATTTTACATTCTATCTCCACATTCTTAATAAAGAAAATGCTTTCTCTTTGAACATTCACAACCTAAGGAGCAGCATATTTTAGGCTCTGTTTCCTCACAGAACCATCACAAAACTCTCCTGACCATAATTTATCAGTCAATACAGTCAGAGAGCATTGAAACGCCATACACTAGCTTAAGTGCAGCAATGTATGCTATTTGGAGGTCTGCATGTTTGTTTGTTTTGTCTTATTAACATGTGGCAACTGATTAATATAAATTACAGTCCCTGTAATTTCTGCTAGCTTATTAGCTAGTAACTTCAGTTAGCTATCTAGATATTGAGAATTTACTGCACAATCATTGTCTGGTAACCATAGAAACATTACAACAGTATGATGGCAACTTTGAAAGCCAAGTTAAAGGACCTGCAAAAGATTGCACTTCGCTTACGTTTGCATGCTGCTTGATAGAAAAGATTTTTCAATAATACTTACCTATTAAGTAAATACTATCAAATTAAATAACAACATATTTCGACTTTCTATAATAAAATAATAAAATTGTAGTTTTAGAAATATTTATTAACATGATACATGTTGAAAGAATACAATGAACAAAAATGCAAATGATACAACAGTTATTATCCTTCTACCAAACATATCCTGATGGCTTTCACAAAGTGTCATTGGATACCATCCCATGATGCTGGCAGATGGGTCATCCTCAGTCATACCTTGATAATTCTCAGGCCGGTCCTTTAGAAGAAAAAAAAAAAGAGTATAGCAATGACCAGGGATAATTAATTATGTCGAATCTCTCTGCCTCTTGTCAGTGCTTAACTAGGTAAATTCTCTATAGGTAAAAAGAAGGACTGAATTATTATACTAAACAAAGATTTTTAAATTTCTACGTGGTATTTATGAGTTTAGTCTATGAAGGTCATTCTGTAAATATCAAAAGAGGCAATCTCTTTGAAAACAAAAATATCCACTTTCTTAACCATACCTCTGTAACATAAGATTGACACTAGTTTTGAAAGTGCTAAATTTTGTCATTATTTATTCAGGCTACAGAATCCTCTAATAATTGCCTGAAGGAAATCACCATTTTAGGCTTAATCTGCTTTAGCAAACCCAATGTGTAGTTTTGGACATGAGAATGGCTCAAGAGCTTTCGTCTGTACTTAAAGACATGTAGGCATAATGCTAATTTTGTAGTTGCATGCTTAGATTTGAAATTCTAAGATAGTACCTCATAATGCTTCTCACTGAGTAACCGACTAGAGTAGGTCAAAGGACAAGAGCCTGTTAGAAGTATGGCAGTGGTTTTGATTCAGAATGACACAGTGGGACTTTTTGGAAACCCAGCAAGTGGGTAGAGAAGGACGTAGGGGTCTGATTTTTCTCTTAGACACTCAAAGTTGTCTGAAAGAAGTACTACTTTAAAGTTCACTGGGGCAGTGTACATCACTGGCAAACTTAATTTTCTGAAGCCAAATTCAGGGCAGAGAGTTCAGAGAAGAGAATAGCATGTTTATTGCCTGCAGTCTCTTGGAGGCTTAAATTATAGATTTTGAATATAAAACTCCCTTGCCTTCAAATAAGAAACTGGACAGTTTTGAGGCTTTAAACTCAAATGAAAATAGAAAGCTGCTCATTTAGCTGGCACTAGAAAGAATTGAAAGACAATGAAAAAACTTAGCAATGATATTACAAACTATAAAAATGAGAAAAGGGATAATCTTTGAAGAAATTTTTTATTCTAGTCATCATTTGGCATCAGTTACTTTTTTTCTACTTTCAGAATTTTATAAGCATTTTTACCCAAATTTTTAAATATTATATATATTTTTTTCCTTTACAATTCTAGGTGATAGTAGGAATATTGTAAGGTTCATTTTGGTTTTTATTTCTTTGTTAGATCTATGATACCCTCAGGGAAAGTGGTAACAGTATACCTTTTAAATTTTTAGGAGAAATTATACAAGATTCTATTTTTAAAAAGATGATCCAGTCAACACTTGATATTGCATGGGACAACACAAACTCCAAAATAAACTGCTAAAGCTAGCACACACAGTTTTCCATGTTTTTTTCCCTTTCTTTAACGTGAAAACTTAAAAATAGGAGCTTTTTTACCTTTCAGATATAGGTAAGCTTTATGTATAAGAAGTTGTGTTTTTAGCAAGCTAGTTTCCCTCAGGAAGCACAGCTATTTTGAGAGACGTAAAAAGGAGATGAGCACATTACTATTGGTATCAGCGTGCTTAATACAGACCAGGAGGCCAGTTATGCTGTGACGGACTTCTATAGCTAGTGTGCTCTGATGCTGGCAGATGGGTCATCCTCAGTCATACCTTGATAATTCTCAGGCCGGTCCTTTAGAAGAAAAAAAAAAAGAGTATAGCAATGACCAGGGATAATTAATTATGTCGAATCTCTCTGCCTCTTGTCAGTGCTTAACTAGGTAAATTCTCTATAGGTAAAAAGAAGGACTGAATTATTATACTAAACAAAGATTTTTAAATTTCTACGTGGTATTTATGAGTTTAGTCTATGAAGGTCATTCTGTAAATATCAAAAGAGGCAATCTCTTTGAAAACAAAAATATCCACTTTCTTTCAAATAATATGCATCAATTACTAAAAAGGCACTTAATAAAATGTGATTTATTTTTTATTTTTTTATTTTTTATCTCAGCATATTATGGGGGTACAAATGTTTAGGTTACGTATATTGCCTTTGCCCCACCCAAGTTGGAGCTTCAAGCATATCCACCCCCTAGACGTTGCGCACTGCACCCATTAGGTGTGTATATACCCATCTCCTCCTTCCCCGTCCCACCTGCCCGACACCCAATGAATGTTACTACTCTATGTGAACATAAGTGTTGATCAGTTAATACCAATTTGATGGTGAGTATATGTGGTCCTTGTTTTTCTATTCTTGTGATACTTCACTTAGTAGAATGGGCTCCAGCTCTGTCCAGATTAATACAAGAGGTGCCAGATCACCATTGTTTTTTGTGGCTGAGTAGAACTCCATGGTATACATATACAACATTTTAATTCATGGCTTTTCTACTTAATTTCTGTGAGAACTTGACTAATATGTTCAACCTCCCTGTGCCTCAATTTCTTTAACTCTATAATGAAAATGATAATAGTTGCTTTTTCCTAATATAAGGATTCAATAAAGTAATATATGTAAAGAACTTTTTAAATAGTGAATAGCACCTTTTAATGGCTCTCTAAATATTATTACATTATTATCATTGCTATAATTACTATTACAACACCTAGGTACTTGCACACAGAATTATAACCAAAATTTGATACTGACTTTAGTGTGCTTGGGTGTATGTGTGAACAGCCTTAAGATTTCAGTTGTTGATATGACTTTAAATGATCTATGATTTTTAGTTCCCTTAAAAATGATCTTAGCATTTCATTTTTTTTTATTTATTTTTTTTCTTTTTTTTTAATTTCAGCTTATTATGGGGGTACAAAAGTTCAGGTTATATATATTGCCCATGTGCCCCCCATCCCCTCGAGTCTGAGCTTCAAGCATGTCCATTCCCCAGACAGTGCACACTGCACTCATCATGTAGGTATACACCCATCCCCTCCCCCCACCCCCCACCTCTGTCCGATACCTAATTGGTGTTATTCCCAAATGTGCACTTAAGTGATGATCAGGGAAACCAATTTGCTGGTGTGAGTACATGTGGTGCTTATTTTTCCATTCTTGGGATACTTCACTTAATAGAATGAGTTCCAACTCTCTCCAGGAGAACAAAAGAGATTCTATATCACCGTTATTTCTTATAGCTGAGTAATACTCCATGGTATACATACACTGCATTTTACTAATCCATTCATGAATTGATGGGCATTTGGGTTGTTGAACAAAAGTCATTGTATAAAAAAGATATCTGCACCTGAATGTTTATAGCAGCACAATTCACAATTGCAAAGATGTGGAAACAACCCAGATCTTAGCATTTCTTAATGAAATATGTAGCCCATGACACTTCAATAAAATTTCTAGCATCAAAAAAGAAAAGAAAATATATAGAGGAGTCATAAAAATTTCTATTTGTTCATAGTCACTAAAAGCTGAACATTGGTTTACAAGTTTAGGGTGGTATCATTTTGTGATGAAAAATTACCAAGAATCTTGGAAGGAACACAACTTCATACACACGTTGTTCTAGAAAATATGCTCCTAACTTTGGAAACTTTGCTTGTAGTAAATTGAAAAGTAACCATATGGCAGGCAAATATCTTTGTTTCTACCTTAAATCCCTTTTATCTCTAGGAAACCTTGTAAAACCATTGTTAAACTTTGCGTGTTCTTTAACAATCTGTAGGTCCAATGAGGAAATTACATAGTAGATAGTAAGGCTCTACTAAATATTATTGAATGAATTAATGATTTTTTTTATTTTTTAAATTGAAACAAATGATTTTTTAGGTTCTTCTCATTTTCTATCTTTTCTTGCACTGAATATTGGTCACTACTTCCTGTCCTATAGGTCTCGCCTGTTCCCTTTCATTAAGCTGTTCCCTTTGCTCCAATTCTGCTTCCTTTCTTTCTTTAATTGGCTCTTCTCTTCTTTCATAATAGATATGGTCTGCTAAAGCCCATTCATTAAACATTCAATAGTCTCTTTTCTAACTTATGATCACTGTGAAATCTTCACTCCTGTGGCTTCCACTAACACTTCTATACTCATTATTTTAAAATCTTTATCTCTAATTATAAACTCAGCTGTTTCCCATCCTGCTTCACTCTTAGAATAGAGCATGTATATCTGGATATAGAGCTATCCTTTCAAGTTCAAAATGCCTGCTTATGGCTGGACTCTTTATCTTCAAAACTGGATCCCAGTGGACATTCCACACTTGTTACAGTGCCCACTATTTTCTGACCAAGATGGTTGAAAATCAGGCAGACATTGATAACATGTCCAAACCTAAAGACAACCCGTCACCAATTCCAATTGTTTCTTCCATGAAACATCACCAAGACTTGTTCTCTTTCCTCTGGTTCCAAAGACATCACCTGAGTAGAAATCTTGTATTATAGAAATTGACCTCTGTTTCCCCTGTCTTTGACATTTCCAAGATCTATAACCTACATGCCACTCCCAAATTTATCTTTATGAAATATCACTTTCATCATGTTGTTTTCCAGCTTCTCCCCATGGTACACCATACTTCTTTGAATTTTTGAAGCATTCCACAAATTATTCCCAGTCATTCTGATCAAATACAGGCATACCTTGGAAATATGGCAGGTTAGGTCCTAGACCACCTCAATAAAGCAACTATCACAATAAAGTAAGTCACACAAATTTTTTTGGTTTCCTAGTGCATGTAAAAGTTATGTTTACACTATACTGTAGTCTATTAAGTGTTCAATAGCATTATGTCAGAAATATACATACTTTATTTAAAAATACTTTATTGTTAAAAAATGCTAACAATCATCTGAACTTTCATCAAGTCCTAGTCTTTATGCTGGTGGAAGGTCTTGCCTCCATGTTGATGACTGCTGATTTATCAGGATGATTATTGTTAAAGTTTGAGGTGGCTGTGACAATTTCTTACAGTAAGACAACAATGAAGTTTACTGCATTGATTGACTTTTCCTTTCTTGAAATATTTCTCTGTATTAAGCAATGCTGTTTGATAGCATTTTACCTATTGAACTTCATTCAAAATTGGGGTCAACCTCTCAAACCCTGCTGCTGCTTTATCAACTAATTTTATATAATATTCTGAATCCTTTGTTGTCATTTCAACCATGTTCACAGCATCTTCATCAGGAGTTGATCCCATATCAAGAAACCACTTTCTTTGATCATCCTTAAGAAGCAACTCCTCATCCATTCAAGTTTTCTCTAGAGATTGTAGCAATTCAGTCACATCTTCAGGCTCCACTTCTAATTTTTGTTATCTTTCTATTTCTACCACATCTTCAGTTACTTTCTCCACTGATGGTTTGAAACCCTCAGTGTGATCCATGAGGATTGGAATCAACTTCTTCCAAACACCTATTAATGTTAATCTTTTGACCTCTTCCCATGAATCATGAATATTCTTAATGGCATCTAGAATGGTGATTTTTTTCCAAAATGTTCTCAATTTACTTTGCCCAGATCCATCAGGGGAATCACTATTTGTGGAAGATATAGCCTTATGACATATATTTCTTAAATCGTAAGACTTGAAAGTCAAAATTACTCCTTGATCCATGGGCTGCAGAATGGATGTTATGTTGTTAGACATGAAAACAACATTAATTTCCTTGCAAATCTCCATCAGAACTATTGGATGACCAGGTGAATTGTCAAAGAACAGTAATATTTTGAAAAGAATCTGTTTTTCTGATATGTGTTCTTAACAGTAGGCTTAACATACTCAGTCAACTATCCTATAAACAGATGTACTGTCATCTAGGCTTTATTATTCCATTTCTAGAACACAAGCAAAGTAGATGTAGCATAATTCTTAAGGGCCCTAAGATTTCAGATTAGTAATGAGCACTGGATTCAACTTAAAGTCACCAGCTATATTAACCCTTAGCAAGAGAGTCAGCCTGTCCTGAGAAGCTTTGAAGTCAGGCATTGACTTCTTCTCTCCAGTTATGAAAATCCTAGACAGAATCTCTTTCCAATATAAGGATGTTTTATCTACATTAAAAATCTGCTCTTTAGTGTAGCCACCTTCATCAATTATCTTAACCAGATCTTCTGGATTACTTGATACATCTTCTACACCAGCACTTGCTGCTTCACCTTGTACTTGTATGTTATATAAATGACTTCTTTCCTTAAACTTCATGAACCAACCTCTTCTAGCTTCAAACTTTTCTTCTGTAGCTTCCTCACCTTCTCACCTTTCATAGAATTGAAAAAAAAAAAATTAGGGCCTTCCTCGTTCTGGATTAGGCTTTGGAATATTGTGAAAGGAATATTGGAAGGAATATTGTGGCTGGTTTGATCTTCTATCGAGACCACTAAAACTTACTTCATATCAGCAATAAAACTGTTTTGCTTTATCATTTTTGTATTCACTATTGTACCACTTTTAATTTCCTTCAAGAACTTTTCCTTTGCATTCACAACTTGGCTAACTGGGACAAGAGACCTAGCTTTCACAGTTTTTGACATGCCTTCCTCACTGAGCTTAATCATTTCTAGATTTTGATTTAAAGTGATAAATGTGCAACTCTTCCTTTTTCTTGAACACTTAGAGGCCATTGTAGGGCTTATTGGCCTAGTTTCATTATTGTTTTATCTCACAGAATAGAGAGGCCTGAGGAGGTAGGGGAAAGGTGGGAAAACACTGGTGGGTAGCGCAGTCAGAACACACACATTTATTGATTAATTTCGCCATCGTATATGGGTGAGGTTTGTGGTACCCCAAAACAATTGCAATAGTAATATCAAAGATCACTGATCACATATCACCACACCAGATATAGTAATAATTATGAAAAGTATGAAATATTACAAGAATTACCAAAATGTGACACAGAGCCACAAAGTGAGCACATGCTTTGGGAAAAAATGGTGCTGATAGATTTGCTTTAATCAGGTTGTCATAAACCTTCAATTTGTAAAAAATGCACCATCTGCAAAGAATAATAAAGCAGAGCACAATGAAACTAGCTATGCCTGTACACTTTTCCATAACATAGACTCTTTGCCCAATCACTGTTTATGAAACTCCCACTTTTATGCCCTGGTTCAAACGCACACTTCCTCTACTGCTCTTATTCATGTACCAGCCATCCTTCAAAGCCTAGATCACATTCTTAATTCTCTATGGAGCTTCTGAAATGAAATTATTTCAACTCTTACTACGCTTTTCCTATTTCTATTTTTACAGTGCATTTAGAGTGAGCCCTGCACAGTTAGGCACATGTGAGTTTTTTAGTGTGACTGGTTATCCCAGACAAATTTTAAATTTTTTAAGAAAAAGTCTCCACATCTTTGCAATTATGAATTGTGCTTCTATAAACAATTGAGTACAAATGTCTTTATTATAGAATGTCTTTTTTTTTTCCTTTGGTTAAAAACTCAGTAGTGGAATTGCTAGATCAAATGGTAGTTCTACTTGTAGCTCTTTGAGGTATCACCACACTACTTTCCATAGCGGTTGTACTAATTGCAGTCCCACCAGCAGTGTATGAGTGTTCCTATCTCTACACATCCATGAAAATATTTGTTGTTTTGGGATTTTTGATGAAAGCCAATCTCACTGGAATTAAGTGATATCTCATTGCGGTTTTGATTTGAATTTCCTTGATGATTAGAGATGTTGAGCAAATTTTCTTGTTTGTTACATATGTTTGTTGGTCATTAGTCTCTCTTCTCTTTAAAAGTTTCTGTTAATGACCCTTGCCCACTTTTTAAGGGGGTTATTTGCTTTTTTCTTGTTGATTTTCCTGAGTTCTATATAGATTCTAATTTTCAGCCCTTTATCAGATTTGTAGCATGCAAATATTTTCTCCCATTCTGTAGGTTGCCTGTTTGCCCTTGTGTTAGTTTCCTTGGCTGTGCAGAAGCTTTTTAATTTGATCAGGTCCCATTTATTTATTTTTGTTGTTGCTAGGATTGCTTTTGGGGTCTTCAGAAATTCTTAGCCAAGGCCACTGTGTATAAGAATTTTTCCAACATTTTCTTCTAGAATTCTTATGGTTTCATCCCTTAAGTCTGGTATCCATCATGAGTTGATTTTTCTGAGAGGTGAGGGGTGAGGATAATGTTTCAGTCTTGTAGTTGTGGCTATTCAATTTTCCCAGCACCATTTATTGAAAGGGATTCTTTTCTCCAGTGTATGTTTTTGTCTGCTTTGTCAAAGATCAGATGATAGTATGAGGATGGTTTTATATTTGGGTTCTCTGTCCTGTTCCATTGGTCTATATTTATAGCAGCACAATTCACAATTGCAAAGATGTGGAAACAACCCAAGTTCCCATCAATACATGAGTGGATTAATAAAATGTGGCATATGTAAACCGTGGAGTACTACTTAGCAATAAAAAAATGGTGAACTAATACTTCTTATATTATCCTAGATGGAGCTGGAGCCCATTCTTTGAAATGAAGTATTGCAAGAATGAAAAACCACATGTACTCACTATTAAATTGGTACTAATTGATTAACACTTATGTGCACATATAGAAGTAACATTCATCCAAAAACCTGTCTCGAGTATCCGCCTCCAATATTGAGTATTAAATTTCAACATGAAACTTGGTGGGACCAAACAAACCATATCCAAACCATAGCAAACATCCCCCCAAGCCACATTCTAAGCCATGCAGAAGGTTCCCTGTTATTTTAATCCATGAAAATGAGCCAAGTTTTTCAGCTGTGCCATAGCTATGCCTTCTACCTCTTGAATTTCCTATCTGATGCTTCCCAATCCCCTGTAGTTTACTTTACCCTCTAGAAGCACATTTATCATTTCTAGAGACAGAGAAATGTCAATAATGATGGAAGCAAACTACATTCTCTCATCCACTCAGCTTCCTTTCAGTATCTGATGACAATGAGAAATGCATCTGAAGAGATAAACAGTTCCTGAAAGACCATGATGATAGGAGTTGATACAGATGCCTTAGTGAATGATTAAGTCTCAGGATGCCATAAGGAATGTGCAGAAAGGTACAAGCTCAAGCCCCATGAGTAATTTTATATTATCAGTCTATTCTCCCCAGAATATAAAATGCTGCCTGCGGCAGTGAAAACTCTACAGTCAGGAGATGGTCTGTATTTCGGAATTTGCTGTTCATGATTTAAACTGTCTATGTTTCCTGCCTTTGTATGTGACACATGTAACATCAAACCACAAAAAACCAGCTCGCCTTTTCTACACTGTTTATACAATCCATATTTCAACCATATTATATCAGAGGATACAACTTTTCTCTTAAGTACAGTATGATACATACATATGAATCTTTACTCAGCTCTTGCTAATAACCTGAGTACAGCTTCCTTACTTAATACAATATATTGTTTTATTTCTTATAGGTGTCATACTTTTTCTCTTATTCCTAAACGCTTAATGGCAGTAGTTACCGCGACATTGACGCTCTGGGTTAAGTGGTAAAACATGTAAAAGACATTGGATTTCACACAAATTAGATGCTCTTTTTATTTTTTCTGAACTGTCAAGCAAACAACTGTTTAGGTGCTAAATAAGTTTCAAGGATAATTAAAAGAGAAAAGAAATCCTTTAAAATAAACCTGTCAACTTATTTTCCATAGGAAAATAAAAGCTTCTAATCCATACATAATGAATAGCAACAAAATTAAATTCTGTTCAGCTCAGTCTAATTTTTGAAAAGGTAAAAAAGAATTAGAAAAAAATGTTTTGCCAAGGCTCATGAGCTTCAACTAAACTAAACACTACCTCTCCAGCATATTTCTAATTAAATATGCAATTAAAAATGTTCACTGCACCCTAAGGCTTCTCATTTCATTTAAATAGCTTCTTGCCCTACTTTAAAAGGCAAGTTCTAACTTTCTAAGTATTTTTTTAAATCCTTCAGATTTTCTAAGTGATTTCTCTAACAAATGCATTTTTCATTAAAATGCCTCCCTTTAGAAATATGACCAATTCCTTAAACACTTAATAAGCATAAATTGAACATCTCTGAGTAACTGATTTAAGGACAAAAGCACAAAAAATATTCTGTGAAAAATAGTAGTGTCCACTTCCTTTAAAGACAAGTTAGGTATGAGTTAAATAACCATATGTAATATATATATATATTTTTTTCTTTACTTAGGTACCAATGGAGAACTATAAAACCAAATAAATGTTCCAACTCACTGTATATCAATTATACTTTATCTAATAGAAATGAAGCTTTACCTATTTCTATGGCTTCAAATAATGTTTCTCTGCACCATGCTTTTAAATCATATATGTGTGCCTATTTTTTTCTTAGAGCATCTTAATGTGCTAAACTTATCATATTGCAGATAATAAAACTATGGGAAAAGTTTCAGATTGGAAATTCTTTTCACAAATTACTTATAAGACAATTCAGGTTCAATATATAACAAAGGACAACTGATTGGTTAGATAGATCTCTAAGCTTTCCATTGTACCACACTCCACTGAGAGAATAAAAAGGACAGTGATAAATGTTTTTATTTCTAGAATTTTATAGTGCAATTTCATTATTTGGACTTATCCTTTGAAAATTTTCATCTCTTTGGCAGTGGTGGATTTAAATATAAACCAATCATGCTAGTTCTTAGGAAGATGCTGAGCTATGGCTGGCTCCTCCAAGAAGGCAACCCTGCAAATTGCACACTAGGCAAAGCTGGGCTTGTGGACTCCAGATGAAACATAAGTGAGAATTATTTGGGGAAAGCACAGATCCTTTTGTTTTACCCCCCTGCACTTCCATACACATTTCCCTGTTAGATCATGGGCCAATGTGTCACTTTTATGGGATAAAAAATAAGACAGTATTAATGTGATTCTGGACAGAGCCTAGGGAGCACTTTCAAGCAAAGCTGAAACATGTTTCAAGAGGGAAGCAGATACAAGAGTGTCATATATAGGAGTCAGCCATGATCATTCTTTCCTTCCAACTGTTGCCCAGCCCACGGAAATTATTTGATATCATTAAAAAGAAACTAGGAATCATTGTTATAGTGACAACACTTTAACATATTTGTCAGGCATATGGAAATATAAGTGATATTTACAATATCCCAAACTAATGGTTAATATCTAATAGACATGAAGAATTTCTGCATATCTATAAGAAAAGGATAGGAAATCCAAAAGAAAATGGGGCAAGTTATCAATAGACAATATCTATATGAGGAAATCCAAAAAGCTAAAAGGTATATGAAAAGAATCTCAAACTAACTAAAAATCAGGAAAATGCAAAGTCAGATAACATCATAGCTACCATGTCACAACTATCAAATTCACAAAAAAAAATTAGAAAAAAAATCATATAATACCAAGTGGTGGTTAAAAAAAAGTGGAGAAAAATGATATGTGTGACTATTTGTAGGCATTTCCATTGTAATACGTTTTCTGCAGAGCATCTGAAAGAATTTAGTGAAAATAGGAATGTGTACATCAGGTGGCATGAGGTATCCTCCTGGTTGTAACTGCAGGAATGACCTCTAATAAGGATCTCTATAATGATTACATATAAGAATCTTCATTGCAGTAGCTCTTGTAGTAGAAGAGGCCTAGGGATCACCTAAGTTTCCATCACTAAAGAGTAAATAGTATAGATACACATTGCAAAATATTATGAAACAAATAGAAGGAATATCCCAGATGTGCATAAATAATATGACTATATCATAAAAACATATCATTGACCAAAATTAGAAAATGGAAATAAAATAATATATTAATAGTATTTACAGACTAAATCAATTGATATGTTATATATAAGACAAACTACATATACCTATAAACTTTAGTAAACAGCTTAGAGTAGATGGCTACAATGTGGAATAGCAGTAGGGTTATAGTACAAGAGGAGTCTTTCATGGCTTGATGTTATAATGCATAACATGAACTGAAGGGTTATGATTAACTAAATTCTCTGCACCTGAGGTTCAAAATAAAACCTGCTGAAAATACAGAGTGAAAATAATACTACTGAATAGACTTACACCTACTCGAGAAGAGATGCATTGAAGCACTTTATGATTCCATTTACATATAAACAATGATATGCTCATTATAAATCTTTCTTATTTTCTCATTAAGTTAGTGTTTCCTCCTAGCTATACTTATCAATCTTTTCGTTACACTAGTTTGATTTACTGTAAGGAAATGGCAAAGAGTCACACTTACTCCATAATTCAATCTTTTCACTAATCAAATATGACCTTTTCCAAGTTGGAATGTTTTTTTCAAAGTTTGCCTTTATTTTGCCTATTCAGAATATGAAAGTGTTTAGGGTTTGAAGTTTTACTTTTTCTGTTTTTCTCTAGAAACTCAGAGCAAAATAAATAGCAGTAATACATTCAAGATATGAATGACTAGAAAGAGATCTATACCAAAACTAAAAAGCCCCTGATTATGTAAAGACAATATTTTATTGAATATTGACACATGGTTAACTATATAACATTAAAATCTATAAGCATAAAAATGTCTTGTTTTAGTAAGAATAATTCAATCATTTTTCCTTTTATTTGAAAATAGCATTTCTAGTCTCAGCTACTGTACCATATATGATATACTAACTTTATAGAACAGAGTGGTTTAAACAACATGTTTTAAAATACTAAGTAAACATGCCATATTTTGTATCATTTTTAAGATTTTAAAATTTATTTTTAATTTTGAGTTTCCATATAACATACTACTAATATTACCTATTAATATTAAATGTTAATAATGATATCTTAGACATAGAATCAATAAGAAAAGTAGGAACAAGTTTGTGTTGTTGAAACATACTTTTATTTCCTAAATATTTCCATCTTAAAAGAGCATTAAAAATATAATCTAACTCTAGTCCTAAGCTAGAACACAAGAAAAAATTGTATGTTCATAAACCCATAATGTACGTTTAGTTTTACATTGGCATTAACAGTATAAATCATTACCAGATTTGCTATGACTATGAGGACATGTTGTATGAAGATACGCTGAATAAATTAATGTATAGATTGTCTTATTTGAGAGCAAATAGAAGTCCACTAGAAACTATATTACCTCTTCTGGTCTGCCATTGTGCAAACATAAATAATAATATTCATATAACCATAAATGGTTTCCCAAGTTCCTATGAAAATTAAGGTATGAAGAATCCTGTTGGAGACACATTAGAACTATTTCATTTATCCACTGTTATGTAGAATGATACAAAGAGCAATGTTCTTAGGTAATAAGATGGTGTGAGTGGCCTTATATTATAAAACAAGGAAAGTAAGATAATCAGTAGCTGGGAGATGCAGACTAGATCCAGAGCCTGTACTTAGAGTTCTTTATGGTAGGGCTATTTGATCCCATTGAAAGGGTAATGAAATGCCTCTTACCTCCTCACAGAGCTCACAGTTCTGACCTAGAGATCTTCCTTTATCAAGAGAGGAAAAAATAAACTCTCTAGTTCTCCCTGTATTGGTCTTTCACTTCCTTAGTTAAATATATTCCTCGGTATGTCAGTGTGGTATATGTATGTGTATACTCAGCCATAAAAAAAATGATGAACACAAGATGGTGGACAAGAATCACCTCCAGCCAGAGTGTCTATGCAAGAAGGAAAGACTTTAGATGAAAGTGAAAAAAAAAACAAAACAAGCAGACAAACATAGATAAGATGAGGGTTGGAAAGAAGGGTGCCTGAACCTACAGGAGATTCCAGGGGAAGCTGCAGAGCAAAACTGGAAGGTGAAAGATATCGGCAGGGTTTAAACCCTGAGAAGCTTGGAGACCAGTGACAAGGGTAGGTGGAGCAGTTAAATTTCCCCTCCCTTGCATCTCAGATTGCTGGTGGGTTCCCCAGCTGCTGGAGAGACCTGCTGACACCAGCTCAGATACGGCTGCCACCAGTGAGTGGTGAGCCTCTTGTGGACAGGGCAGTGAGCTCCCAGCTCCCTTGGGACATGTTCCACCCCATAGACCCAGGCCGATTGGCAGGCACCATATTGCTTCATTCTTCCCTTCCCCTTACCTACTCACAGCTGGTGATACAGACAATTTAGCCACCACCCAGAGGCATCCATAGAGAATGGAACGTTTCCTTTTGGGGGCCTACAGCAAACTGGGGGGTACTCAGACTGTGAGCTCCCTACTGTCAGGCTGCTTGCCTGGTGACACACACACAGTCTCCTAGGCTCAATCAAGAAGACACAGAACTCCTGAATAGACCAATATCAAGTACTGAAGTTGAAGCAGCACTAAAAAACCTTCCTAAAAAGAAAAGTCCTGGACCAGATGGTTTCATACCCAAATTTTACCAGACCTGTGCTACAGGTAGCACAGTTTAAGACACCAGCCTGCAAAAGAAAACATCTAACCAGTAGCATTGCATGGGCTTCAATACCTGATGAAATAAAAGAAGTTTCAGACCATGAGTGACAATTCTTTTAAAGATGGACGGCTAGAAGACAAGATTGATTCTTCAATAAAGAAGAATGAGATATGTACACATAATAATTAAAAAGTAAAAAGTAAAAAAGGAAGAATGAATGACAACTGAAAGCTATGCCTAGATATATAAAAAAGAATTTACAGATGTTTTATGGAGTGACAAGTATGCCTATGCAGGTATATATACTTATATGTAGTTATAAGAGAGTTATGAGGCACATATATAAGCCTGTTTTTCTTACAATGCCACTTAGCTGTTATATTGCCAAACCTAACTGCTAAATAACTCACATAGAGTGCAATAATGCCAGAGTTGTGGTTATTTTCAATTAATTCTTTATTTGATTTATAAAATAATGCAGTGAAGTATCACTCTCAGTTTGTAAACCAGTGAAACATTTATTTAGAAGCCCAGAAAGCTTATCCTATCAAAACTTATCTGCCTAAGCGTAGACAGACCTTGCTCTGTTATCATTTACTCTCCTGACAGATAAAATGAACTCTTATGTCTTCGGAGAAAGCTCCATATATTTATCCATCTATTTCCTCACCATCCCTTAAATCATCCATTCATTCATCCAACAAATATTTACTGAATATTGGCTTTGTGCCAGGTATTATTTTAGGCAATGGAGATATGTTAGTAAACAAAAGCAAGTTTCTTCCCCCTTATAAAGATTATTTTCCAGAGGGGAGGGGAACATACAGGGGGAATAAAATAAAAGTTAATCAAATAATCACAAATAATTTATTATATGTAATATATTTATTTTAATGAAGGGGATAAATGCAATGAATATATTAATACTTTGTATGTACTTCTAAAGTAGAAATATACATGCTCCATTTTAATGTACTTAGTTATATTTTTGACCACAGTATTCCACTGTATACCTTAAGAATTCCATTGAGTGCAATTAACAAAGACCTAGTAGAGTGCCTTAAACAAACTAAGGTTTTATTTTCTCACACAAAAGTGGTCCAAAAGTAGTCTTTTCAGTGCTGATACAAAGTATCCACAAGTCATTAGGCTGTTTTATTTCTCTCTCTTCAGTTCTTAGAGCATGCCTTTCATCCTGAAGGTCACAAAAACAGATGCCAGGTAAAACAGTTCCTTAAAAATATTCCCCATTCATAGAATCCTAATGCCATGACTTCTGCTTAGATAAAACTGCCTATTCTTAGCCACAAACAAGGATGGGAAATATAGTATTTTACCTGAAAACATCAGTGTCTTGAAGAAAATCAGGGTTCTGTTACCAATGAATTAGAAATAATGAATATTTGGGAAGTTCCCAGCAGTCTGAGCCAGCCACAGCCTCCGAGACTTCTGACTTCTTTAACACAGCAGGGATTATTTCTTTCTCATTTCAGCATTCAGCACAAGGTATAGCATGTTAAAGATGCTCAGTAACTGGTGGAGGGAGCCATGGGTAAATGAATGAATGGAGTCTTCTATTAAGGTCGTGATTACTCCCCTGGTGTTTGAAACAGGGAATGATCCTCGAGTAAATAATCCAAGTTAAATACTCTAGGTTAAATAATGCAAGAGCCTGTAGCCATTATTGATTCCTCAAAGGTAGATAAAGCAAAGTCTTTTACAAGGACTTTAAAATATATCATGATCTCTAGGCTAATATATAGTCCATCCAGCCTAGAATATTAATATCATATGACAGTTATAAGTGAATTGCTCTAGGAGCATTTAACAGAGAGGGCCTGCCAAAGGCGAGACATTGAAGTAAAAATGACATTATTTTATCAGACTGGGATGGGGGGTGGGGGGAGGGGATGGGTGTATGCCTACATGATGAGTGCGTTGCACACCCTCTGGGGAATGGTCATGCTTGAAGGTGCAGCCCCGGAGAGGTGGGGGGGGGAGGGGATGGAGGTATGACTACATGATGAGTGCCAGGTGCACTGTCTGGAGAATGAGAATGGACACGCTTGGGACTCTGACTCGGGGGGATGGGCAGGACATGGACAATGTATATGACCTGAACTTATGTACCCCCATGATGAGCTGAAATAAAAAAAAAAAGAGAGAGAGAATAAAAGGAAAAAAAATGACATTATTTTAAGTATCAGATACTTGTTTTTTTAATTTTTTTTCTAATTTTTTTTTATTTCAGCATATTACTGGGGTACAAATGTTTAGGTTACGTATATTGCCTTTGCCCCACCCAAGTCAGAGCTTCAAGTGTGTCCATCCCCCAGTAAGAGACTTAACTGTTAACTTTGTACTGTGTATTATTTCAGTTTTACAGCATAAAATGCTACTATCTGCACAAGTTGTATATAATTTGAAAGAAATGCAAATGATATCCTTAGAGAATCTAAGTTCCTGAGACCAATAGTATTTTAGTATGTGAGGCAAACACTTCAAATATTCTGTAAGAGAGCTTCTATTTTCCTTAGGTCTCATTATCTAACAAAATGTCTACAGAGAAACAGTATTTATGTTATATCTCTAAGATTTATGTGAGTCTTAGAGCCTCGTTTTTTTTTGATCAAGTCTCCCAGAAACAGAGAAATTAAATCATCTGAAGATTTTCTTCCTTGGTAATCACATGAGCTTTTGTCCATCAGAACAATGAGAAAATTCTCCTCAATGATTAAAACAAATTTTATATACGTACTCATACACATACACACACATGAAAGTACTTACATATGAAAAATAAGGATGAAAGACTATTATACATGGAAACTAAAGACATTTCTTTTCTGACACTCAGTTTCCACAGAATGATGGAGTGATCAGGTATGCATCTGTTTCACACATTTTTAAAAAATCTAAGATCAAACTCCTGGGCTCAGGTTAAAAAAAAAAAAAAAGTAAAAAAAAAATCTGAGAAAAAACAATGAAATTTTTCATAAGGCAGAAAATAACAGACTTGAAGAAAGTATAAAGGGTTTAGCATATGCAGACTATCCAGAAGTATGCTAAGAGAAACCCAGTAGCAATTCTAAGTACCAGAAATGAATTCTACAAGTAATGTCTTAACCACAATGTAATTTTTGATAAACTAGGGGAGACCCAGAATTTTTCTCGGAGAGATTACCTGGGTCTCAACTGCTAAAATTTTAGGCATGCATGATTTTTTTATTTGATAAGTCTTAAATTCAATGTTAGAGTTATCACTTATAATTAGAATTTGCTTTCTCACACAGATTGAGATCTGGTTTATTCTTTACACTTAAAAAATGCATTATGCATGTCTGCAAAATGAGCATATAAAACTTGTATGCATGTATGCATGAGTGTGCACATGCCTCGATGTACCTATGTATGTACAGATAGATAGATATAAGCAACTTCTACCAGATTTAATCTATATTTCGTTAAAAATAAAACTTCTTAAATAACCACACCAGCAGTGGTTAAAGTGAAAGAAAATATTAATGCGATCAATATTTGTCTGCATAGCTCTCTTAGAACTGCAGAGAACCACATAGTGCTGTGAAAATTACATAAGAAAAGGTCCATCCAGTCCCTATTTTCAACCTCTCATTATTTCAATGTAGGTTGAAATAGGATGTGGCCTTCAAAAAATTTGCTTCACCTCTGTATTGAAAAAAATTAATAACTGATTCTAAAATTTGTAATGATGTATCAGAATAATTCTTTATTTCCCAAACTGATGGAATCAGTTATTGGTCATTTTAATTATGGTTTATAAAAATGTTAAGTATTTTAAATTTCATTTAACTCAACACTGGGTTCCTATATATATCTTTAGAAAATTTTTTGTGGAATGAATGATTAAATATTATGTGCTAAATCTAAAATGTGTAGAAACGTATATAAGGCCTTTTTAAACAAATGAAAAAAAATTCTCACTAGCCTTATAAAGAATCAAAGCTATTCATAATATCTTCTTTGATTTGAGTATGTTACCCCAAAATTTATATGTTGAAAATTCATTGCCAATGTGATAGTACTAAAAGGTAGGGGCTTTAATAGGTGATTAAGTCATGAGGGTGGAGCCCTCAGGAATGAGGTTAGGGGCCTTATGAAAGAGATGTTGCCCCTTTCACCGTGTGAGGACAAAAAAACAAAGTGCCATCTATGAAGCCCTCACCAGATATTGGATTTGCTGGTGTTTTGATCTTGGAATTCCCAGCCTCCAGAAACATGAGCAAAAATTTCTATTGTTTATAGATTATCATGTCTATGACATTTTGTTATAACAGCCCAAACAGACAGAGAAAGAAATTGGTACCAGGAATAGGATGTTGCTATAACAAATTTTTAAATATATGTAAGTGACTTTGGAACTGGGTAATGGGTAGAGGCTGGAAGAGTTTTTAAGTATTTTCTGTGAAGGGCTATTCTGATGATATCTCAGAAGAAGAGGAGATTTATGGAAAAAGCCTCAATTTTCTTACAGATTACTTAAGTGGTTGTGATCAAAATAGAAATATGGCTAGAAATAGGGCTAGTAAAGTTCATTCTGTTGAGGTCTCAGAAAGAAGCAAAGAACATATTATTAGAAACCAGAAGAAAGGCCATCTTATTATAAAATGGCAAGGAACTTGGCTAAATTGTGTTTGTGCCTTAGAGCTTTGTGGAAGGTAGAACTTGTAAGTGACAAAATGGGATATTTGATGGAAGAAATCAATAAGCAAAGTATTGAGGATGTGGCATGGCATCTCTTGCCTACTTATAATGAAATGCAAGGAGAAACAAATTAAAGATAAAATTTATAAATGGAAGGGGAGCCTGACTTAAAGATTTTGAAAATTCTCAGCCTGACTATCTTTAAATAATGGAAAAGCATGTTCAGGAGAGAATACCAGGGGTATGCGGCCAAGGGAACTTTTGATAAGGAGGTTGACAGGGATAGAAAGAAGCCAGATATTATTCATCAAGACAGTGGAAAAATGCCTAAAGGGATTTTGGATATTATAGGTGCTGGCCTTCACATCATAGGCCCATAGTGCCAAGGCCTAGGGGACAGAATAATGTCAAAAGTGGGGCCTAAGGGACCTGCAGGACCTCATTCAAGTCTCTACCCCCTGCATTCTGGCACAATGCTCTCCAGTTATCTATGTGTGGCTCCAGTGGTCCCAGGTGTGGTAGAGGTTGCAGTGACCAACCCTCCAAAAAGCAAAGGTAGTAAACCTGGATGGATTCCACATAGTATGTCTCCACCATGGCATCAAGTGCATGAGCTGTAAAGGCATGGCTGCCTCCACTTAGATTTCAAAGGATGCCATGGAAAGCCTTAGGGCCCAGGTAGAGAACTATCACAGGGCCACCACAGAAAGTCCACACTAGGGGAATGCTCAGTGGAGCCATGTGACTGAGGCTACTGTAGCAATACCCCACAAGGGCAATATTTAGTGGAGCTTTGGGAGTGGCACTGGCCCTGAAACCCCACACTGGTAGAGCCGCTAGCATGCAATTCCAGCCTAGGAGTATTGTAAGAACTCAACTTCAGTGTGTGAAAACTGATACATGGACTGTGTCCAGCACAACTATGGGGTTGGAGCTGCCCAGAGCCTTGGTGGTCCAACCTCCACCCCAGAGTGTCTAGAAGGCAGGACATAGAGTCAAAGATTATACTGGGGCCTTGAGACTTAATATTGTTTGCCTGCTCGGGCTGTGGACTTACTTGGGACCCATTACCCGTCTCTTCTTTCAGGTTACTCCCTTTTGGAATAGGAATGTCTACCCTGTGCCTGTCCCAGCATTGTATTTTGGAAGTATGTAACTTGTTTGACTTTACAGGTTCACAGCTGGAGAGCAACTTGCCTCACGATGAATTGTACTGTCAATCTCAACCATATCTGATTTAAATGAAACTTCGGATGTTAGATATTTTAGTTGGGACTGAAATAAATTAAGACTTTTGAGGTTATTAGGATAGAATTAATATATTTTGCATATGAAAAGAACATGGATTTGGAGGGCCAGGGGCAGAATGCTATGTGGTCTGAATGTGTTCTCCCAAAATTAGCGTGTTGAAACTTAATCACCAATGCAATAGTATTAAGAGATGGCACCTTTAAGAAGTGATTAAGCCATTGTTGGAATTAGTAACCTTATAAAAAAGGTGTGAGGGAGCTATTTACCCCTTTTGTCACGTAAGGATGCAACAACAAGGTGCCATCTATGAAGCCCTCTCCAAACACTGAATCTCCTGGCGCCTTGATCTTGAACTTCACAGCTCCAGAACTGTAAGCAATAAATTCCTATTGTTTATAATTTACCCAGTCTATGATATTTTGTTATAGCAACCACAACAGACTAAGATAATATCCTTATTATGTTTGAGATATAATAGGCATATGATTATAAAATATCTTCAATAAATATTTTAATAGGTTAAATATAATAGTTTCATAAGCCAAAGTTTCTACCACCTCTTAATGGAAGCAGATGATGTCTTATTATCTGTATTCAGCACAAGCAGAAATACGTGGATCCTAAGGAATGCAATTCCAACCCACAACTTTATCATTATCTAATTTGATCTAAACACAGAATTAAGATTACCAAAGGCAGGAATTTCCAAAATTTAGTATAAATAAGAATTATATGAAGTGGTTATGAAAAGTGATATTTCTAAGGCTTTGATCTCAGAGATACTGATTCAGTGGGCTAGAGTTAAGACTCTAAATCTCATTATTTTTTCTTCAAAGACAGATACAAATTGTTTCTGTTAACACTTGATATACACTGATATGTAGAAATGTAATGACCATGTATCTTTATTTCTAAGATGTCAGCTTTTGAGAATAAATGCCTACCAGGGACCTGGAAATCACCTTCAACAGTGATAAACAGAAGTGCAGAGATGCCATTTTGCTGATTAAAAGTAAATGTGTATGTTTTAAAATTGAACAAAGCAGAGATTGGAGTTGAAAATTTTTAGAAATATTAAGGAGCTAACAAGGACGTTTGTCTAAATAGGAACTCTACACGGTTTCAAGTTAGGACTTTCCTTAGAAACCACATTTGATGTTTATCAATTTACAGGTAAAGATTCTGTGCCATAAAGTCTGGGCACAATAGTTTTGGCCTTTAAAAGTTTAAAAACTTCTGATACTAATTGCCTGATATAGTCATAAGGCAAAAAACAGAGAGACAAAGAAGAAACAGAAATATTTAATAGAATCCACAAAACAAGAGCAATCATAATCAGTGTGTGTGTGCATGTATATGAGTGTACACATACCCATTTTTAAGTAAATTGGTTCACTTGATATGTTGAAATTTTTATTAAAGGCCAATTCACCTTTGGAGGACTCTGTTAAAAAATTTTAATTTAAAAACAAGTGATCATGAACTGTTGTTCATATAAATATTTAAAAGATGGTTTAAAAAGTGATAAAAGGACAATATACATATATATATATCTTTCTATTTTTGACAGAAAAAATACATTCAAATTAAGATTATCTAAAATTATCACATCATAAAGTTTCAAGTTTTATTTCTTTCTGAAAATAACATTTTGGCCTCTCAGATTTGTTACGTGGCCTGTCAGGAGATTGTTGCTATTGACCCTCAAACTCCAGGGGGTATTAGGGTCTTTATAGGCATCATTTTCTGGCTGGTCTCTATTGACACCAAACAACTTAGCAATTGATGGTCCCTCCAGGTCAAATCTAGGGAAAGATCAATAAAAGCTGAAAACAATCTCGTGTTGTTTTCACAGAGAATTGACAAGGTGGGAGGAAATAGAATGTGCATCACAACTGTTGACTTCTGTGTCTGGACTCACAGCTCCAAAGAAAAACATAATTTTAATACTTAAAATGAGAAAAACTTCATAGAATTATCTTGTTTAAAATCATCTTTACTGAAATATAATTAATATATGAAACATTTTCACATGTTCATTTGATACATGTTTAATATACCATTTGATGAGTTTGGACATATGAATATACCTGTGATACCTTCACCACAATCAAGGTAATAAACATATCCATTACTTCCAAAGTTTTCCTTAAGTCCCTTGGTTTGTTTGTTTTGTTTGTGGTGAGAACACTTAACAACACTTGTGGTGAGATCTACCCTCTTAATTTTTTAAGTGCACAATCCCATCTTGTTAACTATAGGCACCATGTTGTCTCTAGACAGATTTCTAGAATTTATTCATCTCATATAACTGAAACTTTATACCATTGAGCAGCAACTCCCCATTTTTCCCTCCCCTCAACCTCTGGCAACCACCATTCTATCCTCCGCTTCTATGAGGTTGAGTATTTTATTTTATTTTATTTTTTATTTATTTATTTATTTTTTTTTGAGACAGAGTCTCGCTTTGTTGCCCGGGCTAGAGTGAGTGCCGTGGCGTCAGCCTAGCTCACAGCAACCTCAAACTCCTGGGCTTAAGTGATCCTCCTGCCTCAGCCTCCCGAGTAGCTGGGACTACAGGCATGTGCCACCGTGCCCGGCTAATTTTTTTCTATATATATTTTAGTTGGCCAGATAATTTGTTTCTGTTTTTAGTAGAGACGGGGGTCTCACTCTTGCTCAGGCTGGTCTCGAACTCCTGAGCTCAAGCGATCCGCCCGCCTCAGCCTCCCAGAGTGCTAGGATTACAGGCGTGAGCCACAACGCCCGGCCTAGGTTGAGTATTTTAGATAACTCATATAAGCAGATTCATGCAGTATTTTCCCCTCAGTTAATGTTTATTTCATTGAGCATAATGTCCTCTACACTCATCCATGTTCAGTCCTACAAATGGTAGGATTCCTTTCATTTTAAGGCTGAATAATTTTTCATTATATGCATATACCACATTTTTTTATCCATTCATCTGTCAATGGACTTTTTGATTGTTTTCATATCTTAACTATCATGAATAATGCTGCAATGAACATAGGAATACAGATATCTCTTTGAGATCCTGATTTCATTTCTTTTGGATATAATCCCCAGTCATGGGATTGCTGGATCATATGATAGTTCTATTTTTATTTATTTATTTATTTATTTTTGAGAAACCTCTATACTGTTTTCCATAATGGCTGAACCATTTTACATTCCTACCAACCATGTTCAAGTGTTTCAATTTCTCAATATCCTTTCCAACTCTTGTTATTGTTTTGTTTTTTGTTTTTGTTTTTATATTAGTCATCCTTACAGTTGTGAAGTGATATCTCATTATCTTGACCTGCATTTCCCTGATGATTAGTGATGTTGAGCACCTTTTTCATATACCTGGTGACCACCTCTATATCTTCTTGGAGAAATGCCTACTCAAGTCCTTTCCCGATTTTTAATTGCATTGGTTTTTATTGTTGTTTGTTTATTTACTATTATGTTGGAGTTCCTTACATATTTTGGAGATTAACCCTTTATCAGACATATGGCTTGCAAATATTTTTTCTCACTCCATAAGTAAACCTTTCACTCTATTGTTCCCTTTGATATGTAGAAGATTTTTAGTTTGATGTGGTCTCATTTGTCCATTTTTGGTTTTGTTTCTTGTGCTTTGGGGGTCATATTTAGAAAATCATTGCCGATATCAATGTCAGTAAGCTTCCCACCTTTGTTTTCTTCTAAGATTTATACAGTTTCATGTCTTATGTTTAAGTCTTTAACCCATTTTCACTTGATTTCTGCTTATGTTAAGGGTCCAATTTCATTCTTTTGTATGGGTATATACAGTTTTCCCAACACCATTTGATGAAGAGACTGTCCTTTCCTCATTGTGTATTTTTTGGCTCACTTGCCAATAATCAGTTGACAATATATGTGTGGGGATTTTTTATGGGCTCTCTATTGTGTTC
The DNA here is from genome assembly GCF_020740605.2 of Lemur catta. NCBI lineage: Eukaryota > Metazoa > Chordata > Mammalia > Primates > Lemuridae > Lemur > Lemur catta. The sequence goes on along the minus strand of NC_059140.1, from coordinate 27,821,002 downwards.
CATTTGTCTGTGTTTGTATTCATGCCAATACTGAACTATTTTAATTACTGATGTTTTGTGATATAGTTTGAAATTGGGAAGTATTGTGACTCCAGCTTTGTTCTTCTTTCTCAAAATCATTTTGGCTATTCTGTGTCTCTTGTGGTTCCATATAAATTTTAGGATATTTTTTTCTATTTCTGTATAAAATACCATTTGGATTTTGATGGTGGTAGCATTGAATCTGTAGATTGCTTTGGGTAGTATGGACATTTTAACAACACTATGTTTTCCAATCCATGAACATGGGCTGTCTTCCCACTTATTTGTCTCTTCTTTAATTTCTGTTATCAGTGTTTTGTACTTTTCATTGTACATTTCTTTCAACTCCTTGATTAAGTTTATCTTCTTAATTTCTTTTTAAATAATTCATCATTGGTGTATAAATACACAACTGATTTTTGTATGTTGATTTTGAACCCTGCAACTTTACTGAATTAGTTCTAACAGCTTTTAGGTGGAGTCTTTAGGTGTTTTTTTTTTTTTTTTTAATAGAAGATTATGTTATCTGCAAACAGGGACAATTTTATTCCTTCCTTTCCAATTTGAATGCCTTTATTTTCTTTTTCTTTCCTAATTGTTCTGAGTAGTACTTCCAGTACTATGTTGAATATAAGTGGTGAGAGTGGGCATCCTTGTCTTTTTCCTGATTTTAGAAGAAAAGTTTTTAACTTTTCATAGTTGAATATGATGTTAGCTGTGGGTTTGTCATATATAGTCTTTATTATGTTGAGATACATTCCTTATGTATTTAGTTTGTTGAATGTTTTTATCATGAAAGGGCACTGAATTTTGTCAAATACTTTTTCGCCCCCTATTGAGATGATTATATAATTTTTATTCTTCATTCTGTTAATGTAGTGTATATTTATTGATTTGTATGGGTTGAATAATATAATCCTTGAATCTCAGGGATAAATTTCACTTCATCGTGATATATGATCCTCTCACTGTGCTGTTGAATGTAGTTGCTAGCATTTTGTTGATGATTTTTGCATCTATGTTCATTAGTAATATTGGTCTATAATCTTCTTATATTGCAGTGTTCTTGTCTAGCTTTGGTGTTAGGGCAATGCGGGTCTCATAAAATGAATTTGGATATATTCTCTCTTCTTCAATTTTTCAGAAGAATATGTGAAAGATTAGTAGAATTCAGCAGGGAAACCATCTAGTCCTAGGCCTTTCTCTGATGAGAGACTTTATTACTGATTCAAACTCATTACTTGTTATTGGCCTGTTCAGATTTTCTATTCCTTCATGATTCTTTCTTTGTACATTGCATGGTTCTAGTAATTCACTCATTTCTTCTAGATTATACAATTTGTTGGTGTATAATTTTTCATAATTTTCTCTTATGATCCTTTTTATTCTATGGCATCAGTTATAATGTCCCCTCCTTCATTTCTAATTTTATTTAATCGAATCTTCTCTATTGTTTTCTTAGTCTAGCTAAAGGTTTGTCAATTTTACTTATCTTTCAAAACACCAACTCTTCATTTTGTTGATGTTTTGTAATACTTTTCTAATCTCTGTTTTGTTTATTTATGCTCTATTTACTATTGTTTCCTTCTTTCTGCTACCTACGTTTTGTTCATCTTTTTCTAGCTCCTTGAGGTGTAAAATTAGGTTGTTTATTTGAGATCTTTCTTAACGTAGACATTTATCACTATAAATATTTCCCTTAGGACTGCTTTTGTTACATCCCATCACATTTGATATGTTGTGTTTTCATTTTCATTTGTCTAAAGATAATTTTTAGAGTTTTATTTTATCTTTGGTTGGCACATAATTGTACATATTTATGTTATACAGTATGACGTTTTGATACATATGTACATTGTGTAATGCTCAAATCAGGGTATATAGCATATACATCACTTCAAACATTTATAATTTCTTTGTGGTGAGAGCATTCTCAAGATATTTTTTTATTTCTCTCACTTCTATACGGTGAATACATCTACTTTCATTTGATAATTATTTACTTATTTTGATTGCTACAGTGTTCCCAGCTTTAAAATTTCTCTAATGACAGCCACTGAGGTACCCGAGCCAGATAAGTCCAACAAACTAATTCAATCAAAATTTTGTTGTTTGTGTTTATCATTTTTTAATGTAACTAGTTCTCCCATTAATCTCATTCCTGTGATTTTATTTTAAAGAATAATTAAATATATCTCAAAAATGTGTGTCCCAAACCATTCATGGCAGTATTACTTATAGCAAAAATTGGAAGGATTAAATTTCCCAAACTAAGCCATTATATAAACACATCAGGTTAAACATACAAGATAAAATATTTTTAGTGAAACTACATATGAATTACTTATAATATGTCTGGATGCAGTGGCTCACACCTGTAATCCCAGCACTTTGGGAGGCCAAGGCAGGAAGATTCCTTGAGGCCAGGAACTCAAGACCAGCCTAGCTAACATAGCAATACCCCATCTTTACAAAAAATAAAAATTAAAACGTTAGCCAGAGGTGGTGGTGTGCACCTGTGGTCTTAGTTACTTAGGAGACTGAGGCAGGAAGACTGCTTGAGCCCAGGAGTTCAAGGTTGCAGTGTGCTATGATCATGTCACTGCACTCCTTCACACAAGCCTAGGGTAAAAGAGTGAAACCCAGTCTCAAAAAATAAAAACAAAAAATTACTGATAATAAGTTAAAAGTAAAAAATCAAAATATACAAAAACAACAATATATATTCCTGTGGTTCAAATTTATCTGAAATGTGAATATTATCCACTTCTGTAAGTATGTATGTATTGCTTTACCATATCTTTCTCTACATGGATGCCAAGATGCCAGAATGCTAACAGTGGCTGTGGTTGATGACAGTATTTGTTTTCCTCCTTCTACTTCTCTTTATTTTTCTTATCATCTTCCTCCTTTGTCTCTATATTCATAAATTTACTGCATTGCTTGTGGTGTTGCTGAACAAAGCATGCCTATAGAATAGGTAAGCCCCACATTACACCTGCATACAGCTAGACAGAAGACTGGTGCCTTACATTTAGCTGTCTTCCTGCACCACATATGGACACTTCTGCTTCTGAGCAGGTGTAGCTTTTCCTTCCATTACCCTGAAGGACAGGTGGCATGGATTTGTAAAACCAGCACACAAACTGCTTTGAGCTTTTCATCACAAACATATAAATATAAACTTTGGCCACTAGCAAAAATGTACCATTATTCTAGTTAAATTGCACTTAGTTTTCTGATTCAAGGAATTTCTAAAGGTCTTTACAGTGTGATTCCACTAACAGGAAATCACATGGCACAACGTACAAATTTAACTTTGAAGACAGAGATAGCAAAATATATCACTATAATCTCTGTCATAAAATGCTACCTTAATAAATGTAGTATTGATTTTTAAATAATCTATGCTGCTCCAGGATATTACTTTCTTAATCAAAGGAACCATAATTTGTATGTATTTACTAAGAAAATGGAGGAGTTAATTTTACAAACCTACTAGCTTTAAACATATGTAAATATACAAAAAAGATGAAATGATAAGTGTGGCTTATTTGGACATTTTTATATAAATATATTTGTATATAAACTTCCAGATAAATATACTTACATATTTATATACACATACACTATACTTTTACTGTATAGTGTTTAGTCTACCCATGCCTATAGAAAATCCTTCAAGTTCAGAAATGAATGCCTTAACAAAATGACTTGTATAAGGACAAATAGATCTTTTACTATAATATACTTCCTATGATTAATTTTTTCTGTGGCTCCTATCTTTGCAAGGTTTCAAGTTTGAGGTTTTACCTTTTATCAAGATGACTTGATGCAACTTTGGTTCCAAAATACCTCCCTTGACAGCCTAGTTCTTCTATTTAGATACCTTTCCTTCATGTTCAGCTCTATTATAGGCCTAGGATAAATTGTATGCCATAATCATTGATTTATTTGACTGCCTTTATTATCAGACTGTGAGCTTCTTTATAGGACAACTCCTATTATTTTTCATCTTTCTACCTGCAAATGGTGGCGCCATCCCATGAACATAGTAGATTGGCAGTTCCAGGTGGGAGTAGAGGATGGGACATATCAATCAATGTGAGAGAAAACCTCTGTGCCAAAGGAGCTTAAATTTAGTAGGCAGACAGAGAGTAAGCACATAAATGAAAATGATGCCATCAGAGAGCAACCAATGTTATAAAGAAATAAAAGCAAGTTGATGCAATAAAAAAATTAAATGATTGTAGATGAGGGTCATGATTTTCTTTAGTTATGGCAGTGGGAGAACCTCTGGGGGATAGGCTTCATGTCTACCATGGGATGAAAGATAAGAAGAGACAAGTGTTGCACAGAATTAGAGGATAAGCTCTGTGGAAGGAAGAGCAAAGGTTTTGAGTCAGAAATGGGTATGATAAAATCCAGACAAAGAAAGGAGATCAGTGTGGTTGATATAACACAAGGAAGGAAGAGACCGATTTCAGTTGGATTCCATTTGAAAAGAATTTAAGTTTTATAAGAATAAAAAATATAACACAAGAGTTAATTATTAGTGTAAGTTTATAATGGAGTCTCCTTTTGTTAATTCTGGATACATCCAATATACCAACGCAAATGTTTGGTTAGATCAAGGGCGGGACAGCCTGAATACATAAGGCTATGCTTTATAACTATTTGTTAGTATTTTTAGACCAATCAGTTACAGATATAAATTAACTTGCTTCAAATTACAGTGATTTCTAGCATTTACTTTTAGAAAGGTGATCCATTACTTAATTTAGGTATTAAATTTATTCTGTTTCCTAACAATGTCACATTTTAAAACCACTAACCTTAAGTTACTGATAATTTTATATCAATTTGTATCAACAAACCACTGTATCAAGTTTCCCACACATGTTGGGTTTAAAATATGGAGAGAAGGCACTTTAAAACTCAGGAATGGATCAGAGGACAGGGGGAAATTAACCTGATGATGCTTCAGAGTATGTAGTAGCTCATCAGAGGGAGAACTGCTCTTGTTTTAATGGATATCTTTAAAAATAGATCTAATGTTTACTCCTAGGTTAAATTATAGCCATACTGCCAAGTGCCCATGAGAATACTAAAATTTTAAAAATTAAAAAAAAACAAAACATTTTTACATAGTTGAACAAAGTATGTCTTTAAAAACAAACAAACAAAAAAAAATGAGATGAGGTCTCCTTTTGCTGCCCAGGCAGGTCTTGAACTCCTAGGCTCAAGCAATCCTCCCACTTCAGCATCCCAAGTAGCTGGGACTACAGGTACACTCCACTGTGCCCACATTAAAAGCATATTTCCTTCATATATCATGTACATAAAGCCTACTTCCTTAATCCACTGAGAGAGGTATGAAGTCAAAAGTGTTCTCTTCAAGGAAGGGGAATATATTTGTTCTTTTTTCAAATCATCTAAATTCTAAATCTCATTGTACACTACATATCTTGTTTCTATGGTTACCATGGAAAAGAAGAATGCATGTTATTACACACAAACCTACTATTTTAAGAATGATCAAAAAAGGGGGAAAAACTACACATGCATTTCCATTATTTTGAACCTTGGTCAGCACAAGTTAGAGGGACAAAGAATAGAGTGGGAAGTTAGAGTCAAACATGGAAAATAAAAAGAAATAAAAAAGAGAAAAAAATGTGTCCAGTAATCTTTGAGCACAATAGTAAATAATTATACTCTCCAGGGACAAAAACTCTGAAAATGTGTGCACATGCACGTGTGCATGTGGGTGTATATTTTAAAATTATTCAAATGGATAGGAAGAAGTAAGTTTGATGGAAAGACAATGAGTTTTAAGGTTGAACTTCTATGGCATAAATCTGAAAAAAGATTAAAATTTTCTTCTCTATTTTACTACTACAAGAACACTATGTTCCTTTTGATTGTTATTTCAAAGGTGATGAGAAATTGTAGAAAAGGAAAAGAAACAATCATAATACAAATAGAGAAAACTTGTAAATGCATCATTAAGTACTGTCAACAAAATATTATACAATATGTAGTTTCTATCCTAAGGAAGATTATCATACATTTTATTTGGAAAATTAAGATGAATGTAAATGATATATTAGATATTAAATGATGAAGGAATGAGAAATGGTGTGGTGGAGGAGCAAGAAGTTAGGCTGACACCTGCCATAGAGCATTCAAAAATTATGTTTAAATGTGTTATTAAAAACAGCATTTGTAAAATCAAGTGTTAGAGAGCATATGGGAAAATAGGAACCAACATTCCTTTCTGGCAGGAGTGTGAACACTTTGTACTTTCCACTCAATTTTTGTTGTGTACCTAAACTGCTTTAAAAAATAGATTTGTAATTAAAGAAAAAAAATATGGAGGCAGTAGAGATATAAAAAAAGACATTTTTCAGAACTAGTAATAATGAGAAATCAACACAAATTATTGCATGATTAGATACAGGAGAACAAAGAAGAGGAATTGAAAGCACCACCCAGTTTCCTAACTTAAGGGTGTGAAGCATAGTATAGTAATATCTAATAATAAAGGAATAGAGGAGAAGAACCAAGCTGGGGGAGGGGTGTGTGAGCAATGATTATTTCTGATCCTACTGACTCTGTGGAACACATTTGACAGTACAGTAGAGGTGGCTGGAAAATGGTGGCAGGCAGAGGCCAACAACTTGAGGCCATGGTCCCAGGAAAGCAAGCTCCAAAAGGTGGACTCTTTTAGTGTCTGGCTGTCACATAACGTAGCTTTGTGCTATGGCTGTGACATCAGCAATAGATATCTATTGATGTCCTTTCCTGCCATCCAGATCACCTGAAGTGGAAATAGAAGAATGAGAAAAATTCTTGTGAAAGAAAGAGAATTTTCTACTTAGAGGGTCACCTCTAACAAGACATGCTTATTAGTAGAACTCTTGTAACAGAACCATAAAAGGAAGCCAAGATGGAGGAAAAGCTTTATAATGGAAAGAACTGATAAGAATCACCCTGCTTTTTATCAGAAGGAAATTAAATTAAAATAAAATAAAAGCCTGGTCCATCCCCATGGCAACAAAAGGCTGGTCATTGCAAACTACTATGTTGAATGTGCTAGTTCTGTGTGTGTGTGTGTGTGTGTGTGTGTGTGTGTGTGTGTGTGTGTGTGTATCCCCTGAACTGAGCACTGGGGAACCATTCACTGTAGAGAGCAAGCCAGAGCCTAATTCCATAAATATCCTTTTCTCAATACAGAATCAGGCTATGTTCCTTTTGACCAAGAAAAAAAATGCATTTCAATAGATGTGTTTTCAGAAAAGGTCATTTAGTAAAAGGACTGGCATGTGTAGAGCTCTTACCACTGAGAAGAATGAATTAGAATTCAATGACCCACTTTCAAACTTGCTCTCATGGCTTGGAATCCAATATCCTTCTGGGCCCTTGTGAAAAAGAGTTGAGAAAATGACCTTTGAAATCATAACGCTAGGAAGAACCCAAGAAATAACATCCTTTCTGGTGGAAGCCATCAAATGTTTACCAAATGGAAAGTTGAGCTTTGATAGCCAAAATGAGGATGATGATCATAATCATAATAATTAAAGTCCCACATGTTGCAAGAAAAGTAAACTGAGGTGACAGAGCCAAGTCAAGAGTGGGGAATCTTCTGGGAGGACACATTCCTTATGAAGGACCAAATCTTCACTTGCCCAGGAAAAGAAAAGACCTAAATTCACTAAAATTACAAATATTCTTCTTTATATGCAGATAATTCTGAAATTATCTGACTGTATTGGTCAGAGTTATCCAGAGAAAGAGAACCAATAGGATGCCTATATCTACATGCATATCTATCTATCTAAAGATTTTAAGGAATTGGCTCACATTATTATGGAAATGGACAAGCCCAGATTCTGCAGCATAGGTGGCAGGCTGCAGACCCAGGGAAGAGCTGAAGATGTTGCAGTTCAAGAATAAAGGTTGTCTTCTGGTAGAATTCCCCTCTTCCTGGGAGTTCAGTCTTTTGCTATTGAGGCCTTCAGTTGTTTGGATGAGTCTACACACATTATGGAGGGTCATCTGCATCACTCAAACTCTACTGATTTCAATGTTAATCTACTCAAAAAGTATCTCCACAGAAACCTCTAGAATAATATTTGACCAACTGTCTGAGTACCATGGCCTAGCCAAGTGGACATACAAAATTATCCATCTTGCTGAAATTTTTTCAAAATTTGGAAATCTACATCTCAGTTTAATGAATTAATCTTTGATGGTAAGTACAAGTAGAGGAAGGCCAAGAAAAGATGAATATGCTTTGCCCTATTTCCTTCTCAATTCCCACTGAGAAATGAAGCAAGTCTAAAAGAAAATAAAGCAGAATGGAGCCAGCAGAAGAGAGTGTGGGTGGGCAAGATAACACAAGCTGCACACATGCCAGAGATTATGAAAACAAGTTTTTTGATTTCTCCATAAGTTATGAAATGAGAGAAGTCTGTCATCTTCCAGCTGATGCTGAAAAAGATGCCTTTTATCCCTGCACATGCCTTGACTGTATCTAAGATTCAAACTTTCCTTTTCTTTAGGATATTAATAAGGACTAAATAAATCATGTCTGAATCTCCCATGTAACTCAGTCATGACTATTAAGAAAATTTCCATTTCTGCTAATATCATCAATATCTGGTCTCCAAGAATATAACCTTAGAAGTTGGCCTTTGGATTTATAAATATAATATTCTATAATGTCTGGAGATGCTGTCCATGCACTAATGCCATCCAAATGTGGCTTATGTGAAGCCAATCCCAGAGACGGTGTTTTTATGAAGAAGTAGTCAGTCAGAGAAAATATGGCTCACTGGGTTTTGGAGTAGCTCAGCTATTTTATAGTCCAAAGATCATTTTTCAGTCAGACCCTTACATCAATTGTAAGGTATATTACAGCAATTACATTTATGTCTTCAAATAAGCTTGAAGACTTTCTGAAATCTATTTTTTCTGAAACCATCTCTTTTTCTCCAGACAAACAGCCCTAAGTATACGGATTAATAGACTATGAAATCTGAGCCAGTAGAAACTCTGTGTAGTCAGCAATGTGGGACATGATACTCTTAGCACACAATAAGTGCCTTGTTCTTAAATTTTCCAGGGCATGGCAAGAGAGAATGGAAACTTGAAAACCCCTTACCAAAGAACATGGGCTATTGCTCTAAAAACTACACTCTCCTCATAGACACAAAGAGACCAGCATGAAAGTCATTTGCACAGTCACTGATCTGGTACACAGTGGGCTCTCTGCCTCCTGTTTCTAATGGTTTCTCAGACCACCTGTGCAGTAAGCTTTTAGGTTGAAACTCTTTGCAATAATCTGAAGTGAAGTGTATAGTTTGGGTAAGAAAAAAAAGTAGTTCATGGGTAATAAAATAGCAGCAGCAGGTTCATATACTCCCCTCACTAAATTTCTATTTGTGGGACCTGTTTTGTGATAGACTCACTCAAATAACTGCTTCCCATCATTCTCAACCTGACATTCAGGTTGGGGCCAGATATTGTGATTTTGTGAAGCAAGACCTTTTTTGGGTAGATGGAATTCCCACAGGCTCTATGGGCTTTAGAAGGGGAGAATATCTTGCCCCCAAATCTTTCATTTGCATAAATGGCCTGCTAGACTTAAGTCTCATTAGCAATATGCCATCAATATTGTGAAGGTTATAAATGTTTAGTGTTCTAAGGTATGTAGGTAAGTTCTGACAACACTGATGTTCCATAAGAAATGTAACTGATTTAAGGGATAGAGTCAGAGATATAGCAATAGATATGGAGGCAGCGTTTGAGGTCCCATAAGTATGAAGAAAAAAAAAAATGCAATGAGGTATGTTTCTTGGTCTGATTTTCTGGGGACCAAGTAGGATAAAGTAACCATAGAGGGGTGATTTTACAGGATATCAAGCTTCTTATCATAAAAGATTGACTTACCAGCTACAATAGGATGAAGGTTTCTCAGATATGGAATTTCTATAACAACCATATCCAATTTCTTAAGTAGTTTTATTAATATCACCTATGAGCCATATATAACTCAGTGAATTTACAACACCATATGGCTAGGAACAAGGTCTGAGAACACAGTACATTGTCAAATGTAGACACATCATTTACTAAAAGTTAATTCTACTGAGCTGAGAAAATGTATTTAATGGGCAATATCTCTGTTCAAAAACTACTGAATGACAGGCAAGCCTGATTGGGAAGACATAAAGCAGTACACAAAAGAAAAACTGTAAAGATACAAGCAAGAGACCTGCAGTGGATGTGGAGTGGCTGTAGAATGCTGTGGGAAAAAAAAAATGAACACATAATCAGTTTGAAGTAATTGCAGTAAGAGGAATGACTCATTTCGAGCAAGGACAGCCTTTGAAAGAAAAAGAGTCATAAACAGAGTTGGCAATGATTATTAACTTCCATTTGTATGCAGTACAATACATTCCAAAACACTTCCACATGTTTTATCTCAGTGGAATTGGAAAACAATCCTGAAAGTTAGAAAAGGCAGGTATTGTTCTCCCTATTTTGTATGCAAGGAAAGGAATACAGAGAGGTTAATTGAGCTGGTTGAGGTCACATTGCTAGTTAGAGAACCAGCAAGGAATAGAACCTAGGTTTCCAGCATCTCAATGTAATGTATTTTAACCACCCCTGGCTGCACAAAGCAGTTTCGCTGAACAAAGAAATTCTTCACTTATGTACAGCTTAGAGAACATTGGTGTTTTTGGCCAGTCTGTCCCTATTAATAACAATGATGTCAGTTTCACCCTTCTCCAGCCATGAAATCATAGGACCCCAGAGGTCACTGGGTTCATCCACCATCAATTGTGCCACAGCATTCACCAGCCCAAGATCAAATTAACCTTTCTGCAGCCCCATCAAAATGTTTACTCCTATTGATCTTAAGGCCAAACATAGATTTCAGAGAAATATATGATGCATAGAATTACTTAGTTTTACTTAGAAAAATAGAATCTTAGCTAAAGAATATATTCCAACTGCTTTACCGGGGAGTGGGGGGAGAATTGTGAGAAGATGAGGTAATTACAATGTGTCTATGACCACAGGCTATGGGCCTTTTTATTACCTTAAAAATACAAAAGAATAGTTTATGTTTATTTTCCATACTAACTTATAATTTTCTATATTCCAAATATCTAAATCAAATTTCATAGCAATCAGAACTAGAATTCCGCAGCAATCCGTACCAGCAGTCAGGCTGGAGAGAAACAGCTGCCACTGGGTGTCTAATCACAACCTGTCAATACCTGCTGTTGATCAGCAGTGGGCTCCACTTTTAATTGTCAATTGATTTTCCCAGGCAATGTGGGTGAAGTGGAGCAGAAAAGCTCTTGTGTTTGCATCCAGCACAACCCCTCTTGCTTGGACCAACTGAACCCCAAATCAAAATAATTTCACTCCACATGCTAATTATATCAGTTCTTAATGCCTCTAGCATCAAAAATATCCCCTTTCTTCCAGTTGAGTTTCTCAAGCACAAGAAAATACAATAAAAAATGGGAGCAAAAAGAAACATGATATGAATCAAGAGAGCTGTTTTGCATAAGGCAAAACTGCACTTCAGTTTGCATTTGAATATATTTCAGCTTTTGAAAATCTGCATTTCTCTTCCTACAATGGTATTATCATTGATTGTGTGACTTGTGTGAATAAACGAGGCTTCAAAGACAACTACATGACTTAAAGTCCTTTCACTAGTAAGAATACGTGTAATTTGCCCTCCAGTTGGAGACTCAGAATACTGCTGGAAAAACCTAAATTTGTTTAATGTTCTGCCTCTTTCCTCATTGGCTGCCTAATGTTTTTGATGTACCCAATTCAGCCCAATTCTGATTGATGGGCACCGTCACAATCTAGCTGCCGATGCTGCTTCCCTACAATCAATAGCAGTGGGACGATGCTTCACGTTATATATCAAAATACTCACATAGTTCCTTTGCCAGGCTTTAGCAAGTCACATTTCCCTTTTCTTTATTAAGCAAAATCAATGCCACACATTTGAGTTCCAAAGTAAATGGCAAGACACTAATCTAAGTACTATGGAGAATAAAAGGAATACAAAACACGTTTTCTGATCTCAAGAAAAGGATGAGATTGATAAATGTTGAGCCCTTTCCATCTGGGCTATACCAGGTCTTTTAAATGTAAAGATAGATGTCCTACTCATTCTTGTAAATAAGAAGACTGGGATTTAAAGAGATTTAATCCTTTGCTAAAGGTCACTCAGCACATGCATAACATGTCTCTGGTTCCAAAGCTTTTCCAGTGCTCTTTGCAACACACTTCAGAGTTACCCAAAACAGATCCTATTGCCTCATTAAGAAAGAAGACATAGAAGGGCTGTAAGTCATACAACAATAATACAAATAAAATATACAAGGCCATTTCTTAGTTATCATAAAGATACTAGTTACTATATTAATAATACTCTAGGAGCATAGTGCAGCTAGAAATTATTTCAGGTGAAGATGTTTAAGAAGGCCTTTGGAGGAGTTAAGATAATTAAACTACTTTTTGAAGAATGGGAGAATTTGAATGAGATGAGAATAATGAGATCGGTATTCTGCAATACAGGACCAGTATGAGCAAAAAGTCCAGTGGATGTTTAAAGCAATGTGCCAAAGTATGTGAATAGAATATAGGGCTTGCTTTACATGTCCTCTTCATTCTTGAAAAGTGAACTGGCTAGAATATGGTGGCCCTCATCGTAGCCAGAGCAAATAGACACTGGATGCGTATGGTGGAAGTCAGGCTTAACAGCTTGTCTACTCAAAAATATTTGCCTCAATTTTTGAAAATATCATGAGTGTCAACTTTCTTTCAGTTTAAGTTTTTAGCTCTCTATAGTTACATGCCATCTCTTGAACAAAGGTCTATTTTTTTTTAAGTTCTTCAGACATTAACCCCTATGGCATCAGCAACATGCTTGTTTCCAGATTGCCAGGGATGTGGGACCCCAACTATGTAATTCTGAGGCTTGTGAGAGGATCAACAAGCATGAGCCACCACCTATGGAAAATGAGTTGGAGGTAGGTAGGTGGTAAGGTGAGAAAAGATGGTGAAGTACTCTAAACTGGTATATACTGATAACACACAAGGACATTTCAGTGAGGGATGGCTGAGGGGGAATATTTCACAAGCAATGTAACATACAGGTCAACAAGGATGGTCATTATTGATTCCTTGAGGGTCTCCAGATTCATCTTAGTAGTTCCTACACTTGGAGAAAGACTATTACTTGGGAACAAATCTGTTCTTCACAAAACTAAGCATGAAGCAGTTCTTCAATGTTGCATGACAGAAAATTGGAGGAATTGCTAAATGGTAATATTTTCCATTGAATGATATCTCAGATCAAAATAAAGTTCCCATGTAGTTTTACTTTATGAGAATCTTAACTAAAGTCATAGTGGATAAATTGTTGTGAGAAACAGTGAAATGAGACACAGAAACAACAAATAATGGATTGTCAAAGTCATTACCTCATTCAAAATACTCGAGCACTGTGTTGCTTTTCCTCCCTAAAACTCTCTTCCTGCATTTGGGGTGATATATCTATTTGCTCCTCTAATATGATAAATAGTACTGTTGTCTCTTTAGCAGTGATGCATCTTGAACATCTTTGCATGTCATAAGCATTTAACAATTTTGTAATACAGAATAGTCACTTAACAAATAGTAGTCATTACTTCTGAAATCTATAATGTTCTCAAATAATGTGTCTGAGATTCTTGAAATATCTAAAATGATTAGGAATCATTGTGTACCTGCTAGCACACAGTATATTCCTGATAACTATTTGTTGAATAAATTAAACATGAATGATTGAAGAAAGAATAAAAGCGTACACTTACATAATCCATGCTATGTACAATTTTATATGGTTTGCATATTTTACATATATTTAATGTTTATAATAACCTTATTATGTAGGTAAATTATTATCCTCCTACTACAGATTTTAAAAACTGAGTGTTACATTGATGGTAAATTACTAAGCTGTTATTCAAATCCAGGCTCCCTGACACAAGTCATTTCTGTTAACTACTATGCTATAAGTGAAATAAGCTCAATAAATAAATGATTGAAACTACATAGTTTCTTAAGATGACTGTCACACATTTTTCTGTGAAATCTTTAGTTATCATCAATTTTATTAGTAGATTTCACAATGTGACTCTTTAATGGAATTTTAATAAAATGCACATTAATAATATCTTAAGAGATACTATCTGGACAATGTAAATTAAAGTCAGCTTGCTGATGTCAATACTAGCAGCACCACAGGGAAGATGAAAACCAACAATTGGGAGATTACATCATTATAGATGCAATTTCCTCAACATCTTTTAAGTGTACCTAACTAAAGATGTATGGCAAATTTAATGAGCAATATGTTCTTATGTTGAATGCACATGATGCTGTTATATAAAATGGAAACAACTGGAAATGTGTCAGAAAAACACTTTACAACATTAGTTGAAAATGCCATCGATTGATCAGTATCATACTGTGTTTGACCCCAGCAACAACCTCTGCAGTGTTCAAGACAAATGACATGTAAAAGAAAGTTTTGAATAAAATCCATATTTAAGAAACAAAAAACCTATTTTTCATAAGAAAATGTCAATGTCTTTTTGAAACAATATGCCAATGAAATGTCTACTGTCACATAAAGGAAAGCAACCATTTTGGCAAATTATGTTGTCTTAGCTTTTAGATATGCCAGGCTTTCATTTGGTAAACTGCTGCATACATTGTTTTACTCTCAACATCTGTAAATTATATCTGGTTTCTTCTAACTTGCATTAAATAAGGAATGGACATTTATTGAAAAATTATTTCTCCATGACTTGACTGGTGAAATGTAAGGGAGGAAAGGAGGTCATTTAGTGCTTTATGGAGCGCAAGTCCGAGACTGGCGGGAGGAAGCAGCGTAATGAATAGAAGTTTCCTCTCAGTGTGTTCTAAATATTCTACTTTAGGTTCCCCCTTTCACATCAACTAAGGCGAATTGATAGGACTGACTGATTAAATGTAGTAGAAAGGGCCATCACAGCAGCCAGAAGCAGAAATTCAAATCATAATCATTTGGTTGAAACAGGAATTGGCAAACCCACAGATCTTAGTTTTGACTTTGCTTAATTCTCACCGTCCCTCCAACTCCTTCGGGAATGAGTGAGCAGAGAGGCACTAGCTGACCCAAAAGGGCATTGATACTACCATGGCAAAGACTGGCAAAATTTTTCTAAAGCATAAAAAAGATCAAATAGCTAATTTGGAGAGGGAATTTAAGGAATTTCTCTTGTTATGGTCAGCTAAGGAAATGATCTCATTATTAACCTAAGAGTGATGATTTTTCAATGAAAAATCATGGCAAAAGGAGGATTTGAGTATTAGTAAATGTTTCATATTAAAGGAAAGGCAGATAATTGAAAATTATAAACTCTATTATTTTAAAAGATGTTAAAAAAATTGTATCCAAGAATTGACATTCAAAATCCATGGTTCCTACTCCCTCCCAAAACTTTTTCAAGTTTTCAGAGGCAACTATGTTTTAACCATATCAGTCACTGGTAATCTGATAGCAGTGGCCATAATTCAAAAACATATGCATACAGAAGTCTTTCATAATGTATTAGCTTTTTCTATTATCTTTACCTCAAGAAGTGAAAGATTAGGGCATGAATAATTTATTTTACTTGCCACTTTTCTTATCTCTGCTTATATCAACTGGATAACAAACAACTTTAGGCTATTTTTAATGTTTCAATTCATTATTTTGTAACTGTAAATGATACATGTTCTCTATTTCTTATTTAATCTCCTTTAGACATTCTCTCTTAAGTCCCTAATTCTGAATATTAGCATTCCTACATCTCCTTCAGGTCTCCTTCCTACTCCCTATTGCATTTTTCAACACTAACAGTACCTTCTACACTTTCCTTTTCAGGGTTAGTAATTTTTTCTTTAAACTCATTATGCATTTAGTCTTTTGTCTACAGATAATTTATGAAGATTCAAAATCAATGAGTATTTACATGAAACTGAGTACACAAATATTTTTTTATTTATAAAAGACACAGCAGAGCTAAGAAACATTTCCTCCTCTAATGTTTCTCTAAGGTCCAGTGTCAGGACAAGAATGTCACTCACAGAGGAATGTTCCTAACATCAAGGACAAGCGAAATTTTATTTCTTTATATTCCATAATTGTTCCAAATAATAACACATTTTACTTTGCTTTATATGTAGACCTTGACTTTCTATTATTTGTGTTTAGTTTGTTGTTGTTTTGTTCTGTGTGTTTGTTTTTCCAGAATTTTTTCTCAACTGTTTCATCTTGTGGCGAGAAAAATAGATAATTATCTCTACATATATCAGTCATATCTTCCAGCTTTTTATGCATTCAATTGCTTGACTGTTCACTAACCATTGTCTCTTTTAGATAACCATTTAAGGGCCACTGACATTCAGTCCTAATATAATTACTTTCAAGGCCTGCTTGAAATCATCACCACAGGATTTCATTTCCTTCTGTCAAGGCCACAGTTTCTGCAACTCTCTGGCCTCTGTTCTTCTGTGATTTTTACCTCCATAATGAGTAACTGCTTCTGAAATGGTGTATAAAGGAGGGTTGTTTAAAATGCTATCACTTATGAAAATGCATTTATTTGCGTTTATACTTTATGGACAGTTTGTCTCAGAGTAGAACACCAGGTTGAATACCATATCTCTTTAAAATCTGAGGTTATTTTATCTTTATCTTATATAATACAAAGTTTTGATAAAAATACTGGTCTTACCCTTGCTTCTTTGCTGCTGACCTGATTTTACTTTTCAGTCTTGAAAAAGTTCTCCTTATTCCTAGCACATTGAAAGTTCAGAAAGCAAACTTACATATGAGTTTTTAAGATGTCTTCTGCATGCCAATTTGTGGAATGCCTTCGATTTAAATTCTTACATCATTTATTAGGTCTGGCAAATTTTCTTTTCCTCCTTTAGTGTCTCCTCTTCTTTGTCCTTTCTTTTCTTTCCCTTTTTAATTTTTTCTACTTAATTGAACTATAACAGATAGGGAGAAGTATATAAATTAAGAAATAGACTATTCCATGAATGGTCCCAAAGTGAATATATCTCTGATATCTTGACCACCCAAGTGAAAAAATAAGAGATTACAAAAAATAACAAGATGATTCGTTTGTGTTGATTTCCTACACACTTGCATCTTACACAACATGACTTTTAAGCCAATTTCGAAAACTGTAGACTAGTTCTGTCTATTTCATTTTTAACTTTTCTAAAAAGAGTCATATAGTACTCATACGTCTGACATCTTATAATTATACTTAAATGTCTAACTTCTTATACCCAACATTAGTTTTATGAGATTGTTGTTGAGTGTAGCAATGGTTCATTTGTTGATTATTTTAGTCATAATGATGGGTATTAGAACTTCTTATTCTTTATTAATTTGCATTTTATTATTATTAATGTTTGATTAGCTTGTCACACTTATTGAATATTTGAATGCCAGCCTTTGTTAACTCCTTGTTCAAGTATCTTGTCAACTTTCTGTCAGATTGTCTTCCTTTTTTGTTCCAATATGTAAGAATTTCTTATATAGCCTTGATATGGGCCATTTGTGGATTATATGCATTGCAAATATTTCTTGTTTATAGCTTATTTTTCACTCTTAATGGTCATATTTCATAAACAGAATGTTTAATTTTAATATTTTCCAACTTATTTTTATTTTTTCTTTTATACAGAGCTTTTGTGTCCCATTTACCTACCCGAAATTCATAAAGATTTTTTGTATATTCTAAAAGTTTTAATGTTATGCCTTTCATATTTTCGATCTACAATCAACATGAGATGTATTTTTGTGTATTGTGTGAGATAAAGGTCAAGTTTCATTTCTTTTCATAAGAGAATCCAATTCATCCGGAACATTTTATTGAAAAGAACATCTTTCCCTTAATATTATTCAATATCATTCTTGTCAAAAATTATGTCCCCATATGTGTGGTTCTATTCTGTTCCATTAATCTTTTTCATATCTTTTGTGTTAATTTTATTCTGTATTAATTCAACTACCTTTGAAATATTTCTTGCTTTCTGATAAAACTAAATCTTTATACCCTGTTATTCTTCAAGAGTGTCTTGGATACATTTTGCCATTTATATTTTGACATACATTTTAGAATCAGTTTGTCAAATTCCATTACAAAAACTGAGGTTTTAAATCATGTTGCATTACAACCATAAACTAATTTGAAGAATTTTGATATCTTTACAATTTTGCATCTTCAATATATGAACATTGTGTATTCCTCCACTGATTTAGATCTTCCTTAAGGCTTTGGAGAATGTTTTATGACTTTTGTAAAGGATTTCCAAATATTTGCTTATATTTTTTCTGGGCATTTGATGATTTGAGGTGATATAGTAAATATATTTAATTCTTTTTCTGGATTACAGCTTTCATCCATAATGGAATATAATCAGGACCTGATTTACTTTCCCATCTGAAGTAGGAAACTAGACAAACTATGTGAAACAATGATTTTTCAGACATTGATAACAGCCTAGCAGAACTGTTATGTCTTAGAAAAGGAATGCAGATGAGTAAGCCCCACGATTGCTAGTTTGAAGCAGTTGCCAGGTTGAGAGATGGAAGGGAGTGGTACCCTACCAAAGTACTTGCAATGTAGCTTAATTGAGGACATTGAGATACGAATTCAGGGAAGCTAAGACAACTAGAATTTGTAGGGCAGAACACTAGAGAGAAAGCAGTAGGAGAAAAGAGAGTCTAGAGATTTGTTAAGAGAATCCCTTAAATTTTTGGTTAAACACTGATCTGTGTATGCATAAGAAGAAATTACGTAAGACTGGAGAAAGATATGCTGGAAAGAAGTAGGCCAAATAATTTCTGAATCTCAAACATAATTTATGTTCTCTAAGCTATTTTACAAAGACATCATAAACAGAGGATACTGTGTAGAATTTTTTTTTCTTTTTTTTTTCAGATTTCTGGTCAGTATTTGTAAAATACTGGGTAGAGTCTTAAGAAGGGTATCTTAGTAGGGCTAAATTATTCATATACAAAAGGATACCATAACCCTGCTACAACTAAAACTTAAAAGATCAGTCTAATTTCAAGTAACTTAACTAGGCAAATCCAACAACAAACAATGTAAAATCCAAATATATGATAGACAATCAAAATTTACCAGGTGTGTAAAAAAATAAAAAAATATGGCCCATAACTAAAGAGAAAAAAATAAATCAAAATAAACAAACTCAGACATGACACAGATGATGGAATTAGTAGCTGTTATAAAAATGCTCCATATGTTCAAGAAGGTAGAAGAAATTGTGGACAAGAGTAGAAAAAATATTAGATGTAAATTTGACTTTTAGTTGCTTATTGGTGATATATAAAAACAAAATTAAATTTTATATATCGTTGAATGAAAGGCACAGAGATATGCAGGTCAGATAACCCTTCAAGAAAGGACTTGCTTTGCAGTTGCAAACATTATGATTAGCTAATAGCTTCTAGTCATGAGTTCTTTCTCGGTCTGCCTCAGCATTTGATCTGAGGTCACACTTTTCTGAGTGACCCCTAAATAATGACTACATGACTACGCAAGAAGATAGTAACTGAAGTTACACTTTCTTCAGGAGCCTCTAAACAATGGCTGACCAAAACATGATACCAGGGCCTATTCATGTCCTCTAACAGGAAAGGCCCTTTTTGTGGAGCAGATGGAGGAAAATGGTGAAGACTGGCTCAAATGTGAATTGAAAAAAATAGGAATTGGTTCCATATATATGAGTAAACTGAAATAAAATGTAACTGAACTATAGTCCCACTTAGGGGAAGCTTTGAAAAAAGATCACTGACGGAAAAATCCTCCCAATGGACAGAACTTTTGGCAATGTACCTGATCTTTTATTTTGTGTTTACATACAAGTTACCTGAAGTTAGAATGCACACACACAAATAGAAAGAAACCAATGTCTTGGTCAGAGGTCTGGAGGAAGGAAGATTAGAAGACTGCGGATAAGAAGGTCTTGGGTAGAAGAATAGGGATAGACCTATGGAAGGTAGAAAATAGTGTGAAGATCACTGTACTTTAGGCTAATGCCTACCAGAGGGCATTCATCATGGACGATGCACTAAACAACCAAGTAGACAAATTGACTTGGTCAGTTGTTATCAGCCAGCCTCTGTCATTGGGCAGCCTGAATGTACATGAAGGCACCATAGTAGTTCTCACTCGCTAAATTTGATCTACTGCTTCTACCAAATGCCCAGCCTAGTAGGAAGAGATACCAGCACTGGGTCCTTGTTAGAGCATCATCCTTTGAATAGATCAACTGGTCACTGGTAGCAAGTCAACACAGTGGACCTCTTTTACCCAGAATTAATTTTTACCAAAGAAAATTCTCAATTTTTTGTTCATTTTGCTTTTCTTACCTATAAACTCTTACTATTAGTGCCAATATTAAAGGGCTTTTAGATTGACTCCTTGCCAATGAATCACACATAGCATTGAATCAGACCAAGGAACACACTTGACAGCAATACAGGCATAGCAGTTGGTCTATGACCATGGCATCTATGGGTCCTATCATGTACCACATCAACCAGAAGGTGCTGGCTGCTAGAATGATGGAACAGTTGATGAGACAGCTGATGTGCCAGTTTCAAGAAAATGCCCTGTGAGGATAAACACTTTCCTCCAGGAAACAACTTACCTCCTATATCTACAATCATTATATAGAGTTGTGCCCCCAACAGATAGATTATATACATCTAGGAAACAAGGGGTGAATGTAGGGAAGTCCCATTACTTGTGGAGACTATGTTTCTTTTTTTCCATAACTCTGTACCCTGAAGTTCTAGAGATCCTGATTTCTTAAAGGGAAACACTTCCACCAATAGACCCAGGAAGGTTTCCACTGAACCTTTTACTGTACCTGGGTACTTTCAGCTACCTTGTCCAAGGTCAGGACCCTTCCCAGGCAGCCTGCATCCAGTGACTGGTTGAGATTTATAAAAGCACATCCTCTTGCTTCAACCAAAGACAAATCTGAAAGTCAATGACAGCTTCAAACTTTTACTTGGAGTCAGTGGAAGCCCTTGCTGAGAATGTATTACAACCCCAAATTTTCTGCACGCCCAAACCTGCTTCCTTACCTTCTCCTTAATCCAACTTCTAAAACTGTAGAGTAGCTTTAGACCCCTTTCAGGTGTTGATCCTAAGCACACTCTCTAATAAACTTCCAGCATCCCTAATCTTGGTCTATTTACTCTCTGGGAAATCCAAACCATAACTGGACATCACTGAAGTCAACTTCATCTTTCACATGCTTCCATGCACTCTCTATTCCAGAAATTTGAAACGGTCTCCTGCCATTGGAGATCATCTCCTTTTGTTTCACTGTGTACATTTATTTCCTTTTATGTTCCTCTATAATTTTTATTAATTTGGGGAGAAGATGGATATGTATATTTCTTGATTTAGATCTTTAAATTTAAAGTATTAACCTTAGCCCAAGTGCTGATAATTCTACACACAAAAATGCTCAATAACAACTTTATGTGAATTTAAATGTGTGATAAAAATTGAAGCAAAAAGTAAAATTCCCAAGTCTTTATAAGGATGAAATTCTAAAATATAAAATTACCAATGACTTTTACAAAGGACAGAAATTTTGATGTCATATGACATCAATAAAATAAATACTATTGTTTAAAGATAGTTATATTTGAAGTAGCACAATTGCATTGCCATAAATGGACAATACAAGCAATCTATAACAAAAAGCATTATGGCAATTTGTGTTTTATTTTTTCAGATAAAATATTTTTGAAGCTACAAATACTAAATTCATGAATCTTCTCAATGTACTATACTGATATGACAGAAAAATATTTATGCCCAATTTTGATAAATTTTATAATATTTTATAAATATTCTAAATATGTTAGAAGTAGAAGCTAAAATTCCATATTTCTCTATCTAGATATATGCAACTTGGAATATATTATTAATACTATAAACCTACAAATGAAATTAAATTTGACTTACACATAGACAGGTCAGTAACTCAGAAACTCTCTCCAGAATGGCAAATTGCCCTGAAATAATTCCTTTGGTATATTTCTGTTTCCTAGGCAATAAAATCAGCTTCAATATAACATATCTTCTATGCTTTCAATGACCTGGAACTCTCAAAATTTTAAATAAAGCTTCCCTGTGGGTTCAAAATAAACCATACAACTATGGTACTGAAACAGTCAGTAAAGTATGTGAGATGGAAATGTCTCAATGCTCTCAAGAAATTTGTTTTGAGAAAAACATTACATCTACACGTGATCATTTTAAAAACTATAATTATTCATCATAATGATAGATTTTAAAAATAGAAGGTATAGACACATTTGCAAGAATTGAGTCTTTGAAAATGTATGCTTGAGAGCTGAATGGTAATTATTTCCTTTTGTAAATAAAGCACTTTGGTCATGTTTAGGACTGGGGCTATTTCAGGTATACATTTTTTGTTTCATGATCTAATTTGGTTCATCTATGCAGATGTGTTAATTCAGTCTTTGTTCCTACACTGTAATCCACAAGGCTTCTGTCTTGTGACTGGGAGAGGATTTCGTCCAAAATTCCTGCTAATCACAATTTTTTTTTAGATGATTGTTAGCGTTTTTTAGCAATAAAGTATTTTTCAATCAAGTTAGGTACAGTTTTTTAGATATGCTATTGCACATTTAATACACTGCAGTATAGTATAGACATAGCTTTTTTTCCTAAGTTTCCCTATCAAATTTTTCCTTTCTTTTTTAAAATTTTTTATTTGTAATTATTATGGGTATGTAATATTTGTTCATATTTATAGGGTACATGTGATCTTTTGATACAGGCAATGAGAATTAATCAAATCAGAGTTAATGGGGTACCATATAGCCATAAAAGACAATGACATCCTACCATTTGCAATAACATGATGGAACTGAAGAACATTATGTTAAATGAAATAAACCAAGCACAGAAAGACAAATTTCACATGTTCTCACTCATATGTGGGAGTTAAGTATTAAAAACCATTGATCTCATGGAGACAGAGAGTAGAATGAGGATTACCGGAGGCTGGGAAGACTAGCAGGGAGGGAGACATAAAGTGGGCATGGTTAATGGGTGCAAAAATATAATTAGACAGATAAAATGAACAATATTTGAAAGCACAGCAAAGTGATTATAATCAACAAGAAGTTAGGGTATACTTTAAAATAACTAAAAGAGTAGAATTGGAATGTTCCTAACAGAAAGAAATAATAAATGCCTGAGGTGATGGATACCACAATTTCTGAATAGTAAGGACTTCCTATACCGGCTAGAAATTGCACAATGGCTCCAAGAACACCTCACCCTTAATGTAATCTAGCTTTAGAATCGTCACATTGTAGATGCTCAATAAATTCATATGGTTCATATATGTCAAGATCTGTTGAACTTTCTCTTGACCTGAAAAATTGTCTATGTGAAAACACCGCTTTTGTGACTGCATGTATTTTGCTGCTCAAACAAAATATTTGTGGAATGAATATAAAATAATCAAATAATAGTGCAGTGTTTGCATAATAGATGTATATTTTTAAGAGATAACTTCTAAATGGCATTCTCAATGGAAAAACTGAAGTTTTCAAGCCTATCATTTACCTTACACATATTCACTTAAGTTTTGTCTGTGATGAAACATCAAATAGTTGTATTAAAACTAGACCTTTTGCCTATTATTAATATTTATAATTTAATCACAAAAGACATGTTTAAAATGTGCAGGTAAAATGAGAAGACAGATGTATCCCAAACTCAGGTTCTGGTCACAACACGTATAAAAGGTATAACAGTATAATGATTATAAATATTATGCCTATCTTATCTAGAACATGTTTTTAGTTGGTAAAAACTCTTATCTTACTGATAAACCTGTCATTTTACAAATCAAATTAATTCTCTAGAATATTTGTCCAATGTATTCTCCAATGCAAGTTTCATTATTTAATAAGAGCAATTTTAAATTTAAAAATTACATGTATAAGAACAGGGAGTGATATACCCACAGAGGAACTACCAAAGGATCTGTATTACCTGCTTTATTTTACTTTGAACACCAAAATCTTGAAGAAAATACTTACAATTGACCATGAAACCCAGGAATGTATAAATATGTCCAACTCTTATTATTTAACTTGACACTTAATAAAAATACATATGGACTCTGACTTAATGATGATTTGATTTACAATTATTTTACTTAAAATGATAAATGTGAAATGATAAGCATTTAGTAGAAACTGTATTTTGAGTGCTCATTCAACCATTCTGTTTTTCACTTTCAGTATATTGCAAATTACATGAGATATTAACACTTTATTTTAAAATAGGGTTTGTGTTTGCCCCACTATAGGCCAATGTAAATGATCTGAGCACATATAAGGTAGGTAGGCTAAGCTTTGAGGTTCAGTATGTTAGATGTATTAAGTGCATTTTTGATTTACAAAATTTTCAATTTACAGTGGGTTTATCAGGATGTAGCCCCCACTGCAAGTCAAGGAGCATCTGTAAAATGAAATAAGAGTTTAATTTTATTCATTTGTATGTGGATGCCCAGTTTTCCCAGCATAATTTATTAAAGATACTGTCCTTTCCCCATTGTATGTTCTTGGCACCTTTGTCAAAAATCAACTGAATAATTGTGTGAATGTATTTCTGGACTCTTATTCTGTTCCATTGGTCTATGAGTTTGTTTTTATGCCAGTATCATGCTGTCTTAATTGCTATGTCTTTTTATAAGATCTTAGAATCACATGGTGTGATGCCTTCAGCTTTATTCTTTTTGCTCATGATTGTTTTGGTTATTTGGGTTTTTTTGTGGCTCCATACAAATTTTAGCATTATTTTCTTTATTTCTGTGAAAATTGTCATTGAAATTTTGGTAGAGATTGCATAGAATATATAGATATCATTGGGTAGTATGGACATTTTAACAATGTAAATTCTTCCAATCCATGAGCACAGCATACCTTTTCATTTTGGGGGTCTTCTTTAACTTCTTACATCAGTTTTTATGGTATTCTGGGTACGTGTCTTTCACCTCCTTGGTTAAATTTATTTCTAAGTATTTTTTGGTAGCTATTGTAAATGAAATTGTTTTCTTAATTTCATATAGACAGGAGGAATAAGTTCATAAGATCTATTGTACACCTTGATGGCTATAGAGAATAACAATGTATTATATAATTGAAATCATTAATAGAATAGATTTTAAATGGTCTTATTACAAAAATGATAAAGATATGAGGTGATGGATATGTTAATTAGCTCAACTTAGCCATTTCACAAGGTATACACATTTCAAAACATTATGTTGTGCACCATAAATAAAATTACTTGTCAATTAAAAATAATTTTTAAAAAATAAAATGAAAATATGGGAACCTACATGATTTAATGATAAGTACCTTTAGTAAACTGTACACACAGACAATGAACCTTAACAGAAAGTTTTTCTCACCAGGTAATTAACAGTAACTGTATTAGCTTGGTCCACCTGCCATAACAAAGAATCAGAGACCAAGTGGCTTAAACAACAGAAATTTACTTTTTCACAATTATGGAGCTAGAAGTCTGAGATCCCCATGTCAGCAGGTTTTATTTCATCTGAAGTCTCTCTACTTGGGTTGCCGACCTTCGTTATGTCCTCGCATGATCTTTTGTGTGTCCTAATTTCCCAAGAGGAAACCAGTCATACTGGATTGGGATCCACCCATAGGACTGCATTTTACTCTTATTACTTATTTGGAAGTTCTATATCTAAATAAAGTCACAGCCTGAGGTGGTACTAGGAGTTAGAACTTCAACATATGGATTCTGGGGGGACACAATCAGCCCATAGCATCAACTCTTAATAATTGTGGCTAAGATAATAAACTCTGTTCTTTACCGTCTTCCCTGGATCCCACATTGCTCTTGCCTCACATCCTCTGGTCTGCCCTGGATTGATCACGTCTATTTTTCCAGGTTCTTTAAATTGTTTGGAAAGAATTCTTCATCTTTCTTGCTAAACACAGGTATGGTGAGGTAGCCCATTCTTTCTCTAAATTGTGTGATGTCGTTTTGCATTTCTTTCCTTAACTCTCTAATTCCCTCCATTGGCATCAGCAGCATAATTTGATGAGAATGATTTTAAAATTCTTTCCTGTTTGAGGTCAATTCAAACTAAATCTGGAAATTGGAAGCCGCTCTCCCATTTAATTGGACTAAAGCCATCCTCTATCACACCTGCAGCCCCAGTAACTACTTAGTACAGTTATTGGGTGATACATGCAAGCCCAATATCTTGTAAATTATCCAAGTTCACAGAGTTAGTATGTGAATAGAGTATAATATTGCATTCCCACCTGAAAATAAATTCCGAGTTATAAATTCTAGAGTTAGATACTTTAACAATATTCCCTCCAAAACATTTTCCTTTCCATTAACAAAGTAACCACATTCCTATACATAGGAAGATGTGAAGACATTTCTTTTGAAATATTGTTATAACAAATTGAATTTCAATTATCAAGGGGTTATCAGGCCACCAAACTAATCATACTAATTATTAATGTTTACCACTTTAAAGTATAGGTCTAATCTTATGAGTAGTAATTCTAGATTGTATAAAAAGGGTAATAAAATTAAATATAAGTGCATTGTTCAATATGTTTGGCCTATATTATCATTTACAGTGGTTAATCATTTTATAATGTTAAAAGACAAGATCACAACAAATCTATTTTTTCAGATCTTAACTGGATTTTATTTGCAATTCCAGAATTAGGCAGTAGTATGGACCCAAAATGGTTCAGAATGCTCCCCGTTACCACATGTACAGGTTATATTTATATCTAAAGAAAAGGAAGTGACATACAGAAAATGGAAATGAGATACGGAGACAGTTTGGTTAAAGTTTGGCTTTTACCTTCATTGAATCTGGTTTGAACAGTTAGCCTCCTGCCATTGACTGAGACTCAGCTATTTGTTACAAAAGGCAACTTCCTCAGTTAGGTTTCAGTTTGTTTACCTAATAACCTAGGTGGCAGGTGATTTTGTAAGACTCCTATGGAGACTTCCTCAGGCCAAATTTAATGTGATTTAATAATAATTAACTGTAATGAACAAATAGGTGACAATTTTGTATATTTTAATGACTTAAATATATATCATGTATTTTATCTCTGTAATATGGAGAGCTATAAACTATTCTACCAGAAATTTAAAAATATCATACTTCCATTCTAAAATATAAAATCATGATGATTATTGTTTTGGGTCTTCATGAATCTGTACAGTTAGAAAAGATAAATCCCTTATTTTTATGTAATTTTTGAACATATCTGATTAGTCACCACCTGGAAGCTAATCCTTGTGTTCATTCTCATTTATTTTTGTATCTCATTGCCAACAAATTGAGTTCAGTGTTGTTGAAGGTCTCTGCAAAGAACACCAATTTAGAAAGTGTGATGGTTAATTTCATGTGTCAATTTGACTCGGCCACAGTGCCTAGATAATACGGTCAAACAATAATCTGAGTTTCTGCGAGCGTGTTTTTAGATGAGATTAACACTTAAATTTAAGGATGTTGAGTAAAGCAGGTTGCCCCCATAATGTGGGTAGCCTCAGCCAATCAGTTGAAGACTTGAATAGAACAAAAGAATGAACCCCCCTGAGCAAGAGGGAATTCTATATATATTTACCACATATTTTTGTAAATGTGTAGTCCTGAAGGAATAATACTTGACTATCAGTTGGAAATCCAGAACTAGGCCTGAGTTATTATGAAATTTTTTAAACATTATCTAGCAAAATGTGGACTTATGTACTGGAAAATATCTAGTCCTTGATATTTCAAAACTTTGGGAAAGATCAGAAATATTCATAAAAAATAAATATAGAAGAATTATGTTTTATAATTGAAAAGTTTCTATTGTGTAGTCTGATATACTCCTTTTCCATATGAGAAATTGAAATCTCCGAGATGAAAGTGACTTATTCATGGTTATAAGGTACACATAAAAAACAAACGCAGAGGGAGATTGAAAGGCATATTAAAAAGTAAAATTCTTCATATTAGTCACTATTTTTCAAAGTCACATCAATTCATAGCTAGAATATTTAAAATAAATAATTAGTAATATTCACTAGCTAATTGAAACAAAACAATATATAGAATAAAATATTCAAATACAGTCATAAAGAAGAATTGAAACTTTAAAAAGCAAATTATTTTTTAATATATGTGGGTCATGATCCATTTAAAAGAAAAAATCATGATAAAATGTTTGCAGAACAATGCATATTACAAAGAATAAACATCTTGAAAAAATCCGTTTTAACTTTAACTACATTTAAGCTATTTAAAAATTATTCTGACTCAAAAATTCTTTTGATTTCAATTCACTATAATCATAACACAATTTTCTTGTAAAATCTACATCTTTCAAGTTATGAAGTTATTTTAAACTTTAAAAAACACCCATGTACTTAGTCTTTGGAAAAGTCATGAACTCAATTAGGAATTTGTAAAGAACTGTTAAAGATGTTAAATAGGAGCTCTCTAGACCATTGCAAATAATCATCTGACTATAGCTGTTTCTCAGCATCATAATAAAATAAACACACATAAAGTCTAGAGTTGGATATTCCATTTGCAACAACCAATACAATAGTCAATACAAAGCTCTATGAGAAAAGACAGACTCTGTACTTGCCTTTTAAAATCTCCACCCTACAATACCTCATCCCCAAACACTATCTTAAAGGTAGCATAAAGGTTAAGAAGCATAGATATACTTCTTTGGGTTCCTCCAAATATCTCCTTCTAAAGTAGCTTCCAGATTTATTTATGGTTTGTCCCACTTTGGCACATATCCCAACATTTTGTTTACACCTTAATTAATCTTATACTTTAGGTTCACAATGCCTGAGACTCTTGGTATAAGACAGAAACCAATATTACTTTTGATGTTAAAAATTTAGTATTCATCCTCAAAAATATATTTTGACCCAGGAAATGAAGTTTATGTCCTACGTACCATTTGTAGCCATCTTTTAAAATTACTAATATGTTATGAGTATTTTCTGTGCCAATAGGTTTATTAACCACAATAAGCATTAGGAACGGTTCTATGTGCTTTATATATATACCCTAATTCAATCCTCACAACAATCCCCTTACTTCCCACTTCACTGAGGAAATTGAAGGCAGGAACTTCACAGATTCCACCAACAAGACAGCCACACTTACCAGAATATTTGCAGTTCATTTTCTTCTTCCCACCTATTATCAGAGCCGATCTTACCAAACCTCTATCTAAACCCAGTCTCTCGGCAGGAGCACCAAATCCCATCATGTCTCACCTGCTCCAGAGCATTACTTCAAGGGTGGGGAAAATGGCAGATCAATGGTGACCTCTTGGCTATCTGCGCCCAGAGTAGGAGGTGAAGAAGGAAGACAGCTAAACACAAGTGGTTCGCTCTCCCACAAGAACAGCATTGTGAATCTGCAGAGAATCAGTGCAGGACAAGGAGCGCTGGAAAAAGGAGAAGAGGTGAACTGGAGAACAGACCACAAAGTCTGGAGAGTGCGAGATATATACACAATACGGAACAGAGTGTGGGATGGCCGCGCCCATCGGCCGGCCAGGGCTGTGTGATCTGACCCACAGGAGGACGACTCTTCCATCACCGACCTCTACATCCACTCAGGCAAAAAGTTGTGGCACGGGATGACAGGCTAAGTGAAGAGACAATGGTGGGAAACATTTTGAACTCCCCGGTGCTCTGTGCTAGGTCCGCACTGGGCAGGGGAGAGACTGGCCTGAGTGGACACTTCCCAGGTCCCCAGGAGCGAGTCTGGAGACAGGCAGCTCACCTCTGGTGGTCTGCAGGACAAGAACAAGGAGCTGAACGCTGAAAGGGAGGCTCTGTCTCTGGAAACCTCTGAAGACTCGACTGGCTCAGGGTGGGACAGAGAGTGTAAGACCCTCTATTGGAGTGACATGAGACAGTGGGACAGGGGAGCAATGGGGACAGCCCACGGCTTATTGAAAAAGCCTGCCAAACCCAGCACCTGCTGCCCCTCAAGCAGTCGCCTCCAGTGCTGGCTCTCTGTGAGTGGGCAGCCACCATTTTGGGGGTCCACAGCCTAAAAACGCGGTGGGCATTGGAGTCCTGGGCACCACCCCTTCCCCAGCCCAGCAGGGCAAGCGCAGGCAATGGTCTCAGGCAACACCCCTGTCCCCACAGAGCAGACCCTGCCCTTGGAGGAGGGGAGTAAAGAGAGAAGCTGCTTTCTAAACATTCCTCCGCCAGCCTGGTCACTTGCCTTTCTTGCCAGGACAAACACTGCCCTTGGAGGGGCAGCATAACGAGAGAGCTCACTTTCTGGGCTGAAACCCATAATGGCCTCAGGAGGCACTCCTCCCCCAGCCCGGCAGGGCAGACTTGGCCTACCCTTGGAAACAGAGAGAAGGGAGAAAAGTCGCTTTCTCTCTGCAACTGATGTGAGTCTGTGTGACCTTAGAGCTAAGCAAAAGGGGGAAGGAAGACTGTTGATTCAGTCCAGTGGGCTGGTTTTGATCATCTGACAAGAGCATAACACTAGGATTCACCCTTGGCACCCGGGCCACTGCCAGCTTTGGAGCTTGTAGACTGGGAAGGAAAAGCCTGGCCAGAGTCCTCAGCAATTGCGCCAATTGACACCCCCCACCTGGAGCTGCCTCTCAAGTGTGGTGAAAGAGCTCTGAATAACATAGTAACACCTCTCCCCTAGCAGGAGATCAAGCAACCACAGAAGTGTTCGCTCTCAAGTTTGTAGGTGCCAATTGCCCTTACACCACCTAAAGTCCCCTCCCATTTTTCTCTCCCCTTCTATCTCTCCTCTCCTCCCTTCCTTGGGGAAGGGAAAAAATTCCTTCTCACTTTCTCTTTCATATCTGATAAATGTTTCTTTGAGTAAAAATGGGACTATTGCAATAAGCAGGTCTAGTCTCCTTGGATGCAAAATGCACGTTGAAATAGTATTTTGCCCTCCTCCTTCAGGCAGCAGACAAGCAATATAAAATGTTATCACAGGAGCTTGTGGAGTATACAACAGAAATTTATTGCTTCATAAGACTGATAGCTCTAGAATACAGTGAACTACAAATGGGATATGGCACATTTTATAGTAAGACAATTTTTCTTAAAAACATTTTGGTCATAAAGTTTGCTCCTCTTTAGAAAAATATTAGTATTGATAGTTGGTAATAAGTTTTAATGTCAGATGAAATAAAAATAAATTATTATAACTATTGTCCCATAATTTCTCACATTTTCCTAACTACATAATCCTCCCTCTGAGTGACAGTGCCTCCAGTTCCAGTTTTGTACATAGAGGACAATTTAGAATGGCAAAGAATGATTAATCAGATGGCAAACACTTCCCATGTCAGCAAAGCCATAATGCTCTTAGAATTCAAACTGACCGACTTAATGCAAACTATTTAGGTTGGTGCAAAACTAATAGCGGTTTCAGACCATGAATTTTAAGTCATTATAACTAGGCTCAAACACATCTTTATTAATCAAAATAGGAACCATTACAATCAACACATGTTTGCCAACAAGAAATAAATTGCTTTATTCCTGTAGCATAAAAAGCCATGCTTCAGGATTTGACGAACTCTTGGAAAGCATTTTTTGCATCCTACTGGTTGAAGAAGCATTTTCCCTACAAAAAGTTGTGGAGATGCTTGAAGAAGTGGTAGTCGGTTGACAAGCGATCAGGTGAATATGGCAGATGAGACAAAACTTTGTAGCCCAATTTGTTCAACTTTTGAAGTATTGGTTGTGCAATGTGCAGTCGGAAATTGTTGTGGAAAAGAATTGGGCCCTTTCTGTTGACCAATGCTGGCTGCAGGTGTTGCAGTTCTTGGTGCATTTCATCGATTTTCTGAGCATGCTTCTCAGATGGACTGGTTTCTCCAGGGTTCAGAAAGCTGTAATGGATCAGACCAGCAGCAGACCACCAAATGGTGACTATAGCCTTTCTTTGGTTCAAGTTTGGCTTTGGGAAGTGCACTGGAGCTTTTTTTCAATCCAGGTTGTCATATAAAATCCACTTTTCATCGCACATCACAATCCAATTGAGAAATGGTTCGTTGTGTACAATAAGAGAAGACAACACTTCAAAAAATGGTAATATTTTTTGATTTCCAATTAAGTTCATGAGGCACCCACTTATCAAGTTTTTTCACCTTTCCAGTTTGCTTCAAATGCCGAATGACCATAGGATGGTTGAATTTGAATTCTTTGGCAACTTCTCGAGTAGTTGTAAGAGGATCAGCTTCGATGATGGTTCTCAATTGGTTGTTGTCAACTTCCGATGGCTGGCCACTGCGCGCCTCATCTTCAAGGTTCTTATCTCCTTTGTCAAACTTCTTGAACCACCACTGTACTGTATGTTCATTAGTTCTGGGGCCAAATATGTTGTTGATGTTGCAAGTTGTTTCTGCTGCTTTGTGACCCATTTTTAACTCCAATAAGAAAATCGCTTGAATTTGCTTTTTTCAACATCATTTCCATAGTCTAAAATAACTATAAAATAAATAGCAAGTAATAAGTCATTAGCAAAAACAATAAAGTGAGAAATGAACATTAAAATGATGTATAATACCACATTTACTTAAGAATGTATTCCAATATCAAAAGCAAATTTCAACAATGCTAAAACCACAATTACTTTTACACCAACCTTAATAATAACCCTGGTAGATAACATTCCCTATAGATTACATGGACATCACCCATCTTGCTTTGAGATAATATTCCCTATCAAAACACAAATTCTGCATAATCAAGCTCTTTAAAAGAAATAAATTAGGAGATTTAAGTATGGCAACAAAAGAATACTTCTGCTTTTACCTGACCCTTATATGGCTCAGGGTTAAGTGCCAATCACATTGCAGTCAAGTAGAGCACAAGCTCTACCTGGCCACTTGCCCCTACTCAAAGGACTATATTGCCATAGAATGGGATTTTTATAGACTCACTGGAAATCAATACTAACTTGTAAACCACACCAAAGTAATTTCCCAAACAGACTATTGCATTCTTTATTAGAATCCAGAACCAGATGTTAGCATAGTAAACCAAGCTCCAACACGTAATGTATGCAAGGCTAACTTGCTTTCCTCTCATTGATGGAGCTTAGAAATCCAATCAAACTTTTCCCTTTCCATCACACCTCACTTTATATTTAACTCTATCCTTTAAGATAGTATTCTATCTTAATTTTTTTTCTAGTCTCACTGCTTTCATTACTGTGTATTTTCTCTCTCAACACCAGAATTTTTTAATAAGAAGGTGGGCCAGAAAGAAACTTAAATGTATTGTATTTTTGCTATAAGTAATCATGATTTGCTTTGTGCTGTACATGGATTAATTAATGCAATTTCCATTTCAGCACACATCAGCATGGAAACATTCTGGATTGT
The DNA here is from genome assembly GCF_020740605.2 of Lemur catta. Classification (NCBI taxonomy): domain Eukaryota; kingdom Metazoa; phylum Chordata; class Mammalia; order Primates; family Lemuridae; genus Lemur; species Lemur catta. Next base: position 27,787,329 of record NC_059140.1, on the reverse strand, counting down.
AGACAACTTTTTAAAAGATAATCAATTCTCCTTCTACTCCATATCCTTTCAAATAATGTCCAAATTCACAAATTTCAGACCAACTTTCCTAAAAAAAGGAAGAAAAAGAAACACAAAAATTAGAAAAGGATTAACTGACTTAACTGACGAACACTTAAGTGCACATATAATAGTAACATTCATGGGATGTCAGGCAGATAGGAAGGGGGAGGAAGGATGGATATACACATACCTAATGGGTGCTGTGCACACCATCTAGGGGATGACCATGCTTACAGCTCTGACTCGGGTGGGGCAAAGGCAATACATGTAACCTAAACTTTTGTACCCATGTAATATGCTGAAATAAAAAATAAATAAATAAATTGCTAAAATAAAAAAATTAAAAAAATAGACAACCCCCTAAAAAAAATATTTTAAAGGGATCTATTTGAAGGACTTGAGAAACTAACACGTCCATGTGTTCTTGATGGATAAGGAAAAACAGGCAAGTGAGCCTAATACTCAAGGCCTTCTCTTCCTGACATTTGCCTCTGCTCAACCAAGTCATGAGCCTGAGAAATCATGCAGAAACATGAAAGATGAGACGTTTAGAAGCTGACAAAATCTTTTGAGCATCTTACAGAAATCAGAAACAAAACTGGATTTCAGGACTTCCCAAGAGGCAAAGCCTTGGTAAGCACTCTGGAATTTTAGTTGAGAATGCCAGGGAAATGGTAAACAACAAATAGACAGGCCTAGTTTCAAATCAACTTAAACTCTGCTGGGGTTAAGGAGATTTGCCCTTCCACTAAGTGCCTGTTAAAATCAAAAATGAAATTCTCTCTCCAGGAGATGACTCAGCTCCTCAAACTTTCTCTAGAATATTTCATACACATCTATAACTCAATCAAAATTCACCATGAATACCCACAGATAAATAAGGATTACTAAAAAAGATAAAACAGTACAGCAAAAACACATACACAAAGATTAAGAATGATGCAATCAGACATTGATATTTACTAATAGATTAAAAGTTCAAGAAATTAGTTGAGAAAATGGAGAATATTTTCAAAAAATTTTACAGATCTATAAAACAAGCTTTAAAATAAAATGAGTTCTATTTTGTAAAGCCGAAAGATATAATAACTGAATTAGAACTCAATCTAAGAGTTTAAATAATTTTATACCTTATGTAGAGTAGCATCCTCCATCTCTCTCTTATTCTGTGTTGAATTTTTTTTTGCTGATTTTCATTTATGCTGTCTCTTTTCCACATTTACTTCATTTATATTTTGATGTTTGTTGTATACATGAGAATTCTTTGAAGCCAGAGATGAGGATGATTCCTTTAGGGAGAAAAAAATGCATCTGCTTCTGTTGGACATCTGAAGACATTTCCAATCCCGTACCTGTTTAAATACTAAATAAGACCAAAGAAAATAATTTTCAAGGAATGTATTCAGGGCCCAAACACTAACTCAATTTCTGTATTTTCTTTTCCACAAGATCCAATCCTGTGACAGATAAACATTTTTTTCACTCTTTTTTGGGTATATATTGTTTTTCCTAAATCACCCTTTCAATAACTATGTAGCTGTCTAGAAATCTCAGCTTAATGCCAGGGTCTCTAATGCAACTGCACATAATTGCATGACCTTGCTTTCCTCCTACTCCTCTCTTGGTAGTTACAAATAATGGTCTTGGCAAATGAAATCAGTAAAAACACTTAGAATACCTGTTGCTACTTGACTTGCTTGCCTCTTTAGAAATTCTGTTCCCAACTTGTTTTTTTGGGTCTTGTTTTATCTGCTGTTGTTTTGGCCTTCAAAGATTTCTCTTACATTCTTATTTCAATTACATTTAAGAAGTTTTTAAAGAAAATATTTAGATGTTCAGATAGTCTAAATTATTGTTTTGTTAAATATTTTGGATCTTTTGGCAGGAAATATTTTTAAAGTACCAGGAATTTTTGGCAGGAAAGGTTTTTAGTTGTCCAAATCGATGTAAAATAAGCCACCCTTCTACTCAAACTGTCCTGATAATTTTCACTAATAATTCTATGTTGCTGAATCTAAGTTTTAAGTCTTTATCTTATTTGAATTATTAGTAGGATAAGACAGAGAGATCGCTTCTTCCTTCTTGAAGCAGTTTCTCTACCTTTCTTCCAGAATACCCTCTTTCTTGATTTTCTTTTCTTCATCACTGGCAAGTCCTTCTCAGGTGCTAATACTGGACTCTCCTCATTTTCTCAACACTAAAATGTGAGAAAACCAGAAGTCTCCACACTCAGTCTTAGTCTTAGTTCTCCACATTATTTCTGTGGGTGATCTCATACAGTCATGTGCTCCATATACCATCTATGCACTGATGGTTCCTAAACGTGTGACTGCAGCCTCAACTTTCCCTTGAACTAAAGACTTGTATTAATATAACAACTGGTCATTGAAATATGCACTAGCACATCTAAAGAGAATCTCAAACAAAAGCCTGGCTTCTGTCCTTTACCTGCCCCTCTTGCCTTTTTTATTTGTATAAATTTCAGGGGTACAAGTACAGTTTTGTTACATAGATATACCGTGTAGTGGTGAAGTCTGGGCTTTTAGTGTAACCATCACCCGAATAATGTACATTTTACCCATCAAGTAATTTCTCATCCCTCACCTCCCTCCTACCCTCGTACCTTTCCAAGTCTCTAATGTCTATTATTCCATACTCTATAACCATGTATACACATTATTTAGCTCCCACTTATAAGTGAAAACATGTGATATTTGACTTTCTGTTTCTGAGTTATTTTATTTAAGGTAATCACCTCTAGTTCCATCCAAGTTCCCAGACAAGGCATGATTCTTGCTTTTTTATGGATGAATAGTATTTCGTGGTGCATATATACCACATTTTCTTTATCCAATCATTCAGTGATGGACACTTAGGTGGATTCCATATCTTTGCTACTGTGAATTAGCACTATGATAAACATATGATTGTGGATATTTTTTAATGTAATAATTTATTTTTCTCTCAGTACACACCAGGTAATGAGATTGCTGAATCAAATAGTAGTTCTATTTTTAGTTCTTTGAGAAATCTCCATACTGTTTTCCATAGAGGTTGTACTAATTTACAGTCCCATGAACAATGTACAAGCATTCCCCTTTCTCTGCATCTGTTGGCAACATCTGTTATTGTTTGACTTTTTAATAACAGCAATTCTGAGTGGTGTAAGATGATATCTCATTGTGATTTTAATTTATATTTCCCCTATGATTAGTGATGTTTAGCATTTTTTTCATATGCTTCTTGGCTATTTGTATGACTTCTTCTGAAAATTGTCTATTTTTATCCTTTGCCCACTTTTTAGGGGAGTTATTTTATTTTTTTGTTTTTGTAGACTTGTTTCAGTTCCATGTAAGTTCTGATTTAGTCTCCTGTCAGATGCAGAGTTTGCAAATATTTTCTCCCAATCTTCAGGGTGTCTATTCAGTCTGTTAATTACTGCTTTTGCTGTAGAGAAGCATCTTAGTTTAATTAAGTTCCATTTGTCTATTTTTTTCCCTTGTGCCTTTGAGGTCTTAGTCATGAATTCTTTGCCTAGGACCAATTCTTTCTTCTGCATATGGCAATCCAATTTTCTCAGTACCATATATTGAAAAAGATGCCCTTTCTCCAGAGTTTTTTTGTCAACTTTGTCAAAGATCAGTTGGCTATATATATGTGCTTTTATTTCTGGGTTTTCTATTCTATTTCATTGATATACATGTCTATTTTTATACTAGTACCATGATGTGTGAGTTTCTATAGCCTTGTGATATAAATTGAGGTCAGATAATGTGGTATCTCCAGCTTTGTTCTTTTTGCTTATAATTGTTATGGCTATCTGGGCTCTTTTTTGGTTCCATATGAATTTTAGGATTGTTTTTCCTAATTTTGTGAAAAATGACATTGGTATTTTGATACAGATTGCACTGATTGTGTAGATTGCTTTAAGCAGTATGGTCATGGTCATTTTAGGTATATCAGTTCTTCTGATCCATGTGCATGGGATGTTTTTCCATTTGTTTGTATCACCTATAATTTCTTTCATCAGTGTTTTGTAGTTTTCCTTGTAAGGATCTTTTGCCCTCATGGTTAAAGCATATTCCTAGGTAATTTTTTGGGGTGGGGGGTAACTATTATAAATAAGATAACCTTCTTGATTTGGTTCTCAGATTGATTTTTACTGGTGTATAGAAATCCTGCTGATTTTTGTACATTGATTTTGTATCCTGAAACTTTACTGAATCCACTTATTAAGTCTAAGAGTTTTTAGAGGAGTCTTCAGGGTGTTCTAGGTACAAGATCATATAATCAGTGAACAAAGATAATTTAACTTCCTATTTTCCAATTTGGATGCCTTTTATTTCTTTCTCTTGCCTGATTTTTCCGTCTAGGACTTCCAGTACCATGCTGAATAACAATGGTAAAAGTGAACATCCTTGTTCTTTTCCAGTTATGAAGAGGAATGCTTTAAACTTTTTCTTATTCAGTACAATTTTGGTTGTGGTTTGTCATATATGACCTTAATTATTGTCTCTGATTTTATGTGATGAGTCACATTTATCAATTTGCATATGTTGAACCACCCTCGCATCCCTAGAATAAAACCCATTTGATTGTGGTATAGTATCTTTTTGATGTGCTGTTGGTTTTGGATTGCTAGTATTTTGTTCATCATGGGTATTGGTTTGTAGTCTTCTTTTTTGTTGTGTTCTTGCCTGGCTTTGGTATTAAGGTGATATCGGCTTCATAGCATGAGTTAGGAAAGAATACCTTCTCTTCTATTCAGGGCCCAAACACTACACTATGGCTTGTGCACTCCACCCATTAGGTGTGTATATACCCATTCCCCCTCCTCCCTCCCATCCGCCCGACACCTGATGAATGTTACTACTATATGTACGCATAAGTGTTGGATCAGTTAATACCAATTTGATGGTGAGTACGTGTGGTGTTTGTTTTTCCATTTTCTTGTGGTACTTCACTTAGTAGAATGGGCTCCAGCTCTATGTAGGATAATATAAGAGGTGCTAGATCACCATTGTTTCTTGTGGCTGAGTAGAACTCCATGGTATACATATACCACATTTTATTAAGAAAATAGATGAAGAATTTTTTTCTTTTCTCCACTGCTGTATCAACAGTTCCAAAACAAAGCCCAGCACAGAGTAAATGTTCAAAACACAAAACATAATTTGGCAGGTATAAATCTCCTTGTACAGATTAGGAGGTGGAGGTAAGATAGTTTTATATGTTTCCCAAAGTAACAGAGATAGTTAGTTGACTGGCTAGAAAATTAAATCCTGACCAATTTTAAAATAACACAGAACAAAACAAAAAAAAAGTGACATTTTCTGTTGCCCTTTGCCATATTCATAAAATCAAAGTTTCTTTGGATGGTACTCATAACTTCATAGTTTGATCTCAATCTGTCTTTTGAGTCTCAACTCAATATGAATCCCTTTGCTCACAGCAGCCCTATCTAAACTCCATCTCTGTTGTTCTAGCCGTCTTTCTTCAAAGTCTTGCCCTTGTTCACCTATGCACTTTGCCTCATACTTCTCCTTTAGCCTGGAGTGACCTCCCTTCCTATCTCTGGCTAATGAAATCTTCCCCTTGCTTTGACTTAGGTCAAATGTCACTCATACCATTAAGTTAGTTTCAGTCATCTCAGTAAAAATTAATCTCTTTTCCTCCCAGGCACTGCCAAAGCACTTTCTTTTTACTTAACTTTTAGTATTAGTACCTTATGTTATGTACCTTGTATTAAAATGTAGTAATGTTCCTCCTCATGTTCCTCATGAGAAACTAAGCTTCTTGAGGACAATGATTTCTTTCTAATTACTGTTGCATCTTTCTTTAGATCTTAACAGTGTTTCATATACTGTGAGTATGCAATAAAATAATGTAGAAATTATTTTAACTATTCAGTCATATCCAGTTGTCCTGATAAGGAAAATATCCAATTATTCTCACTTTTAATGTAATTGTTTTGATACATGAAGTTATAAGCTCATATTTCTCTGTTTCCAACTGGCTTATGTGTTACTGTAAAGATCACTAATATAAACAACAGCATTATGTATAAAGTGTTTTCCAATAAATTCACGTTACTTAAAATATAGTAAATGAAGAACAGTTATTAAAAGAAATAAAATTTAATACACAGAGATAGAGGCAAACATGGAGAAGTAAAATATGTGTGTGTGGGAGGGTAGTTCTTGTTGTGACATGAAGGGAAACTATATCTACTTGTTCCCTTTAATTATTTGTTTCTTCCCCATGCTAAGTCCAGTAGATTTTCGGTTTCTATTGTGCATATTTATTTATTTTTCAACCCTTAGGGAGTTGCAGTATATGTCTATGGAATAGCAGACATTTTGATGTAGTTAACACTGAAGATACATTGTGAGATGTTATAAGTAGGGTAAATTGACAAAGATAGAGTTGAGACTAAAGAATACTTTAATGCCATGCTAAGATATCTGTGTGTATTCCTTGTGCACATGAAGAGCCAATAAAGGATTTTGAAAAGTAACTTAACTTTATTTGAGGTTTGGGAATATGATATTGTATTCAGCAGGAACTATAAACTGCCTAGGGAAGAAATTTAAGTCAAGAGGTTTGTCAGCAGAGCAGGAACAAAGGCCTCAATCTTCATAACAGAGCAATAATTGTGATGGAGAAAAGAAAAAAACAACAAAGATTGCAAATTTAGATGACAGACCCTACAAAAATAAGTTATTAAAGTATTTATTAATTGTGGATTCATTAACATGTATTGAGTGCTTAAGTCTTAAGTCTTGTACCTATTAAAGTATAAAACAGAGATTTTTTTTTTTAACTTAGTCAGGAAAAAGAGAGAAGTGCCTACAGTTGAGAAGGAAAAACAGGACTTAATTATGAGGTGAAGAAGAACGGAAAGGTATTTCAAACTGTGGGGGTGGTATGTATGACATAGTGGCAAGAGAGGGCATAGCAAGTTTAAGAACATGGATAAGTCCACCAGTGACTTCAGAAGACAGTAAGAAGGATCCCACGATGACGCTGAGACTAAAGAGACAGGTAAGAGGTGGACAAGGAAGGACATTGTGGACTATGTGAAGACTTTCTCTATGTCTTAATATAATAGGATTTGGACATGTAACCACCCTCACATTATTTTTACTTTCTTTTTGTGAATGCATCAGAAAGATTTAGGAAGAATATTTTTTCTCACATCCTGGGATTATTTGAAGTTAAAACAATTCCTGTTATTTAGTGAAAAAGAACAAATTCATATTCTGATATTAATGAAATGACAACAAATAAGGTTTTTTTGTTTTTTTGTCCCTGCCTATCCACCCCCCACCATCAGATGTAAAGATAAAGAAAGTGGGACCTGGAAACCTTCAAACTGACTGGAGAGGGAATGTTACATTATGGGGACTGGGGAATCTGAAAAGCATAATAGGAAATCTTTTTTTTTTTTTTTTAAAGCACCTAGAAGAAAATAAGTGAGTTGAACTTGTCAAATATATTTGAGTGAGGACCTTCTCAAGCATGCAGGATCTCATATCAGGGCTGAATATGAGACCATCCAACTTTCATTCAGACCGTGGGATTTGCATGATCATCACCATCTACCCTTTATGGCCATCCTAGAGCACTTGCACCCAGTGTCTCCAGCATGCTTCAGAGAGGAAAGCCCCCATACATTAGAAGACAGGGACTGTACCACACAAGTGTGAGACTCCTAGACTAGTCTAGTGATCATTGAAATCTCATTTTTGCTAAGAAAAATAGGAAGGACATAAATAGTTTTAATAGCATGGCTGGTCTGAGCGCAGTGGTGTTTACAATTAATTGATCACAACCAGTTACAGATTCCTTTGTTCCTTCTCCACTTCCACTGCTTCCTTTGATTAGCCTAAAAAAAAAAGAAAAAAGGAAAAAAGATATATTATATTTGTATTTCAAAAGAAGCACACCACCTGAAAAATGCTGAAATATTTGATATAGGAAGGAGGAATGAATATAGTATTTTCAGCTTATTTTAATAGGCACATCTACAGATTTGGTACCAGTCAGGTAGCAGTGGAAATAGAAAAACATTTTGGATGTAAAAAGATAATAAGGAGATAATTTAAAAAGACTTGTTGATGGCTTATTGATTGGACATTGAAGATGAAAAAAGAACATTGAGTCAAAGGATGCTGAGTAATCTGTCTTAGGGAGTTAGCAGGAAAACTAATGACCTTGATGTTAAACAAATTAAATAGAAAGTTTTCAGGTGATATCTCTGTGTTGATGTCCAACAGAAGTTGTAACTGTAGGTCTGAAATGCAATTAAAAGTTAGAGGAGAGTGATTTCAATCATTTGCAGAGGAATGATAACTAAAAATAAAAATGTGTAGTTAGGGCCAGTAGCCACAATTTATAAATATTATTCCATTTAGTCCTCCAAATAATACTGCAGGATAAATAATGTAAGGACATCTACTTATTCATCTATAAGTAAATAAGTAAAGCTTATAAAGGATCATTCACTTAAGATCTCATGTCAAAGTTTGTCTTCTTAAATTACTATCATTTTCTGTCTCTCTATGACATTAGATGCACTAAAAATGAATAAGGTTGCCCAGAAACAAATAAAGAAGGATCTCTAGCACAGGAGAATGAAAAAGAAGACAGAGAAACACATGAAGAAAGACAGAAGGCTGAAGTATCTTCAAAATGAAAGGTGGAGATTCAATTTCAAATGTTGATTCTAATGAAGTTGGTTAACCTTGCAAAGTACTTCAAAAATGTTGAGTTGGATGAGTAATGAGAAAGAGTTGCTTCATTCAGTTATTCAAAAAAATTGAGTGGCTAATCTGTGCCAGGTACTCTTCTATTTGCTGGAAATACAACAGTGAACAAGGCAATACTAGAATGGGATACAGTGAACATGGATTATTGCTGCACATTGTATGTTTAGAGAATGGATATATTAAGATTACACAGGTTGCTGTGGAATGTTGATGGCAGGTACCAAAACCGTTCTAAGATATGACTAGGCTCATTAGAGAGTTGCTTAGATATGGCAGGGTAGTAATATGTGTAAATGTTCTTGGACCATGGGATCCCCAGACATCTAATTAAACATTATTTCTACGTGGGTCTGTAAGGGTGTTTCTGAAATGGATTAGAATTTGAATTGGTGAGCTGAGTAAAGTTGAAGGCCCTCCCCAATGTAGGTGGGCAATATCCAATCCCTCCAGGGCCTACATAGAACAAAAAAGAGGAGGAAGCTTGAATCTGCTCTTGCTCTACTTGACTGTTTGAGCTGGAACATCGATCTTCTCTTCCCCTCATAACTTCTGGTTCTCAGGCCTTCAGACTACACCTCCAGCCTACATGTATCTCCACTCCAGCTTGCAGATGGCAGATCATGGGACTTCTCAGCCTCTGTAATCACATGAGCCAGGTACTCTTCTTAGGGCTGTGTATGCATGCGTGTGTATGTGTGTTTGTGTCAATATTATTTTTTTCTGTTTTTCTGAAGAACACTAACTAATACAGAAATGTACAGTCTCCTTTTGTACAGTTTCCAATTAACAGGAAGGTTAAAGTGGAAGGTTGTAAGTATTTACTTGTTTTCACAATGTAACATCCCTTAGAATCATCTGGACGGTTTATGAAACACAGAGTACTGGGTCTATTCCAAGAGTTTCTGATGTAGGAGGTCTGGGGTGAGACCCAAGAATTTTCATTTCCAACAAATTGCCAGGTGATTCTGAATCTGCTGGTTGGTGGATAGCATATTGAAGACAACTGCCATAAATAAAAACAAATTTTGTAAACAATCAGAATAGTCCAGACCTTAACCACATTCCTTGTTCTCTCTCCCAACCAGTTCTTAATCAGAGGCAACAAGATCTTGAGCCAACTTAAGAAATTCTTCTTTAATTATTTAGAGAATTGAATATAAATCTTCAACAGGCTATATGCTCTATCCCTGAAAAAATCCCTGTCTCATTATAACAGTGGCTCCACATGCACTGCAAACTGTCAATTTTGCTGCTAAAGAGCAAGTTCTTAAAATCGAATGTCGTAAAATGAAGAAAAACAACCAATTAAAAAAACTTTTCTCACAGCAGGACCTCCCTTTAAGTACTCTAATCATAAAGAATAACTTGTGTTCCTGCAAAAAGTTGCATTATGACCAATATTAACTAAAGACGTGAGATTTTACCATTTGCTTCCTTGTAAAAGTTATTGATTTTATATATTTTTAGTAAATGCTGTTATTTCACTCACAAACTATGCCTGCAAGAGCTGTGACTTGCTCTGTCCAGATCATTTCAGGGATCCTCTGCTAGGTTTCCCAATGTTCTTGTCTATTTGTGAACACTTCCTTGACCTCTATACCATTTTGCATACATTTCTATTTTTATACTGCTGTGTAACTATGGCTAGATTCTTCTCTTTTTCAGGTCAAAGCTTAAATGCCATTTCACTGGGAGAGCTCTATCTGACCCCCTTCTGGCTAGGCTTGGATACCTTTGTTGTAGGTGCACATCGGACACTGATTTTTTTGTTTTATAAACTTTGAAATAAGATATTTTTATATCTATACACATATATGTATATGTGTATGTATGTATGTGTGTATGTATGTATGTGTATGTGCACATATACATAAAGAAAAAGTATACAGATGGATATATTTTCAGAAAGTTACCGTACCTGCATATTTTCAGCAAGTTGCTTACCTGAAAGTTAGCAACCATCTAGATCTGGAAGCAGGGTAAGGCCAGAACACCATCACCATCAGCCACCTGTGCCCCATGTAAGATTTGGATGGGAAGTCTTAGTGCCCTCGGTTCCGTGTACCTGTACATAAGCTCAGCCATGGACTTTAAGATGCACATTTCCTCTGCCTGGGATCTGTCTTCTTCCCTTCACTAGAGGACAGATCTAGATGTTTCTTGGTGAGCCCCTCTCCTGAATCATGGTAGACATTCACAGAGATTCTACAGCCTGGACTGAGGCAGCATGAACTGGGGCTTTAAAGTCAACATGAAAATTACATTAAGCTCTTATAGTTGAGAAATCTCAGGATCAAAATATCTATGAGATTTTTGTGAGAATTATATGAAACAGAGTATGTAAAGTGTTCAACACAAAATTGGCACTGTTTAAATATTAACTTTTTCTTTTTCTTTTTTTTAATTTCAGGATATTATGGTGGTACAAACATTTTTGGCTACATGTTATGACTTTGCCTCACCCAAGTCAGGATTGGAGGTGTGCCCTTCCCCCATACAATGCTCACCATGTCCAATAGTTGTGAGTTTACACACCCCCACCTCCTCAACCCTCAGTGAATATTACTACCATGTGAGCACCTTAGTGTTGATCAGTTAGGGCCAATTTGATGATGAGTACATGTGGTACTTATTCTTCCATTCTTGTGATACCTCACTTCAGAGGATGGACTCAAGCTCTATCCAGGAATATATAAGAGGTGCTAGAGCACCATCATTTTTTTGTAATATTGAGTAGTATTCCATTGTATACATATACCATATTTTATTAATCCACTCATGGATTGATGGGCACTTGGGTTGTTTCCACATCCTTGCAATAGTGAATTGTGCTGCCATAAACATGCGAGTGCAGATGACTTTATTATAGAATGTCTTTTGTTCCTTGGGGTAGATGCTTAATAGTGCTACTGCTGGATCAAATAGTATTTCTATTTTTAGATCTTTGAGGTATCTCCAAATTGTTTTTGACACAGGCTGTACTAATTTGCAGTTGTATTTGTCTCTTCCCTACTATCTCGGAAGGAATACATTGATTTAGGCAAATACATTGCATGGGTAAAGGACCTTTTTAAAGACTGATTCCTAATCTCTACTTCACTCCATTCTAGCTCTATTATATCATGTCTCTCTGAGTATAAAGATATCTTTTCAGTACACATTGCCATTCAGTTCACAATTTTAAGAAAATTGTAGTTGATAAATATCTTCAAACAGACATATTGCTATGTATGTCAAGAGTACTGTTATTCAGTGTAAGTGGTTTTGATGTATTTGAGTTTCTGTACCTGAATGTTGTACATTTGTGAACCTAATAATCTCACAGTAGTTTTGCAACAGTAAAACACCATTATACTGTAGGTCTTTCTATCCCCTGCTGTGTGTTCAGTCTGTTCAGTCTTTTTTGTTTTTATTTTTATGTTTTAACTGACACCAGTGATCTCTAACTTATGGAAATTTTGAATGAGATTAAATGCATATATGCACTATGAAGAACAATCACACTAATTTGACTTTCTAGTAAGTATTGTGAAATAAGCTTAATATTGTTACATTAATGGAAATCTACATGGAAAACATCACTCAAGTACAAAATTCTAGCCCTATTTTTTAATATGTGCTATTTCAATTTTATATAATGATCTAATTTTTTGAAAGAATTGACTGCTATTTTACATTTTACATTTTCATGGTATTGGGACATGAACATAAATAGTATATCATATTTGCAACATGTAAACAAATATTAAATGAAGTAATCTGAGATTCTCTGGAAAAGTTTATTTGATGAACATATTATGAACTCTTATAAAAGTGATGATTATTAAGATAACTTTTTTGCTTTAATTACTCTACAAATAAGTATGAGGGAAATGTAAAGTCTGATAATAAAGTATATTTGGAGAATTTTTAACCTTGATTTTTCATAGGTCACTTCATGAATTTTAATAAAGTATACAATAAATTAATGCATATTTAGCCTTGATTCTAGTAATAGATGACCTTCAAATGATTCATTTAAATTTCTGAATCTCAAATAGTATAGTAAAAGAAATCTAGTGTATATGAAATATGGATTCTCAAAATAAAATTCTAAGTATCTCTTGCTTATCTTATCTAACTTTCATACTCTCGTTATCTTACAGAATATTTGGTGTATTAAATAATAGGAATAGTCACCAGTCTAGTAACTCACTAATATGGAGTATTTAAACCTATGGAGGCAGAAGGATAGGGAATTGAAAATCAGAAGAAAACTACATTAAATGCTATAGTTAATTTATCCCTCTGATTTCTGCCAAATTCTTCATATCCTGCTAAAGGAAACTGCTTCAGTAACACAGTCACGTAATTTATTCAATATCTATTTCATAGATTTTTTATTTGGTATCTATTATATGGAAGAAATGATGCTGAGCAAAGAGTGATGAAAATAAAGTCAAGGTCCCTGGCTTGATGGGATTCATAGCTGGTGTGGTATACATATATTCAACAGATAATTGCATAAATTATTTCAGTATAATTGCTCTAAGATACATGAAGAAAAAGTAAAATGCAATGAGAGGTTAAATAGAGAATCAAAAAAAAAAAAAAATGCCTGAGGAGTCAGGGATAGATTTCCAGAATGGTAGAAATTAATTTCAGACCTGCAAAGTGATTAGAATTTTTCAAGGCTAAAGGGGATGGTGAAAGCCTTTTGACAGAGAAATATGTATAGGCTATGTTCTCAGGAAGAAAGGTGAGTACTCATTTTAAGCAAAGAAATGGAGACCAAAATGGCAACAGCTGCAAAAGTTGATTAGGATAAAGTTTAGGAGCTAGGCAGCAGTGAGTACCATGGCCTTTGTCAGCCAGGTGAAAGATTTTGAATGCTATCCTAAGAGCAACGGGAAGTCAAAGCACATCAAGGAGAAAACTGGGGTGATCAAATTTGCAGAGTTTTTTTTCAAGGTTATTCCAGTTTCTCTGTGGACAGTAGGTTAAAGCAAAGAGAAGATGTGGGAAGACCAACTCAAAAGTCCCCTGTAATCATATGGGCAACATTGTTGTTAGCTTGGCCTGGAGTGATCATAATGGAAAAAGAGGAAAGTACACAGATTTGAAATAAAATCAGATGTAGAAAGAGCAGGACTCAGTAATTGATTGGATATGATAGGGAATCAATTATGGAGGATAACTCCAAGAAATGAGGCTATCAACAGAGAAACGAAACACTGGAGGAAGGATGGATGAGGAGGGAAGGGAAACAAAAGGATGATCAAGTATTCAAGTTTGGACAGATTATGCATGAGATGCCTAAGTGTTACCAAAGTACAGATGAACAGGCAATCGTCTATGTGTGCATAGAACTCAGTAATGAGGCCTCAGCTGGAGTTATAAATTTAGAGTTTATTGACATGGAGATGATTTTATTATTCCATGGGAGGAGATGAGACATCTTACTAGGATAGTATAGTTTGAGAATCAAAGAGTGTATAGGACAAAGTCCTAAAGAACTTTTGTATTTAAAGTGTCAACAGAAATGGAGAAACCAGGAAGGACAACCAAAACAATGAAAAGTACAGTAACCCAAAGATCAAACTGTTTCATGACAGAGGAAGCCATCAACAGAATCCCATTCCTTCTTTAGAATGACTGAAGTCATTGGCAACTAGAGCAAGAGCACTCATATAGATTTCAGTGGCCTAGAAATAAATTGAGTTGTGGAATATAAGGAAGGAGAAGAAATGGAGAATAGCAACAAAAAGGAGAACATGGAAGGAATTTTTATGAAAAGTACTGGATTATATTTAAATGATAACTGGAAGGATACACCAAAGAGGGAAAATTTGAAGATACAAGGAAGTACAAGATACATTTGATAGTCTGTACAGTTCCTAAGAAGGGAACAAAGAAGAGAAGAAAGTACATGTGGATAAATAGAAAAGCACACTGTGAGTGAATATGTTTAATGGAAACATAAAACATACTCTAGGTAAACAGGAGGAGAAGTTGATAAGAATAGACACTGATGATGGTAGATTTATAGATTTAACATTTCAGAGTTTTCTATTAATATCTTTTCTCTGTAAATGCATGATCACTTTTAATGTGATTGCACCATAAACAATGTGAGTGGTGGCAATAAGAAAGATGATGCTTACAATGTAGAAATATGGAAAGAAAATGAAAGGAATGTGCATGGGGAGAGGATACTGATCAAATTTATGTTTTGGAAAGATTACTCTAGCTATGACAGAGGCAATGGATTTGAGAGGGAAAATCTGGAAGCAAACTGAAAATAATTGCTTTTATAAAGATTGTTGCTGATGCTCTTGTTTTTCCTCTCCCATCCCTACCAACTGCCCTCCCATTAGGCGTGTGTGCATGCGAGTGCACACACACATACACACACACACATGCACATATAACTTCCTGTCTCCCCTTCTTATTTGCCAGGATGAAACCATGCAAAGTTTGGCTGGGATAAAGCATTATGTCATTGTCTGAGTGACGGTGATGTTAAGGATGAATGTTGTTTTTCTGACGTCTCCTCATGCTACCATGAAGGCAGACCACAAGGGTTGGCTGGACTATTAGGAAGTGTTTTCTTCACTCAACAGTTTTCATTAGCTGCTCTGCTTGCTCTGTACCAGGTAGGTTAGCCCTGGACATAAAGTATGGGCACGAGTATGGTAGGGAATCATGGAAAGATTGTTTAAATAAAAATGAAAAGACTGTCGAAAGTACTCTGCCTTCAAGAAGTAGACATGGTCACTGTCTCAAGACATATCGAATGATGTTCCTGATCACTTAAGTTCTTTCTTTTAAATTCCATTCAGTGTAGAGTTATAAGCATATAGGTAATCCATGACATCCAAGGAAAGCAACAAGTAGAGTAGAATATATTTGAATTAGGGGTGAACATGAGCCCCTCCACACCTTTGTCTTTAAGGCACCTAAAGTAAAAATTCAGAATTGTCCCATTTATTTTTTTTGTTTTTTTGTTTTGTTTGTGTTTTTGTTTTTGTTTTGAGACAGAGTCTCACTCTGTCACCTGGGCTAGAGTGCCTTGGCGTCAGCCTAGCCCACAGCAACCTCAAACTCCTGAGCTCAAGGGATTCTCCTGCCTCAGCCTCCCGAGTAGTTGGGATTACAGGAGCGCACCACCACACCCAGCAAAATTTTCTATTTTTAGTAGAGACAGGGTTTTACTCTTGCTCAGGCTGGTCTAGAACTCCTGACCTCAAGCAATCGTCCCCCCTCAGCCTCCCAGAGTGCTAGGATTACAGGCATGAATCACTGTGCCCGGCCTGTTCCATTTATTTTGGATTTTAGAAACGTGGAACACTTAATACCTGTTTCCAACACCAATGCCCATAAAGTTTCTAGCCATGTGGGACTATTTTTATGTATCCATGGTAACCTATTTTTCTTTTTTTTTTTTTGGCTGCTAAGTGTATGTTGCTAAGCAGTTTACATTGCTGTAGTGGATAATTATATCAAAACTGTTAAATCTCCTGCAGATTCTCATTTCATTATGTACAAAAATTCAGTCCACTTACCCAAAGAAATCTACCAAAAGCACTAAAATTATTTTTTCAGAAGCCAATTTTTTGTCTTCTAGATAGTTTTACTTTATCAAACTGTGTTACATGACATTTATTATAGAAAGTTAAAAAGTTCATAAATTACTGTGTGTGAAAAACCAACCAATATCTGTTAAAGCAAATGAATAGAGTTTGTTATATGACGAACTAACTGATGGATTTTTATTCAGCTTGATTTTCCATCAGGCACAGAAAATACCAATAACATACAAACCTACAGAGAAATCCACAAAGAGAAAGAGGCTCCTTCTCTAACAATGTTCTTTATAGAGCCAGTTGATAAGAATCTCTTGTCTGCAACAACAGCCACTTTGTAGACCCTTTTCCATTACCTTATTATTTTTCCAGGGGAAAATCACCCTCGACCTGAAACAGCAGTGGCTCTTCTGGAAAAAGAGGCTAAGAGTGGCCCTTGGAACAGTGAGAGTAAATATGGAGAGTAGGTGTGGAAGTCCACTTCATGGGGAATGAAACATGTCTGATATCATTTTTCTTCTAGTAATATTTAACACAATAAGGTGTATTAGGAAATCATAACCACCTTTCAAACAAAGCAACTGTTGTACAATTTTTGCTATAAAGCTCAGAACTAATATTGGATATGCTGATATTCTTTGGCAATTCCTTTTGATAGATCATTGGATTTAATTTTAGCTAAGGTTATAAATCGTGACAATTAATTAATTTTAGAATATCAATTCATTATTTAATTGTTCCAAGTCAGATAGTCTTGGTTTACCTACCACTCACTAAAGTATTGACCTTGGAAATATCAGGTAAATTCTTTCTCAGTTTCCTCATCTCTAAAAACTAATGCTAGCAACTAACCTATCTATCAATCTAGGCATTAATATGAGCATTAATAAAGATAATGTATTGCAGGTGCTTAGATCAAGGCCAAGTACAGGATAAGCACATATGAGTGTATCTATCATAATTGTTGTCATCATCATCATTATTCTTATGAGCCCACCTTAATCAAACCTATTTCTTTATGTAGATGTTGTAATCTTAATCTTAAGAAAATTTGTAAGGTGAGAGTGAATATTGTATTTGGGTTCAGAATTTTTACTCAAATTTCTTTCTAAATAAGATGAAAACTCCAATCAGTAAAAATCCTTTTTGAATAGAGTCTTAACTAGATTAAATTGCTCCTTCTCTGAAAGTAAACTCAACTGATGTAATTCAGTTTTGAACGTTCTAATGCGTTTATCTTGTTTACAGACAGTTCACACATGACATACATCAGATTCAGTGAAAGTAATGCAATAGTTTTATTCTTCTGTAAGACTCTAAATATACACGTAGTGAAGAAGGGAAGTGCGTTAGGAATCTAGGGACAGAAGTCAGTGCTAAATAGTAATTGAAAAAGATGGGTTGCTTGGAAACTACAGAGAACACTGCTTTGTTTCAAGTGAAGAGTAATACAAATCATGCATTAAAATAGTAGAGCCTTTTTAAAATTTCAACAATACAATTGATGAGAGTTTTAATAAGCTCTGACACATAACTTAGAATAGTGAATTTCAATCATACAGATGGTTCACCAAGATAACATACAAATAGTGATAGATTTATATTGAGGTTTGTTTGCCCATACCTCATGAGGCTACAGATTATGGGTACATAAAGTGGACTCAGATTAAGGGTAATGAAATATCCCTTCTAAGAATAATCACCCTTTCAGAAAAAAAAACTTGCACCTAATCAGCTGTGTCATGCACCATTAAGTTTTTCTGCGTGGGACTTGCTGTTTAATAGCTGTTTGGTGACATTTTCAATTGGAAGCAGTTATTAAACAATGTAAGATGCTAATTTGTTACTTGGCAGCAGGAGTGAGTCCTTTCACTCCTTCCCAGTTTCAAAATGTGATGACCCTGAAAGTTAATGAAAATAAAGAGATATACACATAGAGAGCAAAAATCATGATGCAGTGGCAGTGACTACTTACCCTTTGTTTGGCTTCTTGAGGGATGAAATTCAAATATTTACAGATAAGGCCCCTGAATGGTGTTGTATTCACACTCAATAATTTCTTCTTCTGGAAGCCACATCATATCCAAATCTTCTCCTATGGTCCTGCAAGTTATTCTAAATTGGAAAATAATTGACCTGCACATAGAGCAGTTTCTGAGCCCCGCTATTTCAGGAATCCATTCTTCATTTGACCTCAAACTTAATCTGATAATTTCTTAGCAACGTATAGCTCTTTCATAAACCTCTAGTCTATATGTTAATTTCTAGCTCATTTAAAAAAGATTATTTTATATCAATTATAAGTGGTTTAATAGAGGGGTAAATATTTGAGTCCTATTGTGTACCAGCCAGCATACTAACTTTACTTTAGTTTTCTAAAGTTGACAATGGACTGGTAAGTTAGACATCAATAAAATTAATTTCATTATAATAAATTATCAACCATTAAAAGCACAAATATACCCAGAAGTCAGCGTAATTTTTGAATGCATCATGTTAATGAGATTTTGGTACTTTTTTCCCTTATTAAAAATACATTCAGTCTGGGAGTGGTGGCTCACACCTATAATCCTAGCACTCTGGGAGACCGAGGTGGGAGATTTGCTCAAGGTCAGGGGTTCAAGACCAGCCTGAGAAAGAGTGAGACCCTGCCTCTACTAAAAAATAGAAAGAAATTAACCAGACAACTAAAAATATATAGAAAAATTTAGCCGGGTATGGTGGCACATGCCTGTAGTCCCAACTACTCGGGAGGCTGAGGCAGTAGGATTGCTTGAGCCCAGGAGTTTGAGGTTGCTGTGAGCTAGGCTGATGCCATGGCACTCTAGCCCGGGCATCAGAGTGAGACTCTGTCTCAAAAAAAAAAAAAAAAAAAACATTTATAAGATAATGAAAAGTTTTAACATTGGAATAAAATTGGTAAGATCCACAGCTTAAATAAAGGTGATAATACTACAAATGTTATAGTGATTTAAAACTCTTAACAACATTAATTTTTAAAGAACTATCCAGAAAGAAAGAATTTTTGGTACATAAACTATACTAAAAATAATTTTCAAGTTGTATCTTTCCAATTGCTTTGTCTATCTGTTTTTCAGATTGGAAAACATTCCTGATGTTCTTTTAATATACTTTAATTTTCAGTGTGTTGATACTTGACCATAAATAAGAGCATAAAAATAAATTTTTGTATAATGATTTCTTGCACATAAAATATTTTCTTTCATTTTATTTTCTTTCATGTTTATTTCATTTAACATTCACAATTGGGTTCTCTACCATTTAAGATAGATTACATTATTCTGAGGTAACTAACATTATAAAACCTTATGACTCAGAGCAACAAAGGCTTATTTCTGGCTACAGGTAGACGACCTTGAGGGAGGGAGGGGAGCCCTGCTAATTGTAGCCCCTCAGAAGGGCATTCTGAGAAAGCAACCAATATCTCAATTATTGCCATGACAGAGGGAAAAGTGAAATAGGAAAAGGGGTCTTGCACCCACTATTAAACACAGGGACTTATCCGTAACATTTATCACTTCTGCTCACGACTCAGGGGCCAGAATTGATTCAACCATAAGGGGACAAGGAAGAACTATTTTTGTTCCTAGAGGGAGGAAGAACCAGAAAGAATGGTTGACTAACTCTTATAACTACCACTGATAGGTTTGTTCTTCATATTGTCTTGTAGATAAAGAGACAAGATGGAGACTTAGAAAATTTAAGTGGTTTGTTCAAGATCACCTAGTAGTGGGGACCAGTGGCTCATGCCTGTAGTCTCAGCTACTCAGGAGGATCACTTGAACCCAGGAATTCCAGGCCACCATGAGCTATGATTACAATACTATACTCCAGCCTGGTGACTGAGTGGAGAAAAAAAAAAAGATCCCCCAGGAACTAAATTTTAGAATCATGATTCAAATACATATTTGTAAACTTTCTTACCACTCAAATCACCCTATATGTGCCGGTCATATTGTTGGGTAGATAGCAAGGGACCTCCAAGACTTTTGTAGGGGTAAAAATGAATGCCTTGCCTTGGCGCTGCCTTGAGTAATTGCTCCAGTTGGAAAGAAGGATAAGGGTAGGCACCTGTCTTGGTGCTGCCCCACCCTTAATCTTGCCCCAAGAAACTGCCACACCTGGAAAAAAGGAGGAACCCCCTGCTAATCTGCAAAAGAATACAGGGAATCCCCCAGCCTGCAGGCCAGACAGCCCAGGAACAAAAGTATTTGGAAAGTGATACAGAGTAACCTAAGGCTAATTATCACATCATTAACTGTCCATCAAAGTGGTTCCAGGGTGACATCTGGACCACCAGGAGGGCCCAATCCAGACAGTATGAAACAAGACCCTGGACCAGAACCAGAACGAACGCTTTTGTTATGACAGAGGAGTCCCTTCGTCACCTGTGGCAAACGTATCTTGCTCTTGCTCTGTAAAGGTGTCTTGTCCTTCCTCAATAAACTTCCATTTCATGATTGCCTTGCTTTTGGTATGTCTTGTCATTCTTTGGTGAAGAGCACAACAAGTGTCAGATTTTAGTGTGAAGATGTCAGTTCTTGATGCACTCATGACCAAAGAATGCCCAGATGCACCAAAGTTAGACAAGCACGAAAATGAGGTTTATTGAGGAGAGAAAGATAGGATTATAGGGCAAGGGCAAGATATAGGTTCACAGAGCATGATACATACGCCACACATGACCAGATCCATTGTTGCAGCAAAGGAAGAGCCAAAGGAAGGGCAAAAAATAGGGCCTGGCTATGGTCTGCATCCTGTTTTATAGCGCCCTGATTGGGACCTCCCTCCTGGTTCAGAGGTCACCATGGAACCACTTTGATTGGACAGGTGGCAGTCACATGACATGAGTCTACACAGGTGGGTTGTTCTAGGTCAATTTCCAGACTCTGTGGTACCTCTGCTGTTTGGCCTATGGGCTAGAGGGTCCTCTGCGTTCTTTTGCAGCTGGCACACTAAGTTGATTGGTAGATTTATAGGATATTCCCTCCTCCCCAGGTATGGCAGTTGCTCAGGAGATTAGGGTGGTGCAGGAGCAAGATGGGAGCAACAGCACCTGTTTTTGTCCCTAGGAGACCCAGAATCCCTCACTATCTACCTAACACAAGAACCGACTACGACTATGACTTGACAATATCTCACCACACTGATCTCTCTGTCCACAAAAATACATTTTTACTGTCTTTTTCTTTGCGCATTCCACTCACTTCTCCTAGAATGGCCTTTCTTCCCTCCTCTCAACCAAAACTTCAACTAGTTCAAATTTCAGATGCTTGATGAACCTCCCTGTGTCTTCTAGAAGGGGTGAATCTCTCCAATATCTGGTTTTGCATAGTACATAAAACTGTTTATTCCTCAAAAGGACTCTCCAAATTGTTCTCTTATTTTTCTCCTCATAGTCTTGCCCCCTGCTCTGGTGCTGAACCCCTGTAAGACAAGGACTCTGCATTGTCCAGCTTTATCTTTCAGTACTTATCAATTGTTCTAGGACATAGTAGTTGTTCAGTAAACATTTTTAGAATGTCTTTTGATAGTCAATATTTAATATACAATAAAAAATCAATTTTATAACTTGTTTTTAGATAAATATATTCAGTAAATTCATCTGTAAGTATAATGTATAAAAACATTAACCATATTCTACGTATGGATAGGGAGATAGGGAGATAAAGTTTATTTCCTAGAGATCATATCCTTGATAAAGTTTAAGTCATTAAAGTCTTTAAGAATAAAGTGGACAAGTGTGGTGTGGACATCTCCAGCAGAAACCCCACACCTCAGAGAAGGCCTCAGCTTTTCAGAGGAGGGAGCACTTCAGGGTAGACTGAAAAGTGAAGGGAACTAATTTAGAACAACTCCTAAGATGGAAGCATTCTACGCACAAAGAGCAGCACATATGAAGGCAGATGCTATAGGGAAACAGAGCGTTTTCTTGGAACTACAAGTAATTGAGTATTCTTGGAGCATAAAATGTGAATGTATGAGGTAAGGGGATGAGAAAGTGAAAAAAAGATAAGCCTGAACTAATTAGTCAGAGAAAGTCCATAAGGACCTGCAATGCCATCCAAGGCAATTTACAGTTTATCCTGTTGCGATGAAGAAAATGAAGCTTGCAGTGTTTAGATGACTTGTTCAAGGTCACAGAGCTGGCTAGTGAAGGGGTAGATGGAAACTTGCCTACAGCTTGATTTTTAACGAGTGTTTGTTTCTTCTGAGTATATTGTAATCAGAAATTAATCAACATTGAATCCTGAAATTCCAATGAGATATAGCTAAGTTTTCTTCACTTTTCAAGATGAGGCTGATTAACAGAACTGATGAGTCAAGGCCACAATAAAGTGCTTTTGAATTAAGGATTAATATTAGGTCGATTTCACTGCTCAGGTTATCTTTTTAATCTTTTACCTTTCATGGTAACTTATATGTTTACATCTTTGAATCAAAGGCCCCGATATTCCACCTAAATCTGATTTTAAAAATTTATATAATTTTCTAACCTAAAATTACATGGCAGATCTGTAATGCAGATGCAAGAATTACAAGAATCTGCTAATGATGAAATAAATACCTGATAAACATGTTGAAAAAACAAAATGCAAATAAAATACAGATGCTCGATACAGGAAGAGGCAATACATTTCCCAATACCTGTGTATTACTTGACACAGAAGAAAAATGTGATGCAGTAGCCCTATAATTAAATAATAATAAAAGGAAAGTGTGAACAATAAGTTTGTCAAGTGAAAAAATATGTATTTAGTGACATGATACCCTTCCCCCATGGAATGCCTATGAGCACATCGCAAATGAAAGTTAGTCTCTATTTTAAAAAGAATACATATTTCTTGAAAAGATTTTTTAATAACCTATGAAAAAATAAACTAATCCTAAGGGCAAATTGCTTAAATGAAATTACTGTAATGCTATCTGGAAGTGGCTGATGCTCAGAGAGTTTACAGTACTCCTGTCCTGTATCATCAGAGTGATCAGCTTGCCTCTGTAAGCTTTTGAAATTGTTTTCATTCCTTTGTCCTCAGGACATGGGGAGATGCTAGGGAGTAGTGAGATAATTGTAATGGGATTTTTCCCCTCCTAGGATGAGAATTCACCTTAGAAATCTCCTTCGCCTTCAGTGATATACAGTATATGTTTTGATCAAAATAATGTGAATGATATTCCACAGCAGGAATCCTCTTCCCTTTTAAAAAACCACTGCTTTCTTTTGTTATTCAGACTGAAAGCTTCTCGTTAGAGAGGAATACTCATAAACTCTGAGTTAATCTTTGAAGAAAACAAAACTTCTGGTTGACTTTTTGGCAAGGTTCTTGCTACCAATTAATTTAACATTTTTAGATCATCGGTGAAGACTGTTAAAGATTGTGTTTTTTATTTCCTTCTTCATATTTTTTACTGAGAATAAACATGCTTGTAACATCATCAAATCAGCTGAAATATAATTATTTCCAATATTTTATTTATTTCCACTTTACAATCATTTGAAAAATGTCTAATCATTTTACATGGTTTATAATGTATTTATCACATTAGTAGAGTAGTGAGTGTATGTAATTTATATATATATATAGTTTTACTTAAATGAATTTTACTTAAATTACTCCTGTTGTTATTAATTCATAAATATATGTGGTGAAAATTTGACATCCCTTTGTTACCAAAAGTTCAGTACTTGTCCCAGAGGCTGAATCAGTGAGGATGAAGAGTGAGGACAAATGGTTTGACGAAAAGGAAAGAGAAGTTTGTTAATTTTCCAGCAAATGAGGAAGACAGTGGACTAGCATCTTAAAGACTGCTATCCTCCCTTTAAAAAGAAGTACAGGGATTTTTAAAAGGGAGGATTCTGGCGGTTGGACTCAGGTCGAGTGACCAGTGTCACATGTTGTGGCTTTGGGCTGTTGCTGTTGGTTTCAGTGGACCCCTTATCTTCAGTGACAACGATCTCCTTACCCTTGTCCAGACAATTCTGTTGAGCCATCTCCTGTGGTATAAGACACTAGAAAATAAACAGCAAAAAGCATTTTTCTGCTCCTTTGATTACTGGCCTCCATGAAGGAATGTAGGCTTTAATTCCCAAAAAGGGTGGAGGTTTTACAGAGACAACTTGTAACACATTTTATAGCCCTTTTTCTGACCTTTACCTCTGTCACTCTTTGCTCTATAAAATTCTCGTTCTAGAAGTTAACTTTTAATATTGAAATATTTCTAGTCTCATTTGATCTCTTTCCCAATAATATTTATGGATTAAGAATAGTAATAATATTTTAATTCACAAATCAAGTAACATCATTTCTTATTTTTCTGTTTGCGTTAGATTCAACACTATTCACTATTTCATTCTTTTTAAAACACTACTGAAACTCGGCTACTTAAACATCAGTCTATGTTGATTTTTCTTCTTTTTCTCTACAGTGTCTTTCCACCCACCTTCCTGAGCACTGGTTCTCAACCTAAAGGCAACGATTCTGAGAAGTTCTTCCTCAGTTGTCTTCTCTTCCATGTTCTTTCCCTGGGCTTCCACAATCACACTTATTATTTTCAACTTGACCTGCTGGATGATGCCACACATTAATCTCAAGCTCTACGCATTCAAAACTCAACTCAAAATCTTCCTTTCTCAAATGTGTTCTATTTTGGTACTTATTATCTGAGAAAATAAAATGATCATTCACCAGTTATCCCACAAATGTGATCATTATCTTAGATTATTTTCTTTCTCAATCTCTCTCTTTCTCTCTCCCCCAACTCCCTACCCCATATCCAATCACTAGCAATGTGTATACAATTCTAATTTCTAATCATTCTTTTAATCTTTATCATTCTCACCATCATAATGTTTTTGCTCTGATTTCAGAATTTTTTCACGTAGATTATTCCACCAGCTTCGTAAGTATCCTATCTCTTTCTAGTCTTGTTTCATTGAGGTCCTCCTCATAGTAATTGAATTATCTTTCAGTGAAAAAAATCTGATTATATCATGTCTTTGCTTAAAAATATTGCCTATGTGTCAGTATTGACTAAATGATAAAAATATGGCCTTATTAACATAATCAGGGTTTTTTATGATCTGTCTTAAACCTACTTTTTAAGTCTTATCCCTACCTGCTATGCACAATAACACTCAAATTAATATCTACATCAATTATGTACAAGGTCTCAAGATAGGAAAATAGAGGTGATTGTTCAGTTAAGCACTGAAATTTCAACTCAAAAACGCTACTTTAACTATTGGATTGAAAGGTAGCATCAGTTGAATACAAGAAACGATGTTTATAAATTTAAGCTGTATCTAATAGCATTAACATTTCCTAACAAGTTAACCACTTTATCTATCATCAAAATTACTGCTTTTTAATTTTAGAGCTGAGCAGCGGAAGTGACATTGTCTCAAAATGTCCCCTCTATCATCATTTAACAAGAGTGTTCACAATGCTGCATACTCCACATTTGGGGAGAGACATTTTCCTGCTTTATGCCTTTGTAATCTTGAGATGATATGACATTATATACTGTGTTCTACCATTCAGATGAGAGAAATAAAGATTATAACAGTTTCCAACGATATGTTTACATATTATTCTTGCAAAGAAGGGAGGAATTTCTTCAAATACTTTAGTTATTTGCTCTCCAGTCTTCCTAATGCAAGTGATAATGTCAGATTTTAGTCTGAAATATCAGTTCTTGGCACGCTCGTGGCCAAAGAATGACCAGATGCACCAAAGTTAGGCAATCGTGAAAATGACATTTATTGAGGAGAGAAAGATAGGATTATAGGGCAAGAGCAAGATATAGGTTTACAGAGCATAATACATACACCACAGATTATGACCGGGCCCATTGTTGCAGCAAAGGGAGAGTAGAAACAAGGGCACACAGAAAAGGGCTTGTTTATGGTCTGCATCTTGTTTTATAGTGCCTGGATTGGGACCTCCCTAGTGGCTCAGAGGTCACCGTGAAACCACTTTGATTAGACAAATGGGAGTCACATGATGTGAGTCTTAACTACACATGCAGGTTTTTCTCGTTCAATTTCTAGACTCCATGGTACCTATGCTACTTGGCCCATGGGCTAGACAGTCCTCTGCATTCTTTTGCAGCTGGCACACTAAGTTGATTGGCAGATTAGTAGGGTATTCCCTCCTCCCCCAGGTATGGCAGCTGCTCGGGAGATTAGGGTGGGGCAGGACCAAGATGGGGGCAACAGCACCTACTTTCGTCCCTAGGAGACCCAGACTCCCTTGCTATCTACCTAACAATAAAGAATCCAGGGTTCATTTCAATAATGATACTAAATACAAGATCCTGACAGAAAGATTTTTCTAACATAAATTATACCAGTTAGACACAATCACAATGTTTTGTGAGTTATTTGGGAACTGATAAAAATAGAGTAATTCATCTAAAACACGTCAATTCTCATGGTGTTTTAAATGGACTTTCCATTTTTTATAAAATTCAGTATCATTTAAGATAAGTTTACATCTAGGCTTCTAGAAATGTTTCTTAATTCAGATGTTCTAATCATTGAGATAGACTCGTTTCACATGTAACTCCTAGATAATTCTCTAAGCTCATTTGGTACTCTGTGCAATATGAATTTTAAAACACATTCTCTCTGGTATAATTTGGTTTCCATGTGTGGTATGTTTGATTGATTGATTCCTTTACATAATTCCAGAAATTCTGCTGTACTATATCATTTCATCATTTCCCTCCTTCTGCATCTCAAGACAATCCTCCTTTTATTTTCATAAGCTTTATTTCTATGTCAGCCAAGCTGTAATTTCTTTAAAAAAGAAAAAGAGAGAGAGAGAAAAGAAGAAAAGAAAAAGAAAGAAAAAGCCACACACAAACAAAACTTATTCCATTTTCTGGAAATAATGTTTCAATTAAAATTTAGGCATATTAGGCTTAATTCTTCACAACTATGGTAGTTACGGATTTACTTGCAAGCCATTGGGTATTTTGCATGCAGTTATAACCAGGTTATAGAAAACTAAGCCACAAAGCAATGCTTTTCTGCAGTTTGGAATTTCAATTCAGGAGCACTAGCTCACCCCCAGGTTTTCAGCAAGTGATTACATTTATCTATATTTAAAGTACAAAGGAATCAACATGCTGGAAAGTAATTGCTCTGTTGCCATAGGGAAAGAGATTAGGAAAACTGTGAGTTTAAGGGAGAAACTGCCTGGGTAGTAATCCCTTTTATTATCTACTCTAAGCCATAAATGATTCTATCCCAAGCCTAATGAATAATTATGTCATGAACTGTAGGGTCAGAGGACTTTAGCAAGGTGGTTAAGAAGTCCAACTACAAGAAACTTTCCATATTTCTAAGGTCATATTTTCTTTTTTAAAAGTATCTATTTGGCAGCACAGAACGCAGTGCAGATGCTAATGCACGCAGCAGGAGAGAACAATTACCAAAACCATTCATTTACTAGGTGATCTCTAAGGCCTCTTCTAACTTTAAAATTCTATGCCTATGTCTAAATTAGGGAGTCATTTTCATTTGAATTGACAAAGCTAATCATATGTTTTAATTAAGATATTTTCCTTTCATTAAATGACTACGTGTCAGATCATGGAATTATGTTAATGGGGAACCAAAATTTGTCTGGAACGCCAGGGTCACAGAGCAGGCAGAACTTAGACAAATGATTAAGATCTGGTGAAACAAGGTTGCTGGCACAGCTTGAGCTAAGGCTTTTGTCCATGGGGCAGAGAGAAGGGACAAATGGATAGATAAGGTCTGATGGGAGCAAGAATAGGTGGAGATAAATAAGGAGTAAACAGATAAGGCCAACTTAGGTTTGGGGGAGAGTCGGGCAAAGCAAGCTCTAGGGGTTGTGATTTTAATCCTATTTTTCTACTGAGCCAGGTTTTCCCCCATCAGCTCTGCTTCCAAGACAAATTAGCTAAAGCTTTATTTGTTCCAGGATTGTGAAAGTCATTTGAAATCCACTGACCATCTTGGAAATCTTTGATTATCATGTACAGAAATAATTCTAAACAAAATGGACAAATTATGAGCACATCATGAAAGCTGGTTTTGGTGTTAGAGTGGGTGTTAGGGTCCCCTGTGGCTGGCTAGGTAGATGCTCATATTTCATAACCTCAGTGTCTTGACCAGACAATAAAGGAAAATAATCAGCTCCAATGAATAGTAAATTTGATTTAATTGCCTCTTTATCACATATAAGGTAAGAAGGAAATACTACCATCTCTCAAACCCCCTCTCTAATATACAAAGCTCCAATAACCATTCCTGACCAAGACGACCTCCTCTATCTCTGCACTCCCTTTTCCTTCACTTTAGAGGCACATGTTGCCTTACAGCAGCTCTTAGATTGTTTGCTTGCATGAGTTAACTATTTAAGGCAATTTTTTATTTTAGATATTTATAATTTTTTCTCACCACCAAGAGTTCTACCTCCTTAAGAAAATTACCCATGAAATGTAAGACATTCACAGTGGCAGAGCATAGCATATGTTCTCAAGAGGATGACGATTGTCTCCATCATGTTCAATGTTATATCACCAAAAAATGCACTTAATAAATACTTGTGAATAGAAATAAGGGCAAGGAGTGGAGGACAATCCCCTGTTGTGAATAGACCAAATGAGTAGCTATTTCCATTATTAAAACTAAGAAGCAAATGAAAGTAGGTTTCAGGGGAAAATATAAATCTTATTTCAAAAATATTAAATACGGGGTATCCACACAATGTTTTAATGTTGATAAATATATCACTACTCACAGATGTGTAATGTGTATTTTCTTTTTGTAGGTACTAGTTTCCCAATGAAAGGAACCATGCTTTTTATGTTTGCTACTATAATATATAATCAATATTAGGACAATCTCTGAAACAAACCAGGTACTCAATAAATCTTGACTACATTAATAACTGAATTAATTTAGTTAATTAATACCATATCCATTCCCCTTTTGGTTAGTAATCAGAAGCAATCCTTTATACAGTTAATATAAATAGGAATATACAATATTTTCTTTGTGTCAGATACCATTAAAACACATTAAAGCATCTTAGTGCCTTAGTTAATTCAATCCTCTGAGCAACACTATGAAATAGTTACTATCTTTATCCCAAATCTACATATGAATATAATCGGGCACTGGCAGGTTAAGTAAATTGTCCAAGGTCACCAAGTGGTAGGTAGATATTAGGGCTGGGATCTGAATCCAGGTAGTCATTTTCTATAGGTCCCACTGTTACTCATTGTCTTATTCTTTTCCGTTGCCTCTGTTAGGAATAAAATGCTTTAAAATCTGTATGGGCCAGCTTGTAAGCAAACAAATTGGCAAAGGAGAAAAGAAGAGAAATTATGCCCATATATACCTTAGGAAAAGAGGAATATGGAAATGAGAGAGAAAGAACTCAACTGGTAAAATCAAGAAGCATAAGAAAACCCATTAGAAATTAACACCAGGAAGAAGAGAAAAGGGGAAACACAGAAATGTTTCTATTTTAAAGAGCTCATAGCTGGCAGTGATATAAATGTTCATTTTCAGGCATGATGCTACTGAGGAAAGAACTTTAATTAGCCGGCTATTTCTATTCCCTGGGAGAGAGGGAGCTTGAGGAAGTGAAGAATGAAATAAAAGGGTAAGGCTGACGGGATGGCTTCAAAAGAAATTTGAAAACTAGAATTGGAGGGGCACAGTGGTGGATAAGACATGGAGAATGCGAAAATCAGAGGAGTAAATATAAATCTCAGGCTTCTGGCTTCAAAGGCAAGATGGATTCTAGACTCATGATGACAGGGGACTGCAGATCATGTTTTGTTTTGTTTGATGATAAGTTCGATTTGGGATATTTTTAGTTTAAGATACCCATGTGTATCTCCAGGTTCTTTTCTGGAGCTACGTATATTTAATTGCCTATCTATCTCTGCCATTTGTTTATGTCTTGAGCCTCTCAAACTCAACATATGCAAAATTGGCTTTATGAGCTCTCTCTAAACCTGCTCCTCTTCCAGTGTTCCCAGGATCTGCGAAGGGCACCATCACCCACTGAGCGACCCCACCTGGAATGTTGGGAATTCTTTAACTTCATCCTGTCCCTCATTTCACAGCTACTCAATCACCAAGTCCTTCTGAATCCAAATTCTTAATGCAGTCAGGTACATTCATTCTTTTCTGTCCCCAATTCTAAAGCCTCATTCTTTCTGATATAGATTTAGTGTTATTAATATTTTGCTAGATGAGTAGGTAATAACTGAAAGAAAGGTTAGGAGGTGCAACTTGCCTTTCCTTTGTGTGAAAAATTTCCTTGCTTATCCCTACTTCACAAATCAAATCTTTACTTACATTCAGAACTCAACTTAAAATTTCTTCCACTGGGACACCTTTTCTAACTTTAAAGCTAAAGTAGGCTGCTCAATTACATGTTCCCATGGCACCTTTTTCTAACACTTAGCACCTCTATAATTACTTAGTCAATGTCAATTCCAAGTACCATAAGGATGTGATCCATCTCTGTCTTTTGTACCTCTGTTTCCCTGGTGCCTGGCAATAATAAATGTTCAATAATTCATTAAGTAAATGAATGAAGAGAGGTTAAGCAAGATAACACCACCAAAAAATATCCATTTGCTCTCATAACATGAAAATCATTGATGGTCTATGCAAGAGCAAGTTCCATGTGGAAGCTATCTTAGGAAGTATAAAAGGCAAATAAAAGAAATATGAATGAAATAGTTCAAATTTATTTCCAGGACTTGCTTCTGACATTAGTTGAGTTGGAAGAGGAAATTATAACAATTGATTAAAATGTAAGTACCCTCTGCTCATTGACACTTACCCACTGACTTAAATAATTGAGAGCTGGCATGCTTGTACCGTTGTTAACAATGGGATCTGTAAGAAGTACTGCAGTAATGCTTGGTTAAATGTCTTTGAAAATGCCAAATATAAGTCACAGATTTTTCTGATTCACAGCTGGAGCAAAATAAGAATTATAAAATCATTACTTACAATGCATTTGATAATTCTCAATTGATTTCCCATAGCCCAGAAAGCACTATGAAGTTCTAAGGGTCAGACATAGACATAGAACAGCCATCTTCATGAGCAGAGCTTTTACCCCCTAAAAGACACAGAAGAATCTGGCAACCTTCCAGGAAGCAAGTGCTGCAGAGAAACTTCTGGAGGTTGAGTTTGACCTCTTTTTCTCC
This sequence comes from Lemur catta, assembly GCF_020740605.2. Classification (NCBI taxonomy): domain Eukaryota; kingdom Metazoa; phylum Chordata; class Mammalia; order Primates; family Lemuridae; genus Lemur; species Lemur catta. The sequence goes on along the minus strand of NC_059140.1, from coordinate 27,755,714 downwards.
CTTGGAGTCTCATATTCAAGGTGGCCCCAGATTTCCCACAGCTAATGCTGTCACTAGACTCAAGAGAATAGCAAAAAGGTATAATTGATCTTTCTTTTCAGTTAAAATTCTTCCAAGGACAAAGAAAAGAGGTCTAAAAACTAGTTCTTGCAATAAATGTTATTTTCCTTTATTTTTTTTTTAAAGTCTCTTTGCAGGCCTTGTTCTTTCCCAAGTGAATTTTAACACATAACCATTGCCCTTTTACTCCGATAAAATAGTGTTGAATATAGATTAGTGTAAGTCACTCGGAAATTTAAAATCTAAACAGAAAAAGGTAATTTAAAAAAAGAAATGTTAACTCGTTTTGAATTTTTGTCCCTCTGTGGATCTGAACTAGATAGGCACTCCCTTATAAGCGGATCTAGACATACTGGTGCCCTTTTACTGTACTAAAAATATTTTTGAATTGTAGATTGAAATAATATATTAAATAATCTCAATTTTATTCAACATTCACTATCTTAAAGGAAGCATAAAATGCAGCAGATTACTAAGTATGTTGGAATGAGCATAATAGCTTTACTCAGTAAAGAGTCAATAAGGCTAAGATTTCTGCATAATGAGTATCTTTAACAATTAAGCTGGTGTAAAAGAAATGAATTAAGTGTTATCATTTAATAATGCATAAATGTCACAAGGAGGATTCTAATTCCTATTTCTAACATTCAAAACCAAGGAAAGTGGGAGTAAAGGCCTTTGAGGGGAATGTAAAGTGAGTGCTATTCCGATGACTTGGGCAATCAGTATTCATGGTTGTCCTTTTGTGTCTACCAATTATCTTTACAATTTGTCTCATTAAGATGTTGTTTTTTATTTGAATACATGAATGAAAATCACTATACATTTTTCCTGAATGTATATTTGTTGAAACAGACATACTAGATTATTTAGAGACTTCAGCCATGAAAAATTGGGTTAGCTCAGGTGGAAATTATAAGGATAATTCCTCTCACTGTAAGGATTCCTAATCTAAGAAACAGGCAATATACGATTCTATGTGCATATCTCTTGTGTCATAGTACTTTTGGAGCCCAATTTCCTGAGTTGTAGATAATAGTAGATCTTAGAGAAATTCTTTAGAGAATTTTTGTCAGAATAGAGCAATTTTCTCCCCTATATGGTTTTGCAAGTTACTCTGAGATCTATAGATCTTTTACAGCATGATTTTGTTAAGAAGAACAAATGAACTAACCAGATACTGTCAGTTAAGAAGTTAAATAAATTGAAACTATTTTTATTTAGGTGAAATAAATTAAGATAGTGTCAGGGGGAAAAAACCCACATATATGCTTTTGGATAAATGACCAGTTCCTATTACAATAGAGCTTTCTATATTTTTTTTACTGGAATCAATTTAAAAACTATAAAGATTTATATTTTACGTGTAAAATTTTGAAGTATAAATTTTTTTAATAACTCTATTTGCCTTCATTATTATGAAATAATGTTAATTTTACAACATGCAATCAATACTTCATAATCATGGCTTCTAAGATTATTTTTGGTATACAGCAAGTCAAATACAAATATTTAATAAAAAGTTATAAATGACTCTCATGACACTTAAGTACACAGTTATGTGTCACTTTACATCGGGGATACATTCTGAGAAATGCATTGTTAAGTGATTTCTTCCTGGTACAAACGTCATAGAGTGTACCTAACACAAACCTTGATGGTATAGCCTACTACACACTACACACCTAGACTACATGGTATAGTCTATTGCTCTTGAGTTACAAACCTATACAACATGGGATTATATTACTACTGTAGGCAATTATAACACAGTGGTAAGTATCTGTGCATCTAGACATACATAAACATAGAAAAAATACAGTAAAAAGATGCTATTATAATCTTATGGGATCACCATCATATACATAGCATATCATTAATCAAAATGTCATTATGCCATGTATGACTGCATAATCATATGTAGCTATGATTTTTATATTATACAAAAGAATGTATTCTCAATGAAAAATATACTAATTCTTAGAATGTTTTTCTTTCAACATGTCTTTTAATTGCAGGCCACTCCAATATGAATTTCAATTTGTATTTTGTTCTCATGAAGTTACTCTTTTATTTCTCATTAGACTATTCAACTTTTAAATAAAATGTATGCTTGTTCAACTTATGCATTTCTACTACCACTTGCTCTTTTTTAATTTTATAAGATAGTCTGCATTTGATATGGACACATGATAATTGCTTCTTTCTAAATCGAGTTGCATATGAATTCAATATGCTGGGTCTGAACTTTAGACATATTGTTTTGCATACTGTTTTCCATTACTCTAATTATTATGCTGCACATATTTTTCCAAACTGGCATTCCAATGTGCTAAACTTTTTTTTAACTGATACTCCTAAAATTACCATTTTCCTTCTCACCTTATCCTTTTACCTCAACACTTTTTCAGTAATGTTTTCTCAAAAAACTTTCAAGTTCAAATAACTATAAAGGTAGGAAAGATTTTTAAAATTATTCATAAAATAGTATTTAAAATTTTGGTTCTCTAAGTGTGAGCATATATAGAAAAGTAGATATAGTAGCTGAAAAATAATTGAAGAACAAAGTAAATTATTTTGATCAAAGCATCTTTTTATTATTTCACACTGTAGATCATTAGAATTTACTTGTTAAATGTATGGTGCTTCTGCAATATTAATATCTTTTCACGTCTCTAAGTTATTATTTATCCTCTTTGGAAATTTCAAATAGAGTACAAATACATTGCTACATTATAAGTAATACCTCAATATTCCATTTAATAGCATCATATTAAAATGTAATTACTATTTATTCACAAATTTACTTCCTGAGAATAAAGTAGAATGTGGGGAAAAGTAGTATTTATTAATTCAGGAAATAAAATAGACCACTTTTAAAAATTTTTTTTTCAGCATATTATGAGGGTACAAATATTTAGGTTACATATATTGCCTTTGCCCTGCTTGAGTCAAAGCTTCAAGCACATTCATCGCCTAGATGGTGCACACAGAACCTATTAGGTGTGTATATACCTATCCCTTCCTCCACACTCCCACCTGCCTGACACCCAATGAATGTTACTACTATATGTACACAAAAGTGTTGATCAGTTAATACCAATTTGATGGTGAGTACAGATGCTTGTTTTTCTATTCTTGTGATACTTCACTTAGTAGAATGGGCTCCAGCTCTATCCAGGATAATATAAGAGGTACTAGATCACCATTGTTTTTTGTGACTGAGTAGAACTCCATGGTGTACATATACCACATTTTATTAATGTACTCATGTGTTTATGGGTACTTGAGTTGTTTCCACATCTTTGCAATTGTGAATTGTGCTGCTATAAACATGCTAGTGCAGATGTCTTTTGTTCTTTGGGGTAGAAAACAAAGGTGCAGGCCTTGCCATCATGGAACTTATAGTCTAGTGGGGAGAATGAAGAAAATAAAAATCACCCATAATTACACTATTCAGAAACAAACTTTAAGGTTTAGCTATAAAAAATAATTAAAAAAATAAAAGTATAGACCACTTTAAGACATTAGATCTATAATTTAAAATGTAAAAATTACTTTAAGATATAAAAATTCTAATTTAAAAATTTCTAACCTACTTCTAGCAAGAGTGGTTATCCACCATTGTAAATCATGCAGAATCTCTTTCTAATTTATAATTAAACACTTATTTCCAACAGCACCTGTTTCATAAAATAGAGTGCTTCGTGAATTTGTGTGTCATCCTTTGCAAGGGCCTGGCTAATCTCTGAGTCATTCCAATTTTCATGTATGTGCTGCCAAAGCAAGCATGATTTTTAAATATCTTTGTTGTTGTTCTTACTAGTATCAACCACCATTAGACACTTAATTTTTAAATTTATTTCCATTTTTATTGTAAATTGACAATTTATGCATATATTGCACAAAGTGGTGTTATGATTTAAGAATAACTGTGGAATAATTAAATGAGGGTAATTAACATACTTGTCACCTCAAACATCATTTCTTGTGGTGAGAACATTTCAAATTTACTCTTCTAGCAATTTTGAAATGTACAATACACTATTATTAACTATATTCACCATGCTATGCAATGGATCTCAACAAAACCTTATTCCTCCTGAGACTTTGTAGCCTTTGATCATCATCTCCCCATTCCCTCCACCCTCTAGCCTTCATAACTGCCATTCTACTCTCTGCTTCTATTAGCTCAATTCTTTTAGATTCCACATATAAGTGAGAACATGTGGGTATTTGCCTTTCTGTGACTGACTTATTTTACTTAGCATAATATTCTCAAATTACACCGGTGTTGTCACAAATGACAAAATTTCCTTCTTTTTTAAGGCTGAAGAGGATTCCATTGTGTATACATGCCACATTTTTTTTAATCCATTCATCTGTTGATGTCCACTTAGTTTGGTTATTGTGAATATTGCTGCAAAGAACATGAAAATACAGACATCTCTTCAACAAACTGATTTCATATCTTTTGGGTAAATACTCAAAAGTGGTATTTTTTGGTTTTGTGGTACATATAAAATATGGTATATGTATACCATGGAGTATTACTCAGCTATGAGAAATAATGGTGATATAGAATCTCTTTTGTTCTCCTGGAAAGAGTTGGAACCCATTCTGCTAAGTGAAGTATCCCAAGAATGGAAAAATAAGCACCACATGTACTCACCAGCAAATTGGTTTCCCTGATCATCACCTAAGCGCACACTTGGGAATAACACCAACTGGGTGTCAGGCAGATGGTGGGGGGGAGGGAGGGGATGGGTGTATACCTACGTAATGAGTGCGATGTGCACCTTCTGGGGAATGGACACGCTTGAAGCTCTGACTCGGGGGGGAAGGATGGGCAATATACATAACCTAAACTTTTGTACCCCCATAATATGCTGAAATAAAAAAAAATGTGTATTTACACTAAACTGTAGTCTATTTAGTGTACAATAGCATTATGTCTGAAAAAACACAATGTGCCTACATTAGTTACAGATGGTATGAGGGCAATTCTGATCTCCTAAAAAGAGAGCTAGAGAGAAAGCTTCTATATCTTCTTAAAGAATACGTAAATGATCATGGACAGAATGTTGGTGGAAGTATGGACATTAAAGGCTATTTTGATGAGGTCTCAAAAAAAATGAGAAACAAGTTATTAGATAATGGAGAAAAGGCAATTTTTGATATAAATAAGGGAAGGCTGTCAAACTTCATAGACTCTGTAGGACAGGGCTATAGAGCTATTCATCTGCAAATTTGTATTAATAGCATGCTTCAAGAAAAGGGAAGAATAGCCCTGTTAGTGATTCATAAATCACCAAGGCCACCACCTGGGTTTCAACAGGCTAGACAGCCTCCAACCAAAGCCACAGGTGTGGGGCCACACAGAGCTGAGGGAGATAACCTCTGCCTGGCACCTAATTATCATTTATATTAATATTGATATGATATGGTATTATTTTCCTGGCTACAGTGTTCATGATCTCTTTTGTAACCTTTTTATATAGACCAGCAACTACAGACTAAGAATTAAGGTTTGCTTTATAAATATTAAATATTACGAAGTACTTTATATTATTGCCAATAGAGACAGGTTGAATAAAAACTTGGTGCAATGAAACCATCCTAAGTCCAGCCCTGTCCTTAGCATTAATTACTGTCTCATCCTCTGCTGGGCTCTCATTCTCTGAGCCTTGGGACTTTCATGAGGACTTAATCTACATACTTCTTAGGATTGTTGTGAACAAAATAACTCTGGAAATGTTATAACTCGGAAATATGATGAATGATAAAATATATAATCTATTATTGGTGGTATAATTTTAGTAGTTAAATTTGATTATTTAAGGTAATGATAGACAAACTTAAAAATAGCTGCTTCTCTGCTGGATATGCAATTAAATTTGTTGTGACTGTGTGAGACTGTTTGTGCCCTCTTGGCACTTGGGAATGTATTTTACGTCTTAAAAATATTTAGAGCAGAAAATATTTTAAAAATGATTACTTCATATATAACAATTTAAGTTCTAAAGGTAATGGTGTTTTAGCTTTAGCCTCGGGAAAATCTATTTATAATTGTTTGTCTCCTACCCGCTAATGTCATTTAAGGTGTAATGAATGAACCGTGAGTTTGATTTTACATTAATCATGAAAACATCACCTTGACATTTAAAGGGAAAGAAAACATTTTATGGGCTTGCAAACAAGCACTTAAAATATTAAAATGTCTCCTTGATGAAAAAACAAAATGCTCCTCTTTTGTCTTTGAAAAATGTCAATGTTCCTCTCCATAGTAACATATGTCAACATATCCTACACAGAGCTGGAGTGAAGTAGCCCATAATTCTGCAAGTTATCATTGGGTTTTGCTGTGAACTCAAGCCATTTTTTATCTTGAGAGATAGACAAGTAAGAAGTGATTTTCAAAATGTCTACCTTGAGAATGAGGGAATTATTCTTTGAGGGGGAAAAGAGCAGACAAATCAACCATTTTTTAAGTGAAGTTAATTCATTTTGATGGGATTATAAATTTGGGAGGTGACTGACACATAGATATGTTTATCATTCTTACCCAGTGGTTCATACTGTGTGAGCTACAGAGGAGGTTCAAATGGGAGGAAGACACTGAGGTGACAATAGGTATCAGAAAGGGTATGGAAATCCCTATTCATGACTATAGAGTGAATATCTCATTTGTCAAATGTATGGTGGTAGATATATGTATACATTACAATTGAAATTTATAGGCCGGGTGCAGTGGCTCAGGCCTGTAATCCTAGCACTCTGGAAGGCCGAGATGGGAGGATCACTGGAGTTCGGGAGTTGGAGACCAGCCTGAGCAAGAGCGAGACCCTGTCTCTGCTAAAAAAATAGAAAAATTATCCAGGCATGGTGGCACACACCTGTAGTCCCAGCTACTTGCCAGGCTGAGGCAGGAGGATCCCTTAAGCCCAGGAATTTGAGGTTGCAATGAGATATGATTTCGTCCCTGAACTCTTGCCAAGGCAACAGAGCAGGACTGTCTCAAAAAATAAATTAATTAATTAAAAAATAAAATTTAAAAATAGAAATATACATGAATTTGTATTTTACATATAATAAAAAATATACAATTCATATGTGACATAAATATATGCATTTGCATTATATATATAATACATATTCATTTGGGATTTGACATTATTGGTTTTCTTAACCTGTGGATAGTAAAGTCACAACTACCAGCCACTGAATGCCAAATTTTTAACTTTTACCACCCTCAAAAACTAATGCTCATTTTAACAATTGAGAGGTTATAACACTTGTGAAAGGATTTGTCAATTCAAATTTGTAGACAAAATATAGTCAGATGAAATCATCCTCTTGAAACACATTAGGAATGTTACTATCTTCAGTCTCCAAACCAGTGTTCTATATAATTAATTTTAATAAGAAAAATTATTCATACATTTACTATGTTCACAGACATATGAAAAACATAGATATAAAATACATCCATAGAGAAAAGGAGAAAATATTAAAAATATTAATAACAATTATGTCTGAATAATGAAATGGATTCATTTTCAGTTTCCTCTTAAGGTTTCCAATAATTTATATAAAAAATATAAGTTACTCTTACAATTTAAAAGAAAAAATTTAAGTAAGCCAAGGCACTCTACGCAGCAAAAATTGAATCTTTCTTTTGTATGTTTTGATTATTTTTAGTTTTCCTTAGGTTGCTATAGGACTTACATTATTATAATATAATCAAAGCTCCCTAATAATTAAAAATTAAAATAAATAAATAAAAGCTCCCTAAGATCAGAAAATATTCAAATATTTATTTATTGAATAATATTTATTGAGTAACAAATATCTTTAGCTGTTGTTCTGAAGTACTTGGGATAAACTCAAGAATACAACAATTGTGGTTCATTTACTTGCAGAGTTTAAAGCATAAAAGGATTATGGAAATTACAATTACAGCAAACAATACAATCAGAAAGATAAAATCTAAAACTGAAGGACAATAATAAGCTGTAATAAACATGACAGAGATTTGATACCCTCAATGCATAAAGAGCTCATAAATATTGATAGTAACAGCACAGAATTATCAGTCTTAAAAATGACCAGAGTCAGGAACAGACAAAAATGTAAGTAATGAATACGGGAAAAAATGCCAATATTCAAAAAATGCCAATATGACTACAATGAAGCACTATTCTCTTAATATCTCTGTGTTTTTTTCTCTCTCCTGCTCTCTCTTTCTCTCTCCCTCTTTCTCTCTCTCTTTTTCTCTCATTGGTCAAGATCAGGTTGGTAAGGCTGGGTTCAGTCCAGCTCTCTCACACAAATTTTCCAGAATGTAATTTAACATTTTTTTTAAATATTAAAAAGTTTTCATTATAATATGAGCAAACAATTTTTCTTCTAATTGACCAAGTACTAAGTGGTCAGAAATTCAAACCAATACATTCATACAAAGACATTTAATCAAGAGTTATTTACACACATACAATGAAAACAATAGTATAAAAGTATTAGTATGCTCTTTCCCTGTGCAGTTTCATATACTGCGCTTCTCCATGTTTTCGGGAGGGGAGAAGAGAGGAGCAGGCTTGAAGGGCAGGGCATACGGATTGTTGGAGCAGAGTTTATTACTTAACCTCTGGTATCCAAACAAGGACTTTTGAATGTGCAACAGAAAAGTCTTTGAATGTCATGCTTTGTGAAGGAAAATATATTTCTCTGAATTCCTCAGAACGCATCAAAAGGCAGGCTTTGGGAAACAAACCATGGAGATTTTCTCACAAACCAGAGAAGATCTCTCTTCTGCCCATGACTCAGGCAGTGAGGTAACAGAAAACAGATGACAAGGTCCTGAAAAGATGCTGGTTACATCTTGTGGCCCCACAGAGACCTCAAGAGACTGAGAATCTTCCTAGTGCCCTGGGAGATCATGCAAAGTTACCACAAGCAGAAGTCTAAAAGCAGGACAAAGATGAACATAACTGGGATATGGTTTCCAACAACATGTACGAGAGCTTCACTCCAAATTGCCAATGAGATCCTGTGATTATGTAGTTGTCATGAACCAGGGCCCAGACCAATCCAGTCATTGTGTTACAGAAACCAGGGAGAACCCAAAGGACGCCATGTGTATTTGAAGAATTCATTCCCAATTTAGTAAGAAAAACAGTAAGCCCTGATTACAAATGCTTAGGCTATTGGAAGACCCTTGAAATTGACACTTACTAGTTAGGTTTAAATTTTTTCCAGAGAGCGGTACCATATTTAACAAGGTTTTCTATTACTATATTAGGCTACTGCTATCATTGATTGTGGTTATATTCTTGATTGTACTTAGACCTTTTAGGGATTGCATCTTTATGTAGAGAGTTATATTTTTATAGAAGGACATTGTATGCAGATTTCCTTTTTTTCCTTTTGTAAACTGTAAAAACAAATTTTGTTTTATAATAAAATGTAGGGATACTCACCATGTTCTTTATTTTATGTCATTGCTAATTTTGAAATATGCATTATTTAAAGACTTATGCTTTAGAAGCATTTTTTTTTCCTGTGACAGCAAGACATGGTTCAGATACTTTACATTGTCCTCTCCAGCAAAGGTGTTAGTAATACTTAATTTTGAACTTAAGTGCCAGGATTTCAGTGTATGATGCTACATAACTCTTCAATCGTAAATGTTTATGATGCTATTAAATAGTGATACTCATGTCTGCATTTGATTTCACAATCATGACTCCTAATAAAATGTTACTGAACCAAACCACATGCTTCTACATAAATAATTATAATGTATCCTAATGAACACTTGAACTATTAAAGTTCACTCAGAATTGCAATATCATAATAAATTGACCAAACCATTAAAATTCAATGAAAGAATAATGACAGAAAAATCAATTTTAACTTCTGATATACCAACATTAATGCAGAAATATTTCTTATGCTAGTAAGTACTATACTTATCAGCATGATGCACAGGCTCTCAATTTTTATGCAAATTTTTATTATCTGTTAATGTCTTGGTTATTGTACAATATTTGTATTTAAGAAACAAATGAATACTGGCAAATATGAGATTTGATAACATTAATTATCAAGGTTACTAGATATAAATTTTCATCTATCCAGAAGGTAAATTAAAGATGTGTCTTTAAATGATGAATTTTCCCCATTTTAGGAAAGAAGTAGATAGTAGAGTCTGTTCTACCATAGATTAATATCTGATGATTACAAAGCCCTTTGCCTTCTACCTTGAGGGATGGACCTCATCTCCTCAAATGTAGGTTTTGATTAAAAGGAAGATAAATGAAAACCATTTTCTTGGTTCTTTCCTGCCCACTTCTGAGCAGACATACACATTTAAATTCCACTTATTTCTGTTTTGTAAGTGCTCATACCTCCCATCCCCACAACATATTGCTACCTTTCAATCTCTGCAGTAGTTCAGATTCAATGAAAAGAATGCACAAGATCATTCTGTTTCAAAACAATTAGAAAAGATGAGAAGCAAAACCGTTCATGGAAGAATAAGCCAGAAAGAATTTGGATTAAGAAGAAGTCTCTGGGGTGTCCAAATTAGAATAGTTGGGATGGGTCAAAAATAGTTTGCTCTCGTTTTGCATATGGAAAAGTTCTAGATTGGAGGAAGAACCTAGAGATTTTGAATCAGAAAACATGGGTTTTCATTCCATTACTGACATTGAGCTGGGTATCACCTCTCGTAGAATTTGTAACCTCTCATTAATAGAGATATCTAGCTCATAAGTTTCCAGGATTCCCTCAGATGATTAGCATAATAGGATTTTATGAAATAGGATATAGTATGTTAGTGTAAATTGTCATTCAGTTAGAAATGTCATGGCTCAATATTCTTATTGATGGGTTATTTGCTCAAGTCAGTACTTTGGGGGATATCTTTCAACTGGCCATTGTTATCTTTGAGTTCATGAGAAATTATCAGTCCACTTAATATTATTATTTGAATACTCAATAATTCAGGCGGGCATTTTGCTAAGAAATTTAAATGCATAATTTTCCTATGTAATACTTAAATAACTATAAGAATGTTATTTTCTCTATTTTATACTTAGGAAACTGTAGCCTGGAGAAGTGAATCAGGATGACATTTTTATATATTAAACTAGTGTGTTTTTCCTCCATTTATTTCCTATTACCCAGTAACATTAATCTATAACCAGGATATTTTATGCCCAATGTCTCAGGGACAGTAAGACACCACAGAAGTTTGTAATTTCTGATAAAGCACATTTTCCATTTCCTTCTCAAATCCTAGTACATTATAGTTACTAACTGTAGTGAATTTTATTTTAATTTCCTACAACATAAAAGAAAGTTTTATAAATATGTTATTTCATTGAATCCTCTGGAAAAAAACACTATGAAATATGGGCAGTTTTTATACATATTTTATAAATACCTGTGAAATTTTATAAAAACATCACAGACCTGAAATAGGTATCTATCTCAAGTCACATGGATATTAAGAAGTAGAATAAGATTTCAAACCTTTCTAACTGCCCTACTCCCAAAGAAATGACCTGAGAGACTATAAAGGAATCTTATATGTTATACTCTTAAGCCCAGGTGTAAATGATTTTAAAAAAAATAAAAAGCAGATTTGTAAACACAAGGAAACATTGAGCCTATGCACTTGTAATGCGGTTAGACACTGGAGAAGTTGCAAGAACACAGAATTCCCCTAAGCCCACCATCAAGCCAGAGTAAAAGAAATGTTAGTGAGGTATGTCTAGGCAGATGGCCAAAATTCAACTCGTTGACCTCATACCACATCCACATGCCCCAGTATTTCAAATAAAAAAGTAGTATGATTTTTGCTAATCAACAAAAAAATGTAGAGATGGTGGAGCATGTCACAACTCTGCTAAATTTCTGAGCTCCAGGAGAGCGCAGGATCAGCCAAATTGTTAGTGGGCTCCAAAATGGGGAGGAGCAAAGGTGGGAATAGCAGACCCAACCTCAGATGCCCACAGCAGTGTCCTGCATGTGCAGAAAGCAAAAGACACCATGGGATAATCACAAATATAGGTTTTTTGTTGTTGTTTGCTTTCCATCCCTCATTCCCAAAGACAGGTTTTTCACACAGCTATTGAAGCTTCATTTCAGGGCCCCTAACTATCGTGAGCTCCTCCAAACATGTGAGATGGGTTGAAATTGGCTTGGTATTTTCCAATGTCTTATTTAATTGAAGAATAAGTTACAAAAATATAATACACATATATTTAAAATGCATATCAAGTTCAGTGAATTTTGACAAATTTATTCCCCCATGTTACCACCGATCCTATCAAGATAAAGAACATTTCCATCACCCCGGAAAGTTCCCTTGTGCCCTCATCTAGTATACCCCACCCTCAAAGGCAAATACTCTTCCTATTTTTTTTAAGTATTTAGATAAATATAAACTCTTCCTATTTGTTCTTTTTTTCTCGATTGCTTTGGCTATCCAAAGTGTATGCATTTCCATATAAATTTTAGAATTACCTTGTTACTTTTTTTCAAAAGACCTTTACTTAGCAGGAATTAAACTTTAGGTTTTGTCTCCTTGGTACTCAGTGCCTTCTGATATTTTTACTCAACTCTGTCATCCTTCAAGCTCTTGCTTTTTCTGAGCCACTTGGAAATCTCACTGCATGCATGCACAGTTCAAGAAACAGCCAAGGGCCCAAGGGGAGTTTATATGAAGTTTTTGGTTCCCCATTTGTAACTCCCTCTTTTCTGATATTTCTTTCCTCAATTGCCAGCTGCTTTTAACCTTGAACTTTGGCCTCTGGCTTCTCTCAATCCATTATGACTTCACTTTTGGCTTGGGCTCTATTTTATGGGCACTGTTTAGAAGGAAAAACAGCTGTGTAGATCTGAGTTTCACCCAGTCTCTTTCCCTTTTTACAAGCATCACATACCCCTTGGTTTCTGCCTGGTTTTGGTCACCCTCTTGTATCTTCAAACAGTTATTTTTATTTTTAATAATTTGCCTAGAAAGCATAATTGCCTTTAGAAGAAGCTTTAATTTTCTATCTTACCATTTTCAGAAACTAGACCTGTCATCTGCTTTTAAAAATTCACAGAAATAATAGATTTTTAACTACAATTGAATGAATTTTTCATTTCCACAAGTTCTATTTGATTTTTTTTAATAATTTGATTTCTTTAGTGAATTTTTCATTTAGTTTCTGAAAATTTTTTTTGGTTACTTTGTGTTGGTTTTCCATTTTCTGTTGTATTTCCTTGAGCTTATTTACAAGCCACATTGGAATTCTTTATCTGTCATTTCAATAGTGTGATTTTGGTTGGTATCCATTGCTAGAAAGCTGGCGTTCCCTTTGGGAGAGTCCTTTCTTTCTGATACATCATAGTTTTGGAGTTCTTTCCCTGATTCCTTCTCATCTGGAGCAGCTATTGCTACTTATTTTTGGATTTTCTTTTTTTTTTTTTTCTCACTCTGTTTTTTTTTTTTTTTTTTTCTTATTTTTGTATTTTTCTTTTTTTTATTTCAGGATATTATGAGGATACAAACGTTTTGGCTACATTTTATGTCTTTGCCTCACCCAAGTTAGGTTTAGAGGCTTGCCCTTCCCTTCTACAATGCACACCGTGACCCTTAATTGTGAGTTTGCCTCTCCACTCCCTACTCCCTGGAGAATGTTACTACCGTGTGAGCACTATAGTGTTAATTAGTTAGTGCCAATTTGTTGGCAAGAACATGTGGAGGCTATTGCTCCGATCATTAGAGCAAATAGACAGCCTACAGAATGGGAGAAAATATTTGCTCTCTACACATCCGATAAAGGGCCAATAACAAGAATCTATCTGGAACTTTAAAAAATCAACAAGAAAAAATCAAAAAACCCCATCAATAAATGGGCAAAGGAAATGAACAGAAACTTTTCAAAAGAAGACAGAATGATGGCCAGCAAATATATAAAAAATGGATTTTCTTTTATTTAGATAATCTCACGCCCAGTTTAATCTTTGAGATAGTAGGTGGTCCTTGTGCTTGAGAATCAGCAACACTCTGTATGATTGAGTCAGAAAATGCTGTAAAGGGCTTGCAAATTTACTTCTCTGTGGGTAGGTGGTGCTTGCCAGAAGAAACAAGCTGCAGTGCTATTTTTGGGTCCTGTGATCAGCTCTAGCCGCTCAACAGAAGCACTCAAATTCCCAAGGTGGTGGGTGGAACTTCAGGTGAGTCCTAGTTCTCTGCCACAGCAGAGGCAGGTGTGGAAGTTCAGTTGTGTGGGGCTGGGTTGGGTGAGCTTGCCCTCAGACTCCAGAAAACCTGGCAAGGTATCTGTCACAGCAGGGGTCAAAGGTCTGCTCCCAGATTCTGGGCAAAGCCAGCAGGGAGGGGCTGAAGCGGCCCTACCTAACCAGAAAGTCTGCTTGTGGATGCAGGGCTATCTGAGATTCACAATCTTATGGTCTGGAGTGGGATTCACTCCTCTCCACCCTCCCCTGTTCTGAGGTTTTCTGCCCTGGCATCTTCCTGCAAGCAGGACCTCAAGCCAGCCAAGCTCCCCCACAACTGTGATATGGGCCCGGAAGTTCCCTGCCCAGGATCCTGGCCTTCCTGTGGGAGGAGGCGTGCCCCAAGAGCATATTGCAGCCAGGACCCACACTGCACTCTTCCCACTGCTCTGCCCATGTGGGCTCCTTTGCCTCCCAAGACTAATTCACAAATCTCCCTTCCTTGCCCTCAAACAACACGATCAAGACCTGGAGGTACAGGATCTGGCCTGTGGGTCTGTCTCTGGGTCCCCAAATATCAATCCCTGACCATGCCAGGGAGAACCATGCTGGTCCCAAGTGGCCCATGGGGTGCCCAAGCAGGTTTGATGTCCCTCTGCCTTGGGATTTGCCAGGCAAGCAGCACCAGGGACAGCAGGTGGGCAGAGAGCTCACAGTCCAAGCACCACCCCAGTCTGCTGCAGAACCCCAAGAGGAAAAGTCTGAGCCCCACTCTCTGTGGAAGCCTCAGTGTGGTGGCTCAATTGTTTCTCTTGGCAGCTGCAGGTGCATGAGGGGAAGAGGAAGGAGAGAAAGAATCTGGATGGAGGAGATCTAGAACTCTGGTTGTGCCTGTCCCTCCCTCTGGGCGGCTGCCTGCCCAGAATGTCCAGGCACTGGAGTCACACAGATTACCTGGGACCCACAGGACCCCTGTGGCTCCTGCAGTCTGGGTCAGAGTTGAAAAATGTCTGTGTGGGAATGAGCGAGACAAAGCCTGAGGGAGTTGAAGCCCCCTGGGGAGGACAAAGGCACATGGTGGGTAGAGAAGCAATATGGTGCCTGCCATCCTGGCTGAGGTCTATGGTGTGGGAAGCACCCGAGGGTGGCCTGGGAGCCTGATGCTCTGTCCACAAGAAGGTCCCAGCTCACTGGCAGCATCAGCCTCTGTGGTCATGTAGGCAGAAGGTCCTTCCAGCAGTTCAGGACCCCACCATATGTCAGAGATGTGAGGAGGGGAGAAACAAACTGCTCCACCTACCCTTTTCATTGTAGTCCAAGCCTCTCAGGGGTTGATATCTGCCGATACCTTTCTCCTTCCCATTCTGCTCTGCAACTTCTTCCCATGGAGTCTCTGGTAGGTTCTGGCACGTTTCCATTGGAATTATAACTGATCTATGTTTGTTTGTTTATTTTTTTCTTTTTCATTTAAAATTTTTCCTTTCTGAGATGAGCCAGCAGCTGGTGTCTCTGGTCTGCCATCTTCACCATATCTTGTTTCATGTATTTTCTTTTTCTTTCTCCTTTTCCTTCTCACTAAAGAATTATTTTTAGATACGTGTGTTATCCAGAGTTCTGAGAAGGGGAAGGTTCTATAAATGTACAACATTTAGAAATACCATTCGATTAACTGTGTTTTCTATAGCTCCTCTAGGTATGGTTATTTTGTAATAGGTAATATAATTTTAGTATTAGTGAGATGCATTTCTAAAAGTTTCCACAGACTTTCTACCTAATTGAAAATACCATATTATTATAGCCTCATAAGTAGGTTATTAGGCTTAAGTTTATGCTAGAGAAAGTTTAAAAGCTAATATCCTCCCTCTGCAGGATCACAACCATTACTGTTTTTTAAAAACCAAATGTGCTACACTGTTGGTAAATAATGCTGCTTGAACTATCATTTTTTAATCAAGATACTCTTTTGTATACATAAATATGTATGTGATAATACAGAACAGTAATGCTACTACATGGTTATTTTTGAAATACAAAGTTTATATCAAAAAATTAAAGGGTAGAAAAGTGCTTCTGAAAGTCAGATATTTAAAAGAACCCCTAGCACTTGTTTTAAACATTATTATAACATAGAGAAAATAGGTATTCA
Source organism: Lemur catta (assembly GCF_020740605.2). Classification (NCBI taxonomy): domain Eukaryota; kingdom Metazoa; phylum Chordata; class Mammalia; order Primates; family Lemuridae; genus Lemur; species Lemur catta. The sequence continues at coordinate 27,739,270 of NC_059140.1, read as the reverse complement.
AGGATCTCAATCTCATTTCTTCTCTGCTCTTCATTCAATGGGCCCATGCTCTTCCATTTACCTTCCTCATTTCCTAAATTGAAACCTCTTCTAAAATTCCTAATTGATTACAATGTTATAGCCAACTCGTGTTTCAAGAATATCCATCGTAGGAAGTTTTATTTTAAAGGAGGAATAAAAAGCTTTAAATTGAAAGGATTAAGGTCTAATATTTGACTGTCCAGCAAGCAGCATTTGGATTGGGACATTTTCTATGTGTCTCTGTGTTTCCACATTAAGTTAAAGCCTTCACCCACAAGTACGTTGGTCCGGTAGTCTCTGCCCACGGGACTCTGTGCTATAGCTACTCCATTTCTAAGCCCCCATGTTCTTCAAAAAGACTAGATAATGTTGGAAATTAAAATATATACTTCAAGTTTCTATATAGTGTTAGATAACTTCAGTACTCAGTGGGTTGTTGTCAACTTGACACCATCAGTAGTCTTTTCAAAAACCACCAACTACATCTCTGAGTCCCTTCCCTGTAATGTTAATGGTTATTTTGCTGATGAAAGGAACCCAGCAGAGATTTGCAAGGTGGAAGTGAAACAGAAACCAGGATTTTCAGAGTGGCATCCTAATGGATGTGGCATGCTACCCGGTGGAGCACTTCTGGCCATGCCATGTGTGGCCTTCCCCAAGCTGTACAGCTTCCGTCCTCTACTACATGACTTCATGCTGCTATTGTAAGTACGCTGCTACAGTATCTAGTTTCTGGCTGCAGTCTTCCTAATCTTCAAAACTTTATCTCCTTCCACACTGGTAGAAACCCTAATTCCTACATGAAACTACTTATTACCCAGACTGATATAGCTTTGAAAGAAAAATTGTAACATTCTTTGCATTAGAGAAAACTGCTTTCATATTTCTAGGCAATAATAATGGCTAAGGCACATTCTGCAGAAAACATAATTTTCAAAAGCATATTTAGCTTTCCACTTGATTTTGATTTGTAATAAGGGGCAAAATTAAAAACTCTCTTATTTAGATGTTTAATTTTCATTTTTATAAACATAAAATTGAGGGAGCATAAATATGTTAAAAGACAGAAAATATTGTAAGTTTTCTATTTTATACAAAGCATAGAGATATTTTTAGATTTCAACACATATTAGTTCTATAAAACCTCATAAAATGTTCTGATTTACTTACATAATTTCTAGATATTTTCTAATATAATTACATAAAATATACAAAAATATAAGATATTTATACTCATAATTTCTAGGTATTTTCTAGTGTATTTCTATATATTCTCTTTCTATATATATCTCACATATATATACACACCCACAAATATACATAAACATTAATGGATATATCAATATCTTCTATTTTTTATTAAGCCAAAGCCAACAAAAACATTATTATCTCACTAAATGCTTTGAAACAAGAATTCTAATTTTAAATAATATCTCTTCTTTTTATTTTGCTGAAAGGCAATGGTGCATGAAGAAACTGTAAAATTGGTGACTAAGATTGTCATCATCAGTCAAGTTGAAGAGAAGTATGGTGAAGAGAAAGCTAAGCAAATTTTATTGACTTGATAAAGTAATAATTTCAAAGTTTCCTCACACAAATTCTCTTAAATGTCTTGTGCTTACAACCTTTTATCTCACATTATTGTATATATGATGATAAGACAAATTAAGAACTGCATTTTTGGAAACCTATGCTCTTTGCAGAGAAATTGCCATTTTCAAAAGCAGTATTATAATACAGTTATGGGAAACATCTCAGATATCAAGGATTTTCTTATTATGGCAACAACACAGATCAAGCTAATGCTTCAAAAAAGCAGTCAGTTTTGTATTCAAGCTGGCATCCTTTTGTTACAATAAAGAATCATAAAGCTTTGTTAAATAAACAAACCCCATGTGCTCCTATTCACCACAAATCACACTACATAGAGTCCTCCTGATGGGAGTCCACATTGTCAAAGTTCAGAATATAAAATTCAGAGCATCTGCCTTTTGCTAAGGCACTGAGGGTTCAAACAGGAAACTACCCTTTGTGTTAAGTATCTAAGACATATTCACACAGCAATGGTTTATGGAATAGATATTTTGCTGAAAGATGAATGTGTGCATGTCAAAATCAATCAATATATTCTTTTTTAAAAAAATATTTCAATATTTTATTGCCTAAAGGTACAGCTTTTAAAATATCAGTTTCATTTATTTGGGAATATGCACATAACATAGATAAATTTTAGGAGCATTAAACTAAGTAAAGAAGACAGACATAAAAGACTACATGCTATACAATTCCATTATATAAAATTCTAGAAGAGGCAAGACTATAGTGATAGAAAGCAGATCAGTGTTTGCCAAGGACCATATACATTTTTTAAAAGCTTACCGGGATAAAGAGTAAATTGAAAATTTTACCAAAAATTTTAATTTCAATTTTACTGTTTAAAATGTTAGTAGTCAAATTTTAAAAGTTTGATGATATATACAATGAAGAGTTAAGTTCTTTTTAATTTTTTTTATTTCAATAGATATAGTGGGTACAGATGGATTTTTGTTATATGGATGAATTATATAGTGGTAAAATGTGCGTTTTTAGTGCACCCATCACTAGAATAGTATACATTGTACTCAATAGGTAATTTTTCATCTGTCTCCCTCATCCAACCCTCCCTCTTCTAAATCTCCAATGTCTGTTATGACACTCTGTATGATCGTATGATGGTGCATACCCATAGCTTAGCTCCCACTCGTAAGAACTTGCAGTACTTGTTTTTTAATTTCTGAGCTCTTTCTCTTAGGATAATGGCCTCTGGTTGCATCCAGGTTGCTGCAAAAAAACATTATTTCATTCTTTTTATGGTTGAGTAGTATTCCATGGAGGTGTGTGTGTGTGTGTGTGTGTGTGTGTGTGTGTGTGTACCCCTATATTCTTTATCTACTCATAGGCTGATGGACACTTAGGTTGATTACATATCTTTGCAATTGTGAATTGTGCTGCAATAAACATACAGGTGTGTCTTTTTCACATAATGATTTCTTTATCTTTGGGTCAACACTGAGTAGTGGGATTGTTGAGTAGAATATTAGGGCAACTTTTAGTTTTTTGAGGAATCTCCATACGTTTTCCATGAAAGTTGTACTAATTTACATTCCCATCAACAATGTATAGCCATTTCCTTTTCACCACATCTGCACCAACATCTATTGTTTTTTGACATTTTAATAATGGTCATTCTGACATGGGTGAGGTGGTATCTCATTGTGGTTTTAATTTGCATTTCCCTGATAATTAATGATCTTGAGCATTTTTCATATGTTTTTTGGCCATTTGTATAACTTCTTTTGAAAAATGTCTGTTTGTGTCTTTTGCCCACTTTTTAATGGATTTTTTTTTCTGATTTGTTTGAGTTCCTTGTAGATTCTAGATATGTAGTCCGTTGCCAGATGTATTGTTTGTAAATATTTTCTTTCATTCTGTAGGTTATCTATTTACTCTGTTGATTATTTCTTTTACTGTGCAGAAGCTTTTCAGTTAATTCCCATTTATTTGTTTTTGTTTGTGTTGTATTTGCTTTTGGGATCTAGTCCTAAATTCTTTGCCTAGGCCAATGTCCAGAAGAGTTTTTCCTAGGTTTTCTTCTAGAGTCTTTATAGTTTCAGATCTTAAATTTAAGTCTTTAATCCATCTTGAGTTAATTTTTTGTATGTGACAAGAGATAAGGATCCAGTTTTAGTCATCTGCATGTGTCTACCCAATTTTCCCAGCACCACGTATTAAATAGTGCATCCTCTCCCCAGTGTGTGTTTTTGTCTGCTTTGTCAAAAATTAGTTGGCCATAGTTTTATGATTTTATTTGTGAGTTCTCTATTGTATTACATTGGTCCATTCCTCTACCTTTGTACTGGTACCATACTGTTTTACTTACTATAGCCTCATAGTGTGATTGGAACCCAGATAATGTGATGCCTCCAGATTCGTGTTTGTTTTTTTTTTTTTTTTTTGCTTAAGATTGCTTTGCTTAGTCTCACTCTTTTTTGGTTCCATATGAAGTTTAGTTTATTATTTTTTCTAGATCTGTGAAAAATGATGTTGGAATTTTGAAGAAAATTACATTGAATCTGTAAATCACTTTGGGCAATATGGACATTTTAACAATATTGATTCTTCTACTTCATGAGAATGGGGTGTTTTCCCATTTGTTTTTGTTATCTATGATTTCTCTCATCAGTGTTTTATAATTCTCTTTGTAGAGATCTTTCACCTCCTTGTTTAAACATATTTCTAAGTATTTTTTATTTTTGAAGCTATTATAAATGGGATTGAGTTCTTGATTTGATTCTCAGCTTGGTTGTTATTAGCATATAGAAATGCTACTGATTTGTGTACATTGATTTCAAAACCTGAGACTTTACTGAATTCATTTATCAATTCTAGGAGTCTTTTGGAAGAGTCTTTAGAGTTTTGTAGGTATAAGATCAGAGCACCAGAAAACAGGGATATTTTGACTTCCTCTTTTCCAATTTGGATGCCCTTTATTTCTTTCTCTTGCCTAATTGTTCCGTCTAGGACTTCTAGTACTATGTTGAATAGAAGTGGTCAAAGTGACCACCCTTTTCTTGTTCCAGTTCTTAGGAGAAATGCTTCCAATTTTTCCCCATTCAGTATGATGTTGGCTGTGGGTTTATATTTTTTATATTTATAAAATTTATATTTATATTTTGATGTATGTTCTTTCTATGCCTAGTGTGTTGAGGGTTTTTATCATGATGGGATGCTAGATTTTATCTTATGCTTTTTCTGCATGTACTTAGATGATCATATGGATTTTGTTTTCAATTCTGTTCATGTGGTGAATCACATTTATTGATTTGAGTTATCTTGAACCATCCTTGCATCACTGAGATGAAACCCACTTGACTGTGATGACTTATCTGTTTGATGTGCTATTGCATTTGCCTTGCTAGTATTTTCTTGAAGATTTTTGCATCTATGTTAATCTGGGATATTGGTCTGTAGTTTTCTTTTTTTGTTGTTATGTCCTTTCCTGGTTTTGGTATCAGGGTGATACTGTCTCTGGAGAATGAGTTAGGGAAGATTCCTTCTTAATCTTTTAGAACAGTTTCAGTGGGATTGACATCAGTTCCTCTGTATAGGTCTGGTAGAATTTGGCTGTAAATCTGTGTGTTCCTGGGCTCTTTTGTTGGGAGATTTTTTTTTTTTTATTATCAATTCAATTTTACTAATTATTATTAGTCTGTTCAGAATTTCTGTTTCTTCCTGATTCAAGCCAGGGAGGTTGTATGTTTCCAGGAACTTATCCATTTCCTCTAGATTTTTTAGTTTTTGTGCATAGAGATGTTCATGGTAGTCTCACATGATATTTTGTATGTCTGTGGTATCAATTGTAATGTCATTTTACTTTCTGATTGAGCTTATTTGAATCTTTTTCTTTTCTTGTTTAATTTAGCTGGTATTCTATCAATTTAGTTTGTTTTTTTTAAAAGAACCAATTTTTTATTTAATTTAGCCTTTGTATTTTTTTATTTTAATTTCATTTGTTTCTGCTCTGATTTTTGTTATTTCTTGTCTACTGCTAGCTTTCAGTTTGGTTTCCAAGACAGACCATATGTTAGGCCACAAAACAAGTATCCACAAATTTTACAAAGTCAAAATCATATCAAGTATACTGTCAAGCCATAGTGGAAGAAAATGAGAAATCAATTCCAAGAGTTACTCTTAAAACTATGCAAATACGTGGAAATTAAAACAACCTGCTCCTAAATGATCTTTGAGTCAAAGATGAAGTCAAAATAGAAATTTAAAAAATTCAAAATGAATGATAATATAGTAGTAACACAAGTTACCAAAATCTCTGGAATACAGAGAAAGCAATTATAAGAAGGAAGTTTATGCACTAAATTCCTACATCAAAAACATAGAAAGTTCACAAATTAACAACCTAACATCACACCTCAAGGAACTAGAAAAACAATAACAAATGAAAGCCAAACCTAGCAAGAGTTAAGTTCTTAACATTCCCAGATATCAGCTTGCTGTTGCTATTTGCCTTTTATGTTTGCACACCCAAATAGATGTTTATCTGCTAGTGGCTCAGTCAATATCTCTAATCATTTTTATAAAAGAATATAATTCACAAAAATGTTTTTCCAATAGTATGGGTTTTTAGAAAACAAGTTGTTTCTCTCATTTATACCTTTGTTATCTCTCAAAAGCACTTTGTCTTCAAAAGTATCTCAAAAGCATCTTTTTCTTCAAATATAAAAATATTTGGTGTTCTAGCACAATCATTTCAACAAATTTGATTAAATCTTTAGCTTTCATATATTCAAAACAAACTCTAAAAATTTTTCTTGTTTTAGAACACATTTATTCTTGTTTTTTAAAAGAGCATATTTTACACTTAATGTCTTTTTGAGAAATCTGTTATGATGGTTGATTTATAAAAACAAAATATGTTGTTGACACCTTATTTACTTTAACACTTCATTTTTTTCATATTCTCTATGTTCTTCTGTAGAGTGGATGGAAGATGATTTATCATACACATTGTTGTAAATGATTTTGGAGATCTTTCTCGTCAGAAACTTTGAGTGGATGAGTTATTTTAACTTTATTTCATCTTCAAATATGCAGAGAATTTTTAGTAGGACTTTTCCTACTAAAACTTTAAAAACTCTAAGTGGAAATAAATAATTATTAGATACATGTGGTTTTAAGTATTTTTCTTAGTTTTATGAATTGGAGCATAATAAATAATTATCTCTATAGTTCTTAGTATTTTGATTAAATTTTTATGAACATTATTTTGCATATAAATAATATGTATGTATAAAACAATGTTCATAATAAATTAGCAGAAATATTCCCTTTTATTTATATTAAATACCAATCTTTTTTTTAAAATTCAAGATATTATGGGAGTACAAACATTTTGGTTACATGAAATGCATTTGCCTCGCTCAAGCCAGGGCCACAAGTGTGTCCTTCCCCCATACAGTGTGCCCTGTTTCCATTAGCTGTGGGTTTATCCACCCCACACCCTCTACCCCTCACCTCCCCCCCACCTGACCAGCACGCAGTATTACTACCATGTAAACACTTTAGTGTTGATCAATTAGTACCAGTCTGATGGTGAGAACATGTGGTGGATGTTTTTCCATCCTTGTGATACCTTACTTTGAAGGATGGGCTCAGTCTCTATCCGGGATAATATAAGAGGTTCTAGATCACCATTGTTTTTTGTAGTGGAGTAGTATTCATGGTATACATACATCACATTTTATTAATCCACTCACTGCTAATTATTAAAATATTTGAAAGTTCTTAATAATTGTATTCTTATAAGTAACAACTATAACAACCATAGTTAAATATTGCATGATTACTCAGAATATGCCTTTTTACTTTAACAGACTAATAGAATTTCAAAACATAAAGTACTTAAGGTATTTTTTCCCTGCAAGTTATATCTGTAATTTTTACTTTTTCTTTAAGCGAATATTTTGTTATTCAGGGCAAGTTCTTATTACTGATGTTGTTTTACTGATGAGATACCATGGTAGCCTCTGTGCTAAAATAATCTTTGATCACATACAGCTTAGGAATGTCAGAAATGACAATGAAGTTGCCATTTCCCTACTTTGTCTTCAAAAGCCTAGGGCTGGAATGGAAGCTAAATGGCAGATTTCAGCTGATTACCACATTCAGAGTCAAACATGGAGCATTTATTCACTGATGTGCACCTTCCACAAATGATCAAGTGCTTCCTTCCTGTGTGTAAGGTGTTAGTCTATTGCTGGAGATACAGTGGAAAAACAAAACACAGAGCACAACACATCCTCCATTCTAGGTCTGGGGAAGAAGGGTCAGACATAAAAAGTAAATAATTAAATACCTAACTTGGTCAGACAACAGTGTGAAAAAATTTAAGTATGGGCCTGGCGCGGTGGCTCACGCCTGTAATCCTAGCACTCTGGGAGGCCGAGGTGGGTGGATCGTTTGAGCTCAGGAGTTCGAGACCAGCCTGAGCAAGAGCAAGACCCTGTCTCTACTAAAAATAGAAAGAAATTATCTGGCCAAATAATAATATATATAGAAAAAATTAGCCGGGCATGGTGGCACATGCCTGTAGTTCCAGCTACTCGGGAGGCTGAGGCAGGAGGATTGCTTAAGCCCAGGAGTTTGAGGTTGCTGTGAGCTAGGCTGATGCCATGGCACTCACTCTAGCCAGGGCAACAGAGCAAGACTCTGTCTCAAAAAAAAAAAAGAAAAGAAAAGAAAATTTAAGTAAACTGAGAGACTAGAGTGAGGGGTGATGCTTTAGAAATCACAGACAGGAAAGACTCTGAAGAAATAATTATGGAGAAGAGAGTCTTCTCCCTTAATCAGGAGTCAGTCATACCATTCTCTGCCACATCACAGTTGTGGCTTTGCTGAAGGATGTCTGCCTATATTTTTGAGGAAATTCTGAGGGCTCCCAAAGATATTTTTTCATACCAGCCCTTTAAATGCAATGAAAACCTTTCTAGCTCTTCCACAAGATGTACTGACAGACTACGTTTGAGGGAGTTCAGGGCTGATTGACTGTTTTCTGTATTGTGCTTTATATAATTCATTTAAACAAACACCCTGCTATTGACTTTTTCTATGTTAGAATCTCTGTACTTAGGCAACTTTATTAATCTAAGGAAGCAAATTATAACCTGTCCATTTAAGCAAGAATTATTGCGATATAATCATTTGAGCTTTTAAGAGAACGGGGAATTACTATGAAGTAGTGGGTAATGAATGGTGCGTTTCCTTTCAGCCCTTAATGAGACTGTGCAGTGTTAGGTAAAAAGTAGAACAGCAATGCATTTCATTCACTATGATTGAAAGAGGGTTTCCAGATTCTCAAAACCATGAGAAAAGCTTTGCTTCCTTCTTTATTTCCTACATCCATCCCATCATGGAATCCTATTCTAACTTGATCGTCTCTCACCACTTCCACATCCAACCCATCAGTAAGTCCAGTCATCTTACTCCTAAACACATTCCAAATCATCCCTGTTATCCATTATAGAAATTGCCTGCATTTCAGCCACCATAATCTCCCTCCTGGCCTACTAAATTATAATGAATAGAGGGAAGCTTGTTTACCCTACTGTGACTTGGATTAAAAGCTAAGGTTACAAAGCAGGGGACAGTCTGGAAGAAGTAATTACTTTTAAGACCAGAGTGCTCCGTGCTCTGCTGGTTTCTGCCTTATGCCCATGCATTTCACATCTGTTATGGTCACATATACAGCCCAGGCTGGACCGAGGGAAGCACCTGCCTGTGGCTTGGAGGAAACAGTCACAGGGAGTACAGGCAATTGGTTTCAAAGGCCTGCGGGGCCCTACAGCAGCAGGAGCAGTTCTAAAAGAGGTGAGTGAGAGCAATTACCAGGACGGTTTTGTGGAGTACGTAAGGCATTGTTCAATAACATGTTGACATTTTTTAGGTGGGAAACCTAATAGAAAAACTGACTTTAGACTGCACATGGTTTGAAAAGTGGAAACTCTGCAAATGTCTGGAATTTAAAGAAAGTGTTTATTTCTGTAGTCAAAAGGCTAGTGAAATTTGGGGACAGATTTATTATGCAATATTCTGAATTTAGTATTACTGTTAAGAGCAATATGGGGATATTTCCAAGTTTACAGCTATTGATAGAAATAGGTCATGATGAGAAATCTTTATTTAAATGGGAAACTAAAGAAATAAGAGTATTCTATCACTGTCTCTTTAATCTTCACCCATGAGTCTATTTCTTCAACAATTATATTCCAGATGAAATGTCACCAGGCTCATTTTGCAGCGCTCTTGATTAAGCTAATATATAACTCAGTAAAGCACATGGACTGAATTCTTTTATACCATTTTAGGGGAATAGCTTCAATTGGTCTCCTAGAGACCTATCAGCTAACTGAAGTGTCTCAATGTCTTTGCCACGGGGCAACAGAACCTAAGGTTTAAACATAATTATAGAAGTTAGGTTTCAGATATATACAAAATCCTAATGAATTGGGATAATTTTGCTTTCAGATATTTGAAAAAATTTAATTTGATTGTCTTATTTTGATATACGATTTGTGATTAAATTCTCTCCAGAAAATTATTGCTCATTTTTAAAAATTTATTTTAGCATTCAACAGGAGTACTCAATTATGAAGGAAAATAATAAACAATAGTTACCTCAGCTATAGATTTTCAACCCAGGGTGATGAATCACATGGTTTTAAAGACTGGTAAAGTTAAATTTCAGTTGGTGATTAAGTATTTCTCTTCCATAATTATGCCAATGACTCAGTGTTTTAAATCCCTAAAATAGAAATATCCTCTTTAGCTTAATAAAAAACAATATACTTGTATCCTCTACAAATATGTTTGTTTAAGAAAGGATACATGAAAGTAATAGAAATGTTACCATTTGTATTAGTTGGCAAAGGTTTGATAAATTATTTTGTGTGATAAACATATGATACTTTTTCTTCCAATGAACAAAAAAACATGTAACGAACCAGGCCAAAATATTCAAAATTTAATGTTTATGTTTAGAGTCCCCAAAACTCTATACTTAGATTGACGTTCAGGTACCTAAAATTTTTTATCATGAAAATGTCATAAATTACTCCAAGAAGATTTTATGTGTTTATAATAGCATTATTTCAATCTTGTCAACAAGTCTGTGCTCACCTTTCATGATAGAGGAGAATTTGGCTGTGTGCATATATCACAACTCTATAAAATATAGAAAAGTTTTTACTTTGTTTCAATTAAAGGGGAAAAAAGAGACATGCAAGTTTGGGGAGGGGAGCCCTCAATATCTCTGTGAATTCTAACTTAGATGCTATCTGATTTTATAGGAAAACAATTATAATAATAAGCACCTTACGGATAGCAAAGCTTCTCAGAGCCTTTTTTTAAAGATTGTTGTTGAGCTTAAAAAAAATATTGCTGGAACAGCTGCAGCAAAGGCTGGCACAAAGATAAGACTCTGGTTATGATATGCTCTATTGCTTTCTAAAACAGAAGGAATCACAGTGGCATAAATTTACAAAAGAGGAGAGGGTAAAACACCTATATAATAGTCAATAACATAAAATGTCAATTCTTACTCAACCCTATTCAAACAACCATGCATGAGTTCTCCTGAAATTACTACTCCAGGCTTGATGTTTTCTTCATTAGATTTCTTATTGCCACCTCTACATGGTGTTAAACCAGGGGTGAATAATGGTTGCCCTGCAGTATCATAAAGCAGAACCCCTTGCTAACAGTCTCTCTGTAACTACAGACTGAGAACACTGATTAGCTGTGGAGTATTACTATGAGAGAACTTAACTGAAAAATAATTTCTCTTCCATTTTCCCAGGTGATTAGAAGCAGTAAAAAGCATTGTAATTTTCAGAGTGATTTTGTTGTTTAAAACACACATGAAACTTAGCGTGGCCTTAAAGTTTATGGAAATATTCAAATGCTCTTCTGAGAAGAAAATACAGGAATGTCTTTAAAGGGAATACCAAGATTTATTTTGACCTTTAGCTAAAAGCTATTTCCCCAAAGCAATACTTTTGGAATGGAAAAGAAAATAATGGTGATACTCTTGAGTTTTAGTTTTTACTTCTGTTCAACTCAAGTATAATGGTTATCCATTGCTATGTAACAAATTACCCCCAAAATGTAGATATTTAAAACAGCACACATTTACTATCTCATAGTTTCTGTGTGTTAGGTATCTGGCACTACTTAGCTGGCTCAGAGTTCCTCATGAGTTTTAGTTAAGCTGTTAGGCGGGACTGCAGGCATTTCAGGGCTAGCCTGCAGATGAATAATATTCTTCCTCCAAGCTCATGCATGTGACTATGGTAAGCCTTGGTTTCTCACCAAATAGGCCTCTCCATAGGCTGCTTGAGTAACCTCACAACATGGCAGCTGGTGATGTAAGAGAGAGAGAAAGAGAGAGACAGAGAGACAGAGAGACAGAGATAGTGCACACCAGGAAACACTCACTACAGATGCCATAGTCTTAGTCTTTGTGGAACCTGTTCTTGGAACTGACATCCCATCACTCCTGCTGTATTCTGTGTTCAGAAATTAGTCAGTAAGTGCAGTCCACATTTAACAGGAGACAATTACATAAGGGCAGAGAATACTTTGACACGTAATTATGAATTAATAGAAGATATATCTTGTTATTAAAAGATATTTGTATTAAATGTTATTTTTAGGTTATCTAGGGGATTATATTAGAATTTTTAAGAATTTTATTATTTTTTTCTTTAAATTATTATTTAATCATTTTTTTTAACTGGTGTCATCATGTATGGCTTGTTATATCTCTGCTATAAAGGATGTAGGGGGTTTTAGAAACAATAATACACATAAACTTAAAAAATGTATTATTAGTTCAAATGCTATAAATCCAGTATATGAAAAAATTTAGCTTTATTTCTTATGTTGTTATATGCTAGTTTTTTTAATTTACTTTTTCCCCCTCAATCATCACAGTAAATTTTTAAGTAACATTTTGTAAGCAGTAAAATATTTAAAAACTCACTGAATGTTAGAGAAAAATCTTTCTTTTGCCTTTTCAAGTCACAGATAACTGTTACATATACCCTACTTTAAGAAGTTTTTTTTTACAGGCTGTGCCTCCCAGCTTATAATTAAAAGATCTTGATTTCCAAACTTGACATGTATTATTTTTACCAAGTGTCAGGACTTCTTGCATTAATGTACCAGTTCAAGTTTCCCAGAACTAGTTTCTGCTTTTCTGAGAGAAAAGATAGAAAGAAAACTGTAACGAATGGACACAGAATATATTACAGACAAATTTACACATTTTTATGCATTGTCCTCCACACTCACCAGGGTCTCCTCCACAGGGAAGTAAAATGCATCTCAATTCAGACAAGATTTATGCTTTTCTGTCTTCCAAAGCAAATAAATACAACCCACAGCAACCAATTCAGATTACTTGCACTATGTGTCATCAACCGAGGGTAAAACCACAATCTTCTACCACTCAAATCAAAATTTATGTTTTTTTTTTCCTTATTTCAGGGTATTATGAGGATACAAATGTTTTGGTTACATTTTATGTTTATGCCTCACCCAAGTGAGGTTTAGAGGCATGCCCTTCCCCTCTACAATGCACACTGTGACCATTAGTTGTGATTGAATATTGACAAATTGTAATTGCATGTTTATAAAGTACAAGTGATGCTATGCTATCTCTATACACAAAGTGGAATGATTGAAATCAAGCTAATTAACATATCCACCACTTCAAATACTTATCATTTACTCTTCCTATCTAACTGAAACATTGTACCCTTTGACCAACATGACCAACATGTCCCCATTTCTACCACCTGTTCTGCTCTCTGCTCCTACGAGTCTGATTGTTTTAGATTCCATATGCATATGGCATGAGTGAGATACATGCCATTTATATATCTGTGCCTGGCTTATTTCACTTAATATAATTAGACTCTTCATTCTTATAGCTATTCTTAAATTCTTGGATCGGGAGTTTAGGAACATATTACAGTTCGTTTCCACCCACCACCAATACCACCGTTCCGACATATACATGCAATGCAACTGGAATATATTGAAAGAGGAAGAGAGCCCATGGATTGATACTGGATAGGGTCATAGGTACCACTATTAGAGCTTAGATTTTATTCTAAGAACAAAGAGAAATCATCGAATGACTTTAAGCAGGAAATGAAACGTTCCATTTTATATTTCAAAGGGATAACTTGGGTTTCTGAAAAGAGAATAAGTTTTGGGATGAAGAGTAAAGATGGAGAGATTATTTATAAGATTTTTACAATAGTCCATTAAAAGATGATGTTAGCTTAAATGAAGGTGGGGAATGAGGAGTGACAGACAGGAAAGATAGAAAGGTGAGAATGGAATCAAGATATATCTTTTATCTCTATCCAACAGGACTTTGTGATAGATTGGTTATGGGTAATGAAAGAAAGGAAGGAAAAAATATTTTTAAATGCACGTTGAATAAACCACAGCTCTCCACTCTCTTTCCAATCCAGTTTCATTATACTCATTAATTAATTTAATAAACAATTCAAGCTAACATTGATGTAACGCATAATAAATTATAAAGCATTCTTACATACATTACCATATTCCCTAGCAACAGCTCTTTAAGGTAGGTTTTATTATACTCAATTTGTAGATACGAAGCAAAGGCTCAGAGATGTTCAGAAAGGGCCCACAAGAACACAATTAATAAGTTACTTATTACAATATCAACCCAAGTTTGCTGCTTCTAAATACTACAGGTATTCCACTGATGATATTGCCTCCCAGGTCAAGCTTAAAAATATTTGATCTAGAAATGTAGGGACAGTAAGAACTATATGTCATAATGCAATATAGGTTAGCTCTTTATAAATAACCATGATCACCATGATTATCCTTATCTTTTAAAAATAGCTTAGATTTCTATTTTAAAAAAGAGATTCATATGTTTCCTGAGTGTCACTGTTACCTACATTTTCATAATCAGAGGCAAGTTTGGAGCACCAATAGGTAAAAGCATGCAGGTACTATTTGCTTGAAATAAGTTTTAGTTTAACCTAAAATATAAAGAATGACTTTAAAAATGTAAATACAGAAATATATACTACTCAATGTTGGGACTTATTTACAGAGTCTGTCATGAAATCATAGAGTTCTATGTAGAAGGAAGCTGAAGTCACTTCATATTGTAAACTTACTTAGTATACATTAGCAAGTATTGATAAATATATGCTAAAGAGATTATAAGAATGAGAAAAAAGAGTATGACCAGAGCAAGAGAAAAAAAATTAGACATGTGATTCCCTTTGTCTTGCTACAGTGAGCACTGTCAGATAAAACACTTCATAAGTTTTAGCTAATTGATTGAAGTTCCCAATTTTCTGATGGAAGAGTATAATTAGAAGCATCATTTAATTTCAGAGACCTCAGAACTTAAGGCCAGAGTCACCAAGTAGTTTAGGATTGCCTTTCCCCTATGCTGCCTTCCATTTCATTTTACTGAATGGTTTAAGAAAAATAATCTCACCTCAACATTTCTCTGGAATTGAGACATAATGCATAACACACCCACCAATTATATCAGTTTTAAAGAACAACCTGAGCTAAATGGAGTAGTGGAAGGAATATGGTCCCATGTTTGTGACAAGATATCAAATGTTCTTTAATGAAAATAGATGAGGAGGAAACAAGATATATCTTGTGCAAAGACTTGATCAACATCATGACTAAAATTACATAAGACAATAGAGTTTTGTTTTAACAATCTAAATTCTGTTTACTGATGAAAGTGCTTGTGTTTAGATAATAATCTGTGAGTTGGTTAGTAAATCAGGCCATTGCATTTGTAGTCAAAAACATTCACCTGCCTAACTCAGCCCCTGGAATGGTGTTTTAGGTACCAAAACCAAAACCAAACAAAACCCCTCTAATCCTTATTTCCAATGACTCTCTGAATAGCATCTTAATTGCAAAATTTATGTCTACTTTTCTCGTTTTATAAAATTGTTCCTCTAGTAATTTTAACATTTTGATAGATTTCTTCTGATCTGAATAAATGTGTTGTAAGGCAAATTTTGTAAGGCATCAGTAAATAAGAAATGCAGATCCTCTGTGTTTAAATGCCTTAAATATAGGTTTGGTGATTTATTTCCTGCTTTTACATATATATCTGCATAATTTTATTTCCCTGGGAAGAGCTGAATTCTTGAAAGAGGTGAATGTAGGATACAAGACTGTTTCATTTTTTTTGAACATTAACCAAACTAAAATTTTCTATAATCTTACAAACTGTGAATCAAAACTCAAAACAAGCTTTTTTTTTTTTTAAGAAACCAAACAGTGCATTTTTATATATGGTTGCCAAGTACTTGTTAAATCTATGAGTTCCTAAACCACTCTCCCTGTTTCACTATCATTTATAAAGGAAAAAACAAGTGTATGTGTTGTTTTGTTGAATATATTTGAAAATACATTGTTGCTTGAGGGAGAGTATTTTTTATATGTTGACATTTATTTCTTCTTTTGCCATTTTGTATTTATAACTTGTCTTTCCTTATTTTTATTGTCTCACTAATCTTTTCCCTTAGCAGATCCTTTATACTTTACTAGAAATACTCAGCTTTTTCAGAAAGGTACCTTTTATAGCCCTGTGGAACTAAATTGGCCTCAGTTGTCCTCTTAGCACATCAGCTTTTGGGGGAAAAATTGGAGTCCTTAGAAGTGTTTCTTAACATGAATCTGATGCTTTAAAAAAAATCTCTAGAAACCACACTGTTTGAAAACAATCATGCTTAAATATTTGTACTTCTTAAAGAATATTTCCAGCTCATATAAAAACCGGATTTTTAAATCTCTGTAATCTGATCATTTGCAACATTCCAAATTAAGTCTTTTTATGATATTATGCATATAGTTATACTTCTATACCCCTGAACAATTAAAAATAGTTGTAGTTTCTTCTGAGATAAGAATAGCATGATTTACATTAAAAATATATTTCATACTAGCCCTTTTTGCCAAAATTTGGATGCCTTACATTTGTAGGGAATCCTTTAGAAATACATAAAGATCATGTTATGTAGTAACATTTGTTGACATTCTAGGTTTGCTCAGATTTATATTATAATTACAGTTTTTCTAGTGCTATGGATATTTAGCTAGCCTGTTTTCCAATCATTTTTCTGTAAGGTTTTGTAAATCTGCCTGCAGGTAGTGAGCTTACTTTTAGACTTTCTTCTTATCAGGAAATGTTTCATCTCACATAAATCTTTTAATGAGTGTTATATATGATAAACACTTATATTGGCTGCCGATTGTGAGTTTTATACTAAATTCCCTTAAATATTTAATTGATCATCTTTTTCTCTAATGTAACCATTCAAGCGTGTTACATACACTATGAGAAGGGGAATATACTTGATTCTCTTTGGCTAGAAGAGTCTCTTTTTGTGTCTTCTTGTGATGGCAATTTCTGTGGAATCAAACATCTCTTAAACAACTTTTACTCATTATGCTACTGTTTAATATTCTTATTCCTGATTTCATATGGTTTAGTATTCTCCTTCACCTGGAGAATAAATAATACTAAATTCCCAGGCACTGAGGAAGACCTACAAACCATCCATCCTAACTTATTTTTTAGATTCTCTTTCTATATTTCATCCTAGCTGCCACAGAGTGGCAAAAGATTTTAGTTGAGTAGATTAATTGATGAATCAATTCATGAATGAATAAATAAAACTCATACTTCATCAAGTCAGACATCATCACTCCAGAAAAAATGAGTTCATCATCACCCTCAGCCTATCTCTACATAATAGAATCCCAACATTTTCCAGGCACAACTCATTCCAGTTCACACAAAGCCTTTCCTGGTGTATCTTCTCAGAAACAATAGCCCATTTTCCAAATTCCATGGAACTCTGCATCTTTCCTCAGAGGTGGTATTATGGCTACAGTAAAGCTAGCTAATAATTATCTACTGCTTTTTAGTTTCCTTACATAGTTCTTCATACATTTTTTATTTCCTGTAATCTTTAAAAATTGTTTTTAAAAACCCAGAAAGATATTAAATGAGGAAACAGAAGCAGAGAGCATTTTTAGGGAGTATAACTTAGATTCCAACCCAGAGATCTTGATTTAGAGCCTATGCTATTAATATTATGCTTAATATATAGTATTATGATTATTTCAATGTATTAAATAACTCCATAATAAATTTATACAGATACATGCTTCGTAACTATTTTAAAATGTTAAATTTTTTAAATTATTAAAATTTTAAATTAAATAGAATTGAACCAAATCTATGATTTGATTTGACCTGTGTGTTTCTTGTGTATGGCACCTCACATGCTCTTCCAAACCAAGTAGCTATCTCTTGATTTTCTCAACATTTATTGTGTTCCCTAAGCCCCAAATCTACCTAATTATATGATGCCATTACACTTATCTTGCTTTCTGTTTCTGAATAATTATCGCTTTCTTCATGACCTTTAACCTTTCTGAAATGCATAACTCTTCTATCTGCAGCTAAATTTAGATAAATACTTTCATAAGAGGTTAATTTGTAGGATGAATTTATTATAAACAAGTTGAAATGATGACAAATAAGTTTAACCATATTACAACAGTATTTTAAAAGATTATATTGCACATCTTATCTTACTGTTTATTTTCAAAATTCATTTCAAGAAATTACTACATATAGATAAATAAACAGAGAAACAGCCCTCTTACATTTGGAGAATTTATTATTCATCTGTGCTTCTACAGCTCATTTTTCAATCATATCATTTACCTAATTTTATTATACTATTTTCTTTTCTTTATATATATTTTTTATTTTCCTTTTACATATATTTTTATTTCTTATTATATATAGTTTTCACTTCTTTTTATATGCATTTTTACTTCTTTTACATATATTTTTATTTTATTATTTTATACTATTTTCTTTTCTTTTATATATATTTTTAATTTCTCTTATTTTTATATATACTTTATTTTAAATATATATTTTTATTAAGGGGGTGCAAATGTTTTTGTTACATGGATAGCTTTTGTAATGCTTGAGTCAGGGCTATTAGTGTTTCCATCACCCAAATAGCACTAATAAAACCATCTGAGAATGTAACAAGATAGAAGTTTATTTCTTTTACCTAAAATCCATAGCTCCTTTTGTCCAGGAATAGTGTGGTGTCTTCTCCACAACATCATCAGGAAACCTGTGTCTCCTTCTTCCAGCTCACTGCTCTGCCACCCCAAAATCAGTAGCCCTCATTCTCATGGTCTAATGCCAAAACCAGTGGCAAAAAAGGCTAGAAAATTCTCTTAGTCTGCTTAGGTTACCATAACAAAACACCATAGACTGGGTGGCTTAAACAATACAAATTTATTTTCTCACAGTTTTGGGGACTGGAAGTCCGAGAGCAGGGGACCAGCGTGGTCAGGTTCTGGTGAAGGCTCTCTTTCTGACTTGCGGAAGGCCATCTTCTAGCTGCATGGTGAATCTGGGGGTGTGGGAAGAGCAAGCTCTCTGGTGTCTCCTCTTATAAGAGCTCTAACAGCATCATGAGGGCCCTACTCTCATGACCTCATCTAAACCTAATTATCTCTCAAAGGTCTCATCTCCAAATACCATCACATGGGAGGTTAAGGCTTTAACATATGAACTCTGGGAAGAGACAATTCATTCTACACTAAAAATGTAGTCCATGATCTGGGTGAATGCTCTTATAGGCAAAAAAAAAAAAAGATAGAGAGAGAGAGAGAATGAAATTTTAGGGGACAATCTGCAGTCTCCGAATCTGAAAAATGAGCTACACTGATTCTGGAAGCACTGGCTTCCAAACACTAGATGGTTGAAATCCTAATGGTTACAGCTATGCCTTATTCCAATAGTCTTTAATCTCGTATCAACTGTTTCCTAACACAAGGCTCAGAAAACTATTGCCCATGATCAAATAGGGCACATTGCTTACTTTTATAAATAAAGTTTTATTGGAACAGTCATGCTCATTTGTTTACTTATTGTCTGTGGCTTCATTTGTGCTACACCAGCAGAGCTGAATAGTGCAACTGAGACCTATAGCCCACAAAGCCAAAAATATTGTCTGGCCCCTTAAAGAAAGGTTTTACTATCTCTACCCTGAAAAGTGTGCATAAACATACTTTAAGCTTTGTGAACCTTGTGAAATGGCCTATAAAATGATGTTTTTGTGTGTGTTTACAGTGGAGTGGGGCCAAAATTTTTATCACGTTCTCAAAATATATGTGGTCCACTGAAAAAGTTCATCAACTCTCTATAAACCTTGAGAAAATACTGGGAAAGAAATTCATTTACATGTAAGAACATGCTGATATATCCATAAAAAGACAGCTAGCTTGTGAACTAATCAAGGAAGTGTTTGGTGTCATGCAGATTAGTGCCATAAAAGTAGCCAGTTAACAAAAAACGTCTAGTTAGAATGCCATGTGAGAATTGGAACTTCATAGAGCCATTTTATATCTTTGAAATTTTGTGTGTAAATATTGACATTTTGGGTTATTAACTAAAGCTGCAGGAAAACTCATCAGGAACCCTAATTCTATAAGTATATTTCGTTGCTTTTGGATCATTTCACCATTTTGGGCATTCATGGCTAATAGCAAAAGGAAGCTCTCTGAATTCAAACAGAAAGACCAGTGAATAAAGTTTATGTCATTAAAAAACAAAAGAGAAAGAATAGAGGATAAAGAACAGCCTTAGTTGGGAAATACTTTGTAGCTAAAATTATTTCAAATAATTCCCAACTAAGGCTGTTCTTTATCCTCTATTCTTTCTCTTTTGTTTTTTAATGACATAAACTTTATTCACTGGACTTTCTGTTTGAATTCAGAGAGCTTCCTTTTGCTATTAGCTCTGTATTCATATGGCTATTTTCTTCTTTAACACCTACTTTAAACTATTGAAATGAGAGCTGCTGATACTGCCACTTCTTAGAAAATATGCTCTATATCCTGAGTATTTCAAAATAACATCAATTGGCTTTGCAGTATAAAGGCACGTTGTGTGGCAACATTAAAGTTCAAGAAAGCAAGGTAAGGCAAAGTCAAGTTAACTTTTTTTTTAATTCATAAGCCTTATTAAATTTATTTTAAGCTGGCATGAAGGAAAGTATTAATGGGTCAGAGAGATTAGGCCTTTGCCTGCTAAGCATCTAAAGATCATTTACATAAAACTTACATTAAACTTTATCATTTCTGTAGTGTGGTAGACCAATCTTTCATTTTTATACAACAATCTCTTAACACCTTGGATTTGCATAACTTATAAAAATGTTTTTAAAAATTATTTCCTATCTATTAATTCACAGTCACCCCATGAGCGTGGCAATTATGCTTGCTTTTTATGAATTCAATATTTGAGGTCCAGAGGAGTTAGGTCTGTGATAGAAACAAGAATTGGTGCATCAAAATGTCAGATTCTGTGTTCTTTCCCTAAACTACACTGTTCTAAAATACCTTTATTTCTGTATACAAAAGGACAAAATAATGCTCACATATTTAATAAACACATGTAGTTACCATCAATAGGAAACAGAAAATATATATTATTGATTACTAGCTCAGCCTATAAACAAAGAAAAAGACTTACTGAAAGAGAATGCATTGAATTTCAAGTTTCCTAATTAACATTAAATTGTTCCAGTTATTAAACTAGCATAACTAATATATTATATAATGGTCATTATTATTGCATCGGTATGTTGGCATATGGACATTTTAAGTTCAAATACTTATTTGTTCTAGTTTCTATTTGTCATTAGTGAGCATCTCATTCCATTCTTGTATCTTCCCTCTTTCAAATTTTACCACTGATAATAGAAATAATGAAGGTCGCAAGAAAATAAATGTTATGGAAACAAAATCACAAGAATGAATATTTAAATCAGATCTATGTAAACAGAGGCTTTCCTTTTAATACTTAAGCTACAATGACTTTGTTTTTTCTTTTATTTAATTCCTCTTTCCATGTAAATTTAATAGGTATATATAGAAAATAGCATCTCTATATATGTTAGGAGAATAAGATCAATTATATAATTAAGAACCGCTGAGGATTATAGAACCTGGACATTGCTTTTAGTAACACTTAACAATTCCAGCTCAGGCTGACTATAAGTCAACAATCTCATAAATAAGTCAGCTCTGCTCCATTTTCTCTTAGCATTTTTGTCTTTATAATCACTGTTTGTTCCTACTAAGCCAATAACCAAAAATAATTCAGCTATTTGGTTTTCTGAGTAATTCAAAGATGTGTCAACTAATTAGGCCATTTGAAAATACTATTGTAATTAAAACAATATGTACTGATGGGGTAATGTCTTAGTATTTATGGGTTTTAGGACACCTGTAAAGTTACTGTAATTCTGCAGCACAATAGGACACAGCATAATAAAAATGTTAGGATTTACAAAATGTCATCAAATGCTTGTGGCCCACTTCTATAAAAAAACATGAATAATTCACAGTACTATATATGGAATTAGATTTTGCTGCCCTGATTCCGTTTAAATAAATGTGTTTATGAGTCACCAATTTCATTTTCCTCTACTACTAAGTGGTGACCTTTCACTTATGAGCTGAAAAGCAATCAACTATGAGTATAGAATGAGAGAAAGGAAAATAAATTTAAATATTTATAGTAAACATTTATGATGGCGTGTGCATTAATGATTGCAAACACATTTTTGTTTGGAAAAAAAAGATGTATCAAGTCCATTCACTCTACAAATATTTATTAAGAAGGTACCATGTGTCTATTCAAGCATGTTATGTGGTTTCAATGAAAATTAGACAATAAAATATTATATAATAAAATAATATCCAAGGTGCTTTATTTTAATTTCCCATTTTTAAATATGCATTTATGTAGAGAGTGATAACTGATAAGTAGTGGTTCTTCCAAATTTCTCCCTACTATTTCTTTATATATTCTGCAATATTACCAGCCAGTATTTATTAGGATGATTTGACAGGACATGTATGTACTCAAAAAAAGGAGTAATCATGAAAACAATTTTAAAACTCAAAAGCAGATAGTTTACTGCTGATTATACTCAACGTATTTCTGTTTCCATACTTTATTTTATTTATAAACCATCTCCATTTCCCCAATTCCCTCTCTATCCCAATTTATTCCACGGTTCATATCAAGAGCACTCTACATAATGCTCTACAACTTTGCTCGTACACTATCATAGAACTAATTTCACTCTCTTGTGTGTATTTACGTGGTTATTTTCTACTCTATAATATCAGGGTAGACTTTTATTTCCTTAATTCTTACAGTGCTTGAGCAATATTTTGTACATGATGGATGTTTAGTAAATGTTTGTGAACTGATCACACTACTCCCTTGTATAAAAATCTATGATAACTTTCATTGCCTACTGCATTTGACTCATCTAAGCAAACAAAGCTCTCAACAGCCTGGACCCGGGCAATTTTTCAAACTTTATCACAGTTGCTCCACTTCACACTTTCTAAAATCCACTGAGAGTGAACAACTTAATTGTCTTGAACTTCATCACTTGGCTTTGCTCAAGCTGTTTTAATATGTCTTGAATATCTGCTTCCCTATTCCTTTGTCTGGCCAATTCTATTCATACTTCAAGCCCCAAATCAGTTGTCATTTCTTTTCTTTAACATTTACTGAAAGAGACCCCTGTCCTAAAGTACCTTTCCTTCTTTACATTTACAAGATAGCACAATTCAAACTGTGAAGACACAAGCCTCAGATTCAGATGGGTAGTGAGACCCTGCCCTCCTTTTCTCACTAGTGTGACTCTTGGATATGTTTCATAATATGA
The DNA here is from genome assembly GCF_020740605.2 of Lemur catta. Lineage (NCBI taxonomy): Eukaryota > Metazoa > Chordata > Mammalia > Primates > Lemuridae > Lemur > Lemur catta. Next base: position 27,715,805 of record NC_059140.1, on the reverse strand, counting down.
AAGAATCAGAGTTTCTTCATTTGCAAATCATCTCTACACCACAGGGTTATGGTGATATTTTAACAGTAAAATTATAAAGTGCCAATATTTTTTGCATTCTTTTTTTCTTATTTCAGGATATTATGAAGGTACAAACTTTTTGGTTACTCTTTGCCTCACCCAAGTGAGGATTAGAGGCATGCTCTTCCCCTCTACAAAGCTCACCACATCCATTAGTTGTAAGTTTGTCCCCCCAACCCACTAATCCCTCTAGAATATTACTACTGTGTGAACACCATAGTGTTAATCAGTCAGTGCCAAGTTGATGGTGAGCACATGTGGAGCCTATTCTTCTGATCTTGTGATACCTCACTTCTGATAATGTGCTCAAGCTCAATCCAGGAAAATATAAGAGGTACTAGGTCACTGTTGTTTCTTATAATTGAGTAATATTCCATTGTATACATATACCAAATTTTAATAATCCACTCATGAATCGATGGCACTTGGGTTATTTCCACATTCTTGCAATAGTGAATTGTACTGCCATAAACATTCGGGTGCAGATGTCTTTATTATAGAATGTCTTTTGCTCTTCTGGGTAGATGCCTAATAGTGATATTGCTAGATCGAATGGTATTTCTATTTTTAGCTCTTTGAGGTATCTCCAAATTCTTTTCCACAGAGGTTGCACTAATTTGCAGTCCCACCAGCAGTGTAAGAGTGTTCCTGTCTCTCCACATCCTCGCCAGCATTTGTTGGTTTGGGATTTTTTGATAGAGGCCAATCTCACTGGGGTTAGGTGATATCTCATTGTGGTTTTGATTTGCATTTCTCTAATGATTAAAGATGTTGAGCATTTTTTTATATTTTTGCTGGCCATTGTTCTGTCTTCTTTTGAAAAGTTTCTGTTCATTTCCTTTGCCCATTTGTTGATGAAGTTGTTTGATTTTTTCTTGTTGATTTTTTAAAGTTCTAGGTAGATTCTTGTTATCAGCCCTTTATCAGATGTGTAGAGAGCAAATATTTTCTCCTATTCTGTAGGCTGTCTATTCACTCTAATGATAGTTTCCTTGGCTGTGCAAAAGCATTTTAATTTGATCAGATCCCATTTATTTATTTTTGTTGCTGCTGTGATTGCTTATGCACTAAACAAATCAGACTAAGAAAAAGAATACAGAAACAAGAGAGAAGACCAAAACATACAAGAAATGTGGCATTACATGAAGAAGCCAAATATAAGAATCATTGACATCCCAGAGGGAGCAGAAGAAAATTGACAAAGGCTGGAAAAATTATTTCATGGAATACGGGAGGAAAATATGCCTGGCCTGGCCAGAAATCTTGATATCCAGATACAAGAAGCACACAGAACTCCTGGGAGACTCAATGTAAAAAGACAATCACCACATCATGTAGTTATTAGGCTGACCAAAGTAAACATGAAAGAAGTAATTCTCTGAGCAGTGAGCCAAAAGCAACAAATAAACCATAAAGGAAAACCTATCAGACTAACTGCAAATTTCTCATCTGAAACCTTACAAGCCAGAAGGGATTGGGTGCCTATCCTTAGTCTTCTAAAACAGAATAATGCCCAACCTAGAATTCTTTATCCGGAAAAATTACGTTTCATCTGTGAGGAAGAAATAAAGTCCTTCCCAGACAAGCAATTACTGATGGAATTTTCAAAGACCAGACCAGCCCCACGGGAAGTACTCAGACCTGCATTCCACACCAAACAGTGCAATAGACACTCTTCAGAGTAAAATAATTTAATAGTTAAAGGTTAGAACTTGGACTTCATTATGGTTCAAGGAGTAAAACAAAACAATAGGATTTCACCCAACAATATGAATGGAAATCTACCTCAAATTTCAATCCTCTCAATAAATGTGAATGGCTTAAACTGTCCTCTGAGAGACATAGACTGTCAGAGTGGATAAAAATTCACAAGCCTAGTATCTTCTGTCTACAGGAAATGCATCTAACCTTCAGGCTCAAGGTCAAGGGATGGAAAATAATCATCCAGGCAAATGGAAGTCAAAAGAAAGCAGGGGTAGCTATACTATTTTCAGATAACATAAGCTTTAAAATAGCAAAAGTAAAAAAAGACAAAGATGGCCACTTTATAATGGTGAAAGAGAAGATCTAAGAATAATAATTAACAATTCTTAATATTTATGAGCCCAACTCAGGAGCTCCCAGTTACATAAAGCAAAACTTGTCTGATCTAAATAGCATGATAAACAATAACACCATAGTAGCAGGGGTCTTCAACACCCCACTGAATGAACTGGATAGATCTTCCAAATAGAAAATGAGCAAAGAAATGATGGACTTAAACACAGCTCTAGAACAAAAGAGTCTGAAAGACCCTCTACAGAACATTCCACCCAAATAAAGACGAATATACATTCTTCTCATCAGCCCATGGCACTTTCTCCAAAATTGATCACATACTAGACCATAAATCAGACCTCAACAAATTCAAAAAAATAGAAATTATTCTGTGTATCTTCTCTGATCATAGGGGTATAAAATTAGAGTTCAATTCCAACAGAAAGACTCACCACCTCACAAAGTCATGGAAATTAAACAATCTATTGTTGAATAACTATTGGGTCAAAGAGGAAATACAGAGGGAAATCAGGACTTTCTTTGAACCAAATGATAATGGAGACACTAGTTATCAAAACCTGTGGGATACAGCAAAAGCATATCTGAGAGGAAAGCTAATAGCATTAAATTCTCACTTCTAAAAAACGGAAAGCTCAAAAATTGACAATTTAATAAACAGTCTCAAGGAATTGGAAAGGGAAGACCAAATCAACTCCAAACCTAGTACAAGAAAAAAAATAACTAAGATCAAAGCAGAACTAAATGAAATTGAGAATAAGAGAACTATACGGAAGATCAATAAAACCAAAAGCTGGTTTTTTGAAAAGATAAACAAAATTGACACCCCTCTTGCAAGATTGACAAGAATTTGAAGGGAAAGGACTCTAATAAACTCAATTAGAAATGAAAAAGGAGAGGTCACAACAGACACCAGAGAAATACAAAACATTATTTTCGATTACTATAAAAATCTATAAAGTGCCAATTTCAATATTGACAGCAAGTAATCAAGTACGCAATCAATTTTACATCCCCTTAGGGGATTGGTGCTTTTAATAAAAGAAAGAAGAAGGAATTCTGTTTAGATAACAACAATAAAAGGCTACTTCACTTGCTTTCTAGAGCAGAGAACAACTTGGAGTGGAGAGAACAAAGCTAACCTCATGATAAAGGTACCAAGAACCGTTTTGTTCTCACCACCTTTCATTCAGGACACACCATTTCTCCATGCCAAGTCTAAATGGTCAATGATCAACAGATATTAGTGTAGAATTAAAATACAGGAATTTCTGAGAGCATACTGTGACACAGATTATGTCAAGAAGCAGCCACTGAGCAACTGTATGATGGTGATATTAGTACGGAGCAAGGAAACATTTCCAGAAACTTATTGAAGACCTCTGAATGTAGTCATTTGCCAGTTGTGTTTGCTTCATTTTGGTGAAATACAAGTATAAATGTGCAGCTCCATATCATTTCAATATTTCTGATATATTCTATCACAATCACTTTTTCTCTCTAGAAGAAAATTCACATGAATATTTCCAAAAGTGGAGACTACTGAATTGAAGGAATATCCTAGCCAGCCTTCAAAAGTGCCACATAAAGAAGAAAGAAATCTAACAGATAGATTTGCAATATGAAGAAAATAATTCCAAAAGAAATGTTTTAATAGTACCTTAAGCTTTTTTTTAATGATAGATAACATGCCATTATCTTTTTTAAGACAGGCACTCAATAAATATTTGTTATAAGGACAATTACTTAGTTTGGCTCTTAATATACACAGAGCAGCTGAAAAATAGAATCTGATGACAACACTATAGAAAGGGAGGTGTATCTGTGGAAATCCTGCTACATCTTCAGTAGTGTGGAAAGTAATTTGTTCTGCTGGAAGCATATCACAGTAAACCAAAGGAAGTATGGTGTAACCTAGGTTGCAATTCCCCATGAACATTTATTTGCTGTGGTAATTCTCTCTGATTAGGAAAACAATGATAAAAATCCTCATGTTCTTAACAAAGACTCATGTTGACAGCTCTCCCAAGGGGAAGGGTCATGACAGTGTTAAAATAATAACTGTTACTATGGCCAGTGTAGCTATGTTTTATTTTATTTTATTTTATTTTTTTTAACATCCATGTCATGAAAGTAGAAATTATATGCTTTATTTTAGAAAACACCAGAATCAAAGATTGTAAGAAAAGAATTGTCCTAATTCTATAAACCTGTTCCCAGGGATCTCATAACAAGGAACTAGTATAAATGCCAAAGATTGTTGCTGGTTGAGTAGTGGTTTTGGCTGCCAATCCTGGGCAGTTGTAGCCATCTGTTCCCAAAAATTGTTTTTAGCTAGATATATAAAACAATTAGCAAGTTGGAATTCTATAGACTAAGCCAAGAAAATGCAATTTAATTGAATTTTGTGCAAAATAAGTTTTATTTTAGATAAAAGAGGGAGTAGGATGGAATTTGTCAGAAGCTGTTGGAGGTCAAAACAAATAGCAATGATTCAGTGGTGGAAAAATTTGAAATAGAGGTGGTGTTCTTAAAACCATGTAGGTGGTGAAAAGATTCTGATACCTATACTAAAAAACCGAACATGGAGGGACACTAAAAAGGACAAGGCTAACAATATAAACAAGGCAGTTTTTGCAAGATTCATATTGTGTTCTCAGAACACATTGCAATAAAAAGTCTTTATAAGAAGGTTCAGTAATGTCAATCATTAGTCATTCCTCATGCTAAATAGAGAGAAAGAATCATTGAATGTAAGCTACTAAAATTCAGCCAATTTAAAAGTCAAGTATAATGCCTAATCTGAGGAAAGTCTGTGGGACAGAATATACATGGAGGTTGGTAGTAATTGTATGTCATACACCACTTTAGATAATGGATTACAAACAGAACTCTGAAGAAAAACTGTGAGGATACAATAATAAGAATCTTAAAACAATATAAAATAGAAAAAAAAAAGAGAGCACAAGGGAGAAAGACGAGCTATCCAATAGATGTATATACAATACAGAATGGAGTATTGCAAAGGCCCAGAAACTGAAGCCAAATGGACAGTTAACTCCACTGTGCCAATGTCCAACATCCTTGCACCTGTTCCATGCAGAATGGACAGTACACTTATCAGGATTCTCACATATTTTAATGCATGTAAAAATGGCATCACTATAGCTCTCTTTGAAATCAATTAATAAATTCTTATTCCAGTTCTTAGGAATGGTATGATGTTGGCTGTGGGTTTATATTTTTTATATTTATAAAATTTATATTTATTTATATTTATATTTTGATGTATGTTCTTTCTATGCCTAGTGTGTTGAGGGTTTTCATCATAATGGGATGATAGATTTTATCTTATGCTTTTTCTGCATTTAGGGGAGTTCTCATTGTGAAAGATCAACTTCTGTATCCAAATGGGGAAAGAAGAGATCAAATTATTCCTCTTTGCTGGCAATATGATGTTTATCTAGAAAATTCCAAAAGCACAAAACTAAAGAATTCTAGAAGGAAATGTGGGAAAAACTCTTATAGATATCAGCCTAGGCAAAGAGTTTATGAAGAAGAAGCTAAAAGGAATCACAGCAACAACAAAAATAAATAAATGGAACCTAATAAAATTAAAAAGATTCTGTACAGTCAAGGACATAATCAACAGAGCAAATAGACAACCTTCAGAATGGGAGAAAATATTTACATGCTGTACCTCCCATAAAGGGTTGATAACCAGAATCTACAAAGAACTCAAGCAAATCAGTAAGAAAAATACAAACAACCCCCTTAAAAAGTGGGCAACAGATAAAACAGAAACTTTTCAAAAGAAGATAGAGTAATGGCCAAGAAATACATGAAGAGATGGTCAATCTCTCTAATCATTAAGGAAATGCAAATCAAACCCACAATGAGATAACATCTAACAACAGTGAAAATGGCTTTTATTAAAAAGTCCCAAAGCAGCAGATGCTGGAGAGGAAGCAGAAAGAAAGGTACACTTATACACTGTTGGTGGGACTGAAAACTGGTCCAACATCTATGGAAAGTCATATAGAGTTACCTCAAAGAACTAAAAGTAGACCTACCATTTGATCCAGCAATTCCACTATTAATCGATTGATTAGTTCCAATTGAATTGACGGGCACTTAGGTTGATTCCACATCTTTGCAATTTTGAAGTGTGCTGCAATAAACATTCAAGTGCAGGAGTCTTTTAGTTAAATGGCTTCTTTTCCTTTGGGTAAATACCCAGCAGTGGGATTGCTGGATTAAATGGTACATCTACTTTTAGTTCTTTGAGGAATCTCCATACTGTTTTCCTTGGAGGTTGTATTTTCCAAAAGGAAAAGAAAAGACATTTTATAAAAATGACACTTGAACTCAAATGTTTATAGCAGCACAATTCACAATTGTGAAAATGTGGAATCAACCCAGATGCCCATCTATACATGAGTACATTAATAAAATGTGGTATATGTATATCATGGAGCACTACTAAGCCATAAAAAAAAATGTGTGATCTAATATCCTTTGTAACAACCTGGAAGGAACTAGAGGCCATTCTTCTTAGTGAAGTATCACAATGCAAAAACAAATAACACATATACTCAATACTAAATTGGAACGAATGAATCAACACTGATGTGCACCTATGGAAGTAAAACTCAAAGGAAATCAAGTATGTGGGAAAGTGGAGGAGGAAATGCACACTAACTGGCTAAAGAGTGCATTATAACTGACTCAAAGTGTACAAAAGCAAATTATGTAACCAAAATGTGAGTACCCCTGTAAAATTCTGAAATATAAAAAAAAATGAGCAAAGCAAAGCAAAAAAATTAAAAAGAAAAGAAAAGAAAGAAAGTACATAAAGTCAGTTTCCCTAATGCTCAAAGAGTTATCTGTTTTAGCCTTACAGTATAAGTAAAATCTAGAAGTATGGAAACAGATTTCTACATATATGCTTAAATGGTTAATTATATTATATACACAAGATACAACTAAATAACATTTTTGGTAAATTGTACCATCACTTTCTCTCCTGCTATACTACTCAGGAAAGTCTCAAGCTACTGACAGGTAGCTTAGTCTTTCTTTTCTTTTTTCTTTACCATAAAATGACTGCTTTTTTTTTTTTAATAGAAAAATAATAGGTGTACATATTTTCAGGGTACATGTGACATTTTGATATGTTTATATAGCGTATAATAATCAAATCAGGGTAATTGAAATATCCATTACCTTAAACATTTATCTTTTCTTTATGAATATGTTTTTTTTATTAGTAGTGGCTAGTGATCAAATCAATTCTTGCTATTTAAGTATCTCTATCAAGCAACTGAAAGATTTTCAAGATCGTGCCACAACATTTATAAATGCTTATTCTATACCTAGGCTCTCAGACCACAATTTTTTTCTTTTTTTAATATTTTAAAATATTATGGGGGTAAAAATGTGTTTGGTCACATGGATTGATTTTGTTATGGTTGAGTCAGCATTATAACTGTGCCCAGCATCCACATAGTGTTCATTGTACCCATTAGGTAGGTTTTTGCCCATCCTCCCCTCCCCTCTCCTCCCTGCTTAATTTCAACTCAGGTTCATTTCCCTCTGTGCACATGTGTGCTCATCAGTTAGTTCCAGTTTAATAGCAAGTACAGGTGGTGTTTTTCCATTCTTTACATACTTTGCTTAGGATAATGGTCTCCAATTCCATCCAAATTGTTTCAAAAGGCCTTAATTCATCCTTATTCATGGCTGAATAGTATTTCATAGTATACATATACCACATTTTGTTAATCTACCCATGAATTGATGGGCACTTGTGTTGATAGCACATCTTTCCAATTGTGAGGTGCGCTGAATTTGTTGAGACATGTTTTGTGGCCTAAGATATGATAAAATCTTGCAAACATTCCTTTTGCTGATGAGAAGAATATATGTTCAGTAGATTTTGGATAAAATGTTTTGTAAATGTCTTTTTTGGGCCCATTTGGTCTACAGTCCCATTTAAGTCCAGGGTTTATTTATTTATTTTCTGCTTGGATGATCTCTCCATTTCTGTCAGTGGGTATTGACATCCCTTTCTGTTAGGATGCTGCTGTTTATCTATTTGCTCAGATCTAGTAGAGTTTATTTTATGAATCTGGATTCTCCTGTGTTAAGTACATAAATATTTTGAATTATTATACCTTCTTGTTGAACCGCTTCCTTTACCATTATATGATGACCATCTTTGTCTTTCTTTACTATTGTTGATTTAAAGTCAATTTTATCTGGTATGAAATGGCTACACCAGGTTTCTTTTGGTTTCCATTTGGATGGAATATTATTTCCATCCCTTCATCTTGAGTCTGTGTGAGAACTCATGGGTTAGATGTGTTTCCTGGAGATAGCAGATACTTGGGTTGTATTTTTTCATCCATTCAGCCAGCCTACATCTATTGAGTGGGGCCTTCAAACTATTCCTGTTGATTTATAGAATTGGTATGTGGAATGCTATTCTGTTCATCCTGTTGGGTAGTACCTTATCGCTTTGTTTTACCTCTTGTGTTATTGTTTTGTACAGGCTCTGAGCTTTAGCTTTTGGGTACTTTTACTCTGGTAGCTGGGTGTCTCTTGTGCTGATCCATGTATAATGCAGTTCTGAGTATTTCCTACAGGGCAGGTCTGGTCTTGACAAATTCCCTCAGTGTTTGCTTATCTGGAAAAGTCTTTATTTCTCCTTCATATATGAAATCCAGTTTTGCAGGATATGAAATTCTAGGCTGGTAGTTGTTCTGTTTAAGAAAACTGAATATGGGGGCCCTCATACCACAGTTTAAAAGAATATGCTAAACTAAAAACAAATTGGGTACTGTAGGTCTTCATTATAACTACAATTTAAAAATTATACTTAAATCCTAAATACATTAGCAGTGTGTTAACAGATTAAATCTATTAGATTATGCATAACAATGGCAACTTCAAAACATTTATTGTACATATTTATTTCTGCTGCTTACAACCACATTGATTCATTAGAATAATTAATCCTTAAATTCACACAGTCACCTTGCTTCTGGTAAAAGTCACCACTTTTAGAGTCTAAACAAAATTAGGTAATTAAACAAATTGTTTCATTTAAAAGTTTTTAGCTTTCTATTTCTCTGAACATATGTCTGTGTTTTTAAATCAAGATGGAGAAAAACATAACCAATTGTTACAGAATAAATTCAACATTAAATACTTTAAGCTTATATTTAATGAGAATCTAAGGTTTCCTTGTCAATTCCATGTTTTGGATAAATAGGTTTTTGTATAGTAACTTTATTTACTCATTTTTATTAATCTTGTTTCCATAGTTTTAGCCTGAGCATATTGCAACAATCTTACAAACAAGATTTATTTCCTCAGCTGAGAGCTAACTGCCTGGGAAAAAGATGTAGAAAATATTTAAAATTTGATGGCTTTAGTGGCTTAAATATATTGAGAAGAATCTTTGCTTTGCCTTCAATGTATATAATAGTTAGTCATCCTGTCTGTTGTGAAACCAAATAAGAGCTCCTAAACAGAAACAGCTGTTGTTATGCTTTCAATCCCCTTACTACTGTTAGAGACTGTTATTGATTATTTAATAATTATTTCATTCCCTCAAACAATATTCTTTGCTTAGCAAGACTATTCCATTATCCCTGATTTCTTTCCTTAATTGTGATATATTTGAGATGATATGACAAATTAAATTACATAAAATAAAATAATTAAAAATCTGATTTGTTTTTGGAAAGATTTTGACATTAATAGCCATCAGAGTTAAGATGGAATATAGAATAAACTTGAGTATAAAATTAAACTTGATTACATAATGTAGCAGAGACACATAAAATCATCATATTGGCTCCTGTTTCAAAAATCCCAGAGTAATCTCTTCTCAATTTTCACAGCCACTACCCTAGACTAAGCCAACCCACCTTGAAACCTTTAGATTATACTTAGAAAAATTGTTTTCATAGCACTTATAATAAAATCCATTATTTACTACGACTTAGCAAGGGAACACTTGCGTATTTTTGTCTGTCTAGCTCAGACAGCATTTCCTGTGATTTTTTACCTCCTCCACTGTGTTCCAGCCACATATATCTTCTTTCTGTTCATCAGACATCCCACCTCTTCTAATCCAGAATCTCTCTTCCCTTCTTGGAATATTCTTTACCTTTAATCTCTGCTAGCCTCTTTTATCTTTCAAATTTCAGCTCCAAAGTCATCTTCTCAGAGGGCATTGTGCCCATTCCTCTCATCTAATGTCGCCATTCACCAAATCCTTCTGTATCACATACCTCTTTGTTTCTCAACAGTATTTAACAGTCTCTAAAATTATATTACTATTTCTTTATTTGTTCATTAATTATCTGATCCCCCAGGAGAAGGAAGGTTTTGTCTGTCTTGTTCACTATTGTATCCCTGGTTGCTGGTACAATGTCTGGCACATAGTAAGTGGTCACTAAATATTTGTTGAATGAATTAGGTAACATAGTAAATCAAACTAGAATTTAGGTTGAGGTTTAGGAGAGGCTGTATGAGTGATTATATGAGTTTTTAAAAACCACATAAGGAACATTGAAAAGATGGAAAATGAGGATTCTAGGTACAAGATAATAGTCTCCCAAGTTACAAAAATGCATAAAAAGAAAATGAAAAATGTCAACATTTTGGGAGAAATTTCTTCATTGGCTGTTTGCAATTTCTGTTCTTATGACAGCTTTTTTTCGCTTAGGCTATTTTTTGAAAGATATTTGTATAGGAACAGTCTTCAAAAATAGAGATAGTATGCCCATTTGGGATTAAGGGTAAATTTGTTTTGCTCTCTAGGGTCATAAAGATAATGTCTTCTTCCAACCAAAAGGCTGGGCAGGTTTTCTAGGAGCTCCTTCCTTTTATAAGATTAGAGATTTTCTAACTTTGGAATTCCTCAGTTGTGGCACAAACCCACTGTGTATGCAGCATCCACCTGTCCTTGAAATTGACCCCATGAACTTTTAGGGGAGGGGGACTTACGATGCCAACATGAAGCTCATGCTGCTTGCAGGGCCATGAATGATAAAGTTCATTATCTCTGAAACAGGAGTCTTGGGTCTTCTGCCAGTATATCTAAAACTGTGGCAGTTTGCAAGCTGGGTAAATTTTTAGATCCTTCATGGGTTTGATAGAAGGATACACTAAGCTGGTGTCCTAAAAAGTAGCAAATAAAAAGTGACCATATATTTTAGTCCAATGGAAATTACAGTTAGAAATGCCACTGATGGAATGATTTTTAAAATATACCCCTGGATTACCCATTCCCCACGTACTAAATTGAGTCAGTAGCAAGGACCACCTCCTGCCCCAATTATCCTATTGTCTGTTGCTAATCTGAGTTTCAAAGGCTCTGTTGCTCTCCATATCCATATAGGAATTATTTTCAAGCAGGTCAAATCTTGCACCAGGATTCTATCCTCCCCAAATTCCCCTATCAACTCTACTTTTTAGGGGATTACAGTTTGCTCTTAAAAAATCCAACAAAGAATTGTTACGACAGTTAAATGTGTCAATTTTTATAAAACTTTAAGAACCATGTCTAGAACATTACATACACTATATATGATTTATTAAATTTAAAAGAAATCACGTAAAATATTTTTAAGTAAGAACAAAATTTGAAAGGATAGTGGAAATTCTGTAACTATTAAGTTTTCTGAAGAAGATATTTGAAATCTGCTCATGTTCACTCAACAGACACTCTTTAAATATCTACAAAGTATGTATCTACGTCACATCATGCATTTGCTCTGTATAGAAATATAAATATGACCTAATCCTTAAACTGGTCTTCCTTTTATATAATAGTTACTTATAGCCTCTCTATACTGGATGCTATTCTAGGTACTGTACAGTGTACAAGGCAAATGCAAATTTATGCCCACTTTCAGCTTAAATTCTTCTGAAGCGATTGGATGTAGGGCAGAGACAGAGACAGTAGGGGTCCCAGATAATAAACAAATACATGAAAAACTTGTAGTTTGCAAATGAATGATAAGTGGTAGGCAACACTAGAAGGATGGACGCAATTTATATTGACTAATCAGGGAAGCATCACTGAGGTGCACCATCTAATGAATAAAACTGACTCCTAAAAGAGTTGCTGCAGCAAACTGGCCAGATGCAGAATGGCATAGCAATCTCTTCAATTATTTGCCATAATAAATGCCAAAGATTGGGGGGCTTAAACAACAGAAATTTATTTTCTCACATTTTGGATGCTAGAAGTGCAGGATACAGGGGCCGGCAGGGTTGATTTCTTCTGAGATCTTATTCTCTGGCTTGCAGCTGGCCACCTTCTCACATGGTCTTTCCTCTGTACTAATGTATCTCTGGTAACTCTCAGTGTGTTTAAATTCATCTTTGTGTGATGACACCAGTCAGATTGGAGGACAGCCCATCCTAAAGCCTGTGTTTTAATTTAATTATCCCTTTAATGGCCCCATTTCCAAATACAATCACAGTCTGAGATACTGGGGTTAAGAACTTCAACATATATTTTAAGGGGGGGGGCACAACTCAACCCATAACATTTCTCTTAGTATTGGAGAGCGATAGATAGCTGGGGATTAAAACCCTGCTTTTATCTTCTTGCAACACTGCTCTCTGATACATAATGTAACTAGTCCATGCTGTGCTAAATTTGCATATAGGACCTGGTTTTCAGAATTGTTTATTGCGAACCCCTGAAGTTGCAGCTGCCCCAGAAGAAATGTGGCTTGGCACATACACCCAGCAAGGCTTACTGGCAAGCATGAGGAGAGCTTGGTTAAGGGAAGGAGGGGTAGCTCCCTTTCAGTCCCTGCCCACTTCAGCTTTGCAACAGAGCACAGTCAGTGCATGGAGAGCCTGGCAGCTGGCCTGAGATATCCTGAGACCTCCCCATACAGCTGCTGTTTGGCTGTGAATGGCTATGCTGCCTGTTCAAGTCTTTCAAAACTAATTAAAATGACTGATGGATACACATTAAGCCTTGTGGTTCTTTTTGTCGATTCTGATCCTAAAACCAATTGATATTAAATCAGAGGCCAGGTGGAATGCAAAGAGGGAAGAGCACATAGTCACAAAGTGTTTCAGCAAGCAGGTATTGAATATATGTTCACCAAGCACAAAAGAATTGTCTTTCCAAAGATGATAGAGGAAGCAACATCATCAAAGCATGATGGCATTAAACTATAAGGAGAAGACTGGAAACTGTAAGGGGTTTAGTATAGATAAAGCATAGTGAGAGGCACAAAGCAAGCGATTAAAGAGGAAAATGGGGGTTGAGACAATGGAGAGTTCTTCCAGGCCTGCTAAGAGTATGTTTCCTATTTGGTAGTCATAGGATGTCAATTTCATTGAAAGGCTGTAAGCTGAAGAATTTGATGATTAAAAATGTCATTTTTGAAAATAGATTCCAGTGTCCAGATAACACATTATTTTAAGTGCTTTCTTCTTTAGTACCCAGAGAAGATCTTTGAAGACACCATTACACTAAGGTACTAAAATCCAAAATATTTGTTTCATTGTGCCCTTTGGAAATGTGATGCTTACAAATGAATGGTTCAGTGCAGGAAACATAGGGATAGACATGACACATTAGTTCAAATGAAGTGTACTTATCACATTAGGGCTCTGTGCCTTAAATCTTGGTGTGCCGCCAATCTAAGACAAATGTGGAGAGAAAAATTTCCATGGGCATATCAGATGTCTGCAAAGTTGTTTATTAAAACACAGCTAAATTTGGGATCAATCAATTGTTCATCAGTAGGAGAATGGATAAATATTTGTGATATGTTCATACACTTGAATCAGAATATATATGTAGTTCTATCTACATATAGAAATGTACAGAGAAAACTTAAAAACAATGAAAAATTAAATTGCAAGATTAAGTTGCTTTATACAGATTGACAGCATTTATGTAAATTTGTGTAAACACAAAGCAATGAAACCCATTATTTATGGATACATAAATTTTCAGTAAAATATACAAACATGGTCTAATGGGAGGCTCACCAAATTCATCACTTTCATAGCCTCAGAGTGGGAAGGTGGGGAAATGAACTTTGAGATAGGAAAAAATAAGCTTCTATTTTATTTCTAAATTCTTGCAACAATGACAAAATATAAACATAATCTTTGATGGTGAGTACAGAATTCTGTAAATGTCTTACTTTTCTATAATTGTTTATATTTTTCAAAATCTTCTTTTAAAGGAAAATTGTTCCCATTTGCAATCCCTTATATTTATATCACACAGGCAGTCCCCAGGTTATGGACAACCCAATTTATGGTGTCCCTTACTTACAGAACTCTCAAGGCTCGCCATAAATCTAATTTATAATTAAATAATTAATTTAATAATTTGGGAACTCGTTTCTTCTGCACATGTAAACAAACCCACAAGGCGTAAGCAGTTCATTGGGGCAGCATGTGTATGCCAGAGGCTAGACTCATTGTTCACACGGTGGCTGACACACAGCATCGCTTTCATCTTAACTTCTTCATTCCATTTTGTGAGTCTGTGTTTACCCTCACGACCATGCCTCCAAAGACAAAGTCCACTGCAAGTCTAGGTGAGCCCACAGTGAAAAGAAAGTGCTTACAATGGAAACAAAAGTAGAAATATAATAATTAAGTGTTCAGAGAAAGGCCAGACACCGTCATTCATTGGGAAAGCATTTGACTTCAGTCCCGCAAGTGTCGGAACAATTTTAAAGGATAAAGTGAGAATAATGGAACATGTGAAAGGCAGTGCTCCAATGAAAGTGTCAATTATTACTAAGCAGTGTAGTGGATTAATTATTGAAATGGAAAGGTTATTATTGATTTGGTTAGAAGATCAAAATAAGCAAAACATTCCTATTAGCCTAGCATTGATGCAATGTTAGGTGAGCGTTAACCTTTAATATTCTTTTTTTGAAATTTCTCCTATCTCCTATCTAAACATTTTGTATGTTTGTTTTTATGTTCTATTTGTTTGAATTAAAAGAAAGAGCATAATAGTTTATGTAACTTATTATTACAGTACAGGGATGTTACTATTATTATTAGAATACTATACTATATTATTACTACCACATATGCACCATTATAGTATTATTATTATTATTACTATTAGCATTACCATAGATGTGCTGTTCATCAGGCATCTGAGTTACATACAAATCTGACCTAAAAACATTCTCAGGAACATGTCTCATCCATAACCCAGGGACCACCTGCATTCTATACTTTGCTCTGTGTTTATATATTCATTGCTTCATGACTTCCCTGTGAGTTAGATCGGAAAAAGCAAGCTTCTTTATTTTCATTTTATTAATTCAGTCTCAAAGAGGTGAAGTGCCTTGTCCCAACTTTTTCTTTTAATTGTTAAAAGGTGAGATGAAAGTTCAATCCCAGCATTTCTGATACCAAAGCCAGTGCTTTCTCACTCCTGCAGGAACCTCTGTCAACATTATGAGAACTTCTACTGAACTTATCTAGAATTGGCAAAAGACACTTCAAGAAACTTCAGTGTAGCCCTCCTAATTTCCCTACTCTACATTTTGTTTTGTTCTGCTTTGTTAAGAACATTTGAGGATCTATTGCTCCTGAATGTTGGTAATGGCACATGACGCAGTAGATGAATTTCAGCTCTGCCACATTCTAGCTACCTGGACTTTGGCAGGTGACTTATATATGCTTTGCTTCAGTTTCCCTGTTGGTAACATGGGAAAAATAATAATACATACGCATAAGATTGTTGAGAATGAACTAAATAATCCATAAAGTGCCTAGCATAGGTCCTATTAGATCCATCACAATGTAGGGTATAGAAGAACATTCCGCTGTGTAATAACACCTGGCTAATAAGAAAAAAGTCTTGAGATTAATCTCTTTGGGTAAGCTAGTTTATGTTCTATGTTAAATAGGTACCCACATATGGGATAGAGCAAGGCACATCTTTATAGATAGATTAGCAGGAACACATTACACTGGTACAAAACAAAGTATACATTTAAGTGAACGTGAGCTTCATTTTGTATACATTTAAGAAAAAAATGACACTATGAAAAGAGGGGAGAAGAGAAGAGAAAGTCACAGTATGCCAAAAGAAAAAAGAAAATCACATCAGTCCCAACAAAAGAAATCTCATTAAATACATTTGCAAGTTGATTTTTAAAAATGTTACAACTCAGGAGACTTGTATTTAATGAGACAAGAATGGAAAAACAAACACCACATGTACTCACCATCAAATTGGTATTAACTGATCAACACTTATGTGCACGTATAGTAGTAACATTCATCGGGTGTCGGGCAGGGGGGAGGAGGGAGGAGGGGATGGGTATATTCACACCTAATGGGTGCGGTGCGTACAGTCTGGGGGATGGACACGCTTGAAGTTCTGACTCGGGTGGGGCAAAGACAAGATACATAACCTAAACATTTGTACCCCAGTAATATGCTGAAATTTAAAAAAAAATTTAAAAATGTTACAAGTCTCTTCTGTAGTATATATCATAGAACACATCCTAAAGATACACACAATCATATGAGATGCAAACTCACCTCCATGTACAAATGTGGTGCCTGAAGAAGCTAACTGTGGCCACTGAAAACAAAACAGCTTTTGAAACCTTTTTAATGCTTTAGAGAACATTCTGTAAAAGGAAATATTAAAAGGTGTGAATAGCTGGTAGCAGAACTCATCCCAAATTCTCTCATTAGAATTCGTATTAGTAATCCAATTCCAAAAAAAGTCAATGATATATTTTCAAAGATGGAATCAATAGTTTTATTTAAAAAAAAAAACAGGCTATACACACAGTTTTTAGTACCATTGTAGAAACAATGTCACTTTTATCTCACTCTGATCTTCAAAAGCAGGTGACCTTGTTTGGGTTTGAATAGAAAAATCTCTCATGAATTTACATGGCCATGTTAGCTGCATAGTGTTGATTGCAAAGATATAAAACCAAATAATGCCATAAAACAGCTCTTCAGGCACATTGCCTTTTTAAACTATTTGCATAAAGATGGACTGCACATTGTTATGTGCATGTACTTAAAGTCTCAAACTCAAAGGAAAGAATAAAGTCCTACTTAGGTTTCCCAGGGCTCAAAAAGCATAACCTATATAATAATCTCACAAAGCAAATTTAAAAGAGGAAGCAAAAATAAAGCATATCAAACTTGCTGAAAATTAGCATTTTGTTTGCTGTGTATTGTATGCAACATTAAAACAAACACTGTCACTTAAAATATCTTTTTTATGTGAGAAATGTGGAAATAAATGTTATTGACACACTTGTGTTTGGGAAGAGTAGGTAAAACTACTGTTATTTTTCAACTAATTTTCATGTAAGTAAAGAAGATAAAAATTACATTAGGCAATAAAATAATAAGATATAAAATACCTTTTAATTCCCTTGGGAAAAGAAAAATATTAACATTCATGTGACTTTGAGATGTCTTCTGATATCTAATTGTCTTTTTTGTATTCATGCCATGTAAGTTCATATAATTTATCCTTCTCTGAAAGATTTGTGTGTTTTAACTATGAATCATTGATGGGCTAGTATTTTAATTATGTTTATGCAATTGGAGTTTAATGTGTAATTCTGGTCAAAATTTAAGGATGGCTAAAATAAAGATATTTTAGACAATTCACAGGCATTTCACCATTAGTATTATAAAACAATAACCGTGCAAATAATTCTGGTTTACATCCTTCTAAAATTTTTGAAATAAGGGCTGTTTTGCTTCATACTCCTGGGGAATATACTAGATTGATTTTATTTTACTCTGCATCAAATGAAAAGACAAGACAAAGAGATGTGCTTCTTCTTTTAACTTCTTGCATGACCAAAGGCTAATTTGCCCCTCTGGAATGGTTGTATCTGTATTTATTTATTTATTTATTTTCAGTAAGGAATTTGGTCTTTGGTAATAGTGCTCAATCTTTGATGTTCAATGGCATTAAGAGTTCCTTCAGAGATGCCTTGAAGATGGATCATTCTGAGAACAAAGGAAGAGTTGAGTTGGGGAGCTGGGGGCACCCCAGGCCCTTTAACCACTTGAGTGGGAATGAGAATATTTGTATTTCAGCTGTGAGAATCTGTGAATTATTTTCTATATTTGATTAATTTGCAAATGAAGTATTATCAGTAATAAAAAAACTAACACATATAGTACTTTCTAAATGCAAGGAACTCTTCCAAGGGCTATAAATAAGTTAGTTCATTTAGATCTTACAGAAACCCTTTTAAAAATAGTTATTTTAAGAAATCTCTATATAATATTTCTGAAATATTTCATGAATATTAATTATTCATTAATATATTTATTTAAATAATATTCTTATACAAAGCTTATACAAATATGTTAGAAAACCACAAAGACTATCCAAAAAAGTACCAAACTCAAACTACTTGAGTTTATTAAAATTTAAATTAACACATTTTCAGTTACCATATCAGGATTTGGTAGTGCTCCAATTTATTAAAAGGTGAACGAAAAGGAAATTTTCTACCTTCTAGTGAGAGTAGAAAATGGCTAGTTTCTGGAAAATAATTTGTCAATATGTATCAAGAGCTTTAAAATTGTTATATATTATAATACCTCCAGGAATTTCTCAAAGGAGATAATCTGATTTTTAATTATCTAAGTGCATGGTTGTTGATTACAGCGTTAAATGTAATTCCAAACTAATTTGAAAAAACCTAAACAGAGAAATTGAAAGGTAAAATATGGAACATTCGTTTTATGAAATATTATATTCAATTAACATTGTTTGCATCTAAATGTTTAGACTTTAAAAAATAATATATAATGTCATAAAAATGAAGAGATATTTTATATTTAGTAAGAAGATCTCAACTGCATATAAGTGTACAACCATACACATACATATGAGCCCAGAAAAAGTATGTGACTACAAATTTACTATAAACCATCTCTCAGCTGAGAGCCCACTAGAGACTAAATTTGGACTGAACTCCCAACGTCATGTTCTACACTAATTCATACCATCCTCCTCCACACAGCCTCTGGAATTTTTCAAATTATGTACAGTTTCTTTTCTCACACTACCTTTCTGTGTACTCCTGCTCCAAATTCACTGGCACAATTTTACCTGCATCAAGTTAAACCTGAAGCCTAACACGTTCACCCCTCGCTTCAAAAAAATTACTTGCCTACAACATTCTGTGAGTTTATCACCTTTACTAACATTTGGAAGATCAGAGGGTGGGGTCATCCCATATAGTGCACAGATTTGACCTTTTCCCCTCCTATATTGCTACCTCTTCCCAAATCTCCTTTCTGGAATAACCAGCAAATTTTCACCCCCTTCACATATGATGGTTCTATTTGTTACCACCGTCAGAGTGGAGGTATGTTCAGGTTCTTGGTGATCATGATCGTTGGAGAAAAGAATTTTAGGACGAACAACCTAAGTCAAAAGCAAGCTGCTTTCATTGAAAGCGAAGTGAAAATATACTTTCTCAAGACAGGGGGCAGGCAGGCTGGAAAGCAGCAGCTGCACTGAAAGAAAGGGGTTTTTGGTTTCACAAATTCTCACTAATTGAGGGGAGGAATATTCAAGGCTAAGGGGTTGGTTTTTACTAGGAATTTAGGTAGTAATTCCTAGGATTGGGTTCTCTTCCATTTTCATATTTTATGTAGTTGTTTTGGAACTGTCAAGGGTGGAGAAATTAAAACCACAACGCAAATAATATTATAATTAGCCAAAGTTCATGTAGGATGACAGAGATAGCTGACAAGCCAGTTAAAGGCAGTTCTTTTCTGTGGTTATTAGCCCCCATTAGTCAGACTTTAACACCTGCACCCAGGCCGCAAGCCCCTGGATCCAGTCTCAGTCCTGTCTCCTGGTCTCCTACTTTAATGTACTGGCTTGAGAACGCTGGAGGTTTCAACATGACCTTAAGTGAGTTTGTTAAGCAATTTTTTTTGGACAAACATAGTAGTGTCCTTGCCAGGAAAGGAAGAAAGAACCCCCACCACTGTCACTTATCCCTTCTCCCTATTTTCGGTCAGGATAAAGAGAAAGGTTAGGGGGAAAAAATACAACTGTGTTTATATGATGTCTGCTGTTCTTATGTTGAAAGTTTTCATCCCCTTCTCTCATATGCCCAGACTCTCATTAAGAATCCCTACCCTAATCCCCTGTGAAAAATGTCACTTTTTAATTCTCCCCCTTCTAGGACCCAGTTTTTCTTTCTAAGGCATTTATGCCTCAAAGTGGTCGCCATTCCTACTGTCTAACAGGTAGGAGGGAAAGAAACTCCACCTAATTCCCTGTGGAACATGTATGCTGAGTTTGTGAAATTAAAGTCTTTAGGCAATATCATCCTAAATATGATGCTCAGATCGATCATTAAATGCTTTTAATGTAGTTACATTCACCAGGAATAGTCTTTGTAAAGTAAACCTATTAAGGATAGAAAAGGAGCATGACCATCATGAGATGTGTTTATCTGAGTTTGAAATAACAGATTTACAATAAAAACAAGTCCTTAGATGCTAGATAATCTGCATTTTAAAAGGGATAAATATGAACTAAATAATGGCCCAATAGTGCAGGTTTTTGGAAAATTTTATTACAATGGATGATATTGTTTAGACTGGGAAATCCTGTTTAGAGTAATTTTGTCAGTACAAACCTGAATACTTCCGATCATTTTAATTTTACAATTGCAACTAACCTTTTCTTCTTTGACTTTACAAATATGTATGATGCCAATTACCAGTGTCTCTGAGGATTAATTTATCCAGAAAGGAAATACTTTGATTCATAAAACCAATTTATATTTTAATTACAAATTTGGCAGGATACTTGGTCAAATTGCCAGCACCATAGGAAATAATATCAATAATTTAAATTATTGAAAAATGTGAAGTCAGGAATTTCTCAAATCACCATTTACTGGTTGTTTATTTGAATTTTATTAAAATCAATAAAAAGTTCATGTGCCATCAGAATAGGCAAAAAATGATTATTTTCTTAAATATTCTGGTATCCATCAGGGCCAACATTACAGAGTAGAATGCAATCTAAAAATAGAACAAGTCCAGATTGTTTATTCTTACTTTATAGTGATGAGTGTGTGATAAGCAAATGGAATTAGTGCAGATAACAAGTTTTTTGTTGTTTTTGTTGTTTTGTTTTTTGTTTTTTGAGACAGAGTCTCTCTATGTTGCCTGGGCTAGAGTGTTGTGGCATCAGCCTAGCTCACAGCAACCTCAAACTCCTAGGGTCAAGCGATCCTACTGCCTCAAACCTCCCACTACAGGCATGCACCACCATGCCCGGCTAATTTTTTCTATATATTTTTAGTTGTCCAGCTAATTTCTTTCTATTTTTTAGTAGAGATGGGGTCATGCTCTTGCTCAGTCTGGTCTCGAACTCCTGAGCTCAAATGATTCGCCCGCCTCGGCCTCCCAGAGTGCTAGGATTATAGGCGTGAGCCGCCATGCCTGGCCACAAGTTTTTGTTTTAACATAACCACTAACTCATTCATACCTTGTTTGATCTTCCATTAGCTATCAGGCACTATGTTATTCAAAGGGAGTACACAAATGTCCATGACATAATTCATTTCACTTGAGAAGCACACGGCCAACTTAGGAAGAAATATTCAATACAAAGATAGTTATAATACTACATAATAAGTTCAATGGCAGAAATGTGACCATAGAATTGTGAGACCATTCAAGAATCCTAAGACCTCAACCCTGAAACCATTTCTGAATTGTGAGACTCTGGGATGGTCAGAGAGGCAAACATTAACCCTGAAGAATTAACAGAGTAGGGAAAGATCATTTTCAAAAAAAAAAAAAAATAAGAAAAAAAGCATAATGAAGGAAAAAGGGTGATCCATTTCATCAAATATTGCTTAAAAGTAATTATACAATGGACACTATCCAAAAAAAGAGGCTTAGGAAAATGCCAAAAGTTCTCTGTGGGCACATTATCCATTTACTGACTTTGTTTTTATTTTTAGATTACTAAATGGGTATCAAATCTATATGAATAGCAAAACTTGAAAAAACATGGTCAAAAGAACTAAAAGTAGACCTATCATTTGATCCAGCAACCCCACTGATGGGTATTTACCCAAAGGAAAAAAAGTCATTTTATCAAAAAGACAGCTGCACTAGAATATTTATTGCAGCATTATTCGCAATCACAAAGATGTAGAATCAACCCAAGTGCCCATCAATTCATGAGTGGATTAATAACAGGTGGTATGGGTATACCATGGAGTATTACTCAGCCATAAAAAATGAATTAATACCTTTTGCAACAATCTGGATGGAACTGGAGATCATTCTCCTAAACGAAGTATCTAAAGAATGAAAAAACAAGCACCACATGTACTCACCATTAAATTGGAACTAACCAATCAGCACTCATGTGCACATATAGAAGTAAAACTCAACGGAAATCATGCAGGTGGGATGGAGGAGGACGAGATGGCTGAAATCATACCTGATGGGTACAATGTACATTATCTGGGTGATGGGCACACTTATAACTTTGACTTATGCAATAAAAAAGCAATCCATGTAACAAAAACATTTATACTCCCATAATATTCTGAAATAAAAAAAAAAGAGTCGTCTTCAAAGCTCATGGCCTTGATACAAGTCTTAAGATGTTTCCTCCAAAGCTCTGAAAAATGACAGATGTCCAACACAAAACAGACTGAATATGCTACAGGGATATCTGAAGTAACTCTAATAAACCAATTTTGCATTATTATCCCAGAAAGACAAGTTTTGAAGGATGAATAAATTAAATGATTTTAAACAAGATGCATTCAAGAGGATGAATATCTGGTAAGTAGGAAAAATAAGGTAATTTTAGTCTTATCACTATAATAATCAAAATGAGAAAATAATAGAAGAAGGAGGAAGAGGATAAAAAGTGGAGAAGAAAGAAGAAATAGAAACATTAAAATTTTATAATTTATAGTGTATGCTCTTATATATCATTTCGTTATAGAAAAAAATCAGTGAGTATATTTTTTTAAATATAATCCCAAGATATAATTGATAAGGAAATTTCAGCTCAGAGACGTTAAATAATTCATTTATAGTCACACAGATAAAAACATGTCAGAATCAAGGCATCTATTAAAGTCTTTTCAGTCTAATTTTCTTACATTTTCCTAGCTGCTTCTTCAAAAACATTTGTTCCTACAGCATCAGCAAAGATGAGGCAAATGGTATCAAACATCTGTGTAACAGAGAAAAGCCTTCAAACACAAATCTTTCTATTTTAGTCTTCTCTAATGTAAAGAATGTATACAAGTTACAAGAACACAAAAAACAAAATCATGAGTCAATCTGTACCATTAGAAACGGCCTGTCTAGTGTCTGCCCACTGCTATGGTGCACAGGTATCAGCAACAGGGTGGGGTTGAGAGCTAGAATCTGGGGCCAGCTTGCTTGGGTTTGAACTTAAGCAAGTTATTTAAATCCTCAACCTTCTCATCTGTAAATGGAGATATGCATATATTATTTTCATACATTTTCTGTGAAATGTAAATGTGTTAATTTATTTCAAGCTCTTAGAAAGGTATTTACTTTGCATTTGGTAAATACTATACATATTCGTTCTTTATTATTGTTTTAATTTATGTATAAAGT
The DNA here is from genome assembly GCF_020740605.2 of Lemur catta. Taxonomy (NCBI): domain Eukaryota; kingdom Metazoa; phylum Chordata; class Mammalia; order Primates; family Lemuridae; genus Lemur; species Lemur catta. The sequence continues at coordinate 27,692,003 of NC_059140.1, read as the reverse complement.
CATCGTTATAGGAAACAACTCACAGATTTTTACAGCTAAAGAGACCTCGGAGTCTATGGGAAAAAGTTACAGAAATCTTTACAATTGAATCACTTATTTCAATTACGTCTTTTAGAGACGCCAATATAAAAAACAACTATAAATAGAATCATTCTGGCTCAAATGGGCAAGGGGTATTTTCCTTGACAGTGACTCATTCAGGACCAAGATAGAAATAAAAAAATTTTAAAATTTACAAATATCTGAATAAAGAGATTTTCTTTCTTTCTCCCTTCCCTCTCGCTCGCCCTTCCTTCCTTCCTTCCTTCCTTCCTTCCTTCCTTCCTTCCTTCCTTCCTTCCTTCCTTCCTTCCTTCCTCCCTCCTTCCCTCCTTCTTTCTTCCTCCCTCCCTTCCTTCCCTCCTTCCTCCCCCCTCCATCCCTCCCTTCCTGTGTTCCTTTCTTCTTCCCTCCCTCCCTTCCTTCTTTCCTTCCTCCCCCTCCCTCCCTCCTTCCTTCCTTCCTCCCTCCCTCCCTCTCTCCCTCCTTCCTTCCTTCCTCCCTCCCTCCCTCCTTTCTTCCTTCCTTCCTTCCTGCCTCCCTCCCTCCCTCCCTCCTTTCTTCCTTCCTTCTTTCCTTCCTTTGCTCATTGCATTAAAATAGCTAAAAGTTTTACTTTATAGCCTAAATACACACTGTTCCAGACAGAAGAAGGAAAAATTCTCCCAATGTTAGTGTGACCCATGGCCACACCATTTCCAAATGTTTTTTAAATATCTTTTTAGTGTGCTCTCTAGTAATGTCAGAACAGAAGCAAAAAGCTTGTGCTATGTGACCAGGAATAAATATATATGTTGATTATGCAAAGGACACATGAAGTGTCCAAAATTCAGCTCCAAATGGGATGTTCACAATCCACTTTAAACTGAGGTGATAGAGATAAATGTTTGAGGTGATATATATTTAAATTACCCTGATTTGATCATTACACAATGTATACATGTATGGAAACATCACACTGTACTCCATAAATACATACAATTACTAGGTGTCAATTAAAAAAATAAACAGATGGAGGCAAGGGGGAGTGGCTTAGCAGGCTGAGCTCTACTTGGCCTTCGGAGAGGAAAAGCAGGATGCATGCCTTTCTCTGCTTTTATGTGCGACTGCTTCCAGAACCGCAGACAGTATGTCTACCGACAGTATAGAACTATAAAAATTTTAGTGAGAAACTCATTCTTTCACCATGCCAAATTCTGTTTCAGGTAACAAATAATGAGGATTTTTTGGTAGAACCATAAAAAAGAAAAGAAACTCTCTATTATACAAGAGGAAGAAAGTATAATATAATGATAATTTTTTATAATTTTCATTATTCCCAAAGATATAAACCAAGTCAAGATCTGACAAAAATTTGTTCCATTGCATGGTCCGTATGGCCATAACTGTTTCATCCTTACCTATTGATTTAGTGTTCAGTATATGGGGTCACAATTATTTTATTTCCTTGTTATTTCAGCTCCATATTTTCTGGTGTTTTCGTGCTCTTAAAAATAAAAAGGGTTTGTTTAGCAACTGTGAATATCAAAGTAGTTTTCCCTCAGTTTTAAGTAGAGACACTGTGTTGTTTTTCTGTTTGAGCACTTTGTAGGGAAATCAAACAGTGTCAAAAATAATAAAACCTATCAAATTTTTAACTCATAAAAGAGAGCTTAGAGATACCTAAAAAATAGAAGCACTTACTTCAAAAGTTATCAAATACTGAATTATATTCTCTGTACACAACAGAGTTGAATGGCTCGTCTTGAACAATAGGTTAACCTAAGTGTTCTATTCCCCATTTGCAATGCTATCAGAAACACACAATGTGTTTTGTTTTCTATTGATTTGTTCCTCTTATCAAAAGAAGATTTATGCCTTGTTTTCTAAATAGCCTTGAAATACAAGCTGCTTCTTTGGTTCCAGATATTTCAATAGAACCTTACGTAAACCAAATGTCTTGGTTTCTTCAAGCTCATCAATGATGTCAGTGCATTTTAATGTCTTTCTTTTTATCCAGTAAAGAAATTTAACAAATTAGCATATGTCCACAAGCCAAAGACTTAAAAAAAAAAAATCAATCCAAATCTTAAGAAATTTGGCAACATGCCAGAAAGAACCAAGGCAGTTTTGATTTATAAATTGCGTCTATATTTTGTTCCAAGCATTATTAGTGAATTTTGTGGAAGGTTGGATGTCTTTCTATTCTGAAAATGTTTTTACAATGTTTATTTTCTGTGAAAACCTAAACATTTAAATGAAACATCTTCATAATCTGGCTTTACCGGAGTGTACTAAGAAAACACATTAATGTTCCACTTTGGGATTCCAACCACATTTTCCTCCCTTGGTGTACACTCAGCTGTGGGAGTAGTACATTTGCTTGCTATATTCAACTTTCATAGTAAAAACTTCCATAGTAGAAACAAGAATATCAAAGTTCCAGCTGCCGTAGGCAGTCAAAGGAGCAAAGAGTTCATTGAATTCCCAGTCAAAGCAGAGAGAGGCTCTGTAGCCAGTGTTCACAGTCGAAGCACAGAAAGTAAAGGAAAGTTTCTCGGCTACTAGGGCAGGGATGTAGGTGCCCGGTGAAACCATACATACATATAGAGACATCTATTTATCTATCTCTATATCCAATCATGTGCCACATGACATTTTGTTCAATGACTCTTTGACCACCACATATACAACCCTAGTTCCGTAAGATTAAAATGGAGCTGAAAAATTCCTATCACCTAGTGACATCATAGCCCTTGTGATGTCATAGCACAACACATTACCCATGTGTTTGTGGTGATGTTGGTGTCAAGAAACCTCCTGCACTGCCAGACATAAAAGTGTAGCACACACAATTATGTGCAGTGCATAATAATTGATAATAATAATAAAAGACGTCCACTATTGGTTTATGCATTTACTATACTATATTGTAAAGCAGCCTCAGGCAAGTCCTCCAGGAAATACTCTAAGAAAAGGCATTGTAATTATAGATGACAGCTCCATGCATGTTATTGCCCAAAGACCTTCCAGTGGGACAAGATGTGGAGTGGAAGACAGTGATATTGGTGATTCTGACCCTGTGTAGGACCAGGTTAATATATAGTGTGCGTTGTTTGTGTCATAGTTTTTAGAAAAAGGGTTTAAAAGAAAAAAAAAAGATTTAAAAATGTTTAAAAATAGAAAAAAGCTTATAGAGTAAGTATATAAAAATATTTTAGACAACTATAAAATGTGTTTATGTTTTAAGCTAAGTGTTATTACAAAAGAGTAAAAAAAAATTAAAAAATTTAAAAGTCCATAAGGTAAAAATTTACGGAAAGCTAAGATTAATTTATTACTGAAGAAAATAATTTTTATAAATTTAGTATAGCCTAAGTGTACAGTGTTTATACAGTGTACAGTAGTGTACAGTAATGTCCTAGGCCTTCACATTCACTCCCCACTCACTAACTAATCCAGAATACCTTCCAGTCCTGCGAACTCCATTCATGGTAAGTGCAGTATACAAGTGTGCCATTTTTTACCTTTTATATCATATTTTTACTATACCTTTTCTATGTTTAGATATGTTTAAATATACACATACTAACCATTGTGTTACAATTGCCTATTCAGTACAGTAACATGCTGTACAGGTTTGTAACCTAGAAGCAATCTGCTATACCATATAGTCTATGTGTGTAGTAGGCTATACCATCTAGGTTTGTGTAAGTATATACTATGATGTTCACAACATGACAAAGTTGCCTAATAATGCATTTCTAAGGATGTATCCCCACCATTAAGCAACACATGAGTGTGTACATATGTATATGTGTGTGTATGTGTGTATACATAAAGAGAGACAGAGAGAGAGAATGTCAGGGTTCTCCAGGGAAGCACCCAATAAGGTATGTGTATTCATAGAATGAGATTTACTATAAGGAATTGGCTTACATGATTATGGAGGCTGGCATGTCCCTAGATCTGGGTCAGTTGTAGAGCCATCCCATGGCCCAATTCAAGTTGACACATAAAATTAACCAACACAATATACGAACCATTAATAAATTAGAAATTGAAGATCAAACTGCATCTTTGTTCTCCTTTCAAGAATGTCTCTGTGAGTCTATCTCTGTGTCTCTAGAGTTGTTATTGTCTCTTTTCTGCATCAACATTTATTCCACTGATGTCCTGCAGATGTGAATGCAGGGGTTGAGAGAGTGGAGACTGGTAGTAACAGAGTTTGCCCTCATTCTGGCCACTAAACTTTAGTTCTTTAAGAAGTGTCATAAAACCTATGTACTCTGAGGCTGATAGTCTTTCTCGGTGGATTATATAAATAGAGCAGAGTTTGGAGGCATTTTTTAATTGTATGTTTTCTCTAGTGATTCTGATAATGAAAATATTACAATTATAGAGCAGCAAACATTTAAACTGAAAACAATAAGACGGTAAAGACCTGTACTTTACCACATGAGATATAACGGTTATTCATTTCCAAAGCTATTATCACCTTGGAGTATTGTATTGGAGAGAGTCTTCCAATATAGTTAGTGGCGCACAGAAGAGAACCACAGCCTTCAAAGGAGAGAAACAAGAAAATGATTATAAACTTATCACTTCTGTTGATATCTCGTATAAGCAAAAAGATCCTAATGTAAATATTAGGATATGGCTCCACATGGCCATGATGTCTGTTTGTCAGGAGCATCCTGACAATTTTGAACACCCAAGGAATGCACAGAAAGGATAGGAGAGTCTAGACTAGAGGTTGGCAAACTATAGTTTGCGTTACAGTTGCTGGCTGCCAGTTTTTGTGAATAAAGTTTTACTAGAACAGAGCCACACTCATTCTTTTTCATATTGACTGTGCTGCTTTCTCGCTAAGGTAGCAGAGTTGAGTACTTGACCCCATATGGGCAACAAACTCAAAAATATTTATTCTCTAGGTTTTAACAGAAAATGTCTGGGAGGAAGAGTATTGACCAAGTAATTTGTGAATGTTTACTATATAGTTGGTGCTAGGGATATAGAAATGAAAAAAAAAAAAAGATCTTTGACCTTTTAGAGCTTACCTTTCACGGTCATATTCTATCATTTCAAAATTTAAATGTACTTCAACTCCTCTTATTTCAGTTTTGTTGAAGTATAATTGACCAATAAGACATATATATTTAAGGTACACAACTTAATGTTTTGATATAATACATATTTTGAAATGATCACCACAGTCAAGCCAATTAACGTGTCCATCACTCACATGGTTACTGTGTGTGTGTGTGTGTGTGTGTGTGCTTAGAGAACACTAAAGATCTATTCTCTTAGCAAATTTCAATTATACAATACAGGATTGTCCCCAAGCTGTACGTTACATCTCCAGAACTGACTTATCCTGCATAAATGAAAGTTTGTACTCTTAGTCCAACATCTCCACATTTCCACTCTTCCGACTTTGGCAAACACCACTCTACTTTTTGCTTCTATCCCCACTTTAAAACTATTTCCATTATTTTAGAGTTGCTCTTGGTAACATAAAACTTCCCATCATGAACTTTATTCCTCCTGTGACTTGATATCTAAGTTGTATTGCTATTCATAGAATTTTGTGACAGTTGAAAGCATATAGTAGTATTTTCTGAGGAATCTGTCTTTCTTAGAAAAGGGGGCGGGGAGCAGGGAAGTGTTAGACCAAAGTAGTGACACCTGCTTTATAACCAAAAAGATTTGTGCGCCACCTAGAGGCCAAACTGGGCATCATGAAATTGTTTAGTCCTCCATTGTTAACTGAGGTGAAATAGTGCTCAAAGGCCTGAAAGGGAGGTAGGTCATACCCACTGCATAGTTTAGTATGAGAATTAGGTAAAAGGATGCACAAAAAATATCCAGCACAGTGAAGGATGCAGGGCAAATGAGCAACAGCATTTCCTCTAAAATGTGAAATAATGCAATATATTCCGATATATTTAAACCTAATATAAACGCATAGTCCTTTCTGGCTTATCAAGATCCAAACCTTTCTGTATTATTCAGAAATTATTCCATCATTTTGCCATACATTTGTTTCTGTTTCACTATCAGGAAACTGTAAGTTGCTTGGGGGTATAAGTTCTTTTTCATATTTAAAACTCCTCTGGTTTTTAAAACAATATTTGCAATGAATCCAGCACTCAAGAAAGCTTTATTGAACTCAATTGAATAAACAGTGGGATTTCTGAAAAAATAGCTCACAAATACTTAGCTGACTAGATATTTTTAAATATCCCCCAATTCTATTTTATTGAAGAAAAAAAGAGTGGATTTTTTTTCTTTTTTTCTTTTTTATGAAAAGATGATGCTATAAAAATGATATTTGCTATGTATCTGCCATTAAAATAGCATGTTGTCATGTGGAAATCATGAGGGTCTTACAGATCTTAATCATTGCAATTATGTTATTTATCTCATAGTGTTTATGTAATCAGTGGTATAGCTGGCTTTGCACAGCTTAGAGAAGCACAACTTTGTCATAGTTGACTACCAAGATGACATTCAGTAAAGAAAGTTTTTCACTAAGGAAAATGAGATGTACCAGAGAGTGTGGAGGCTGCATTTCTTTCTTTCAGGTTAATGTGACCCATTAATATATTTCAGATTTTCTGGTGCATTTAAAATTGGTTTATTAAATTCTGTAAAGCTAAAAAAAATCTTCCAAAGTATCATAATCCATTTTAACCAAAAATTCTGAAAATTAGAGCAAGGGAGCCCCCTTGTGGACAGATTCTAATGCCATGTACAATAAATTATCAGTCAAATCAGTGATTTCACCAGTATTATAAATTTAATAGTGACGAAAATAGTGATTCACATGACCCTTGAACAACGCGAAGTGTAGGGGCACAAAGTCCTGTGCAGTTAAAAATCTGCATATAACTTTTGACTTCCCCAAAACTTGATAAATAGCCCATTGTTCACCAGAAGTCTTATGGATAGCATAAACAATCAATTGATACATAAATAAACTAGTATATACATATATTTTATGCACTCATGAAACACCTAAATTTTTCTTATTTTTTGATATTTCTAGGCTATGCAGTTTGTGAGTTTTTTTAAATTGTCACAAATCTCCATGAATTATTTATTGAAAAAAATCTATGCATAAGTGGACCCACACAGTTCAAATCCATATTGTTCAACGGTCAACTTCAATTTATTTTCAGGAGAATTCCATCAGAAATGGATTACGAACTATTTCATTTGTCTTATACATTTACATGTATATACTCAACGTAATGCAAAGTAGTTCCTAAAGCCAAACTGCTTGGATGAATCCTGAACTTAGAAAAAACAAACTGTCCTAGCCTTAAGTGATTACTCCAACAAAGCAGACCAAAGGATTGATTCCAGAATCAATGGCTGCTGCTATAAGAACTTAAAAGCATAATTGGCATTGGAAACCAAGTGTGTTTCTTTACAAGATAGTGAATTTAGGCCGGGCGCGGTGGCTCACACCTGTAATCCTAACACTCTGGGAGGCCGAAGCAGGAGGATTGCTCGAGGTCAGGAGTTTGAGAGCAGCCTGAGCAAGAGCGAGACCTCGTCTCTACTAAAAATAGAAAGAAATTATTTGGACAGCTAAAAGTATAGATAGAAAAAAACTAGCTGGGCATGGTGACACATGCCTGTAGTCCCAGCTACTTGGGAGGCTGAGGCAGAAGGATTGCTTAAGCCCAGGAGTTTGAGGTTGCTGTAAGCTAGGCTGACACCACGGCACTCTAGCCAGGGCAAAAAAGAGCGAGACTCTGTCTCAAAAAAAAAAAAAAAAAGATAGTGAATTTAAGAAAAAGTAGGTGAATTTATTGGTTAGTGCAGTTTGTTTAATAAATGGGTACCTGTTATTTAAAAATGCAATTATTTATATTTCTATCTAGAAACCTGCTTTAACAGATACATAAAAATATATTCTGTTATCTTAGTAAAAACTTTTCTAGTCTGGAAAGTTCAGAATGAAGTAAAAGAAAAGTATAACTAGATTTATGAGCAGTGACATAGAAACAAATGCACTTCCTTTAGGCTAAGTTCTTCTATCTCTCATCTCAGCTGCAGATCTTAAAAGCAAACTTCTTTAAAAAAATCTAGTTTTGTTTTTTCCCATCTATCTTCGTTTCCCTATATGCTATATTTGGTCTAGAAAATAAAAATCGGTAAAAGTAAATAGTTACAAAAATCACAGTTGCAGTTAACTAATTTTTCAAAATTTTAATACCAGTAAACAATCTTTATGCACTTCGCACTTTTTTCAAAAAGAGGCCTGCATGCTCTAGTAATAGTTTATAAATTTATGGAATTCTTATTACATTGGAAAATTGCCCAGATCTTAGCAGGTAGGGATAAGCTCAATTTAATTTATTCCATTTGAATACAACTACTGATTTTTATTACAAACCTTTTTTTGTGTGTTTTCTTTTCTCAGTAAACTATACTAGTTTTTTGTGGGTTTTTTAAAAAATTTATGATTGACATATAATAATTGTACATATTTATGGGATATACCATGATGTTTTGATACATGTATAAATTATGTAATGATCAAATCAGGGCAATTACCATATCCATTACCTTCAACACTTATCATTTCTTTGTGAGGAGAACATTCAAAATCTCTTCTAGCTCTTTTGAAATATACAATACATTATTGTTAACTCTAGGCATCCTAACATGCAATAGAATAGCAGAATTTATTCCTCCTACCTAACTGTAACTTTTTACTCTTTGACCAATCTCCCACCATCTTCCCTTGACCTCTTTTTCCCAACCCTGGTAATCACTATTCTACTCTCTACTTCTATGAGAACAGCTTTCTAAATTCTATATATGAGTGAGGTTATGCAATATTTGTCTTTCTGTGCCTGGCCTATTTCACTTAACATAGTGTCCTCCAAGTTTCTTCATGTTGCCACAAATGACAGGATTTCATTCTTTTTATGGCTTCCATTGTGTATATATACTATGTATTCTTTATCCATTTATCCTCTGATGGGCCTTCAGGTTGATCCCATATCTTAGCTATTGTGAACAGTGCTGCGATAAATGTAGGAGTACAGGTATATTTTTGACATACTAATTTCTTTGTCTTTAGATGTATAGGCTGTATGGAATTACTGAATCATATGGTAGCTTTATTTTTAATTTTTTGAGCTTTCCATATTGGCTATACTAAATTACACTCCCATTAATAGTGTGTAAGAGTTCCCTTTTCTCCACATCCTCGGCAGAACTTATTATCTTTTGATTTTTTTGATAGTAGCAATTCTGACTATAGTGAACTAATAGCTCATAGTAGATTTGATTTGCATTTCTCTGATGATTAGTGATGTTGAGCATTTTCAAATATATCTGTTTGCCATTTGAATGTCTTCTTTTTATTGGAAGAATTAATATTGTTAAAATGTCCATACTACCCAAAGAAATCCACAGATTCAATGCAAGCTCTATCAAAATAAAAATGACATTCTTCATAGAAATAGAAAAAAAAATTAAATTTTTGTGGAACCAAAAATGACCCTTACTAGCCAAAGCAATTTTAAGCAGAAAGAGAAAAACTGGTAACACTACATTGTATGACTTCAAAACAGTCTGGAAAGCTATAACCAAAACAGCATAGTACTAGCATAAAAATGGACACATAGACCAAAGGAACAGAAGAGGAAATTCCAAAGTAAACCCATGCATCTACAGCCAACTGATTTTCAACAAAAGTTCCATGTGCAAATGATGGGAAAAGGACAGCCTCTTCAAAAAATAATGCTGGGAAAATTGGATATCCACATGCAGAATAATAAAACTAGACCCCTATCTCCTGGCATATACTAAGATGAATACAAAATGTATTGAAGACTTAAATGTGAGACCCAAGTCTAGGAAACTACTAGAATGAAACAGGAAAAGCTTCATGACATTGGTCTAGGCAAAGATTTTTTGGATAAAACCTTAAAAACACAGGCAACAAAAGCAAGTATAGATAAATGGGATTACATCAAACTAAAACATTTCTCTACAACAAAGGAAGCAATCACCAGAGCAAAGACACAACCTACAGAATGGGAGAGTAATTTTGTGAACTCTGAATCTGATAAGAGTTTAATACATTGAATGTCACACTAGAAAAAAAATTTTTCCATGGGGCCACGGAGTTTTATTATGAAAATAGAATGAAAACTTCAAAATAAATGCTCCTTTCTAATTTAATAAAAAATACGTTATTTTTTATTGTTTTTTTTTTTGTGCATGAGTTATATGCAACTTGAAATAGTTCGTGCAGCTCCCAAGGTGAAGAGACATGTGGGTTACATATGCTTCCCAAGACCCCAGGCTCAAAACTTGCATGAGTTAAACACAACTCATATAGTAGTTAATGTGTTAATATCCAAAAATATATAAAGAACTCAAACAACTCAACAACATAAAAACAAATAATCTGATTAAACAATGGGCAACAGTTGTCTGTATTTTTCAAAGTTATAAAACATGCCATTTAAAACCACATGAATGAATTCTTTCCCTAGGCCAATGTCTATGAGTTTTTCCAACATTTTCTTGTAGAATTCTTACAGTTTCATGCCTTAGGTTTAAGTCTGTTATCCACCATGAATTGATTTTTGTGAGAGATGAGAGGCAAAATGTGCAGATCCTGTTTTAGTCTTCTACATGTGGCTATCCAATTTTCCCAGCACCATTTATTGAATAAGGACTCTTTTCCCCAGTGTATGTTTTTGTCTGCTTTGCCAAAGATTAGATGGCTATATGAGGATGGTTTTATATATGGGTTCTCAGTTACATTCCACTGGTCTATGTCTCTGTTCTTGTGCCAATACCATGCTGCTTTAGTTACTATAGCCTGGTAGTATAGGTTGAAGTCTGGTAAATTGATGCCTCCCAATTTGTTCTGTTTGCTTAAGATTGTTTTTGCTATACAGGGTCTTTTCAAAGAAGACCCTGGAGGCAATCACAGCAACAACAAAAATAAATAAATAGGACCTGATCAAATTAAAAAGCTTCTGCACAGCCAAGGAAACTATCATGAGAGCAAACAGACAACCTACAGAATGGGAGAAAATATTCTCATGCTACACATCTGATAAAGGGCTGATAACTAGAATCTATGCAGAACTCAGGTAAATCAGCAAGAAAAAAATCAAACAACCCCATTAAAAAGTGGGCAAAGGACATAAACAGAAACTTTTCAAAAGAAAACAGATTAATGGTCAACAAGCATGAAAAAATGCTCAACATCTCTAATCATCAGGGAAATGCAAATCAAAACTGCAATGAGATATCACTTAACTCTAGTGAGAATGGCTTTTATCAAAAACGTCTCAGACTCTCTACTGTGCAAATTCCTTCACACCTCAGAGTCATGGCTTATACTGTTACTAGAATACTATCAGCTTTTGCTACCTGACTTATGTAAGGTTTTCATTATACATCTCAGCTTTCTTTCCAAATGACTGGAAACTTACTAAGAGTAAGGCATGTATTCCCTCATTGGGCAACTTTTCAGTAATATATTTATTCCCTATGTCTCTGGCCCATTAAAGGATAAATCAATTTTATGTATGCTCTCTCTCATTTTAACAACATTAACAGAAAAGAGTCTTCTGAAGGACTAGCACTTTCCGTCTTAGCTGCCACACCTTCTATGTCTGCCTGTGAGAACAAATATCACAGATGTATTTCCCTTACCAGGTGTTCCCTGTGACATTGTCGTTCATCCTGTCCATCCACCATCCAGGTATCCAGGTGGCAGTGGTTGTTCAGAAGCTCACTTCATCATGAAGCCAATTCAATCTAGTTTAAATTGATAGACTACCTTGCTTCACGTAACTTTTAAAACTAATTTCATCACGCTTTATAGCCATGTATATCTCACTTTCAGAAGTCCAAAATTCCCATCTGTCTATCACCATTCATACTTTACCACCTTACTCTTCTGTATACCTCTAATCTGAGTTCTATAAAACCTTTCCACTCTTCTCTCTGAAACTTCTGTGGAATGTCAAAAAAATTCCTATCATTTTCTCTCAAATTCCTTTTTAGTTTTTCTACCACATTCTTACCTTAACTGGAACCTGGCTTCTGTGAGAATGCTCTTTCCTTATATCCCTCATGGGTAGAGCTTTGTTTCTGTTCATACTCAAAATATAGTGATACAATCATCTTGTTAGAATACTTTAAGGGTATATTTGGTAATCATTACAATGAAATGGTGGATATGGCGTAGTAATTGCCTCCAGGTGTCTTGGATATTTTCAACATCTCTGATTTTTATATACCCCAAATACAAAATCAAATCAATGTGGATCCATAAGTTTTCTTCTTCAGCTTCCAATGATATGAAGGGGGAAAAAGGAGAGCAAGGTTAAATGTCTACCAGTCAATAATACAATCTCTTAATTTCTCTTCTACTCCACAATGATTTCTAAATTAAGTAGTGTTCATGATAATATCTGGCATCTAGATGATGATGCATTTTCAGGGTAATATGTTTTTGCCCTCGGATGAAATTTAAGAGCCAGTGTCAATATTTCCCTTTTTGGCATTCTGATATAGACTGTGTAAAGAATTGCTGTCTTCACATTGGCACTGACTACACAAAATAAGCAGTGGTTTCTACTTCAGATGTCAAAATGAAGCACATATGCAGAACATCTAACACAATGGTAGCAACAAATCTTAAGATTTAAGCACCTGAAAAACTTAAACAGCCAACCATTATTCAGAAGAGGATTGAAATGTACATGAAAATGGAAAAAAGATTATTGAAGAATTAAAATAATTAAAAAACACATCTTTACCAATTGTCAGCACAGAAAATAGGAGAACACAAAAGTTAGTTTAAAAAACTCTAACTTAGGATAGATAGTTAGGCAATAGAGAATACCTATAATCTTCAAAATTGTTTAATTTTTTAATCACCTTCTTTCTTCAACTGAAAACTGGCTTTTGAGAGTATATTATTTCCTGATAGTCCTCTCAGGTGAAAAAGCTTAGCTTTCTTCTTATCTATGGACATCAGAATCTACAAGTTAGAATAGTGTCCTGCTTGGTCCTATTACAGCTTTCAATCTTTTTTTCCCTTTAAATTACACATTGTCTTAAGGTCTTACCCTGGATACTCCTCCCTGGAGCAATAATTGACTGACCTCCTAGTTATTCCTTTCCATTTGCTTAAAACCTTAATTCTTGCTCATTTCTTTCTTTCTATCCCTACTCTTATCATCATTCCTGGTAATATCAACAGTTGTGAAAAATTCAACAAACAATAATATCTTAACACTTTTATACTTCTTACAATATGACAGATACAGTTCTAAGACGTTTATGGAGATAAACTCATTTGATCATTACAAAAACCCTATACAGTAGGAACTATTATTTCCATTATACAAATGAGGAAACTGAGGCACAAAGACATTAAATAACCCACTAACACACTAGATTCCTTTAATAATAATAAGAAGCAGAATTTGAACCCAAGTATCTGGCTCCAGAGTTTGTGCACTTAGCCACTAACAACAAAGTGAGGGTGAAAGCTATTGCTATTTGAAAATAGTTGCATTATACTACACACTTAGTCCCTCCAGACAAAAGAGAATTTCCTTTCCTATATTCTGCATATTCAAGAATCCTCACATTTTGATTATCTCCATTTTAAATAATCTGTGCTTTCAATCTCCAAAAATAAATTATACCATTTCCAGTGTGATAGAATCAAAGTAAACTAGAGTGGGGAAAACTTCTCTGCTGATATGGACACTAAGAATTATATTAGCATAGTATTAGCTTGCAAGAAATTTTAGTATCCATAGTGAAATAAATGCAAGAATGCAAAAGGCAGATTCCATTGAAGTTAATATACCAGATATGGGCTATGACTCCCTAAATATTTGTTTAAGGTATGTCATAAATTTGTCTCTGTGATTTTTATCAGCCAGAATAAAAGGGTAATCAAAATATGCTACATGATTCACAGGTTCATAAGATTAAAGCAATTCATTTTCTCAGGGGAAGCACAAGTTTCAATGTAAATAAGATGAGAAAGATGTCTCCCCAGTGGTTCCAATTAAGAAGACACTGTGAAATGTCATAAATAACCACCTCAACAACAACCATCCACAAGTAAAGCACAGAGATTCATTGTGAAAGTTTCTTAAAATATCTCCCCAACCAAAAGTCAATGTCCTTGCACCAGTGCAAAAATGAATAAAAATTTCCAAGGTACTAATATAATGTAGTCTTTGTAAGTGCTTTTGTTAATTAAATTGTCTTTATTAATTAAATTTATTCTCATTTCTCAGGTCATAGTAAAACTCATGTTAGCTTTTTCAGTTTGTTTTGCTCTAGGTACATTTTTCTTTTTCTTCATATATCCCTTTCTTAATTACCTAAAATCTAGATTTTATGAATTCCAAGAAAGACCGAGAAAGATATTATATCTTCTGATTTTCAGAAAAGAAATAATTTTTGTAGGTCATATAAGTATTATGTATTATTAAATAATGGTTAAAAATAAGAGAGTTAAAGTTGAAACCCCATGTTTAAATAACTGTATACTACATCATAATTAAGACCACTGATCTAAAGTCAAACTGCCTACATTTAAACCCAAACTCTGAAACTTAGTGTCTGAGTGAACTTAGTAAAGTTTACTTCTCTCTGTCCCAATTTCCCCACTTGCAAAACTAGGATAATATTAGTATATAACTTAGGTGGTAGTGATGAGAATTAAATGAGTTATTACCTGTAAGTCACTTATAGTGACTAGCAAAGGGAAAACTCAATAAATATTAGTGGTGGTGATAATGATGATAATGATAATTTTCATGGACAAGTTACTTAGTTTCCCTTAGTTTTTAGGAAAACTAAGTTTTCTCATCAGTATAATGGAGATAATACATACTATTACTTACCTATAGAGATTTTTATAAGAATTAAAATATAAAAGATAATGTATTAAAAGCGTGCAGTTTACTCCCTGGTACAATGGAGTAAATGTACCAGTAAATAAATTATAGCTATTATTACTATTGTTATTATCATCCGTTTTCAACAAGCTTTAGTGTATGCCTATTATTAACAAAGCACTTGGCTAGTTCTAGAGAAAGTGGAACATAAATCTTAGGGAATTTTTCCCCACTGATCTGTGGAGGAAGGCAGATAACCAGGACCAGCAGAATTCTAGTGGCATGTTAGATGCTGTAAACGAACTTCTGGCCTTTGCTTCCTATCTTGTCCTCAGGCGTTTGCAGTTCAGAGTAAAGGAACATGACATGGTCCTTCCCTGGGGTGTGGAGGAGGCTTTACAAGTCCAGTTGGCTGACGCTGAGTGTGCACAGGGTGGTCTGGTCAGCTCTCTAGCTATTCTGGTGGGATCAGCGCTCCCCAGGTGGGTCAGAATGCAGGGAGAGGAAGGCTCGGTGAGGCAGAGCTCTTCTTCACAGGACAAAGGTACCTAAACAAAGCAACGAGCCCTCTTTAAGTTTTCTCTGATGGAGTGACTTGATGATCCAGAACTTGTGTTGAGCACATTCACCTAGATTTTAAATCTCATCTGATACTCATTTGTGAAACATTCAGGAGTTTGAAACCAGCTGAGAATAGTGTGTCTGCATGTGTGTCCATGTATTTCCAAAAATAAGGTGTAGTTGGGAAGAGAATTAGGAGACAAAAGAGTTAGTCTCTGATAATAGCATCCTACTTATAGGCCATGATGAAGATACTGGGCTTGGATATTTGGCTTCCTGTTCCCAAGAATGACTATTTGAATCATCAGGGGATTATCATTTTTAAAATGACTATGGCCCGGCACTTACCTTAAAGATTCATTTTTAACAGGCTTAGGGAGGGGTCTGGCCATCTATATTAGTAAAAAGTTTTCCAGGTCTGATACTAGCCAGTGTTGCAAGTCAACGCTTCAGGCAATGAGAAGCTGCATGAAGATGATAATTAGGAAATAACATGATGTGATTTGCCTCTTAGAAAGATCTGTCAGCAGTGTAGATTAGAAGGGGCACAACCAAACATAGCAGAACACAATTTATTAGAAACATTAAATTGTTAGAAAACAATCTAAAAGCAATAACCAGAAAACAGTTAATTGAGAGGAAATATACCTCTGACTCCATCTCTGCATTATTCTTTATTGACTAGATAAATTGAATTGCTCACATATCAAAGAAGACAATTTATTTGTGTTTTGAATTATGGGACTTCGAAGGTCTCAACCCACTCTGATATACAGTGAATTTTAATTCCTGAGTATGGATGCATATTTTCCGTTGAACATCAGATGCTACACATAGGTTAAGTATTATATAATCAGATTTCTATGAAATATATAGTCATATTTTCATTCTTTCGAAACTGTTTATATGTTCATTAACTAACCATGAGAAAAACCTTTATAAAATCACAGATAGCAACAAGGACACCAGATTAGATGCAACATTAGTACATTGATGTTGTGTGAATTATGGTCTGTTGAAAGGGACAGGGAAATACATGGAAAGAAAGTTCCAGGTCTAGATTAATTATGAGAAGATAACCATTATTTAAAGCCACATCTGATTTTACACAAAAGTACATATTTATCAATATTTGGAAAAGAGCATCTTTCCTAAAATTTTATCTCTTCTGACCTAGCATTGATAACTGAAATTTTATCATTCATTCATTTGAATGAAAGAACAGTTCCAATTTTAATTGAATAAAAGGTCAAGACAGAGATTTTCTTAGCTACTAAGACCCTAGTATTTTCTGATTATTTATAAAAGTACAACTAAAAGAGAGTAGATAACTTTATGGTTTACACGTTCAAGATATAAGCTTAAATGCACAAAGGGAAAGGTTAGAGACAGAAATCCAGGCTATTCAAATAAGTAGTTAATCCTGGATAGAAGGAATTGCTTGGGGCATCTTGAGGGGAGAGAGAAAGGTGAGGCTGGAAGAGAAAGGGAAACTGAGTTAATAGGGTCTTGAAACCAAGTTAGAGTTGTAAAGTCTTAAAACTAGAAAGAACTTAAAGGGTTGGCTACACAGTACGGTTAGTCTGAATCAGCACTACAACACCAACTTACAGCTTTCTCCATTCAAATTCCGAGGTCTTTTCTACTACATGTTGCCAACTTTCCTATATATAAGATACTTTTTCTTGAAACATATAAACTCATTACCCACACCTCAGTGCTTGTTTTAAGTAAATACTGGTTATGAAGCTTTGAATCATGGCTAAAAAATACAGTATAGATTCAAGCCTAAATTCAGTCTGTATCACAGGAAAAACTTCCTTTCTCCCCAAGATTTTCATCTTTGCCCATAAATTAGTAATTGGCCCACTTAGAATTACAGGATGCTGGTGAGAGAGAGCTTCCGTTTTCAGAGCCTCTCGCCTCTGGCTGCATGCAGCTGCTACCACTTAAGTTCTTCAAAATACCAAAGTTGTTTCCATTTCCATATATTCTGTTCCTTGGTTAAACCACACGATTGTGAACCATTGCATAAGTGGGCTTAGGAGAACAGATCTATACGTTTCCTTATCTTATTCACCTGAACACAGTCCTTTCTTCCCATCATGGGCTGAATGATCTATCTGGAGATCCTAATAGTGCTTGGCCGGATCGTGCCAACGCCTAGACTTAGGGACCTATGTTGGGAAACATTTGGCCACAAATCAAGGAATGATGCCAAATTTATTGACACTTTTAGTGTGATTCACTCTTAATCCATTAGTTGATTTAGAATCCATTGGAGGAAAAGTAGAGCAGTCATCTTTAAAATCCATTTGTTAAGGTCTAAGACATCAGAGAAAAATATTTTGCAAACGTGCTAAATAGGCTGTCACAGTTTTTAACGCATAGTTCATGCTCTTTAAGTTAGTATATCTAAGTCAAATGTAAATGGGATTTCAGCCAAAAATAAAAATACCAATCTTTATTATGTCAAATGTATGTATTATTTATACTAACAGACGTCAAAGCCATGTCCCTAAAAATATGTAAAAATATATGAATATGGGACTACACCCATGTTTATATCCATATCTATCAGGAGAATATTTTATTTCTCAATTAAAAAATATAAATACATATTAATGTCTTTAAATTATGCCTTCTAAAAACATTTATTTGCCATGTGATACAAATGAGCAAGGAGACCATAACTAGAAAGAAATTACACAGAAATTATCCAGAAATGGAAATTTGAATACATCTGTTTGTTAATTTCTAGAAGTAAATCGACAATTCATTTTTAATCATTGTTTGAGTAAGATAGCTTTTACATTTTCTTAAAATTGACTGTATTTATTCAGATTAATTTTTGTAAGTTTACATCTCTACTCTTTTACTTATATTTCAGTTAACACATAAACCATACTAAGACTATTTTATCAAAAAGACACCCTAGAAAACTCATACTGAATAATAAAAGGGTAAGTTTTTCTGCCAATATAACACACATACATAATATGCATAGTCTATTCAGTAAATATAATTTGGATATTTATGGTAGATTTAAGTTTGTTTTCATTTCAATGGATATATAGCCATCTATTCTAGAAAAATGGCAGACAATGCATATATCTGTACATATAAATATATACATGTGGATGTGTGTGTATGTTAGTGCTGAAATATAGCCCTTGATTATTGCACGCATCCAAACTCTGTCTGACAATATTTTTAAATGGAGAATAAAGCATGCAAGACTTTAGCTCAGGAACTCTTATTTACCTTGTAAATAACATTTATAAAAGATCACCTTACTTTGTAGAAAATGTGTCCTGGTTGTTGCTTTTCCAGTTATATCACTCCACACTGGCCATTTCAAGTTTATGCTTCATCACTCCTACAATGTATAATTCTCAACAAAAGGTCGGTCCATTTCTCAATAGTATATCAGAGTTTAGTGTCTTGCTGGAGTGCAGTGGCTATTTATAGTGCAGTGACAGTGCAGTAAACCTGGAACTCCTGGGCTCAGGCTATGCTCCTGCTTCAGCCTCCTGCATAGTTGGGGCTACAGGCACGTATCAACATATTGCATGCAGTGTCTTTTTTATTGAAGTTGAAGAGTTGCACTCTGGACTGACATTGGCAAACCCAAGATGTCTGTATTCAATGCCATCTCCTTTGACTCTAGCTAAGTCTTTTCTCATGTGCTGCCCCCTTCTCTGCTCTTCTTGATTCAATCAGGGACCCAGGTATACTTTCTTTCCTGCTAACCAAAAGCCCTCAGTAAGTGCCCATTTGAGCCTGCTTCCCACAAACCTAAAAATAACATCCTAATTTATCTTCACATGTATATAAACACACACACACTACATCTTAGTTTACAATGGGGCTACTTTCAACTAGCTGTGACAATGTACAAGATATAAAAAAATACATGTTTGCTAAGGTAGCATTTCCCAAAATGATAAACAATAGAATATTAATCCCAATAAATTCCCTAGTGTGGAGGTCTGGGGACATCGGGTTAGGGAAAGAGAAGTTTCTTAAAATGTTTGGGAAGTGTACAGTTACAACATGTAATAGCATATCAAAAGTCCTGTGTGTTTCAGGAAAGAAACATGTTTAAACTTGTAAATCCAATGTATCTTAAAAGGATTTGTCCATAAATTTATTTTTGTCATCTAACACCTATTAATATCCTTACAAGAAAAAGTTACATGTGTACTCTTGCTTCAATTAACATAAAATCATTGCCTCTGATATTATGTGTTATGCCATTTACTAAATCCAGCATAATGTCTGAACTAGTTTCACAGCAGACCCATTTGGAAGCCTGGAGGAAATCAGCAGTCTCACATATAAATCTCACAGAAGTTATAGTTTATTGAGATGAGCTAAGAGTGTATTTCCAGCAAAGCCTAACAGGCTCAGCAATGTGGGCTGAGCATGGCTCCTCAGGACTCCCCGCGGCAGACATGCTTGGTTGGTGGCAATGGCTTTCCACCTGTCCAAGGAGAAGTTCTGCCATATACCCCTGCCAAGAAGGAGCTTGCCACACTTCTTTGCTTTCAACCATGTCACCTGGTACTCCCACCTTTGGCAAGCCATCTCAACTGGATCAAAGATTTAGATATCAGGTCCAATTTCTAACTTTACCTCCAGTGTTTTCATGCATCCTGAACAAAAAATTATATATCCCTGACCAGGAATCATGCATGCCCAGTCACATTGCCACTAGAGTATTGTAAGGAAGACCAGCCTGTGGGCCTGTGCAGACACAGGATCCATAATTTGAAGGCCTAGAGGGAAGTGATCACAGCCACTCTGGGCATGGCCTATGGCACTGTCCACATGAGAATATTTTCTGTAGCTTCAATATCAGGAAAAATATTGTCTCCCCTCGTATTGTTCATCCTCTTCTTTCTTCTTCTCCTGTCCAACAGGAAACTTAGAGATAGATTTTAAGTTCAGTAGAGGCAGCATGACTTTTTGGGTTTTTTGGATTTTTTAATGAGCTACTCAAATCATGTTTATCCAAAATTAAAGTACATGGACTGCTTAGAAAACACTGGGGTCTATTTTGAAACAGATAAATGAGAATGAAGCAAACTAAAGCATAAGCTTAATTTAAACATACAATTTTCAGCAGCTATCAGAAAATTAGAATTTATTGAAGAAATCTCCTATTTGTTCTGAATTTATAATGTTGAAGAATAAAGCTCTTTTTTTTTAACAAGCCATTTTACCTTTGGAATTTTATCCTAAGGAAAAAGATCAGAAGACCACAAAATAATATATTTGTGACAGCATTAATTGCAGCATATTTAATAAATATATTACAATTACACAAAAAGAGGAAACATTAAATCTCTAATACACATGTGAAAATTGTTTGGGGGAATATTTATTACAATCAAGTGAGAAAGTGTTCACAATCTAGACTTGGGTAGGAAGGCAAGTTGAAAATGCTATGAGTAGTTGATACTAATAACAATGTTTAACTTTTGAAGAGTACTTACTATGTGCCAGCATTGTACCTAGTAATTTTTTCTAATTACAAAAGTAAATTGTTTATTTTAGAGAATTTAGAATATGTGCAAATAAGTAAATGACAGAGTCCAAATCACCCATAATCTGTCTTCATAGAGATAAAAAAAATAAGCATAGGTAAATGTAGCAAGAACTGTGAGAGATACTTTAGTACATTCTCACAGTTAATCCTTACAAATAAACAATGATGTAGGTTATTTTTATCATTCATACCCATTCCAGTAGGTGACACTGCTATAGTAATAATAATAGTAATTGCAGCATCTCTCCTCTTCTTGAAAAATGATGCTTTTAATGATAACCCTGAAGAACATTAGTGAAAATTAAATTTATAATACCCATTTACATATTAAGTACATTTAATATGTTTTAATTCTTTTGTATCTCATAATTTATTTGTGGTATATATAAATTGATGTATAGAGGCAGCAAAATACCACAATTTAGCTTTTATACCTTTTATTTCCTTGGAATGCAATGTGCATGTTCCCATAGAAATGTTTAATTACTGGTTAATAACTGATTCCAGACAACAACAAAAAATGGTATTAATCCATTTATTTACTCAGAAATTTAGAATAAATATACCAGGCAGCTCTCTCATATTCATGTGTATACACACACACACACACACACACACACACCTGTGGAATAAACATACCTCATTCTCTTTAACTTTGAATGAACTCTCCAAGGCCTTTCACTGATAGTGGCCATAACAGACATCTTAGGTTGGATTTAAAACAGGACATGAGGGAGAGTCGGGCTTGCACTGGCGTAGGAAATGAGGATTCTGGCTACATAGAAGAGGATCAGGGTGCCATTCTGGAAGTAGAGAGACTCAGTGCCTAGTTACAAGTGCTGCTAGTAGGCTTAAGGGATGAAGGGATAAGATTTCCAGGTTATGAATGAGAGAGGGCCTTCGACTGCCATGACTCTCAGAATGGAGGATGTTCACAAAAGAGCAAGGACACTGGGCTCTTAAAACATCAGAACCAACTTGATATACCTGCTTAATCTCACAGAGAAATAGCAGCCCAAATATTCTCATTGCTAAACATTCTGAAGAAATATGGATCTGTTGGAATATTGAGACCCCATCATCACATCTGTATTCAAAATGACTTTTTTTTTATTCTGTCATAAGATGATTAGAAATGAATTTTGAAATGTAACTGTACACACTTCTAGATTTATCACTGCTCTTTAAAAATATTCGTCTATATTATTTACTAAAGAGCCTTTTTTGCCTACTGTTTCTATGATTCAATCTTAGTCTTTTGATAATATGTGGAATTTATTATTTTTGAACTATATATCAAACTCTTTATGCTTAAAGTAATCAAATTCTATTTGGTTATTTAATGTCACCACTTGCTCACCCATTACATGTGCATTGGGGTTTCTTACAGATGATATTTAAGATATAGAAAGTAGAAGAAAATGCTAGAATGCAGGACAGTAAAAATGCTACTTCAAATTTATTATCTTCATGCTAGCCCCAGATATACATTAAAAGGGGAGTAGCAAGTTTATTAATAGAAGAGAATTATATTATAAATAGTGCTTAAATATAATAATAAAAATTATCATTTGAGAAAGAGCCTCTTTCAGATCTATACTTAAAATAATTTATTTGGGATGCAAAAATACTTTCATTTGTCTCTATTCATCTTTGGTCTTAGTTTCTAGAGGAAGTTACAAATCTAATTCTGCATTTTGTCAGCTACTTGAACCCAGTACTACCATTTATGAACTTGAACTGCAACTCTAAGTTGTCAGAATAGTGCATTATTGCAGTGTTAGCAGTGTATGTCTGTTTTAATGGAAACTATTTTATATTTATGATTTCAAATGAAAATCAATTATAAGTCCAATATAAATCACAAATTGACTGATGCCATCTCTTGCCAGTTTAAGAGGTTTTTAAAGGCTCAGATTACAGATGGCTGACTGCAGTGTTTTGATCGGTAACTTTTTTAGAATTTTTGAAATAGTCAAAACTGTGTGCATTAATGTTCTAGGGCAATGTTTTGGGCCTTCCACAAGGTCAAGGATTCAGTTACCAGAAGGCAATTATATTATGTTTATTAATTTCTTTTCCTATAATATTTAGTAAGTTATATCTACTGAAAATATATTATTTTTATTACTAGTCCTGCATTACACATTTTCATGATTATAACTTAATTAATTCCCCTTATTTGATTTTTCAAAGGAAAAAACAAACTAGATTTCAGGCTTTGTTAGCCATTAATGGAATCTTAAATTTGATAATCAAAATGGGTTATTTTGTTAAAATTAATACAATAATCTACAAAGTATAATTGGTATAAGGAGAAATGGTAAGGATCATTCCATATGAGTTTAATTAGAATTTATCTCCTTGAAAATAAAAAGTTAAATACCATAAGAATATAGTTTTTCTCTGAATTATTCTTTCATAACTGTATATCTGCCTCAGTCATGAATGAATCTAATATTATTTTTAACCCTTAAAACAACTCCCAGGAAAGAGATCTTGAAACCTTTCTATCTTTCAATAATATCCACTTTCCTTTTGCCATAATCCCTCATACAGTAGTCTCTAAACCTCTCAGTTTCCATGAAACATAGTTGTATGAAGAGCTCAGATCTACCTACATGCTATGTCTGGATTGTCCAAGTTTTCTAATCTGAAATGAAAGAAAGAGAGAGAATGGGGTTGAGGAAGAAAGGAAGGGAGGAATTAAAAAAGGAAGGAAAGAAAGAAAAGAGAGAAAAAGGGAGGGAAAGAGAAAGGGAGGCAGGGTAACTTTACACATAACTCGTAGGGTATCTCTGATAATTAAAATAAATAAAATACAAACTAAATAAAATATAAAGACTCATTAATAAAATATTTCTGTATTGTTGATAGGATTAAGCCCACTGTGTACGAGTTAGGATCTAACCTCTCCCTGCAGGCCCTTTCCTTGAATAACTGTGCACTATAAAGTACCTGGTACATTGCAGGAACTCAATAAACAGTATGTACCACTATCATTGCTATTAAAACTGTACTGGTGAAAGTGTTTTAAAAGGAGTGTGGAGCTCTATAAAGTCTGCAATTGATGTCCTGTGGCTGGGCTTGCCCCCTTATCTTCTAACACTGCTTACTAATGAACTGATCACCCTAGATCAGTGTAAACACGTGCCTTCCTTAGCAGAATTCTATTTTGACTAGGACGACATAGAAACATCAAAAAAATGTAAAGCCTTCAGTAGATTATTAAGGTGAAATAAAACAGAGGAAATAATGTAGGAATTTATAAAAAAAACACAACTGATTAGCTTCTTCCTATATCCCTTACACAAGCAAACTCACTTGATTTACCTCACTCTTGTATGTCTGATCTCCTTCAGTCTAAACCTCTTATTCACATTAGCAGAATACTTTCATACTAAGATGTCTCATTATTTCAATGGATCCACTCAACAACTCCCAAAAGTAGAGTTTAGATGGGGAAACTCTGCCATAGATAGACAAAGAAAATTATCTGAAGTCTCAAAGCAGGTAAAAGACAGATCTGGGATGGAAGGGAAGGTGTCAGGATTCAACTCCAGCCCACTTTTTCCTACATTCTATTGTCTGTATTGAGTTAGAGAACAATAATCTCCAAATCTAACCTAAGGCATTATCGTAGAGATCTAAAGTAATGATACACATGGAAGTGGTTTCTGTACGTAAGACTGAACATTCAAGACCCCTTGGTTTGTAGAACCTCTCCCTTCCCTTGCCTCTAGCCCATCATAAGTAGTTTAGTGAAACTAAAAGATAAGAACAACTTTCCATTAAGTTTCACTGTTATTATTTTCAAAATATCTAAACTGAAGTATGACAATGACCTTAAACTTCATTTAAATACTTATGGGATAGGACAATGGACAATGGGTGTATGGAGAGAAATACATGTAACTGAAGAAAATAGAAAAATAAGATAATGGTATCATAAATATCAATATTGGTTTAAGACCAGGACGTTTAGAGTTAAATTTAAAAAGGCAAGGATAAAATTATATCAAAAATAAACTCACTCTGGAAAGTCCTGTTTGGAAAGAGCCAATTGATACAGACTAACCTAATAAATGCTGAATCCGAAGCAGCATACCTGGATACAGAATTTCATAGACTAAGGTCTGAGGAAAAAGTAGTGTCTTCTCTCAAAGAGCTTTCTAAATAATATTTTTCAAGAAAAGATACTTGACTCTATCCTTTGCTATTGGTCTTTAAAGTACCCTTTCACAAGCCAAGCTAAGATAATGAATAAAAAATGTGCTTATGTTACTATTAATCTGGCTTCTTTACATTCTAAAACCTTTTACTCCATCCTGTAAATAAATGTGAGTTCTAGAAATGGCTGCCTCCAACTCCTCATGTGTACACTAATGATAAGAAGAAACCATAGCATAGTCTCTAAAAAGCAGATAGTCTTGATACAGTTTATTTTTATAATATAATTTTTATTCTTGACAGATATTTTGAAATTGTACCTTTGCACTGCACCCTATCCACAGCCCCATAACTACATGAATGCATATAAAACTATTAGTCTATCTCAACCTTGAAGTCATCCTACCACTGCACTTCAAGATTTGAAAAGATTTGTCAAAGATTTTAACATTGTATGTGCCAGTTTGAGACAGATTTTCCATTATATAAAGCCACATATAGCCTAATTGATCCACAGCTTTTTCCCTCCAAAATAATCATTATATCTAAAAGCGTGTGGTGCAGTCTAAACAGGAAGAGCAAAATCACTTGGAACTACGAACTGGCTCAAGGTAGAAAGAGTCAACTCTCCCCGATGAATTGAAGTACAACTCAGTAGGAAGAATACAGACAACAGATGGTAATGCAAGCAAACATTTGGTCTCCTGACTGCCCAACACAATGTAATGAAGGTGCCTCTACAGGCAGTACTCTGAAACTCAGTGGAGCAAATGACAAATCTGTCACAATTTTCTGTCCCAGTTACAGAGCCAGTGTTCAGGAAGAATTAGTCAATTCTTAGAAGGAGAGACAGAGAACAGCAAAATAGAAATCCAGCCTTAGACGACTCTGGTACTAATTAGATGAGAAAAACAGGATTTGGGCATGCGAAATTACAGAAAGAGAGGAGGAGAGAGAGCAGGTGGTGGGGAGAACCTGACCTGAGTAAAGAGGCAAAATATGTTAAACTGGAGACAGAGTTGAAGTTAGTCTAGTAGAAAAACTGACTTGCTCCCAAGGATTGTTGGAGCATTTTAAATCCCTCTTAACTAAAGTCAGGCTTGGTCCTAGAGCCTGGAACAAGACAGGGGAAGCGTAGTCATGATGTCAAGTATCTCTCAAGGGCAGGAATTTGGCAGCCGAGAAGCGGTAGGTCCTAAAATGATGTCGGAGTCATCTGGATATTTCCTGATCCCTTAATAACCACTTGACATTAACAAGTTGAAACTTGGAACTCACTCTGGTTCTTGGAAAAGTGATTTTCGCTTGGCTGGACTTAGCATAGGCCTGTGTAGTTAATACTAATAATATGACAACTTAATGCCACAGCTGATCCACTAGAAGGCTTGGACCTAGAGACACCGTAAAATTCAAAAAGTAAATTGAATCCTGAAAGAAATGCCCAAAAGAAAATGAGGGATAATATACAAATGAGAGCACAAGTCATTTCTTCTATTTTCCCTACATTGCTAAGTTTCTACCTGATACATTATATCAGCATCAAAATACATAAACAACTAAAATTACTAATTTAAATTTTTTTTAAAAAATTGTCTACACTTGCACTAGCTTTACCAGAGACCACCAACATACTAGGACAACAAAACAAAGACACTGTTGTTGTTTAAAATAATTTTTCAACTTAATTTCTATTGTATTAACATTCAAATCATTCCAAGTTCAAGCTCCTGTCAGAGTTGTTTCTCCCAAACTTTTCCTATTCAGTTCAAAAGAAAAACTTGGGCACAGTTCATTTTCTGAGAGCAAGTCTTCGGCCTTTGCTTGTGCTGTACCTGGCATGGTCTTCTGTCGGTGAGTTTAGAGACTGGTAAAAGATGTGGGGTTGTCTCAACATTGTCAGTCTATGACTTTATTAGCTCCAGGAATCGTAGTTATTTTCTCGGATTAATTGGCTCCACCTCTGTATTTGCAGAGTCTGTACATCTTTAATTCTTCAGCACAACTTCCATATGTTCCTAAGTCCATTCTTACTGTCCATTTTGCAACTGCATATTCAGGGTCACCTTGTCCCTTGAAATGGCAGCTTCATGGGAGAGTTGAAAGCTCTTGTCTCAACTACTTTTTACTTCATGAGCGGTGTCATTGAAGAACTTATAGATCAACTGTCTATCAGTGAAATTTCACAGGGATGTAATGTTATTTCTGGCTTTTCCACTTGCATGCCAGCCTCCATCAATGCCATAATATAACTCCACAGTTAGACAATGCGGGTCTCAACCATGAGTTGGTGGTAAGAGCCAAGACATCTCAAGGTCTGAGTTTCAAAATTGTGTAGGTACTACCATTAAGATACACAGATAAAACTTCAAACTCAGTCAAAACCAGACTGAATTTATCAGCAGTCATACTCAAAATATTCTTTACATGAAAACTTCATTTTCATCCTATTAATATCTGTAGCTAGTTTTAAACTGTAATATTTCAAGGCTTATACAGAAATGTAGCAGTGTCCTTCCTCACCATTCAGTCCCCAATCCCTATTCCCCAGTATCAGCCATTTCCCCTTTTCAGCTATTTTTATTGTTTGCTTCCATATTTTCATAAAATATGCTTATATAGCTATGTCTAGGATTTTCAGTTTTGTCATGGGTTATCATTCCAGATTATTTATATCCCATATTCACCCTCCATGTTACAAAAAAAAATTAAATGGCTCTATTGCTAGCACTATTATTGGTGGAGTTTTTGTTACTTGCCACCAAAACCAAATTGAAATGACACATGCTGACAACACTATTTGGGAAATCTCATCTCCTGCCTCACCCATCTAGCTAACCCCATCCTTCAAAAGTTAGCTCGCAAAGCCCTCTTCCTGTGAAGTCTCCACTATCACCACTATTTCCATTGCCTCCCACACGGTCTGTATCCTGTTCTCCCATAAAACTACAGGAATATATCATTGCTCTCCCTTCACAATGTTAAAAATATTAATCATTTGTCTGAATTTCCTAAGAGACTATCACTAAATGGTGTAGTCAAGTGTCCTTCAACTTTTTATCATTTTAGGAAACTGTGGAGGATTTTTAAAAATTATTCAATACACATTTGCTAAGCAGAAATTTCAGAATTCCTGGTTCTTTTGTTTGTTAATCTTTTATGGTTCAGACTACTTGAAAAGTGCTTCCCACTTCTATCATAAATATCAACTCGCTATGCAAGAATA
Source organism: Lemur catta (assembly GCF_020740605.2). Classification (NCBI taxonomy): domain Eukaryota; kingdom Metazoa; phylum Chordata; class Mammalia; order Primates; family Lemuridae; genus Lemur; species Lemur catta. The sequence continues at coordinate 27,663,550 of NC_059140.1, read as the reverse complement.
TCAGTTAGGGAGGGCAGTAAGTGGGCATTCTATTCAGGGCTAGATCAGAATCTTAAAAAGGAAAGGAACATGTACAGTTTGAACTACTGCCTTTCAGATGATGCTAACATGCCCCCATGGCCTACCCCAAATGATAGTCACTTTTCTAAACATCCCACCAAAAGTTTTCTGCTTAACCTATGACTGTTACAACAATCTAAGTTGTTGAATCCTAAAGGTACATCTCTATAGCAGTTCTTTTAGCTAAATTTGAGACATATATACAAAGCCAGCATCTCCAGTTAGATTCCCATACATTTCAAATCCAATATGTTCAAAACCTCTGTCCAAAATCTGCGATTTTCCTTGAAATACTACCTTAGCTAACAAAAATATAATTTAACTAGTCACCCTGCTCAGAATCCTGACAATCATTTTTAAGCTTCTGTCTTTATACTGTTCACTGTATATAATCTGCTGCCAAATTCTAGTTCAGTCCCATCTCCTAAGTCACTCACAAATCTATTAAATCCCCTCTAGTCATACTGCTAATGTCTTCGTTCAGGCCATGCCCGTTTTCTACCAGAATTCTTAGGCCTTTTGACTGCTTCTAGTTTTGCTCAGGTGTACAGTGCTGTCAGAGTGAGCTTTCTGCAGTAAAAATCTGATCATATAACTATCCTGCTTAAAAGTCTTTGAAGACACTTAGGAAAAAAATAATAAATCTTGCTTTCAACTTTGATCCAAATACCAAAGAGTTATCTCAACTCAGGCTGATGTAAGTAAAGCTCATAAGCAAAGGGTTAGGTGTTGAAAACCCAGATTGGGCTTCTTACTGTTCATTCACCTTTGGGAAAAGGACAGAATCAATTCTAGATTTAACTACTTATAAGCAGCTCCAGGAGACTTGTCTCTCTCAGCTGTCTTTCAAGATACTCCCTATTACAGTGAGGGGGAATTCGCTGTCCCTCCACTCTCCGCATAGAAAGATACTGCAAAACTTAAGTTTATGACTTACACAGCCCTGAGCCTCAGCCTGCAATAGGAGTCGAGTGGGGAATGGATGATAGGAAAAACTGAATACCTAGTCATCCCAAGTTATATGTGCATTTGAATAAAGTCATCCAACCTCAAGATATGAATCAAGGTGGGGGATTTCTGGAGCCTAGAAAATGTTGGCAACTCAGTATCTGAAAACAACCCAGGTCCTGACACAGGCTCTCAGTTCACCCATACTGAAGTTTTCCGGTCATGCAGCCATAAATTCCACATAGTTTAACTCCTGTGGGAGGTAACTACACCTAGGGAACAACTGAATATGGGATATTCACAAACTTCTTGGAGTTACCAAATCAGTTAAAATCATCAATCCAAATTTTTTTCCAGTTACACCCTACTATTACTTTATATGAATTGTGACACTCTGCTTAGTGCTTTATTTTTGACATGCATTGAAGTATGATAACCTAGAAATTAATTATGGTTACTCCTATGTTAACTTCAATATTATTTTTCCTCTTTCACCTTAGCTACATTATTCTCACCCACTCCAGCTTCTAGACATGTCTTCTATTTATTTTCTCTCTGTTAATGACTCATCCACCTAATAGTGGCTTTTCTTTTCATGATAATTGGTAATTTGACATAAAATCAGACATTGCTCTTAACCCTTTTGAAGGGTTCCCTTTGCATCATTTTTTGTCCAAATTTAATACTGTTAACCATTCTTAGAATAATACCAATCATTTTATAGTTCACCTCAAGAGAAAAACGTTTCAAATGTTGCAAGCAAATTACTTCTATAACTTTTAAAAAAGATTTATTTTGCTCACTCTCACTTCCATTTCATTTTCTATAATTATTTCCTATACTTGAGAAATAGTTTATCAACAGGTAATACTGTTTTCTTAATTTAGGGAAAATCTTAAAACCACCTAAATTGACAAAACAGGATATTTCAGGGTATTATTCATATCTCTAAATTCTTAAAGCATTTCACTATTTGCTATTGGTCAAATTCAAGGGACAACTCAGATCTGCTTTTAAGTCAGGTGGACCCATTGCCTGGAAACAAATATATCAGTGTCCTTTAATTGGACTGCATAGATTGACTTCATGATGTATACGAATTCTTTAAAATTATGACAGAAAATGTGAATATTCAGAAGTAATAATTTACCTTAAAATGATAGCACACAAATTTCGAAGGATTCTCAAACGTGCTCATTAAAAAAGTGTAATTACCATTGAAATTTTTATTACAAGTATTACTTGGGAAGAATAGTCAGGATTATGTTAGATAAATGTAAGTAGCCTTTTTAACTTGGGCTTGTAATATCTTTTGTATGAGGATATTAACACGTATCTTTACAAAAACCTCTTCTTAAGAGAGTATTGAAAAATGACAGTAAAATTTCCATATCAAAGTCGAAATGGATTTGGACAGATTCATTGTTTAAACTCACTCATGCTGAGAAAACAGTTAAAAAAAAGGTCTTCAAAAACTTATAACAATCACTTTTGAAAATCCACACTAAGGACCCAATAAGAGTCTGATGGTTTTCACTATGAATTACAAATTTCTTTTCATGTTCAAGCTTTTTTAAGTGATATATATATTTAAGTGACATATGTTACTCTATACCTTTACAAATTTTTAAAAGTTCATCATCCAGTTTGATCCACACCATACGAAAGTTGACAGGACAGACATTCTTTTTCTCAATAGATAGAAGTTTAAAAGTTTAAGTGACCTCTCTCTCTTCATGATCACAGAGTAAGTAAATTATGGAGCAAAGTGCCATATCAAGGATTTCTAATATCAAATCTAGCCTATTTCCTCTACAATTTATCTTAGAGGTAAAAAATTATTTTTTATTATTGCAGGAGATATACACGCTTCCTAATAATTTTTAAGAGAATGTTCAAAATAGAGAAACATCTATGCTTCATAATACGTTATCATAATGCAATGAGATAGTATCATAAGTTAATTTTCAAACTGTTTTACTTATTTCAGCATCAATTGATAGACCTAAATACGCATACACTCATACATACACACACATACACACAAAGCTTTCACAGATGACTTTTAAAAACGTATACTTTCTTTTTGTTTGTTTGGGGTTTTTTTTGTTTTTTTTTCCTTTACTTTCTTACATTCTTCTACAGAATTATTGAATGTGTCCTGCCCTTCTTATGATGAACCGGGATCATTGTTTTGATGATGACTTTGGCAGGCTACAATTCAGTGATGGGTGGTGACACTATTAAAAGAGTGAGGAGCTCTTTGTTACCCATAGCGAATGTCCAGAGACTGAATTATAGTTGCTGATTTTATCTCTGCTCTTGTTTTCTCACCACTAGGTGTTAAATCTTAATGTTTTGCTTCATCCTTTTGTCCTCAGTTTCCCCTATTTGCCTCCATCCTCTCAGTGGATTTCTAATAGCCTATTGGCAGTTACCTAAAGGGAATCCATATAACCAAACTTGCTATATCAGTTAACTTAATTTCACATGCTTAGACGTGTTCTTCCTTAAAACTTGAAGGTAAAGTGCATGAGCTGCCATGAGACACGGTTTCATTCAAATCCGGTTTGTGACTGAAGGCTGCACATACGGAGTGTTACTATTATGCCATATCATGCATAGTTTAGGAAATATTATATAACCAGCAGGAAGAGACACACAGTAGGAAGAAGACAACATAGGACAAGTTACTTTTTTCTTGCTAAATGGATTGTTTTCTCCATCTTCTTCCACGTAAAACTCACGCATTCTTTTGACTGTCATAGAAATGAGTGAGATTTACATATTACTCCATTCCCTTTGATCAAATTGTGGAATTACTACTATCAGGAACACCTAGGAGGACTTTGTATGTCAGCTCACCCTATGTTTGTGTTTCTCAGAGTGGAGGTTGGCGATGTAAAGGGTCTCTTTATTGGTCGGCAAGATGATTCCTGTAACATATTGTTTATATTATGATAGAGGACATTTTATTTTAGACATAAATAAATAAATATTTAAATTCTGGCAGTTTGCTTTTGTTCTCTTCCTGTTTTATATATTTGTGGCCTGTAGCTGGTAAGCACTAATAGATATTGTTTTAAAAATTAATGAAATCTACATGTGAAACAGCACAAATTTTTTAAATTTGATTTTTTTCTTTTTCCTTTTTAATTATTATGGGCACATAATAGCTGTATATTTTTATAGGGTACAGGTGATGTTTTGATACAGGCATGTAATGTGAATTAATCAAATCAGGGAAATGAGGGTATCCATCATCTCAGGCATTTATCATTTCTTTGTGTTAGGAAATTTTACTTTTAACTTTTTTAGTCTTCTGAACTGTTTATAGTGATTATATGAAACATATTTCAAATACTATGTCTTGCTTCTACCAAAGTATTTTACAAACACACTTAAACTAGTATTGCTCAGTAAACGTCAAAGAAAACCAACAATTAACTTAATACCATTCACTTCAGTGAATAAAAATATTACCGAAAACAGGAAGAATGTACTGTCTGATCATAGCTTAAGCTGAATTCTGAATCTGAAGGGACTGAAATCTTCAAAGAAATACATATATTTGTTTTACTATTGTTTATTTCTATTGAATTTAGATCTGAGTCATTCCTCAGATTTACAGTTCTTCTAAAGCAATGATGAATGTAAACATAGGTAGATGTCTATAATGAGAACTTGGTAAGTCCTCTTGAAATGAGGGCCAGTCGTAGTTCCAAAGACAACAGTCTTCAAGTTTATCGCTTCCCGGCACTTTAGTGATCCCTGGTGCTGAGCTGAGACAACAGAGCCTCACAGGTGCAGCAAATAAGCAGCCAGAAACTGCAGGAACCTGGTAGGAGGGAAACTAAACCAGCTAACACAGGCCACTGAGGGAATCATTTGCCCTATGGCGTGGCCTGTTCTTGATAATATTTTACAGTTTTGTTGTGCTTTGGTTTTAAGACACAATGCCCTGCTGAGCCATATCGTAGCCTGAGGCAAAAGAAAAGATCAATAATACTGATCGTATCTTTATTTAAAATTTTTATAGTTTGTTCCTCACTTTTTGCATTTTTCAGCAATTTTTATTTTTAAATGATATTACATTAAAATATTATTTATCTTGATTACTAAGCTTTCTTAGTGCCCTCAATTTTGCACCTAAAATGAGTACCTCACAATATTTGTATTGGATCGATAATCCTGACTCAGCATCCTTAGAGTGAGGCCTAAAAATCTGGGTTTTTTTTTTTTTCGTTTTGTTTTTAATAAATGATTTCAGTTTGGTCCCTGGACTCCTGCATTAGAACTTACAGAATCATGAAGGCAGTATATTAAAAGTGCTCCCTTTGCCTTACTGTAGACCTGCCCGTATCTTAACAAGAGAACTCCTTATGTGTAGTCACCACGTCTCTTTTTATATCTCTTTTGAAGTCTGTAGATAGAAAGCATTGAGTAGATCTTATTAAATAAGTATTGGCATTGCTGTTTGGGGCTTTTCATCTCTTCCTATAAAATCTAGATAAGTGATATTCAAAAATTCACCCCCAAAAAAAATGTCACTGCATTTTTTCTTCAATCTCTTTGCTAAGACTTTTCAAACTGTCTTGACTTTCCATTTGAAATACTTATAAAAGTAAAAAAGCCAGGGGCAAAAATGGCATGAAACATTATACTTTGCTATTAACATAATGTGGATATCAATTATATGCAGTCAATATATGGTGTTTGCAAACATTTTCCTTTAGAGTTTGTTTCTTCATTTTAAAATATGTATTAAATATTTATTGAATACCCATTCTTGGGGGAGTCTACAAACAAACAAAATACGTTAGGAAATAAGAAACAATCTAAGCTTAGGTTTGGTAATGTAATGCTTGAAAAATAACCCCAGAGGAACCATAAAATATTTATTAGTTCAAAACCAAGTTAGATAGTCTAAAATTTCTAAGGCTTTATGGGATCTCATTAATGCATGGAAAATCTGGCCGTAAATCCATTATTTCCAATTTATAAAGTAAAAGTAACATTTAAAAGTCAAAAAACTTATACACAAAACAAATGCAAAATGAAAATACTTCACATCACAAACTTTAAAAATCTTATAAGGAGTTTTGCACAGCACAATAGATTATAACAAATCCTAAAGAAAATTATTGGTTAAAATGGATATGCTTAACAAAATATGAAATACAAATACAGGGAATTAAACATGAAGGCTTTTATCTCTTACATTTTCACATTACAAATGAAATGTCAACACTTGGGTATCAGTTAAACCAGGAATTCTCATGTTCTCAGTGTGCTACAGAAGCACTAATTACGAAGCCTTTGGGAAATCTCAAACCTATGCAAATCTCTGGGCAATCTGAAGAAAGCTATGAGCTGAATAAACATCATTACAGCAACAATTCATGCATTAACAGAACCCTAAATATTATTAATCTATACCTCCTCCCTCTTATTCTCATCCACTCAGGAAAAATGTAAGTGATAAAGTCACAGACAGGAAATAGAGTCTAATATGCAATCCAAAGACATTCATGTAACCTGCAACAAAGATTTATTGAATCTCTTCCAAAGTCTGAGAACTGTGCTAGTCATCAAATTGGACTCACAGATCCATGGTATCCAACTCTCCAAAAATGTCAAGGTCCCTTTTTTTATGACTCAGGCCTAGCCAAGTCAGAATAACAAGCTGTTAAGGTCAGGCTGGTTGGATTTAGGGCAGAAGACAATGGAAATCTTTTCTTTTCCATGATTGGAAGTTTGCTCTCCCAGGTATTGAGCAGGCTTAAATTTAATAAATATATAAATAGGCAGAACCAAACTCTCTAGATCACTGATATTCATCTGAGATATACAGAATGATTTATGAGTAGCAATGTATTGATCTGTATGGTGTCTATAATAGATTCATAATACATTTCTTTCTTCTCAGAAGTGTTAGGTCTCCTCCTGTTCCTCTTCTCCAGGACTGGACAGGTTGTGATTTCTTTGCTCTATTCTAGCCCTCATCTATTCTCATTTTACACACTGGAACAAAAAGGCCAGATCCACCCCAAAGTTTTCCTATCAGATATAAGCTATAGGTTAATCATCCCCTCAAAAATATCTCCAGCACTAAATTTATTCTTAAATTCTAGATTTCTATTTATACTAATAAAATGAGAAATTAAAGCCATTATATAAACTTCAAAATTGAATTCATTATTATTCCTTCAACCTTATTCTTTATCTGATGTTCCTTACTAGTCAGTGACATACATATTCACCTAATCTCCTAAGTCAACATTTTCCCATCTCCTCCAAACACTCAGGAGATGAAATCACAGAATTGGCATCCACAAAAAGTGTTAAGAACAATGTATAAATAAACAAATTGATACCTCTGCTCATTTAATTTAATTTATTGACCTTAGTAATAACTACCCATATAGGTAAATTGGCAAAGACAATTTTAAAACTTTATTTGTATGAGTGTTTATATATGGTTCAAAATTTTGCTTACTCCTTTTAATCTAAAGTTTATTGAACTTTTTTCTAAAGGCAAATATGCTTTTAAAATTATTAGCTATTTTTGTGTGAAAAACATTAAATAATAAGGCCACTTGTATTGTCACTTATACTTCTAATTTTCAGGGCATCATGTATTCTAAAGATCCTCACCCAGTAACCAATTACATTTTTATTGCTTTTAGATAATTTATAATTTATTCTTCTATTAGAAGATCTATTGAAGACTAGTTAATTAATCACCATGTGCTTAATGGTGCTTAGGTGCTTGGTCAATTCTGCATGTTACCATGTAGTTTTCTACCTTTGTTTAATTCTCTGTAATTATTTTGTTCCATTTCTAATAACATCAGAGAGAAAGCTGTACAAAGTGTATGTCTAGCATGTGGAGGTAATATATTGTCTTTAGCATCTAATTCTCTCTAATTACTAACTGGCAGTGAAATTTCTTAAAGAACTTACTAATCCCCAATGGGCAAAACAACACATATACCACATTTTATTAATCCACTCATGTATTGATGGGCACTTGAGTTGTTTCCACATCTTAGCAATTGTGAATTGTGCTGAGATCTTTCTTCTTTTTAATGTATTCATTACAGTTATAAATTTCCCTCTTTTCATGGTTTTCACCACATCCCATACATTTTGTTACCTTGTATTTACACTTTCATTTGTCTCAAGGTATTTTCTGATTTCCCTTGTGACTTCTTTGACTCACTGGTTGTCAGAATATGTTGCTTAATTTCCACATATTTGTATTTTTTTTCGGTTTTACTCATGCTATTGATTTCTAGTTTCATTCCTTTGTGATTGAAAAATATACTTTGTATGATTTCAGTCTTCTTGAATATGTAAAGACTTGCTTTGTGGCCTAAGATGTAATCTATCCTGGAGAATGTTCCATGTGTACTTCAGAAGAATATATATTCTGCTGTTGGGTGGAGCGTTCTGTGCATATCTGGTAGGTTTAATTGTTCTTTGGTGTTCCTCAAGTCCTCTACTACCTTTTCAGTCTCATTATTGGAAGTGGTATATTGAAGTCCCTTACTATTATTGTGCTGCTATTTTCCTCTTTAATTCTGTCAAAATTTGCTTTAAATACATATTCACATACAAGGTTAAAATTTTTGTTAAATCTTATTTTAACCTATGTGTAATGGCTATTTCTACATTTGGATTATGATAGGTACTTTTATCATGATATGATATCAATAAAAATGCTTAAGATTCTAAGAAGACTAATAAAATATTCTGGAGGCTAGTTGAAATATTATTATTAATGGTTCCACAGGTTGCAGGATGAATTGTAGAGAAAATATTTTGTGTATTAATCATGTTTATTTCATGTGGGAACTCCTTTACCCTGGTTCTGTGTTTTCCTATGCAGGGACCTCTTCTAGGGTAGCACTCAAGGCCTTTTGTCCCATGTCTACTCTCATGTATTCCTGGACTAGCAGTGATTTATTTGACTATTGAAATTGGAAACCTGGGCTTTTGGGGTCAGCCCTTCCCTCTACTTCCTTTTGTAAAGGTACATATCTACCCGGTGGAAAGCAAATAGTCTCTTTTTTCATGCTACAGATTTTACATATTGGTCCCTACAGGACAAGTTTCCAGAAATACTACTGTGCTTTCCATTTCTAGACAATACAACTCAAGTTCATACAGCTCATACTAGAAGAACTGGAATTTGAACCTAGCAGTGTGGCTTTATAGCTTGGCATTTTAGCCATTAGACTACATAGCACCTGTGAGTTTGTGTCTGGAAGTGGTAATGAAGACCCTGCCTAATACTGTAAACAAGGAAGAACCCTCATGCCCTTGCTTCATAATGTTAAGAATGTAAGAGTTCATTGACGTATAATTAGCTGTAGTTTTTTTTTTAAATTTAATTCTAAATTGGATATAACTATGCTATAACCCATCTTAACACACCAGGAGAGATGTCTGTTCCACTAAACTTGATAATTCAGGATGCAGGGAAATAGTAATTGAATCATGTAATAGGTCAGTTTCAGAGAGTAGATCAAGAGAGACCAAGGATCAGAATGTAACAGAAGAAGGGTTGGGGGTCAGACAATCAATGAAACCTTATTGAGAACTCCAATGTATTTAATCTATACAGAGCCATAAGTAAACTAGAAGTCAATATGAAACAAGAGGAAAAGGGATTTCAAGGGAAAAGAGACAAACCATTTGAGAATAGAGCCATGAAAGGTAAGAAAAGAAAGAAAGTCAGCATTCAGAAGGAGACATTGGATATAGATTTTCTCATGAGGCCCAAAATAATAGGGCTTTTAAAAATTAATCAGAAAAAAGGTGATCAATGACCCTATTTTAACCCACCCCAGTTACATAGCATACTGAAAGTGATTTAGCTATATTCAGAGGAGGGGAAACACACACACACACACACACACACACACACACAGCTGACCCATATAACAGAAAGAAGTCATAAAAAATAAAGCAATTTTATTAGTAAAAAGTATAGCTTTTTTATTTTTCTAATGAATTTGTTATGGTAATATTTTAAATGAAATCAAAGTTCTTGTTTTGTTCTATGTAACAACAATAAGTATACCATAAGATTTGCAAGGTTAAAATAACTTTAAGGAAAGGATTAGTTTGATTTTCTTCATGTGAATTGTGGGGAGCGCGGACGCCATTACAAGATGGCGCCGATTTCCGGTGGCTTGGCTGAGGTAAACAAGTGTGGCGCATGCGTAGTACATCTGTAGGTCTGTTACATAAGTATGCATATGAGGTTTTCTGACTCGGCCTATTGGTGACCGCTTGTGATTGACTTTGACCTATCTCTGTTACTTCCTGTTTCCCTGAGGGTATATTACTGTGTGAAAGCTTGTGCTCAGGGTCTTCCGCATCTTGAAGCTTAGAGGGATCCCCAATAAAGCACTGTAGAAGAACTCCTGTTGCCGCGTCTTCCTTGCTGGCGAGGCGGGCACGACAAGTGGTGCCGAAACCCGGGAACTGTACCACCAGGGCACCAGCGGAGACGACCTCTTGTGAGGTGAGTTCAGAACTACAGTGTGGGACGGCCAATTTCCCCGCCCCCAAGAGAGACATGGGCAACATACCACTACGCCGGTTTCTGTGGCCTCTGAAAACTCTGCTTGCTGAAAATAAAATCCATGTTGACGATCATGACCTAAAGAGATTGTTGAGGGAGGTGGACCGGGTATCCCCTTGGTTCCTAGCCTCCGGCTCGCTCACCATACCATCTTGGAGGAAGGTGGGCCATTATCTACGCGAGGCGTTAGATTTAAGGCCTGGCGTCTTGATACTTCATAGGTTAGTTATGGATTGCCTAAAGTGCGATCCGCAGGGTTCGCAGAGTGCAGCAGAACAGCTTGCGGAAGTGCAGTCTCAGCTCTCAGAAGGAGGGAGAGGGGAAGGAGTTGCAACGGTTAAGGACGATCAGTCATGTCAGGTAGAGAACCGGCGAACGGGTGACGACCCGCTGTTGCCAGAATTTGCAGATTTGCATTTGTCCGAGGCGGAAGGTGAATCGTCCGCCTCGGAGGGGGAAGAAGCTACCCCCTCTTTTCAGCAGTTGAGAAAGGAAATACGGGGACTTAAAAAACAGGATGTGGTCCAGCCGAGAAGGCAGGCCCCGCCCAGGCTCGATATAGAGACCTGGCCTCCCCCGTATTCCCTGCCCCCACCTACAGCGCCCCTCGTTGGGCCCACACCGGGAGGTGGAGCATCTCTCCTCCCCCCAGAAGCACGGAGAGAGCTAGGATTTGCTTTCCCTGTGTATGTGGACAATAATCAGCAGAGATATTGGCAACCCGTGGACCATAAGGAATTAAAGGACCTTGCAGAGGCGGTCCGCAACTGGGGGCATAGCGCAGCCTACACTTTAGTACTGCTGGAGAGGCTTGCCGCTAGTGCCCTAACGCCCACGGATTGGCAGCAGGTGGTGCGCGCGGCTTGCTAACCACGGGCCAATATCTAGACTGGAAGTCCATGTATCATGACGGGTGTGCCGCGCAGGCCCGTGCGAATGCAGCCCAGGGAGGCGGCAGAGCGGCGTGGACTTTTGACATGCTCACCGGACAGGGACAGTGGGCCAATAATCAAACGGCCTACCCGGAGGAGGTGTATGTCCAGGTAAATCAGATAGCCATTAAGGCTTGGAAGTGTTTGCCCAAACGGGGGGAGGTGCGTGGCAATCTGACAAAAATTGTCCAGGCTCCGGCAGAGCCATTTTCGGATTTTGTGGCTCGCATGATGGATGCCGCAGGAAAGATTTTTGAGGACGTAGACACGGCCTTGCCGTTGGTTGAGCAACTGGTTTTTGAGCAGGCCACTTCGGAATGTCGGAATGCTATTACGCCATGGAAAAGTAAAGGATTAAATGCATGGCTGAAGGCTTGCAGGGAGATTGGGGGTCCTCTGACTAATCAAGGCCTGGCGGCCGCGGTAATAGCAGCACAAGCCCAGCAACAACGCTGTTGCTACAACTGCGGCAAGCCCGGTCACTTGAGAAGACAGTGCCGAGCGCCAAGTAAGGTGAAGCAATCATCTTCACAGCCGGGGGTTTGCCCCGTGTGCCAGAAAGGCCGGCACTGGGCCGCAGAGTGCCGATCCGTTAAAGACAAGGAAGGCCGGCCCATCTCCCGAGGGCCTAGCGGCAGCATGGTTGCACTGCCAAAAAACGGGAGGCGGGGCCCACGACCCCAGGGCCCGCAAACATATGGGGCGATGCTGGCGCAGGACAGCCCCCAGGGGCCCCCGGGCACATCTCTGCTGACCCCGGGGACTCGTCCCTCCTTGATCCCGGCGCTACCAGGGGGGAACCTAGGAGGGCCACCCCCGGTTCCGCAGGATTGGACCTCCGTGCCACCACCATCACAGTTTTGACACCCGGATTAGGATGTCAACCTGTCCCTTCGGACTTTACAGGACCTCTGCCCAGTCATACTGTGGGATTAGTGCTTGGGAGGTCATCAGCTACCTTAAAAGGGCTGATTGTCCACCCGGGGGTTATAGACTCAGACTTCCAGGGGCCAATAAAGGTCATGTGCTCATCACCTCGGGGAATTATCTCCATCCACCCCGGAGACCGATTTGCTCAGCTCCTGCTTCTCCCTAGCCTTCACGCTTGGTTCCCCAGCAAGCAGGAGCCACATGGTAGTAAGGCGTTCGGGTCGTCCGGAGGCACTTGTACATTTTTGTCTTTGGATTTAAACACCCGTCCGACCCTTGTATTGACTGTTCAGGGAATAAAATTTGAGGGTTTGCTGGATACGGGAGCGGACACTAGTATCATATCTGAGCGGTGGTGGCCTAAAGGCTGGCCGCTCACCCGCTCAGAGGCAACTTTACAGGGCCTGGGTTACGCTTCGGCCCCAGCCGTGAGTGCCCGAACTCTGTCTTGGAGTGATCTTGAAGGCAGTAGGGGTAGTTTTAAGCCTTTTGTTCTCCCCTTGCCAGTGAATCTCTGGGGCAGAGATGTCCTGAGACAGTTAGACCTTAAGCTGACAAATGAGTATTCTGCTCAGAGCCAAGACATGATGAGTAACATGGGATGGGTCCCAGGTAAAGGATTAGGAAAGAATTTGCAAGGCAGGACAACACCACTTAGGCCTAGTCACAATCCCGGTAGACAGGGACTGGGTTTTTCCTAGGGGCCGCTGAGGCTGCCTTGCCCATTCCCTGGGTTTCGGAGGACCCGGTGTGGGTGTCTCAGTGGCCATTACCCTCCGACAAACTGCTTGCAGCCCGTGAGTTGGTACAGGAACAGCTCACTCTTGGGCACCTTGAACCCTCTCACTCGCCTTGGAACACCCCTATTTTTGTGATTAAGAAAAGGTCAGGAAAGTGGCGCTTACTGCAGGACCTAAGGGCAGTCAACGCCCAGATGCGCCTAATGGGGCCTGTCCAGCGAGGGTTGCCCCTTCTTTCTGCCTTGCCCAAGCATTGGAATCTGATCATTTTGGATATTAAAGACTGTTTTTTTCTCTATTCCCCTTCACTCATCTGACAAAATTAGATTTGCATTTACACTCCCTTCCATGAACCATGAGCAGCCTGATGAAAGGTACCACTGGCGGGTCCTGCCTCAGGGCATGGTTAACAGTCCCACTCTATGCCAGATTTACGTGAGCGCGGCTCTCCAGCCTGTTCGACAGAGGTACCCTAAGATAAGAATCATCCATTACATGGATGACATTCTACTATGCCATCGGGATGCCCAGTTGTTGCTTCAGGTCTTTGCCTTCCTTCACGCTCAGTTAAAGGAAAGGGGGCTGTCCATAGCTCCCGATAAAGTGCAGGAAGGGGCGGTGGGCTCATTTCTTGGCAGTAGCATCCTTCCCGATAAAATTGTACCTCAAAGGCTGTCCATTCGAAGAGATGCTTTGAGAACTTTAAATGATTTCCAGCGATTATTAGGAGACATCAATTGGCTTCGGCCTTTTCTGGGTCTTACCACCGCTGAACTAAAGCCTTTATTTCAGATTCTTGAGGGAGACCCTCATATCACATCCCCTAGAACCTTGACTCCGGAAGCCCTAAAGGTCTTGCATAGGGTTGAGGAAGCCATTAAGAGTGCGCATCTGGTACGCATTCGTCACCAGGACCCTTTTCTTCTCTGCCTGCTCCCCTCTCCTACACTTCCTACAGCAGTGCTTTGGCAGGATGGTCCCCTTCTCTGGGTACATCCTCAAGCCTCTCCGGGAAAGGTGATTGGTCACTACCCGACCTGTGTAGCTGACCTCGCATTAAAGGGCCTTCACATGGCTCTCTCCCACTTCGGGCGCTACCCAGAGAGCCTCATCTGTCCATACACTTCTAACCAGATAGACACCTTATGTGCCACTCTTGATGCATGGGCAGTGCTGCGGTGCGCTTTCCCAGGAGGCATTGACAATCATTACCCCAAACATCCCCTATTACAATTTGCTATGAGAAATGACCTCATTTTCCCGAAGGTGACTTCGGCACACCCACTGCCTAATGCCCTGGATGTCTATACTGATGGCTCTAAAACAGGCATTGGGAGTTATGTTGTCCGGGACCAGGTGTTTACTAAGCAATTTCCTTACGCCTCCCCTCAGCTGGTGGAGTGTGCAATAGTTGGCCTGGTTCTCAGCACCATCACCGATCCCATTAATATCATCTCAGACTCTTGCTACGTGGTTAACGCAGTGAAGGTTTTGGAAACTTCCCCTTATATCCTTCCTAAAAGTACAGTTTTCTCCTTATTCACGGACCTCAGAAGCATCATCCTGAGTAGGACCAACCCATTCTCTATTCAGCATATCAGAGCACACTCCCTCCTGCCTGGACCCATGGCGGCGGGAAATGCAATGGCAGACCAGGCCACCCGCACTCTTTGGGTGGCTGATAACCTTGCTGCCGCCAAAGATTTTCATACACTTTACCATGTGCCAGCTGAGACCTTGCGTCTCCGATTTCACATCTCGCGTGCCGAGGCGCGTGAGATTGTCTTGCAGTGCCACGCTTGTGCTCCTTTTCGCAATGTCGCGCATATGGGAGTAAATCCCAGGGGTCTGCGACCATTGCAATTGTGGCAAATGGACGTCACTCATATTCCCTCTCTAGGAAAAACTTCCTTTGTTCATGTGTCCATAGACACCTGTTCTGGTATCCTCCACGCCACGCCACTAACGGGGGAAAAAGCCAGTCATGTCATCATCCATTGCTTGGAGGCTTGGGCTGCCTGGGGCAAGCCATGTACTATTAAAACAGACAATGGCCCCGCTTATACCTCCAGAGTTTTCCAACAATTTTGTGCTCGCCTCGGAGTCAAACACCTCACTGGCCTCCCCTACAATCCTCAGGCACAAGGCATTGTGGAGCGTGCCCATGGCACGCTCAAGGCTTATCTACAAAAACAGAAAGGGGGAGATGCCCTGGAGGCCATACAGAGGTCCCCTAAAGGTACCATTTCCCTTGCCCTTTTTACCTTAAATTTTTTGACTTTGGACGTGACCGGCCGCTCTGCGGCAGAGAGACACACGTCCCCCCCGGTGGCTCACCGCGAGGCGGTAAAATGGAAGGACGTCTTAACGAGCCAGTGGAGAGGCCCGGATCCGATTATAGCCAGGTCCAGGGGAGCTGTTTGTGTTTTCCCGCAGGATCACGAGGACCCTATTTGGGTTCCGACGCGCTTGACCCGCTCGGTGCACACCACGGCTGAGGAGGACGAGCGTCCGGCGGGCCAGGATGGCGTCACTGCAGATGCTGATGCTGGCGGGAGTCCTAACGACGGCGACGGCGGTACCGGAAGCGCGCTGGGCCCTGATGGATGTCTTCCCTCTGCCGATGCCCGTCCGGCATGACGCCACAGTTTTTCCCCGCTTTTTTACCACCAACGAGTCTCTAGAACTACCTTTCCTCCCGTTTGATATCCCTGTGGAGGCGCCCTTGGCCACGATGCTGTATCGGCAGCGACGCGACTTTGGCATCACCGCAGCCATAGTTGCCGCCGTAGCGGCCGCGGTGGCTGCCGCGGCGACGGCTGCAGTTGCGCTCACCACTTCGGTGCAGATGGCCACCGCCTTGAACAACTTATCGTCGGGGGTGGCGACCGCCCTGGCGACCCAATCCAACGTCAACGCTCAGCTGAAAGGAGGCATCATGATTCTCAACCAAAGAGTGGACTTGGTTCAAGAACAAGTGGACTTGTTGATGCAGGTCATGCAGCTCGGATGCGAGTGGCGCCTGCCTGGCATGTGTGTCACCTCTATCCCTTTTCAGAACGCTTCCCGGGCAGCTAACCTATCACAAACCCTGTCACAGCAGTTGTTGGGTGCATGGTCCAATGAGTTTGAGACTCTGATGGAACAGCTGCAGGCTAGTATAGTTCACGTCAACTCTACGCGAGTCGACGTGGACTTTGCCCAAGGACTGTTGGATTGGGTGTGGCAAGTGGCTAACCATGTGAAAGAGTGGGCGGGAATGGGCTGTTTGTTAGCCTTGCTCGCGACTGTGGCCCTGATAGGATTTGTGGCCCTTACCCGTATGGCGCGTCGCAATCGGTGCAACCAAATGTTGCTGCAACAAGCCTTTGCCGCACTGCAACTCGGCCAGGACCCCCACGTGTGGATGGCCAGGTTATAGGCGTTCCGCGACTTGCCTGCTCTCCCCCCTCTCTCGGCTGTAAGGTACCTCCATGACGGGAATGCGTGGGTCCCGTGCCTGGAGGCACACCAGTTGGTGCCAGGCCGGGAGGCAGCCCGCGTAGCCTAAGACAGAGGCCTTACCCACGGCCGCCTTTATAACCGGCCTCTGCACGTCTCCGAGTTCGCTCATTGCACGAGACGAGGCGGTTTCCAGTCTGGCAGGCCTTCTTAAATAATAAAGTAGGGGGAGATGTGGGGAGCGCGGACGCCATTACAAGATGGCGCCGATTTCCGGTGGCTTGGCTGAGGTAAACAAGTGTGGCGCATGCGTAGTACATCTGTAGGTCTGTTACATAAGTATGCATATGAGGTTTTCTGACTCGGCCTATTGGTGACCGCTTGTGATTGACTTTGACCTATCTCTGTTACTTCCTGTTTCCCTGAGGGTATATTACTGTGTGAAAGCTTGTGCTCAGGGTCTTCCGCATCTTGAAGCTTAGAGCGATCCCCAATAAAGCACTGTAGAAGAACTCCTGTTGCCGCGTCTTCCTTGCTGGCGAGGCGGGCGCGACAGTGAATCACATTTTTTTTTATTTCAGCTCAACATGGGGGTACATAAGTTCAGGTTATATACATTGACCATGTCCCGCCCATCCCCCTGAGTCAGAGCCTCAAGCGTGTCCATTCTCCAGACAGTGCTCCTGGCACTCACATGCAGTCATACCTCCATCCCCTCTCCTCCCACCTCCCTGAGTCAGCACCTTCAAGCATGACCATTCCCCCAGATGGTGCGCAATGCACTCATCATGTAGGCATACATCCAGCCCCCCACCCCCCCACCCCCGTCTCAGTCTGATATCCAGTTGGTATCCTTCCCCGATGTGCATTTAGGTGATGATCAGGGAAACCAATTTTCTGGTGAGTACATGTGATGCTTGTTTTTCCATTCTTTGGATACTTCACTTAATATAATGGGTTCCAACTCTCTCCAGGAGAACCAAAGCGATGTCGTATCATCGTTATTTCTTATAGCTGAGTTCAATGCAATCCCTATTAAATTACCAACATCATTTTTCACAGATTTAGAAAGAATAATTCTATGCTTTGTGTGGAACCAGAGAAGACCCCGTTTAGCAAAAGCAATTTTAAGCAACAAAAACAAAATGGGAGGTATTAATTTGCCAGACTTCAAACTATACTACAAAGCTGTGATTATTAAAACTGCTTGGTATTGGCACAAGTGCAGGGACACAGACCAATGGAACAGAACAGAAAATCCAAATATAAAACCATCCTCATATAGCCATCTAATCTTTGACAAAGCAGACAAAAACATACTCTGGGGAAAAGATTCCTTATTTAATAAATGGTGCTGGAAAAACTGGATAGCCACATGTAGAAGACTAAAACAGGATCCACAGCTTTCACCTCTCACAAATATCAAATCACGGTGGATAACAGACTTAAATCTTAGGTGGGAAACTATTAGAATTCTAGAAGAAAATGTAGGAAAGACTCTTACAGACATTGGTCTAGGCAAAGAATTTATGAAGAAAACCCCTAAAGCAATCACAGCAACAACAAAAATAAACGAATGGGACCTGATTAAATTAAAAAGCTTCTGCACAGCCAAAGAAACAGTCACTAAAATAAACAGACAACCTACGGAATGGGAAAAAATTTTCGCATACTACACATCAGATGAAGAAAGGTCTGATAACAAGAATCTATTTAGAACTCAGTGAATCACATTTTTTAGCTTTGATATGTGTTTGGTTGGTGAACTATGCTTCTCCAGCTTGGGGGTAAAATTCAAACTAGCAAATTCACACAGGTCAAAAAGGAAAAGAAATATCTACACAAGCAGTAAAAACAAACATCTCTCATTTTATGTTTACAGGATTTTAGCACCATAATGAAGTTTAGATCATACTGGCATAAAATAAATGATTATGATGCCAAAGCCCAGTGGCAAGGAAATAACTACACAACATACCTAAGTTTTTTTCTTATACAACTGCTCTTATAGAATATGCTAGAACTGAAAATAAGCTCTGCCACTTGCCTTCCTGCAAATATGCTACAGATTAAATATTTTCCTGTGAGCTTTTAATGAAAGACTGATTTTAATTATATTCACTTACTATGCAAATTAGGTTTGAATCAGCCCATTCATTAATATCCTATCTGGGTAGCAAAATAAATACACTGCCTAAATTTTATTAAACATGCTTAGAGTTCTGAGATATTACAGAATGTGAATTTTTAATTATGATACAAATTAACAGATTGTCTTATTACTTGATATAATGTTTCTTGTTACCTGATGTAAATACTTGCAAATATCACACATATGCAGGGTTTCTTTCTTTTGTTGACATTAACAAGAAAAATCTCTTTATAAAGTTCATTTTCATTTACAACTGTAGATTAGTCCTGAACGTTTTTCCTCATTACATGTGAACCATTAATCATACAAAATGAATGCAGCATCACTTTTTGTTCTCCAGAATGATGGGTTTTGTGATGAATACTTATTATCATAAATCTTTCTAAAGAGCTCCTAATAGCATCCAATAACTTGTAACATCAGTGAGCAAAATTTAAAGTATTCTCTCTTCCAACAGCTTTTATATCTGAGCCATCATCATCAATTTTCACAAGGACAATTTAAAACACAAGCATGTAAATACAAATATCCATATTGTTAGTAATGCAAAACACATTTTTTCATTTTCTACTATTTTTCTCCTGAACAAGATTCCACAATGCCCTTTGTTTTTCTATTGTTCTCCTCCCCTTCTAATGTCATTAGAGCCTGTTGCTCAATAAATGGTTCCTTTTGCCTTGGTAAAACAAATTGTCCTTGTGGTTTTTGTTCAAATCCAGAGTATTTTCAAACATTAAATCAAAGAAAAGATAAAAAAAATTAATTTATTTTAAAAACTAAGATATACTTTTATCACTCAATGGCAATTTGATGAGAATTTTTAATGTATCTATTTTTGACAATTTAAATCCTAAAACTGATCAATTCTGATGGGCTTAAATAGCAGGATTTAGGATATATACATATACACTCACTATGATAAAAACCTGATTTTTCTCATAACCGCCTATGCTGCTCTCTATTTGCTTACTCCCAAAGTGAACCTAGACTCTGAAGAATATGGTAAATATTCATAGATCAAAACACAAAACCAGATTTTTAAAAAGATTCAAGGGCAAATAAAAACAATGGCATAAAATTTATTATAGTCATAATTATTAAACTGCACTTTGGAGTCTTCTAAAATTAATTTCCTCTTATAAATTACCAAATTTTGACCTCTACTATTTAAGGTCAGAATACTGTATATAAGATAGTTTCCAGGAAACATTGAGGTCATTGAAGACATAATATGGAAGACATTTTTATATTTATGTTATCTATTGATTTTTTTTGTTTTTTTTTTCTAAGTTGAACTAGTTATAGAGTCACCATAAAAAAACGCATCAGTTTCTAAAATTTTCTACAATTGAAACATTTATAACAAAATAATTGTTGAGTCTTCTACTGGTGAAAAAATAACCATGAATAGAAAGTTATACAAAAATTTCAAATACTTCATAATTATTATAATAATAGTACTAATTTGGAGAGTGTCTATAACTATGCCCTCAGTACTACCATTTTAAACTTTAATTTCATTGGGTCTCTTTGAGTCCTGACATTAATATGTGAGGCATGTATAACCCCATTTTATAAATGAGCAAAATAAGGTTCACAGGGCTTATGTGGGTAGCCTCAAGATGCCCTACTAAATAATTGGCCCAGAACAAAATCAGAAATTATCTTCTTTTGAAAAGTTTCTGTTCATGTCCTTTACCCACTTTTTGATGGGGTTGTTTGATTTTTGCTTGCTGATTTTTCTGAGTTCTATATAGATTCTAGTTATCAGCCCTTTATCGGATGTATAGTATGTGAGTATTTTCTCCTATTTTGTAGGTTGTCTGTTTGCTCTAATGATAGTTTCCTTGACTGTGCAGAAGCTTCTTAATTTGATCAGGTCTCATTTATTTATTTTTTTTGTTGTTGCTGTGATTGTCTTTGGGGTCTTCTTCATAAATTCTTTGCCTAGGCCAATGTCTATAAGAGTTTTTTCAACATTTTCTTCTAGAATTCTTGATACCTCAAAGAGCTACAAGTAGAACTACCATTTGATACAGCAATCTCATTACTGGACATCTACCCAAAGGAAATAAAAGACATTATTAAAAAAGACATGCACTGGAATGCTTATAACAGAACAGTTCACAATTCCAAAGATGTGGAATCAGTCCAAGTGCCCATGAATACATGAGTGGATTAATAAAATGTGGTATATGTATACCATGGAATTCTACTCAGCCACAAAAACAGTGGTGATCTAGCACCTCTTGTATTATCCTGGGTAGAGCTAGAGCCCATTTTACTAAGTGAAATATCACAAGAATGGAAAAACAAGCACCACATGTACTCACCATCAAATTAGTATTAATTGATCCAACACTTAAGTGCACATATAGTACTAACATTCATTGGGTGTCGGGGTGTCAGATAGGTGGGAACAGGGAGGAGGGGATGGCTATATTCACACCTAATGGGTGTGGTGTGCACCGTCTAGGGGATGGACATGCTTGAAGCTCTGATTTGGGTGGGGCAAAGGCAATACATGTAACCTAAACATTTGTAATCCCGTAATATGGTGAAATAAAAAAAAAATCGGAAATTAGATTTGTCTCTTTTTAAACACAGCTTCTTCCATCATATGTCTTCATATTGATTATCTTCATTTCTCTTAGCTTTAAATTTGTAGAAGCGGTTTTAAGTTCTTTCTACAAAGAGACATGAAGGGTATACTCATATATATATATATATATATATATATAAAAGATATAATAGTTCATGGAGATCTACAAGTGACCAATTCATAAGGATCACATCACAGAGTATATTCTGTGTGTTTTATAAAAGTAATTTCTACCTTTATATACAGACTATGAGAAAATTATATTACCATTTCCAGTGTCACCACCTTTTAATATACTGGAAAATATATAATGATAAGTGAAATTTATTTAAATGTATTATTTTATGAAAATTTAAATTTTCAGAAGTATGTTTATATTATCATCTAATTGAATTAGTCCTAAAGAGTTCCTAAGGAATAGTGAAATATAATAAGTATTCCTAGTACTACTATTTTCTTATTTATAAAAATGTATGCAATAAAATGTAATTTTGGATTTTTAAAGACACATTATAAATACAATATATGTGACATTATATATGTGTGTATATATACACATATAATACATATATACAATGAGTTCAAATTGTAGGATTGTGAAAACCTATTGTGTGTTTTTTTCCTACAACACAACTAATCTTTCCAAATACATGCATTAGTCAGATATGTATCTTTAAAAATATTTGAAATTAGTCATTGTTTTTAGATATATTATGAACAAGGTATAGTACTGATTTAGTTGAAGATATTGCCATGTTATAAAATCATTATTATTGCTAATAATATCAATTATTATTATCAATTATTATCAGCAGCAGTAATTATGTAGTACAATAAGGAAAAAATAGAAACTTAGTAAATATAAAGTTTTAGGTTTCAAAATATCAGGAACAAGAATATATAAAGTATCATACTAGTAATAACACTATTGTGGTGATGATAATTAAGTAGCAAATTCTTAACCAGTGAATGTCACTCAGGGAATAAATGCCGTTGCAGCTGTAATTATGCTCCTACTCTTGAACAAGATACTTGAGAGTCTATCAATATGTTAAGAATCTCTGTGGGGTAAACTAGAAGCAGAGTTGCCACAAGTTTCTTCCATCTAAAATCACTTACTCAGAAGTAAGAATGGCGAAGTTGCACACCTGCCTCTTTATTCCCATCAATAATTGAGCAATAACTTTGGACGAATTTGCAATGTGCAATTCAGCTTAAGCTGCTTGCAACCGTTCTCAAATTTGTTCACATAAGTATCTGTAATGAAAGAAGAGAGTGGACACTTATCTCTAGGAGTTGGAAAATGGTGCCCACAAAGGCCCAGGAGGCATTGTATTTCAGCGAAGCCTTATATTTACCTAAAATACCATACAATTCTGTAGTTGTAATATTTTATATTTCCCTAATGTAAAAACTATTTAAAATTATCGATTTAAGTCTTAATCACACTGATTTCACTATTGATACTTCAGAAGGATACACCCATGAAAATCCATATTGTAGGAAGTATGATCTCAAGGCTTACTTTCAGATATAGTAAAGCCTTGAGATTCAGGGTTTCCAATGTTTATTTATTAGCCTTAGTTTTCATAATTTTAATATAAAATTTAACCATTACAATGTAAAAATGTATATTTGCAAAATACAAATACTCCTGAGGATATTTTGGGGTTTTTTGTAAAATTTTGTGACTGCTTTGTTGAATAATATGTTTGATTTGTATGAGTTCATTCTAATTATTTGATTGAAACAGTTTTTAAAAAATCACCTAACCCCCCAAAAAATCATCTAAACTTGGGGACAAATTATTTTAAAAAACAATTTGTGTTTTAATACATGAGGTCTCAGTATGTTGCCCAGGCTAGTGTCGAACTCCTGGCCTCAAGTGATTCTCCCAGCTCAGCCTCCTGAGTTGCTGGGATTATAGGCATGAGCCATTGCATAAGGGGAAAAATTATTACAATAACTATATAAATGAATTTTCAGATGTAACTTGCAGGCATATTTGAATTCCACATAACTTGAATCAAACTATGCTATTTTCTTTATGTGAAGCTTTCAGATTTGAGTTAATCTTGATGCTATATTGTAGGATACTCTGGGAGAAACTGCAAATCATAAATCTTAAATTTTCCTTCTTTAATACATATAAGTTATCACTATTTTTTTCATTTTGGGGGGTCTTCATGGTCTATGCTGATAAAATAATTATCTTAAAATATGTTTTATTATTAGCACTACTCAGTGGCAGATGGTAATATTCAGTTATGCTAGTGCTCATATACAAACAATGTTTATCCCATGAAACTCCAAAAATAATAAAATGTAGCCTTTTGTCATGCTTTTCTCAAACTCTGTATTTAAAAATATTAATAGGATTGCTAAATCTGTCCATAATTTTAAAATTCTCTGACAGATATTCTACCTAGTAGACTATTTAAATGAATTAAGTTGTTTAATCCCCTCTGTATTTAAAATAATAGACTGCCACCACCATATAATTTTAATTTCTACTGTATCTCCTTCCCTTGAAATAAATGTATAATTAGACCATTCACAGTAGGCTATAAACTGCCTTTTAAAAGAGGGTTGTGTCATTCACATTTTCAGTTGCACAGTTCCTGAAATATGGGAGCTGCTCAGTCATTCATCTAGTCATTGAACACCTGAAGACTCTCAGCTAGGTCCTGGAGAGACAGAGATTAAAAAAAATGAGAAAGTCTTTGCCCTCAAGGAAAGCTCAGTTTACTAGAGAAAAGAGGAAAATTCAGAAATAGATGTTCACATAATACTAATTCATCCTTTTCACACAAGGTATGCATCTCACATGAGGTGCCACTAACCTGAGTCTCATGGAAGTTAGAAACAGAAATTAGAGGACCATGCATGGTTGGTTGTTCACCACACAACCTACGTTGAGAGTATGCAGCACATGGAGGAAGCGCATTTCAGACAGAGGCCATGAAACCTAAGTTTTCTGCACAAGTTCAAGGAAACATATTTAGCATTTTGTTTTGAAGTAATGGGGCAAATAATGTGATATTAATTTTCATTTTAGAAAAGTTATTCTAGTAACACTGTTGAAAATAGATTCTAAGAAAGAAGTAGGAGCCAATGAGAGCTATCCAAAGTTTGTTACATTCCAAGCAAGAATAATGAGAACTTGAATAAAACAGTGACAGTGAGAGAGAAGAGAGAGAGTTGAGGAGATATTTTAGAAGAGGATTTCATGGCCTGTGGAATGAAATGGAAGAACCTAGAGTAACTTATGCAGCTGGCTTGGATAACAGGGAATGTAGTGATTCCCCTCACTGAACTGAAGCAAAAACAGATTGAGGATCTTGTAAGATGGTAAACGATGAGTTTAATTTCAATCATGTTGAACTTGAGATATTTATGGAATATGCAGGTGGAAAAGTCCAGCAAGAGGCTGGATGCAGTGTCGTAAACTTAAGAAGAAAGATGTGGACTGTTATGAATTGGATGGTGATAGCAGTGATAAACCCACAGTCAGTGACAGAGCTGAGATATACAAGGGACATTATCTAATAAGGAAAAAAGAGGGCAAATGGCAGAACCTTAGATGACACCCATATTTAAGAGCCTGATAAGAAAGAATCAGCTGAAAGGGCATGGAATGTACAGAAGCTCTTTTTTTTGTACCCGCCAGACACTGCTTCCCTGAACAAATGAACATTGTCAGCTACACAGAATTTCCTTGGAAAGATGTCCATTTATTTCAGTGATGCAGTCATTGCTCAAAACACTTTATTAGGTCTTCTTTCATCTTACCTCTAGACCAGCAGCATTTTCTTTTTAATATCTTCAATGGTGGCAAAGCTTTATTCTTTGACAATAAATGTGTTTCTTTAGAAAGAACTCAGATGTCAAGAAGAGGTAACTAGCTAGTAATGGTCCTTATTTTCGCTCAAAAGCATTATAAACTGAGTGCAAAGACAATTTCAACATAAGGAATTATAAAAATAAAAAGCCATATTTTAATCATTTTCAAAAAAAGTATATATTCTCCCAGAGGGACTTCTTTGAAAGCTATTTTAATAAGTACGTTTATAATATATTTAATAGAAATATAGTCAAGCCTTATATATTACTATCTTAAATAACCTGACCTCTAAATAATATTACTGAATCTACGCAATTTAGTGTGGCTTCTCTTTTTTATACAAACCCGTCAACTGTCTTATTGAGATTAATGACTCAATGTAAATGCAGACCTTATATTAAAGTTTCATTAAAAATCTTACTTGCCCTTACATCTTTAGACATTACTTTATTGCTTTTGCACTACTGGCTTATTTTAATTTGCATGAGTTGTCTATTTTATAAAGACATTGAAGAGTGGATATGTCACTTGTTCTAGTAGTTAATAGCTCTTAGCAATCTTTTTCTTATTTCTCCCTTAAATTCTCTCCACTGCTGTAACTTAGAGACATTTGTAATATAATTTGTGGTCAATCTAAGAGATGTTTATTTATTTTAGAAACACTAAAGTGCACAGAGCACCCATACTATGCACTAAGATATCAACAAATTGTGTTCAATGATGAGAGTAAAATAATTTATGGTTTCTATCTTTGATTAGCTCATAAAACATGCTAAAGACCGCACTGGACTGAAAGTTCATAACCTGTAAGTAAACTAGACAGACAACAAAGATATCATTTTCCAATTTATCATACAGTATTAAAGAGTTTTATGGATGATATCTGAAATTCCTAGAATTTGAGGTCTAGGCTTAGACCAGACTTGGGATGTTGCTGTTATGAAAGGCCCTTACACCCATACAGTGGTCTTTTTAAGGTTGTCAAACCAATTTCTAGGAAAAAATATATATTCCAATTCTGATTTTGGCCTTATTTTCATTTTTGTCATGTAAACATTAATTGAATTCAGCTTATTAAACGTTAAGACACATTTCTTTTTAGGATATGCCTTCAAGTAGTATAACTGATGTAACTAGAACCTTCTCCTTGGTGAAAAGAAGATTGCTAAATGAAAAATTTATTATTTGTTATTATTTAAGATTTATTAAGATTTAATAAGTTGTTTGGTGATTATACCACAAAGCTTGAATATGATAAGTTCTCAAATCAGCATCTGGAAATGTTCAAATGAAGGATGTTTAGCCTTGTAGAAGATTCTTGGTAAGTTAAAAGTTTGTACTAGGTGAATGTTAAGGGTCCAACTAACTATGTTGTTATGATTGCTCCGCATATAACTTACTTCAGACTGACACTGTTAGTACTCAGTTCAACTTCTGTCTTCTTTCCAAAACAGAAAGAAATGATAATCTTATACATTGATTTAAGTGTCATGATGAAATTCTGTGAATATTTTGATGTCTAATTCATATTTTGAGCCCTGAAAGTGCATTCAGTGAGCCCTTAACAATTCCGGTTCAGTGTCACTAGCCTGTGCAGTCCTTTAAACTCTCATCAGCTGCTTTCCACACACACAAAAGCAACGAAATGATAAGATTCCAGTGCCAGTTACTGGAGAGTTGTATTTTATCTCAATCACCAGATACTTTTTTTTTTATTTCAGCTTATTATGGAGGTACAAAAGTTCAGGTTATATATATTGCCCATGTCCCGCCCATGCCCCCAAGTCAGAACATCAAGCATCTCCATTCCCCAGACAGTGCGCAAGGCACTCATCATTTAGTTATACCCCCATCCCCTCCCCCCATCCCCCACCTCTGTCCGACACCCAATTGGTGTTATTCCCAAATGTGCACTTAGGTGATGATCAGGGAAACCAATTTGCTGGTGAGTACATGAGGTGCTTATTTTTCCATTCTTGGGATACTTCACTTAATAGAATGGGTTCCAACTCTCTCCAGGAGAACAAAAGGGACTCCATATCACCGTTATTTCTTATAGCTGAGTAATACTCCATGGTATACATATACCACAATATACTAATCCACTTGATTGTGATAAAATTTCAAGTTTTAACCTTTTCTGCTGCATATATTTCTGTACCTGTCATGACTCGTGACTTCTTTTCTGGTTGTCCATCCCTACGTACTAGACATCATTCCACAATCTATTGATTATTCCGTAGTCCCCTGGAATTTTTCCAAGGCATTGTAATATATTACATAAAAACATATCAAAGCCACACACTTTCATTACATGCACAGCCTTTTCTCTGTACAGCCCTTCACGGACTGTATAGTCATCAGTCAACCATCAAGGTAAACTAATAATGACAGTGTCTGCCCCCATAAAGTCACTGAATGAAATGATCTATGATTAGAAACGTCCTGTAGACATCCATTCAAATGCAACAACAGAGGAATAAAGCTTTGTGGGATGAAGAAGATGTTTGGTGCTTGTACTTTTCTAAGTTGGAAATTATGAGGTCATGGCTTATTCAGTACTGAATAATGAACAGAGACAAGCAAATAATTCTGAGCACACTTATGCTTGCATGTGAAGTACTTTAGGAACACTAAATTGCAGGAATGAATCATTACATAGACAGCATTTTTAAGGTTATTCAGGTCAAACTATCCCAGCCCTTTGGTAAATAAGTAAAAAACATAGGATCTTATAAAAGAAGAAGGAAAGGGAAGATGAATAAGGCAATTGACATTTTTTGAGCTTAAATTATAAGCCAGATACCACTTTGGCCCCATTTCTGCATTTTAAGGCCAGATTATTACAGCAAGATGGTCCTCAGACACACATATTAACCACACCAGGAGTAGGACACGGACAGTCAGGGGTTGGTTTAGACTTCTTCCAGCTTACTATTGTAGTTATTTAAGCAAGGATTCTGGTTTTGAATTAGTCTTTTGACTTTTATGGTTATTGAACTTATCTTTGCATTCATCCTTCGGTGACCACTCGCCTCCCTTTCCTCTTAGCCCCCAGTAAGAGACTCCCTGCCCCAACTCCAATCTTATGAAACCTTATCAGCATCTTAGACTCTGACCTATGTATCAGTTGGATGGGGTAGGTTTTCCTTTGGTAACAACTCCCAAATTCTCAATGGCTTATCTCAAGAAGAAATTTTTTTTCTCTTATAGTACTGGCCCAGCAGGAATTGGGAGTGGGCCTCTTAATCACTTGGGAACCCAGCAGGATGCAGAACGTTTACCTCTATAGAAGCGTTCATGAACACCACAGCAGGGGAAGAGAGGCCTGTGCATAATATCGTGGAAATTAAGGACTCCCATATAAAACTACATACATCCCTTCTGTTAACATCTCACTGGACCAGCCAGTCAACGGTCATGTCCAAGTTCAAGGAGGAAAAGAAACTGCAATATTGCCATAATCCATAGGAGGAGGGAAAATCAAATGTGAACAGCTTTATCAACTGCATTACCCACTCCCCCAACCATTAAAACCACCAGTGTCCCTCCCACCACCCCAAATATAGACATGTGGACACTCTTTCTGCTTCTCCTTTCTCTCTCAACTAGGGGATGAAGAATCAGATGTATGTTACATATAATTGTCTAACTCACTTCTCAAAACAGACAATGAGGTAAGTATTAATAATCCACACAGTTAAGAGAACTGAGACTTAATAGAGCTCCAGTGCCTTGCATGTATTCACACACGTTATTGGGCCCAGCATTCAAACCCAGATCTTTTGAGTTTGAATTAAAACTCTTGGCAAGTACTCAGTTTCTACAAAAAAAAAAAAAAAATCAAATTATTGAATATGCTATGCATAGTTCTCCAAGACTCAGTCTTTTATCACTGTCTAGAATAATATATTATTGTCCTCAACCCTCAAACCCTACCATACATCCATAAGAAACTTCTTACGGTATCTTTGGGCTTAATTTCTCTATGCCTTTACACATGTGACAACTTCATTCTGGACCCTCCTCTGTTCTCCTAACAAATACTAATCTGCTTTAAGTAGCAGTTCACAAATTCATACCTTCTTTGCAGGCTTTTCTGACTTTCCTTTTTACACAAAATGTAAATAAGCTGTCTATTCATTATCTTCCCATTGCACCTGATGCACATTTTTATTAAACTAATTTTTGTTGCATTTATTGTCTTTTGTGCCTGTTACTATTATACTCAAGGTGCGTTGGGAATACCTCTTCCTCATTTTTATAGCTGAGCATCTGCATATCTGGGTTGATGATTAATATGTTGGCTTTTCTGGAATGTTAAGTGAATACAGAATATACACGTAGCAGTGTTGTAAGGCGTAGACTCTGGAGCCAGACTGTCTTAATTGGAATCCTGCCTCCACCATTACTATTGTCTGACATTGTCCAAATTAATTTCTCTGTTTTTCATTTTCTTCTTTGGTAAAAGTAAAGTCATAAATAATGTGATCTTTTAATTGTTTTGTCAAAGTTATTGTAAGGATTAAAGAGAACATATATAAAGATTTTAAGGGAGTAATTATTAAACTCAGTAGTGATTATGATGATAGTTGTAGTATAAGTAATCAAGGTAATCTGTGACATCTCCCTTCAATACTTTGGAACAATTATAAATCTATGCCTTTAGGTCAGACTTATTTCAAATGCCAATATGTATAATCAATAGGTAAAATTGTGTAAATATGAGTAAATAATTATAATTATATTGTTCTATTAATACATTCAAAAGACACTATATATGTTAAGTGACAAACTTATACTAAAAATATAATTTGGGCCCACAGATTGGATTGTTCAAATTTTTTTTTTCTGATTTTCTGTTATTGCAGAATTAATTGCTCTTATAGTAGAATGTATACCAATACTAATAGATATAAGAGAGTTAAACATCAACCCATTCTATAAAAAAAGATATCCGCACCCAAATGTTTATAGCAGCACAATTCACAATTCCAAAGATGTGGAAACAACCCAAGTGTCCATTAATACATGAGTGGATTAATAAAATGTGGTATATATAAACCATGGAGTTCTACTCAGACACAGAAAACAATGGTGAACTAGCACCTCTTATATTATCCTGGATAGAGCTGGAGCCCATTCTACTAAGTGAAGTATCACAAGAAAGGAAAAACAAGCACCACATGTACCCATCAACAAATTGGTATTAACTGATCAACACTTAAGTGCACATATAGTAATAATATTCATTGGGTGTCAGGCAGGTAGGAGGAGGAGGTGGGGATGACTATAAA
This sequence comes from Lemur catta, assembly GCF_020740605.2. NCBI lineage: Eukaryota > Metazoa > Chordata > Mammalia > Primates > Lemuridae > Lemur > Lemur catta. The sequence continues at coordinate 27,633,006 of NC_059140.1, read as the reverse complement.
CACACTTAATGGGTGCGGTGCACACCGTCTGGGGGATGGACATGCTTGAAGCTCTGACTCAGGTGGGGCAAAGGCAATATATGTAACCTAAACATGGGTACCCCCGTAATATGCTGAAATAAAAAATAAATAAATAAATATGACTGGGAATTTAAAAAAAACAAAACAGCAACCCACAAGCTATAAGTTTAAAAAACTTAGAATTTTCTCCCCATTCATTACAGCTGTAGACAGGCAGGGCACATCCACAAAAGAAAGAAAAAGTGCTTGAGTAACGGAAGATAGTTACCTAGCCTGGAAGATAGCACTTCTTTTCTTTCTAACATTAGGATGTTCTTTTTAAAAAAATGTTTCAAAGGAACTGCCTAAGCTTTCATAAATATTTGCAGGCATTCTAGGGAACTTGAAGAAAGTCACTCTTGAGAGTTTACTTCTTGTAATTTCTGCACTGTGTGAGTTGTTTAATAGCAGTTAGGAACAGAAATAAAAATAAGGAAAACAGGTGTATGTGTGTATAGATATATAACTGTGTGTGTCTATACATCTAAGACAGAAAGATTGCTCTATAAACTGAATTTTGGGCAACCAGAAAAAAGTATTTACTGACCAAGGCATGAGAGTATAGATCAGCAGAGGATATTTCATATACGTTGAAGCATTTTAATTTAATGGTTTTATTTTTTTAGATCTTGCATTACAGAACACTTTCTCAGATCATTAAAGGTAGTTTTTAAACCAAGGGAACCAGAATTATGTATATTCAAAACTTAAGCTTTACAGTCTGGTTTCCTAACAGGGAACACCTGGTTTTTGAATAGCTAGAATTTGATTTGGTACCTACCATAACATTGCATACAGTGGAACTTATTTCTTGACATAAATAAGTGAGTAAGTGAATGAAAAATATTTTTAAAATTTCAAAATGCTAATTTACTTCACATATGTTACTAATGTGAAATATTAAGAAAAATTCAAAATGATAATTTTGAATGAATTAGGCAATGATAGGAAAATAACAGTTAGTGCTATGGATGTTGCAAGTGCCTTCATAACATTACATTTCTTTATTATTTAGGAGCCACTGATTTGTACAAGAGATAAAATTTTTCCATCTGTTTATGGCAATAAACATAGTGCACAAAATATGTATTTACTCAAATTACTAATGCCCATGTTACAGCAATATTAATATTAAAGCTTAAAGATATAACCATTCTAGAATTCCCATTTTATTGCCTCATCCTTATCAAATGTGATGTTGATTCTTGATGCCCTTGAGTCACTGGAATGCTGTGGGGTGGGTGATCATTTTGTACATATGCCCTTCTAAAACATGGGCAAATTGTCTAGGTGAAGGGACTCTCTTAACAATGAGAGAATGATACAAATAAAGATAACAAAATTTGCTTATCTAATGGTTTATTTTTAAAATATATATTTTTTGAGAGCAGCTGCTCAAACATATCATTTCATAAATTGCATTCCTCTTAATTCAATAAAAATTATTACAACATTATTTTTAGTCACAAAATAAGGAAAAATACCAGGCAATTCTCTATGCTTTTTCATTCGACTTACTTATTTCTTAAATTCAAATAATTATTGAAATTGAATTCAATATATGTTGCTCAAATATTTACTTTTTAAAAACCCTAAACTTACTGAAGGATTTCCAAATGGCAATTTGGATTTCTACTCATTATATCTCTACGACTAAAGTCTCTCCTATGAAATTTGAAATGAGGATCTGGAGAGAAACAAAGCTCATTTTATTATAAATTAAATATTTCATGAGCTGCTCATGGCTAAATTGAACTAAATCTTATCTAATGCTTATTTGTAATGTTAACAACCAAAATTACTTGCAAAGAATTTGAAGAGATTAAAAACTAAAGGTAAAAAATTGATAAACATATTTAGCATCAAGTTGAAAATACCTCTTTGGTGTTCAGTTTCCTGATATAAATATTATCGTTAAAATTGTAATTATTATGTGCACTATTTTACAACCCAGGAGGCAATTCTTGGTTATGGGGCATAAAGTTTAACAAAAACTGTTGAATCTATTTAGATCTGCACGCTTTGTAAGCATTTTAGAAACTATTTCTTTTACTTCATACATTATAGATATAGGTGGATTTAAAAAAAAAAGTTAATTTTTTCTTTCTTCTCTGTTTAATGAAAGAGGAAATTAGAATGTACCATATTGGAATCCTTCATTTGAGAGAGAAAAGCTAAATATATATGACTTGATCTCTTTGAGGAATTTGCATTGGAATTATAAATTGTTATATTAAAGAAACTGGATTTTATAGCTATAGGCACTCATAAAATGAAAGAGATTTTTTAGGAAAGCTCTCACCTTCAAATGCATTAAACTGCTTGTGGATGTTACTCCTTAAGGAATGACTCAAACATTTTTTAATCAAGATGTACCTAACACTTCAATAGCATGAATCAAATCTGAATTTATGAACAATGTAGGATTATAAAGAAATGCCTGCTCATTCATTTCCCTAAACATCAGCAATATTTAAAAAATGGCAATTCCAATTATATATAAAACTTTTCCTGGCTTTTGAAATCATAAGTGATACCACAATCATCTAATTTTCAATAGGACATTGTATTCTTTTCCATACCTTTTACATTAACCTTGCGATATGTACTTAGGTGTGTACCTGTCTCATCCTGTCTTAGGTATTGTATTGTGCTTCCATACAGAGGAGGAGTAGCATTCATCTTTTTTAATACCTCATGGTGTGTGTCAGTGTCCTACCTACAGGGAATGCTCAATAACTGTTTCTGGCATCAAAGACTGAAGGCAAATATTATCGAAATTCAGACTGCTGCCCTGGAGAAATTGGAATGTAACTCCCCGGTAATAATCCTCTACATCTAAAGTAGGTTTTGAAGCAAAATAACTACTCAACTAGGAAGAATCCAAACAGGAAGGTAATGCCATTGACTTCCAAAAATGCTGTGTGGGTGTGGGCATACACACGTGCATGTGTGTGTATTTATAAGAGTGCCAGATTTGGCCTGGCGCGGTGGCTCACGCCTGTAATCCTAGCCCTCTGGGAGGCCGAGGCGGGTGGATTGCTTGAGCTCAGGAGTTCGAGACCAGCCTGAGCGAGACCCCGTCTCTACTAAAAATAGAAAGAAATTATCTGGCCAACTAAAAAAATATATATAGAAAAAAATTAGCCGGGCATGGTGGCACATGCCTGTAGTCCCAGCTACTCGGGAGGCTGAGGCAGCAGGATCGCTTAAGCCCAGGAGTTTGAGGTTGCTGTGAGCTAGGCTGACGCCACGGCACTCACTCTAGCCCCTCAACTGGGGAGCTTTTCTTTTTGAAAATACAAGTAAACGAACCATTCTCCCCACCCAGAGTTCCTGGTATGTTGAGAAGATGGGGAAGGCAGGTGGTGAAAAATCAGAATACATGTATTTTGAAAAACTTCCCTGGCTGAGTCTGATGTCCATTATTACTTCTTTCCTTTGTTTAGAGCTACTCTCATAGAATTTTGATGCATTATTAATTTAAATATGAGATAATAATATTTCTCATATGAAGAATTAATTGAATGCAGATTGTCTAGAGGTAATCTATTTTTTCCTATGGATCTTCGTGACCTTGCTCAACAGTGCAAACTCTCGGTGTATACTAATAGAGTTACATCCCTAACACATACAATGATACATAAACCAATGTTATTAAAGTGGCATGTGACATTTGTATTCCTCAATTGTCAATGCCCTCTTGACCATAAATTATACAGAGTAGGCCCATCGGAACAGATATGGTAAGAACTGACAGGAGAGGCACCAAATTATTGCAACACTGATTATCAAATTCAAAAACTAAAAATATTTTCATTTAAACATAAAAATTTTTAATAATGCAAAGAAAGCTATATGATTCCAAATAACAGTGTGAAAATAATGGTAATATAAACTTTGATTTCAAAGATGAATGAGATTTTTGTCATACTATCCTATTAATTTACTTAATTGAAAACATTAGTGTATAATTTCAAAACTTTTTTTTCCAAGTTTTGTGACTGTAAAATATCTGTTCAAGACACTTATATTTTGTCAAGTCAGTCAAAGAAGTAGTCAAGAAAACAGAAGGGAATTTGAATATATAGATTAACTACTACTCTTCAGAGACTATGCTAGATGCTTTGAAACGCTATACCTCATGTAATCCTACCAACAGCCCTCAGAGATAAGTAGTACAAACCCATTTTACAGACGAGAAAGCTAAGGATCTGGGGAGTTAGCAAATTGCTATACAAGTTCATTGACTTAATGCAACAGAGTCAAGATTGAAAACCAAGTCTGAATGCTTGAAAAGTCATATATTTTCCATTATTACCATATATTAGAGGTTTGCAATGATAGCCCATATGCTAAATTCATCCTGCCTTAGCCTGTGAGCTAAGAATGGTTTTACGTTTTTAAATGATTTAAAAAAATACAAAAGAATACTATTTCCTGACACATAAAAATTATATGATATGCAAATTTCAGTGTCTATAAATAAAGCATTATTGAAACACAACCACATCCATTCTGTTAAGTGTTGTCTATGGCTCTTTTCATGCTACATCAGAATTGAATAGTTGGCAGTAGAGATTCTATTTGCCTGCAGAGATGAACTATCTGGCCCTTTACAGAAAAAGTCTACAGACTCCAGGTATGTGTTATTTCTTCCTCCTTCATGCATGTCTGTGGCTATAGATGTGGTCTAAATATAAAGTAGATCCACAGAAAACATAAAATGAAGAAAGTGTTGCTCTAAAAATACTGACGAGTAATATTTTTAAAGAGCAATAATGCATCAAAAGGACAACTCGCTCTGCATTTTTCTTTCCAAACAATTTAGAATTCAGTGGTTTGAAAGCTTCCTTGAAGGTTTGCAGCACTTAATACACGCATGCATTAGACCTCTCAAGTTTACTCAGCCTGAGTGTTGTGAAAAAGATCTTGGAAGGTATTTATCACCTAAGAATTTGTCACTGATTAACTCTTTTTTAGATGTGTCATGGAGCAGTAAAGTGAAGTCAATGGTGACAATTCTGACAAGGTATTTTTCCACCAAGCTGTGCAGAATCTGCCAGCTGGGGCTAAAAGTATTTGTAGTCTCTGCTACAGCGTGTCCCTTCCTGAGGCTCAACTCCAAACCCCATCCAACCAGCAACAACCAGGTTTTGTGGAATCTGAAACCTATACGATGTGAGGGTCCCTCTTAAGAAAAAGAATGCAAAACCACAAATGCAAAATTAGACATACAGTCATGAAAGAACCCAGGCAAGCGATGGATCCTGAGATTTAAGCTTCTTTAGCTTCGGAAGAATTATCTTTTGCAGCAGCAGAAAAGAGAGAGGGTAGGGGCATCAGAGGGAGGGTGTAGTTTGCATGTGCTTGCAATGCAAAAATGCAAATTTAATAGATTCAATTGTAAAGCAAAGTTTCCATATTTCAATAGCACCCTGAATTAGGAATGTACCTTTTATATAACTTTAATGCTTTTAGCAGGTAAAGTCTTGCTAGATTTTCCTTATTTTCTCAGAAAAAAAGATCCAGCTGAGTAACAAACACCTACACTAGCCTACAAAAGAGATGTCGGCAGAAGTATGATTCTTCCCAGTTTCACTTCAGTCCACTTCTGCTCTGCTTTCTTCCAATTCCTTTTGAGGTTTAAATTCAAAACTAGCAACTAGAGCAGTCTCATGCTCTCTTCTCGGCTCACGGTGTGTCCAAAGCTTCAGAGAAGCAGCCCAGTCCCCCTGGCAGCTGGACTCTACTCACCCACTTCAGAACAAGTGCCAGCAATTCCAGGAAACAGTGGCGAGCCTCTTTTTTTTACTCACTTCCAACTTTTTTCTTCACTGTTTTCACCTTTGATTTCAGATTTCTTCCAAACACAAGAAGATTTTTCTTGTGGGCTGTAATTGACTAGACTCTAAGGACTGGAACCAGCATAAAACAGGAAAGACGTGACCAGATGGGAGGAAAGTATGAGTTAGTTCTAGGTCTCAGTCAAAGCCACATCTGAAAAAGCACCAGAGTTGGAAGGTCTGAAGTAAATGGCCCCGGTGATGATCCCACTGACAGAAGTGGTCACTGTTACCACCAGGAAAGAAGATGAAGGGCTTCTGCTGACTACATGCCTTTGAGCAAGTCAAATGCTTTCAAATGTCAAAGGGAAGCATGGAATGAAAGAAAGATGCAGACTGAAGATATGATGAGAATTCAGCCTTAAATACCAGTTTCTTTACCTACCAGCTATTTAAGCTCTCAAAAATCAGTTTTTTTAAATCTATAAAACATTGGTAATTATTCCTCTCACAGGTGGCTGTTGTTAATAAGAAATGAGATAAAGGATTTGGAAGGTTGAACACCACTCCTGGCACACATATCTGAGGGCATTAGGCATCAGTGGCTTCAGAATGTTACTTTTCCTTAGGAACCTCTCCAGTCAGAGTTACTCGGAATTCCCAAGGTTCCTGACATACTTCCCACGCCCAGTCCTAAACACCCTGCCCAAGGTTGTCCTGGAGACTTGCCAGACTCTCTGGATTTGAAACTGAGCTAAATATTTTTCATTTGCACCTTCAGCTCAGAAGCTTTCTGAATCCTCTCTGCCCTGCTCAGAGCTTTGCTGGCTGCATCACTCGGGTTCCCTTGTTTGTTGAGTTCACCTCTAGTAGGCATCAGCAGGAGACTGTGGAGTGGTAGGAGAGAGATACTGGATACTTATGTCCCCAGCTCTCTTCTGCCCATCCCTACCCTTCTGTACCCACTGCTCCTGCTGAGTAACCCCTCTTCAGCTGCTGCAGAGTTCTCCAGGCTCCAGAAGGCATAATATTTCTTCCTTTTGCCCCTTGAATGGCTTCAGGTGCTCTTCTCTGGACACCTCACTCAATAACCATTTTTCTTCTTTTAAGTAGTCTCTTCATTACTGCCCACAATACTTTTAAGTAGTTCCTTCATCAAAATACCTTCATTCAAACCATCTGAATTAAATTCCTCTATTGGGGACCCTACCTGACATAGATTCTATATCTGAAAGAGCTGGGGCTTTGATTGTTTGTATTCTATAGTAAGCAAGATTGTATTCAGGTAAATTTGTCCATAATGAAGTTATTTTATAACAAACTAACCCATCACTGTTGATCAGAAACTGTTCCCTTCTTTCTCTACACCAAGAGTTTCAAGGGAAAAAAGAATCCAATCAGCTAGGAGTCATGAGGAAAGAAATAAGACACGCTTTTAAGAACAAACCAACAGGGATCCTCACCAGGGTCGTGGATGTTCCAGCCACATCCTACTGTCTTGGGTAATTTTATCTTGTAGGAATAAGGGTTATACTCCATATTCATTGACACACCTACTTAATTACACATAATGTACAAAAAATAATCTGTCTTCCATTCACTTGACTAAATACATCAATACATTTTAGGATTGTCAGCAAATTCAATTTATTTACATATTAATTTAATAAAGTTATTTAAAATTTCATAGATGTTGAAATAATTGACATATAGACATTAGAAATCTTATTTTAACCTTAAACCTCATTTGAAATCTCACTTATATTTTATGGAAATGAGGACTTTGATGACCATAATTCTGACTATTTCCATATATATTGGGAAATAAGAAATGTTAAAAAAGCTAAAAGAAAAGATATGTTCATAGAAATATAGTTTATAATTTCAGGAAGTGAGTCTAATATCTAATATAACAAAAAGGCAAAGAATGTAATCAAGGGCTTTTATCATTTCTATTTCCTGTGATACTAATACATGTCAAGTAATTTAAATTCAAATAAAAAAAGGTTGCAAGTTCCAGAACAATAATTAATGAGCACTCTATTTGTAGCTGCTAGGAACACCAAAAATATTATTTCAAGATTTAGATTCAGAAGAGGAGAAATCATTTTGAACTTGGGTTCTAATTTAGTCATTTTTCTTATTCAAATTCTTCCTCTGTCAACCTCTTCCAGTAGTCTAATGTAAGTGCATATTGGCAAACTTCCCTGTGCTTTTATGTGCGTTTCAGATATGAGCAGGGAGGAAAGAGGAAACAGCCAGTATATATACAAAGCCACCAGTCCAGTGTTAAATAAAGGAAAAGATTTGGGACTTCCAAAGAAGGGGCATGCTTCAGTTGAGACCACTGCACCATCCTAGTGCCATCAATAGACACTGCAGCTCTGTAGTTTTCTTCAGCATTCCCTTAGAGCACATCCTTGCAGAAATGCAGGCTGTGCACAATAGCACGGACCACATAGTGGAGGAAAGAACAATTATGTCATCAAGGATGTCAACAAATTTTTCTGTAGGGGAATGTCTGGAGAAAATCAGAATCAGGAAATATGAAAGAGGTTTTTCTCTTATGCATAGAGTAGAGCAAATAAGAAAATAATGTATAATCGGGCCTATTTCTCATGCCCTGGTCTTAAGACTACGACTGCATTTGTTGCTCTCATACCCCGTATAGACACTGTAACCATAAGTATTGAATTGAATACTTTTAGTTGTAAAACTTCTATGGACTTTCTTTTCAGTATGTCTCTGTTTACAGCTGTACAACATCTCAATGACTGCTAAATTAAGAATTGTGGCAGAATGCTTTGCTAATGTTCTATTAATAGATGTCTGATTAAACCAAATAGTTATCACTATTGGTTATAAATGTTGGCGTAACAGAGTTTGTGAAATGACTTTATTTCTAGCCCATTGACAGAGTTTGTACAATTTTAACAGTTATGTCTTGATTTAAAAATTGAGAGATCTCAGATAATTTGGATTTCTTTCTCATAGAAGATCAGAGAATCTCACAACACAGCGTCTCCATTCTTGTGAGACAGCAATCAGCTTAAGAGGGGTGGGAGCCACCACTACCCCTTCTTGAAAGACTCTTTCTTTGCTTTTTATAACACTGCAAATTCTTTGTTTTCCTCTTCATTCACTGATGGTTCCTCCCATATCATTTTGTCAACTTCCTCCAACTTTAAATATTGGAATTCATCAGGACTCAGTTGTAGGTCCTGTAGAATGTTCTTTTTCTTATTCCAAATGTTCTCCCTAGGTGGAGCTTGGTCACTCATACAATATATATTATTTATTATATACAGTTGTTCCCCTCTGACACTTTTCAAGACCCTTAGTGGATGCCTAAACTCATGGACAGTAGTGAACCTGGTTACCATCAATCAGAACACGTTTGTATTCATGTCTTCCACCCACAAATTTAAGATCTTTTCCATCTTAACTAAGTACTTATCACGCACTGTGGTCATAATTTTTGCAGTTTGAAGTGTGACAGCAAAGATAGCATAAATTTCTTTTTCCTTCTCAGTTTCACAGCTAAAAGATTCATTCTCACCATGGATCTTAGCAACCTCGGCACAAGAACAAGATTTTTTTTTAATGTCTTATTGAGTCAAGAACTTTCACCTTTTTACTGAAAGGAAAAGTGCTTTATGGTTTCTCTTTGGCATTCTGAATTGCCAGCATCACTACTCTTGCACATTTGGGCCATTATGAAATAAAATAAGGATTCCTTAAACACAAGCACTGATCACTGAGAGGACAGATTTCATCACTGTACTCAGAAGAGTGCACAATTTACAGCTTATGAGTTGTTTATTTCTGGAATTTTCCATTTGATATTTTCTGGTCACAGTTGCCCCTGGGTAACTGAAACTGTGGAAAGTGAAACCACGTGTAAAAAGGTACTACCCCGTGTGTGTGTGTGTGTGTGTGTGTGTGTGTGTGTGTGTGTGAGAACAACCCACAAAGGTCTATTTCCAAAACAGTCTGTTTCCACTGCTCTCTCTTTTTCTTGTACAGTTGCCCTCATTATATTTCTTTTTCTTTTCCTTTTATTTTAATAGATTTAGGGGTACAAGCCGAATTCCCTTCTAGGTATATATCCTACAGTGGCGAAGTCTGGACTTGAATGCATCACACCACTGCCTGTTACCCACTGTCTGGAAGATCCTTCCTCTGTTCTTTCCCTTTTTCCCACCTATCTTTCAAGTTTCTCTTTGAACCTAGATTTTATTCATTTACAAAAATTTTCCTGATCTCAGATAAGATCATATCTTTCCATTATCTGCTTTTACAATAGCTTAAATTCCTCCTTTGTAGCACTTCCCAGAACCATAAGAAATCATTTGTGTAATTATTTGCTTAATATCCATTTTAATATGCACTGTAAAGTATATTTAGACAGCTCTCTGTGCTTTTCACTATGTGTCTTTGAATTTAGCACAGTATTTGACACGTAATGTGCTCATAATAAATATTTATTGATTTTGACATTAAGCTGTTCTTGACGTAGGTATTAGAATAAAAGTTATATGAAATCTTTTAACTTGCCTTTGAGAAATTAAAAAACCTCTCTTCTCTAATCAAACTTAAGGATACAACAGATAATTTTAAATAAGTGGGCTGGTAAAGTAATTATGGACCAGGCCTAGTGACCTTGTTGCACTACCTCATACATAACACACTATTCAGCCTGAAAAAGTTAAACACACATTATCCTAAAGATTACATTATCATAGAATCAATAAACATTCCAAATCTCTGGGCAATAATTATAAAACACTAGTCAGTAGCAGTTTCTGAATTAATAATTGATATTTTTCCCAATAAAGAGAAACATAGTTTGAATGTATATAGTAGCCAAGTTTATATCAAGCAGTGGTTAGGTAAGCCCCAAATATTTTATGTCTTTTTTAATATGAAATGAATTGAGTATGTTAAATATTTTTCATCATTATCCTCACAGTGCATATGATTCACCAAACACATCCATGCTCAGGCCAATCAAGTGCCTCAAATTATTTATTGCAAGAAGTAGGATAAACATAAATTTGTGCTTGCATATAGTTATTTGTTGATGATTGAGAACTGAGGATCTGGGGGCTTCTTAAAAAAATACGGCATAGAGCAAAAAAGTTTGGCATCTTGAGTTAACTGTTGAGCTGAAAGCTGTCATCCCTTTTATGCTTTTGCCTAAAGACCTGGAACATTAGCATGTTCATTTGGCCAAAGACAGATGGCTGCCCACACATTCTCCCCAGGCTTAACACTTGTCCTACCAATACCAACCACCCAAGGAGTTTGGCCCACCATCTGTGGATCTGAGGCTTCTTCCTCACTGTATGAATTTTATCATAAGTGACTGAGTGACTTAATACTGTATGTTCTGAAATGATTCTTTTCTGGTATTTAAGCACTACAGGCCACCATCTGTACTAGTTAGGGTTGGCTATGTCAGGCTGCAGTAACAAACACGACCCTATTCTCAGTGGCTTAACACACACATATAAAAAATCTTTATATCTCACTCATCTTGAATGCCCAAATGGAGCATTACAGTTCACAATGCTTGATGGAGCATTGGTGTAACTCAGGGCCCCAGGCTCATGGATGCTCCATCACAGCACTGGCCACTATAATCACTGCACTGGGGAAGGAAAATTTAGAGTCAGCTGCCTATAGTTAAATACTTCTACCAACTTCACTTCTGCTCTTATTTCATTGGCCACAACAGGTCAATAGTAGTATCTAACTAACTTCATTGTAGTAGGGAGTGGGATGGGGAGTGATAAAGTGCAATTTAACCATGTGTCCACAAGGAGAACTGGTATATTGGTGAACATCCCTGTGAAGAATAGTGGGAAAAGTGGCATTGTGTAGTTTAAAAATCAAGCTAATTAGAAATTATGTATTACACTTCTTTTATACTTTCAAAACAAAATGGCTCTGTGCAATATCCTTCAACTTCCTTGCCTCTCTGACTGTTTCCAAAAAGTTTCTATTTAGCATCATTAATGACAAGAGTAACATAATCATTCAGATACAGCCCTTAAGTGCTCAGTCCATAAAGCCAAAAAGCCTGTCATGTCTATAAGTCTTTGCTGAATAAAGGTGGTTCTTTCTACCCAAAGCTGTCACGCTTTTTTCCATGTAAGCCAGAAAGCCAAATTATCCCTTAATTGTACAAAGGTAACTGACAATTGAGAGGTAAGCTAATGAAACGGTATGATGCCTTCACAAAGGAGTCACTTATGGGATGGAGATGTTAAGAGACATTCAGAGAATAGGTCACACTTTAATGTTACAAGACAAATGCATCATCATTGCCAATAAAGATGCAATTTTTCCAGTTTTCTATGAGGAGTGCTGTGCATTTATGCTTTGAAAACAGTGGTTGATGTTTTTCCTCTGTTTATGACCACTCCTTGTACATTTATCACCATCACAATCTCCTTCTTCATCAACATCATCATCAATTTCATTGCTTCTTCCTTTGGTAGACTTCTTACTACATGCCAAGCATTGTGTTTGGAACTTACCTGCTTATAGTATTTAACATTATATTTGATGTTTAGTTTCAGAAATCCCATAAACTATCTCTTTCTTTTAACTTAAAATGAAACCTAACACACAGCCCTAATAAGGCATCTTTTTTTCTAATTAAGTTTTGCTTAACTGAGCTTCCTGCTCCAGATACCAGAATTTTAATTTTAATTATCATTGAGATCTTCTTACTTGGTACAGATTATTACTAGTAATGATACTTAAGAGGACATTAAAATTCCAGCTTTTATAAAAATAAAAGATATTTGGTATCACTAAAACTATTCTATACAATAAGCACTATATGATGTTAGTATGTAGAATATAATATTCCGAGTAAAGTGCTAAAATATATTCAAAACCATGAGATAACATTCCACAACCCGAAATTTTATTATTGATCCAAAGTCCACAATTTAAAGGACAATTACCTTACAGTTACAAAATTAAATGAAATGTTGTTGCTTTCTTGTGTATTAATTTAGCTTAACTAAAACTCCATTTCCCACATTTGTCTTCCATATAGTTTTCCAAGTTAAAATTGGCCACAAATGAAATCTGCCTATGATTAAAAGATGGCAGGGAAGCAGCACCCACATTTATCTTAGAAAGGTGAGTGTGAGTTCAGGAGCTATTGCAGCTTATGCATGTCGCTGCTGATCTACTGGTTTATCCTGTTGTTGGAGTAGGCCCCAAACTCCCCTAGCTCCTTCCAGATGTCCCCTTTCAGCTTCTCCAGCACCTGAGCCAGGTGAGTATGCAGCTTCATGATCAAGAGCATCAGCTTATCCTGCATCAGTAAGGATGAGAGACATTGTGGTTCCACTTTGCCATTGCTTTCCCCATTTCATATCCGTTGATCTTTTCCATCTGCCTATTCTGCCAACCTCAGACTCAACCGTAGCAGCAGAAACAGCGGCCTTCAATAGAAGATTTAACAAATACAATGTGTATGGTCAATACCTATAATAAATGCCTTATTTTATATTACTCATTGTGGTTCTGCATCTCTGCTTCCCTGATATACAGATGTTTAAAATAAAACAATTTTTTTATAAATCCCAAACTACTTAATTCCTTGGTAGAATTCCTGAAAAGATGCATTCATTCTCAAGCTTTTAGGGTGAAAAACACTGATAAATACATGAAAATTCAATTCTCTGGTACTTTTTTAAAGGCTCACAGTATATCTTATCTCATATCCTCTGCTGGAGGAGTCTATATGTATCCTTGTTCTCCACTCTGACACGGCCACTACCTGTCACTCTTAACCTCATCGAGGACCACTCCCTGGGATTCTGGCACCTCTCCCCTCCTTAAATATAATGTAACTACAGATGCCAGAAATCTCATACTTCTTTTACTGCCCCCAACACAAAACTATTTTAAAGGTAATAAGACTTCATTAAAGACTGGGACAAGAGAAACTACAACATAGAGGAAAAGAAATATAAAATGGAGTTAAATAGTACAGTTCTCAGACTACACAGAGAAGATTTTTAAAAATTGCATCACCTATACATAAATATCACATAACCTAGTTCTTGTTGCTTCCTTGTCTTGAGATTCATCTTTCCCTCTTTCCCTCTCCTCAAAAGACAGTGGTTGTTATTCAACATCTTATTTAACAAATAGTACACCTTCTTTAAGAAAAGTTGATTCCTAGCTCACACATGTTAATCTCATTTATCTAGGAAAATACAAGGAACACAAAAACCCATTATGGTGCGTTTGCCAAAGTCTGTGGCAAATGTCTAGAATAACACGTGGGTTTCAGCAGAACGAAAGTGGGTGCTGCCTCATAGAACAGAGTGGAGGCAGGTACTGTATGGCAGGCTCCTCTGAGATTAGTCTTTCAATGTTAGGTGAATATAAACCTCCTAGTTCTTCCTATGGTCTTCCAGTTTCCTGATGGCAAATTTTAGGTGGAAAAATACATATACACATACACACACATATATAAGCACACACACATACACACAAATACATAGATATATTAATAGGATGTATATCCATATATGATGAAAATTTTCTAAAGGTAAAAAGGAAAATCTGTTAGATTTCCATTACAACTATCTACTATCATTGCAATCTCCAAAGGATATGTATGATTTTTTTAAGTATATTTGTATAAATTTGAAATGTTTCCAAATAATATATATTGGAATTTTAAAATTAACTTTCAATATTTTCTTTTTTTTTTTTTATTTCAGCCATCATGGGGGTACAAAAGCTCAGGTTACATACATTACCCATGTCCCACCCATCCCCCTGAGTCAGAGCCTCAAGCGTGTCCATTCCCCAGACAGTGCGCCTGGCACTCACCATGTAGTCATACCTCCATCCCCTCCCCCCACCCCCCACCTCCCCGAGTCAGCACCTTCAAGCATGACCATTCCCCAGACAGTGCACAACACACTCATCATGCAGGCATACACCCATCCCCTTCCCCCACTCCCCGCCTCGGTCTGATATCCAATTGGTATCATTCCCCAATGTGCATTTAGGTGATGATCAGGGAAACCAATTTTCTGGTGAGTACATGTGATGCTTGTTTTTCCATTCTTAGGATATTTCACTTAATAGAATGGGTTCCAACTCTCTCCAGGAGAACCAAAGAGATGTCATATCACCGTTATTTCTTATAGCTGAGTAATACTCCATGGTATACATATACCATAATTTACTAATTCATTTGTGAATTGATGGGCATTTGGGTTGTTTCCACATCTTTGCAATTGTGAATTGTGCTGCTATAAACATTTGGGTACAGGTGTCTTTGTCATAGAATGACTTTTGTTCCTTTGGGTAGATGTCCAATAATGGGATTGCTGGATCGAATGGTAGGTCTACTTGAATCTGTTTAAGGTATCTCTGTAATGCTTTCCACACGGGTTGCACTAGTTTGCAGTCCCATCAGCAGTGTATGAGTGTTCCTGTCTCTCCACATCCACGCCAACATGTGTTGTTTTGGGACTTTTTGATAAAGGCCATTCTCACTGGAGTTAAGTGATATCTCATTGTGGTTTTAATTTGCATTTCCCTGATGATTAGGGATGTTGAGCATTTTTTCATGTGTTTGTTAGCCATTCTTATATCTTCTTTTGAAAAATTTCTATTCATGTCTTCTGCCCACTTTTTGATAGGGTTGTTTGATTTTTTCTTGCTGATTTTCCTGAGTTCTAAATAGATTCTTGTTATCAGTCCTTTATCTGATGTGTAGTATGCGAAAATTTTTTCCCATTCTATAGGTTGTCTGTTTATTCTCATGACTGTTTCTTTGGCTGTGCAGAAGCTTTTTAATTTAATCAGGTCCCATTCACTTTTTTGTTGCTGTGATTGCCTTAGGGGTCTTCTTCATAAATTCTTTGCCTAGACCAATGTCTATAAGAGTCTTTCCTACATTTCCTTCTAGAATTCTAATCGTTTCCCATTTAAGGTTTAAATCTGTTATCCACCGTGATTTGATTTTTGTGAGAGGTGAAATCTGTGGGCCCTGTTTCAGTCTTCTACATGTGGCTATCCAGTTTTCCCAGCACCATTTATTGAATAGGGATTCTTGTCCCCAGAGTATGTTTTTGTCTGCTTTGTCAAAGATTAGATGGCTATATGAGGATGGTTTTATATTTGGGTTTTCTGTTCTGTTCCACTGGTCTGTGTCCCTGCACTTGTGCCAATACCAGGCAGCTTTAAGAACCACAGCCTTGTAGTATAGTTTGAAGTCTGGCAAATCAATACCTCCCATTTTGTTTTTATTGCTTAAGATTGCTTTTGCTATACAGGGTCTTCTCTGATTCCATACAAAGTGTATAATTATTTTTTCTAAATCTGTGAAAAATGATGTTGGTAATTTAATAGGGATTACATTGAATCTGTAGATCACTTTGGGTAGTATAGACATTTTAACAATGTTGATTCTTCCGATCCACGAGCATGGTATGGTTTTCCACCTATTTACATGTTCTGCAATTTGCTTCCTCAGTGTTTCATAGTTCTCCCTATAGAGGTCCTTTACCTCTTTAGTTAAACATATTCCTAGATATTTTATTTTCTTTGTTGCTATTTTGAAGGGTATTGAGTCTTTAATTTGGTTCTCCAATTGACTGTTATTGGCATATATGAATGCCTCTGTTTTGTGTGTATTGATTTTGTAACCTGAGACTTTACTGAATTCATTAATCAACTCCAGGAGTCTCTTGGTTAAATCCTTGGGGTTTTCCAGATATAACATCATATCATCAGTGAAGAGTGAGAGTTTGATCTCTTCTTTCCCTATTTGGACTCCCTTGATTCTGCTCTCTTGCCTGATAGCTCTCACAGGGACTTCCAATACTATGTTGAAAAGTAATGGGGACAGTGGGCAGCCTTGTCTAGTTCCGGTTCTGAGTGGGAATGCTTTCAATTTTTCCCCATTTAGTATGATGTTGGCTGTGGGTTTGTCATATATGGCTTGTATCATTTTTAGGTAGGTCCTGTCTATGCTTATTTTGTTAAGCATTCTTATCATAAAAGGGTGTTGAATTTTGTCAAATGCTTTTTCTGCATCTGTTAAGAGGATCATATGGTCTTTATTTTTGCTTCTATTTATGTGGTGAATTACATTTATATATTTATGTATGTTGAACCACCCCTGAATCTCTGGGATGAAGCCCACTTGGTCGTGATGTATTATTTTTTTGATAAGCACTTGGATACGATTTGCTAGGATTTTATTGAGAATTTTTGCATCTATATTCATGAGAGAAATTGGTCTGTAGTTTTCTTTTTTTGTTGCATCCTTTTCTGGTTTTGGTATCAATGTTATATTGGCTTGGTACCAATACATTTGCTAATGTTGGTATATGTGGTTACAATTTGGTCTCAGAATCTTCCTCTAGAGTCCAAATTTTGTATTATACAGATGTCTTATATTTGTGAATGACATTTCTGCTCCATACCAACCTTTTATCGAGGCATTTATAAACAATTTAAGTGAATTATTTATCTCTTGATATGCAACTACTAACAATTCATATATTGATATAAACTACATTTTAAAATAAATTTTATTTTCCTCCTTTTTGCTCTGCAAATGCAAGCCATGAGATACCTCCTACCCAGGAATGTGATAACTAACCTCTGCTTAGTACCCCTTTCTCTCTAATAAGAGAGTTTTGTGATCTGTTTCTTCCATGACACCACAACTCTTCTGCAGTAAATGTTCAAGATAAGCCCAAGTTATAAAAGATATTGATATTTGACTATTGATGTTTCCTGGACAATGCTGTTCAACATCTCTGTTGAAGATGGAGACATGTGAGGAGTTCTTTTAGTTTTTATCATACTTTGTTTTGTTTTGCGGTGATGCAGATCATTGTTTTATTTTCTAAAATCTGAAAGCTAAAGAGTGAGTTACACATGCCTTCCAATTCATTTCCTGTGTAGATAATATTTGATCCACAGTGGAAGCTTCTCTTGTGGATATATCCAATGTAATTGTACAAATCACCTATTTTATATCTTTTTTATATGAGAATTGTTCCATCCGTTATGTACTTGGGTGTAGATGCACTTTTATATATTCACAGGGAGCTTCCTTCATAACTCAAATAAAATGTCCTCATATTTTGTGCTATAAATTGTTACAATAAATCGAGTGTTGGATAATAATTGGGTCCAAAGCTGAAGCAGTGGACCATGTGCACACAGGTATATTCATGGTGCATTCCTCATCTCCCCATCCCCTGTGGGGCTTTGAGAGAACTAAAAAAATACAAAAGAGAGAAAAATTCCTACGTAATCAATCAAAGATACCAACAAATTGAGTATTTTTTTCCTGAATTCTTGGTTTACCATCTCTCTTCTTTTATTTCTGACCCTTATTCCATTCACCCAAAATTGACTTGAAAGTGTGCAAGTTCAGATAAATTCTCTGTCGACATCACCAGCATACAGAAGAAAAGAAAGGAGTCTGGAGAAAAAGCAACAACAATAAAAAATTCTGCCTTCACAAGATGCTATCGGGATTTTGATAATATAAGACCACTGGAATTCTAATTAGGATTCTTGATATTTTGAAGATTTCTATTGCTTTCTATGAATCCAAAATTCATAAAACTAATATAGAAGAGTACAAAAAGCAACAGAACCTCTTTATATGCACAGAAAGAAATTATTATATTTTGACTTACAGTTTTAAAAATGGAAACACATTTAAGTCTTTCAAATGCCACCTTCCATTCTTCTCCCGCTGAATGATATTTGCTATTGGTTGCCAACTACATGACCATCCACTTTCCCTCCTAAAAAAAATCCTTATTTCATGCAGGTGGCAATAAGATGTAGCCCCAAAGGAGGAATGCCAATTGCCCTAAATCATCATGGTGAGCCCATTGCTTTTTGCCAGTGGTCTGGGGTGACCATAAGATGTTCATTCACATCATTCATTCATCAGAAATTTATTATGTACTTACTGTGTGCCAAAAACTGTATACAACAGTGGACAGTGCATTAAATATCCTGGTCTTCATGAACCTCACATTCTAAGGAGAGGAAAAAGGCAATAGAGAGGTAAAAGATATAGTGCTTCAGATGATAATAAGTGGGGAATGAAAAGAGAGGGGGAGAAGAGTGTTAACCAATAGAGGAGGGAGCTGATATAAGACTTAATGTAGGTGAAGGAGGAGCCATGAGGATACCTGAGAAAGAGAATTTCAGGAGGAAAAAAATCAGGACAAGGCCCAGAGGCAAGAGCATGCCTGGTATGTGCTAGAAGTTAGAGTGAGTGTGGGAAGACATTAATGAATGTAAGGATATGTAGAAGAAAATAAGGATGAAGAGATGACAGCTGCTAGATTGTGTAGAGATTTTGGCTATTTCTCTGGGCAAGACAGAAATCCACTGGAAGATTTTAGTAGAGAAGTAATAGGATTTGACATCAATTTCTAATGTTCACTTTGGTTGTGGAGGTGAGAACAGACTCAGGAGGCAAGGCAAAGGTGGGTGAAGGAATGCAAATTATGAGGCTATTCCACTCATCTGTTTTAGAGAATTTTGTACCTTGGACCAGGTAGTAGTAAACTGGTAAGAAATATTCTTGAAGTTAGAGCCAACATTACTTGTTTATCAATTAAATGAGTGTCGTGAAAGGGAAGAGTCAGGAATAATTCTGAAGTTTTCAACTTGATCAACCAGAACAAAGAAGTGGACTTTTACAAAGGTGGTGAAGTTTGGAAGAATCAGAATAACACAATTTCAGTTTGGGTTATATTTCATTTGAGATGCTTGAAATGCCCACTATGCATCAATAAAATGATATTGCAAAGGCCATCAGACATAAGTCTGGATTTCAGACAAAAGGTCCTGGCTACACATATAAATTTGGGAGTCATTAATGAATGGATGATATAAAAAGCCATGAGACTGGATAAGATCACCAAGGGGACAAGTGTCAACACTGTGGAGAAATGGCTCAACAACAGAAGCACTCCAGAAGTCATCTCTCAAAAGGTTGAGGAGGAGCCAGAAAAAGAAATTGAGAAGGCAACCAAGAAAGGAGAGTGTAGTGTCCAAAAAGCGAAAGAAAGGCATTATTTCAAGAAAATGGTGGCCAGCTCTATCAGATGCTGCTGAAAGTTGATATGAAGACCTGAAATTACCCATTGAATTTGGAAAAGTGGCCATCCCTGGTGACCTCACAGAAGCCTTTAGGTGAAGTGATAGGCAGAAATCTTGGTTGAAAGGGGTTTATGAGAGAACATGGTAGAGGGATTGAATACAATAAGCATAACCAACAATCTCAGGCAGCTTCATTCTAAAAAGGAATAGAGAAAAGATAAAGTTGTTATAGAGGACGTAGGGTCAGGACAGTTGTATTTTATGTTGTTTTGTAAGATGACAACAATAATGATATGTTTGCATGTCAAGGGGAATGGTCCAAGGACAAGGAAAAATTGGTAATGTAGGAAATATGAGGAAGTATTTCTAGAATAGTGCCCTTGGATGGGCAAATGGGAAATAGAAAAATTGACTTAAGATAATAGATGATTAGTTCATTCACAGTAACTGCCATGTCAGTACATGAGCACAAATTCGAGTAAATGGATAGATGTGTTCATGCCAACTATTAAGGTTGCTTTCATGAAAAAGAGGTAAGAAATATCTTTTCTCCAGCCTAAAAATTTATAATAGCTGTCAATTTCACATAGAATCATATGGAATTCTTTAAATATCCAGTGATTAAAACAACATTTATTTAATTAGTGCTTTGCCCTGCCTATTTTTCTAGGCACTGGAGATAGACTGGAGACTAGGTCCTACTATTGTAAAAGAGGGGGAAAACACAAAAATATCACAGGCCATGTACCAAAGCCAGCTTTAACACGTAAACCAGGAATCGAGTTCAGAGAGAGCAGGCACCTGGCCCGCCATTCTACCAGCATCTATAGACAAGGATGCAAGGGGCGTTTCAGGCCTCCCAGTGACTGATTTGAACCTACCATTCCAGATTCATCTCTCATTCAGTTTTTGCACTTGTAATCAGCTTGAATGACAGCAAATCTAACACCCCCAGGATGAAACTACACCAACATTACTATGTGTGTGTGCATATATATATGTGTGTGTGTGTGTGTGTGCATATATATATATATATGTGTGTGTGTGCGCATATATATATGTATATATATATATATATAAACAAATGCCATTTCAGAAACTCCCTTCAAATAAAATATATTATCTTAAGGTTTTCTGTATATTAGTTATGATTGTACTTATTATTTATCTCTCCAAAATTGAAATCATTTATTTAATAAATATTTTGAGCATGAAATATTGAGCAGGCACTGTGCTAGGCACTGAGGTTATACGAAGAAAAGAAAGTCTCTTCACTCATTAAGGTTTTCTTCATATCCACTTTCCCCACAAAGTTGTTAAACGGGGTTAATCTTTGTATTTCCTGGCAAACATCCCAGAGCACCTTCAGCATGTGAATTGTTGAACCACATCTCGATGTCTAGAGATGGAGAAAAGGAGCCCAAAAGATATCAGGTGCCATGTGTTAGACCTTGTGTAGGTAGATGCTTTAATATAATCCTCATAAAAATCATTCACATGAAATAATTTGGACAATTTAGTAAAATTAGCCCACTGCTATGAGAAAGGTGGGTATTTAAAAAGTAGTCATTAAGAAACAGACTGAAAAATGCAATTTGTGGAGAGATGCAGATAATAAGAAAAAATAGGACTCTGGATTAAGCTGAAAAAGTTTAGAATAATGAGGCCCGATAAGCTATCTTGCTAAATAAGTCTTTATCCACTCTGTGTCTCAGTGGACAATGAAATCCCTTTACTGTACCCTAACTTATTTGTTTTCACTTTTTAAAATGTTATATAGATTCAGAATAAGTTCTTAAAAAGTTTATTAACCCTTATATATTAAAGGGGTAACATTTGCTGTACCCTTTCTTCAAAACTGTTATTCCACAAAAACAAAAATATTATTAGATAATTACATCATATATGTATCACACTTTATTCTGGCTTATGAATAGGACAAATTATAGATTTTTTTTATAATACAGTGTTCACATAAACTTAACCTATACTGTTATTAGTGTGCTGTTTTTAAAGTGGTATTAAATCATTAGAAGGAAGGTCAAAATTCAAATACAAGTCATTACTGATTATTGCACTTGAATAGCTAAATTAATATGCTGCAGGCATTATAATCTAAATCATAACCCAATTGAACTGATTATAAAGAGGCACTGATAAATGAGCTGTTTTAATAAGCATTTATTTATGAATTTGTTATCAGAGTTTCTTCCATTAAAGTAAAATAATTAGGATGCTGAATCAGATCAAGATGACAGGGCTTCCAAGCAATATCTTTTCTTTTAGAAGAGAACACAAGAGTGTTCAGAAGAGAGTCGGGCAATGTTCTTTAATGAACACAAATTCCCTTTCAAATTATTCCATTGCTCAAAGAAAGACAGTTATTTAATAAAAAGGCTTAGCTATAAACATCAGTCACAGTTTCATTCTTAATATGTAAAAAGACAATGAACAGCAGCTATATTTCCACTTTGGCATTTAGGACTTTTTGTCTTGGAGTAGAGGATACAAAGTTGAGAGGGTCATTTTGTTGTAAGCACCCAAGTGAAAACTATTATTTGATTACTATTTGTTAATGAGCTACTTAAAAGCCAAGCCAAAGACTGAAAAGGGAAATCCATAAACCCACTCTAAGTCCCGGGATCTTTGAGGTCACCAGGACCCTGAGCCTCAAAGCTGTCCTACGGATGTGCACTTGCAGATTTCCCTGTCACGCCCAGGTGCCACAGTGACAGACGCTGTGGAGATACACAGATGGCACTTCAATCTCACCATGATCTCTAGTTATCCTTCATCTATTTTCCTCCTCTAACCCATGATCCAGAACTCAGATCAACATGCTTTGCCTCTCATCGATGTTTTTGCATTTAGTATAAAAATTTCAATATTTAACCAGCATTCCATTAGAAAAATAATTTTTTCTCTTCTTTCAAATAAGTGAAAAGATTTTCCAGATTTTGAAATATTTATACTATTTAATATTTTGATATACCAAGAGTCCCTGATAAAATTGAACCATACCTTAATGGCTGACATTTAGGTCCCATTCATTTAATATAAAATTATATATATTATATTTCTGTATAACAAATATTATGTAGTGATATATATCATATATAGCATATTATATATTGTACTTAATATAAAATTATATATGATATATCATATAGATTCAATCTATTTATATGGATGTATGTGAATATATATTTTTTCATATGGATATATAATATATAGAGAGAGATAGGTATCAGTCCAAACCCTCTCCAGACTGTTTAGAGAAAGAAGTTTTAAACATATTTCAAAGATTTAATATGTATTTATGTCCATAGGAGTCACAAATCTTGAAATTTCTCCTCTAATATTAATAAAAGTTGTTTTAGTCAGTGTAACCTCCAAATTAAATTTTTCTTCTGAGAGACAAGTGAAAAATCAAACTGCAGCTAACCAACAGGATGTATACAGGCTTAATCTAGCTCATTAGTTTCACATTAAGGTTAAAATAAAAATATTTTTAATTCAAATGTTATTTTATTTGTACTTTTCAACTAGTACCACATGATCAGCTCCTTAAATGACACCATTAAAGGTGAATCTCAGTCTGACTTACCGATTCTGCATTTTTAAAGTGAACCATGAAATTGAAACTGATATGATATTGAACTTTCATAATGAATAGGGCTAAATTTTAATAACAAAAATGAGACTTTTCTCACAAGTGATATAACTGAAAAGTTACAGGATTTGACTAAGTTGTTGCAAAGAAATTGACTAAGCTGGAAAGGGGAAAAGTTATCGGAGGGGAAAAACTATTTCCTCTTCATATCCCAATGAGTTGCAATTCTTTAATAAACTGGTTATCATTATATGAGTTAAAGACATGCAATGAAACTTTAGCTTCTCACCAGCTTGCTTACCACCATAGCCAGGGGGAATTTTGGTTTAAATTATATTCAGCAAATGAAGAAGAAGGAAAGGTCCCAAATCCTTGGAGAGAAATATATTAAACAAATGTCTACTGATTTGTGTCACATTCCTAATGAATACCCTGTGTGTATGTAAGTATGAAACATACGGCATACAGTTCTTTCACTACATCTTTAAAGGTGAGTAAGATTTCTTTGTTCTACAGCAAAAACCCAAGCATATTTCTCTTTTATGTTGGGTCTTAGAATAGCAATCTCTTTGGAGACTGCTTGTCTGAACTTCTCTCTGGCATGACCATTCAGGCTTAACCATAATCCAGCTAAAGCTGAGTCATTGATTGACACTAGGCACTGGGACAGACAGATGAATTTCTCTGGTTTAAAGTTTAATAGAACAGATCTTTTGATCTCCGATTCTGTAAGGAATCTGAAGTTCATTTTTTTCCCTTCGGTTTCTTTGGTACTGGTACATGGTCACATGCAGACCTTGATTTTCATGAGTAGAATGTAATGTAGTGAGGTCAGTATTGCTAAACTAATACAGTTATTTATATTCATGCTTCATGGGAGGTTGACTTGATCACTATCGCTTCACAAGTGCTTAATCTAGCCAATGCAATGTGACAGGTTCTTTTAAAACCTAAGGTTGGGCGTGATGTCTTACATGAACATAAGCTAGTAAATCCTGTAATTCAGCACATACTCTCCTATTTCTGAAATGAGTGCAAACTCATTTTAGTGTGAATATCAAAGCCTGAAAAATAGAAAAAGAATAAAACTATTTTTAGTTTCTTATAGTCCAATCTTTTTCCTTACATCAGCTGCAAGCCACTACCCATATCTGAATTGGGGAGGGAGAGAAAATATTATACATCCTATTCCCCATAGCATACCTCATTTAGTAGTTCTAGCCTAGCCTCAAAGATGCAACCTCAAGACTGTAAAATCTAGTTGAAGTTTCTCTGATTCTGCATGTTTATTGAAGTCTCATCTTGACTAGCCTAGAATTATTCACAGACATGCACATCCACACACACACACACACACACACACACACACACACACACACAAATACACATACAGATATTTCAGGCCTTCCTAAGACAGGTCAGATTGTTTTGCCCTTTGCAATAATATAGGGTCCACTCCAGTTCAAAACTACTTAATCAGAATGGAAGACTTGAGGGTGTAAAAATATGAACAGCTAGTTTTTCACTGTAGTTTTTTCCGTGGAGAATATTGTTATAAAGATCTATCCTTCCAGGTCTTTGCCAGCAAATGAAGAGATAAAGTACATTCGAGCACTTTTTGAAAGTTCAAGCATATTCAAAAAGAATTTTTAATATAAAAATTTAATAAAATTGGCATGAACAGATGTGGTATAAAATTTCAAAACATCAGTTTCTCTCTGAGTATCACCTATGTGCTTCCTCATCTTAAAACATGTGGTATTCTTTGACCAAAAGTGATCAACTATTTGTTCTAACAGAGCTTTTGGGAGAGTGCAAACTGCTGATAAGGCCAATAAAGCTGAGCTTTTAACCTTTTTGCATTTCAATTGCATAATCAAAACCTGATGGTAGCACATCACACACTCAGAGATCGCCATGGGCATTGCACAGAAAATGAAAATTAGTTCTAAAAGCCTTTTCATTCTTTGTAGCATAGAATGCTCCTCTCCTGGCTATATATGAAAGAGGATCAGCCACAAAATGGAAAAAAATAGTATAACTGGGAGTGAAAGCAAAACCCAGAGAAAACTGAGAGCATTGAGGGTTGAAATAGAAGAGTGAGCAGCTGTAATTAGCTCCAATGCTGTGTGAGAATAAAACACAAAGCCACTTTAAAAAATATAAACAGGCAGAATGCCAGCTGAGATAGTGACTAGTGCTATAACAAACCTTGGTAAATAGTGAGCAATACAAAAGTAAATAGCATTTGTGGATAAAAGTTTGACATCAATTCCATTGGCTACATTTTTTATAAATTATCATCCATAATAAAAGTCATTCTGCTATATTACTTTTTAGGTAAGACAACATTTAATATGGAAGATGGTTTTAAATAAAGGCAGACTATCATCACATATCCTCACTAAACAGACACATAAGGCAATTTTAATTGCCACGTGTTTGAAGAAGAATGAAATTTCCTACATTTGTGCATATTTTTATTTTAAGAAAACAGGTCAAGGGTAATAGAGGTAGTGAGCAGCCTTCTCCCCTGTTCATAGCCTTGATTTCTGCCCTGCTTACCACCTGGTTTCCTTATTCAATTAAACAACAAGACTTTGCAAAAGTGTTCAATCAAAACTTGCCTATGCATTCCTTATACGTACACACTGAAGGCTATAATTCTTCTAACATGAAACTCTGCATTATTAGAGAAGATTTCACATCTTGTTTGCTCATTTCACTGAGTTTAGGTGAAAATATGCTCAAGCCAGCCACGTCAGTAGTAGGTATATTGTGCTAATATGGCCCTTAACACATTTAAAGCAACTGATTCCTTAAAATAAAATAATCTGGTCTTCTTCCAGATCTGTTTAAGACAGACACATGGAGAAAGATGTCTTGGAACTGCCACCATATTAACTCAGTTTTATTTCTTTTTTACCCATGGAGTCTGCAAAGCTGTTAAGCATTTGCAGAAAGCACCATTCCTCTCATGTATAAATAACATGAACAGAGTCCCATATTTTCTAAGGAGTATGTTCTGTAGGGAGAAAAAGACCAGGGACTGACTCTTTGAATTTTCCACTGACATTTTGCCATTTTCTTAAATCATACAATAAGCCTATAGTCATGAATGAGTCTGACTCATAGATGGAACACTGATATGTGAGTGAAGAAAAAGGCTTTCTTTCCAAGTTGGAAAACTATGACTCCCCTAACTATCTCCACCCTTTATTTTTCTTCTTTAACTTATCACCAACTGATACAGATTAGTTAATTAATGGTTTCCCTCCACTAGAATGTGTGGATCATGAGATAAGGATGCTGTGTTGTCCCCTGCTATATCCCCAACACTTAGAACTTGCTGGAGGTGTTCCACAAATGTGTTGTGAATGATTGAATGGAGAAAATTCAAAATTGATACCTGTCATGCCTGAATTATATAGTTACTCATTCTAAATTTTCACTTTCTAAAACCTGTACTCTTAAAATCATAACCACATATTAGAATGTCTGATTATCAGCCCTTATTTTTGTCCATCTCTATGTTGTGTCTTCTATAACTACCAAATTTTCTGTTTTAAATTTTATTGGATTCAGCCGGGCGCGGTGGCTCACGCCTGTAATCCTAGCACTCTGGGAGGCCGAGGCAGGTGGATCGCTCAAGGTCAGGAGTTCGAGACCAGTCTGAGGAAGAGCGAGACCCCATCTCTACTAAAAATAGAAATAAATTATCTGGCTAACTAAAAAAATATATATACAAAAAATTAGCCGGGCATGGTGGCACATGCCTGTAGTCCCAGCTTCTCGGGAGGCTGAGGCAGTAGGATCGCTTAAGCCCAGGAGTTTGAGGTTGCTGTGAGCTAGGCTGATGCCACGGCACTCATTCTAGCCCAGGCAACAGAGCAAGACTCTGTCTCAGAAAAAAAAAAAAAAAATTTTATTGGATTCAGTCAGATTCTATCACCCTTTGTCTCCTTTCATAATAACTATCTGCAAACTCATTCCCTTGTCCTTCACTGGATTCATTATAGGATTACTTGTGGGTGTGCCCTGAGCACAAGTTTGCCATTTGACCCTTCTCATCCTGTCTCATCCTCATAAGACTTCTATCCACCTTTGTGGTGTCCATTTTCATAGCTGCATTGATTACTACAAATATTTGTCTTCAGCAATGACAGCTCCAAAATTCCTTTCCCTATAAGAAACAACATGGCAGTAATTTCTACTTGGATTACCCATTCCATTTTCCTCTCCAGATCTCCATATTTTTATTTGTGGAGCTCATACTTTTCTTTGTGTTGTTTCTAACACCTGCAGATTCTAATCACTCACCAAATACTGTTCATTTTTTACACAAATAGATCTAACAAATCCCTAGCTCCTATTTCCCTTACCTTGAGCTGTGGTGCTGAAATAACAGCATCTTTACGGCCTTCTTGCTACATGGCTCCCCTCTGCAATGTTTCTAGAACTATTAGTGCACTACTTCAATCATGCAACTCCCTTGCCAGTTATAAAAGAAGCGCTGTAATATTTATGATTATTAGAGTCCATATTCTTGGCACAGCTTTCAGTGCCCATTACAATGTCCCAACCACCCTTAACAGTTTTTCCCATAACTGACGTGTATGAAATGTCATCTGCATCCTACCCAGTCTACCTAATTGTGCTTTCCTATCTACATATTTACTAATAATAGCACTCCTCTGTGGAAAAGTTTTCCACTCATTTACATTTATTCAAATCTTACCCATCCTTCAAGAGACAGCCCAAATATAATTGCCTTTATGACCTCCAATAAAAGCCCCCTGACTAATAGAGCTGGAAATGCTATGTTGTCTGAGTGCCTCAGCATGATTTTATCACTCAGTGATGGTCTATAATTTACTACTTGGAATATGTTTCATCTTTTTTGAATGTCTGCCTCCTATCTTCTACTAGATTAAAATTTCTTGAGAGCAGATTCTGTGCTCCTCATTGATTCATTTCCCTCAGTGCCTTGCACAGAGTATGTGTGTTCAATTAATAGAGGTTATTATTAGCCAGTTGCAAAAAAAGTCTATATATTATTATGTTTAATTCAATTGTAAAATATAAATTTGAGTCATTCACTTAGTATTTAGGCATTAAAAATTAGTTTTATATACTTACACAGAAAACCAACGCTCCAACTTCTATCATATTTATTCCAGAGAAAAATATTACACAACACAGCTCTCTTACTCTTTTGGCAAATGCATCATCATATGATTCCAATTCTAGTTCTCTGTTCTCTGACAATTTTTAAAAGTCAGATTTCTGAGCAGTTGCTCAAGAAGTTATATTTAGGACTTTCAATTCTGTAATGTTCCCATTGGCACTGTACTATTATTAACTTCTAGGATTTCTAAAATCATCCATGTACTTAATTTTTTTCTAAATTCATTGCTTTTTTAATTTCCTCATATAATTTCATGGCATTTACAGCACATACAAAGTATATCATCCTCTATAAATCATCTATGGTGGAGCAAATTTTCCCAGTATATACAGAACCATCTAGGAGCAAGACAGGTGATCTATAAGAGGTGGTGGCTTCAGGGTCTATCTCAACCCTAAGCATAAAGTAGTGACTCAAGCAGCAAAACTGGATTTCATTTATCTCTTCCAGCTGTCAAGGCTGAATTTTTAACATATTTAGCTCAGTCAAATTTTTCCTCCATTAGCATTAGGAATCTTTTAAAAAGCCATAGTTTTTTTTAAATAAATAGGAAGCTGCTTGCTATGTACCTCCTCTCATCAAAATACTACCCATAAAGAAGAAAAGGTCATAGAATTTTATCTACATGTCACTTTGTGCAAATAAATGCTTGCTACAGGAGGGTAGATTACTAAATTTTGTAAGAAGGGTTAACATACTTGACAAGCCTTTAGTGCTCAAAATATATTGAAATCTACAAAAAAATCTTAATATATTATTACACAAACATTATTATTCAAATATAATATGCAAAATTTTACTATTAATAATATTCTACCTTGTATGTGAAAATTCAACATTTGGAAAAATCATTTTTTCACATTCTCTTTTTAAAATTTGTGTTTTAATTGACTAATAAAAATCGTATATGCTTATGGTCTATAACATGTTTTGAAATATGTATATGTGGTGGAATAGCTAAATCAAGCTAATTTCCATATGTATAACCTCACATAGTTATCATTTATTTGTATTGAGAATGCTTTGTTAGAACCGGTTCTCCATTTGGCCCTAGGAACAGAGTGGCAGAGTCCAAGGCTGCAAAAGGCAAAGGAGTTTATTGGCTGGCTTGAGCCAGGGTCCAAGTTCCAGAGCACCAACGCAGTGGTCTCTCTATGAACCAGGACCCCACCCTGGGGTAAAAACTAAGCTTTTATGGTTTTCAGTAGGTTACATACGCTGGCCACACCATTCCCCCTCCCCCCTTAGTTCATTTGCTCCTTCAAAGGTGGCTTGATCAAGTTGTCTCCTAATTGGTTGGCTCCAAGGTGCTCCACGTCCCAATACTTTTCCAGCTGTTTTGCAGAGTCATTGGGCGGGAAGAGGAGGACCCATCCCGGGAACTCGTGACTTACACCCACCCGTCTTGAAGTAACCGAAACTTAGGCCTGTGTCAGGAGATTCAGCCTGTCATGGAGTCACTCCTGCTCCCCCTTCTGCCCTTCAGCTTAAAATCTTCTGTCTTTGCCATTTTTACTTATACAATACACTGTTATTAACTATAGTCACCATGTTGTACAATAGATCTCTTGAACATATTCCTCCTAACTGAAATTTTGTATTCTTCGACCAACATCTCCCCAGTCCTCCCCCCATCATGTTAAGATCCAATAAACAAGTGTTCTTACTTAGTTTGTACTCTCCAGCTCTCTGCCTTTGTTTTTTTTTTGTTTTTGTTTTTGTTTTTGTTTTTGTTTTTGTTTTTGTTTTAAGAGATGGAGTTTCACTGGCCTGGAATGAACTTCTGGGCTCAAGAGATCTTTCTACCTCTGTCCTTAGAAACTTCTGATTTCCCATCTAGTATTGTTTTTAGTTTTACTTAAACAAGTTCTACAGACTCACTAAAATTAGTAGGAATTGAAACAATACGTAAAATGAATCAATATAAATTAAAATTTAATAATTTATGAAATCAGGAATTAACTATTGTCACAAGGTAAACTTTTATTTGTAATGAATTTTAAGAGCAAAATTCCGATTTAGACATTGAGTTCCCCTAATTTTCTCTAAACTCCCATAAGAAGGTATATCAACTTTAATATGTTAATTAAAGTTCAATTCTTCTCTAATATACATCATGAAAAGTCAGAGCAAAGAATCATGCAAAGTTTATACTTACAAATGTGGAATCAAACAATATTTGTGCTATTAAGAAATATCTGATCCAGAAGTCTCAGTATGTCATTGATAGAAAGGAATACAAAGGGCCTGGTAATTTTATATTTATTGATTATTATAAAAAGCCAAAAATTCAATGAGGATAAAAAATGTATCAGTGGAATACTAACCTAGGTAGACATTCTGTAGTTGGTATGTTACACTCTTCATGCCATAAAACTGGTACCTTCAACTTCTGTCTTATTATTGAAATATATAGCTTTCATACCATTTTGGAAGTCTTCTAAAGCAAATTGGGATTTACTCTATGTAATATGATCTCTAGTAAAATTTGTTATAAGGGTGATTCTGTAAAGTTTTTTAAAGTTTTAATCCATCGGAAATTATTTTACCCTATATTGTATCATCCAATATCATATGACTTTTCAGGGTCTCCTACAGAATGCATTGGATTGGTTTATCCAAATTGACTAAATATCACGTATTCATTGATCATGTCTTTCCACTAACTGCAAATATTGAATTTATCTTATATCCTTCCACTAAAATATAAAGTCAATGAATGTAAAATGTTTGCTTTGTACAATTTTATAGTCCTAGTAAACAAAACCATGACTGGGATATAATAGCTATTTAATAAATATTTATTGAAGAAAAAAATTTATAAATTAGTAAAAAATAAATGAGTTTAAAGGAATGATATACTAAATTCTTTTATATATGCTTGTTCCTTGATCTTTTTATCCTCTTCCATAATATAGCTGCTATATACTAAATACTATGTACGAATTTTAAATTTTTTAAAAATGAGAAAATTATGCTTCCTGCTTTCAGGAAAATTATAATTTAGTTATGCATTACAACTAATATTCAGATGAAATTTTACAAATTTATGAACATTGCTTAGTTTAATTCAGGTCAATTTACTTATGAATAAATAGATAAACAATAAACATTACTGCCTTATAGTTCATATGTGTTTGCCTCCTTAGGAAACCTGTATACACCTTGGATATTTTATCGTTATCTGAGTTTAAAGTAAAATAATGATCCTCCTTTTGATGTACTGTAACATTACAAATGCCAAGAAAAAGACATAGACTACCTGAGGTGGAAGTATAAAGATACAATGTGTTTCTTTACTAAAGAACAAAGTGCAGGGTCAAGTACTGATCTTCTCAGAATGGAATCCTTGCCAGGCATCCAACTAAAGTCTGAGCAGGAATTAGAGAGAAAATCAATATTTCACCACTGAGTATTTTTAGAGTCTAAAATTATAGGACACAGAAGACTCTGACAGAGAGCAAGTGAATGGTGCACACTGTGTGTGTGCCTGAAATGTCTAAAAATGCTTTACTTGACAAAGCTGTGGAAGGGGTTATCCAGAGTAGCCAGCTTTGATAACTGTTTTTAACCTGACTTTTCTTTAGATTTGAACAAAGAGACAAAATGTTGTGTCTTGTGCAGGCAATGTCTACTAAAATGCATGCACGTGCATTAGATCCAATTTTCAAAATATTTTAATTGCATGCAATGTCTCTGCTCATTGTAACTTAGAAAAACACAAACTGTTTCAAAGAAGAAGTCAGCCATTATTCAAGTAACTAGAATTAACCACAGGTAATATAATGGGTACATCAATTAATTCAGGCATATTATTTCACAAAATGGACCGAGGGAACTCAACTAACTTTATTGACATCAAAAATAGAATTTCAGACTGTCATTTTTAATGGGATTACAGTATTTTATTACATGGGGTGTGCTATTATTTATTTCAACAATCCCAGCAATTCCATGGGACTTTGAGTAGATATCCAGCAAGGTACTTTTTATAAGCTACACCGTGATGATTGTCCTTGTAGTATTTTTTTATAAATGTATTTATTACATTCTTAAATTATGGTCAAAGAAATGCTGAGAGTAAAGTACCTGATATTTATAGTAGAATCTTAGAGAAATTAAAATTATTAATTTTCCCTTCTGCACTAGGAGTTACCATTAATTATTTTATTAATTTGCATTTTTTAGTACTTGGTCTAAACATGTGTATGTTATTAGCCAATTATTATTTATGCTTTGGTAACTTGTCTGTATCTCTGCTGATAAATTATGTTATTAGTCCCAAATATGTGCTCCCTTTCTTTTATGTGGGTTATACTGCCATGCCTAATGCCATATGATTTTTCAAGGCCTCCTGCAGAAAGTATATACATCCCTTACCTTGTTGGCATTAAGAGTGGTACCCTGTCACGTGAACAGATATAATGCCCTTCATATATGAGCAGAAACTTTTTAAAAAGCCATGACATACTCCTACTAACACTCTTGCTGTATTTCTTCTGTGACAAGGATGGCACACCCCAAATTGGAGCTGTTTCTTCACTCTGAATCCTGGGATGTAGTGACATAGAACAGACCTGTACCTAGCCTACTGGGACCTGCAGTTCAAATGTAACATATTATGGTAAGCCATGAGATTTTAGGGTTCTTTGCTACTGTAGAAAAGCTGATGAATACAATGTTCTTTGACAAATTTTCAACTGGAGATTTATCTTTTTCTGGCTGACCTTAAAGTTCTTTATAAATATCAAAACAAATACCTTATTGTTTATTATAAATCTTGCAAAAATTTCCCAATTCATAATTTGTATTTTTAATTTCATTATGTTTAAGTAACTATATATATAAGTATAACTTTTATGTAGTCAAATCATATCAACATTTTTCTTAATCGTTTTTAATTTCAGTGGCATCTTTAGAAATGCCTTCTCCACTCCAAGATTATTTAATCCTTATACTCACTGCTAGTTATTTTAGGATTTAATTTTTTAAATTTAAATTGATAATGCATAAAAATGTATTTCAATTTTTGTAAAAAAGTCTACCCTTGTTTGTTTCCAAATGATTATTCGATAATCCAGATTTCACCTATTCAAAAGTTAACCCATTCTCACTGATATTTGATTCATAAATAATATTCTGAAACACTAATTTTATTTTCTAAACAGTATTTTCATACAAATATATGTCTTTATTTTTTACCCTGTTATCTTTGTTGAGCACCAGCTATATGTAGAGTACTATGGATAATAGGAACATGAATAAGAAAATGGACTTTGCATATTAATGTGGTTAATAATAGCAACAGCTAATATTATTTAATTTATTATTTTAAAACACATCCACATGAACCATCTTAACTCACTGTCATCAACTGCTTAGAAATAAGAACATAGAAATATTATTTTAATTATGTCCCACATGAAGTAACCAAAAATTGATAACTACATCTTAAATTTCATGTGAGTTATAAAACTAAATAAATTATTTCTTGGACATCACCTCATTTAATGTTTACAACCACCATGATAGATAGATAAGTGAAGTGATTAAAACAAATTGATTTATCCAAAGTAGGTAGCCAGGCTGAAACTAAAACATAGACTCTTTAGTTCTAAATTTTGTACTCTTCCTAGTACCATGTTATTTATTACTTAATTGACATTTTAGGAAAATTTACTCTGAACTTTCAGATGAAGATGCTCCAAACACCTCACCCCCCCACACTGGTGGTATATGATAAAGAGTATGTCAGGGTGTGCTAACAACTTTAAAATCTTGGCATATTAGAACAAGTTTTTTCTTTCTATATGTCTCTTTATCTATATCTCTCTATCTAGCTATCTATCTCACACTGTATTTCCTTTATATGTTCTCTAGATTAAGATAATTGAAATGTATACTTTTCTAAAATAATGTGTCTCTAATATATAACCAACCAATATGAAAAGACACAATGAATAATAGCAAGTATAGTGGATAATTAGATGAGAAATGATGAATAGTATATTCTCACATATGGAAAGAATTTGACTCTATTGCACTTTAAGAAATACAAATATGTCCAAGTTCTTTCCATAGGTTTCTCCATGAATGTGCAATAAATCAGTGCTTCACTTTATTGTACTTCATAGATACTGTGCTTTTTACAAATTGAAGATTTATGACAACCTGCATCGAGTAAGTCTATGGCACCATTTTTCCACCAGCATGTGCTCACTTCATGCCTCTGTATCACATTTTGCTAATTCTCACAATATTTCAAACTCTTTCATTATTACTACATCTATTATAGTGATCTATGATGTTACTACTGTGATTATTTTTGGCCCCACACCCACATAAGACCGCAAACTTAATCGATAAATGTCATATACTCCACCAACCAGCTGTTTCCCCATCTTTCTCCCTCACCTTAGGCCTCTCTGTTTCCTAAGACACAACAATATTGAAATTAGGCCAATAAATAACCCTACGATGGCTTATAAGCGATCCAGTGAAAGGAAGTGTCACACATCTCTCACTTTAAATCAAAAGTTAGAAATGATTAAGCTTAGAGAGGGAGGCATGTCAACGGCTAAGATAGGCCACAGCTAGTCCTCTCACACAGTTAGCCAAATTGTGAATGGAAAGAAAAAGTTCTTGAAGAAAATTTAAAATGCTAATCCATGAAAATATGAATGATAAGAAAGCAAATCAGCTTTATTGCTGATATGGAGAAAGTTTTAGTGGTCTGGATGGAAGATCAAACCAGCCACAACATTCCCTTAAATCAAAGCCTGTACAGAGCAAGGCCCTAACTTTCTTCAATTCTGTGAAGGCTGAGAGATGTGAGGAAGCTGCAGAAGAGCTTGAAGCTAGCAGAGGTCAGTCCATGGGGTTTATGGGAGGAAGCTGTCTCTATAATGTGAAAGTGCAAAGTGAAACAGCAAATGCTGATATACGAGTTGCAGCAAGTTATCCAGAAGATTTAGCTCAAGTAATTGGTGAAGGTGGCTACACTAAACATCAGATTTTCAATATAGACAAAACAGTTTTCTATCAGAAGATGCCATCTACAACGTTTATAGCTAGAGAGAAGTCAATGCCTAGCTTCAACGCATGTAAGGATAGGTTGATTCTCTTGTTAGGGGCTAATACAGCTGGTGGTTTTAAGTTGAAGGCAATGCTCATTTACCATTCCAAAAATTCTAGGGCCCTTAGGAATTATGCTAAATCTACTCTACCTGTGCTCTATAAATAGAACAACAAAGTCTGGATGATAGCAAATCTCTTCATTGCATGCTTTAATGACCTTAAGCCTACTGGTGAGACTTAATTCTCAGGAAAAAAAAAAAAGATTCCTTTCAAAATATTACTGCTCATTGAAAATGCACCTTGTCATCCAAGAACTCTGATGAAGATGTGCAAGGAAATCAATGTTCTTTATCAAGCCTGCTAACAAAATATCCATTTGGCAGCCCATGAATCAAGGAATAATTTTGAATTTCAAGCCTTCATTACTTAAGAAATACATTTCATAAAAAATGAAGTAAAATAAAATAAAGAAATGCATTTATTTCATAAGGCCATAGCTGCCATAGACTGATTTTTCTAATAGATATGGGCAAAGTAAATTGAAAACATTCACTATTCTAGATGCCATTGAGAACATTCCTGATTCACAGGAAGATGTTTAAATACTAACATGAACAGGAGTTTGGAAGAAGTCAATTCCAGCCGTCATGGATGATTTTAAGGGTCCAAGACCTCAGAGGATGAAATCACTGCAGATATGGTGGAAATAGTGAGAGAACTAGAAGCAGAGCATGAAGATGTGGCTAAATGCTGCAATCTCCTGATACAACTTAGATAAATGAGGAGCTGCATCTTATGGATGAGCAAAGAAGTGGTTTCTGGGGATGAAATGTACTCCTAGTGAATATACTGTGAACACTGTTGAAATGACAACAAAAGATTTAGAATATTACATAAAGTTAGTTGATAAAGCAGCAGCAGGGTTTGAGAGAACTGACTCCAATTCTGAAAGCAGTTCTGTGGGTGAAACACTATCAAACAGCATCATGTGCTACAGAGAAATCTTTAATGAAAATAACTGTCAATTGTTGCAGCAAACGTCATTGTTGCCTTATTTTAAGAAATTGTCACAGCCACTCCAAACTTCACCAACCATCACTCTCCTCAGTCACAACCATTAATATTAAGGCAAAACCCTCCACCAGCAAGGAGATTAGGACTCATGGAAGGCTCCTATGATCATTAGAATTTTTTAGCAATAAAATATTTTTAATTAAGGTATGTACATTTTTAATAGATAATGCTATTGCACACTTAATAGACTATAGTATAGTGATATGCACTGGGAAATCGAAAAATTCATGTGACTCACTTTATTGTGATAGTCCCTTTACTGTGCTGGAACTAAACCTTCAATATTTCTGAGGTATACCTGTATATTTCCATGAGACACATAGCTACTCAGAAAGTACCTTAGTTATGCCATTACAGATCCACCTGATCAGTTTTACGCTAGTGTGTCCCTGACATCTTTTAGAAATGAACCCTGTGCTTTGTTGGTCTCATGTTGGATTGTCATAGTTCTGTGCAATAACCAGGTATCCCAGGAAAATTTTGTTTTAGACTTTGCTTCAAGGAGGTAGTGACCCTGCATGGGGTTAGAGTGCAGCTGTTTATTTTTATGGTTCATTAATGCACCTGACATTAAAAAGCTGAGGTGAGCTTGCTGTGAATTAGCACATGGTAAAGCAAATCACAATGCAACAATGTATATAGAGCTGGGACCCCTGAAAGCTTGGGGAAAGGTAACTATGGGCACAGCAAGCAAGGAACTGTTCTGTATGGTAAAAAGGTATAAAAAGAAAAAGTTATTATCATCATTCCTCTCCCTGATGCCTTATACTTTATCCCACATCTTCAATTGATTGGAAATATGATTACTTTGTTACCTAGTCATGAATATTATGTAATGATTGGCTCTGTGTGTCTTGGATATTTCCAACAGCCCCCATTTTTTTCATGGACAAAGCACCAAATAAATTCCCTGTAGAGTTATATGTTTTCTTGCTCAGTTTTGTGAGAGCCAATTTTCTTTGAAATAAATCATGAGATCATAGCCTAGGAACAAAGAAGATACAAAAGGAGGGCAAGATGTACAACAATTACCACTCCCTTCTGAGTTTTCCCAACTGTTATGCTCGCAGTGGTTAGCAAACCACTACAAAGAAAAGAAAACCATGACACAGGCCAGTATAGTTTCTTCCTTTCTTTAGAGAGAAAATAACAGCCTCATTGACCTTGACTCACCTGCCAGCACATCTCAGACTTACTTCAGGGTACTGAAGGTATAAGGATCCGGAAGCAACGCTCATCCTCCATTTCTCTGAATAGAAATAAAAACACTCCAATTTTAGAAGATGAGAGCAGGAGAGTATTACAGGAAACAATCCACTGTGTCTATTACCCAAGAAACAT
This sequence comes from Lemur catta, assembly GCF_020740605.2. Taxonomy (NCBI): domain Eukaryota; kingdom Metazoa; phylum Chordata; class Mammalia; order Primates; family Lemuridae; genus Lemur; species Lemur catta. The sequence goes on along the minus strand of NC_059140.1, from coordinate 27,594,722 downwards.
CTGACTCTGTCTCAGAAACAAAGCCGCTGAAGTACAAAGTTTTGTCACTACATTTTTTGAAAGATAGATATCAATATGAGTTTTCCCATTCTTATCTTTTTATCTCTAGCATCATATTCCAAAATGAGATTTCTTCTTTTGACTTATAGTAAGTTAGTCAGCTCTGCCTTGTCAGTCCATCTTCTTTGCCACATTAATGTTCTTCGTATTCATAAAAGGAAGTCAATGAAAGATATTCTTCTTGTCTGTTATGAATAGAAATGAGTCATGACCTCATATATTAAAGTATAAAATAAGCAAAGCAAATTGTACTATGATAGTAATTTGGCTGAATTGACTTTGTTATTCTTCTCCTCCTGAGTTAATGATCATAAAGAGCTTTTCTGCAATAGTAACTATTTCTCGTAAATCTTAGATATAGGAGGTGTTCAATAATGTTTTTAAATGAACTCACAGATGTGTATGACAGTCATATCTCAACATGAATAATGTTTCCACAGAAGTATATTTCAGACAATGCTATAAGACGAAGCTAATGAGAAGATATTATTCGCAGTTCAGGGAATCCTTAATGGATATTGAAGAAAGATATTTTGAACATACTAAAATTTCTTCTGAAGATGCAATTTGTAGCAATTCTGCTAAAAATACAATGATTAAAACTCTATGTGTCAGAGGCTGCTAGCTGATTACAAAACTCATTTCCTCTTTTTCCTGAGCCAGAGTTAGACTACCTTCCTCAAGCTCCCCTGAAGTTAGATGTGACCATGAGACTGACTTTTATTCAATGCAAAATGAATGGAAATGGTATGTACTCCCTCCCAGTCTGGCCATAGAAACTTCCTATGTGTGCTGCTCCATACTCTTTCCCTTCTCCTGTTCCTGAAAAGAGCGAAACCACAAGATAAAGGGGCAGAGACATTGAATTATTGCCAGGCCGAAAGCAAAAAAAAAATAACACAATGTCTTTTAGGATCCAGTAGTAGCAAACAGAAACCCCTGTAAGTATTTCTATATTGAAAGAGATTTATTACAAGGAATTTGATGTTGACAAACTAGTTAGAAGTGTTGGATGAACAGAAGTCATAAGGCTTCTGTTAGATTTCAAGACATGCTACTGCCATTGTGAGAGATCAGAAAACTGCTGTTGGCACTCAGAGGTGAAAAAGCCTTTTGACATAGCTGTCCAACTTCCCAACTTCCCACAGCCCAAAAGCTGGGAACCAGTCAGTGTAACACTGAGTTTAGCTACAGCAAAATCCAAGTCTGCACAAGACTACTGATCAGCTGCGACTAGTGAAGGAGAAAAAACACCTCTGCATCCTTTCACCTTACAAATCTTGCATAAGTAAATCTCAATGGCAGAACCTTAACTACACCCAAAATCTGGCAGCAAGGAAGTTAGAGTCTGGCAAATCTAATTAATTCCAAGGCTTCTATCTCTCACAATAAAGAGGAATATCCAGAAAGAATGAATTGAGAATTTAGCCAATAGACACTCCAGGACAGTATGCTAATTCACAGGGCTATGGCAAATAGGAAATGTGATACAACATATAACAGCCCCCCAGAAATACTGGCTTTCTTTTTCTTCTCATAACTGTAGATATCCAGGTTCCCTGGTGAATGTCACATCTTAAGTATTTGGTTTTATCTATTGAATTCATGGGATGATACCCCTACCTAATAGCAGAAAAATTTCTGAAGAACCTGGAAGAAGAGTCAGGAAGTTGATCAGGGAAGAAGATAATATGGTCTCTAGCACATAGAAAGAAAATAGATTTGACTCATATGGAGAGAAACAAGGAACTGAAATATTAATAAAAAGGGTAGGTTTGGGAAGTGAGCAACCTTTGAGAAACTAGCAGTTCACAAACCTTTAGGCAACACCAGTTTTGTATTTGAGGAAAGAGATCTTTTCTGTATTGCTACTGAAATTGGTTGTAACGCAATATGAAATAAAGGAAAATACAGCTGTTTGGTAACTCAAGGCAGCATCTAGAGGCAGGACCCTGGAATTGTACTGAACCACCAAAATCATGGAGCATCTTAGCAGCAGAAGGAACTGTAAGGAGCATGCCACAAGTGGCTACTTAGGCAGTAAATACCAACATGTTATTTGCAGTGGAGGAACATGACCTGCTGGCCATAGATATATTTTCTAAAAGCCCAGAGACTTTCATAAATAATTGGGAAGTTTTAGGGAAGGAGAGAAACTGAAGCCTTGCTTTCCCTCAAGTAGGAGGCAATGAGCCAGCAATATAAAGACATTTGTTTTAATAAGACTACTCTTTTTCAGTCACATAAACACAAAACCTGGGGAGATCTGAGTTACACACATATGGATTTGGCTCAGTTTCTGTCTGTTCTATGACCCAACGTTAGGCACACATCCCTCTGTTACACATTCAAGCACACATCTTTGTGGGAAATGAGTTTGCCTAGAGCTATAGCATTTAACGCTTCTTAGATTCTTGCTGGAAAATTGGACAAATTCCTCTAGCTTCTGAAGAGAAAATATTCTTTCCAGTGAGCTTAAGAAAAGGGCTCAACAAAAGCTGCTGTAGAATAATAATTTCTATTTGAATATATGAAAGAAGAAACAGACATGAAGTCCTAGAGTAAAGACAAAGGCTACAACCACTAATAATCAGTATTTCTTCTGTGTCCCCTGTTCTTCTGAAAGGGCTTTCTTGTTCTGATTTAAAAGTCAGGCCAATAGTTTTCTTTGATTTGGCATTTAGTGTGAGTAGTAATTCTCTTATTCAGTTTTACTATCTTTGAGGTAGTTACTCTTATTATCTCCCTTTTACAAGTGAGGAAACAGGCTTAGAAAGGTTAAATAGCTTGTCCGAGTGCTCTATTTATGTGAGTTACAAATCACATTCTTCCTGGAAGCATAGAATTGAATATGTAAGCTCTTCTGACTCATAAATTATAGAAAAATATACTTAATATTGATGTGATTTTCCTATAATGTTTATCTAGCTATATCATAGGACTTCAATCTGCATTGATTTATTATTATTATATGATGATCAAATTCTATCAAGTTGAAATATGTAGAAAATAAAATTACTTCATAACTCCAATCCCAAAGTAAAAACCAATCTTGACAATTTGAAATATATTCTTTAGGTAAATTTGTGTTTTAATGTACAAAATACCAAATGTATATAGTTATGCAATTTTCCCCTTTTGAAAACCACTCTCCTTTTGAATTGAATTGTTTCTCTTTTTCTTTGTCACTATTTCAAACAATGTTGCAATTGATTTTGAAATTTCTTCTAAGGGATCAGTTCATGTATAAAATATTTGTCACGTTTTTATGTTTAATCTTTATGTTACATTTTTATGTTTAATTTTTAATTATTAGGTGCACAGGAGGAGGAGTTTCCCCAAACTCCAGTAACAAGGGTGAAATATTGGTTATTTAGCAACCAGATGTTGGCCTGCATATAACTAGTAGGTTGGACCAAAAAAGTGTTATTTACCTTAATGACTCAAATAAGGCAAAAATCCCTAGATGACCTGCAGAAAAATAAAAGGATGAAGAGTGAAAAAACTGGAAAAATAACCTGTGTGACTGATTACTTCTATGTTTCTAATGGACCAAAATCTTTTAATTAAATTTGTTAGAAATGCAATTTTAATTATTGCTCCTACTGAAATTTGACTTCTCTAGTTAAAATACATGAATAATTTTATAAAAGTTGCTACATACATCTGTAGCAACATCATCATGGTCAATTTCTCCTGTCTGGCAGTTAAGTTGAACATATTTTCATGAATTAAATCTCTGTAATAATTGCAGATAGAGGAGAAAATATAGATCCAGTAAAATAGATCTACAAGGTGAAAGCATTTTCTAGAATAAACTAATAATAATAAAATTCTATGTACTCCCAGAGAGTTTTTCTATATCAATTTTTTCATTGTATGTAACAAATCATAAAAGCTTCTGTCTTCATAAGAGAATCATTTTCAGACCTTATGTATACCATATACCAGCAAGATACACAAATCTCAATATCTGCATGATCAAAGGCACATTGGGGCTAATTAACTAATCTGTGAACTGGCAGAATAAGTGTGACAGTTGTAAGAGAGAGAATATAAGGATCAGTAAATGCATAGTTGTATGGATAAATGAACAGATAGATGATCAGATAGGTAGATAAATAACATAGACAGATAGATGATATTTTTTTTTATTTCAGCTTATGATGGGGGTACAAAAGCTCAGGTTATATATATTGCCCATGTCCCACCCATCCCCCTGATATTTTAACTTGAATGTTTAAATACTCCATACACTGTAATAAGGGCTTTATGTAAATTATGTTTCTTAACCTTTATAGTAATCCTGTGAATGCGCATCTTAAATGGGATGTGGAAACTGAGGCTTGAGGCTGCATTGTCCATGACACCACACTTAATAAATGGCACACCCAGAATTCAAATATGACATTTGAAAGCACAGGCCGTCACTTATTTATGCAATAAAATTGAGTTGCCATTGTATGCTAACACCATTCTAGGCATCATTGATAAGCAGGAAACAAAACAGACCAATTTACTGCTCTCCTGTAGCTTGTATTGCACTGAGGAGAAGAGACAATAAAAAATACAAGCACGTAATGTATCAGGGGCTAATGGACAGTATGAAAAAAAGAAAAAAAGCAAAGTGAGGAAAGCTATTAAGTCAGAGAGTCTAAAGACTATTTTTTATAGGAAAGAAGATGTTTGAGCAGAGACCCAAATGAGGCCCAGCACTGCCATCAAGCTATCTGGATGAAGGGCATTTCTTGCAAAAGACAAAGTTCAAATATTCCCAGGTGGGTGTTTGCTGGATGTGTGAGAACAATTGCGGGGAGATTGGCACTTGCTACAGAGGTATGAGTTGGGGGTGTTGCAGGAGGCGGCGAAGCAGAGAAGTTATCAGGGAAAGACCACATAGATACTCATTTTTGGCTTTATTCTAAGTGTTTCAGGGAGCCCTTTGAGAACTATGCAAAGAGAGGCGGCAGAGTCTGCTGCAGTGTCAGTGGGCTGACCCTGGCTCGGTGGGGAGCTGATGGCAGCGAGGCAATAAAAAGACTAATTAAGAGATTGATTCTCAACTCCTTCAAACCCACTGCATATTTTAATTTGAAAAATAATATCTTCTTTACCATTTTAAATAAATCTGAAATATTTATACAACTAATTACCAAAATAAGTCAAAATATGTCTTTTTTTGCAAAAATACATTAGAAAACAATGACCAGTGGTCAGATTGAGACACCCATATGTGTGCCTACTGTAAATGTGAAAGCTAAAAAGGCTGACCAATACAGATAGTTTATACTGGGAATTCAAAGGCCAAAATCTGTATAGCTGATAATAATGCCATTTTCTGAAATAATGAAAAAAAATCTTAGTAAAGTTTCAGACAACACTAAGTATAACTTTCCTTTGGTTTACATAATAGTTACATTCCTGGCAAATTCCATGTACTTGAGAGGGAAAAAAAAAAACAGGGGAAAAAAAACACTTTGTGTTTATAAGTAAAAGGGGATTAGATTCTAGGCTCAGAATTGACCAAGAATGTGGGATACTTAAAAGTAAAACAGTGTGGAGGGTAATTGTCTGTGCTGGAGGACTGTCCTATGCGTTGAAATGAAGGTCTAATCTGCCTTCTTCAACCCCTCTGAGAAAAGAATACAGCCCTGCAGGTTTTGAAAGTGCTTCCAGAGGAAGGTGTTACCAATATTAGAATCACTGAGTCAGGGGACTAGAACAAAGGCCAGGTGAAGCAGCGGGCGCTCTGGAGTTATGATAAGTGGCAGATTCAGGATATGAAGTTAGAGTTTACAGGATTTGCCAGTGACTGAAGGTGGGGTGTGAGGGAAAGAAGGGAGTGGGATAACTGCAAATATTCCAACTTGAGAAAGTTGGACAATGTAGTTGCCATATACGGAGACAAAGGCCCCTAGCACTACGCTATGTCACTCTGCTTATGGTAAGTATGAGGCTGTTGAGAGGACCCCTCCTGACCATAACACTTCCTCGCCAACTGTATTTAGTGCCTGGAAATACTAGGGATCTTGTGAATTATGACAATTATCTTTGACTATAGAATAAAATTAGGCTGGGTGTGGTGGCTTACGCCCATAATCCTAGCACTCTGGGAGGCCGAGGCGGGTGGATACTCAAGGTCAGGAGTTCAAGACCAGCCTGAGCAAAAGTGAGACCCCCGTCTCTACTAAAAATAGAAAGAAATTATCTGGCCAACTAAAAATATATATAGAAAAAATTAGCTGGGCATGGTGGCACGTGCCTGTAGTCCCAGCTACTCGGGAGGCTGAGGCAGGAGAATCACTTAAGCCCAGGAGTTTGAGGTTGCTGTGAGCTAGGCTGACGCCACGGCACTCACTCTAGCCCGGGCAACAAAGTGAGACTCTGTCTCAGAAAAAAAAAAAAGAATACAATTAGATTTAAAATTCCCCATGAGAATATTCCTTTAATATTTAGTAGAAGTAAGGACATTGAGGGAGTTGAGTATTTTAATGGGAAAGAAAAATACTGAATAGGTACTTCCAAATGAAAACTGATCTGGTTAGGGTGTGCATGAGGACTGATGATGAAGGCTGAAAGTGTGAAAAGGAATGCAGAAAGGAGAAATGGATGGAGAGTAAAGGTCAACTTTGTCTGCTTGTTTATTTTGCCTAAAACAGAACATAACCAATTATGCACCCATAGCCATTCTGACAAATGACAATTAGGTTTTGCTGACCACTAACCTATCCCCAGTGTAAGAAAAATAACTAATTTGACTTCAAATCAAGAAAAATAGTATAAGGTGTCTCGGTTTCCCCCATGAGCCTAAGAACAGAGGAAGCTACCATACACCTCTCAAGGATGAATGTTATAAACCAGGACCCAGTTGCCTATGAGCACATTTGTCTTTCTCTTTAGCTCAAAGGAGGTTACTAAATTTCTTCCCTAACCTTCCCATCTTCCTGTCCCAGAAACAAGCCACAGGCACATCTGCGGAAAGAAAACAAACCCAGGAAAGTCTTTCTGGGTTATCACCATACTCCATTTGCTCTAAAATAATATTTCCCAATATGAATTTGAATAAGAGAAAAAAATAGAAGTCAGTGTTTTAATTCCAATATCATCTAAATCTTTCCACATACAGAATACTCTCAAGTAATCCATGGTATATTTTCTCAGACCACTTGAAAACAAAATCTGCTTTCTCCTCACCGTCACAGAGTCAGCTTAATTTATGTAATAATATTAGTTGTAAAAGCGGACTCCAAGATGGTAAGAGACCTCCAGAGTTTGAGTTTGAAGCAGCTGCAACGAAAAATAGAAAAAAAAGCATGATATTACCCTCTGTCAGGGAAAAATGTGTGATTTTGCAGTTTGTATCGTCTACTACTGTTTGACAAGCATGATGTTGAACTGCATTAAATATTAATTTGTATAATGCCGTCGTCATATAAAAGTAGGCATAAAGCACAGCGGGGGAAATTGCATTTTCTTACTGTTAAGACTATTGTTACAGTCTTCTGGTGCCTCATGCTGTCATCCTACTTAGGAGATTGATGTTTATTTTCCCAGCACACATCGACTGCCATCAATACCATTACTAACTTGTCTACTGTTATGTTGCCCTCAGAAGTAGTAAATCTTGCTGACTGCAAAAGGGTCTTTAGATTCAAGAGACTACTCATAATCTCTTGACATGAATTTAATAAAAATTCAGAAATGCCACGTGAATGCTTGCTTCTAGCAAACAGTTTATGTTAAACCTAGGTACAGCTTTGGTTTTGATCTACAATTCATTTTGTGATGTAAGGCCAGGGATAACTTAACTTCAAAGTGTTATTCTCTCTTATTTTCACCTGTGCAGTCAGTACAAATAAATGTCTCAGTTCTCTCTTAAGTCTCACTAAAGAAAGGTGTTTGCCAAATAGGCCCCTTCCCCCTTTACCCTAGTCATTCCCTGTTTACTCTTTAATCATCTTGCTCTTGTCCTAAGCCATGAAACTATTATTTTTATTCCATTTGTTTCCAGAACACCTACAACATTGTTCTGCCAAAACAACAAGTATTGAAAGCATACTATTTAAAGGCAATTTCTATTTTTCTTTTAAATTTGGTTTCTCTCCTTTTTCATTCTTTGCTATCAGTATCTATTCAGATCTAGGAAGCCAACTCTCACCGCCCCCATGGCCCCCTGCAAAGTCTTGCCTCAGGCATTCTTCTATGGAAGTTCATCTTCAGACTGGACTCGCAGCTGATGAAAAGCAAGAAGATGTCACTCAGAAGAAGATGGGTAAAAAGCTGACCGACTGTGGGTACCCTGTCCTGTTTCTCTACCTTCTCACACACACCTGTGCCAAATGTAGCCTTTCTTGATCTTCATTTCTATTTTAGAAGTAATTTCAAAGTCTGAGGCTCATTCATAGCTCAACCCTAAGCAAAGAGAAAGAATAAACAACAGGTACAGAGTTTCAGAAATTCTGAGAAAAGAGGTTATTTTGACATCTTTGTTTAAAAACATATATGTATGTTGCATGGATAGGAGGGAGAGCTTCAGGAACAGAATTCTGGAATTAAGGACATTGAAAGTATCTGCTGAGTTATTAAACTCCTCATGAATTGGCTAATTCCACCTGGAATTTGAAGGAGCAGAGATATATTCACTATTTTTTTTTCAAAGCTAACCCTATCATATCCAAATAGCTACAATTACTTCCAATTTTTAATTTCTCTAGACAAAAAAAAAAAATCTGTCATTCGTATTCTCAGCTAGATTTTCGCATCGGTTAAAGATGATGTATTTTGCTTATTCATCCCACTTGTAAAAGTACCATACTATCTCACAAAAACAGTGCATGATGCAAAGTAGCAGACTTAACCCCTGTGCATTCCTGAGCAAGAAAAGCTTTAAAAACTCAAAAGTGGTGGTAGCTCCTGTGCTGTGGTTTGAATGTGTCCCCTCCTACATGCAGGCACTGCTGATGTGATCGTATTAAGAAGTGGGACCTTTAAGAGACAATTAGGCTGTGAGGGCTTCTCCCTCACCAATAGGATTAATACCATTATATGAGAGGCTTCACACAGGGCTGGGCTCTCTCTTGCCTTTCTGCCCCCTGCTGTGTGAGGACAGAGTTCTTCCCTCCAGAGGATGCAGCTCTCTCAGACTACCGAACTTGCTGAAGCCTTGATTTTGGACTTGCCAGCCTCCACAGCTGTGAGAACATAAATTTCTGTTCTTTATTAATTACCCATTCTACAGTAGTTTATTGTAGCAGTGCAGATGAAGATATCCTGGTTTCCTAAAAGCCTCCCAGAGATGTAGATCATCATTTAAGTCTTCACTCGAAAATCACTGATGCAAACATTTCTATGGTGCAGGTTCAAAAGCGTAAAACTAGATTAAAATATTTCTGCTTTTTTTGCCATTTCATTATACTCTTTTTATGTTGGAAAATTTCCATAAAGACCAAGACTCCTCTTATTTATTTGAAAGCATCTGCTGTCATTATTCCCTAAGAAAACAAAAAGCAACTTACCAACATCACTTATTTCAACATTATTGCAAATTAAATTCCTCCTAGATATAAAAATGAAGTTGGACATTCTAAATCCACATTGGAAGTTTTAATCATCTAAATCAGGGCATCCAGAGTTGACTGGCAATTCATCTCATCACAGTCTGTGAAATATACTAATCACAGGCCACCGGCTCAGTGGACATTCAATAAATAACAATCGATGAAGTTAAAAATATGTTGCTCTGAACATAAAGAATATTTATGAATCACAACTTTCTTCATCGCTTCCCTACAAGTGATTTAGTTCTGGCAGACAGTACTAGATCTCCAATATTCAGGTTTTCATTCCAGAAATCCAATATAAGAATAGTTAAACACGCTAAATATGTATTACTACTGTCAATCAGAAGATTAAGCACAAATTTAAATAATAGATTATATCAGTATTGGAAAAGATTAAAATAAAATAGAAAAAAATAAAAGTCAAGAGACCTGATCTAGTAAAATTATTTAAATAAAAGAAGAAAGTTGTAAACACTAAAATTACAGACAGATAAATGTAAAATGGTTTGGGAGAGTGGCAACAAAGGAGTGTGTGAGTCATGGCATATTCGCCCTGGTATCTGAATTGAGGACTACAACACATGAAAGAGGCAGTTTGATTACAGGATAGAAAAAATTACCTAATTTTAGACTTAGTAAAACATTTGGGCAGTTTCTAAAATCAAATTATGGAATCTCCTTGTTAAAATACATTTAAGAATGACGGTAGTTTGCCATGAACCTGCTTAGAGTTAATGTCAGGTGTGGGGACCAGATGCCAGGTCTGTGCTCCCTGGTTCTCCGTTCCCAGTGCCCAAGAATCGTTCCTGGTACCTACTCAATAGAGCAAATGAGCAGACCAAGCAGATGTAAGCAGGCAAAGTGCCAAAGTTTATTAAGCAAACATAGCACATTCTAGAGAAGGAACAGATCTGTTTCCACAAGTGGAGAAGGGCCTGAAAAGACAGAGTATAGAAAGTACAGTACACCCTCTAAGTCAGTAGAGAGGGGACTGCTCCAATAAGGAACAGCATCACGCCAGGGTTAGGGTCTGTTCTTTATGCTAATCCCTAATAATATGTTAAGCTGGGGGTGGAATATTCATGATATTTTGGGGAAAGGAGTGGAAAGTTCCCAGAACTGGGAACACTCCCCTTTCCTGGCCTTATAAGGTACCTTCTGAGGGTTACCATGGCATTTGTAAACTGTCATGGTGCTGGTGGGTGTGATTTTTACCATGCTTATGAGGGTGGGTCAATTGAGAACACTGTCACCTTGCTTGTACGTATGCACCAAAGACCCCCTTTTGTGGCCTTGGTCATATCTTAACTTTACAGTTTGTCTGCCTCTTTCTGGTTGGTCAATCCTTGGAAGCCCCCTATCATAAACTAAACATCTGTTTGGTTCTTGGAGACTCCTTTGACAAGGCATCTGTTCCTTCTTGGAAGCCTCCTCTGGTCATTTGTTCCTCCTGTTGTAGACAAAGCATCTTCTAGTGCCATCTGCTCCTCTTCCTCCCTCTTTATCCCTACCTAACATTCAGGAAACCCGGTATGGAACCAGGGAACTTTATTACTAGAAACATAATACAATGGATGCCTTAATGGATTTCAGAGAAGCCCTACCAAAGACCTGTTCCTCTATAAAAGACTGTAGAATTCAGAATTTAGTTTTTTTATAGGCGCAGTCACTCTCTACCAACTTTGAGAGTGTACTATACTTTCTATACTCTGTCTTTAGACTTAGGGTCTTCTCTACTCACAGAGATAGATTCATTCTCTCTGAAATGTACTTTCCCTTTGCAATAAAGGCTGTGTACGTGTGAAGCACTTTGTGCTTGTGATTCTTCCAAGCATGGAGCCAAAGAACCAGGAAAAACACTTGAACCTGACGATGTCTATCATTTCTTTTTTGGCATTCCAATATAGATTATGGAAGAAATTGATTTTTTCACATTTACGCAGACTGTACAAAACAAGTAGTGTCTTCCACTTCAGGTGTGAAAAAGAAGCACAAATTATATGGAGCATCTAGCACAAGAGTGGCAAAATGCTTAGGTTATAAGATTTAGGCACTCAGAGATTTTAAGTATCCAGCCATTATTCAGAAGAGGCTTGGGACAGACATAAAAATAAAAGAGGTATTATTTAGGAAAAATTGAAATCATTAAGAAACAAGGTTATAGCAATAGTCAGCACAGAGAAAAGAAAGATGACATAGAAACTGGTTTGAAAACTGCTATTTCTTGGTGGTTAGGCAGCAGCATTTCCTAGGGTTAATAAATAGACTGCTAACAAGAATCAAAGCAGAATAATCCTAGGAAGTTCCATGGTCAATGTTATTCTTTGGGTTCAAAATATCAATTTTAATAATATTTTAATAAATAATTTAAATGATTTTCCATTGTATAATATTTTTAATAAAATAACATAGTATTATTATGACACCAACATTTTCTTATTTGAAAATGAGAGATTGTCTAATTAAACATCTTTTAGGGAACTGATTGCTGAAATATCAGAAAAATTTCATATTGACAAATCACACACTATGTTTTATATTAAGATATTCTACCATACACATACCTACACACACACACACTCCCATGTGTCACAGAAATTGAGCATGTAGAATGCTATTTTGAATAGTTTTTATACTCCCATGGTATTTGCCATAGTGTTCTGAAATTTGTTATATATTAAACCATACAGAAAAAATTGCAAAAATGATTATAAACACCGAGGCATGTATCAGTTAGAAATTCAATATACATGACTTATAAAACTATTAGCTATATAATTTTAATCAAATTATTTGACATCTGTGAGCCTCAATTTCTTCTTTAAAGTGAAGCCAAATATGCCTACTTTATAAATCACACTAAAGGTTAAATGACTTCATACACATAAAGCACGTCGCAGAGGATCCAGCCTAGTAAACAAGAAATGATGGTTATGGTGAGAAGGACGAGGAAGATGAGGATAGTAATGTTTCCTCATTAGATTGGGACCTCTTTGTACTTTTGAAGGCTTGAAGGAAACCTTTGTCATCTTGTTATATCCAGGGCCTCAAACCTACTACATTACAGATTATCAGCAAATCTTGATTGGATTTTTAATAAATAAATTATAAATAGCTTCTCAGAAGATTAAATATGTTAAATATATAGGATTCTAGTCCTGCACCTTTGTTCCATTTTCCTTTTTCCATTGACTCCCAGAGAACAAACTATTTCTTTGATGTCTGTATTTTTGGTAGAGCCACCTCATAGTGCCTAATAAATAAAATAAAATAATTATTTTAATTATTATTATGTTTAACAACAAGACAAAAATGTATAAGAAGAGGACAGATAAAGATTACATTGGGAAGGTAAATTTACATTTCATTTAGCACTTGATAGGTAACCACTGATGTATTTAAAGCAAGAAAGTGACATCATAAATATTACCATCTTAGAAATACAGGCAACAACCTAGATAACAGACTGAACATATTTTTATTCTATGGATTTAAATGTAAATATTTATAAGCTTCAGCCATGAGTTCTCATTATTATTAATATACATCTAGAAAAAGAATGAAATTTTAAATTACTATTTTAAATAACATTTTTATTTTTCTTATTTTATTTATGAAATATTGTTAAATAGGATTTGCACATTTTCCCTTGTATATTTTATACTCTCTGACATATATGTATTTTTGTGGGTGTGAAAAAATGAAGAGAATGTATATGAGGTTGAAAGCTTATTGAAGTACTTGTAACCAAATTTTAAAAACTAAGTAATTACAGAAAAATAAAGTAAAATTATAATAATTTTTTAGTTGTTATGCACAGGGGAAGAAAACTTGACAAGAATAGAAAGGTCTCTTGTGCATTAAACATTTCACTCACATTTCTGCATTAGGAAATAAGAGTTATTAACTTTCTTGCTTTTTGATACACTCAATACTCTGTAGGAATATCTTTGAGCACCAGAAGCTATTTACCTTTGCAATGTACATGTGTCAATCTTTAAAGACTTGGAACATTTGAATAACAAATCCCTACAACAAATCGTATAGTATGCTTAAGTGTATCAGTTTGCTAATATGCACTTAACATTTCTCATTACGCTTAGTCCTAAAATAAAAGCAAAATATCACTGGGAGTTAGAATTTAAGTAATTTTAAAAAGTAGAAAAGCTGGTGATTCTTACAAACAAAAAACCATTTCTATTAAATGTATTAAGCATGAAATATTGGATTACTATATTTTGAGGTTGAATAGTATCACTTTGTCCAATTAACAATATTTTAATCAATCATGACATCAAACATAACCTTTAAGCAGATCTTGTTTGGATATATATTGTAATGAATCTCAGTTACACAGCTTTCTTTGGAAAATAAAGATCAATAAAATGTCTTTACATAGCTATAATGTGACCATAATAATAATTAGAATAATTATTTTACTTTATTTATTAGGCACTGTGAGATGGCTCCACCGAAAATACAGAAATCAAAGAAATAGTTTGCTCTCTGGAAGTCAATGGAAAACAAGAAGATGGAACAAGGATGCTGAGCTAGAATGGCACATATTTAACTATATAAACATTGTGTCCGTTAGAAGGAGTGTTTTCAGCCATAAAGGCAGAGGGAAATAGTCACTAAGGCAAATGTTGTGAGTGCTCATGTGCCTTCTGTATAGAGGAGAGGAAGCTTGAGGTATCTTAGAGCTACTGATAGAGATGAATGTGGGTGACTGTAGGCAGTGAACTTCAAATATTCAAATCCCCAAAATTAGCAATAATGTAAAAATTGGTGAATTCAATTCATCAAAATAAACAGTTTTTGTTCTTCAAAAGCTAACATTAATTAAAAATGAAAAGACAAGCCAAAGAGTAGGAGAAAGTATGTGCAAAACATATATCTGATAAATAATTGATATTCAGAATATAGAAGGAACCCTTACAGCCCAACAATAAGACAAACAATTTAGAAAAGGTCAAAGATCTGAATATACATTTCAGAAAAGAAGATATATAAATAGAAATACTCACATGAAAAGATGTACAGCATCAATCATCATTAAGAAAATGCAAAATAAAATTATGAGATACCATACTACACACATTAGACTGGCTAAAATCAAAAAGACTGACAATACCCAGTGTTGCCAAAGATGTAGAAAAACTGTAACCATCATGTATGGCTAATGAGAACATAAAATAGTATAACCACTTTGGAACAGTTTTACACCCTCCTAAAAAGTTAAGCGTACACTTACCATATGGCCTACAAAATATGAAAATAAATGTTTACACAAATACTTATACACAAATACTTACAGCATCTTTATTCAAAGTAGCCAAAATATATAAGCAACAAAAATGTCTATCAAACTGCTCAATGGATAAACAAATGGTAGTACATCCATATGCTGGAATAATACTCAGGAATATAAAGGAAAGAACTCCTAACATATGCAACAGTACAGATGAATCTCAAAAGCTAAATCAAAGCATTCATGCACAAAAGACTGTATTATTATATAATTTCATTTATATAAAACTTACAAAAAGGGTAAAAGCTATAGAAACATAAAGCAAACCAGTGGTTACCAGGGCCAAGTGATAAGAGTGAGGATTGGCATACAGCAGGAAGAAACTTTTGGGGGGTTACAGAAATGTTCTAAAATTGGATTATAATGATGATTGCATATCTGTACAAACTTAGTAAAACTCAACAAACTCTAGATTTAAAGTGAGAGAATTTTAGGGGTGTAAATTATCCCCCAATAAAGCTGTTAAAATATTAGCAAAACATGAAAGCCAAGGAAATCTCCATTTTAGTCTTATAAAAGAAATAAACATTATATAGGAACTCACAGGGTATAAAATAATTTTAGAAAATGAGGAGGTTCAAGTAACAATGAGCAAACATCACACTACAAAATCAATCAACAGTTGGCTACTTCCTAATTCCATCATCTAACTGGTTCATTTTTTTAAGCTATGAGACTCCCCACTGAACTAGCCAGTATAATGTATGCTTTATTAATTAGTCCTAAATTGAAATCTATAAATTAAACAGATTCTGGTGGTATTTGGAAGGAGATTTTGATAATATGGCAAAGATTTAACAAAATAGTCATCTGAAAGACATATATGTTAACAATTTCCTATTCTTAATGTATATTCAGATTCACAGCTCTGAGTCATGTTTTTTAATCCTAGTATTGATCGAAACATAAAGTAAATAAGTTAGAGTCCATTTTAACGCAAAAGAGCTGAAGTCAATTGTGATAATTCAACATAGTGTAGATAGTAGAATTTAAGTGCAACCTCTGACAAATAAAATAAATATAGTTTGTTTAAAAATCTGTAAATTTAAACAAAATTTCCCTAATTGGATTTTGAGGTCCCTCAACCATGTTCCCATAGCCTTGTCAAAAGACCTTTTATTATATAGTTCCTTATAATTGTCAATTTATTGTTTTTTTCCTCTATTAGTTAACTTGTTGAGAACATGTCCTATTTATGTTTGTATTGCCTGCATGTATCATAATAAAAATATTTGTCAAAATCATTGAATGGATAAATGCATGAGTAGGGAAAAGGGAAAAGCATTAAATATTAAAATGGACAAGGAATATAAGTGAAATTATACATTTATTTAAAATTTTTCAATCCTTGTTACACTACTAGATTAATTTCATAATTGCATAATTTGAAAATCAAACACATATTTTTCTAAAGATCAAGAATATACATTCCAGCCTAGAATCCAAGAAAAAACTAATGTTCATTAAACTAGTATTTATTCTCCATAATAGCACAAATTAAAAGGTATGTTAAAAATAATAATGTAATAAAATTATCACAATTTATCATTTGCCAATTTAAATACACGTTATTTTGATAAGCTAAAAGTCTTAAGGGACAGCCTTAAGAACAGGTGTCAATGCAGGTACAGCCTACTCCTTTGAAGATTACTGGTTCAGGGACTTCACTGTGACATGTACTTAGCAAAGCAGTCATTATTAAATCCAGTTTCTGAGTTGAATCAATAGCCACTGATGAAATGCCTTCAAAAGAACATGTATCATTTTGTACAATTTTGAAAGTGCTACTTTTGATAATGTAACAGTGTCCTTAACCTTTTTGGAGCAAAAACTAAGTGCATTGTTGTCCTTATAATGATAGGAATGGCAATTATTAAACTGTATTTCTAGAATACCACACCTATTTTTTTCCACTGACACTTCAATATCAACACAATTACTTTGCTTTGGTGAAAATGAAAGGTGACTTTAGAATGTCAGAACCTGGATATAGTTAATCTCTGGTAAGGGCTTTTTCTTTTAGGACTTAATATTAATGGCTTTGGTTTGGAGCATTTTTAAGAACTCTTTTGGGAAATTTTATACACACACACAGAAACCACATAAAATGGTGCTCATTTATAAAGCTAGATGTGTACTGAATAAATGTACTAATAATTAAAGGCACAAACTGTATGGAAAAACACAGCCACAGCTGAAGGATATTAAGTTTCATATTAACAACTCTACATGTAACCAATATCTTTCTAAATTTCTCAATAAACACGTAAGTGCTACAAGCTGAAATAAAAAAGAAAAAAAGAAGAACAACGATAATTCTGAAATTTTAATTATATAATAATATTACATTTTCTTTTCCTCATTACATCTATATTTTGGGCATACCTACATATTCCATATCACATATAATATTATTTTGGGCTTGTTATCTATAAATGTATATGCTAATGTGATGATGCAAAAATAAAATTTTCTAAATAGTTTAAAATTTTGTGCATGATTTTTGTCCTGAAAACTGTATTTTGATAACAGAAAACATATTGAAAGAAATTTCAAGTTAGGCAATCCATCAGCCCTCTTGTGTTTAAATATATGAATCTGCATGGGCGCATATACATAATTGTGAATTCAATATATAAAATCAATTGAAAGAAGGAGGCTAGAAAAACATTTGCCTGAGTTTTATCAAAGAAAATTCAAGAGAAATTATGCTAAGACCCACACATAATTTTTTCCATGTTATTTTGACACTGAGTATATTTGGCCTAAATGCACAGACCCTTGATTTGACTCCTCTGTAGTTTAGGAATCTCACTAGATCTTTTCTCTTTACCCCATTTGCCCAAATTTATGAAAATGCAAAATGCAACTGAATTCAATACTGAGGTGATACAAAAGCAATTGACAAATCAGCTATAAAAAGCAAAGCTTTCCTCAGTTTTAAAGCATTTCATTTGATAATTAGCTAGACTGGATTTATTCAAAAAAATCTAAATTTCTGTCTTTGCCTTAAAACTTTCCAACCAATCCTAGTTAGAAAAGAAAGAGCTAATAGGTCCACTAAATGTATGCATAGCATTATTTTTAGAAAGGCAATATAGTGCAATGATAACATATTTGTTATGAGACTTTGGCACCAAACAAATATGAGTGGATCTAAATCCCAGCTCTGCCACTTATTATCTGTGTCAGCTGGAAGTTATTCAACTTCTCTAAGATTCAGGGAAAAAAATAAACTATTTAAAATCAATACTACCTCTAGGCCTTTCTGCCATTAGGAGGTTGTCACACTGGGAGTGGGAGGCATCACTCATATTAAGGGGGAAATAAATTTCTAAACTGCTTCATTCAACTTACTTTGGCTGAGAGAGAATGTGATAAGAGAAGACTGACATTTCAAAATCTTAGCCAGTTCTTAGTCTGATCCACCTAAGGTGAGACGCAGAGTAGGTGACTATGTCTTTGGCAAGCACATAAACATGTTTTTGGATATGCAAGTGATAGAGGTAGAAGTTTAAATTGTGCTGCCTGATAATATCAGAACTTTTAATTTCATAAGAAAGCCCCAGTGAAGAGTATCTTAAAGAGAGAAGAACTTGAGATGTGATATGAGTTAAGAGATTAAGTGGCAGATTGAAGTGCACAGAGTCTACAAAATAAGAGGTCTAAAAGAATTTGGGATAATTGAAAACTTTTTAGAAATAGAGATATTTATTAATAATAGTCAATTCTAAAGTGATTTCCTGATTTTTCTGTAATATAAATATCCTCTAAAACCGAAGAAGATCGATCTCATAAAAGTGTTCTGTAAACTTGTGCCTGCTGCTTTTCCCACACTCCTGGGCTCACCTCCCATTTCAGGCACATCTGCGGAGGACAGTTCTACATGAGCCTAGACGGACCAACTAGTGTGCTTCTGCATGCTTGAGCTCCATTCCTGGGCCATTCTGCCCCAGAGTCTTTTCAAATGATACAGGAGCTTGTTCATCCTAATGAAACCCAGCCCGAATGCAGGTGAGTGTGCACAGCGATGTCAACCTTCAGCTGATATGTGCAGAAGATGACACAGAGATGCTCAGACTCCTGTCTTGAAGGTCGACCTCTCTGACAGGCGGTCGGCATTTTGCCTGGGCGGCGTCCTTGGGGTGGATCCCTCACTGCCTACAAGAGCAGCATCAGTTACACACCATGTGGACTTTTCATCCTTCCCTGCCTTACTCCTCCCACAGCCTCATTCTTGCTTCCTGGGAACATGTCCTGAATAGTCTCCCCAAGGCCTTGTCAGGGCATCACTCTGCTTTCAACAGACTCCAAGCCAAGATGCTTTATGGAAACGTTTTATGGGGCAAACAAAAGGAAAGAGGCTAAGTTCTCTATCTGAATTAATGCAGGGCTGAGAGGACAGCAGGCAGCGGGGACAGAGCAGGTCTAGCAGAAAACAGGGACAGCATGCTGTGATTTTAAGGAGCATTAACATTCCTGTGTGAAAGATGACAGGAGGCTTGTGTCAATCTTTCTTTGTTATTTTTGAGTCAACTTTATTTATATCTCAAATAACAGGGCAATCTTAATTAACATAAGGTTAAATGGTAGGCACACGGTAAGTGGAAAATATTAATTTAGTAAACTTGAATAGAATGATAAGAATTTTACATTCTGAAACAGTTTATTATTGTCAAAATTTTCAATTTCAGATTCAGCTTTGATGATCTTCAAACTTCAATTTCCGTTGATAATCAGGTATAACTTTAGTGAGGTATCCATCCTATAAGTTTCATGATAGTAACTCTTTATTATCTCTTAACATGCTTATTTATATGTTTTAGTATCTCCTATATCACAGGATGATACTTATCCTTCGTTCATTTTTAACTTACATATTTGGGATTTCCGCATAGAGTTGAAAGTTGGACTTGATCAACTTCTCAGTCCCCTTCAATATGGTGGATGTATTTTCACTACAGAGGGTGTTGCTACCAACTTTCTTGTTAACCTCAAAATTTCCATGTGTCGCAGTCCATAATCCACTTTTTCAAACACTATCAATGACCACATATCCTATTCTGAAGCTTAATTCTGATTCTTGATCTTTAAACAAATACCTGTCACCAACATTTTGCTCTCACCTGGATTTTTATGTCTCCTTTTATTCATAGGATAATTAAATGGACAGGTTTTCCCAGGACATGACCAGTTTAAGCCTCTTGTACTGAGTAATAATAGTACCTTCTACTCTCTAAATTTTCTAGGTTTGGAGGATAAATTATACAGTCATGGTATTTATACAGCTTGCAAGGATTTTTTGCTTTCCCTTCTCATGTGTGCTTAACCTGTTCCCACACTGCATTGTATATTATACATCCACTATTTCAGACTATGCTATATTTTTAAAGTGAGGAACATTGCCATATGACATGATGTAAGGTAGTCAGTTTCCTCTGAGCATCGAGAAAGACTTTCCTGTGACGAACGTTATAAATGCCTGAGCAGTATTAACTCTGAAAAGCAGACACAGACCAGAATGGGTAGGGAGAGAAATTGCATTTGGCACAGCTTCAAAAACATCATTTCAGAAAGAAAAATCCAATTCAATTTTCAGAATGACTGGTTGAACCAATCCATGACAGTTCTATATAATCAATATCTACTGTCACTTACCTTGGCAGCATTCCTAGAGAGATCATTTTCCTAAATTGTCCTCTTCTCAGCCACTTTCCATTGTGTTTTATGTAAATTATTTTGGCTTGTCTACTGTATTCCTTTATTTATTTATTTATTTTTTTGCCTCTACTACAATAAAGAACTTAAGCAATGTATGGCATTACATATGAAAAAATAGGTATTTTTTTAAATTTCTGTATGCATTTAATTTCTTTCTGTAGTCAGTTTTAATATTATTCTAAGGCATCAGAGATAGGTCAAAATGTTTTCCCAGTTTCAAAGTCTCTTGTAGATAATTCTAACCCAAAGCTAAAAACTGAGCATTTCTATCTCTGTTATCTACCCCACTTTTGCAAATTGGCATGCAACCTCCCGCCTTACAGTATGCAGGGGCAGCTCTAGATGTTTCCCTTGAAAAATATCAGTGTTTTCCTGGCCAGGAAAGTCTTTGGCAGCAGACGTAGCCACTGGGTAAGAAACTGTTGATTCTCTCCAAAATACACTTCTGACAAGTGCTCTCTGTCAAAGGATAAATGCCCCGTTAATCTGGGCCTCTTTAGGATAAATGGATCAGAAACTGATTTTACTTCCTCACTTACATATCCCTCATACCTCTTAATAGCTTCCCATTGCTATGAGAGCAAAATCTAGAACCAGGGTTGATAAGTCCCTACATGGTCTCACTGCTGCCGACCTCCGCAACCCCATCTTACCACCTTCCCCATCACTCACCAAGTTCCAGATACACTGGCCCCAAGTCAAGCTTGATACTGGGTAAGATCTCTAATTCATGAGAATCCTATTTGACTATTCAATTATGCTCATTAGCTCATTTGTGTATTAGATTCATATAGGGAGTTTTAAGAAAATACCAATGCCCCAAAATTTACTCTAATAGTGGAGGAGAGAAGAGAGGAAGAGATTTGCTGAAGTTTATTTTTCTCTTATTTAAATTCTGGCCTGTGGAAGTGAAAATGTAACCAAAGAACGTCAGATGATATCAGTCATATTGGATTGAATAGTGGTTCCCCAAAAAACATTTCCATGTCCTAACCCCTGCAACCTGTTGTCTTAGTCATCTAGGGTTAACATAACAAAATGCCATGTCTTAGATGGCTTAAATAACAGAAATTTATTTTCTTACTGCTTTGGAGTTTGGGAAGTCTAAAAGCAGGTGCCAGCAGATTCAGTTACTGGTAAATGAACTCTTCCTGGCTTGCCGATAGCCACCTTCTAGATATTTCCTCACATGGTAGAGGAGAGAAAGAGTGCAAGCTCTGGTATCTCCTGTTATAAGGACACTAGTCCCATGATGAGGGCCGTATCCTCATAATCTCACCGAAATCTAATCGCCTTCCTAAGGCCCCATCTCCAAATACCATCACCTGTGAATTAAGGGAACCTGTGACCTCAAGTCCACATGTGACCCCCCAGTTCCCCAAGTGTGGACTCTCAACTAAATCTAAGCCTGGATTTGGAGTCAGTCAAAAGGCCACACTCAAGGATCCGGAAGGCCACATGTGGCCCCACGGTCGCAGGTTCCCCACCTTATGGCATTAGTGAATATGACCTAATTTGTAAAAAGGGTCTTTGCAGATGTTAAATTAAGGATCTTGAAAAGAGAACTTTCTGGACAATCCTGGTGGACCCTAAATCCTATGACAGGTGTTTTTATAAAAAGAAATGCAGAGGGAGGTTAGACACAGAGAAGAGAAGGCCTTATGAACGCAGCAGCAGAGACTGGAGTTATGCAGCCCCAAGCCAAGGAACCCCTGTAAGTCCACAGCAGCTGTAATAAGAAACAAGGAAAGATTCTCCCTTAGAGCTAAGGGAGAGAGTGCAGCCCTGCCAACATCTTGATTTTGGACTTCTGGTGTGTGGAACTGTGAGACAATAAATTTCTGTAGTTTTAAGCCAAAAAATAATACTCATGCACAATTTCTACCACAATTTTCTACCACAAACCAATTAAACTAGCAACTTCTGGAAGTGAAGTCCTGGCCCTGCTATTGTTTTAAAGCTCCTGAGATAGTAACTCTGCTATGTCATTAAGTGTGAGAAACAGCACATTAAAGAGTTGCCCCTCCCAGAGATATTTTCATTTTAATGAGTGTTTTCTCATTGTGAAAGATGAAAAGTATTCTTGACCTTCTACATAAAAAATGTCCAATATGAGATTTTATGTATTAGAGAATGTATTGGAAACTAGGGATAATGACAACATATGTTAGAGACTTCTGCATCCTTTAAAATCTGTTGTCACTTCCGTTATGACTGGAAAACAATTTTTAAAAAGAAATTTGAGAAATAGACCGAGGGCACTGCGGAACAACAGAGCATTTCTATTTTTTTATTTTTCACTAAAAAGACTAATTCTAAATTAGCCTACACAGTGACATCAAAAAGCTGGTGTTTTCTTTCTTTTATGTTATAATTTTGTATAATTTTGCTTTCCTATTCTCATCCTGATCAATAGTGAATAAATCTAGCTATACCAAATGAAATAAAGAAGCAAAATAATCATAACCTTACAGGAAAACAGAGACATTTCCTCTAACCCCAATCCTTCCTTCTTAACCTGCCATCAGCAGGAAATGCAGAAGGTCACCTCTTCATCTCTCTTTCTTAAGAAAAGAATTAGTCATACATATTGTTAAATTGGCTTCACCCCCAAAGAATAAATGAGAGATGAACTGCATTGAACAAAGGTGCATCACTACACTCAGAAAGCCATTTGCTGGCAACAGGAAATCAATGTAAAACAGTCTTACAACATTGCATGACACTGAATGTCTATAATCACTTTATTCTGCTTAAGTTGTATGATGTGTTCAGCCAGCTTTCTACTTCTATAATCTCTCCCTAGGAAAACTCATCTCTTTTCACAACTGCAGGGATCACTTAGAAACTAATAGCTCTCAAATCCCTATCTCTATCCCTGACATCCCTCCTAAGCCCCAGAAGCCATATGGTGCTGTGGCTAAATAGGGATATATAGGCTTTGGAGTCAGATTGTCTATGTGCAACTCCCAGCCAACACTCTTAGGCCAAATTATTTATCTTAAATAAGCCTCACTTTCATCATCATTAAGTTGAGAAAAATGCATGCATCCCAGTGCCTGGCAACAAGTAAGTACTTGATAAATGTTAAATTTACTATAATTATTACCATTATGCCTATCCACATAGATGTCTTAGGAATACCTCATATAAAACTTATCTAAAGCTGAATTCATTATTTTCTCCCAATACTTGATTAATCTCTATGAGCTCTACCATATTCAATAACACCATCATCCTAACAATTATGTGGATCCCAGGGAGTCATTTTATTTTTATTCCTCTTTGCCCCTAATTCCCCACTTATTTTTTTCGACTTTGTTGAGGTAGAACTGAAAAATAAAATTATATATATTTAAAGCATACAAGGTGATCATTTGATACAAGTATATGTCATAAAATGATTACCACATACAAGTTAATTAACAAATCCATCACCTCAAATTTTTTTTTTTTTTTTTTTGGTGAGAATGTTTAAGACCTACTCTCTTAGCAAGTTCCAAGTATACGATACAGTGTTACTAGTTACAGTCACCAAGCTGTGCATTGGATGCTCAAAGTTTATCTTAGAACTGACAGTTTGTACCTTTCACCAGCATCTCCCCCTTTCCTTCACCCACCAAGCCCTGGAAACCACCATTCTACTCTCTTTTTCTATGAGTTCTACAATTTCGTAATTACACAAACTCAGTGCATAAATGTATAAAAACAATGTAATATATTCAGTCACAAAAAAGAAGGAAATCCTAACACTTGCTTATTTCACTTAGCTTGATGCCCTCTAGGCTCTCAGTCTCACTGCCTACAGGGCGTCGTGCAAAGTGAAATAAGCCAGATAGAGAAAGATGAATACTATTTGGCACCACCTACCTTTAGTTACCCCACCCTGTTGTCCTACCTCTGCAGGAACTCATTAATCTTCATCCATCCCTGCTGACATGACCTGAATTCAGGTCATCATCTCTTTGATATTGAACCCTCCTTATGACTGGTCTCCTAGGCTCTGATCTCTTGACCTCCCATTGCTGCCGAATTTTTTCCAGCAACACGGATCTCAACTGGAAAGGACTCTCCAACACATTTAAATGCCTTACTTAATATGTCGTTCAAGGACTTTCAAAATCAGTCTCCAACCAACCTGCCCAGCCTCATCTTTCCAACAATCCTCATAGGAGGCTTTCAATCTCACTCGACTCATGACAAATGATATTAATAAGATTACCTGCTCCTATAGGCATTCTCAGAGATAAATATAACTGCCTGACCACTGTCTGTAAATCTATCCTCCAAGCAAACAGGAGAGAATTCAGGTGAGAGCACTGTTATTAAATATATGCATATTATAATCTTAATGTGTTTCTAATTTGTATCTTTTAAAGCAAATTATGTGTAAACCTTGTATTTCATAATTGATTTTAAAAGGATTACTAGACTTGTATCTTTCAATCAGTCTTAATGAGCTTTTGGGTGACTACCCTATGAATGATTAATGTTGGCCAACAAACTAAAATTCAAATTAAGTCTAAAAGTCCACTGTGATTCATCCTAATGCACCTTGTTCTTTCGGCACCCCCCCAAAATACCTTATACAATACCCTACTGCCTCCCATTTCTTTAATATCTAAGCATGTGGTGCTCCCTTTGCTCCTATGCCTTACTTGTTTTGTATACCTGGGGACACCTACTCACCCTTCCAACTATTGGTTTAAATAGTATCCTCTCTTTGAATGTTTCTTGAATCCCTGGAAGATGAGGCGCACATTCCTCCATATTTCTGAGCTCAAGACCTGAACACTGTGCTGAAATTCTAAGATCCAATTCTAAGCTCAGGTTGGACTGATCCCAAAGCTGCAGATTACAACATCAAGGTTAATGCAAGAGAAAGAGTCTAGGAAAGGAAGTGATATCATAAACGAGAAAGGCACACATCTGAAGTGACAACAAAGAGAAAGGCTAGGTATGAGGCAACTGAATAGAAATCACAATTTTAAATCAGACAAAAGTTAAGCAGAATAAGCATAGTGATACTGAGCCTGCAGAAATTATTTAAGGTACTATTAATAGATTGTAACCATCGGCTCTTCGTACAGGTTATGTGGATCCTTAGCCAAGAATGGAGATGTTCTCAGAGGCCACCCTGGTACACTAATGCAGTTTGTACATCCTCATTTTATGGGAACTTATGATATTTTTTTTCTGAGACAAACTGATGATGGAGAAAATATTCTCTAGGTGAAAGAATTAAACATATGTGTATGAAGAGTGGAGAGAAAAAGAAACTTTACATTAATATACTGCTACGGAAAAAAGAGAAGACAGAGATACATAGACTATCTTTAATTACTAATGTAGCTTAAGCATGTTAATGTATGCAAGTTGCAATGAGGAATCAGGAACCACCTAGTATTTCTAAGCTGAGGCCTGAAAACATTGATCTTAAACATGTCTAAGTAGAAAATGGATTATCCTGTTATCGACATTATGCAATTTTTCCTTGGTGATTCAAAATAGAGTTAAAGCAAAAATTTCAAAACCAGGCCATAATGAGGCAATTTTAAATTAAAACACCAAAATAGCAACTCTGATTTCCACTGGCAAAAATTTCCTTAGATTAAAAATAAATTTCAAGCAAATTTTTATCAATTTTAAATGCAGTGATCTTGGCTGAAATTATCCTTTATACTATTTTAAATAAACATAAAAGGTTTAAATAAAACTTCATATTGTCAAATAAACATCAACCTCATTTAAATACATGTAAAAGAAATTGGGACCCAACATTTGGTATGCATTTACTGATTACAAAGATAGATAGAGATTTTGATGTTTACTAACCAACTTTTAGTTTATTTTATAAACACATGTCTATTAATTGGGTTAGTATCTCATTGATCCTCTTAATAAAAGAAATTTTCACTTCTTTAAATACAAAGTTAACAACAAGTGGAGCCTACAATCTAGCCTGTTCTTTCCCAGACTAATCATGTGTCCCAGGTCAGGGCTACATCCTGGAGGAAGCAGTGTCTTTTTCTAATTCACACCAAGGCTTGCAGCAGATTTTATAGTTCTATAAAAACTCAAGTATCTGTGTCGTTTTGAATACAAAACCAAAGATGTCACATAATGTCTGACATGTGATACCCCCGACATTGAAAGAAATATTTATTCATTCACGCATGCATGCGTAGAACAAATATTGATTAAGTGCCTGCTGTGTGCCAGTGTTCTTCCAGGTGTTAAGAACACAGCCCGATTTGATGATGAGTACATGTGGTGCTTATTTTTCCATTCTTGGGATACTTCACTTACTCACCATCAAATTGGTTTCACTGATCATCACCTAAGAGCACATTTAGGAATAACATTGATCGGGTGTCGGGCAGATGTGAGGGGAGAGGGGATGGGTGTATACATATATAATGAGTGTGATGTGCACCGTCTAGGGGATGGACCCGCTTGAAGCTCTGATTTGGGAGGGGGAGGGGGCAAGGGCAATATACATAACCTAAACTTTTGTACCCCCATAATATGCTGAAATATAAAAAAAAGAACACAGCCCAGAGAAGTCAGAGAAAAATCTCTGTTCTCATGGAGCTTACATTCTAATGAGGAGGCAGACTCTAAACAGGGTAAATCAGTAAAACACAAAGTAGCCACCGGAAAACATAAACATAAAGCAGCAAAAAAAATAAATGTTAAGGAGAAATATAAGGAGACACATAAATGACAAGGAAAAAATAACCTTCTTTTTTTCTAGCATGTGACCTGACTGGGGAATAACGCTAACAAATGGACAAAGAGTGTGGGAGGTTGGGGGTGGGATTCCAATTTTATAGAGAGTGGCCAGGGCAGGACTATAGTAAAGACAGCATTTGAATAAAGACCTAAAGGAGATGACAAATGAGCCAGGCAATTATCTGGGGGAAAGAGTGGTCCAGGTAGAAAGTGGAGCACATGCAAAGGCCTCGAGGGGGGATTATGCCTGATGAGTTGGAGAGTCAGTAGAGCCAGACACATGCAGCACTTAGTATGCTAGGCACTGCTCTAATCATTTTACATAGAAAAATTCATTTAGTCTGCACAACTTATTACATAGCGGTTATTATTATTCTAATTTCATTGATGAATAAAGTCAGTGTAGTAGTTAGGTAAATTGCTCAAGATCATGCAACTAGTCAGAGGCAGATTCAAACTCCAGCAGTTTGGCCCTGGGGCTGGTGCTGATGACCACGCCACTGCAGTGTGTCTTAATAATTTATCAATTTTAATCACCAGTGGATGTAGATTATGGCTATAGGTACATTGAAATATGAGGAAAAAATTAATAATCTAGTAAAGTCTATTAACCCAAAGGGTCAACTCAGAAAACCCATAGCAAAGTAGATATCTATCGACCTGTTCCTATGTAATAAGAATTCCTGCTTGCATGATATAAGGTTTTCTCATTAGTTTAAGCATTGAAATGCTGTAAAATTTTCAAATAAGTAACATTAACAACCCACTCAATTCCAATTATATGATTCTAGGACATAGCTAATTAATTCCCTAGTTTGAAAAAATTAGACAGGTAAATAGAAGAATAGTTAATAACAGATTCTACAACCAGATTTTCTGAGTATGAATCACAGCTCCATTATTTATTAGTTGTGATGTTATTAACAACAAGCCACTTGACTCCTCTAGGTTTGAGTCTTCCTCTTAGAAATATAGATAATAACAGTACCTTCTACCTCACAGGTTTTTGTGAGGATTGACTTAGCAGTCTCTATAGTAAAAAAGGTGTGAGTTAGCTTTGTTATTATTTTAGTGTCCATGTAGTATACTATGTAACCAAGCGACTCTAGAGGCAGGCTGTATGAATTGGAATCCTAGAGAAACCATTTCCCAGGCTGTGTGATTTGGGCAAATTACTCATCTGTAAAATGGGGATAATAATGCTACTGACTTCACAGTACTGTCAGAAGGATTAATGAGTTAATATATGTAAAATGCTTAGATTAATACCTGGTCTGTTATAAATGCTATCATTTTGTTGATATGAACATTATCATTACATGTTACTTAGATTTATTAAGGAACTTATTTGTTTTCTCTTCAATTTTGGTTTAAAAATACATAACTACACTTGATTGCTTCTTAATATTCTCTTTATTGTGATCAAGCACAAAAAAATGTTTATAACATGCTTCTCTCTGTCACATTAGAATCCAACAAATTGAAATGCATGCTCTAAGAGTTTAGGTATTATGCTAAATTATTTAGCCAGTTCCCTGGAAACTATGTTCATGCAAACTTCCTTCCCTTCACTCATTACTAACATGAAAATTCAGGTAGGTTTAATTTCATTTCCCTCATCTGCAATTACCATAATCTTACCAAGAGGATGTTTTCAGTATTCATTCATGTTTGACAGTAAAACCCTGATAACACATAAAGATCTATGATATGTGGAATATATTTCCTTATTATAGGATAGTTCAGGGCCTCCACTTAACTGCATACAAGGGGAAAGAAATTGAACCACATCTGTAGTTAGCCACACTGATGACAATTACTGTTTGATGTGAACATGTTGTGCTTACCAAGATTTCATTACTGCACCGCAACGTCTAAACTGCCGTGGCATTACTCCTCAGACATATTAGTCTATGTGGTTTTCACAGAGAACATTACCTTTACCCCAACTCAGATGGCAGAAAAAGCTGCCAAAAACCTAAATTGCTGTGTGATCAGCTTGGTTGGCACACTCAGCAGAGTTGGCGAGATAGAACAAATGTTACAACAAATACTCCCTCCTGACGCTGCCCTACAAAGGAAAACACACTGGCTCTATTCTGTCCTTACCACGAGCCTAGGGGGGAAAGGTCCACACAGAAAATTCCCAATATTTGCAAAGTGCCTTGAAATGTCACTGTAAGACTATCATATTAAGAAATTCTGAATATAGAATTTTCATCTCAGACTTCATAATCATTTTAGTTACCATAATGATCTCATTTTGAGTGTTTTTTATCCAAAAAGTAATGCTACTATGTGAATCCATAGTTGATGTGATTATTTTGCCTCATTTTGAAAGATTCAATAAAGACTGTCATTTCCTATCTTACGGATGCCTTTTTACATCTGATATATAACTATTCTAAGTTAAAGAGTGAAGCAGGAACTACCAACTGACATTATCATTTAAAAATAACATTGACAACACCTGATAAAAAGAATGAAAGTATAAAATATCTTCCGGATGTTTAAGACAGAAGATTATTTTTGATAGCCAGGAAAGCACAATTTTTAATGACTTATTATAACTTATTTCTGTTTAATGTTTTCTCATTTTCCATTTCATATTCCCCTGAAGGTCTCTTCACAAATTTTCTGTAGAATCTAGAGCAATGGTATTTAACTTTCTTTGATCCTTCAAAACTTCAAGAATCTTAAAAACATAGATCCAAAATATGGCTAATATAATATACAGAAAAATCATGCATATGATAACAGAGGTCAATTCCAGATATCAGAAAAAATAATTCCCTATTCAGTGAGCCATGAATTTTCCTTCTCTTTTTCAATATTTTAAAAACATTGCCCAGAGATATTTTCTATAGGTTCCATTTTGCCAGATTATGGCTTCAAAACATGATGTTCCTAAATACAATTTGTGGCAGAGATTGAATTACCTCACCATCTTTGAGGTTCCAGAGAGTAGAAGACATTTTCTGACACTATGTGTTTAGGATTAGAGATTCGCTGTGACAATTTTGTCATGGCAAAAGATTCAAGGTTTCTGAAACCATTCTGGAAAGACAGTATACTATCTTTGCTTTCATCCTTAGTGACTGTTACCAGGAAATTAGCAGCCATGTCTCAAAGAAAGGGAGGGGGAGGCAAAATACAGCATTTCTGAAAGCATGAGGAAAATAGCCAAAATTGGAAGATACACCATATACCACACTTTCTCCAGTATATTTAATACATTCATTTATTTAGAAATTTTAAAAGTATACAATTAACTTTAATTGCAAGCATAAAATATCACATAATGTAGAGTTTAGAAGAAAAAAATTCTCAATTTCTAAATGGTTTAGGAAATTCTGTAAGAATTACCACTCGCCGGGGTCTAGATAGAATTTGTAACATGAGTCTTTTCTGCTCAGGGATCTCCCAAGTTACTAGGGGATTCAACAGTGCCTAATTCCCTAGAGATTCAATTTCAGGAGCATCTAGGGCCATGACCCTCTCAAAAACACTCACCTATTTTTACTACTTATTTTCCCTTCTGATTTTTTCTCCCTTTGAGCAACTGGTTAGAACATTACCTCACTTCAGTCTGAAAAACTTCTTTCACATTGATTCCTGCATAGATCCTAAAACTTTGATTTCTCTAGATTCTGGTTCTTGATATTTATAGAGTGGACTTGGAATTTAGAGAACCTTTTTCTCTCAACAGCTTGATCCTTATAAATGAAAGCCTTACTTTCAAGACTACTCTTTCTTCTGTACTTTTTAAACATGGTAATTTTGAAAGTCTAAACTAAGCAATGCCTTCATCGTTCTTTGTTGTATTTCCACTAGACACCCCTACCATTCAATGAACAAAGCCCTCTGAAGTAAGGAGCATTGCTTTAAGTGGAAAGTACATCTGTTTTATCGAAGGATTTGTGTTCCCCCAAAATTCACATGTAAATCCCTAAATGTCAGTGTAACTGTATTTGGAGAAAATGCCCTTAGAAGATATTTACGGTTAAATGAAGTCATTTAATTCAAAAGGCTTTGTCTCCTTATCAGAAAAGGAAGACAATGGAGATCACTCTTTCTCCATGCATGCTCAGAAGAAAGGTCATGTGAGAACACAGCAAAAGTGGACATCTGCAAACTAGGGAAAGAGCCCTCACCAAAAACTGAATTTTAAGACACTTTTTTAAAATTTTAATTTCTTTTTTCATTTCAAAATGTTATGGGGGGATGTGAGGGCGATCTGGCTGCAACATGTGTCACTACATCGATCTGGGTAGGTGGGTTGTCCCCTTCCTCCCTTGCCACTCCATGTGCATCCCTCCCGAAGCTGCACGCTAGGTTGAAGAGGATGACCTTCCCCAATAGAGGAGGACCATTCTTCTGTCAAAGGAATACGAGTTGCTATGCTCCCCTGCTAGAACCTCCAAACAAGCTCTCAAAATATTATGGGAGTACAAATGTTTTTGGTTACATGGATTGCTTTTGTAATGCTTTAGTCAGAGTTATAAGTGGGCCCATCACCCAAATAATGTTCATTTTACCTGTTAGATAGGTTTTTGTCCATCCCCTCCTCACCTCTTCACTCTGCTTGATTTCCACTGAGTTTTGCTCTCCTCTATGCACATGTGTGCTCATTGGTTAGTTGCATTTAGTAGCCAGTACATGTGGTGTTTGTTTTTCCATGTTTTAAATACTTTACTTAGGATAGTGGTCTCCAGTTCCATCCAAATTGTTGCAAAAGGCATTAATTCGTCCTTTTTATGGCTGAGTAGTACTCTATGGTATACATATACCATGTTTTTAATCCATTCATAAATTGATGGGCACCTGGGTTGATTCCACGTCTTTGCAATTGTGAATTGTGCTGGAGTAAATATTCAAGTGCAGATGTCTTTTTGATAAAATGACTTCTTTTTCTTTGGGTAAATACCCAGTAGTGGGATTGCTAGATCAAATGGTAGGCCTACTTTAGATCTTTGAGGAATCTCCATACTGTTCTCCATAGAGTACTAACTTGCAGCCCCACCAACAGTGTATAAGTGTTCCTTTCTCTCTGCATCCACACCAGCATCTATTGTTTTTGAACTTTTTAATAAAGCCATTCTAACTCGGGTAAGGTAATATCTCATTGTGGTTTTAATTTGCCTTTTCCTGATGATTAGAGATGTTGAACATTTTTTCATATGTTTATTGGCCATTTGTCTATCTTTTTCTGAAAAGCATCAGTTCATGTCTTTTGCCCACTTTTTAATGGGGTTGTTTGTTTTTTTCTTGATGATTTGCTTGAGTTCTTTGTGCATTCTGGTTATTAGCCCTTTATCAGAATGCATAGCTTGTGAATATTTTCTCTCATTCTGTAGGTTGTCTACTTGCTCTGTTGATTATTTCCTTAGCTGTATAGAAGACTTTTAATTTAATCAAGTCCTATTTATTTTTTTTTGTTGTTGCTGTGATTGCCATTGGAGTCTTCTTTATAAATTCTTTGCTTAGGCCGCTATCTGGAAGAGTTTTTTCAACATCCTCTTCTAGAATTCTTAATGGCTTCATGACTTACATTTAACTCTTTTATCCATCTTGTATAAATTTTTGTGAGTGGTGAGAGTTATGGATCCTGTTTTATTCTTCTGCATGTGGCTATCCAATTTTCCCAGCATCATTTATTGAATAGGGATTCTTTTCCCCACTGTATATTGTTGTCTGCTTTGTCAAAGATCAGTTTGCTCTACGCAGATGGTTTCATATCTGGATTCTCTGTTCTTTTCCATTAGTATGTCTGTATTTTTGTGCCAATACCATGCTATTTTGGTTACTATAGTCTTGTAGTACAGAATGAAGTCTGATAATGTGATGCCTCCAGATTTGTTCTTTTTGCTTAAGATTGCTTTAGTTATTCAGGCTTTTTTCTGGTTCCAAATGAAGCATAGAATTATTTTTTCTAGATCTGTGAAATACGATGTTGGTATTTTGGTGAGGATTTCATTGAATGTGTAAATCACTTTAAGTAATATGGACATTTTAACAATGTTGATTTTACTGGTCCATGAGCATTATATGTTTTTTCATTTGTGTCATCTGTGATTTTTTTCCTCAGTGTTTCATAGTTTTCTTTGTAGAGATCTTTCACCTCCTTGGTTAAGTATGTTCCTAGGTATTTTATTTTCTTTGTAGCTATTGTGTAGCTATTCAAGAGACTTTGATCTTGAATTTATAGCCTCCAGAACTCTGAGAGAAAAACAATTTCTGCTGTTAAAGCCACTAGTCTGTGATATTTTGTTATGGCAGCCTAAGCTGACTAATATAATTGGATAAAATTTTGAAAATATTAATACATTCTAGTCAGACATTTTTTTCCTACAGATAAAACAGTATTGTAAAATCAGGGGCGGTGCAGATGATTCAATTATTTCAACCTGAACACTTTTGTTACCTGGCTGCTGAAATAATTCTAGAAACCCAATTTTAGAAATATTGAGTTTTTACTTTAAGCCATATATCATAAAATGCAGTTATTCATTCCCATTTCAATATATTTATTACTGGACAAGCATGAAAGCACACATAATTCCTGCTATCAAGGTGTTTGCAGTTTTATGAGAGGACAGAATTAACCAAATAACCACACAATTCCCAGAGGTTCAAGTGCATTTGGTAATCCACACACATTATTCCACATTTACAGATTGATGCATTAAGACAAATAGGAGAGTTATATGAGACCTGATTTTTTCACAGAATGCACAGAAATATAATTGATCTTGTCAGGTGTATATTATGCTTCAGAAATTAATTGAGATTATATTTTTGTAATTAGCAATTTATAGGAGAATACAAGAATGAGTAATAAAAAGGCCAATAAGAGTAAAAGGAATAATTTATGAAGAAAGATTGAAAAGAGTAAATGTATCTTGACCAAATAAAAACCAAAAGTGAATATGGCAATAGAAATAAACTCAAAAGTGCTCAGTAAAGAAAGAAATTTCAATAATGAGCTGAAAGTAAGGAAATAATTTTTACACCTTAGAAAATGAGCACCAGTTTTATTATTAAACTAGACACACAGTTAAAGCACTTTGATGTGATGCATTAACCTCAGAATGGAGAAAAGAAATCCCAAAGACAGTCTATTTGGTCACTAAAAGGAAGGTAGCCATAGGCCATTTTATCCATTCATGGCTGTCACCACTCAGAGCATTTCTGTAGGTTGACACATTAGGAGAGTTTCCTACTAGTTCAGGAAAAATTTTGTAGAAAAAAAATTCAGGGAAAGTTAGACTGAGAATTTTCAAGACCAAGGAATATGAATTCCTACTATGTACTGTCGTATTTTCTTAGAAAATTCAGGGCAGAAAAAAGTTTCTTTTTGCTATGAGGATCAGTGTCAGGACCCTACTAATGATGGTCCCAGAACCTGCACAGTGACAATGTAGAAGTCTTCTTGCTACTTGATATGAGCAAAAGCAAACAGCTGTGTTTTTCCACAGAGCTTTATCCGTTTACAATCCACAACAAATAAAGTGAATTCATCTAGAATTAAGAACTATTGAGGTTAATTATTATATTCTCATTTTTAAAAATTTTTAATTATGTGATTTTAAATTGAGCTTGTGGGTCTATTGAGTCAGTCATGAAAACCAAAAACCTTCTAAAACTACACGTAAGAAAGAAAAATATCTTGACAAACATTTTTCAGTTTTAAAAATTTTTTTCTAATAAGTATCTTAAATAACATTCAAATATTAATAACAGTACCGTGTAATGTTTGTTTGTCCCCACAATAAGCATATGTCTAAAGATGCCTCAAAGAGAAAAGAAAATGAAAGCAACCAGGCAAGCACATTGCTCCAGCCCCAAGCTAATCCAAGGCTTAAAGCATGGAGCATTTTATGCCCAAACAGCAAAGGGAAGATAGTCTACTGTTTGGCAATACTTACAAAGAAAGTTCTTGAGAATCTAAATGAATATCTTTATATTTAACCACACTATTTACTATTAATGCCAAAGTTATTTCTTGACTTTTCAGAATACCAAGATAAATATTGCAACTATGAATTCTAAGACACAGCTTTTCTATCTCCTACTGAAATCTATATAGTAGCCACATTTGTCCAAATGAGAAATCCTTGGATTATAAAATTCTCCCACAATCTCTGCCTCTTAAGCAGGAAGATCATCTGAAAGAAGGCTTTGATCTAAAATACTGCACTTTTAAAAATTTAAAAATGGGCAACAGCAATGGTCAATATGAAAGCCTTTGATCCTTGTGAATGACTCCCTTTGGGATATCAAATATATATATACATATACACACACACAAATATATATACACACACACACACACACACACAAACACACACATATGAACTAGGGTTCAAGTGTTCAGTTACAAAGAAGCATGCAAGAATTTAGATTCACGGAATCTCCAAAGTCTATAATTTCATGATGTCCTTTTCCCCACTGTGAATTTTGGAATTAATTTGGGAATTCTTTTAGCTTAATAAACTCATCTGAATTGTTAAGCTAGAAAAAAATGCATTATAATTTAGAGAGCAAATTTTCCTCCACTACTGTTAATCATTTATTAATTTTGAATTTAAAAATCTCAATAAGGAATTATTCAAAATAAATAATACCTCAAAAAATGTTGAACATTATAAGTAGTAATAGATATCCAGAATTAAAAGAAATAAAGGCAAAAGTTTCTGGTTGATTTTTCTCTAAGTGATTCCTAGGAATGCATAGATTGGTCTTGATTATTTTTAACTTATGGTAGAAATCTGGCTAAAAGCTTGGGCTTTGCAGTGGTTTTTTAAGCCATGTTATAAGAAACCACTGGGTATAGTTCTACAGAGAATCACAGATTCCACAATGTTGGATTTTAATTAGAATTTAAAATCTACATTAAACTATTTTTAAAGCAACCACACACACATGCATACACACAGAGTCCAAAAATAATTAGACAGAGGCAGATAGGTTTCAAATTCTAATTCTACTGTTTACTAGCTGTTTGGCCTTGAGTAGTGCACTTAATCTTTCTCATTCTCAATTTTCCCATGTAGAAATAGAGATGATGATCGTACATGTTTCAGAATTGTCGACAGGCTTAACTGAGTTGCTGCAAGGAGGCAGCACAGCATAGTGCTTTAGATTGCAACAGTCCTCAACCTTTTTGGCACCGGGAACTGGTTTCATGGAAGACAATTTTTCCACGGATTCGAGGGGTGGGAAGGGATGGTTTCAGGATGATTCAAGTGCATTACATTTATTGTGCACTTTATTTCTATCATTATTACATTGTAATATATAGTGAAATAATTACACAACTCACTATATTGCAGTATCAGAAGGTGCCCTGAGCTCGTTTTTCTGCCACTAATGCTGCCAGGAGGCGGAGCTCAGGGGGTGATGCGAGGTATGGAGAGCAGCTGGGCTGTAAATACAGATGAAGCTTCTCTAGCTCACCTCCTGCTGTGAGGCCCCATTCTAACAGGCCATGGACCAGTACCAGTCCACGGCCCGGGGGCTAGGGACTGCAGCTTTAGAGACCAGGTCTTGATAGCAGTGGTGCTCTAAGTGTGGTCCCTGGACCAGCAGCATCAGATTTATCCAAAAACCTGTTAGAAGTGCAAATTCTTAGACCTCGCTCCAGACCTACTAAGGGGGGAGCAGCTTAAAACTGTGTTTTTTCATAAGCCCTCAACTAGAGTTGAGACCCACTGTCCTAGACTCAGACTTCTTGGGTTTGAATCCTAGTCTTGCCATTTAATAGCTTCAGAACCATGGGCAAGTTACTAAATGTCTATAATCCATGTAAAGTGTTTGAAATATAGTAATAAACATTAGCTATTTTTAAAGTGCTAAGGACAGTGCTGGGCTATATTAAGCATCTCAGTAAACATTAGCCACTAGTATGATAATTACTATTATAATTATCATATTTTTATTGTTATAACATGCCATTGTCAAACAGGATCAGGTAATAATATTTAAGGCATAATGTCAAGTTCAAAGTAAGGAAAAAGAAATTGGAAGCTCATGGCTGCGTACAGAAATTTCTGTGTAATTTAAAAAGCCAGACCTATGGAAAGGTGACCATTATACATATATTTAAATTCCAAAGAACTCACACTGCCTTTTCTTTGTATGACCAAACCTGTTGGAGGCAGACATACTAAAAATAAAATTGATTTACCATGATCATTGGTGTGGTTTTACAATTCAAAGATTAGCAAGACCCGAGGTTTCTTCTAATCCTCTGATTTCATTCCTTTTGTAGTCCAAATGTCCACATGTTGCCAGACTTGAATGCTAAGTATGACAAGTCAGTATTTTTTCATCTTTTGTATCTTACAAAGGTTCAAAGAAAGGCAAATGTGCCAATATGCATACAGCCTGGCATTTATTTAATAGTTCTTTAACACCGTGATAAAAAAGAAGGAATGAGGATTAAGATGCAAGAATGGAGATGTTCATGCTTGGGTGAGGTGGTCATGAATTCGACAGCAAGCAGCTGCTTCTTCACAGCCCAAGGCCCTGGAACTTCACAGCAATCTGATCACACCATCTGTAAGCAAGTGAAATGTTTTCTAAGTGTCTTATTTTGTAGTTTATCATATTTATTATGTTTGTCATTATTATCTTTTTCTATAATACTAGCACATTAAAGTCCATAAAGCTTGAAGTTTTCTCTGTGGAAAGATTTTTGACGACTAATTCAGGCTCCTCCTTTCTTTGTTTTGCTAAGCTGCATCTTTTCTAAGACATTGCCCATTTGATCTAAATTTTCAAATGTGTTGGCCCAAGGTTGTTCATAGAATCTCTACATTATCTTTAAAATGTCTCTAACATCTGGAATTGGGCCTCCTGTTTCATTCCTGGTATCAGTTACTTATGCCTTCTATTTTGTTGTCCTAATCAATACCATTCATCAAAGTTCATACATTTTATAATCTTTTCAAAGAACAATCTTTAGTTTTGTTCAAGTTATATAGTGTTTACTTCTATAATATTAATTTATTCTTTCACCTACATTACTGTCATGATTCTTTCATTTATATTTGTTTTGGATTTCTTTTTATAACATATGAAATTGATGTTTAGCTCATTAATTTTAAACTTTTTTTCTAAATAAGTAATGTTTTAGCTGTTTTCTAAGAGTTTGGCATAGTAGTATTTGCATTATAATTTTGTTTAGAATATTTTATATATCTCTAATGATGTATTCTTTGTCTGATAATCAAATAAATACACCTTCATTTAGATATTATTTGGATGACTGAGTTTTTCACCCTTTTGCTTTTAACTTTTATATAACCATATATATATGCCTTTTACATAGCTTTATAGTTTAGATGTGCCTTTCATTATGTTTTTCATTCATGTGGTATTATTTCACAATCTTTTTTTTCCAAATTAGGCCAATTAGACAACTTATATTTAACATATTTAATATATTTTCCTGTCTTTTTGTATTTAAATCTACTATCTTATTGTGAGCTAATTGTCCTGCTTCTTATAGGTTGCCTTTGTGATCCTTTTTTTCCTTCTTTTGGATTGATGAATACGTTTCATCTTTCTATCTTTTTCCTCCAATAGTGTAGAAGTTACATACTCACTCTGTTTATTCCTTTTACCAATTTACTCATAAATATCACATACATCTTTATCTTCTAAGATGAATCAATAAAAAATTTGCCTTTTCCTATAAAAAACAAGAACTTTATCTCCACTTATTCCCATCCCAACCTATGCATTATTGTTACCATGTGTTTTAGTTCTTATTTCAATCCACCATGACATTATTATTTTGTTGACATAATTATTATCATGTATGTTTATAGTCAATAATCATTCTGATATACCCAAATATGGATAAGAAAAATCTAATTGTTACTATTTCTCACTTTGATTGTTCTTCATTTCTTTGTAGAACACATACCTTCATTCTGCCTCCTGTAGCAAAGATCCACTGATGGAAAGTAATCTCAGTATTTCTTTATGTGAAAAAAATTTCATTCTTGTAAGATATGTTTGCTGTAAATTAATGGATTGGAAGGGTTTTTTTTTTCTTCAGTACACTAAAATTGTCAGCCCATTCTTTTCTGGCTAGCATTATTGCTGATGACAACGTAGCCATTTGGTCTATTTAGAAATCCTTAGAAGTAATACACTTTTTTCCCCCTTGGGTGACTTCTAAGATTTTTCTTTTTTTCCTTTGGTGTACTTCAATTTCATTATATTTATTTATTTTATTTTATTTTATTTTATTTTATTTTATTTATTTATTTATTTTTATTTTTATTTTTTTTGAGACAGAGTCTTACTCTGTTACCTGGGCTAGAGTGCCGTGGTGTCAGCCTAGCTCACAGCAGCCTCAGACTCCTGGGCTCAAGCAATCCTACTGTCTCAGCCTCCCAAGTAGCTGGGACTACAGGCATGCACCACCATGCTTGACTAGTTTTTTTCTATATATTTTTAGTTTTCCAGCTAATTTCGTTCCATTTTTTTAGTAGAGATGGTGTCTTGCTCTTGCTCAGGCTGGTCTCAAACTCCTGACCTTGAGCGATCCTCCCGCCTCGGCCTCCCAGAGTGCTAGGATTACAGGTGTGAGCCACCTCACCTGGCCTCAATTTCGTTATAATGTGCCTAACTGCAGCTGTCTTATACTTCTTGAGATTCACTGGGCTTCTTTTACATATATATTTACATATATATGCATGCATATATATTTTATATACATATATATGTACCTATATACATACATGTTTTTATACATATTTACATATATATGTAAAAGAAGCCCAATATGTATGTTGGGATGGCATGTAGTGCTGATTCCTTCTGAAGGAACATCCTTCTCTAAGCTTTGTGTTTCCTCCTATAGGCTTGTGGAGGACAGTGGAGCAATCAACACACAAAACTACTGTTTGTACACGGTGCAAGGCCATGGTGATTTTATAGCATCCTGGGCATTTCATATCCATGAGGAAGGAATTGGGGCTCTGCACCAGGTGCTTCTTTTTGTGTTTCCTCTTTTGCTCTTCTGGAGAGGGATGAGGGAGATCCTTTGCGAGAGGCACGTTCTGATGGGGAGGTCGTCACCACTGGAAAGCCATTGGGCTTCTTTGGTCTGTGGCTTAGAAAATCACCAGCCCCCAATGGCATTCACTCTTTCTTTTTCTAATCATGATCCAACTAAACCTCCCCTACCACAAATCTCTTTCTGTGAAGTGTGCTCTGGGTAATTTTTTGTGATGTTTATTCTATTTAATTCTACCTTCAAGTGTATGTAAACAGTGTTTAAATCCATTTATTGAGTTTTCAGTATTTGTTATTGTAATTTCTAATCTTGCCTTTTCAAATCTGCTTTGTCAATTTTTATACTACTACGTTCTCCACAAATACATATACAAACTTGGTTGTTTTATTTCTTTGAACATAAAAAGAATAATCATTTTCTAATCTATGTCTGATATTTCTAACATATTAAGTATTTGGGGATCACTTCAGCTTTCAATATTTTCTTCCAATTCTCTTATTGTACTTTTTTGTGTGTGTGTGTGTTTATTTTTGACCGGTCCTGCTTATTATGGTTGAAAAAAATATATTTGTGGGGGATATTTAATATCTAGAATAAAACTGATATCTTTCAGATAGCTTTCCCATTTGCTTCTCTACTGGCCTAACTAAACTATTAGCATTAAATCTTTATTAAATAACTTCATGGTTCTATGCCAAGATTTTGAACAAACCAGTTGATAAAATTTGGGCTGAAAACTGCATAAGAGCAATCTAACTGTTACTACTTCTCAAGGACTTATTTTCTCCTCTGATCTGTTCAGCACCAAGATAACATTTTATGTAGGCTCACAGGTGCAAGATGTAGGGGCTTATTGTTACCCAATTCTTCCTGAAAATATATGGATAGGCCAGTGTGGAGTGTCAAATATTAACAAACACTTTTATTCATGGACCAATTGGCTTCAAAAGTAATAAAAATGACAATTTTATCTCTTATTCTTCTGAGTTATTTTTTATTTGGTTTTCAACTTGGGCTGGACAAAAAGTGTATGTTTCATGTTTTGTTCATTTCAATTTTTAAATGAACTATCCTTACTTAAGATAATGATATTTTATAGATGTGAAATATAAGCAAACATCTTCTTTGTCAGAATATGGCTAGTCATTATTATTTGAGAGGTATAACTCCCATAATTTATGCCATATATTGACATATCAATGCACTTGTTCAACTAATATTTATTGAGTGTCTGCTATGGGCCATTATCACTCAAAGTGTGGTTTGCATTACTTGTGATCATCTTGGAAATGATCAGTTTCCAAATTTTAGAAAAGTAAAATAGACATTAAAGTGTAATTTTAGGTCATGATGAATAAGATCTAAAACTGAAGAATAAAAATATTATCATCATGCACTAAATTTTGTAAGAATCTAATATGTGTTTCTTAGATTTTTTTATATTGTTCAAAAAATATTTTGTTTTGAAAAGAAGACAGTCAAATCAAAGTTGAGATCTAGCAGAATATCTAAAAATACTATGTGATAACAAATGAAATCTCCACATTAGTATTTAAGGGTACCACATATCTGTGTCCTACAATCTCAGTATTAGTTCATGACACAGAAGGAATATCAAGAGTATTTTTAAAAGATTTCCTCAAAACTTATTTTTAAAGCATGTGGAATACTTCATGCAACATTTGGATAAACAGAAATTTCAACGAACAAAAGGTTATCTAAACATAAACTCTGTTGCAACCAACTGTGGGACCTAATCTCAAAGCATTCTATAACATAATTGAAGCAGTAATTACCTGACTTCAGGATGAACAGTTGGAGGCATTCATTTTTTTTTTCCCAGCATATCACATAATTTTTACCTAAGAAAGCTCCCTTTACGTTTCTAACAACAGTTTTGATGGATAGGAACAAGAAGCATTTGCACTATAATTTTTCAGTGCATTATAAT
Source organism: Lemur catta (assembly GCF_020740605.2). NCBI lineage: Eukaryota > Metazoa > Chordata > Mammalia > Primates > Lemuridae > Lemur > Lemur catta. Next base: position 27,552,348 of record NC_059140.1, on the reverse strand, counting down.
AAAGTGAATGTTTTCTTAATGTCATAGTTTAAATTTCATGGGGCATGAAATCTCCTTTGAAATGAAATTTAAAGCCTTTTTCAAATAAGAAGACTAATCTTATAGTCAAAAACACTTTATATTCCCAGACATTATTAACCTTGGAGTAGAGTACTGCTTGCAAGATGATAATACTTTCTGACACATTAAGATTAAATTTGTCTTTATATAATTATGTTAAAGAATACGTTTAAAATAGATAAGATTGCAAGAGAAGTGTTATGTGTGTGCAATGGTAGGATTTCCATTTACTAATAACAAACTTAACTACTCATCATTTATATGGTAATGTTAACACATATTTGGGGAGATCACTTTTAAAGAAAACTATTTTTAGATTATTCTTAGTGCTTAATGTCAAAAATGGTAACATTGCACAATAATCTAAAAAAGAGATGGCATTAACTTCCTATACTACTTTCAAATTTGAAAAAGCACATAATTATTTTTTATTGGTAAAGTGCAAAATCCTTTTTATATAATCAGTGCTATTCAAGTGCACCCCAAAATGTTTTAAAATGTGGTTTAAAAATACATAGTTATACTTTGAACAGCTTGTTTTAAAAGTTTATTTTTAATTACAACTAGATATACATGAAAGTTTTGCAAAAAGAATGCATGGTGATTTGCCATTTTTCTCAGACATGGACAATCAGTGCTAAAACCATTTCAAATATGAAAGGCAAAGATGCCATCACATTTTTTATCTGCTTTAAGACCTTGAGGTCTTCATGACAATGGAAAGTCTTGTGTATCATTTATAATGTTTATTCCTTCATAACAGGACTGATAGCAATTTCCATTGTCAGAATACTAATGTGTTAAAATACAAACAAAAATAACAACTTAGATGTGAAAAAATAATCACAAATACTGGTTCATCAAACTTATACTGTCCCATAAGCAAGAAAACTTAGACTTTTCTAGGTAACAGCTATTCCATGTTGATTGCCAACTTTCACCCTCTCCTCCATACTTTTTCACCCTAAATGCTCTTTTCTGCGTCCTGACAATTACCAACTCTTCTGGAGCTTTGGCCCCACCTGGTGGGTGGTTATGAGAATAGATGACCATGAACTTCCATCTCTCTCAGAAATCTATGCATAGGCATGGCTTCCTTCAGTTTGTTTATATGTTGGTTTCTCTTGTTTATGCATTGCTTATAACTTAGTTAATTTCTACAGAGTAAATCTTTATTTTATCTGGAGATACACTCTCCTAGAAATCCCTTTTGTTCTTCTTCTCTCTCTGTGCTTCCCCTTTGCCTAAGGAAAGTCTTTTCTTTACTCTTAGCCATTGGTCTCATTATCAATCTCCCAACCTTTCCAACTTCACTTGAAAACCAAAAATGACATGGCTGATAAAACACAGTATTAATATTACTAATACACTGAATCAAGAAAAAAAAAACTATACGGTATATTTTAAGTTGGCCAAGTGATTGAAAATTTCTCTTCTCATTCACAAAACTGCCTGCTTCTTCTAAATAAATCAGTATTCCTCAGCATCAGGATTCAAGATGCACAGATACCTCTTCTTTTCCGTCTTTTTTGTCATTGTTTATGCCATATTTTTCTGTTCTATTAAGGGGGAAAAAATGTGTATGGGGTGTGTGTGTGTGAGAGAGAGAGAGAGAGTGTGTGTGTGAACTAGCTTTATTCTCTTACTTAATATTCAGAGCAATTTTTATTAGAAAATGGTCTCCAAGTTCCAGTAAACAAACTTAAATAACCTATGTTTAAATTGGATACTGCTTATATTAAAGCCTTTTATCTTTATTCTTGGTTTAATTTCCCCCTGTAAGAGAACATTTTCTTTAATACTCCAACCACAAGGATTCAAGTAGCAATCAACAATAAAAATGTTTATGCTAACTTACTCCTGCCAAAGATCCACTTGCATGTTTTTAATGTCTAATATGTATTAAAAACATTGATTATTTCCAGGATAATTACTACTACATCATAAGCCACCTTTATTTAGGCCAGATAAGACCCATGAACAAGGGGTATTTGCATCCTTTAAAATAAATTTATATAATCAGCAAGTTTATTCAATGCTGCCGTTATTATAATATCATTCCTAATTTAATCATTTGAAATCAAAACTATATGTACAACTAAATCTTTTGACTCACAGAGCAAAATTTTGACTTTAATCAATTCACCTTAAGTATTTTGAATTTTGTCATTTAGAATTACTTTACAGAACATTATTAGAGATGGAATTCCAAATTGGGTTCTCAGATGATTGCTGAAACAGCTAGATAGTATAGGCAAGAAATCCAAATGCTTACTCTCCTATTTAAGTTTCAGGATAGGGAAAAATGTTTCACTAACCGTAGGCACAGAATGCTCTGCTTTACTTGATCTGTTGCAATAGAAAGATCACTGAGCTAGGAAAAAGATTTGAACTGTTTACAGTTTTTGGTGTTTGTTCAGCACTTTACAGTTTCATCTGTTTTATTTCATTAAATATATTTCTGCGTTCAGCCCTTCTCATAGATTTGAATATATCAATAAAATTTTTTTAGGGATGGCATGGTGGCTCACACCTGTAATCCCAGCACTTTGGAAGATTGAGGTGAGAGGGTTGCTTGAGGCCCGGAGTTCAAGACCAGCCTGGGCAACATAGCAAGACAACATCTCTACAAAAAATAATAATTGTAGTATCTAAATCTATAAATCAACATAATAAAAATGGTTTTTATTCTAAAAAATATATAAATTTTCACTATGTTAGAAGTTATCTTTACTTTTTTTTGGTGGGGGGGATTGGTTCTACTAATATACATTGTCCCATGGATTATAGAAAATACAATTATACTGTGTAAAATAGAAATTTCCCAATGGATAAAGAAGTTGAGGTACATATACATAATGGAATATTATATAGCCATAAAAAGCATGAAATCCTGCCATTTGCAACAACATGATGGAACTGGGGAACATTATGTTAAGTGAAATAAGCCAGGCACAGAAAGTCAGATCTTGAATATTCTGACTCATATGTGGGAGCTAAATGTTAAAAACATTGACCTCATGGAGACCGAGAGTAGGATGATGGTTACCAGAGGTTGGGAAGGGTAGCAGAGCGGGGGATATAGTGGGGCTGGTTAATGAGTGCAAAATATAGTCAGATAGTTAGAAAGACCGAGCAATATTGGAAAGCACAACAAAGTGACTATAATCAACAAGTTAGAGTATACTTTAAAATAACTAAAAGAGTGCCATTGGAATGTTCCTAAAACAAAGAAATGATAAATGCCTGAGGTGATGGATACCCCAATTACCCTGATTTGATTAATTCACATTGTATGCCTATATCAAAATATCACAGATATACAAATTGTATGTACCCATAATAAAAATTTTAAAAAAATAAAAATTAAATAATTAATTAAAAGCTTGCTAAATTTTTTTTTTTAAATTTCTCAGTATACAGAAGTGACTATTCAGGACCCTTAAACTATCACTATTTTTTTAAATTATATATTCTGGAACCTTATTTTGTATTATGTAGAGTTGCAAATAAAACTCTTTCTGTAAGAAGAATGATCACTATTATCAAATAATATTTCTTGAAAATTGTTACAATAATTGTTTGTTTCTTCATTAACTATATAGTTACCTAAAACCTTCACAGAGGATGCTAATATAGCACTGAGACCTCTGATTTATCTAGATTGCTGTTTATAACTGTTGGAATATGAAGCACAAAGTTGATATTTGACAGCCATTTGAAAGCTCGTCACAGAAACACTGAATTTTGTTTTAAATAAAGATAAGCTGATTTTAATATTTGCAACATGTTATATGACTCAGATGGAACTGTATAAGTTATTGTTGTCACTTGAATGTTTCTAAAAATGTACAAAGGTATGTTACATTTACTAGCTGTTGAAAAACACCATTGAGACATGACCTATAGTGACATGTTTCCACCACGTATTTGTCACTCATATGCTTTTGCTCAGCCAAAATTTAAAAGTGAAATATGTCATTGGCGCATAAAGGCTCTGAGTCAGACTTTTAAACTATGAGCTGTTCAAAGTGAGCTGGTTTTATCTTTCAGGGCATCTTTCCTACAAAATCAAACAGAAACATACTCTTTGACGATCACTGCCTACCAGGTGTCTATTAACTCTTCTAGTAGAATTAGCATATTGCTTTCTGTAGAGATTATAAAGCTGGTTCTCAATTGTCGTACATCACCCAGGCAATTGACAGAATTCATCAGTGCCAGGAGCAGTCTCTCCATGCTTCACCAACCCCTCTTCAAAATACCTAAAATGTGTATAGTGAATCTTTAAGACAATTATTTTTTTCATTACTATTAAAACCTTTTAAAAAAGAAAATGTTAATAGGGCTCTCTTATAGAGTTACTCAATGCCTGTAACATATGTTCTCTGTCTTATCAGAATAGGGAAGGCTGTTCAACTAATGCTTAAGCTGCTCCAGCCTATGAATAGTGTAAAAACCAAACAGGATGTCAAGAACACATCTCAAAATCTTCTGCTTAATATGATATCTATTTTAGGCTCCTGAAAATATACATACTAATTAATGGAACCAAGTAACAGACCTCGGAGATGTTTAAAAGCCTATGACAGCCAAATGTGATTGGGACCTCATTAAGGTTAAGATTATGCACTGATGACTGCAAGAAGTGCTCTCATTGGCCATGGCATGCAATTTCAGTTTTATTGGAAGTAACATACACTTCTAAAGAATTACCTGGGTAACATCTCTTTCCACAAAGTAATTATCTTTTTATGTTTTGACATGGATGACGCTTGTTAATGGCAAAGTCTTAAGGTGTTACAAATGCATAAATCACTGTCAAACACTCTCAATTATATAATGTAGGGTATTTTTATTCCAACATCACCATCATCAAAAAAGTACTTAAGTTACTCTGCTAAGAGAATTATGTAATTTTCTTTTATTAAGGAGGTTTTCCATATTGAAAATAATAACAAAGTTGTTCAATGATACAGAAAAGCTAGTCCTATGGATATCTAACTATGCTACCTCAAATGGATGTCATTTATATTGGGTTTATGTTTATCTATTGACCTGGTCTACCAATGTGTATGACCAGAAAATAAAATGGATTAAATGATGCAAGTAGCAAAATGTATATATTGAATCTAAAATGCACTATGACTATGAAGAGAAGAGGATGGCTTTCTTAATTATATTTTAATATCAGTTGACATTTCCAGAACACATATTGCTTATTGAAAGGAAGATGCTTTAAAAAAAATATGCTAATACCACCCAAATGTGAAAGACACCATGGGATTAGGTTTTTCACACCCTTCTCCCAACACACATGCATGCGCACACAGACATAACTGGAGAATTAAGATCTTGCATCTACCCCCTTTCATTGAAGTTTAATTGCACAGAATACATGCACACCTTTCCTTTGTAAAACTGCGTGCTCTGAACTATAGCAATCTGTCAGTGTGATTTGTACAAGCAAACAGTCAAGTTTAGTATACAACTGTTTTCCATATAATTAGCCACCATTTTCCTCTCTCATCCCGGAGGAAATGGGTTGTCAGGATTGAAACCTTGTTCTTTGTGATCCCATCATGGCATTAGAAGCTTAATGTGCCTCATATTCTCTGATGAACTGAGCCCCCATTTTGAAGGAGCACTGAAGTTCCGGGTGGGCAGAGAGTCCACACTGGGCTGTCAGAGATGGAAGATAGATGGGAAGAGACAAAACTTAAAATGTAGATGAAAGAATAGGGAGAAAAAAGGAAGCAGAAAGCATGAACCCAGAGGGGATGAGAATAAAAGCAAAAGAAGCAGGAGAAATGTGTATGTAGCACAGTGTGGAACATTTTCCTTTGTGCTATGAGGTGGATAAAGAACTTTTACAGTCTTGGCAGAGTGTTCAGATGGAATGTGCTGTGCTATAAGGAAGCCCAGAAAAAGTGCTTTCACTGCAAAATTCTGCAGCAACAACAAATAACAATGATGACTGCCACCATCTGAGCGCTTATCGTGCTCTAGAAACTGCAGGCAGTATGCAGACATGTTTTCTACTTTCCAGTCTTTAAAATAAAACTATAATGTAGTCATTTATGCTTCACAGATAGAGACCCAGGGGACCAGATCCTTTAGATGACTTACCAAAGGCAACAGAGCCCTTAAGCATAAAAATCCAAGGTGCCCTCTTCCTTCACTACTCCATGTTGACAAATTTATTTACAATATTCTGCATTTGCAGTATTTCTGATATAGTATGTCAACATTTAATAGTTGCTTTTAGGGCACGAATACCTTGTGAAAGTGTTTCTGATTGATATTCATTGCTTAATCTGCATAAAATAGTAGGCTTCACATTGGGCAAACTGTTTTTCTTCTTCTCCATCCACAGAGTGGTGATAAGGACAGAGGAGTGTGCTCCTGTCCAGCTTGTCCAATCACAGCATCTCTAGGCCACAATGATGACTGCAGAGGTGGTCCTGTGGCCCAACATGGTTCAACCAGTGCTTTTTCCTATTATTTTTGTTAATAGAAATTCCTAAGTTGAGAAATTTATTAGGGAAATATGAGAGGCAAAGTCACCCTAAGTGACAAAAAAGAAAACTCTAAAAATGTCCCTCCAAACCAAGTGTAAGCCTGGCCTCGGCCTCCCCAAAAGGACAAGAAACTGACAGGTTGGCAACGTTCTCAGGCAGCCACCTTGCCAGAACGTGGGTGCCTCAGCCAAGACTGCCCCCTGCCTCTTGCCAAAAGTGAAGCAGAGACAAAGACTGCTTATAAAATCAATGTAGAAGCCAAGAGAAGGAAAATCTGAGAGAGAAGGAAGAAGAGCAGTTGGGAGGGCTGTAAGTAAGAGGCCCAGGCTCTTGGCTCTGAGCACCTCAAACACAATGAAGAGTTGTTTTATAGTATGTTACTAAAAAGGTAAAATGCCTGGTGTTGTTTCCAAGAGTTCCCCTGAACTTCTTTCCACATGCCACATCATAACCCCAGGTGTACATGTCAGAGTCAAAGGGCCACACTTTTTTAAAAACAAAGTGAAGTATAAGCCTGTGGATCTTTAAAGATAGAGGAAGTTGCTGAAGGATGCCAGCGTCTTTCCCACATGGGTTTGTGTTTTGTAAAATTACTTCAAAGCAGCAGCAAGGCATAGTTCTGGGTGATCCTTTGTCACTGTCTATTCTCCCTTCCAGAGCTGTCAACTTCTCCTTTAATATTGGGAGTCTTGAAGGACAGGAAATATCACACGAGTTGAGAAAGCTCACAATTTTCACCTGGTTATAACCTCAACATACTCCTGGATTGCCCAGCCCTGGTGAAGCTCTCACTATACTTGATCCTCTTGTCCCATCATGGTGGCCTCCTAAGAAACAGCAACCATTTCCTATTATTTTTCTAGTGGGAACTGTTAGAAGCGGATTATGAACTGTTGATTATGAGAGTATAAGATCTGGAACTGCCTGTCAATATGATTCCAGGATATAAATGTCTGTGACTTAACCAAGAGGAATAAGATCTTCAGGCACTGGATGAGGTATGGAAAGAGGCAAATTCCTGGCAGTATCTGAATTTCTAATTTCAATCATCTCTAAGTCTAAGAATGCCTTCTTAAAGTTCTTCCATGTTGGTCTATAGGTTTTCTACTTTGCCTGTTAGAAATAGTGATTTTTAGTCATTTAAAATAAAAAGAATCCTGATTTATATATAAGTGAACTCCTGACCCAGAAAAATGCATACAGTTTTTTAAAAATATTTAAATATCCTTTAAATATTTAAATTGTATCTTGGATTTCATATAAAAATAAATAATGTATATTTCTTATAGAGTAAATAATGCATATTTCTTATTAAAAAGAGAGAAAGGAAAGAAAGAGGAGAAAAGGAAGGAAGATTCAAATCATGCAAACAAAATAACATTACACTTGAATTCTGTTCTTAAAATGTTTGAAGAAACACTGTCAATTCTAAATTTTTGACTAGTGAAGATAAGTTCCAATAGCTGTGACCCACAAGGTGGATAGAAGGAAATGTATTCATTTTCAGTGTTCTCACCACAAAAAAATGATAAGCATGTAAGGTAGTGCACATGTTAATTAGTTCAATTAGCCATTCCACAATGTACACATAGTTCAAAACAGCACATTGTACAGGATAAATATATATAATTTTATTTGTCAATTAAAAATAATAATAAATGAAATGTACTCAAATCTGCCATTCTACTTTGTTCCAGATCAGGGTATGCTTATTTAAAAAAATAGCAGAGTTCTACACTGCTCTCAAGATTGAATTCTTCCCACATCCTTCCTTGGTCCTTAAGTCAATGAAGTCATCTTTGGCTGGATCTGCACATTGACATTGATATGTTATATCACCATGAAAAGACCAGAAGTCTACATTTTATTTAAGTAAAGAAGTACGGACTCCTGACTGTTTTCATTTGACTACTCCAACCTATATACCATCTTCAGTGGCCACTCTGGAGGAAAATCCAGGCCACCAAGGAAAAGAGTTGAAAATCATTGACCAGGAGGGCAGGTGTCTTTCAAATGCAGCACATTACACGGAGGAGTAAGTTTCTAATATTAAATATCAAGGAAGAAAAAAATATGGACCATTCAATAGTTCTGTTGTATGCAAAGCATAAATATGTTTCTTTAAAGACAATATATATACTAAAGAGATGAGGTCTCTCATCTATAGAAATATTGTACAGTGTAATTCCATTACCTTAAGTAATGTGAGCTACCCATTGCTAAATGCATGAAGAATTTGACTATGTTTTTTATGTATTAGAATTAAAACTGGTGAACATTTTAAAAGAATTAAAAGCATCATGTTCAAATTACATGTTTTGCTATGTTTATTTTGAAAAGTCTGCTGTTATTATTTTGTAATTGTTTTATATTACTGTAATATTTCAACTCATACTATTTCAATTTATGTGAACAATTATATTGTTATATGAGAATGGATTATAGGTACATAAATTCTATCCAGAAGTCAACCAAATGTTGATTTACTCAAGAAAAATACCAAGATTTACAAATTGTTAAAAAATTTTTTTTGATCTTTCAGAGGACATTTTGCTTTCTTATGAGCTCTTTTAAAATACAGATTATTTAAAAATTGAATTATTGTCATGAATAAATATTGGTGAAGGAAGTGACTGTACCAATTTTATTTGCATTAATTACTTTAGTCTTGCTGCTTATACTATTATGATTATCAAGATCTTCCCTTTGTAAGAGGAAATAAGATAATTTTGAATAGATTCTTCCCAGAACAAGGAATACAAATTGTCAATAAACATATGAAGCTATGCTATTCTCACAAATAAAGGAACTCCATTTAAAATGAGATGCTGATTTCAATAAAACTTTAAGAAAATTTTAGTTAAATTAAATATATATAAATAGAAAAGACAATAAAATATAAAAATGCTCATTTACTCACCCAATAAATATATACTGAATGCAGAGTATGTGTCAGGCATATGTGCCCTGGGAAAGTAGGTGGGAAATCATATAAGTCTCTAATTCTATGAAGTTTACATTCTAGAGGAAAGGTTAACAGCAAACAAATAAATGATATGAAAGTTTTAAGTGCTATGAAGAAAATAAGGAATAGGAGGATCTGAAGGGCTGGTATTAAAGGAGCGTGTACCTTAAATAAGAAAGAAGGTGACATTGGAGCAAAGACTTAAATGATGGTGATGAACCAGCCATAAAAATACCCAGGATGAGTCATTCCAGACAGAGGGAGCAGCAAGGATGAAAGCTCAGGGGAAAGAATAGGATTGGCTGAACCAAGGAGCAGAAAGATGACTTTCTGAGCATCTTTCATGCCATGATGCATGGGATAAATATATACAATTTTTGTGTTGCATACAAAAAATTATATACATAATTGTGTTTATCTTTTTCTAATTTATATAGCATGCCTGTATTGACAAATACATTGGCAAATAAAAATTGTGTATATTTTAGCACAGTGCAGTGCTAAAGAGTGCTAACAGTGTATTGTTAGCATAATATGGTGAGCAAATGCTAGTGCGGTAGGAAACAACAAAGATGTGGGCAAAACCCAGATTACTTAAGGCCTTCTTGGCCACAGTAAGGACTATAGATATTATTCTACATATAATGGAAGATCATTAAATACTTTTTATTAGGAGATTTACATAATCTGGTAAACATTTAAAAAAAACCACTCTGGCATCTGTGTGGAGACTGGACATCAAAGGATCAGGGGGTGGAAGTAGAGGGATCGGTGAGGAAAGTATTGCCAAAGTCTTCATAATGGGGGGGTGGCTTAGATTATGGTGAAGGAGGTAGAAGTTGTGAGTAGTGAGGTATAGTCTGAAGTTAATGGCTGATCCTAGATCTTAGCCTTCGTAAGGAGGTGAATGTCAGGTGCTTACGTAAGATAGGGAACATGGAGCGGGTAGAAGATAGGGTAGCCACACCAAGAGTTCTATTTTGTATTTGCTAGGTTGAGACATTGTGAGGAGTAGGGGTCAGGAATGTTGTACATTAGAGGGATGATCTGGGGTAGACATACATATAAAAGTCTGAGATTCAAGTAAGGAGTTGAGGCTAGTGATATGCATTTTGGGGGACATCGGATTATAGACAATGTTTAAAATCATGGGAATGGGTAGAATCTGCAGTGGAGAGAGTATACTCACAGAAGAGAAAAAGATCTAGGATTGATCCCCCACATATTTCACTATTTAAGAGGTCAGGAAGAGAAGACACCAGTAATCGGGCTGTTTTGAATAATTATCAAAGTAAAAAATAAAAACAATTAATATGTTTAAAGCCCAAAGTAAGGAAATATTTCTATGTACTGTAATTATGAGGAAAGCTTCTTTGTAGATAGGGATCTTCAAGGTTGGGTAGAATTTTGAGTTCCTATCATTTCTGGCTTCAGATACTTCATTAAGTGCAGATGTCAATCTGTACACTTTCTGATCAAGTATGGTATGGTGAGGGCTTTACAATTCTTCAAGAACTCATTTCATTTCTTATTTGGCATCTAAAGTACGTTTGAGAAGAGGCCAAGGGATGGCAAAATCTTTGGGGTGGATATTATATAGGTTCAGACTCAGTCGAAGTTTCTTTGAATTTTCTAACAGATTCTTCAAAGATAAAATAAGAAAGTGCTCTTGTTTATTTTATAGCATGCCTTTCCATCACATTTTTATCTTCTCATCTATATGCCAGGGTGTCTGAGAGAATCTTTTAAAAGTCCTCTAGAAATCAAGTTAAAAAGACTCCTGGCTCAGACTTTAAGATCAGGGCATAGTTGTTCCAAGCTTTTCAGCACCATGGAGACAGAAACAGGTAGAACCAAGGGTGGATAGAGTAGGAGTCCCCCAGTGAGTGGGACTTGAGAATAACAAAAATTCACACACTCATACACACTTGCATAACTCAGTATCTTTCCAACAGCTACAAACACCGGCTTTTAGAGTGCACTTTTTTCAGTTAAAGATTTAGTTTCAAAATACCAATAGCGCTGGATGAAAATGTGACAGATGAGAAGTGAAATGAACATAGGCAAAGCCATAGAGTGTAGACAAATCCATTGAAAGGCAAGGATGCTTAGATTGCGGTACGCTGTGGAGAAAAATTTATAGATTTAATTCACTGTTGTCATATTATTTTATAATTGTGTTGTGTCTTCTCTAATTTAAAAATCTTTATATTTTCAAACATTATTTTCATACCAACATATCTTATTTGAAACAAAAGGGAAAAAGTCCTCAGATTAGACTCAATAGATAAAACCATTTCATCACAAATACTGAATTTAAGCACTTCATTGATTAACAACAATAGCAAAAACTCTTAAATAAGGGGTAGGCAAACTATGGCCCATGGACCAAATCTGACCCACCACCTATCATTATAAATAAAATTTTATTAATCACAGCATGTCCATTCATTTGCATATTGTCTGTGACTGCTTCATGCTACAGTGGCAGAGCTGAGTAGTTTTGACAGAGACCATATGGCCCCAGAGCCTAAAATATTTATTACCTAGCTCCTTACAGAAGTTTGTCAACCTCTGTCTTAGAACCTCTCTCACCACCCATACACTTCTGTTTTAGACACAGCTTTAACAAGTGGTATTATTCTCCCAGACTGAAAAAGTAAAAGGGAAGTGAACAAACATTTGTAAATGAAAGAATTAACCTTCCTTCCTCCCCTTCTCCCTGACAGACACTGAACATAATAATGGCCCTTAGCTAAGAGTTTAATTGAGTCCTTACTAGAACAATTACTTCAAATTTTCATTTTTGAAACTAAAGATACATCCATAAAGAGATATGTGGTTCCTTTATAATTCCTAGGAGGCTCAAAAGAGTATCCACTGCAATTAGACAAAAAGCTACACACTACCATGCATAATAAGGCAACTGATGAACTCTATGAAAAGACTAGAGCCCAGAAAATTACAAAGCAGTTTGGATAACATTTATTTTTCTTCTCAGTATAGATTTAGCCTACTGTCTATGTTAATTAGTTTTATTCTTGGCACATACGTATAAATGTGTCCTACAATTCTGATCCCTACTCCTTCAAAATGTGAGAGCAGGAGCAGACTCACTGAAACTCCTAAAGGTGGAGAAGAGTCAGTCAAGGAGTCATAAAGACCAGACTTTCAGAGAACACATATCTCTGGGCTAAACTACAAGGCAAAAACCCTTCTCCTCGGTCTGTTCTGTGGACCTTGGGGTGTTTACATCCAGAAATGATGATTCTCCTATAGACTCAGGGCATTGGTCCAATCTGAGTGATTCTATGTGGAGAAATACATAATGAGAAAAGGCAACTGGATCCTTCAGCAAAAGTACTTCATTGGATAAGTCTTGAATATCTTGAGAGATGAGTAGAGATCTATAGAAACAGAATATAAGTAGGAACATCTTTGATAGAGAGAGGTGGAAAAACAGAAGTCAGCATAAAAATTAAGGTTATGCTTGGGCTTTCTTATGTAATTTGGGGAAGAGGAATGTGGAGAAAATTATATTTTGTGCACAGCTTTAACTATTTCTTTTCTTTGTTCTGTAAGGAAAAATTGTGAAAGACTTAAATAGAAAAAAACGATTACTGGATGTCTTCAATGGAAAAGTAAGCATTGTCCAGCATACCCTGCAGGATCACCTAAATATACGTTGTTTCTTTCATTATCTTTGAATTATTTACAGCTTTGTAAATTATAGATAATTGATGGCAATGCAAATTACTTTTGCTCACATACATGCAAATAACTTCTGTCCAGAAAAAGAACAATTGATTTCCTTCCTGCCCCATTTAAAAAAATAAATAAAACACTTTTGTATCTATTTGTAAATTCATTTCAGCATTCACAATTAACCTTGATACGTGTGGCACTTTAAATTCTCCTCTGAACTAGTTGCAACATCTTACTGGATTCTTCTTTAATTGATGAGATTTAAAAAAAAAAAAAACTTTTTAACATGCATTCATTTTATAGTTTTATAAGTGTCATGCCTTCCTAGGTTAAAAAAAAAGTTTTTTAAAGTGGTGATCTCATTTTAATACTTTCAATTCTACAGGAAAAGAATCTTACTTGTCCAACCTGTAGTTGAAGAATATACTTATGTCTCGGGTACTGAGTGGTGGCATAGCCCATGGAGGTGCTGGGAGCTCCACACTGAGAAAGAACACACCACATGGAGAGTCAACAGTCAAATGGTCAATTCTAGAAATACATGAAGGACAAACTTCAGATTTCTGCTAAATACTAGAATATAGGAACCTCTAGGGGAGGCACAGGTAGAGAAAGCTTGATTGGGATAGAGAAGTACATTTGTACCTGAATTACACATGGATTGAGAATTATAAATGTACTCTACCAAGAGGTTTGCATATGCTGATTTAATCGTCATTAAAAATGCCTAGAATAGATTTGTTTATCCCCTTCTGCAGATTTGGTGCTCAAAAACATACAACACCAATTGAAGCCCAGTCTGAAATTGAAAGCAAAGTCACAATTTCATGAATTAATAGCATATCCCTCATTCTGATATGACCTACACACTCTGTGGGACCTCTAGCAAACTTCCTCAGGATTTCAGCTGGATCTGTTTCACATACACTTCTGAACACATTACCTCCACCTGCTATGCAATGCCAACTATTCTGCTTAACCACTCCCTCTGCAAAGCCTCCAAACCCTAAAGACTGCATGATAGCATTTGCTGCTGCTGCCAGCACTGTGGATGCCCACCCAAGAAGTACCCACAACTGTGAGGAAAGTGTTCTTCTGAAGTAGGGGAAGGTCTTCCACCCACTTTCCTACCAAACTCAGATAATAACTCCAAAACTGCCTCCTTGACTCTCTCACAGAGATTTTGAATGAAAATCATTCATCAATGGATAGAGATTGATGCAGGTTTTTTTTTTTTTTTTCCCACACAAAATAACTTTCCTTAGATTTAACACTGGGAACAATCCCATGGGTACCAAGCATGGAAACAATCTGAGTGTCAGAAATCATGCCATGCTGAAAGCATGTCTTCAGTCATTTAGTATTAAAAACAAAAAACCAAAACCCTATATAGCTCATTGTCCCCTAAGAATATAACTGAATTACAGTTCAGTGTATTAACTGTAGTTGATTTCATAACCTTAAGGCACTAAAAGTTATAGTTGTAGTCAGTAGACTGTTTAAAATAATGAGTGTATAATCTTTTTTGAAGACTTAATTCAAAATGGTGTTAATAAACTAAAGTCTCAGTGCAACAAACAATGAGCTTTAGCTATTGGGAAGTCAGTCGTATGGAATACTTCGTTTATTAAATATGTTGGATAATGAGGCATCAATAGAAAAAAGAAATAGTATCATTTTTTTTTTTCCTTTGGCACAGACCAGAGCACAATATTCACCACAAAGTAGAAATCCAATGTTCAATTGATTCCTGATTTTGGAAAAGAAATATGAGTTCAATCCAAATAATGAGGAGAAAATAACTCAATATAAGCAGTCAATATTCAGGCATAGAAAACAACTCTACTCAAGCTGTAGGTAGTATAGAAATTATCCCAATGGGCAGACCCTAAATTGGGGGATATATTGAAAAGTAAGAAGCAGGTATACCACAAGAAGTGCTACTTCCAGATAGGACAGACCAGAACCATTTTGTGGGGTGATCCATCAACTACTATGATCCCTTGGAGAGGGCAACAAAAAAGTTTAGTATTACAGCTGTATTACAGCTTATATTTTACCATAAATTGCATTGCTCGTATACATACTAGTCACATCATAATATGAAATAAAACTGGTTTTGATACAAAGAACAAAAAAAAAGATTTTTTTTTCATAGAATAAATATGTTTCAGAAAGGAAAGATAGTCCTTTCACATGATCTGGTACCATTTTTAATCCTCTAACTTGCATTTTAACTTGCATTTTTTTTTTTTTTTAAGAGATGAGATCTTGCTCTGTCATGCTGATTACACTGTGGTGGCGCTATCACAGCTCACTGCAGCCTGGAATTCCTGAGCTCAAGTGATCCTCCCGCCTCAGCCTCCAGAGTCGCTGGGACTACAGGCATGGCACGTGCTACCGCACCCAGCTAATTTTTTTTATTGTTTGGAGAGATGGGTCTTGCCATGTTGCTAGGCTGGTCTCCAATCATCCTTATATTTTGCTCCTACTTATGGCTTCCCAAAGCATTCGTAGGACCAGGAAACAGGGAGCCACTGACCTTTGCCCCAAAATTTTACTAATGAGCCCAATCAATTTTTTTCTTTAGGACCAGTTGTATGATTTCAGTCCTTCTTTGCCTTCTTCCCCTTCTCCAATGCAGTTACTTTTTACCGTTTTAAGTTGTTTGCAATTCCTTTTAAAAGGAAAAGGGAAAACTTTAAACTCCAAAATTGAAAAGAAAAAAAGACTTAAAACACAAATGCCTTGTCCACGTAACAGATAAATGTAAATTATTTTTAAAGGAACTGATTCAGAGGAGGACCATCTACAAATTTAAAAACAGATTGCTCACATTTTGAAGGAGGAATAAAGACTAGGGAGCTACATGGGAAGGAATCAATCTTCCCAGGAGAGTTTTGAGTCACACTGACATCCTTCCAATGCTTCAGTTTTTGCCTGGGTCAGCTCCCTTTAAGAAAGTGCTCAATATTGTGCATTGAATTTGTACCTTGTAAAAAGTTGAGAAACATTAATATTATAATACCCTACCACGTATTTTAAACCCTGCTCTTGCTTTCTTCTGTGTTTTATTCTCTTCCTATTATTTTTTGTCAAATAATTTAAGAGGTATCAGGTAATAAGTTATACAGAAAATGGCATTTGCAGATCAATGAGAACTTTTCCACAAATCAGATAAAGTTGTAGGTCAAGCTTGCTTTAAAAAGCACCTGCTACAAAGTTTATTTTCTCCCTTCTTTGAGGTTTCTGTTAGTCACTGATTATTATTTTGCTTGGCAGATATTCTGCACTAGCTTAGGTCTCTGTCGTTATTTATTAACATGCAGATTTCTTCTTAAACTGGGTAGCTGGATGCACTCTAGATGTAAAAAGAGAGATTGCAATTGTCAAGGCACTATTTGCCATATACTGAAAATGCATATTCTTTAATTTATTGTATCAAGAATCTACTTTCCAGATAGTTTTAAAACAGCTTGTTTTCCCATGCACAGTTTTAGTTTAATTCATTTCTAAAGGTGGCTTAAGCTAATCCAACCTTTTGGTAAAGGTAGCTTTGACAAAAAATTTATATATGTGATAAAATCTTTTATGTGGCTGACTTACTCCTGCAGCTGCACCACAAATGAAACAGATGGATCAGAATTTCCAGCCCATCTCTTCAATTTATTCAGAGATACAAGATATGGAGTCCACGAGCTGTGGGGAGACACAGGAAAGAGCAAAGCCAAGTTAAAAATCAATCGTGGAGCGCAAAAGAGACCAGACTCATGAATAAAGGCTTAAAGGACACCATTTTGCCCAAAGGATACTGAAAGAACAAACATAGTTCCATACATAAGCCTTGTTTCCAACAACTGTTCCCATAAGATCTGACTGTATGTTTCCAGACCCTTAAAATTTTTGTTTAAGGAATCTCAAGCAGGTTTCAGTTCCTTGCAATCCATGATTCCATTTAGAATAGATATTGGTACCCAGGACATAGTAGCAAGAAAGGGACTCTCAAAGGTCTGAATCTGCCTCATTTTGAGAAAGCAGGGAGGGAGAAAGCAGAAAGAGCTAGGAAATTATCTGTAGTGTACAATGGACCCATCTAATTAATTTATTCTCTGTAACCTGGTTGGCCGTAGATCAGACCATGAAACTTACAGGGATGTGGTAGCAGAGTATAAGGTAAATGCAGATATTCCTTATGGCATTAAATAAAGTTTTAGGAGGAAAAGATTTGTTCTTGTCCTTGGTGACCCTGCTGAATGTAGACATTGAAAAGCAAGGTGCCCACACTAGTATAAAGGCATGTAGGACTGCCTGCAGGAGAAAGGAAAAGGGTCCAATAGAAAGGACAGCTGCATAGGAGGGGAAGGATCGGTATTATGTTCTGTGCAAAAATACCTTTTGGAGACTCCTAGAACAATCAGGGACTTAGGGAGTCAGAGAGTCAAATGGATAAGAGTCAGGAAAAAGGCATTTAGAAGGCAAATCCGGTTCACATTACAAAACCAAATAGAGTTAAAAAGAGGACACTACGAGATGTCTCATGACTTTATAACATCCTGATCGTTTTTTAATTTTGTTGATCTATATATCTTTGTCCTCATAATTATTAAGAGTAAATTATTTTAAAAATAAAAAAATGAAATTGGGTGCTTTTCTAAAAAAAGAAATCAGGATTAAGTAGCCTATGTTCTAGTTCACAGTGTCCTGGAGAAGATGACAAAATCACAGGGAAGATTAAGTGATATAAACTGGAAAAGTAGGTCAAACCTTGGGGTATATAAAAGGAAAATAAGATAAGAAGGATACAGGCTTAGACCTCATAAGTAGTCCTGAGACATTAGCTGTCAGGAAACTTCTCTTTTCTTTATAAGAGCATGTAAGAAAGCAAAGGAATAGGGGCAGGTAGAGGAGAGGTGACAGGACAAGAGAATTATATGAAAGCAATTCAGAAGATGGAAGTATGAGGCAATAGCATTCATTAGCTTCCAAAATGTGCTTTTAGAAATCATTATTCTCTACTCTGGGGCAATTCTAAGTATCTTAAATCTGAGAGAAACAACAGCACTGTTTGAAACTGCTCTTCAATCTCTCTCTCTAAAGTGATATTTGAAAGAAATAACTTTTTTTTACCCTGTGATGATTCAAGTAAAATGATTACAGACTATTCATAGAGTTACTTTGTACCAATAAAATCTATCTTCAAAAGTTGAGGTTTTTTTCCTTTCTTTTCATTGACTAAGATAATCCTCAGTTTATATTGTTTAAATTGGGTCAGGAGATAAACCTTGACAAAAAAAAATAATAAAGGGAAACGAAAGGGCTTTTATTTAGGCTCTGACATAATTTATTGTATTTGCAACTATATATAAAAAGAAAGATGAAAGCCAAACTTTTACTTTCATATAGCTGTCAAGAAACACAAACACAGCCACCATTAATCTGATGACATTGCAGAGAAAAGTAGCTCCCAAATGATGTGAGGTTAAATCCACAATGGTGAGATGCACTGTGAAGGGAAGCATTTAGCAGGTGAAACCAATCAGCACAGACAAGCAATCAAGGCAGCATTGTCACTTTTTCTATCTCAATAGACGGTTTATACTCTTGGGCTTTGAGGATAGAGTATCTTAATAAGTACACCAAATGTTTCCTTCACTTTACCTGTCTATAAATCACTAAGTCACCATTTGACATGAATCAGATTGTTGATTATTCTAGGCAAACTTAGTTCAAATGTTCACTTCCCTTTGCTCTTACTACACTGTACCTACGCACCTGTCTCCCCCACCTGTCTGTAAGCTCATTGAGGACAAGAACTATATCTAATGCAATGGTTCTCAAAATAAGGTTCTGGGACCAGCAGTATCGGCATTACCTGGGAAATGGTTACGAATTTTGGGGTCTCGCCCCCAACCTGTGAATCAGAAATGCCCAGCACTGTGCTTTAGCAGTCATTCTGGTGAATCAGGTTCTCATCTCCAGTTTTGAGAATCACGGGTAATGAGTCACATTCAGACACTAAGCATACTACCTGGCACCGTGTAGAATCTACTTTGGTAATAGCATTATCTAATGTGAACTGGTTTTATATTTTTTAACCTGCATTGGTGTGGGGAACTACTGAAGATGAAACTTGATATGAAAGTATTTATAAATTTCAGTACTAGAAAATGGAAAGTATATTTTCTATAGGGTTCATTCATTCATTCATTTAATATATTTTGAATATCTATTACCTGTTACTATTGTTCTAAGATCTGAGATCCAGGAGATGAGCACATTGCCATCAAGGAGCACACACTGATAAAAAGGATTCCCCACAGGGAAAATTAGGCCTATGGGGAATCCTATCTTTTGCTACATTCAGCAAAGAGACTCATATACAATCTCTCATTGTCCTAGATTCTGTCTCTCATGTGGAAAAGTGAAACCTTATCCTACTTACACTATGGATCTATAATACCCCTTTCTAGGATATTTACACTATTAAAAGAAAAATGCTAGAGATAGTAACACCTGTTGTGCAACATTTAATTCAAGTCAACTACATTTTAGACCAGGGGCATTAGAGAAAGCTTCTGATTCAGGTAACATTTCTTTGTACTCTCACAACACCCTGAATTGCAGCAAACCATCTTCTAGATTTTCTCCTTTTTGTCAGTGTGTGCTCCTTGATGGCAATGTGCTCATCTTCTGGATCTCAGATCTTGGAACCATAATAACAGGTAATAGATATTCAAAATATATTAAATGAATGAGTGAACATTATTTATTCCACATTTTAGATAAAACATCAACTCCACCAGTTAGTTAGTTAGATGTAGCCAATCACAACAACTTCGGTAGTTATTACTACAACACACAACTATAGCTTTTCCATTCATACTCAAAGGGACAAAGAAGGACTTCAAAGACCTGGACACACTCTTCTTAAAACCACCCTTCTATATTGCAGAATATGGAAAATATTCACTCCCATAGAAAATTCACTGATGTACAGAGTCTCATTGAGCATAATTTTAGAATATGCTCACAAATTTGTATAACTAGTTCTGATTATTCATCTTCACTCTTCATACCAATTTTACCTTTTTACTCTCTAGAGAGCATTTCTTACTTCACAACACATCAAACTAAACCATGTAAAACATGCCTTTCTTTCCAATTACAAACATACTCATTACTCTTCACTACTGATGGATTCAATATTTTCCATCCTCATGTCTATGAATTCTCCCACATGCTATAGAAAAAACGTCCCTGCAAAAGTACCTTTAAAGCCAAACCATTTCCCAAATCCTACTCTCTCTACCTCTAAGTATATTTCCAATTCATCCTGCAAAGAAATAGCCCTTGCCTTGAAGAAGTTTAAAATGCAGGAAAAGTCAACATTCTTTTCCCAACCCATTTTTCTTTTTCTGCTTGATGAAATTTCTTTAACCTAATTTGTGAATTTGCTTCCCTTTTTACTGATACCCTCTTCTGATCCAATTCATGGCTGTAGGTACCATCTACATGCTGATAATTCACAACATACACTTCATCCCTCCTGAGCATCTGGCCCACATAATCCACTCACCGTTGGACATCTCAACATAGCTTCCAAAACACTTCAAATTCAATATCTCTAAAACTTAACTCATAATCTTCTCCTCACTAAACCTATGCCTGCTACTCAAATAATTCCATATATTTTTTCAAAGCAACACACCTAGAATCTTACCACACTCTTACCCTTCTCAAATCTTACCACACTCTTACCCTTTATGGCTAAGCCATTTCTCAAATCCTGCCTATTCCAACTAATTATATCTCAAATCCGTCTACTTAACTCCATTTCCAGTGCTGCTACCCTAGTCCAAGTTGCTATTATCTCTTTATTCCCCTCCAATCAGCTTCAACTTCAATATCACTTTCTCAAAGATACTGTGTTAGATTGTATTTTTCTAAAAATAGCCATAGCACAGCAATATTTATAGTTTCATACGCTTTCCAAGAAACTTGTCCCTTGGTTATCAAGAGATGGAGGCTACTTCTCATCATCTTGAATGTAGGCTGGTTTGGGATGGCTCCAACCAGGAGTATATGGTAAAAGTGGTGCTATGTGACTTCCAATGATAGGTCATAAAAGAGGTACAGCTTCTGCCTGACTCTCTCTTGGAACACTCACCTTTGGAACCCATCTACAATGCTATGGGGAAACTCAAGCTACAAGCAGAGGTCTTGTGTAGGTGTTCTAGTCAGCAGTCCTAAGATCCAGTGAACAGAAAGTATCAAGCACTAGACATGTAAAGGAATGTCCTTCAGCTGATTCCAGACTTCACCCTATGGGTCCTCCCACTGTGTCCCCAGACATCAGGAAGTAGAGACAGGTCATACCACTGTGCCCTATTTGGATTCTTGACCCACTGGATTTGTGAGTATAATGGTACTTGTCTGGTGCCACTAAGTTTGAAGTTAATTTGTTACATTGCCTGAATACTTGGAAGAGATGTCTCCCCTTGTCCTTCTCTGAGACTATAGCTCCTGCTGTCATAGACATCCATGGCTCTCATGGTACTTGTAACTATATCTTTAATGTCTAACTCCCCTTCTATCTTGGAAATTGATGAGGATATGGGTTCTATCAGCTTTGTTCACTACTATATTCAGTGTTGCTATTCAGTAAATTTGTGTTAAATTATTGAATGAAATTCTGTTAGAGCTAAATAAGAAAGAGGAGCTTGACATTCAGAAATTGAAAGAGAAGCTAAAACGAGTAGCATAGAAATAGAGTAGCTTTTCAATAAATCCTTTAGAAACAAATGGAGATAGACCATAATGCTGTCCTTTTGAATTACATTTCAGTGGTATTTGTATTTGTGAGATGAGTGAAAGCTGAGGCCAAAGTAAGATGAGTTAACCGCGTATATTTTGACATAAAGCAGAGCTAAGACCATAAAGCCATTGAAATTGAAGAAAAGATGAAAAATGCCTTAGTAAGTACAAAAAAAAAAAGAAACAAAGTCATTTAAAACTTTTTTGTTTTGGAAGTCAAATATCCAAGTAATGGTATCACTAGAGAAGCAAAAAAGGGACAAAGGACATGGAAAGTAGCAACCAGTATCAGAACCCTGTTGTCAGTAACTCTAAGTAACAAAATCAAAAAAGTATTCACAATTAGATTGAGGCCAAGACACAGAAACAAACATCAAAAAGCTTCTCACACTGACTACTATCTTCAACAAAGAAAACAAATTACAAATATTTCCTTGAAATTGAAGTGGATAAAAACTCTAATGCTTTCCTCCATGCCAATGTGCTAAATCAAAATTAATCATATAGATGTCTTTTCAAAGAACATCAGATGTGAAAAACATATAGGTAAATTCTCTAATGCTATTTTCTCTACAAAGACTTATATTTTTTCAGAACTGACTTTTCCTTTTGTTGAATCTGTCAAGATTCTAATCCTTAAGTACCCTTATTTTAAGCTCATTTGTGATAAACAATTATGCATTTGCAAAACTGATTTAACACAGCATCTAAAATGAAGGAAAATATGTATGTAAAATGGACAGGTATGCAGACTGTGTTATCAGAAAAACCTTGAATAAAACTATTTTCATGGCTATTTAAAAATCTCTATGGGATTGAAAAATAGATAAATAAACATCATAGATACAATAATATCTATAAAGGAAATCAACATTTCTGCTGGGAAAAAAAAAAGAAAGAAACAATAAGGCCCTAATGTAAAAGAGAAGGCACAATAAATTCCCTAAAACTGCACTTCAAAACCAAGCACTTTGAGATAATAAAATGCCCAGTCAAATGGGTTTGTATTAACCGACGTCTACAGTGGATAGGAAAATGCCAGCAAAGCTTTAGCGTAAACATGTGTAAGGTAATGTGCTAAGCAAAAAGTAACCTAAATCTCATTTATGATCTAATTGGGTCTGAGCTATCAGCAAAACTCGGGAAACAGCCAGAGAGGGCTTTGTAGATTGATAGTTCCTAAAGGTATGGATGTGATGTTCTCCTTTTAGATGGTGCCTTTAAACAAAAAGTGTTCCAAAACACCACACTGAAAAAAGTACCCAGGCATGTAGGCTCTATTCAAAAATTAATTCCTGAGCTGCCCAAATCAATCTCACAGCTCATCCAGTCTTGCTTTAATTTCCCAGCTACGAGTGACAGTATGTATTTTGTTTTATGATATGGCTTCAGCTCTCAGATTTGACAACCTAAGCTATCTCCAGGTAAAATCTTCCCATCTGCCCACAGCAAAGCATCACCAGCAAACCTAATACCTATTCTAGCTAGATGTGGTTCTCCTACATGGGTAGTTCCCTGCCAAGTTTAGAGTACCCCACAGGGAGGACAGGACCTAATATTCTGCTAAAGACAAAAGGACGAATAAAGCAATGGGCATTATTACCAACAAGTATCATGGGGATTTTTTTTCTCTCTCTCTCTTTTTACAGTGAGAATCATCTCATTTTCTGTCATGAAAACAAGAAGAAAATTAAGATTTATCTTGATGGATTTTGGTTGTATGCACCCTTTCCATATAGCATCAACGCCAGGAAAATTACTGAATTTTGCCTAATTTATGTTCATTTTGCATGAATATAAATTTAACCATCTTTATTTCTTAGTGGATACAATCACATCACTGCATAATGTCCTTGGTGTAAATTACGGTATTTTCAAATTAGCAAGAACATAAACAGGCAAGATTAGCAATAGAATTGTTAATACATGTACTTTCTAAGTGACTATATATGTAATAATATGTATGCTCTTTGAATGTACTAGTACCACATAACTGGAAAACAGCTATTGAATGTAAATGTCTTATGTCTTTTCATTTCTTTAACTCCCACTACAGAACACCACTATCTAAGTAGTGTTCTAAATAACTGATCTTCATGGTTTATAATTACAAAATGCCATATGCCTTTCTTTTAATTAAAATGATTTCCATATTATAGCCTGTTTGCTTTATTAAAACAAAACTAAAAGCCTTACTAAATAGACTACAAGGTTAGCATATACGCACGACTTAATTCTGCATGATATCACACATTCTATGAACTATTTTTTTATTCTGCAGCATTATCAGCAAAACCTGTCGGAATCAGAGGTGTCTGTGATGGAATGCTACAATTCCCTTTACATCCACGGTGTCCCAAATGCAACAAAAGCAGATTTTTAAAACAGGTTGAGACCATTTGTTCATGCCTTCAATATACAAGTTTTCAAACTTACTCTGTTTGTACCTAGTAAGCTTCTGCCATCTACTGGAGCAATGGTATAGTGCAGTTGCAATCACTTTTGCAGCAGTGAGAATCAGAACAATAGTGATTACACAGGATTAACCAGACACTCTGAAGATGATTTCGCAGGGCTGTCCTACATATATAGGCAAAGTAAATAGTCTATTCCAAGATTTCTAGGACAGCTATCTTCCAAAACAAGATATCTTCATGGATGCCTGGGAACCTGTCCTTTGTGGTAAGCTTATAATCTCTTTCCAAAGGCTCTTTTAAGATGCAAGGATGTCTCTTTTAAATATGCAACACCACAGGGAGACAAGAGAAAACAGCCTGGATTTCCAAAAGCAGAGCCTAGATAATAGAGGGAAAAAATGCATAGCCAGATGTAATCATTAACATTTTCAGTAAACATTAATTTTGGTTGAAGATTAGTTCTGACCTTTTCCATAAACATAATCAATCCAACAATTTCTCCTTTATTTGATAGAAGAAGGTTTCCAATGACCATATATTTAGAGACCACATTTAACTTTGCAGACCATTTTGAATTTATAATAGCATTTGGACCTTCTAATTCTCTGAGTTTGGTAGATGCACCATGACTGCCATCATCTGAGAGGTAAGGAAATGGAAGTATAGCAGATTTGTAGCAGGCAGACTCTAAAATTCCCTTCCTCCTAAACCCGCCTCCTAGTGTCCACCCCCTGGTGTAATCCTCTCCTTCTGACTGTGGACTCAGCTGGGGACCTGCCTCTGACAGAGTCGCTCCTCAGTCAACTTTAGTCAGGCCCCTCTGAATCCTCTTCCCAACTAGGCCTAGACTTTTGTCGTTTGCATCACCTCATTTTAGCAAGAATCTCGTCAAGTTGTTTTAGCCAGAATCCTCTACCCTCGTCACGTGATCACCCCCAATATCTGATCAAATTCCTCATTTTCCACCACCCCACTGGTGATGTCTGATCACTGTGTCCTACCTTCAGCCAGAAACCTGTTAGGTTGGTTTAGCCCAAATTCCCCCTTTCCCCTGATGTTTCCTCTTAGTGATTTTCTGTCCACTAACCTACCCTCCCACCCTGGTAATGGGCTGTAAATTCCCACTTTCCCTTGCTGGATTTTGGAGCTGAGCCCTCTCCTCTCCCTTACTGCGAAACCCCATTGCAGTAGTCCCTTTGCCTCTGAGTCCTAAATAAAGTCTGCCTTATCGTTTTAGCAAGTGTCATGAATAATTTTCTTTCTTTAAACATCTCAAGCAAATAAAATACAGCAAAGGTAACAAACGCAATCTCACTTCTGAGATTGGGTTTTGGAAGACTTGGCTCCCGTCTTGCCGACCCACGCGCTGTCTCTCTGCCCCTCTCTCTCTCCCTCTCACTCTCACTCTCCTGCTTGCTCTTTTCCTCTGGCTCTTCTCACTTCCTCACTCTGATGAAGCAAGGCTTCATGTTGTGAGCTGCCCTGGGTGCCACATAGGTGTCAAGGAACGTCAGAGGCCTCTGACCAACAGGCAGTGAAAAATCGGGCCCTCAGTCCAACAACCCTTGGGAAACTGAATCCTGCCAAAAATCACACGAGTGTGTTTGGAAGTGGATCTTTTCTCAGTCGAACCTTGAGGTTCCTGCAGCCTTGGTGTCATCTTGATTGTGCTGTGATGGACCAGGCATCAAAGAACCCAGAGGGGTCCCGCCCAGACACCTCACACACAGAAATCGGTAGATCATAAATGTGTGTTTAACTTTAAGCAAGTGAGTTTTTGAATAATTTGGCATGCAGCAATAGATAACTAATGCAAGAATAGTAAGTGATTTCCCATAGATACCAGCCTGGCTAATGACATAAAAGGAAAAATACTTTTCACTTTTCTCAATAAGTCAGTATAAAAGTCTTATCTTAGGAAATGCAAAATTATGAAAGAATAATAGAAGAAATAAGTGCAATAAAAATATTGAGCACCTAATTTTTGAAAGGCCTAGATGAGGTAAGTAAAAAAATTCAGTAGGGAAAGGGAAGTAATATATGCATAGATGTATTAACAGAGAGAAGGTTAGTGTGATGGATACAAATAATGTTGCCAATGGAAAGAAGGCCCAAAGAAGAATATCTTCCCCAGATAAAGGTTGGGAAGTACTTTGTTAGACAGACAGCTTTTAAAATAAGTTTTCCAAAAAATGCTAGGATTTCAAAAGGGGGAAAGAATTCTAAATAATTGTTAAAATATGAGAACATGTACAGAAATGAGAAAATGGGGCATATTTAAGAGTGAAAGAGTCATACGTGGGGAGACACTAGGGCATAAATCTGCAATGGTAAAATGGATGATTCTAGAGAGCCCTGAATGCCAGGTTCATTCAGCCCATGGGCTGAATCTGGCTGGTAGCCTGTTTGTATACAGCCTTTGAACTATGAATGATTTTTATATTTTTAAAAGGTTGTGAAATGAAACAAACAAAAACAAGAAGAATAAGCGGGAGAGAACGAATATGGCCCATAAAACCTAAAATATTTGTTTTTGGTTTTTTACTGAAAAAGTTTGCAAACCTCTGGTCTAGAGAATGCCCTTTCAGTTCCTGAAACTAAGGGTTTTGTACCTTTCATGGTATTTTGAGCTGTTTTATAGCTCTGTAGGTTCTCAAACACTGAAAGCAGTGCAAATATTAATAACTCTCATCCATAAGCATACAAGTAAATTGTCTGATGGATAGACACTTTATTTCTCTCCCCTATCTGCAAGTTCCTCACCCTTGTTAGAAAATGAGCCAGTTTTAACTTCAATCTGTAAAATCATTTCATAGTTTTTATGTCTCTGCTCTTTGAATTATCTTTGGAGCTGGCTGTAACATCCAACTTGTTACCTCATTAATTCATGAGTTACATGAAATCTTTGATGTGTTCATTTAGAAGAGTCAATATTTGCCCTGTTTATAAATGTATATTTTAACAATAGAGAAAAAAGAGATGATAAATCAGAGACAAGCAAAGATGTCTCTGAGACCTACGTATGTCTTAAGGTAGTATCATTAAACACCATTGAGCTGTGGGTGCCTCTAGTTAATTATTAATAAGTTCAGCAACTCCCCAAGGATCTATGGAGGGTAGAGGCTAGGCAGGTAATCCAGTGCTCTAATTATTGATTTTAAGGATATTTGTGGGTGTTATGAGATGAGGGCTACACAGAGTCCTGGCGCATGGAGTAACATCACTTCTCCTGGATGGTCACCCAGTGAGAGAGCAGATGGAGGGAGGCCCCTATCCAACAAAATTCTAGCATAAAATCTGCTTGAGGCAAAGGGAGGTCAAATCTTCTACCTGAACACCAGCAAAGCCCCTCGCAGCTGTCCTTTTCCAAGTACACTCATAGAGCAAATATTGCAGTCCTTGCCCTTCATGAAAGGCCCTGTCTTTTCTCTCCTCCCATTCCCCAGTCTCCTCTTCAGATCAGGCTATGCCTTCCTCCCTCTAATATTCTTCCTGCTTTCTTATTTCCTTAAGCACTCGTTTTTCTCGTATGAGCAAACTGCTGTGCAAAATTCCTCTCTACTAATTCTTTCTCAATTGACTCTGATGGTCCATTAGAATCAAGTCAGCAAATAACAATTTATCTTTACTGCAGGAAGGTATTAGTCCTTCAACCCTGAGTGAACTGATATTAGGGTGTTTGGGGCTGGTGGTGGTGAGATATTTAAATTATGAAAGGTGGAGGAAGTTTATTTTCCCTGTTGCAAAAGTCTAAATGAACTTATCGTGCTCTTCATGGGTAATGGCGTGGCATTAGGGGAAAACGGGGTGGGTTAAGAAAGCATTATGAAAGCAGAATATTCATAAATTGGCATTTTATGGTATGCAGAGGATGAAACATAAGAATTGGTATACAAGACGTTCTAGTATGTCAGGCCTGGGCCATTAGTAGTTACGTTAACAAACATGGGGAATTCAGGTTGAGGAATTAGTTTGGGAGTTGGTTAGAGAGATGACGATGCAGTGGCTTGTGTCAACACCAATTATAGTTGTAGTGGTCATTATAGAAAAAAATCAAGATAGGGATTGGACTTCGGAGAATGAATGGTTTAAAAGTAATTCCCATCTAGGCCACAGTTAAGTCACATGGCTCTGCATGCTGATTTTGTTTTTTGCACTTAATTCTAGAGTGGAAACATTTTCATAACCTCATAGAACTTTTCTGCACTTTTATCCCTGGATTCAAAGAACAACAAAGTGCATGTTCATATACTTACAATATTTTGGAATATAATTATGAAATATTTCCTATTTTTTAAAAAGCTACTCCATTT
Source organism: Lemur catta (assembly GCF_020740605.2). Lineage (NCBI taxonomy): Eukaryota > Metazoa > Chordata > Mammalia > Primates > Lemuridae > Lemur > Lemur catta. Next base: position 27,523,553 of record NC_059140.1, on the reverse strand, counting down.
TGCAAAATATGATCTATTACTCTCTGAGGGTTGTAGTAGCAACACTGACAGTGAGCCCTTGGATAATGCATCTCCAAGAGATCAGCCTATAACTTAAGATTTTGATCAGTGGAAACTAAGACTTTGGGGTAGACAGAATAAGTCAGACTTCATTTACTTCATCAGACTAAGTTTATATTGTTTTGTGGTAATGCGGATATTGAAAAAAAGGTAAGACTTCATGATTTGTAACTTATTTTTCTCAATACTTGATTGCTTTGCTTTTCATCTGTGGCCAGAAAAGGGGTTCAGAGTCCTAAATTTCTCAATACCACTAAAATGAATGAGTTAAAAATAATGTAAACCTATTTAAAAGTGTGATTCTATCTAACCTAATGGACAAAAAATCAGTTTCAGAGTCACATATCCCCTATTTTCTCCTTTTCTTTCATTATTTTATACAAAATACAACTTCATTTGTAAACAAGAAGTATAAAGTTTTTTTATGATAACTGATTGTATTCTGACCCTTGGCAAACCTATGCAAATCAGCACATGGTGGAATGAATAATATGAATTCTAGTTTCAGGACTTGCTTTAGGCAAAATATGTCAAGCAGGCAATCTCTTCTCGCCTTGCTGGAGAGCAGGGTGAGAATCTGACAGTATAGAAACCAGAAAACACATTACCCTCAAACTGAAATATTGTTTAGGCCCCAGTCATTTTCTATTCCCTTTAAGAAAACTAAGATGCATGCACCGCATTGACAGTTAATTCCTTTCAAATAAATTTGTTTTTGTGTGGATCCAGTGGTGAACAAAAGATTAATCTTCAAGCAAAATACCAAGAAAAAGCATAAACATGCTAATTTTCTACCTGTTCTAATGAATTAAACATTCTTTTGGGGGGTAGAACAAAGCCTTAGCTGCTTTTGAATGGCCTGGAGCTAATACAGTGATGTACACTCAAATTTTTTTCATTAAACTGATTTATTACAGTTCCTCATCATGAGTAAGAACTCACTTCAAATTAAATTATTTCACTACTGTCAAAACTAGAATTTACCAAACAATATTTAAAATGCAAAACAATATTTAAATCGAATCCTTAATGAGTTATTACACTTTTTTTTTTAACAGAAACTTTGTGTACTGAAGCAAAGTATAAAGGATCTCTTAGGAGTGTTGCATGCAATTAATCACACATATATTTTCTGGGAAAATAAATCTATGGAGTTTTTAAAATTATAGTATTACAAGCCTTTTTTCATCATGTGCCATAGTAATTAAAATTTAAATTTGTAAGTAGAACACATAAATCTTTTGAGTACTAAATCTGCCTATTTCACGTGTAGGTACACAGGTCAATGCCTTCTAAATTTTTAAGCTGGCTAATCTTCACTAACCATGCTGAGATTCTTCTCCTGTGCAAAAGAATTTTTTTTACTACAGGGACAAATACTATAGTGTATCAGAGGTATGTCGTACCTACAAAACCAAACGTACATTAAGCATGGGATTTAAATGATCTAATATGTCTTATCAAAAATTACTTAGTGAACATATTTTAATTCTACGTATGTCTCCCTCTTTTATTTGAAGTGTTGTGGTTACTTAGGCAAGTAAAAATATTACCTAATTTACTTAAGAATTTATTATCTGTTCAGGGTAAGAGTTGAACAGATGTAAATGTTTTGAGATTAAAGAAAACATAGATGTTTGTTTTTTGAGTAAGTTTTGTTGGAAGAATAGAAAAAGCATGAAGTTTGGCTAGAAAGCAGTTCATTCAAATTTTATCTTTTCCATTATGGGCAACTGACCTCTCTGTGCCTCAATTTTGTCATCTGTAAAATGGGACAATAACAAAGATCTTGCAAACTTGACAGGATTGAAAGAACTTGTCAAGTAAAGGAACAAACACATGTAGTTAGTTGTTCAATTCATAGCAATGTCTTCATTGCTGATATCTACACCAGAGAAGTTTGGCGAGAAATGACCTGGATCCACCCACATGCTTATGTGTGAGAGAAATATTTCTTCTAGTTGCTGACTTAGAGTCTTGTGAATAAAATAATTTATTCATAGATCATGGAACATTTCAACTTCATTTGCTTCTTTATTTTTGTCCAGAATACACTCTGTAATTGCAAAATACTGTTGCCTTCAAGTCTTGCATTGCCTGACACTGACTAGCATGGCCCAGGACATCATGTCCACTCACCAGACAAATAATTCTAAGCAAATGTATTTAGCTGTGAATTAACATTTATCTATTATTATGTGGTGGCTCCCTCTAGAATTATAAGATCACCTCTCTCACAATTCACTATAATTATTGGGACCAAAAAGAAATCAAACATCTCTATGATTTGGTGTGTCAGAATTAAAATAAACAACCACATATCCCCACCTTCTCTGACATAAACAGTCAGTGTCTGTTTAGTTGAGTTATAAATAGAGAGATGGCTCAGCAGAAAAATCACGGCAGAGTCCAGAAACCGGGTTTCCAGCCCATCCGCTCTAGCTGCTAGATTCTGGATGTGTCATTTAGAATCTTTGATTTGTAGTGTCTTTATCTATACAGTAGCCACAAAGCCACCTATCTTGTCTTCCTGGCAGAATTATTAAGAAGATAAAATATAAAAGCATTTTTAAATTTCAAAAGTGCTAAACAGAAATATAAAGTAGTGCTTGATTTCAGTAAATGCAATGCGAAACTTTACTATAGAGAATATGTTCATTTATTCTGCTATAGTTTGGGCATTTGCCCATCCAAACTTCATATTGAAATTTGATCCCCAATGTTGGAAGGTGGGGTCAAGTGGGAGGTGTCTGGGTCACTGGGAAGATCCCTCATGAGTAGAATAATGAACTCCCTGGGGGGAGGGAGGTATGAGTGTGTTCTCATCCTGTTAGTTCCAATGAGAGCTGCTAGAAAAAAGTGCCTGTCACCTCCCTCCCCACTCTCGCTTTTTCTCTCACCATGTGACACCGGCACACACCAGCTCCCCTTCACTTTCTTCCATGAGTGGAAGTAGCCTGAAGCCCTCATCAGAAGCAGATGCTGGCGCCATGCTTCTTGGACAGCCTGCAGAATCATGAGTCAAATAAGCCTCTTTTCGTTATAAGTCACTCAGCCTCAGGTGGGTGGTTTATAGCAACACAAATGGACTAAGATAGTTTCCATTCTAGAAGAGAGAATGATACAATATTTGGCCTACATCGCCAAAATACCAGCAAGAACTGCATTTTTCCAAAAAAACAAATGTGCATAGGAAGGAAATGAGTTTCTCCTGTGTGCATTGCTTAGTAAATTTATGCTTCAAACATGTTTACCTCACAATGAGAGAGAATAAAACAAAATGCTAGAAAAACAGGAAAAGATGTGCTACAAAAAAAAAAAAAAAAGTAAGGTGCAAAATGAACCATGAAGGACCAAACTGAGACAAAGGTTGCCATTTTCCCAAGAACTGACCTTGGTTATTAGCACACAAGAATAGGAAAATTTGATTCTTGAAAAGTGCTCACCGCTGTTTTCCTTGCCAGCAGTATCCAGGGTTTAACTACAAGGATTTAAGGAGTATAATCCAGACAATCTTGCTAGTAGCAAAAATAAACAATGCAGAAAAAAAAAAAACCCCAAATTCCCCAATTTGAGAAGTGTTATACATGAGTGAATCCATACAATTTGTTCATTTCTACATAAATGTAGAAATACTATAAAAATATTTTTCAAATTGCAGGAAAACACTAATATCTATTTGGGAATAAATTTGACATACATTAAGGGAATTTAAAGAACACATTCATTTCTACCCAAATTTATATCCAAAAAGTTATTTCTTGTTTCTCATATATGCTAAACATAATAAAATTTTTTTCATAATTGAGACCTTATAGAAAAGAGAATTTAATAAAATATAAAGTAATCAGATTACAGAGTCGTCTTTAAATGTCCAGAAATAAATCCCAGACTTCAGAGTAGATATAGGAAATTGAAGAAAGGTAGGAGGTAATATATCTTGCACACTTACTATGTACCTAGTTCAGTTCTTTAGATTTTGTAAATATTTCATTTAACACATGTACAGACACATACACACATACAAATCTATACAGTATTTATCATAATTCCCTTTTAAAGATGAGGAAACTGAGGGTTAGACAGTTTACCTACCAACTGCTACACAGATAGTAAATTATGCTATCAGAATTTACATGTTGAAAAGACCATCCATGGTTTTTATTTATCTTGACTATATAGGTCTCCATCTCAACCTTTCATCACTGAATGGGCTTAACTGCTTGACATGCTCTACTACAAATGCAAGTCTTCTTTCTCGAGGGTTTTCAGAGGCTATAGTATTAAAAAATAAGACAATCCAGAATGCAAAATATTTTACAAGTATACTGTAAATAAAAATTAAAGTAGCAAAGTAACAATTATTCTAGCACTTGTTAAAGTAACAAGACACAAAAGGTTTGAGATATTCAACCAGAGTACAAAATCAGTATATTATTCTCAATTTTGTTGAGTCTCTTTTGCATTTACAACACTCAGCAGCAGTTCTCTGAAGGTCAGATGATTCACACCTCCAATTGCCATAATTGCATAGGCAAGACCGCATTAGTTACCAAGACTCTTCATTCTTGGACAGTAGCTAAAAAAGATCTAATTGGTTTTAATCTAAAATGTTTACCTGAGTTGAGGAAGTAAAAGAAGTGCCAAATTCCTAAGACCCAAAGTTTAAGAATCTTATTGATTCATCTATCATTTCTGACCCAGTTTTAGGACTTCGTGTACTAAGGATACGGACTTCTGTTCATCTCTACGAAAGAGGCTTACATGCTTTAAAACTAATATTGAGTGCCAAATTTGAATTAATGGTATCAAATCAAATGCTTATATTGGGCATTGATGCATAGCTATTTTCTGAGATTCTTCTTTATTGGGAATTGACAGACTCCAAGCAGGATTCAAGCTAATCAGTGGTCCCAGATCTTTTACATCTAAGCGGAAACTGTCATAATAAGAATTTAAAATAGATGTGGGAAGAAGTCAGGGGAAAAGTCTAAGGAAATGGTGAGAAAATTGTTAGAGGATGCTGAAAAAATGGTAAAGAAACGGTTCTAGGAAGTTGGAAAAATGACAACCCATGTTACGTACTGGTAAAATAATTAGTATAACTGCCTCCTATGTTAACATGGAAGACAGATGAACTAAAGAATTGTTGGACTTGGCAAAGAGATCATCAGGCAGAGTATTGAAAATCTGATTGGATTTAGCTATGTATGATGAAGTAGTACAAGAGGAGATAAGCTTGAGAAGAGAAGTAAGGGATAGCGGGTAATGGCAAATTTTAAAGTAGAATTTAGAGTAAATAGAGGGACAGAGCTTGCATTGAAAAACGGAAGTTTCTCATATCCAGTCCCAAGCCAAGAAAAAATTCTCAAAGAACTGATCTCTGGAAATACACCAAAACAAAGGTATAGCTGCAAGTCTTCCAACAGAATTAAGGCAGCAAGTAGCAGACCCTCTCAGATGGACAGGTTTCTAAGGATCTTGAGAGTATGGTTCCATAGCAGTCTGATCCTCTCAAAGTAGCATGATTAAATCTAGAGAAACACACACACATTTGAAAGAGAACTATGTATTTTAGCAAACAGCATGGAATAGATTCAAAAGCACAGACTACTCACAAAAGTTTTAGTTGTACTGAAAACAGCACTGACAACCTGGATTTAAAAAAAAAAAAATGGTTTGAAATGCAAAACAACTCAAGGGCCTGACTATTTACAAAGAAGAACCAGGCTGAGAAAGCTACTCTCTCACAAAAAATGATCGTGTGTTTTAGAAGGGCAGAAAGCTAGGATGGAAAAGACCAGATAATTCAAAAGGCAGAGCCCAAGTCATAAGGCAAAATAGACTAGGGATCTGTTCCCAAGGAGCAGAACTGAGTCCTAATCAAAGGACACTTTCTGACTCCAGAGAGATTCTGGAATCACTATTGTTAACAAAAGACCGTGAGATTTGTGGAAGAAAAGGGGAGAGTTTTATTTTTTATAAAAAATAATCTGTAGATTGGGGGAGACACAGCCTCCAGTAAAACAAAAGTGTGCTCCGAGGAGGGGTCAGGGAGTAGGAGGTTATAAAGGTGAAAACTTCAGGGCAGGGGAGGGGAGTCAGGGGAGTGAGGAACAGTCTTGATTATGTTACCTGAAAAATCAGGGTGTGTTCCCCTGGTGAGTAACAAACAATTCTCCACAAGAACACGGGTCTTCAGCAGGAGTTTTGTTCCTTGTAACAAGGAGAGCATCTGGTACATTCTCCAAAGCAGTGTCTCCTTAAGGGAAAGTGGCATAGAGTTTTCAGGGGCAATAGAGAAAGAAGAGAGTATGTCATCGTGTGCAGGGGAGGGGTTCCAGTTGCACAGGCATAGCAGGTCCTCATGTTAGCACACAAGTCGCATGTTATGGTAATGAAGCTATAGATCCTCCTGGAGTGGAGACTTTAGCATGGCAATGAGCAAAGTTCCCTGGAGTCCATCTATAAGCAATGTAAGGAAAGAATGAATGTCTAATAGCACAAGGTAAGGCCCAATCCAGACAAGGTTTAGCTGGTCTTGAGGTGATATGGGCCTCTAAGTCTCAAACTCAGTCTCTATGTTGATGTGGGTGAAGTCTGACTTTCGTGGGAACTGGAAGACTGAGGGTCACGTATTGATTGAGGTCCATATCACTTTTCCCAAATGCACAGTATGTTTCACCGCCCTCTCTGTTTTAACACAGGGCATATCAAAGGTTCAATTATGCCAGGGCAAGCTCTTCCATTCAGTAATTTAAAAGGGCTAAGTCCCAGGTTCCTTTTTGGTGTCAGCCCGTACCCATGTTATTGCCATGGGGGGGATATTTAGTCAGTTTTTATGAGTTTCCTGACGTGGTTTGGTGAAAATGACTTTTATAGTTCTATTACTGTGTTTGACCTTTCCTGATGACTGAGGTCTCCAGGCTGCGTGCAATTTCCACTTGATTCCCAAGGTGGAGGACATTTCCTAGGTGATGTTGGAGATGAAGGTCGCCCCATCGTCACTCTGGATTGATTGGGGCAGGCCAAACTTCGGGGTGATGTCTTTGCATACAGCTCTGACTACCTCATTTGCCTTTTCTGTGTGACAAGGGAAAGGTTTTACCCAGCTAGTAAAGGTGTCCACACTAACCAGCAGGTACCTGAAGTCTTTAGGTCCCTGGGGAATCTTTGTAAAGTCTATTTTCTCCAGTCTTCTCCTGGCAAGCCCCCCTCAGATAGACAGCGGGTGTTAATGAAGGCACAGGGGGCCTGGTCCAAGCATTATTTTGTACACTTTGTGCGCACCCATTAGAGACTTGGTCTATTTTATTCCTTAGGTCAGATACCTTTATTATCTTTATGAACTAATTTTCTAAGCATTTTGGTTTTTACCATAATGCGATGATTGATGGGCATATTTAATTGTAACCCAACCTAGATTTTTAGGAATCTAGATCCTCCCCTTGTCATCAAGTAGCCCTTATTTTTGAGTCTAAACTTGGGAAATAACCTTTCCCATTTGCCTTTTTTTTCCCTCCAGTTCTGGAGGCAGTACTGGAGTTGGTATTTGTGGAATGGGAAGGGGATTAGGGTCATTTGGAAAACTTTCCTGTCTGTGCTGCCTTCTTAGCAGCCTCGTCTGTCAGGTTATTTCCTTTTGTAATCTCAGAACCCCCCTTTTGGTGACCCTGGCAATGAACCACTGCTATCCTTTTACTTAACTGTACTGTCTGTAATGGCTGTAGTATATACATTTTTTGCAAGTTTGATTATTTTATTGTCTGTAGTCAGCAGGCCTCTTTTTTTCAAGACTGCCCTGTGGGCATGGGCAAGGGAGAAGGTACCTAGAGTCTGTGTAAGCAGTCATGGTTTGCTTTGCCCTGAGGACAAAGCCTGGGTCAGGGTTATTACTTTGGTCTTCCAGGCAGATGTCCCAAGGGGTAAGCAATTAGCTTTCGTGATTCCAAACAAGGACACTACAACATACCCTGCCTTACACTGGCCCCCTCTGTGAAGCTACTCCCATCCACAAACCAGACTGCCTCCAAGTTCTGAAGAGACTGGCTTTCTAGCTCCTTTCAACTAGAATATGCTTTATCTGTAGTAGTTGTGCGTTTATGCAGAAGAGGTTCCCGGGAGGTGAGCAGGAGTGTGGCAGCACTAAGGATCTGGCACACCGTGATATGGATACCAGGGCGCTCTACCAGCTTGGCTTGAGATTGTACCATCCCCCCATCGGTAAGCCAGTGGTGTCGCTTTGTTTCTATTAACAGCACAACAGACACCGGATGGGGGACCCAGAGTGTTAAGATCTGGCCCATGGTTAGTTTCTCAGTCTTTCTACCAACAAGCAAGTTGTAGCCACTGCCCTAGGACACGGGGGCCATCCCCTGGCCACAGTGTTGAGCTGTTAGAAAAATAGCTACTATCCTTGGCAGTCCTGGCATTTGAATAAATACTCGTATTGCCATTCTCTGTCTTTCATGGACAAACACATCAAAAGCTTTAGTCAAGGCAGTCAGGGCTGACGCGGGGGCCACAGTCAGTGCTTCTTTCAGTTTTTTGAAGGCCTGATTGCATTGCCCATCCCACCCAAAGGGGTCTGGCCCTTGTATTAACAGCTTTTCATATAGAAGCTTTGTTTTGATACAAAAATTAGCAATCTTTATATGACAGAATCTTGCCATTTTTAAGAATCCATGTAACTGTGTTTGTTCTGGGGAGGAGGCATTTGACAGAGAGCTGTTTTCTTGTCTTGAGGAAGACTTTCTGTCCTGGAGAAATCAGGTAGCCTAGGTATTTCTAGGTATTTAACTTGTTCTTTCAAAATGTGAGCTTTTTTTGTCTTTTTTCTTTCTTTCTTTCTTTTTTTTTTTTTTTTTTGGAGATTTTAGAACCCCTTTCAGCTAGAAAGTTTAGGGAAATGATAGTATTTTCATCAGGTTTCTCCTTGGATGGGCTAGGAATTAAGATGTTATCCACACATACTATAATTTTCCTTTCTAAATGTGAATCTCTCAAGTTCTTATTTAATATCTCATTAAAAATGGTAGGGGAATTTTTTAATCCCGGAAGCCACACCATTCAGAAATATTGTTGTTTTTGGAGGGACTCATGGTCCTCTCATTCAAAGGCAAACAGCTCCTGGGATTTTATACTCAGGGAGATGCAGAAGAAGGCATCTTTAAGACCTAGCATGGTATAAAACTTGCTCTCCCACAGTAGGTCAGCCGGAGTGGTATAGGGATTGGGCACAACTGGGTGAATACCCTGCACGGCCTCATTGACGGCCCACAAGTTTTGAATGAACCGAATTCCTTGGTTCCTGGCTTTTTGACAGGCAAGATGGGGGGTGAAGAGGCAGCAAAGCACAGGCAGATGCCTGTCTATGCCTCAGGCATCACAGGGATATTGCTTTACCCTGGGTCTCAGTCCTGGTTCTTTTAACCATGCAGATACTGGCCTGGCCATTCTTGCTCACCTGACCTCTCCCTGAGCCTGTTAACCTGGCTTTCAGTCTCTAAAGGAATCTGCTCCATGTCTGGAGCTTCCCCATGAACCAGAGCCAGCATGGCAGTGCCATGGGCTCGGGGGACCTCCACTTCTATTCTGTCCTGATTCAAAGAAATTGCAGCCCCAAAGTTAGTCTGGAGGTCTCTTCCTAAAAGGCAAATGGGGCACTCAGGGACACAGAGGCAGGAATGAGTCAGAGGCTTTGATCCCACTTATAGACCAGAGGCTCCAGGAATCTTGGGGCATTTCTTTTGCCAGACTCACCCTTTATATCACATTCTATCCTGGATAGAGATCCCAGAGACGGAAGAAAGGACAAACTGAGCACCAGTTCCCTGTAAATAGAGAAGAGGATAATTGACAAGGTCCTGGGCCCTCACCTGGCTCCTCAAAGCAAGATCTACAAATCTCCCGAGGAACCCTGGGTTACCTTAGGAATGCATCCCGGATGCATTCTCTTAACCTTTCTAGGAATGCTCATGGATTTTTATCAGGGCCTTGTTTTATTAATATCTCTGGGCTTCTTCCCCAGTTGACAGGAGGCTGGCTTACTTTCTTCATTCTTCTGAGCTGCGAGTTCCTATAATGATCAAGTTGCTATTGATCTCTGTCATCATTGAGGTCCCAGTTCCTGTGCGGGGCTAGAGGATCTCGCTTCCCTCCCTGAGGAGCAGCAGGGGGACTCCTCCTTCTCACCCCTTCCCTCCCAGCCCCACATCACTGGTTCTTTTTCACCAGAGGCTTCTAAAATTAGCAACATTGTTTCTTTTGGCCTTTTGGCCAGCTTATATATCTTGTATTATTATTTTTTTTTTTTTGCAGGGATGGCTTTGATAGAGGGCCATAAAACATTTACATAGCATATTATCCTATTTATTGTGGGTTTTTTGTAAAATAAGTCCAAATGGTGAACTGTATTATAAGTAACAGACCCATTCTCTGGCCATTTTTTCTGAGTTCTCCAGATATACTGGGGCCAGACTGTATTGCAGTCAAACATCATTTCCTTTTTGGCCCTGGGAGGGTGTCCGCACTGTTTCTGATGCTTGTGGAGGCACCTAAGGTGCTCTCCTCCCATAAGGGGACTGAGGTCCCCGTACTCTAGGGTCCTTGTACAGAGTTTGATTCTACCTTCATAGCCTCTCACTGGGGATTTGTGGTGACCTAGATTTCCCTAGTTTTAGCCCACAGAATATTCTTACTTCTTTCTGTTTGCCACCATACCCAGGCCACTCCAGAGTGGAGGTCCCGAGGGGTTATGAGATAATATGGGTCATTCTTTTCTGCATCATGCTCAGCCTGCAGGGCTCCCAAGAGGTCCCGTCTAGGAGGCAGTGGAGCAGAAGAGGCTCCAGCTCGGGTGGCAGGGGGTGGGTAAATTACCTAGGTGGGTGAGGTGTTCCTTTAGGAGGGCACACACACTCTCCCTCTGTTTTCTCCAGACCCACCACAAGGGCCCTTTGTCATCAAACCAGTAGCAGTCTGACAGGGACCTCTGCAAGACTGAAGCCCAATATTTCATGGGCCACCACAGCCTATATGGGGAGAAATCCAGACTTCACATTCACTCAGGCCCCAAATGAGGACATTCAGTCTCACACATATACCAGACAGGGGTATAAACCTGAAGGTGAATGTCCTTGTCTTTATGTCAGGGGTTACCCATGTTAAGACAGGGAGATTTCTCTCAGTCTTCCAGACCTGAAGGTGGTGGGAGTCCTTCCTTTTCCCAACAACCTTGGATGCCTTAACCTGAGTTCTAATCCAGGCAATCCAGAGTCCTAATGATCAGGACTGAAACTACTCTTTCAGTCCGTTCGTGTGGCTGCCAAGACCTACACCTCCGAGGAGCACACCAGGCACTGCTTGTGAGTTTTGGGGAGGTCCTGTGGTGGAGATGTCCCCAGGTCCCTCTGCAAACCCCCTTGGCAACTCAGGGGACTTGCATGCTGCTGCAGCCCACTGCTTTCCCTGTTGGGAGCCTAAGAGGGAGGTCAAGTCAGGGCCCGGTCCACAGTCCACCTGGGGTATCAGATTGGTTACCAAAAAACTGGGGTTCCCTCACCTGGCAAGTAACAAATGACTCTCCACAGAACACAGGTCTTCATCAGTAGGTGTTTTATTACTTGTAACAAGCAAAGAGAGCACTGGGAGTATTCTCCCAAGTAGTGTCTCCCCGAGGGAAAGTGGCATAGAGTTTTTATGGGGCAATGGAGAAAGAAGATGTGTGACCACCTGCAGGGTTCCAGTTGGGCAGGCGCAGGCATAGGGGAGTCCTCATGCTAGCACACAGGTCGCATGTTATGGTAACGAAGCTAGAGCTCCTCCTGGGGTGGAGACTTTAGCATGGCAATGAGGGAAGTTCCCTGGAGTTCATCTGTAAGCTGCCAGGGGGTGTTAGGGGCTAGTTTTAGCCAGCAGGTGGCCACAGGCCTCATGGGGTTCTGAAAAACAAGCTAGCTGCAAAACAGGCCGATTACTCAAGCTGGTTGACTTTCTATAGTCCCAGGAGACTCTCCCTTTCTGCTTACAGTTGGACGATCTTTAAGCCCAAAGTCACCAGTCTCTTTTAATTGTCTGCTTCTAGGTGTTCAGTCAGTTGGCTCCAGGTGCGGTTGTGAGGGCAATTTGGCTGCGACATCTGTCATCCCATCAATCACCAGGGTTGATTTGGCTGTTCTGGCTGCCTCGGCGGGTGTCCCCTTCCTCCCTCACTGCTCCATGTACCTCCCTCCTGAATCTGCAGCTGAATGGCAGAGGACAACCTTCCCTGATAGAGAAGGAGCTTCTTCCTCCCTCAAGGGTGTAGGAGTAGCAGTGCTCCCTATAGGAGTAGCCGTGCTCCTCTGCTAGAGCCTCCACACAAGTTCTCAAGGTCCATTTGCAGGAGAATGTAGCATAGTCAAGCTTCCAAGACACCATACACATCCAAATGAAGCACTATATGTGGCATTCCGCCTTTCTTAAAAAATAAAGTTGGCTCCAGGTGGTCTGTTGGTGATCGGTCAGGTAGTTAGGGAATTTCCAGCTGCAGACTATCTCAACATCAGCAACGGGAACGGGTTTGGCTTAATTATAGGAAAAAAGGGCCTGAAAAAAAAAAGAAAGAAAAAAAGGCCTTTGACACTTCTATGACGTCTGATAACAGAGTATGTGCCTGCTCCCTCACCCAGCCGTGGCCTGCCTCATTCTGTTTTAACTTTGAGAGCTCCCTTAGCCATGGGGGGTCCATGGCTCTCTGTTTACAATGCAATGCAGTGAAAATATTTTTTCAAAACTAATTTGAAAACAAAAATAAAACTTCTGAAATTAAAAGAAAAAATGAACTCTTGAATCAAAGGAAAAAATCAGCATCCAAACTAAAGAATTTATAAAAATAATAACTACAAAACATATCAGAACTTGTAAGATTCAGCAAAACCAGTGCTCTGGCCTACAAAAAGGCATAGCTTTTATTAATTGTATTAATATAAAAACAAAATAATGATAATAGATGTTCCCGTTTTAATGGAAATATTTTTGATGTTTTACCATTAAACATGATGCCACCTCCTGACTTAGTACACGTTTGTCGTGTTTCACCCCCAAGTGGGTGTTCTGCAATACAATTCCAACACTAACACCCCAGAGTTAACATCAGACCCCACAAATGTAAAGGCTCAGTTCTTCTCAAGACAGCCTTTATTCCAGACTCCAGCTGCATCTTGGGTGGCTACCAAGCCACCTGCCCTTCCAGCAAACTGACTAATAGTTCCCATGACCCCCTCAGGCTTGATAATTTGCTAGAACAACTCAAGAAACTGCTATATTTATTGTTATTAGAGTTTTTTATAAAGGATACATGTAGGGTGAGGTTTGGGAGGGGGTGAAGAGCTTACACGTCATCTCTACATGGTGTGAACTAAAATAAAATCCTAAGAACCCCCCTCCATTGACTGAATGAACCCCCTCTCAGCCAAGGAGACCTCAGAGAAATTTTACAATTGAGTTCCCAGCACTGACAGGATGGGAGGTCAGACACACCTCATTATACCCCCTCCCTTGCTAATGACCATCAGGCTTTTTTCCCTAAGGCCTAAACAGAAGACAATCTTGTGATCCACTCCTCCCTATTTATGGTTCCAGCACTACAACTGACCAGCATTCTTTTCTGAGAAGAGACCACCAACCACAGAGAGTTTTAACCAGTCTATGGAGTATAGAGTATGCATAGGAACAGTTTTCATGTCCTTGCTTCACCTTTTGACATCAGAGATGTTACCATCCTCTGTCCTCTGAGTGGAGGTTCCTTCAGGTTCTTGGTGATCATCGGAAGAAAAGAATTTCAGGATGTACCACATAAGCCAAAAGCAAGCAGGTTTTATTGAAAGATTCAAAGTGAAAGTTGAAAGATCGAAAGTGAAAGTATGCTCTCTCAAGAGAGAGGAAATGGGCAGGCTCGAAAAGACCAGCTGCACCAAAAGGAAGAGGTTTTTGTCTTATGAAGTCTCACTAATTGAGGGGAAGCATATTCAAGGTTAAGGGGTTAGTTTTTACTAAGAATTTGGGTAGTAATTCTAGAATTGGGTTTCCTCCCATTTTATACTTTATAGAGTTGTTTGGAACTGTCATCATGATTTTAAGGGCAGAGAAATTTTAAAACCACAATGTGAATGATATTATAGTTATCTAAAGTTCGTGTAAGATGACCTAGAGAGTTGACAAGCCAGATGAAGCTTGGTCTTGTCTGTGATTATTAACCCCCCTTAGACTTTAACACCTGCACCTGCTCTGCAAGCCCCTGCATCCGGCTTTTAGTCTAGTAGTTTACTTAGCTTCTGTCTGAGGGTTGTTCATTTAAGAACCTGTACCCTATCTGCAAGCCCATGCATCCAATCTCAGCCCTGTCTCCTAGTCTCCTACTCTAGCAAGAGGGCTGCCATTTTAAACATGGACCCCATAAAGGGGCATAAAGCTCAATTGCTCATGTGCATGTTTCTCCTTTCATAAATATTCATGACTCCTCCTATAGCTCGTTAAATATGTATATTGGCCACCTGCTCAGAATAAATTCCTGTTCCCATTGTCCCTCCCTAGAAGCATGTATTTCTGGCTTCTGCCCAGAGGCTCTGCTTCCCAGCCAGTTGGAATGGCCACCTACAGGCTGCAACCCTTTATGAGAAATAAAGCTCTCCTTTCCAAATTAATGAACCACATCATTTACTTCAGTTATTAATGGAGTCAGCACCCACTGCCCTCCAGGTACATCAATGTATTCTCCAACCAGGAAGCTCCACTGAGCATCTTATTGGGGCTTCGTTACATAAGCAAGATTGATTCATCATTGGCCATGTGACTGAACTCAATCTCTAGCTCCCCTTGGCTCCCTAGATGTTAGGCTAGCTCAAAGACCCTGACACTCTAATCATGAGCTTGGTGTTTTGGTGAATATACACCACCTTGAGTCACAGTTAGCACAACAAAGACATTCCTGTCACTCAGGAAATTCCCAATTCAGGGAAACTGTACCTGAAACCTGAAACATACACCAAATATTTTATGTTATTTTATTTATTTATTTATTCATTCATACATTTCATTGATATACCACAATGTCTGATCATGCTAAGGAAGTTTCTCACCTGAACCAAATTCTCAAGAGGAAAACAGATGGCATACCAAAATTAGGTTACATTGGTTTTAACAAAGGGACTATTTAGTAAGGTGAAGCTGGGCTATTGATGAACCATAAAAGATATTTCACTGAATTTGGTATTATGTGAAGTCTAGAAAGAACAAGGGGTTGAAGCCTTTACCAGAATTCACAGGAAGAGAGTCATGTAGAAAAGCCACTTTCAGGGGAACAATGACATTTCTTTGAGACACAGATGGAAGTAATCCTTCCGAGAGGGAAACAAGAAATAAATGTTCTGACTTCTCACCCTCTGATCTCCTCCTGGGGGACAGGCATCCCCATTGCCCAAACCTAGCTGAACCTCAAAAATTGAGACAGTTTTTTGATACATACAAGCCAGCTTCCTGAGGCACAGAGCAAGGGGAAGAGACTTGGAGGAACAAATGCAACATATCCAGCTCACAGTGAAGAATGGGTATTGAGTTTTGTATAAAGCTATCTCAGTATGCAAGGAAAATGATCTTTTGTTTTCTCATTTTGTCTACTAATATGGTAAAATCTGCCTAAAATTGAACCATTCTTAGATTTCTGGAAAAAAGCTCACTTAATTATGGTGTATTATTTTTTCATGTGCTGCTGGATTCTGTTGGTTAACTTTAAGGAATTTTGCATCAATATGCATATGAAAGATGGTTCTAGGATTTCATTATTGTCCCTGATGCCTTCCTTTTGCATACATAAAAACTTATGCAAATATTTTCCAAACACAAATACAAAAAAAATACCAAACGAAAAAGGTGGCAATTTTAGTGACCATCTTTAGCAATACAAAGAACCAAATCTTGGAAATTTTTCAAATCCAGGCTTTCCTTCCCCACCAATCATCCCTTAAGGAGAAATAGTAATGATAGAGAGAGATTCTGAAGGGATCATAGATCTTTTTATCCTTCTCCTTACACTTATGGGAGTGTTCCACAGAACAGGTGATTCTTTGGTCCACATTAGGGGCAATAAACATTGCCCTTTCTTTCACCCTTTAGGTTTGCCAAAGCCTCAGTATTAGAAGAATTGATTATCCTGGTATATGTGCAGCTCAGCATCATAATTTTAGAATTGCTCAAGATTCACTTAATCAATGTATAAAAAGCTGCCCTATAGCCTCTGAAACAGTCTGAATACTAGTACTTAGTATTTAGTAGTACTATTTCCTGTCTGCTTTTACTAAAAGACTTCAATGGTTGATTCTAGAAGTGCAAAGTCAGGTAGTCTACAGCTGTGGTCATTCTGGCCATTCTGTGTACATGTGTGTATTTGACCAGTCTGTTAACTACAAGGTCTTAAGACACAAAAGGTACATGTGAGCAAACACACATGGCATCCCGTCTGCCTACTTATATTAAACCACCTCACTCTTTTTTTCTCTTTTCTCTTCAAGCCACATGCTTAATAGATAAATATAAATAATAACTGACCTCTCTTTTTGGAGAATGACTATCTTTATTCTTTAGTCCATTGCGAAAAATATTTAGATGACATTTTAAGACTTAATTTTCTAAGTAGTGCTAAGACAAATTCCAGGATAGATAGCACTGGCAAACAAGGGTGATTTTATGTTCCTCTCCCCAGTATAACCTTTTATTTGAAGGGGTCAAATGTCTCTAATATGAACAGTTTGACATTTTAAACTGTATTCATACAAATCAGTGGAAAATATTTCTCAGTGTTTCTACTAACTTTATAGTAGCTATTTTAACATAGGATGCATATTTCTAAACCTCTTTTATAATATTTTAGAGACATTAAATATTTCTTGAAAATAAACTTGGTCAGATATATTCAGAACCATTCAATAAGTAAATGGACAATGACATGTTTTGATATAAAAAAAACAGCTGAAATAGTGCAGCTTATTTCTCACTTAAAAGCACTGCCATACACACTTCTTCATCCTCTTTAATGTATATGTTCACCCTTTACTTTGGTGTATTGGCAGGAATGTTAAAAAATACAACTAGCATATAGATCAATATTGACCCTCCTAAATGTTCTGAGAGCCTTCTTCCAAAAGACACACACACATTGCAAAAGCCTATGTATTTATAATTTACTGCAATTCAAATGGTGGGCTATATATTCTTGGTTCTAGTCAAATACTATGGAAATATTTAATGGTAAAGATAAACCAAGCATTTCTAGCCAGTCACATTCCACTGAGATCGATACAGTGTAATGATGATTTAGGATGCTTCTTAGTTTAACTTAAGTAATTTTCCCTTTTCTACTTTGAGATTGTAAATCTGACTAATTGCTTTACACTCTCTAGAACTGCTTCTTCTTGCTAAGTATAATTGCTATGTCTGGATTCTCCTACGCCCCAAGTAATTTTATGGAGGGCTCACCTACTGATTTCATTATACTTCCAACTCTGTTGCATCAGGCTCCATGCTGTTATTTACCTACTTCAGTATACTTGATAAATTAAATGCAGGCTTTGTTAAAATGACCCCCTTTAAGGCACAAATATCACAATTTAGTATGGATTAAGTTAAACCAATGGGTATTTTGCTTTTTCCACAGTGGAGCATACGTTAGTTGACTTCAATGTAACCACAGACACACCAATACCAAAGAAAAAGTAATAAGGCTATTTGTGCAATAGGTAAGTTTGGGAAAAAGAAGATTCTAGGATACTTTTTGAAGTAGAAAAGTTAATATATTCTATCACTGCTTAATCAGCTCTTAATTATAAAAGTGAAATGCATGGAAAATAAAAGGAAAAATAAGAATATAAGAGTAGTAAAAAAGTTAAGAATAATTGCTACCTTGTGCTAACATACAATTGTAAAGCCGGTTATTTTGATAACCACAAAGAATTGCCTTTTTAACTCAGCTATAACAAACAAATTTATTTTTTTCACTTAGACCAGATTATTTCAGTCCCATTAAGAAAATCAATCCAATTTGATGAACTTTTCTGTCACTTTGCTCCTGTGCTCCCAGCTGGAGAGAGGGACAATCCATAGGGTCTTTGTCAATAGCACCTTGCTGCTTTGAAGTTTGTTAGGGTGACAGTTCCCTATAAAGGTTTTATATCTTTTGACTGTTTCCTTTCCAGTGAAGCCTTTCAGCAAGTTCATTTGCATCAGCACTGAGGTGTCACTCACCTGGAACAGTCCAAGAACAAGTGTTCTCATCTTTCTTACTTATGTTCGGAACATTTCTCTGCAGAAAATGTGCTGATCTATCTGCAGCATACACTCTTTAGAATATAGGGTACCAAAGGTGTAAGTCAACTCTGAGATTTGTACGTTTTCCAGGGCAAATTACCCCTTTAATCAAACCTTTGGACATGACATAGAAAGTTTGCTTTTTCTACAAAGAATTCTTAAATGCTAACAAAAGTGGACATTTCTATCTTAGGCTGATGTCAATTTAGGGGCAAAGGCCAGGCACAGTGGCTCATGCCTGTAATCCTAGCACTCTGGGAGGCCAAAACAGACGGATCATTTGAGCTTGGGAGTTCAAGACCAGCCTGAAAAAGAGCAAGACCTCGTCTCTATTAAAAAAAATAGAAAGAAATTAGTTGGACAACTAAAAATATATAGAAAAAATTAGCCGGGCATGGTGGTGCATGCCTGTAGTCCCAGCTACTCGGGAGGCTGAGGCAGAAGGATTGCTTGAGCCCAGGAGTTTGCAGTTGCTGTGAGCTAGGCTGATGCCATGGCACTCTAGCCCGGGCAATAGAGTGAGACTCTGTCTCAAGAAAAGAAAAAAAGAAAAAAAAAATTCAGGGGCAAAAAAATAAAACAGAAAATGTTTAGAGTATTTTCAAAAATATAAAATACAATCTGTCAGAAACAGTTCCCTGTAATCTATAGTTAGAAGGTTTCTTGATGGATGTGAAACCAGACAGTAAAGCACTTTGTGTCTATATTATCTATTGCTGAGTAACAAATTAATCTCAAAATTTAGTTACTTAAATTGATAACACTTATGAGTCTTACAGTTTGGATGGGTTGGGAACCTGGGGGTGGCTAACCGAGTGGTTCTGGCTCAGGCTCTCTCGTGGGACAACATTGGCTGGGGCTGCAGTCATCCAAAGGCTTCACTGGGCCCAAGAATCCTTTTCCAAAATAGCTGACTCATGGCTGTTAGCGCAAGGCCAGCACTAACGTAGTTGTTGGCAGACACTCCTTGTTGGCTTTTGACAGGACCCCTCAGTTCCTTGCCACATAAACTACTCCATAAGACTGCTTCAGTGTCCTCATGACATGGCAGCTGGCTTCCCACAGAGTGAGTAATACAGAAGGAGAATGAAGAGCAGGTCACAATGCCTTCTGCCTCAGAAGTCACACACTGTCACTTCTATCATTTTCTCTCTGTTAGAAATGAGTCACTAAGTCTGCAGTCCAAACTCAGAGGAGTGGAGTTGAAGGGAAGAAAATGACACATTTTACACTTACTTAGCTACAGTGCATGTCCTTTTCACCTACTAACGTTTTGACAGCTGAAACGACATTGTGGTGGACGGATTTTAAGATGAGGTCCATGAACTCACCTTCTGGTCTTTGTGCCTTTGTGTAATTTCCTCCACTGAGTGTGGGCAGAAACTGTGACTTGTTCCAGCCAATGGAATGTGGCAAAGGTGATGAAACGTACATAATTACATTACATAATTACATAAGAGTGCTGCACCTGTCTTGGTAGGTCCCTCTCTGTCTCTTGCTGGCTTTGAAGAAGTAAACTGACGTGAATCCTTTTGCCATAAGGAAATGAATTCTACCTCAGTGAGGTTGGAAGCAGACTCTTCCCCAGCTGAGCTTCCAAATGAGGATCCAGTTTTGAATAACACCTCGATTGTAGGCTTGCAGAGGATCCCCCTAAGTTGTTTCTGGACTTCCACCCAACAGACATTTCGAGATAATGTGTGTTGCTTTCACCCACTAAATCTGTTGTAATTTGTTGCACAGCATAAAAAAACTAATCAAGTACTGAAGCCAGGGAAGCCAAGGCTGACCTACATTTTTAAATGTTTTAAACCATAGTACCTTGAAGAAATAAGTCACTTCACATTTCTGCCTCAGTGTCCTCATCTGTTAAGGGGGTGGTTTTAATAAGATTAAAGATGATTCAATCATTTTATGTCAAGAAAAATTGCATGAGAAGTCAATAGACAAAGCAGCTAGATCTCTTCTTATTAAATAGCAAAAAAAAAGTCTTCAAATATCTACCCTTCCATTTTATAACCCAATAGTTATGAGGAGCACAGATTAAATATTTTTAGATTGAATCACTTCTTAAGTGTCTAGATTCTTCTAACCTAATTATGCCATGATTTTTGTGACAGCCTCAAAAAAGAAAAAAAAAGATGGGCAAGGATTATACACATTCACCAGGTAGACAAGAGAAATTCCAGATATATAGTATAAAATTCCGTTTATCACCAATGGCATGGCCCCTACCATTGCCCACTGTTCCTTCCTTATGTATGTCTCTTTGAAGTATGTGGCAGACAAAAATAGTATGAGAAATCACCGCCATTATTGTTTAAGACTTTGTCTTACAAATAAAATGCATTTCAATGTCTTGTGGAGTAACATATACTGTTAAATACAAACCAACGAAAAATTCCCCCAAACTCAGTGGAAAGACATTAGTCAGCTCTGTGTGTGTGTGTGTGTGTGTGTGTGTGTGTGTGTGTGTGTGTTTAGTATGTATATGTGATTTGGGGAAAGAGATTGACAGTGTATGTAACAGCCTTACTAAATTTTACCACTAGCCCTGCTTCTTTTGTTTCCCTATATCTATATTCTTGGCTAAGGGAGTTTGCTGTTCTGTTGAAGGTGAAGTCTATTCCCCTGCCCCTCTAATTTGGGCTTGGCCACGTAACTTACTTTGGCTCATGGCATGTGGGCAGAAGGGGCAGTATGAGTGTTCCAAGACTAAACCTTAAGATACCTCACATCGAGCTCTTGTTCTCTTGTGCCTCTACCATTCCCACGTGAAGAGGATACCCCTACTGGCCAGTTGGTCTAAGGACGATAAAACACACATGAGCAGAGCCACCCCAGGCAACCCACAGATCTTTGAATAGAAGCAAAGATAATCAAGCTGCCCAGCCTGAGTAGGGGCTGCTCACCTGAACCAGTCTAGATCAGCCAAATCTGCCAAGCTACAGATCTCTTAGGATAAATAATTTCTGTTTTAAGTCATCAAGTATTAAAGTGGTTTGTTAAATAGTATTATTGGTGTAGAGCTAATCTATACATTGAACCAAAATGCAAGGAAAGAACTTAATCTTTTTCTCTCTTTCTCTCTCTCTTGCATCTAGCTTCTCAAAATACACTATATACCTTCCCTTACATATGCTGATAATTTAAACTTAACAACTTTACCACTGAAAGTGTCTATCTGCCTAGCTAGTTACCCTATACCAGAGAAGTGTTCGTAAAATTGTTATCTATTGGAAAAACGGCAATATTGAAAATCTTGAAAGAACAAAAAAAGTACCCACAAAATTGATGATATAAATATAGAGAATTAATATTATTAGTATATTCTAAATAGCTGATATCTTTAATTGTACAAAAACACTTTTATAAAACAGGAAGTTTTAGGATATGAAGTTGTTTGATGCATATGCATTTATCACTGTTATGTCTTCTATATGGATTGACTCATCATTATGTAATATTCCTTTCTGTCTCATAATTTTCATTGCTGTGAAGTCTATTTCATCTGACATTAATATAGCCACTCTTTTCATTGATTAATATTTGCATGGTGTATTTTTTAATTGTTTTACTTTCAATCTACCTATCTTGTAATATTTGGAGTGAATTTCTTGCAGACAAAATGAAGTCAGCCCTCTGTTTCCACATGGTTCTGCATCTACAGATGCAACCAACTATTTACATAGCATTTATATCATATTAGGTACTATAAGTAATCAAGAGATGATTTAAAGTATACAGTAGGTATACTTTAAATTGTGCTTGTAAGTAGGTTATATGCACAATTTACAGATTTTGATCTCCTTGGAGTTTCTGGAACCAATCACCCAAGGCTCTCAAGGAACAACTGTATAGTTTTATGTTGTTTTTTCACTCTCTCAAACTCTGTCTTTTAATTAGTATATTTAGATCATTTACATTAGTGAAATTATTGATATGTTAGAGTTTGTCTATCATTTTATTTATTTGTTTGTTTTCTCTTTTTTCATTTCTCTGTTTTCTTTTTCTTTCCTTTTTGTTGGTTACTTGAACATATTTTAGAATTCCACTTTGTTTTATCTATAATGTTTTTGAATGTACCTGCAACACTCTTTTTAACAGCCGCATAGAATTTCATTATGTAGATGTAGCAAAATTTATTTGATTATCCCCATTTTCTTCCTTCTTCACAAATGTAGCTTAATTCTTTGAATTTATCTGACATTTCTAACTTCAGAAATTTTTCCATTATAACATTCACTATATTAAGAGTTTTCTTTTCTAAAATAGTATTTACAGTTTGTTTTTCCCCAATGAAAGTGGTGAGACTCTTAAAAAAGTCATAACTCCCTTGGGTCTTAATTTTCTTTTCTGCAATGTAGCATATACAAATAAACTTAAATTTTTTTAGGTCATATGAGTTGTAAAATAAAAATAAAATTATATTAAAAGCCATGCAGAATTGTTTTAACTTTAACAGAAGCCTCTATGATGGAAATTTTAAAATACTCACATATTTTTCCCAGAGGCCCTGGGCGCGTCTCACGTGCCCACTAACACAGCCCTCTCTGTGATAACGTGGCAGAAACTATTTTTTTCCTCTTTTCTAGCTATAGTTTCCTGAGGTGATGTGGCAGATATGTCTGATGCCCACTGGGCCATTTAAAGTATTTTTAATACCACTGGTGCAATTTCTCCTAAAGAGATTTTTCTGTGCAATGCCATCACACTGTGTTGGAGGTATCTTGGCATTAAAAATAGAATTACTGTCTTCTGGTTGGAAAATTGTTTTATATTTTAAGAATGTGTCTATGGAGTACAAAATTCAGTGGGCAATTTTTGATTACCTGGCTAACGTAATCAATTTTAAAAGGATAGGCCTCAAATGGTTTATAATAAACTAATTAATCAATTTAGCTGTCATAGTTTCATATCTTAAAGTATGAGTTACATGGTCACAATCAAAATTTTCACACCATGGTTTTTACTCAATACAGCAAGCCTATGAGTCATTCATTACCAGATACATAATTGGTCAAACCAATTAATCAGCAATCATCTGCTAAGATAATTAGAAAATACTGACTCATTCGAGAAGAAATAGGTTCAATGGTCCTGTATTACAGTTTGACTATATCATCAAAATGCTGCAGATGCATTATTACATTTCCTTTAAATTGGTGAGAAGTCAGTATTCAAACCATTAAATAAGGTGTTAACGCTCTAATTCAAAATTCTTCAGCTTAAGGGCATTGAATTGAATCTTCCACCAGTGTAAAAGATTTTTTTTCCAGGTAATTTTCTATTTCATTACCATATGTGATGCATAAGAGTATAGCTACACATCAAGTAGGCTTTAGGGCTGATGGGTTTTTACTGAGTATTTATAGAGCATATTATTCTACGTTGTAAGGCACAGCGCATCATGCAGATCTTTTCAAATTTATTATTATGACTTCCCTGCAAGAGGCACATCGTTTTTAATGGTGAGAAAACCTGAGAAAATTTCGACCTTTTGACCCAGATAATCAGAACTCAAAGGCAAACTTCTTAACCAGGAAGTCCAATGTGCCATACATTTCCCCATAAAGCTCTATCATCTTGTCTTCATAGCATCGGTCTAAAAGAACAGTGAGTCTCCTACAAATTTACATTTCATGGGTAACTTGCATTAATATGATGCCTGGCAGGAAGAAATGGCAGCTTTGTAGTAACATATGTAAGTTTTTGTCGATTTAAAAACAGTCATACAATTTGCATGTGACGTTTCACTAACTACAGACATCATTTAAACATTCTTATTATGACTAAATGTTCAGTCTTCAGTCTGGAGCCAGACAGCCAGGTTTAAAATCCTGGCTTGGCCACTTATAAGATGTTCAAACTTAGACAAGTTGCTTATTTATTAGGCCTCAGTGTCTTCATCTATAAAAATGGAGCTATTTTTAATACTAACCCTCATATATTTGAGACATGACTAAATAAGATAATTCCCATAAAAAATTTAGCAGAATTCCTAGCCCTTAGTCAGTAAATGTTAAATATTGTTGTTATTAAATCTTTAAGCTGATATATGGTCAGATTTGCTAGTATACTTTCACTATAATTGCACCAGAACATGTAGTCAAAGATTACTTGAGGAAGGAGGAGGAGGAAAAAAAATCAAAATAAATAAACTTCTAAGTACTAGAAGTCATGCAAGATCTGTTGTTGTTTTATTGCTTTGGTATTGGTGTTATAAAAATACAATACTTAAGAGCCCATATCATCTAAAAAGGAGCAGAAAACATTCATTCCGTCTTTATAAATAGACAGGTAATTCTAGGAAGAGAAACCATACAATAAACACTAAAGTAAGCTTTAGAAACAAACATTTAAATCTTCATTCTCAAGCTAACGTTTTTCAAAAGCACATCTTTTGATTTTAGTCTTTTGAAATAGAATTGTACCATGTAAATTTAAAATGTGCCTTGTTTCTGCCTTTCTAGATGCCATCACATTTGCTTACTGAGCTGCTCTTTGAGTTAAAGAAATAAAAGACATTGCTTTTCAGAGCTCAAAAGTACATTGTCTCTTTAAATCAACACCCATGTCTCCAGCAGAGGGAGCAAATAAATTTTTGTGTTTTCATTTCTACTGAATGGAACTTCTCTGACTTACAATGTGCTTTTGAATAAAACATTTTCAATAAGAGGCTATATTAAAGAATAAACTGGTAATAAGAATGTATTCAAGTAAACTCAATAGCATATATTAAATGCTCATAAAATACTCATCAGTGTAGGTCCTATGCTTTTTATTTTTCCAGAAGCACTATACCTATGAAAATTTAATTCTAAATATTAGCCAAAGAAAGAATTATTTTTAAGCTCTTTAAAGACTAAAATACATACAGTGCATTTCCAACAATGATCTATTGTTGAGTAGTTTGTTTGTTTGTTTTGTGGGTTTTTTTAACTTCCATTTATTTATTTATTTATTTATTTATTTATTCATTTATTTTTGAGACAGAGTTTCACTCTGATGCCAGGGCTAGAGTGCCATGGCATCAGCCTAGCTCACTGCAACCTCAAACTCCTGGGCTCAAGTGATCCTCCTGCCTGAGCCTCCCAGGTAGCTGGGACTACAGGCATGCGCCACCATGGCCGGCTAATTTTTTCTATTTTTAGTTGTTTGGCTAATATCTTTCTATTTACAGTAGAGACAGGATTTCACTCTTGCTCAGGCTGGTCTTGAACTCCTGAGCTCAAGCAATCCTCCTGCCTCAGCCTCCCAGAGTGCTAGGATTACAGGCGTGAGCCACGGCGCCCCAGCCTTAACTTCCTTTTAGAAACCTAATAGCAGTAGAAGCATGCCAAATAAACAGTGGAAAAAGATTGTTACACATTCTGGGATATGCTGTGTTTGTAAATTAATTGTGTAATATTAAATTCACACTGAAATACAATGATTTAATTACTTAAGCTTCAAAATCATAATTCTTAGGGTGTAATTTCTCTTACATTTCATCCCAAATCGTTTCAATAATTTTAAAAATGGCTTAAAATTTTGAAGTTAATAAAATAAAAATTCTTTAGTGAGTCTTTAAATTCTCCTTTATCTAGTTTTTGTATTATAGTTTTAGAAATAATGAATTAATAGTCTTAAGAATTAAAGACTATTTATTCTCACAGACTCTAGTAAAGCCTGAAATCTCATTATAGACTTTAAGCATAAATTTTCATTTTTATAGGAGAGTGTTTTTTATGTGTACTTGAAGAATTTGGCACTTACAAATTCTTAATTTGTATCCTGGAACTAGGACTGATACTGAATTTCCTGAGTCATTGCCATATATGTGTGGCACAGACACACACACAAACACATATATAAAACAAATTATTTTATAATAAAAAATCCTTTCTTAAGTATAACTCTGAAATTTGACTTTGATTCTGCCATTTATATGGAGATACTTGAAAACCGTAAGAAAGTTGTTTATGGTTGCTAAGATGTATTTAACTATAGCAACTCACAGAGATGCAAACAGCTTTGAACACTGCAGTCCAGTGCACTGTACTTCTTACTTCTACAAACTACAAAGGTAGAGAGGAGGGCACATAAGTCTAGTTAAATACTCCAGTCTAAAACCATCCCTCAATATGACAATGTATATACTACAACGGAAAATTGTCACTTTCACTATAAAGATTTACCAGGAACCTAGTTCTGGGATTTTGTGTTCTTCAGAGATGATTTCTGTTAGCCTGTCTCAGTAAATATGAAAAATAATGCCTTCCTTCCCAATTCCAACTATTTACAGGAATTTTTGGAGGTGATTTCAATGTTTGCTAAGTCCTTTGTCTCATAACCTGTACTTTCTTTATGCTGAAGAATATATACAAGGCAAAGAAATGTTCCTATTCTCAGTGAGTACCACCTCTATGCCTCCAGTCCAAGTCAGAAATGTGCTAAGCCCTGAACCCTCTGTCTCCTTCACCAACATGCCAAAACAACCAAATTCATTACTTCTACATCTCAAAATCTCCTGCGTCTATCTACTTCTTCCTTCTTTCCTACTGCACTACCATAGCCAGGGATACTGTCTCTCAGCTTGGACTGCTAGAATAACCTACAGACCAGCTCATTCCAGTTCATTCTGCACAATGCAGCCAAATGTATTTCATTAAAATGCAAACTTTATCATATTATCTTGTTTCTAGCCCTGAGTGATTTCTAATTGTCCTCAGTATAAAATCTAAACTACTTCACATGGCTTCCAAGAACCTTAACTATTTGAACCTGCCAAATTTTCCAGTTTCCTTTTCTGCCATTGCTGTATACTCTAGGCAAGTGGATTATTTACTTCAATCTTTGGACTTCTTGTCAATTTTATCAATACTTAACCTAACCTTAGGCAGGGTTTCTCAACCTTGGTATCACTGATATTTTAGATTGGGTAATTCTTTGTTGTGGGAGCTTTCTCGTCCATTGTAGGATGTTTAGTAGCATCTTTGGCCTCTACCCACTTACTGACAGTAGCAACCTGACCCTATGATGACAACCAGAAAGTCTCCAGATCTTGCCAAATGTCCCCTGGGTGGGGGGCAACATTGTCTCCCCTTGAGAACCACTGCTCTAAGTGAAGTAATCCAATCATGATTTTATACACCAGACATGACAAGAGCTTTAAAATGTCTCCCTCGCCCTCCCACTTTCTCTCTCTCTCTTTTCCTCCCTTTCTCCCTCTGTCTTGGAACAGCCTGTCTCTCTCTTTCTCTCTCTTCACAGTCCAGCAACAAGTAGTCCAGTGTTGGGACAATAGTTCCAAGATTGTCAAGAACCCAGGTTCCTTATTTAACTTCATCAAACTAAGAGGTTTTTCCTTATCCACATGGTCTAAAATATTTCACCACCACTCTGTCCACATTCTAGCCAAGAGGAAGATACAAACCAAGAGGGTGTCCTCTCATTTTAAGGGTATAACCTTGAATGTACACATCACTTCCGCTAGATGCAAATGAGTCCGGGAAATATAAAAATCAAGTTTTCATTGCAAAAATATAGTATTAATAAAAATAAGTAAATGAATAAATAATCAAAATGGGGCGAATGCATATCAGGAAACAACTAGCAGTTTTTGCCACAACCTGCCCCTTTGACCACCAACATATCAGGTGTGCACCTTTCTTTTCACAAGAAAAATACATTTACCTCTTTTGCAAAGGAAAAATAAAAATCCCACCCACTAACTACACCCAAATCAAAGCCCAGCATCTCTGGGCGATAGTCCTTTCCATAAATTCCATATGTTGCTTATCCTGATCAGGAAACTGTGAAGTAAAAGGAAAGTTATATGTTCCCCGTCACTGTTTATACACATGCTCATTAAGTCAACACCAGATGATGTTCTAGGAAGAGGATAATCTCTGGTCCTTAGAAATAATCAAATCCTGCTGGCCAGGAACTGGGAAGATTTCTGCCCTGACAGGGGCATAACCCTGGCCTGGATAAGCCCATTTGGCAGCCTCTGATTCCTGCACCCCTAATTTTACATTCAACAGCTCCTTCTTTGTCCTTATTCTCTGTGACCACAGCAAACATGGGGAAAACAAAGGAAATGTGCTTTTCTTAGGGGCTGCACTTTTGCAGCCTGTTTTCTGCTATGGAGGTTTGGGTTTCTCAGGGTTAATTTAAAGCTGAAGTCATCACAGGTGCTTCTAGGCCAGGCTTGTGGTTTCTTTGCTGATAATAAATTTCTTGTGTTAGTATCCATTAGAAGATTTCTAGAAGCTCTGAGCCTGAAGAATTTTATTCACTGGCCACTTTGCCATTCCAATTTCCTTCTTTTCTCACTTGAAGTGTGTCTTTCTTTAGAATCTGAAAGCTTCAGGAGGAAGGCAACCTCTATAACGTGATCTCTGCTACTGACTGTCAAAAATATGTAACAGGAGAAAAATCTCAAGGTCACAATCTTATCTCCTACTAGCTACCTCCTCAGAGCCTTCCTTTATAACTGCTTCAATGGGGGGTAAGATATAGTTGTATTAATAATCATTGTGGGTTTTTTTTCAGCTCTGCAAAGTCCATTTACTGGACCCTCATTCAACATAGAACATGAAATTTGTATGGATTTTTTTTCACCTTTCTTTTTTTTTTATTTCAGCTTATTATGGGGGTACAAAAGTTCAGGTTTGGATTTTTTTTTTTTTAATTTTCACCACCATCTAACACCAAGTATGACTTTTAGCAAGTATTCAGTAACTGGTTTTCAATGAATTTTAAAAGTTAATTAACTACACAAGCTATGAGAAAAAAAACCAAATGGGTTCCAAAGCTGATTTAGGATGTTTAAAAGAGAGATCACTGTGGCTATAACTCCTAGAAAAATATTCTATGCAGAAGGTAGGCGTTATTCAGAACTTTCCACATCACAGAGCTTTTTTTTTTTTAATTTTTTTAGCTTCAGTTATGTTATTTAACCTTTAGATCATTCCTACAAGATAGATAATACATTGCCAGTTTACAAAGAACAAAGAACAAAACTGAACTTCAAAGCTTCTGTCCCACTGTTGCATAGCTAGTAAGAGGTGGAGCTTGGATTCAAATCCACTTCTTCCAAATTGCAAAATCTTTGTTCTTCCCATTCTCTATAACTACCTCTTGTGACTTAAGCCAAGGAGAAATGGGGAAAGAGTATTTTAAACACAGGGAGAAGCCATGACCAAATGCTGCGGAAGAAAGAATGTTTGGAAAAGAATTCTGTATTTAGGTCAGCTTGGATTTGGTGGGGGGACGGGGGGAGAAGTTGTATAAAAAAGAAGAAATTAATGAGAGTTTAAATTGAAAGGACTCATGTCCAAAGGTATTTTGAGTGGTTTGATGACTAATTCTCCTTGAATGAACCTCCATGTTGCTGAATTTCTATGCAGAACAAGTGGTATTATAGCAAGCCTTCATTTTATGAATACTTTAATGTTTGCCCTATCCCTTTCATAAGATAATTATTGTTTGATTATCTAGAATAAAGGTATGCTATTGTTTTTACTAAATTAAAGGGAAAAGTTGAAATTTCCTTTCTTACACAAATATAATTCATATTTTAACATTTATTTCATTTATTTATTTTATTGCTACTGTCACAAATAACAATGAAGTAAATAATTTTTTTCATTTTTCCTGAAAAACTGTTTAGGAAAAGTTATTTTATTTAATCTTGGAGGATAGAATAATGGCTTGCTTTCTCTCTGAATGCCTTTATCTAACAAAGGAAACACAAAAGAAGTACAAATGAGTTGATTGTTTTGGTACTAATTTTAGCAAGCTGGTTTCATTATTAGTAAATTCATTATTACGGAGGAATTTCAAAAGAAAAAGTAGGGCATTTGAGGGTCATCTAATTAGACAAATGGATCTTGGTAATTAGACTTTTTTGGAAAGATAATGCATTTGTCAGACATATTTAGATAAGTTTATTTAATAAATATCCCCAGGAGATGTTAGTTCCTCTTGCATTTAATCATGATGGGTTTCTATACATATCCTGAGGATATTAGGGAACTTCCTGTTCTGTTAATGGGCTGCTCCAAATTTTCTCTTAGTTCAGAAATGACAGAGATCTCATCTCAGCCTTAATGACTTTTTAAAAAATACTGACTGGAGAAGGTGATTAGCAACAGGAAATAGGGTTTATGCTATTTAAATTTATCTTGGGCCAAAAGAGACAGAGAAGAGAGAGAAGTTTGCAAAGTTTAACAGTTTTTTATTTGCTACTGGATATAAAGACTGAAAATGGATCTCTGCTTTTAAATCAGTGCTATTAACTTATTTCAATAGAATCTTCATTTTAACCTATAGTTTTCATGTAGGCAAGGCAAATTCGTCATGCATTCAAATGGGACCAGCCACCATAAACCAGGAAAAGCCCTGAAATTTACAAAATGAATTGAAAGAATTTATTGGCATTGTCATCAGTCAAGTAATCAATCCATTGCACATAATCACATGTGGCACTTTTCAGAGGAACACCAATTATCTAAAAATATGCACAAAAAAACAAATATATTTTGTTTTTATATACACGCATAGTTATAAGTCAAATTGCAGAGCTAAACTTTGACCAATACCTTGATAATAAAAAATGTATATGATTTAAAAATGGAAAATAAAACACAAGAAAGTAATAAGGTTTATTATAAGTGTGGATGGTAACATGTTGAGAATAAGTTCAGACTAGAATCAAACCAAATCAAATTCAGAATGAGACAGTCCATGTGAAATCACTTGATGCACATTACAGCCTTCACAAACGTGAATTAAACCTCTTAAATCTTGTTCAGGTTCAAGCAGGCACACATAAATAGACAAAATAATATGTGAGAAACCA
Organism: Lemur catta; assembly: GCF_020740605.2. NCBI lineage: Eukaryota > Metazoa > Chordata > Mammalia > Primates > Lemuridae > Lemur > Lemur catta. The sequence goes on along the minus strand of NC_059140.1, from coordinate 27,492,304 downwards.
TCATTACTTTTTATTTCTCAAATTTAATCATACAAATCCTTTGATGATCATCCTGGTAAGATGACAGGTAGAACACAGAATTTTTATTACAATTGAAGTAATAAAAATAGCTGCCATTGAGATCATTTGAAGGAAAAGTGTAGGCTAAAAGGTCTCTTGGTGGGATTCTCCTAGAAAAATACAAAAATGGAGATGGCAGACTGCAGGCAGGCTAGAATAGTGGAGCAAGAAGCAGCTCAGGCTTGTCAGGCCTTTTTAAATCTTCCTTCCCCACTTACAAGCCATGACTTTGGGTAAATTATTTAATTTCTCACAGCCTCAGTTTCCTAATCTTTACAAAACCAAAGTGACATCGTGCATGGCAAGCAGAGAACACAATTAGCATTTACTTCCTTGTTAAGCCTGCCCATTGTACCGCAAAGTATCACCAGAAAACACCTGTTGATGGAGCTAAACTGTTTATTAGACATCTGCATTACGATGCTTAGCAGTATCTCAAAACGGGAAAAATGGGAAAAGATATTCATACAAGTCTAGGGTCTGGGCTGGAAAACTTTAAAGCAGACAAGTGGTAGGAGTGGGCAGAGGTTATTTTGATTGGGAAACCTAGCAGTGAGACAGGCTTGAAGGGAGTCTTGAGGGGCAAACTATTATTCTTTTAAGTAAGCTATTAAGCTCTTTCACAATCTTATCTTCCAGAAATAAGTATTCCTGGAGCATGCAGGTAAGTTATTATTGCTTGGTCCCAGTATTGTTTAACATAGAGACAGAGAATTATGTTGGTTTCAGTTATGAAGCCTCATGTTGTGTTTTTTTCCCCAATAATAAAGGTAGTATCTTTTTTAAAAAATTATTTTTGTCGTCTATTTGCATTAAATAGTGACTATATAGAAAATTTAACTTAGAATGTGTGACATATAATAAGGACTAATTATTCCTGATTTTAAAGCAAATTCTTCCTGTAATTCTCCAATACGCTCTTATAATTATGTAAGAGTTTTACAATTTTTCTGATTTCTATTTGTATTATGTTTTACCTTAATTTATTCCTTCAGGTGTCTTTTTTTTTTTTTTACCTTTTGCAACTTTTTGTATTGAATGACTAATTTACAGGTTTTGATTATTTCTTATTATTATAAGTATTCATAACAATAGATTTTCCTGTGAGTACTAATTTAGCTGTATCCATAAGTTCTTATATACATTAAGGTTGTTAAGTATGAAATGTTTGATTTGCTTAAGTACTAAGTTTGACTGTTGATATCTTTGACATTGCACTTTGACATTGCTTGCTTTATTTTTAATGTGAAGCTACATCCTCAGTCTTTCAAATGCTCAGTTAGGCTTGTGATTACCTTTCAAATTTTATAGAGCAATTTTTGTGAAAACATGGATAAGTCAAAAATTTGTGTCATTTTCAAATATGAGTTCCATCGTGGAACCAACACCATGTAGACAGCTCAAAATATCAATGAAGTGTTGGGGAAGGAAGTGGCTAATAAACACACACAGTAAGTCCATGGTTTGAAAAGTTCCATTCTGGTGATTTTAATCTTGAAAATGAGCCAGGTGAGCAACCTGAGACCAAGGTGGATAATGATGAGCTGAAAGCTGTAGTGGAAGTGAATCCAGCTCAGCCTACTCGTTAATTAGCAGGAAGGTTTGACGTTACTATTCTTGCTTTTTAACATGTCCCCCGTAACATATACTGTAGTAAGTAAGATTTTTACATGAGAAGTTTCCGCAGTGGAAAGAAACATTTTAAAGTCAAGGTTTATTTTTATTATACATATTATTTAATATATGATATTAATATATAATGGGGACTCAATACCTTGTAGTTATAACATTAATATTATTTACTAATATAAAATTTGGAAAATAAAAATAGCTGAAATGCCTTTCCAGCTTCAGTGTTGTTTTTGATGTAAAGGTCAAAATATGAGCTGTGTTTTTCAATAATGTGCATCTCAATCTATCTTAACTCATCAGAAATGCAGTTATTGGATGTATATACAGCAATGTGTTGACAACTGCTATTCCCTGGTTGGTGGACTGAATGTAATTTTACTAACATTTTGAAAAATTAGTATTGTTTGCATTATTTGTAGTAAACATATATATTTCACTTTGAGAAAAAAGAAAGGAACATATGTGACCAGAAAAAAATTTTATGCTTAGAAGAAGGCCATACAAACCCAGGTATTAGAAGATAAATATAAAATGGAGTCAGAGGTCAAATCTTGACACACCATAAAAACGCTTCATTTCCAGGTAATGGGAAAAAACTACTAAGGATTAGGTTACTTCCCTTTTAGTAACTCTAGAAAGGTAAGTAAGGCAGTCTGGTAAGGGGTAGAAAAAGAAGTTCAAGTATGATGACTAGATATTTATTATTGAAGATCCTGAAGAAATTTTTTTGATTATCTTCTTGGATGGGGGAAAAAATTATGGGAATGCAGTGTCATCTTAACAATTTAAATTGTTTTAAACTAATTTAACAATTCATCCTTTACCCTGTGCAAATCTTCCATTTGCCCTTTCGTCCACCCTCTGCCCCTTTTCTCGACTGTGCTTTGTGTTGAGCTCCAAGAGGAACCGGAGCAAGAGCCTCCAGTCCTCCTCAGAGCAGAAGCAGGGAAGGAAAGGAAGGTGGAGGGGGAGACAGAGCATTCATTCCCCAGGCAGGCTTTCCTCCATAGAAGGAAGGACCAGTTTCACTTCACACAGCTTTGCTATGCTCCCTCTCCATAATCCTTCAAACCCAGGGATGGAAGTTGACCCCACCACCAGTTCTGCACTGTCCGCCCCCAATCCTGGGGGCTACGGACTCTCTGCCTTAGCAAATAATCCCTTAATTAAGCCCTCCTCAAATTAGCCGTCCGTTTCCTGCAGGGTCCTCACCCTTACAAATACTTAATCTGTAAAACAGATTAGCAGGATCTACCCCCATGTTCTAGGAAGTTATCCATTACATGATGTTTTATCGGCTTCTTGGTTGCTCATGGAATGTAATTACAAACGGACCTGCCCAGACCTTGTCAGTTCTCTGCCTGTTACTCCCACATCGCTTTGCTCATTTGCATTTTTATTCCCTGTGCCAGCACACACTCCCGTTGTTTGAGGACGACCTTCCTTTGCCAGAACTCCTTCCACTACACACAGGAAATGATAGAAGTGCCTAGAAATTTACATCCCCCGCCATCTGTAACAGAGGGAATGGCCTGAAAAAAAAAAAGACAAAAAATATTTTCTGTTTTCTTAAAACATTCTCCACTCCTTTTTGAGAACTAAAACTTGCATCCCTACCTCTAGCCAGTTGTTGGGAGGGGCAGAGTATGTCTTTTTTTTTTTTTTTTTTTCTGCTAAAGGAAATAGCTCAGCAGGACCTGGTAAAGGGAGGTCCTGGGTGGAGGTCATGGAATTGTCTTCAGCAGCGATAGGACTATCAGAATCACCAACTGTAGGTGAACATTAATTGCCTGAAGCTGAGAACCCATCCTTTCAAAGCTCTGTATTTCTGCTTACCGTTAGGACAATGGCATTTCAGACAGGAGTCTCCATCCTCCTTCTTTTGCTAGCAAAGTAATAAAATTTCTCTTTCCTTCCTCCTCAAACCACTTGTTCTCATTCTTCTGATGCAGCCTGGGGTACAAGTGCCGAGAGCTTTCAGTAACACATGGACTGATGGTGTGGTGTATGAATACTTATGCTCCCTTATCTTTGACGGGGACAAATCTTAGCTGTGACACACCCTGTCTCCAAATATTCTTTGCTAAATGGAGCTCCGGATGTTCTCCATGGGTTCTAACTTCATGTGCAAGCCCACCTGCTTGTATTTCTTCCCTTGCCTTCCATTCCTTTTCCTTCCCTATTCCAGGTCCCCACCCATCTACGAGTTTTTCCTGGATATATTTCCTAATAAATCACATTCACCCAAATCCTCATCTCAAGGTCTGCTTCAGGGTAACCTAATTGAAGTCAGGAATCATTGGACATATATCAGAAAATATAAAACTTTTAATATAAAATGATACAAAAAAATAAAAATTTTTATAACCATTATAAGTAAATAGACACCGGTCTGAAAGAAATCCATGTCAGATTAATTTTGTTTTTTGATCAATTGTGATTTACTGTGATTAATTTTTAAGCACATCAGAATTTTCTAAAAAGCAATGCTCTGGGAAGAATTGGTGCACTTCCTCTGGCATCTCTTTAATTTTGAAATATTAAATTCTAAAAGCATGAACTCTGATGTGGGCCTAGGATCATGTTTCATGTGGGTATGGCACTGTCAAGAGTAAGGAGATGGGCTGGGTGCAGTGGTTCACGCCTGTAATTCTAGCACTCTGGGAGGCAGAGGCGGGTGGATCACTTGAGGTCAGGAGTTCGAGACCAGCCTGAGCAAGAGCAAGACCCTGTCTCTACTAAAAATACAAAGAAATTATCTGGCCAACTAAAAATACATAGAGAAAAAATTAGCTGGGCATAGTGGTGCATGCCTGTAGTCCCAGCTACTCAGGAGGCTGAGGCAGTAGGATCGCCTAAGCCCAGGAGTTTGAGGTTGCCATGAGCTAGACTGATGCCACAGCACTCTAGCCTGGGCAACAGAGTGAGACTCTGTCTCAAAAAAAAAAAAAAAAGAGTAAGGGGATGGCTTTCTGCTGGCCTTTCAAAGACCTGGGAAGGAAGTAGTAGGTGCTCAATGAAATACTAATAGTTATATTTTGAGAGGCCTCTTGGTAACCATTTTTCCAACTCCAGAAGGCCTTCAGACCTGATTCATTTTTAACATCTCCAGAGAACAGGCATCTTTGTAAAATCAAAGTAATGGATGGGGAAGAAATCAAAAGGACATGGTCCATTATCTTCCTATTCCAGCCTTTACTTTGACAGATGAGATGACCAAGTTCCAAGAGCTTGGGTGTTTAGGTGGTTTACACAGAACCATTCAGCTGGTGAGCAGAAGAGCAGAGACTTAGACCCATGTGCCCAAAGCTCTAGTTAAGTGAGTTTCTACTGCTGATGCTATTTATTCAATTTTTGAAATTATTTAATATCCTTCAAGATTCTGAGAAAGATGCAAATTTAATCTTTCACCACCTTTTGATTTTTTTTTTCAGATAATTGTTGCCATTATGTCAGAAAGTGATGATTTTGTTCCTTTAATTATCAAAGTTGATTGAGGTTAATTATTTGTAAAGTAATTAGGAAGTTTACCTCATCCCTTAGGAGCCTGACTTTAAAATGAGGGCTGGAGGATGTGGATCACTCTCCTTTTCCTCCCAAAAAGGTTGATTTGTGACAATCTCACCTCCAGGAAGGGAGCCATGTGTCACCAACAAACCAACAATATTAAAGAGAATGTTTAACATAAAAAGTCATGTCTTATAACAAAAAATGTAGAACATTTACTCAAGTCAACAAAAGAAACATAAGATATCGAAAGAGTTAAGGTCTACCCTAATCATTTCTCTTTGCTTGTTTGCAGAGTAGAAAAGATGATTTTCCCTGCTTGAAGTTCTAAAGCAAGTTCTCAATTTAGAATAAATTAACTGAAAATAATTGCATTCTTTCTACACCTACAGAAGACAATACTGATGTAAATAACTTTTTCTAAAAGGTAGTTTGTTAAAGCCACTCTTCCTTAAATTGTTTATACTGGCACTTCATTGCTATATTTTTTAAAATCTAATAAGCAAACATAAGATCTGAAAATGAGTTCTCCCTGAGTACTGGCATCTATTACATTGAATATTGTGTGTAGTTTGGTTTTGGCCTGGCTAGTTTGTGACATATTTATAACAGCCATTCTAAGAAGTTTACATGCACATAATGACTATAAGTTAAAAGTAAGAAAACATAGTACATGATGGTCTCTTTACAAGCAAACCCTAATAATGAAGTTCAAAAATATTTTAGAAATGCATTTAAAAGCATTCAAATTTTGTTTTCACCCTTTGATCAGTTTGAATAACATACATATTCTAAATACAGGTTTTTAATTATTTTGTAAAGCTTCTTTTCCAAGAGAAATGAGGCCACTGTTGATAGATCTTTTAATCATTTATAAATTAAAATGCAGAAATGTTATACTGTTCTGTGATAAAACCTACACATTCTATTTCTGTAAAATTTTCTTCTACCTACATGCAAAACTAGCGTTATTTGTCACAAGATGTTATGGAAGAAATAATTAATCTGGAGGAAAAAACCTGTGAATGTGAACAAAATAATACCACTTAGAAAGCCATTGCCTCATAATTAGAGTGATTCTGTGCAAATTTAATCCATGTTTGTTGTTTTTGTCATATGTAGGTACAAAATTATCTTTAAAATGGAATGCTTTTTAATCTCTTCCAACATTAACTGTATCAGGAGACTTGAGCCTAATGTGAGAATTCAAATTCAAATCTGCCACTCACTAGCTAGGTGGCTTTGGACAGGTTATGGAACCCCTCTGAGCCTCAGTTTCCTCGTCTGTGAATGGAAATGTTAGTAATTATATCATAGTATTGCTGTGAGGATTAAAATGAGTCAATATACAGAAATATTTAGAAGAATGTTTATCATGGAGTTACACTATATGTTTTTATTATTATTACTATCCTCAGTGCATAATAAGCACTCAATAAATTTCTGTTAAATTAAATGCCCCTCCAATTCAGTACATGCTGTCTGGGGGATAGTCATGCTTGTCAGGCGGTACAAAGGCAATTTATGTAACCAAAGCATTTGTACCCCCGTAATACTCTGAAATAAAAAAAAAATTAAATGAGAGAAAAAAATAAATAAAATAAATGCCCTTCCAAAATAAAACAATACATCATGGCTCCAATTGGATAATATGACACAAAATATTCTCACATTGAACAAATACATAATTTCTAAGACAGAAATTCAGAAGCTCTGTTGCAGAGGCTGGTATTGACAAAGCAAGGAATTATCTGTGCAGTGTTATCTGAGGAGCTCTGAGAACTCCATATCCCTCCCACAAATTCTGTTCTAGTGCCTAAAGCCCAACCAATAGTACTTTGGTCTAAACCACTGAAAGTCCTTTTAAAAGGGAATTGATAAAAAACAAAAAGACGTAATGTCACACATGAAAACATAATCAGCCACTTAGAACAAGGTGGGGAACATTTTAATACCCACTGATACTTTTGTGGTATACTTTATTAGACTAATGAACTATTTTAGAAATATTCTGTGGGATTGCATCAGAGAAAGAGCAAGGATGCCAACAGGAGAGTGCTGGAAGAGCTCTGAGATAAGGTGGGAGGAATAAATTGCCTACTTATTGTTTTTTCAGAGGCCAGTACACCTCTGTCATCTCATAATGCCATCAATACTATTTTAAACAAGAATTTTCAACCTCAGGTTGTATGTGGTAGTGTGTGTCTAGCTTTTGAAGTCACTGACAAAAAGATCTGATAATGTTCCATGTTATGACACTTCCATTATCCCACAAAATAAAGACTTTTCTTGCTTTAAAAAAAAATAAATAAAAGTGGTTCCCAGCTTCAAAGAAAAAGTTCGTCTCCACCTAACACTGAAGGTTTCATTTATGCTGTGGGCAGAGTACAAATTGCAGTGCAGGAGTCAGTCTGGATCTGTCAGTGACACAATTAGGGAGGCTGACATAGGGTTACCAGGGCAGACACTGCTGCTATGCAACCTTGGCCTGTTACATTCAAAGGTGGAGGAAGAACTTAGAAACCACTGGTGTGCTGTAAGAAGCAAATGATACTGGTTTTTAGTATACACCTACTGAACTAATTCCAGAAAGTTCACGGTACTACAGTATTACTTTGAGTTCCAGGATCTGGGTTAATATGCTCAGGGCATGTGCTGTAACAGGAAATGTATGTAGAAACTCCTGGCATTTATTAGGTAAGTTCCAGCATTGTCAAACATCCTGCAAAGCATGCTATAGTCCCAGGCAATGGAAAACTAGCCTGCCTAAAATCCAGTAGTATTCCTGTTGAGAAGCACTGCCTGGGATTTTACCACAGGGAAACACGAGGAGCAATGAATGAGTCACCCTAGCAGTATTGTAAGTGGGCGTGTGTGTGCACATGCAAGTCTGCACCTATGGGGACACTACTAAGTCCATATAAACTATTATTTTCTTTTTTAAAATTAAGTTATAATTTACATTCAGTAATAGTCATCCCTTTTAGTGAACAACTCTAAGACTTGACCACCAACAAAATATAAAACACTTCTATCCCCTCCAAAATTCCCCCATGACTTTTGAAGCCAACCTCTCCTACCCCAAGACCCTAGCAACCATCAATCTGCATTACGTCCTTATAATTGTGCCTTTTCCAAAATATATGATATTCTGGAAAATATCATATGAATATATGATAATCCAATGTGAATTATGCTTTTGAATTTGCCCTCTTTCACTCAGCATAGCACATCGTTCTATTCATCCACATTGTTGCATGTATCAGTAGTCCATTTCTTTTTATTGCTGAGTAATATCTGTTTATGTGGACGTTCCACAGTTTGTGTTTATTCGTTCCCCAGTTGAGGGGCCTTTCATGTGAACTTTCAACCTTTAGAGATTTAGGTTATAGGTAAGGTAAATATCTTTCAAAAAAGATGTTAAAAAGTGAATTTGCTGACTCTCTTCCCATATTCTCTCACAACACCTTTGGGAAACCATTCTGATTCAGGGACCCAACTTAGAGAACCCAAGTTTCTTTCACATGCTATAATCACATCGTTTACTACACTGTATTGGTCAGTTTCTCCAAATAGACTTTGAATCATTGGCATAGGTAGAGTGTCTCATTTAATATTTTTTATCCAAGGCATAAGTATAAGATTTGGAGCATATGGTATGTTAACGAATATTTACTGAATAAAAGTTTGAGCCAATCAATGGTAAGTGGACAAAGGCACTATTAATTATATGTGAGTCTTGTTTATATAAACCAATGATATGTACATTTGTGTAGGGGTCTACACTTGATTGTTGCTATCTCAGAGGAACTCAAAGTTCTCCTCTGCTTTTCTCTCTACACCTTATATACATGCACACACACTTCTTTTTCAAAGATATATCAGTTAAAGCAAAATTATTTTGCTGGGTCAGGATGCAAGGGAATGGGGCCTTCATGTAACAATACACACACACACTCATGCCCAAGTAGAAATGTAGGCCCCTAAGTATGTGATCATTTCTTTTACAGCCACCTTACCCTCTGATATTTACCAAGAAAGGATTTGAACAGAGACTAAGCCAGCTAAGTATGGGTGTCTTATAATAATGTAGTTATAGACAAGACAGTCTGGCCCAATCAGAGAACTCCATGCTAGGCTGGAGATGGGCCATATTCCTTAACTGAAACAAGCAAAGCAGTCTCCTTTGTTCCTTCCTCTAACCCCAAGTCGAAATCTTAGCTGTTTAAATCGTAACACTGAGATGTCAAGAAAAGATAAAAAAGCTAGTAAGAAAATGTAGGCACACCTAAAGCAGGAGGCAGGTCCCAGAATAAAAATAGCCAAAGGGACACCCAAGACATTTATCTTTCTCCTCACCACGTGAAAATTAGCCCCCTGAGGACTGTGGCCCAAAGCAGACCCTTGCACCTAACCCTGAGGAAAGACTGAGAAGCGGATAGGGAAGAAGACGCAAAAAAGGAATCTTGGGATCTCTTTAAAGGTCAACAATCTAACACCCTCATTTTGTAGATGAGACCAGCCTATGGTCAGAACACTTCATTAGAAGTCAGAGAAGCTAAATTCTCGATTTCCCTCCATCACTTACTATTAGTAGTGGAACAACCTTGAGCAAGTCACTCAGCCTTCCTGAATGTCATTTCCACCTTCCTAACAAGGATAATCCCATATTCTATGATTACCTCATCAACATGTTATTTGAATTAAATAGGTTAATATATGAAAAGTACTTTAAAATATGTATAATTCCAGCATGTTTAGAGTACTGGTATTAAACAACTCACTTGTTACAGTACTTAGAAATAGCATAGATTAGAGCTGCTGTCCCCAATCCCCGGGCTGCACACTGGTACCATCTGATGCCTGTTAGGAATTGGGCTACACAGCAGGAGGTGAGCGGCTGGCTAGCCAGTGAAGCTTCATTTGTATTTACAGCCACTCCCCATTGCTCCCATCGTCGCATAAGCTCTGCCACCTGTCAGATCAGCGGCAGCATTAGATTCTCACAGGAGCTGCACCCTACTGTAAACTGCACATGGGAGGGATCTAGGTTACGCTCCTTATGCCTGGTGATCTGAAGTGGAGCTGAGGCAGCGGTGATGCTAGTGCTGGGGAGTGGCTGCAAATACAGATTACCATAAGCAGAAAGGTTTGACTGCACAATAAATGTAATGTGCTTGAATTGTCCCAACCCCCCCCCACACACACACACCCTAGTCTGTGGAAAAATTGTCTTCCATGAAACCGGTTCCTGGTGCCAAAAAGACTGGGGATTGCTGGATTAAAGGATAGAGCATGCCTGGGACTAACATCAGAAAACCTTAGTTAAGTCTTGCCCTAATTTTGTACCAACTGGTTCTCTGATGATCAAAAGCTGCCTTTCTCAGTGCCTTTTTTTTTCTAGGAATTATATAGGAAGACATATGTTTCATACAAAACAATATAGAAAAATAGGCACTAGTAGCATTTCACAGGTTAAGAAAATGAAAGAGTGGGTAAAAGATTTGTCCAGGAAACACAAATTATAAATGGCGGCCGTGTATTCAAACTTTGGTCCACTTGTTATTAAGTTTGTCTTCTTCCCACTACTAACATTTTTAGGCTACAGTTATTCTATCTGAAACAGTGAGAGAGGATTTGAAAATCTATACTCTACAGCTCAGAAACATTTTAACTTTTAATGATTCTTGTTTTACATTTTGTTTTTCTCTCTTAAATTTCCTCAATTATAGAAATTTATTATATTATGAATGTATTTATCATTATATATTATATTTAATATATTGAAATAATATATTAATATATTATAAAATTATAATTGATTATATAATATAATTATAATTATTATATAATTATTAATATATGAATATAATATATTACAATAAATATATTTATTGTAATATATTGTTTTCCTTCTCCTCATCATCTAAGTTACTGATTTTATGACCATGGGTTACAGAAATTGTTCTCACTTAGCATGATGGGGACACAAGTAGTTTAAGTTAATGCTTTCATCTTTGTTTTGCTCACCTATCACCTAAAAATATTTTGAAATTTCATATAGTTCTTTTTGGTTGGCATCTGAAATTTTTCAAATGAATTTGTCAATAACACAAATATATGACACAATCTGTAAAACATGAAAGTAAAATTTTATGGCAAATATATCTCTTAAAGAACATATTAGGGCTTTTTTTTAGTTAGTTCATGTATCACTGAATGAATATGACCTATTGCTCGTGTGAGGCAATACATGAACTAACTGTAAGAAAAAGAAAAAAAGTCCAATTTTTTCTTTAAGAGATTCATTTCTAATAAAATTTTACTTTCATGTTTAATACCTATTTTTAGATTTTGTAATATGTTTGTGTAGTTTACTTAAACTCATTTTTTAAATTTTAAATTAAAATTTTTTTAAACCAAAAAGAACTTACATGAGCTTGTAATAAGCGGATGGTAATGGAAGAGATTTTGGCAATAATATCACTCAATTTTGAATTTTTTCTGAGTATTACGCAAAAATTGCAATATATTATCAACAATGATTTTGATAATATATCAACTAAAAACTCAAATGTTTTTTTCCTTCATTTATGTTAAAAGCAAAATTTTGAAACCACCTGACCTGCAAAATAATGTGTTGCTCAGACATTAGTGTTTGAGAAGTATCTTGGAAAAGTTTTATCAAGACTTAACAAGTGACTCTTAATTATGACTGTAACTCTTTCCCTTGGGGTACTTTAATTTTTTTTAAATGACTGTGCAAAAAACAGTTAACATAGCAGGACTGACTGCTATCCTTTTGAAAGTCCTGCTTGCAAAGCTGCCTTGTGGCTGGTACCCAGGAACTTAGATTTTGGGAGGATTCCTGCCACCATTAACTGATAAGAATGGCGTATGATTCCTAACCTGTTTATGCAAACAGTATGGTTTAGGCTGAATATCTGCTTTCCTTCTGGGTGTCTGGGATTTGAGTACATCCCAGGCAGGGCTGACCTATGTGATCAGCCCCCAATAAAAACCTTACACACTGAGTCTCAAACAAGCTTTTTTAGCAAAGAATACCTCATATTTGTTGACACAACTTATTGCTGGGAAAATTAAATGTGTTTTCGGTGACTTCACTGGCAGAGGACCTTTAGAAGCTTGTGCCCAGTTTTCCTAAGATTTCACCCCATGCACCTTTTTTCCTTTGCTGTTTGTTCTTGTCCTTTCATTGTAATAAATTAAAGCCCCAGTACAACTATATACTGAGTTCTGTGAATCTTCCTACTAAATCATCAAACCTGGGTATGGTCTTAGGTACCCCTAACATACCTGATATACTCAGAAAAAGTTGGAAAAAATTAAAATATAGTTAATTTAATACACTTTTTCTAATGTAACACTTCTATAACTTTTCCATCTCATCAATTTTCATCCAAACCTTGAACTTGCATGTTTTGATTACTCTATGAAAAATTGTTCACAATATAAACTAATTGGCAGAAACCATGCTTAGCACCAAATAATTAGCCAAATCTGACTCGCCTTCTGTAAGGAATTAATCACTCTGCAATATTGATTATTAAAGGTTGCCTCATCAAGAGTAAAACAAGAGATCAAATATGTGTATTTGATGAAAATTTATAATTTTAGAAAATAAGTAGAAAAACAAACAGTTTCTCTTTACTTTGTAATGAGATAAATACAAAATGAATATGTGATAAAAAGCTAAAATGAAAGTTAATAATGAAATGAGAAATATAAGTTATGGTATTTTTTGAAAACTGTTGTATGCAGATATTGAAGTCCTAGACTTAATTTTATAGAATAATTGAATAAGAATCAAGTATCAAATAAGAAATAACTCAGTTAACTTTATAAATCATGATCAAACTTTTCTAATGTATTCAATGAAAGAGAAAGGAATATACTGTTAAAATGAATCCATTCGTGAGCTAGCATATAATTTTAAACTTTGTCTATAGGTGGTAAAAAATACTAAATACCTAATAAAATGAAATAAGATGAGGCTATAACTAGAATAAATATTTCATAATATGACTTATTTTGAACCTGAAAGAAATCATGATAAAGTTTTATCCTTCGACTTTTAGCCAATGTATCATGAAAAATTTAATAGACCTTGAAAATATTCCAGTTAGAGTTAAAAAGTCAATGTGAATAATCTATTGTGATCTGACTCTTTGAACTTACTTTTTAAAAGCTTTCCAAGGATGAATATTAAGAATGGTGAAAAAAAATTGTTTATTATTACATATGAGGAAAACATTTTTTTGCTCAATATGTCTCATTGATATTTACTTAGCTGTGTTTTAATTACCTTCAAAAGTAGTGTATTTTTTTTATGACAGGACAGAAGAGGAACAAAAATTTTAAAAAACAAAACCTTTGAACAAATGTGGCCATTAATCCCACAGTGCAACTCTACCAAATACCTGAATTCAGAAGATCCCATGAAGATCCCATATAGCCCAAAATATCCTGCTTTCTAATGCCAAGCTGTACACTTAAGAGACTATGTATGAGGAAGGAAAGATAAAAATCACTAAAGGTTTATCAGTTGCTTAGATCAGTTGTTAAAGGTTAAAGGAGTCACTCCTTTTCTATTGCCTTTATAGAAGTACCCAAGGGGGTCTGGAGCTCCATAATAAGATTTGGGGTGAGAAGAGGGGGCCTTTCTTTGATAAAAGGGAAGAAGGATTATTGCAAATGCAGTCACAGACTAATTTTAGGAAAAAGTTCATACAAAGGTGGAGGATCTGAAAAATGTCCCTTAAAACATCTGGGCTCTCTTACCTCTTGAAAAGTTTCCTTACATTCCTATGGCTACATGTGTCCATCCCAATTTGAAGATCACTGGTAAGAAAACTGCTTCCTAAATATCCCTAAGATTTCTTTTTAATTCCCAGATCCAACTGCAAGTGGGAACATACTGCTATGAGTAATATAGGATAGGGAAATAGAGGCTTTTGCTTAACTCATTTGCTATGCTTTCTTACTAACCATGCTTTCCATGATTCTTCTTTGAAGAATTCCATACTGCTAATGTCACCAGCCCCAATTTGACAACCATTTTTAACAATCTCTTGTCAGCATAGGTGACCACTCTATTAACCTAGTGGTGGCAGTAATGTGATTTTCCCTATTCAAGAGATAACAGTATTATTAGATATAAAATCTCTAATGGCAAACATACACCCCCCACATTGAGGCAGTAATTTATGTTTCTAAATCTTATTGTAAATATACAATGCATGCAAATATCTGCCTTTCCAAGTTGGATAAAAGTTAGATTTTGTGTTTATTATGTTGAAATTTGGATTCTTTAATAGAAGAATTCATAGTACTTAAGAGAGAAAAAGGTGAGAGCTACTTGTTTAGGAAATAGAAAACCAATTTGGCAATCACCAGTCATTCTACTTTGTTCCCTTTTATATAATCTCTGGCCAGTGATTGCTAAATTTTGAACCATAATTTTCTATAATTTAGTCAGTAATTGTCCCAAACTAGAAATGAAGTGCATGATTCTTAATATATTTCTCATAATGCTTTTGTAAGTGTGTAATAATGAGGTTATACAATCATCTGGCATCCAGAATTAGTATAATCATTCTCTAAAGTGGTTGAAGCAACAAAATGAATTAAAGAACCTGAGTTTACATAGACATATACTGACGTATCTAGAAATAAAACCTAAAACAAATTTTGGTTCAGTAATTTATCATTCCACAAAGTCACAGGTTCCCTCTTTTATATTGTTTATGCTGTTTAAACCATCAGTCCTTCATAGTGATCTATTTGGAATATACTTCAAAAATTGGCTTTCATTTTGTTCTTCATATGTGATGTTTTCAGCTTGCCCAGCAGTGACTGAGGAAGGAAGAAAAGGATGGAAGGAAGGAAGGAAGGAAGGAAGGAAGGAAGGAAGGAAGGAAGGAAGGAAGGGAGGGAGGGAGGGAGAGAGGGAGGGAGGGAGGGAGGGAGGGAAAGAAAGAGAAAAGAAATGAAAAAAGTATTGTGAAAAATCTGGATACAGAAAACTATCATGTTAGATAGATTTTTATATATATAAATAACCCATTTTACCTCCTAAGAGGAAGAAAAATGGAGTCATTATTGTTTATAACATCCTAATATTAAGTCATGATATTTTTTCTAAGGATATTTGGTAAACTTACAAGGTTATCCACATAAAACAACAAAGTTAGCACCAACTGGCACATAGAAGTGAGAATAAATAAATCTCTCATAGATTACTAAAAAGATCTAGAAAAACAACTTTCTATTTAATTTATATTATAATTTGTTAGTGATCCAATTCAGCTTATTTAAAAGAAATATTATGTTTCCAGTGCCTATCTATAATTCAACTATAAAGCAAAAGAAACTGGTAAAAACTATATATTCTATTGTCATTTCATTTCATTTCTTTGCTTTATTAAGCTCACCTTTATCTGGCTTTTTAGAAACCAATTCTTTATCCAGGATGGCAGTTTCAGGAATGATGTATAAAGTTTCTGCATATCTCTTGCTTAAAATTCCAACTGGACTATTGTACAGTTTCTAAAGGATAATTCAGACAAATCTTATACAAAATAATGTGCACCTTTTTTTCAAAAGAACTGATATTTATGTGCTTTGCCAATTTCTTAGAAACCACAACTATCCCAATCTCTATAAAATGAATAGTAAGAATTTATGAAACCATCTACATTGTATCTATAAGGTCAAATGAAAATATTAGAAAAACCTCAGGATATATGAAAAAGTTGGGAAATGTGTAGAAAGAAAAGTTGGTCAATTTACTTGAACTTCTTTTTCTCACAGATATCCAATGGAGTCAACACATAGTGGTTATGCAGACATTAAATAAGCTGAGAAACCCTCCAAATATTTGAAATTCACATTTGTCTTCAGCCCGAAGTTCCTCTGAGAATTGTACTCAACCCAGAAATGCTTGGGAATGCAACTCCTAATTCCCCCTGAAGTTTCTTCCCATTTTGATTTTCTCAGCCACAAACTAATCAGTCTTAATTGTTCCCAGCTGTGATTCCTTCGCCCAGGGGTTTCTCCCTGCTGGTACCCAGGTAGTACAGAATCATGCAATTTTGTTAAACTTCAATAAATACATGGGAGCTTTGTAGAACTTAATTCACTATACAAGATTTCAAGCACTTTAACTACCAAGTAAACTTTCACTCAACTTTGAAAACTGACCACATAATGAAGTCTACTCTTTTACAAACAGGTGACAAGATATCAGGCAATTAAAAGTTATATTTTTTTACTAGAAATGAAAGAGGGTTTCATTATTACTGCATTGAATTTATAAATCAGTTTCTGAAAAATTAACATCAAAATGAAAGTATTCTTTCTACCTGTGAATATAGCTTAGTTTTCGATTTTACTTAGTTCTTCTTTAATTTATTTCAATAAATGTTCAAGATTTTAATAGAAAAAAGTTATATTTTCTACTGTTGCTGATTATCATGAAATAATATTTATATTTTTATTTGTAATATATATATGTATATATGTTTATGTGTATATATATCTACATACACACACACTATTTGTGGTACTATTGAAAATATCTTTATGTATATTTGCAACATTTATTTAAATCATTATTGTAGCAAAAAAAGATAAAATAGCAATTAAGGACTGTCTGATCCTGTATTGAAACAAAATATTATATGATAACACCAAGAAAATAAATCAAAACAGAAAATATTATCACATTAAGGACTTTACATTAATAAAATCAAATACTTGGTTTCCCTTTATATTTTTACTTTTTAACCTCAAAAACTGAATTGTTCTTTTTAAAATTTAATCCTGGTTTTCAGAAGAGAATTTTAAAATTTTATCACCTGAAAAGAGTATTAGGATTTTATCATTTCCAGTTTATTAATGTTATAAATTTGACCATTATTATTAATGGATCAAGCCTTTATTAATTATTTTCATACAAACATAGAAAAAGAGGCAACAAAAAACATGATTAGAAGAAGTTAACTACATGTGAAAGTGATTTAGAAAGGGAATGTGGATTTTTTTATTAAAACCAGTGGATCTGAAGTTTCAATTAATGAACCACCATTCATGGCTATTAGCTTGACTAATAAGCTTTGTTATTGGGCAGAAAATTAAGGACAGTAAAGACAAAGTTTTAAAGCTTGAGAACACGTTGTCATTGACAGAAATTGTGCTGGCTCAAAATGCCTAAAAAGAAAGTTTGCAAAACAACATTCAGAAAACCACAAAATTAATTGCTCTTTTGTATCTATGATCTTAATAAATTCATTGCCTGTTTCAACATACTAAGATTTATTTGGGCTCAAAACAATACTTAATAGCATCCATGTGCTTAAGGAAGATTAAGGTACCAAGCTGTGTAAGTGGTTATAGAATATTACTCTAAATAATAAGAAAAGAACAAAAAATTATTAAAATATTCATACATTTTCAAGGTAGTAAGGAGAGTTTCTTAGTGGATTTTTAATTTCTGAAAGTAATTTTATAAATAATAACTTACCACCCTCTGGCTTAAGTTGTGCCATATTTACACTAATCTCCATACTCTGAGAATACAATATTCAGAGAGAAATAAAATCTAGAAAGACTAAACTGAGAGAGGATTGAGTAGTTCATGCCATACCAATGTCCCCACAAAGAACTGGAAGAACATGAAGGTAAAATACAAGAATCATTTACTTAAAATATCAGATTGCTGTGGAAACGATGAAAACTAACAACTTATAAATCAGACATGGGAAAACTGTGGAAACATGAGCCTATGATCTGTAGCCATTCTTTCCCTTGGGGCATCGTCAGTTTGGGGCACCAGGATTAGGGGAAGTATATGGTTTGGTCTGGGCAGAAAGCCACTACGGGGACAGCAAAACCAGTGGAGCATTCAGTGGTTGTACAGAGCTGGAAAAACAAGTTTGGAAAGTGCCTAGGAATTTATCCGTTTCTAGTTTTTCCAATTTATTAGAATATAGTTGTTCATGACAGTCTTGAATTTCTGCAGTATCAGTTGTAATGTCTCCTTTTTTATCTCTGATTTTATTTATTTGGGTCTTCTCCATTTTTTTCTTAGTCTGGCTAAAAATTTGTCAATTTTATCTTTTTGAAAAAACCAACTTATTACTTTATTGATCTTTTTATTGTTGTTTGCTTTCAATTTCATTTATTTCTGCTCTGATGTTTATTATTTCTTTTCTTCTACTAATTTCAGGTTTGGTTTCCTTTTGTTTTTCTAGTTCTTTAAGATGCATCATTAGATCATTTATTTGAAACTTTTCTACTTTTTTGATATAGGCACTTATTGCTATAAATTTTCCTCTTATTACTGCTTTTTCTGTATACCATATGTTTTGATATATTGTGTGTTTATTTTCATTTGTTTCAAGAAGTTTTAAATCGCTTTTCTTTTTTAATCTCTTTCTTGGCCCACTAGTCATTCCTGAGCATATTGTTTAATTTCCATGTGTTTGTAGAGTTTCCAATATTCCTCTTATTATTGATTCCTAGGTTTATTCACTGGTAGTCAGAGAAAATATTTGATATGATTTTAATTTTTAAAAAATTTTAAGACTTGTTTTGTGGCCTAACATGTATGGTTTATCCTTGGGAATGATCCATGAGATGAGGAGAAGAACATATATTCTGTAGCAGTTGGATGAAATGTTCTATACATATTTATTAGGTCCATTTGGTCTATAGTGCAGATTATTTGCAATTTTTCCTTGTCTGGATGATCTGTCCAGTGATGAAAGTGGGGTGTTGAGGTCTCCAATAATTACTATATCGGAATCTATCTCTCTCTGTAGCTCTGATAATATTTCCTTTATATACCTGGGTACTCCAGTATTGTGTACATATATATTTAGAATTGTTATATCTTCTTGCTCAGTTAACCCCTTTATCATTATATACTGACCTTCTTTGTCTCTTTTTATAGATTTTGTCTTGAAGTCTATTTTGTCTGATAGAAGTATAGCTACTCCTGCTCTTTTCTGATTACCATTTGCATGGAATATCTTTTTCCATTGTTTTATTTTCAGTCTATTTGTGTTTTTACAAGTGAAGAGTATTTCTTATAGACAATGTAATAGTTGTGTCTTATTTTTTTATCCATTCAGCCAATCTATGTCTTTTGACTGGAGAGTTTAGCCCATTCCCATTCATTGTTATTATTGATAGGTAAGGACTTACTACTGCCAGGTTGTTATTTGATTTCTGGTTGTTTTGTGGTCCTTCTTTCTTCTTCCTTCTGTTCTTCCTTTGTTAAAAGTGAATTTTATCTGGTAGTATGTTTTAATTTCTTGCTTCTCATTTTTTGTGTATCTGTTGTAGGTCTTTTGATCTGAGGTAAATGAGACTTGCAGAAAACATTTCACAACCAAGTATTTTAAACATATGACAACTTAACTCTGCTTACAAACAAACAAACAAATAAGCAAGCAAGGAGAAATCTAAAAGAAATTGTACACTTAACTCCATCACTCCTGACTTTTTAACTTTTTGTTGTTTCCATTTACATCTTTTTATGCTATCTATCTCTCAAAAAGTTGTTGTGGTTATTATTTTTGGTAGGTTTATCTTTAAGTCTTCCTACTCAACATATACATGGTTTATAGCAATATTATGTATTTGTGTACTTCTGTTACCAGTGAGTTGTATACCTTTGGATGACTTCTTATGGTTCACTAACATCCTTTTCTTTCACACTGAAAAAACGCCTTTTTGCATTTCTTGTAGCAATTCTCTCTTTAGCATTTCTTGTCTGGTGTTGATGAAATCCCTCAGTATTTTTTTTTTTTTTTTTTGGTCTGGGAAAGTCTTTATTTCTCCTTCATCTTTGAAGGATATTTTTGCAGGGTATAATATTCTAAGGTTAAGATTTTGGGGGGGGGGGTCTTTGAATATGCCATGCCACTCTCTCCTGGCATGTAAAGTTTCCACTGAGAAGTCTGCTGCCAAATATATTGGAGCTCCTTTATATGTTTTTTTTTTCCTTTTTTATTGCTTCCCTTAGGATCTTTTCTTTATCCATGACCTTTGGGAACTTGAAGATTAAATGCCTTCGTGTAGTCTTCAGTTAAATCGGCTTGGTGTTCTATGACCTTCTTGTATCTGAATATTGATATCTTTCTCTAGGTTTCAAAAGTTCTCTATTGTTATTTCCTTGAATACCTGTCTACTTCAATCTCTCTCTCAGCTACCTCTTTAATACCAGTAATTCTTAGATTTGCCCTTTGGAGTCTATTTTCTAGATACTGTAGGCATGCTTCATTCTTTTTTATTCCTATTTCTTTTTTCTCTTCTGACCATGTATTTTAAAATAGCCTGTCTTCAAGATCACTAATTCTTTCTTCTGCTTAATCAATTCTGCTGTTGAGAGACTCATGCATTCTTCAGTTTGTCCACTGAATTTTTTAACTCCAGCATTTCTGCTTAATTTTTTTTTCATTATTTTAATCTCTTTGCTAAATTTCTCTGAAAGGCTTCTGAATTGCTTCTCTGTGTTGTCTTGAAGTTCATTGACCTTCAGAACAGATATTTTGAATTCTTTGTCTGAAAGGTCATTTATCTCCATCACTCTGGGATTGATCATTGGTATCTCATTTAGTTCATTTGAAGAAGTCATGTTTTCTTGGATATTCTTTATGCTTGCAGATGTTCATTGATGTCAGGGCACTGAAGAATTAGGTATTTGTTGTAATCATCATAGTCAGGGCTTGTCTGAACATGTCATTCTTGAGAACACTTTCTAGATATTCCAAGGGAATTAACTGTTGTGATCTAAGTATTTGGTTGCTGTAGCCATATCAGCACTGAGGGCAGCCCATGCCCAGTAATATTGTGACTCTTGCAGACTCCTGATGGTACCGCTTTGGTGGACCTGGGTAAGATATGGGAGAATTCCCTGGATTACCAAGCAAAGTCTCTCATTCTCTTCCCTCACTCTCTGTGTTGGGCTGCTGGAGTTGGGAGAGAAGTGACATGGGCACACCTTCATAGTCGCTGCAGCTAGGACTGCACCAGGTCACACCTGAAGCCAGTCCAGACTCACCCAAAGCCCGTGGTGGCTGCTGCCTCTCTATCTCTGATGTGTATTCAAAGCCCAAGGGCTCTTTATTCAGCATGTGGTGAATTCTGCCAAAACTGTGCCCTTGCTTTCAAAGCAGCAGCTTTCCTTCTGGCCCAGTGTGGGTCTAGAAATGCCATCTAGGAATTAAGTCCTAGAATCAGGAGCTTCAGGAGTCTGTTTGGTACTTTATTTTACTGTGGCTAACCTGGTACCCAAGTTGCAGAACAAAGTCCTCTGAACTCTTCCCTGTCTTTTTCTCAGGAAGACTCTCCCTGAGACACACCCTCTGGAGTTAGGGGAGGGGTGACACAGGCAAGGGCTTGGCTGCCATCACTGGTATCTCACTGGGTCACGTGCACCCCACGTCTACTGACTCTGAGCCAGCACAGCTGCAGAAATTGCATAAGAACTTTGTGGCTTGACTGTCTTACAAATTTATTCCAGGCCCTAGGATGCTTTTTGTCAGCCAGTGGTGGGGCTAGCCAGAACTCAGGTTTCAAGTCAGGGGATTTCCTCTGCTGGTCTAAATGCTTCCTCCATGGGCACTGGCAGAATTCTGCCTGGTGCTTTGTTCCCCCTGAATAAAGAGCCCTTGGGCTTTGAATACACATCAGAGGTAGAGAGGCAGCAGTCACCACGGGCTTTGGGTGAGCCTGGACTGGCTTCAGGTGTGACCTGGTGCAGTCCTAGCTGCAGTGGCCATGAAGGTGTGCCCATGTCACTTCTCTCCCAACTCCAGCAGGGTGACAATGAGTTACAATGCAAAAGTCACATAATCACTTCACTCTGTATTCCCCAGGGACACAGATTCTCTCTCCACTCAGTGTGCTGAGGCAGCACTGCTGGGGGATGGGGAAGAGATGGTATAAACAATGCAAGACTATCCTTTCAGTCCTCTTCAGTGCCTCTTCCCTTAATATAATTTTGAAACCAGGTGCTGTGATCACTCACCTGATTTTTGGTTCTTCTGAAGGTGCTTCCTTGCATGGATAGTTGTTTAGTGTTCATGCAGAGGAATGAACCCTTTCTCCACCCTCTCCCGTTGCCTGACATCTTTAAGCCATTCCTTTTCCCACTTACTTTTATTTTCTCCTGCTTTGCCAGATATAGTGACCAGCATGAGAGCTCTTTTAAAGGTCATAATTTCAATTGCAACCAGTGATCAGAAAAAGAATTAAGAATTTTCAAACACCACTCACATTTTTGTACCTAGATCTGTCTTTTCTAGATCTATAAGAATATCCTGTTTTTGTTCATGTGTGATATTAAGTTGGTTCTGGAGAATTGCATTTATTTATATATTTCTTTACTTTCAGATCCAGTTTTGGGAATACATAGTTTATTCATGGTGGGTTAAGTTTAGGATTAACAGAAAGTCCCGAAATCTCAGTGGTTTAAAAAAAAGTTTTATTCTTTGCTTAAGTAAGTTGGGTGTGGATCTGGGTAATGCTTTAGGGGATCCGTCTTCTATGTAATAGCTCAGCATCACACCTGCATATCAATATTTGCTCCCATGACCACATGGCAAGAGGGAAAGCGCTCAAAAGTATCATAATTAAAGCATTCTTCCTGGAAGAGACCTGGGTCACTTCTGGTCATATTTCATTAGGAACATAATCAATGGCCATACATAACCTCAAGAGAGCAGAGAAATAAGTGTCATCCCTCCCTTACAATCTTATCATAACGGAAGGCAAGAAGGAACCATTGATTAAATACAAAAAGAAATATGTTGGGTTACTAATGCTTTAAACTGATTACCCAAGCTGTATTAAGTCTTAACTTTAAATAAAATAAAAGAGAAAGAAATAATTAAACATGAAAAAAGTATATATTAGATAAGAAAGGGAAAAGAGGATCTATTTTATTAATGAACGAATTTGGCATAGCTTCATAGAACATTGACTTGAGAAGAATTCTGAGGCTAATCTAAGCTCAGTAGTAAAAAAGAGATTTAACAGGTCACTGATCAGCTATGAGCACAAGAATCTATACGATAGATTGACTTATTGGCCCCAATTCCAATGTCTCCCCCCCCCCATATCCAGACCTTTGCAGGGCAAAGAGTCCTCATGGAGGGCATGGTGGACTTCTGCATCCCTGGAGTAGTCAGGCTGGGCCCTGTAACTTGCTTTGGCCAATGGCATGCAGGTAGAGGTGTGCAAGTTCTGAGCCAGGACTTTAGTGTCTTCCTGTGTTTCCAGTTGCTCTCTTGCACCTCTGCCATTCTCATGAGAAAAACATCCCCCAGGTGGCACTCTGGTCCAAGGAGAAGGCTGAGAGATCCACGAGACATAACCACCCTGGTCCCCACAGCCTGAAATAGAGCTGCCCTGGGTAGAGTGAGAATCAAAGCCACAAAGCTGAGTCCAGCCTAGATCAGCTGAGCTTCATCCAACCTTCAGAGAAACAAGAACGGTTACAAATGTTTGTTATTTTAAGCCACAGAATTTCTAGGCAATTTATTATGCACCAAGAGCTAATCTATGTATGGTACATGTGCCAGGCACTGGCTATTCATAAATTACAGTGAGTGGAGAAAAAAAACAGAATCTAGTAAACAAAAGGGATGGCAGACTGTCACACAAAGAAAAATAAAAGCATAAGCATTCTTGAAGACTGAGAGAGAAAAAGAAGAATGAATAAATTTAATGTGAATATTTTCTCAATAAAGATATATAAATTAACAGTGTATTTTCTGCTTTGTGATTCTATTTACATGAAAAATTTCAGAGGTACAAATCTGGACTTTTTAAAATATATTTAAGAATGGATTTTATTTTAAAAGAAATAAATGAAATGGGGACAGTACCTAACAATATACATGAATTACCATTAATAATTAGCCTATAAAATTATAAACTTAAATATAATGTTTATTACAATATCTTATTGTATTAGAATTAAAGGGATATCTCAGTTTTGAAGTAGGTAGATTTTGGAAAAACAAAAGAAGGCATCATTTTGAATGTCAAACAGCAAAACTACAGAACCCAGTGACAATAAAATATGTAAAACTGTAAATACAGTCATGCACTGGATAATGGCATCTCAATCAACAATAGTCAGCATATACACTTGTGGGTCCATAAGATTATCATACTGATTTTTACTGTACCTTTTATATGTTTAGATACACAAGTACTTACTACAGTGTTACTGTTGCCTACAGTATTCATTTACAGTCACATGCTGTACAGGTTTGTAGCCTAGGAGCAATAGGCTCCACCATGTAGCCTAGGTGTGTAGGAGGCTGTACCATCTGGGTTTGTGTAAGGACACTGTGATGTCCACACAGTGATGAAATCACCTAACAATGCACTTCTCAGAATATATCCCCATGGTTAAAAGACACATAACTGTAGATGTTTTAAAGGTGAATTTCAGAATGACAATTTTAAAATGGGATGAGATATTTAAGCAAGCTAATATCTTCTGAAATAGAAACTGATGTCAAGAGGGTAGCTACGCCCTAACTTTTAGGGAAGCAAATATTGGTCTGGTAGCATTGTGAGTTCAACCCAAATTTTTCATATTTTTATAAATAGGCAAGATCAAGCAAATAAAAAAGAATGAGAGGGTCCTCCGCAAGTGGGGACAAATCAATAGTTGATGACTTGTTCAAAGTAACACCAAGCTGTTGCTCTTTCATTGATGTTATTGAGAGATTCAAGCCCAAGTATTTTCAACCTTCACTTGCATCAGAATCACTTGGGATGCTTTTTAACATACAGGTGCCCAAGCCCTACCTCTGAGTTTCTCAATAAATTGTTCTAGTTGTAGCCAACATATGAGTATTTTTAAAAGATTTCAATATGATTTTAAAGTTTTACCAGGGTTAATAATCATTACTACTTTGTCCTTTTCCAAATATACATAAGTCAATTATTTCAAAGTGATTCATGACAGTTACCAACTCTCCATATCCCCAGATGTTCCTAGTCTTGTTGCATTTAACACAATTTGGTCTGATAATTCTTACAGTCTGATTGTGATCATTCTGATCCTTCTTATAATCTAATTCTGATAATCAAAATCTGTATGAACTGTCATGTTATAGAATATTTACAAAATAACACAGTGACATTTTTGCAAGCTGTGTCTCAGTAGTCAAAGTAGATTATATAACAAATAGAGGCAAAAGATTACCAGTTAGCCCCCAAAAGGATCTGCTATATCTACAGAGATCATTATTTACACCAAAAAATACTAGTTTCCAATTATATGAAGCAGAGTATATTTTTGGTCTCAGCATTATTTTGTGGAAGAGGCTGAACAACACAAAGAACTCCTATGTAATAGATTTAACTTTTGAAAAGTAATACATGTTTTAAATAAAAATGACATAATATTGAAGCTATATTTACAGACAACTTTTATACCCACCAAAGTCCATTACTAAGTAAATGGAATACAAAAGGGCACAAGATTAATCTTTTCACCAAAAAAAAAAAAAATAGAAAAGGAAAATAAAAAAGAAGGACAGAAAGAAGGAAGAGAGGGAGGAAGAAAGGAGGAAAACTTATTTTCCTTTTCAATTTTAAAGAAAATAAGGAAATAAAAACAACAAAACAATTTGAAATTTATTGCTTCCAACCTTAATACTTGGTTGAAGCCATTACATTAGAAAATTCCATTTGAAGTTATTTTTTGTTAATAAGCTGATGTGTTTGCAACTGCAGAACATCTTTAATGCTCTTACAGTTAAGTGTAGCCTACAAAACAGCAGGCATAAAATAGGTAGCAGCTTTATTTTAGCAAGAAAAAAATGTTTAAGAGTAAGGACTGTGGTATCCATGTTTCTCTTAACGGGCAATCTGATTATAACTTTCTCCCAGATTTGGAAGCTATTCATCCAACTAAAGGGGGGGAAATTTGTCAGCCTCGTCCTGCCACAGCTGGACAGATTATGGAACAAACTGGCAGCCGGCAACGCAAGCAGAGGGAGCCAACAAGTTTCATGCCCAGGCAGAGAGAGCAGAAAGGGGAGGAGGGGAAAGAAAATGTTGACAGAGGTGTTTTATGCCAGGAATGTAAGAGTACCTTTGTTATTAAACACAGGCTTTGATTTCTCATTTCCATAACTTGTGATTGGTGAGTTAATTTTACATTTATCTTAATGAGGTTATACACCCTACTCTGAGATTTCAGAAGCCATTTTCCTGCCTATGAAACAAACAAAATATTCTTCTCTCCATTTCTTCATTGGCCTTGGAAAAGCTGAACAGGAGAATAGTCTTGGTTACACATTAACCTGTGTGTCTGAGGTTGCATGGGGAGAAAAAGTAGTCAGGCTTTATTAACGTTGAGGAATTTTTCACCTGTGAGATTTGGCTCTGTGTTATTTAGTGACTTTTATTTGTACCTTGAAAAGTTACAAATACCAATGATGACAAGAAAATTGTGGCGGGAAAGTTCTTAAAAAATGTAAATGTATATTTGGCCTTGAACAGTGCATCTGAAATCAATGCTGACAAAAATCCACTTTTGTGCATGCATGAATAAAAATTAATGGAACATGATTCATTATGGGCATCAAATATTCAAATTAATAAAGAACATAGCCAAGTAGACACAATGATTGTATTCTTCAGTTATTACCTGCATGCTGCAGTGGACGGAGGAATTTGGAATGTGTCTTTTATTGCTGTCATGCTGCTTTGGGCGCTGGCTTGGGAATTAAGGATTCATGCCTCTACATAATGATATATGATTAGCACTGTGAAAGTAATTGAACTCTCTG
Source organism: Lemur catta (assembly GCF_020740605.2). Taxonomy (NCBI): domain Eukaryota; kingdom Metazoa; phylum Chordata; class Mammalia; order Primates; family Lemuridae; genus Lemur; species Lemur catta. The sequence continues at coordinate 27,465,254 of NC_059140.1, read as the reverse complement.
TTCTAGACAATCCTTTGCAGTGTCAGCAAGAAGCTGGAACAAACTGTGTCATTTAACCGAGTTACGCTGTCAGTGAGAAAAACCTCTGATCCCTGCACAATTAACTTCCTAATAATTTTTAGGTTCTCCAGATTAAATGAGAGAATTAATATAATAGACCATGTAAATGCGAATCAGAGATATAAAGCAATGCCAAGGCACTAAAAGGGATGAGAAATTTAAAGAAATTAACAATTGCTCTCAAATATGATAAGAGACAGGTGTCAAGCTGTTAAAAAGGATGATTGTTGTAACTGGAACAGCTGAGGATGGTAAAGGCACAGCTGTTGCAAAGATTAGTTGTCTAGTAACAGAGAGTATTTGTTTCACTCTGCACTCCACTACACTAAATTATATTGCAACGAGCTTATAAAGTACGCTAGAAAGTGGAGTAATAATGATATTGACACTTATTTTACATGATAAAATACTATAACTCAAATCATTTATCATAATTTTATGCCTCCTCAATTTCAGCAAACTGGCTATATTATTCATGACGTTTCTTGATTTTCTTCATTAAATGTATAAAATATCTCAATAATCATTGTAAGACAATAGTGCAATTGCATTATATTGCATTAAATGCAAGTTGATTACAGTTTGAAAGTACTTTTTGAAGTTCACTAGTACCAAATGCCATTTTATTATGGGGGTTTACTGTATCAAAATGTTATTGTATTCAGTACAGAGTAATGAGTTATATTTTGAGTAATTCTGTAAAATTCAATGAGTGCTCCTCCGGAATAAGGACTGGACAATGTTTGTTTTAGTTTCAGACTCATGCTGACCTCTAGGGGAAAAAAAGAAAGAAACAGAGATTGCTTCATAATTATTCTCATTTTTTTGTTTGTCACAAACAAAAGAATATCAGATACCCTTTTGTACAGCTTAGACCATACAGCAAAAAGAAAAAAACTTATCAAAATAAGGAAGTGACTACTATATTTATGGCTGCCAATGGAATTTCTTTTTGAATTTCTCTATGAATGAAAATGGATTTTGATCACTTAGTCATAACTTCATAAAAAGAATGTACGAGATCTGTCTGGAAAGTATCCAGCCATTGTTAATATAACAAGAATATAGTACATGGCTGGATACTTTCTTGACAGACCTAGTATGTTCATTGATGGCACTGGGGTTATTCAGTGAGTTTTCTGTTCATAATATTTCATTTTGACAAATTATAAAATTTCTCTTTTTCCCATCTCAGGTAAGTTATTGTTACATTCACATTGGCAAGTGCATGGTCACTCTACCAAACATGAATTAATAGTGGAAATAATACATTTGAACTAACAAATCGCTTTGAGAATTGATCTCAAAGACCATTTTCATACAATTTTGAAAACTTTTCTATATGTTCGTTGTATGTTCGATGGTGGCTAAATAAATATTTTCACCCCAACAATATTAAATTGACAAGACACGAGATGTCAGCCATTTTTTTTGTTAGTGGGAGTTTTGTTTATACCAGTATAGCTTTAAATAAAACATTCGTCTTTTATTACTAAAGTTAATTTGGTATTGCAGAATTCAAATACTTAGAGTTTTATTCTTTGTGTTTTATTCTGCTGTGTTTTTTTTGTATGTTTTTGTTGTTTGCTGGAGTAAGGTTGCTATGCAATTAAGCTTCCACTGGCCTTTAATTAACCACTGACCCACTGATTTTGGATCTGAAATTTGGTAGACATTCTCTGGCTCATTGCCTAATCAGATCTATCTAAATAATCAGAGAGACCAGTGTGAAGTGATGATGAATTTTGATAACTCTGAACTGTTCTCCTTATAATAAAGGGAAAAGAAAATGCATTACATTAGGTTATTAAGTATGAAATGTCCAATTTCCTTAAGTACTAAGTGTGACAGTTGCTATCTCTGACATTTCACTTTGACACTTCTTGTTTTATTTTCATTATGAAGTACATCCTCATTTTTTCACATGGACAGTTTGGCTTGTGATTGTCTTTCAATTTTTATTAGCAATTTTTGTGAAATCATGGATAAGTCCAAACTCTGAGTTATTTTTAAATATAAGTTCTGTTGTGGAACAAGGCAGCACAGATAGTTCGAAATATTCACAAAGTGTTTGGGAAGGATGTGGCTAATGAACACACAGTAGTATGTTGATGGTTTGAGAAGTTCTGTTCTGGTGATTTTAATCTTGAAAAGAAGCCACATGGGCAACCTGAGAACAAGGTGGATAATGATGAGCTGAAAGCTGTAGTGGAAGTGAATCCACCTCAACCTACACATGAATTAGCAGCAAGGTTTGATATTACTATTCCAACAATATTGGACCATTTGAAACAAATCAGCAAGGTAAAGAACCTGGATAGATGGGTTCCACATGAATTAAACGAGCATCAGAAGAGAAATCAACTCCATCTCAAAGTTTGCCTTTCTTCGCTGTCACAACATAAAGGCAAACCATTTCTATACCATATTGTTACATGTGATGAAAAATGGATTCTTTTTGACAACTGCAAGCGTTTCACACAATGGTTGGATAAAGATGAAGTGCCAAAACACAGTCCAAAACTGAATATTCATCAAAAACAGCTAATGGTATCTGGTGGTCCAGTGCTGGTATTATCCACTACGGCATCATGAAACCTGGTCAATCTGTTAAAGTGGATGTCTACTGCAACCAGTTGGATGAAATGATGAGGATGCTTGTGACTAAGCAGCCAAGATTGGTCAATAGAGACAGGCCAATCCTCTTGCAAGACAATGCTTGAACACATGTTACACAAACAACGCTGCCCAAACTATAGAGGCTGGACTTGGAAACTCTCTGTCATCCACTGTATTCACCAGACCTGGCAAAAACTGACTTTCACTTCTTCTAGGCTTGGGACCACTTCTTGCAAGGAAAAATATTCAATTCTCAACAAGCTGTGGAAAATGCCTTTTGCGATTTCATTGCCACTTGCTCTCCAAGCTTCATGATTGCTGGTATAAACCACATACCACTAAGATGGAAAAACTGTGTTGATAGTTTAGGTGCATACTTTGATTAATTGTACTGCTTCTTGTTTGAGATATAATAAACTACACTTTTGATTCTAAATTGGACATTTCAGATTTAATGACATTTCATATTTTAAAGCCAGGGTAACTGGAGGAGTGAGTGAGAGGGGATTTGGCAGAAATCAAAGTTGGAGAAAGTGTCAGTGGGGAGATAATGCAGAGCCCTGAAAACAAAGGTAAGGATTTTATTCCAAGAGCAATGGGAGAATTTCACACCTCTTCCAAGTGCACCAGAGGACATGATCTAATTAAACTTAAGAAGGAAAAAAAAAAAAAACAAAAACAACCACCTCCTTGGGTTGCCATGTGAAGATTCGATTTTAGGGGAACAAGAGTGGAAGTGAAAAAGCCAGTTGGAAGGCCATAGCAGCATGCTGATGTGAGATGATGGCAGCCTCAACTTGGTCAATGTCAGTGAACAGCATTTGCTGAGGAACTGGATGGTGAGATGCAAGTGAGGAATGCAATGAACCAGGCTGAATTACATGTTCTTAGCTTGAGAAACTAGATGAAAGTTGATGAATTTGCTGGGATGAGTGGCCCAACAAAGCGGAGGGAAAGCCAAGTTTGGGTGGAAGTATGAATCAATAGTCCAATTTCAGATATGTTCATGTGGAGATGCCCATTAGATATCCAAGTGCACATATCTATGTATATGAATTTAGAGACCAGAGGAGACATCTTGGCTGAGAAATTAACTTGCAAATCATGTGCACAATATGGTGTTTAAAGGAATGAAAATGTATAAGATCATCCAAAGAGAGAAGAGACAAAGGTGAATATCCAAGTGTCACCAACAATCAGAAATGCCGTGACCATCTCTGTAAGCTGTTTTGTTTCTGCCCTAGACAGAACCTCCTTAGACACTTCCAACCAGGATCAGCTACATGGAACAAGGTATGGTCTTCATAGGGTTTCCCAATGGAAATAGGAGATTCATTACTATCTGGCTGGAGGATATATGTTGCTAGAAAATAAGAACAGATATTAACAATGTGAAGTTTCTGACTTAGTACTGGCAACATAGCTTTTGATTAAGAAACATCATGCTATCTTACTCTAAATCTGAATCCCAGTCTGAAACCTGGGCAAGAGGAAACTTTTTCTCTATATAAACTATATAAACATTTATGCTAAATTCCACTCCTATAAACATCTTAAGATTCCTGGCTATAATTGGTTAAAATTACTAATGAAATGTTGGTCATTTGAGCCCAAGTCACATACTCTATTTTTTCCCGCTGTCAGCATGGTTTTCCTTCTTCAATCAACATCAAATTTCAGTAATGGATCCAAAGTTATTCTGACATAGTGAAAAATTAATAACTTTTTAAACATTACCTCTCCCTAAGGAATTTTCAACAAAAATTTAGAAAATTATAGTGTCTTTGAAAACATTAAGGTTAGAATTAAAGCCTTCAATGGTAGCATTTCAGGTGATTGCATTCAAGAAAAATTAACCAGGATGGAGAATGGAGAAGGAGTTTTATACCACCATTGGTAGCATTGATATTTTTGATGAAAGCTGGGCATGGTGGCAGGCACCCGTAACCCCAGCGACTCAGTAAGCTGAGGCAGAAGGATAGCTTGAGGCCAGGAGTTCAAGACCAGCTTGGGCAACATTGAGATTTCATCTCTAAAAAATATTTTTTTTCCTCTGGAAAACACATTTTGGAAGCAGAGGATACAGACTTAGCTGAAATGCCTATCTTAGATATCATATTCCTTTCATTGGTATAAAGTCAAGATATCCCGACTCAAATGAATTCTTTGTGAAGGTAAAAATGAAGCTTTTATCCAATAAAATTTTTTTTTCTTTAAGAACTGAAAAGTATGTCTTTCATAATATAAAAATAGTAATGATAATGCTTAAGGTTTGTTTTACATTTTTGTATTTATTTTTCTCACTCAGAAAAAGGATTTGAGCTTACTTTAATAATTGCCTTTAGCACCTTTCCTCTTAGGAGGAACAAAAACACACACTGAAAAGTACTAGATTCAAAGTATAGCAGAAGCCCTACTATTTGAAACACAGTTCAAGTCAACACAGACAATAAAGCCATTGGCTGGGGTAAAATTTAACCAACCTTTTCAAGGTTGAAAAAGATCTTCAATCAACATGTTTCTCTTTCAAAGGAGGAAGACGTCTGTATTGAACTGATTTAATAGTAAAACCTACTAAAATAGCTCTCACTGGGAAAACATAAGCTAAAACAAAAACAAAAACATTAAGAAACCCACTACAATTGTGGTTAAGTAGACTAGTGAGCTGTATTTCTCTACTCCAAAGTATACTACACACGAGAGGATTTTTCTTAAGTAAAACCGGTCAGACGGACAAAATTAATAATTTTTTAAGAATAATGTTATCACTCCCGCTGTGGTTAAGTTTACTTAGTTGGCATTATATAATACCCAGGTTTAGATTTCTCTCACATAATATAGAAATAAAAAGGTTCTATATACAAGATACACACATAAAAATATACAAATAAAAAAGGGAATTTTTTGGACACAAAAGAATGTTTGTGGTTTGCTCTAATGTATTTACTATCAATGTCACTGGCCTGCCTTCAGGGTAAAATCCACTAGTAAGCATTCTGTAGTGAATGAGTTACAAGAAATACAGTGTTAGCTTGTGCTTCCTGGGAAATGGAAAAACACTTATCTGGAAGTTCAGGCTATGATAGTTCATCGTAATGAAATATCTTTCACTGGCTCTATTTTGTTTTCTAAGCTCTCGACAGCTTTAGCCACAATCACGGCCAGTTCACAGGGTTCTCAAGCTGGACACATTAAAATCAATGGGTGGTTTGAAATGATTCACCCAGATGAGACTGGTATGTCTTTTTCATTTCAAAATGAAGAACAACACAAATTATTACTTTACTTCTACTGATTCGAGGCTGGGAGCAAATCTGATAGGTTCACAAATCCTTCACAAAGGAATGCTAATAGAAGCCATAATTCTGATACCTTCTCAAATTGTGGGAAGAAGTCAGAGGCCACACAACAAACCCAGCTCCATTATTAATTTCACACTTGAGTAGAACTACACAGTTAAGCATTCACTGCATGAATTCAAATCGCAGCAGACTATTGGTTTCAGTGATAACCAAAAAGAAAAGTTAGGTTAAAAAAAAAAAAAAAAGATGGAAACTATAGAATACAAGGCTTTCTTTCATAAAAAGTCACTTTTACCAAAATATGTATTTATCAGATTTAATCACAATTTGTGTGTACATAAGAACTATCAAATAGGCCAAAGTATATGCCATCTGAATAATTTAAAGGACAAAAGCAATTTTCCAGATAATTTTTTGACTATTCCTCTTGCCTGTAATCTGAAATAGAGTAAAAGTATTCTCCTCTATTTTTCTATCCCTAATTGTCATAATTATTTCTAAAGTTAGCTCAAATTCTTCACTTTGATAATGCAGAGCTCTCCCAATTATGAAATTTTCTCAAATAATTTTGTGATTCCTAAAAAGCTCATGTAAAATGTTCTATACATAGAGCTGGAGATCATCATTAAACAGTGGCATGCATTATGAAGAAGTAACAATACATCCACTGATTGAACTGTTAAATAAACAGACAATACCGGTTTAGAGTTAGCTGTACTGTCTTAGGAAAATGTGTAATGAATGGAAGAAAGGGGAAAATTACCCAGAAAAGAAACTGTGCTTGCCAATTAATTAAAAAAAAAACAACTAATATGTATTTCACAATCATTTCTAAGTAATTTTAATGTAAGAGTTTCATCTGATTTATTTCATGTTTGAAATATGAAATAAAACAATTTGTACACACACACACACACCACTTCCTACATTTATCTTTTGCTTATGCCTTTGTTTTAAGTTCTGAATCTGTTTCAGGCCCATCAATGAGATCCTTTGGTGGTTTGAATTTTGTAGTCATTAGGCATGAGTAATGGACTCATGTCCACTTAGCATTTTACTTTCTTTGTACAAGGAAAAAATGTTGTAGTCTAGATCAACATCCTCTTTTCTAAGTTGATATGTACAGCTGTGCCCCAATCATCAGAGGAGTGGATGTTCTTAATACAGATGTTAACAACCAAAAACAACTATAAAATGAAAAATACTAGTTAAAAAAAAGTCACATGTCCCTCAAAGCTAATTGTTACTGACTTGGGCATTTTTAAAGTTTGTTTCAAGCAAAATCATTTACCAAGTTACAATTGGAACCATGATAATTCAAAGTCAAATAGTGATTTCCTGAAAGCAAAAGTCAAAAAGATTTTAACTTGAAATGCTCAGTTTTCAACTTCCGCTTATGTGTATAAACATGGTCTACAGGAATATAAGTTGTCCTCATGAGGAAAGCACAGTTTAGTTGAAAAATATTTTAAAGAGATTTGAGCAATAAATAGGGTAACTTATGTCCAGGCAAAGAAAAGTATAATTACTTGAGTTCTATAAAAGCAAAAATATCCAGTGGACTAGTAGAGTTTCTGAAATCACTTTTTTGAACACACTTACCAGTGGACCCACTAATTACTTGCTTCATATTGTGAAAAGTTGCCTAGCCCACACCAAGTCTCACCACTCGAGAACATTTTTAAGATTTAGGAATGTATTTTGATCTGTCTGTGGTTGCCATTTGATTTATGATTTGTGTAATGAATATTTTAGTAATATGTAGATTGAAGGCACTCAAAAGCAAAGAACATGTTATTTTCAAATCCTTTTTCTATGAAAATATAGCAAGATATGAAGGTGGGATTAAAATGTGCTCCATTACGAATCATTCCCTGATTTGTCTCTCCTCCCCTGCACTCCCCACATCCGCCTCTCTCCATGGTCACGTGCCAGAGCCCATTCTGTAGGCATACTATGTTTTCACTACAACTTGCTGCTACAACGTCTTTGATCTATGTGCCCACTGTCTTTATTTTTATTTTTTTAGTATACAATGAATTGCTTTTATTTTGGTATGCATCGACGTTTCAGCATTTGTCCTGAACAGAAAGTGGAAAAACACAGCAATTTTCTAGGAAATCAAGCCTGCCAATTTGGGGGCTCTGCTGTGCACACCCAGTGCTTTCTGAGTCCCTGCTGAGGAGCCTGAGAGGCAACAGCACCAAAACCAAAGTATGCACTAAATTCAAGGTTCTTTCTGTTCCAGTTGTCAGATTCTAAACTAGATGCCAATGGGTGATCAAATGAGAGCCCCTGTATAAAACTTCTTTAGTGTTTAAAAGCAAAAGCAATTACAGGAAAAGAAAGCAACAGAGGGATCGTGTGTGCTTAAATGCGGCCCTTCTCCAAGTTTAATCACCAAGGACTTTGAGAGCTGGCAGGTGTGTGTAACTCTATGACTGCTCTTACCTTATCAAAACCTAAGCTAAAAAAACACATCAGCTGATGATGACAGCAGAGGGTGGCAGGGCTGAGGACCCCATATTCATTTCCCAGGCTTCCAAGCTGGTGGAGAGTGAATAAATGCAGTTCCAAAACTAAATGAGGGAGGTCAGAGACTCTTTCCAACCTTACTCATGGCTTCCAAAGCAAGGAAGAGTCACGGAAAGTGTCAGGTGGTGACAGTGCCGAAAGGGACTTGATGGGGGGGGGGAGCAGTACCCCTCCACCCTCCATAAAAATAGGGAGGAGAAGATATGGGGGAATTTCTGAATTCCTCACTGAAGGCCAGTCTCAGAGGGGAATGGAAGGGTTGCAATCTGTTTTGGCCAAAGGCAGGAGTGGAGGAGAGTGGGGAAGGACAATGGCTTGGACGGCAGCATCATGTAAGGCTTAAAGAAAGAATCCAGGGGTGCAGGCAAAGCACCCCACACACCCAGCAGCAGTCCCACAGGCTGCAAAATCTTTACATACACTCTAACAAACCCCAAAGAGGGAGGGCAGGACTCAGGGGAGGGGCAGGAGAAGGAAGAAACCTCAGGCCACGTAATCAGAGCAAAGTGATTGTGCGGCGTGCCTTTTCATAGTTCAGTTAGATGTGCCCCCCCAGTTACAATGGGAATCAACTGAAATACACTTTCTTGATCCCAGAAGTTCAACTATTTGGACAGCAGTTACACTTAACAGGATGACTGTTATAGAAAACATATATATTTCAAATGAACAAAAAATTAGTATCATTTACAGTATCTTAAGATAAATTGCCTTTGAATGGGAACTTCCTTTCTAGTACTTTGAGGTCCACAAGACATATCTAGAAATTTTACTACTGTGGAAAACGAAGACTGCTTAAATTGACTGGGGGAAAGGGGAAGAGCCTGCAGTTTTTCCTTTCCATCACTTGCTGTAACACTGTCCTTCGGGCAGCTGGGGAAGTTTCATATTTTCTTTAGACATCATTAGGTGCCGAAGCTCTTGCAGAACAACTTTGATGCTATATGAATTCTGCCATTTTACTAGCACTGCTATGGCTCTTGGATCCACCACTCCATTATAATGAACTATTAACTCCATTTGTCCTAATTTTTGTTACAAATCTTACAAAGGGGAGTACTTCTGGGTATTTAGGTCCACATTCTATTTTGAAGCTGTATATTCAATTTTCATAAATTGTTCTTGAAGACCAGATTATCATCCCTGTCCACTTTGTATCTTATCTTCATCATCTTTGAGACCCCAACTAACCATGTCATCTCCTACTCTTTTCTAGCCTTCTTCCAGTTTTTACAACAGTCAGAAATTACAAAAGGCTTTTACTCCTGAGCTCATGTGACTGCCTCTTTGCATCCCTGTCTCTCCAAGTCCTGCCGCTTTTCCATACCCCCACACTGTGTTTATGTTTCATATTTTTCATAAGAGATCAATGATGTTATTTTTTGTAAAGGAATCAGAGGAGGGTGAGTATTTAAAGATAGTTATTGTCCAATCTAGCAGTATTTACAATTAGAGATGTTTAGAATTTTTACAAGGGCTCTACATATTCTCACTTTATAACATAGTTTTTGGATTTATAAAGACACTTTGAGAAAGTATTTATATAATAAGAAACAGAGGATTGACCAAATAGCACTAATGAATTCCCTTCAGCATGCATCTACTCCATTGTTTTGGCAGTAAAGTCACAGAACCACCATCTAGATCTTGTTTAAACTAACAGGAAGCCCCAAACACCTTCCTTGACAATAGAAAATCTCTGAGGATTTGACCAAATAAAGCCATTAGAGATACTCAAAATTTAATCAGATATCATTATGACATTTGCAAAAGTTGCATGGATCTAAAGAGATAAAAAGAATGTGGGCCGGGCGCGGTGGCTCACGCCTGTAATCCTAGCACTCTGGGAGGCTGAGGTGGGTGGATCGCGCGAGGTCAGGAGTTCGAGACCAGCCTGAGCAAGAGCGAGACTCCGTCTCTACTAAAAATAGAAAGAAATGACCTGGCCAACTAAAATATATACATAGAAAAAATTAGCCGGGCATGGTGGTGCATGCCTGTAGTCCCAGCTACTCTGGAGGCTGAGGCAGTAGGATCGCCTAAGCCCAGGAGTTTGAGGTTGCTGTGAGCTAGGCTGACGCCATGGCACTCTAGCCCGGGCAACAGAGTGAGACTCTGTCCCCCCCACCAAAAAAAAAGAATATGAAATGAATTCAGGATCCCTCAAATTTTAAAAGGTTATAAAAGGGGACCATTTAAGTATTAAGATTGAAAGAAATGCAGAATCCAATCAAATAACATAACATCTTGGAGGGACATTTCGGATTTCCATGAATGGAACTGGAAAACAGACTCCTGGGGCTAACAGTGCTATGCCTCTTAATACGAGATACTATAAATGGGCTTAGGGTGCCCCATCAATGTCAAGAAAAAGAACCCAGACAGTATTCTGTCACGTCTCTGGCTATTATACCATCATAACCAACTTGCAAAGGTATCCTCCCAATTGCTTGAGATGGTAAAATAGTTTATTTAACAAACAAGGTTCTTTTAACCCAGGGAAGATGTAAAATTAAGTATAGAAAGGCCTAAGAGAATCAAACCTCTGGTGTTAATATTTTTATGTTAAGATATCTCGGCTTTTTGTTTCCATGATTTGTAATGTTCAAGAGAATCTGTCCTATTATAATAACAAATACCTTGTTATTCCAATTTAATATATGTTGCTAAATAATTTATTTCAATTTGTGATTTAAAGTTAAAAGTGTAAGTGAAACACTAATGAAAAATATTGGAACATTTATTGAAACTTACAAATAACCATTTTAACAAGTTTAAGTTATTTGATTGTTATATATTACTTGAGTACTTGAAATTTGGTCAGTCAGAAAATAAAATTACTTAAAAATTATTTTAAAATATATTAAATTTGTGAATTTATTTTAAAAGCTTTACTAAGTTTTAAATAGCACCAATCAATGATTAAAGACGTCTTCAAAGACCTCTTTTTATATTTTTCTAGATTTATAAATATATAAAGTAAGATTTATAAGCCTAACAAAAAACTAACTTCTAAAATTTCTAACTGGAATAAACTTAATATTAATTTTTTTTTTTTTTTGAGACAGAATATCATTCACTCTGTTGCCCGGGCTAGAGTGCCGTGGCGTCAGCCTAGCTCACAGCAATCTCAAACTCCTATGCTCAGGCAATCCTGCCTCAGCCTCCAGAGTATTTGGGACTACAAGCATACACCACCATGCCCAGCTAATTTTTTTAATATATTTTTAGTTGTCCAGCTAATTTCTTTCTATTTTTAGTAGAGATGGGGTCTCACTCTTGCTCAGGCTGGTCTTGAACTCCTGAGCTCAAACCATCCACCTCCCTCAGCCTCCCAGAGTGCTAGGTTAATACTAATTTTTAAACAGAAAATTCTGTTTAATTTTGTGTGCACATACACACAAGTTTTAAAAAAATCCTCAAAAACATCTGTAAGGTCATATCCAAAACAATGACTTTTATGATACAGAGAATTTGGATTTTTTTTTCCTTAGAGGCACCTAATCTGCTGGGCTATGTAACAAAAAGTAAACAAGAATTGTTTGTAATTAGCAATTCAATACACAACTGTTTGTGTCATTATTTCCACATTACCTGACTACACTCATTTTTTTTCTCTTGAATTCAGTCAAATTTAATTGTATGGACCTTGTGTAACACCATGTGCTGTTAATTATCTCGCTTGCCTTTTATATTCTAACTCTGCATTTCACATGGAATTTAGTAAATATAAATTTTGGAAATAATAAGTATATACATAATTGAAGCCATATTATCCATTGTTTTGGGGACAGTTGTTCATCAGTTAATGGCAAACAAACAAACAAAAAGACTTGAGCCCGGGAGTCTGAGGCTGCAGCAAGCTATGATCATGCCACTGCAACCCAGCCTGGGTGACAGAGCATAACAGAGCAAGACTCTGTCTCTAAAAAAAAAAAAAAAAATTATTACACATTTACCTTTCTTTAAATATAGGTACATTTTTATTATAAACCAATAGATGAGTATTCTCCAGAAATTCATCATGTAGAATTTCCAGTTTTATTTCCTTAAAGTGGTGTGAGAATATAAAGATAGTAGCAAAGCAATCAGAGTACAAAAACCGTCAGCGGGTATTCCTTATCTCGGTCTTTCATCTTCTTGCTCATACCTAGAGAGCCTTTTTTTAGTAACACACCTTTATCAAGTCCTTCCATAGTATTCAACATGGTTTTCATAGAAACAAAAATAGATCTTTACTGTATCTAGATGCATAACTAGATATGCACATACATCATGATATGTAATGGAAATGTATATTATCTAATCCTAGGGAAATATAACCTTATTTCTATTTCTGACCCCATATCAACAACATAAATAGGTAATTTTATAACTTAATTTGTGCCAACTGATTTCTACCCATTCTGATGTGTCCAGCAAATCTGCAACAACTAAAAGAAGAAAGGAAGAAAGGGAGGAAGAAAAGGCATCATGTGAGTTTAAGCATCATTATTTTTCTATGTTATAATGAGCAATATTGAATATCATTTATACAGGGGTTGTATGCTATGGCCAGCTCATACAGGCTTACAGGAATACATTTGTAAATTTGAAAACCAGTTGTTAAGCACAGCCATTATCAAAAATTTAGTTATATAAACTAAATAAATTACAGTGAAAGCAAAGGGAATACTCTAAACTTATCACTTCCTAATTATTTTAATGCATTTTACTGTTATCTATGCTTTTGAGGTTATTAATATCTATTATGTCTTTGTGGTGGAAATATGGAATACTTACTATCTGAAACTGGCCATGGTGGAAGTATTTATACCATAGAAATCAGCAAATGCAAGAAATCAAGTTTTGCTTTTGCAAGATGTGAAGGCATAGCTATTAAACATTCACCAGCACAGGATTGTATATAGAGCATAATATATGACTAAAATATATTGTAAGTATATTTTTGTCATATTCTTAAATATTGAAAGTAGTTTTTGGAGACTAAACTTTCAAAATACCTCAAAAAGTTAATTTCTAAATGCGTAGCCCAACTGTACCCAAGAAGGAAAAAATAGTACTTTGGCAGGCTCAATGAGAAATCAATAAAACATCCTGCCTTCCAGTCCAGACTTGACTCATTAAATTACATTCCACTAATTGTCAGAAATAACTGTCAGCATATATTTTCAATTATTGGATGAATGAATTCATTATATATAGAACTTTTACTAACAGAATTAGGAAAATTCCTACAAGATCACACAGAAATGTACATGGTATAAAATACTAAAAATAACAGCTCTTTCAACCTCATACTCCTATACTCATCATTTTTGTTTCTCAAAAAGATACTTTATTTACCTGCTCCAGACTTTTATTGGGCTGACTGGAATAATCAGTGGAGAATTTTGCCTACAAAATCTAAACTGGTTTACATAAGAAAGAACATAGCTCTACTTGGGAGAAAATAGTAAGAAAACAAATGATCTGGAAGAAAGTGTGGCAATGTCATAGGCTAGAGTTTTGAGAGCTACAGGGAAAGAAATTTGAGAAAAAGCTGCCGCTATGAGTGGGACTTTAGGGAGGGAGATATAAAACGTTTTTTTAATTTAATAGGAATATCACAATAAACATTTATTTATTGTTAATTATGTACCAGGTACTATTGTAAGTGGCTTACATATATGAATTCAATTTAATCCTCACAACAACCCTGTAAGGAATTAATATAATCTTAGCATTCTCCACTTTACACAGTAGAAAACTATGGAACACAGATGGTAAGGACCTTGCCTGAGGCCAATCTGTTAAAAAGTGGCAGAGTTAAATTCATAACCAGGCAGTCTGGCTCTGAGCTCATTCATCTATTATCCTATAGACAGTTCACTTACAAAATATGCTTTATTGCCATTTCAAAAATATTTACAGAAAACATCAACAAAGACATTTTGCTTTTTAAAACTTTTGTAATTTAAGATGTTTCTTTTAGTCATGTTAGCACATTGGAACTGGCCTCATGGAGTACAGTTTCACTCAAGTTACATAAGCAAAAGTAAAAGAATCTGAAAACCAGGATGGTGGCATTTAAAGAAAATTAAATACAAAATGAATTGTGCTACTTAATGTGCTATGACTAAGAGCTGAAAATTCAGTAAAATTTATTAAAATACGCAGTTTTTACAATTTATAGGTATATAATTTTGCACATCAAAAACCTTTACAAATGGTATAACACTCTTCTTTTAATAATAGGAGTCATAAGAGAAAAATCTTGTATGCTGGATAAGATTCAAGAAATATAAATTCAAAGTTTATTTTGCATTAGGTAAGAACTCATGAAAAATAAAGCCTAACCTTTTTAGGCATACGCTGTCACTGGGAAACCATCCACTTAAGCTGATTGTGGACAAAAGCCCAGGGTCTATGACATGCACCTAAACGTTTATGTCCTATAAATGCTGTAATTTAATTAAGTGGCTACTCCATTTAAGCATTAGCAGCAGAGTATCCATTAAAGTCCAGAGGGACAGTAAGAGATGAACCTGGACTCAGAAAAAAAGCAGAGTCTAGAATAATCACCTGAGATTGGAATCTCTGCCTCTTGCACCATCCTCCTCCATGCTCTCAAATTCTTTTGGCCTTTGTCTATAAAGGGGAATGGTATTTCATCAAATCTAAGACATTATTAATTTTTAGATGCACCACTGGTTCATGTAGAGCTAATTTTTTAAAAACAACCAATTAAACCGACATAATGAGTGTTCCTGTCTCTTCGCATCCATGCCAACATTTATTGTTATGGGACTTTTTGATAAAGGCCATTCTCACTGGAATTAAATTATATCTCATTGTGGCTTTGATTTTCATTTCCCTGATAATCAGAGATGCTGAGCATTTTTTCATGTTTGTTGGTCATTCTGTCTTCTTTTGAAAATTTTTGGTTCATGTCCTTTGCCCACTTTTTGATAGGGTTGTTTGATTTTTTCTTACTGATTTTCCTGAGTTTTAAATAGATTCTAGTTATCAGTCCTTTACCAGATGTGTAGCATGTGAAAATTTTTTCCCATTCTGTAGGTTGTCTATTTACTCTCATGACAGTTTCTTTGGCTGTGCAGAAGCTTTTTAATTTGATCAGGTCCCATTTATTTATTTTTGTTGTTGCTGTGATTGCCTTTGGGGTGTTCTCCATAAATTCTTTGCCTAGGCCAATGTCTATACGAGTGTTTCTCACATTTTCTTCTAGAATTCTAATGGTTTCACACCTAAAGTTTAAGTCTGTTATCCACCGTGATTTAATTTTTGTCAGAGGGGAAAGGTGTGGGGCCTGTTTCAGTCTTCTACATGTGGCTATCCAGTTTTCCCAGCACCATTTATTGAATAAGGATTCTTTTCCCCAGAGTATGTTTGTGTCTGCTTTGTCAAAGATTAGATGGCTATATGAGGATGGTTTTATATCTGGATTCTCAATTCTGTTCCACTGGTCTGTGTCCCTGTTCTTGTGCCAATACCAAGCTGTTTTAATAACCACAGCCTTGTAGTATAGTTTGAAGTCTGGTAAATTAATACTTCCCATTTTGTTCTTATTGCCTAAAATTGCTTTTGCTAAATGGGTTCTTCTCTGGTTCCATACAAAGCATAAAATTATTTTTTCTATATCTGTGAAAAATGATGTTGGTAATTTAATAGGGACTGCATTGAATCTGTAGATCACTTTGGGTAGTATAAACATTTTAACAATGTTGATTCCTCTGATCCATGAGCATGGTATGGTTTTCCACCTGTTTACATGCTCTGCAGTTTCCTTCCTCAGGGTTTCATAGTTCTCCCTGTAGAGGTCTTTTACCTCCTTAGTTAAATGTATTCCTAGGTACTTTATTTTCTTTGTTGCTAGTGCAACCTCTGTGGAAAGCAATATGGAGATACCTTAAACAGATACAAGTAGACCTGCCATTTGATCCAGCAATCTTATTATTGGGCATCTACCCAAAAGAACACAAGACATTCTATAAAAAAGACATCTGCACCCGAATGTTTATAGCAGCACAATTCACAACTGCAAAGATTTGGAAACAACCCAAGTGCCCATTAATACATGAGTGGATTAATAAAATGTGGTATATGTGTATCATTGAGTATTACTCAGCTATAAGAAATAATGGGGATATAGAATCTCTTATGTTCTCCTGGATAGAGTTGGAACCCATTCTACTAAGTAAAGTATTCTAAGAATGGAAAAATAAGCACCACATGTACTCACCATCAAATTGGTTTCATTGATCATCACCTAAGAGCACATTCAAGAATAACATTAATCGGTTGTTGGGCAGATGTGGGTGGGGGAGGGGATGGGTGTATACCTACACAATGAGTGTGATGCGCACTCTCTAGGGGATGGACACACTTGAAGCTCTGACTTGGGGCAGGGGGCAAGGGCAATATACGTAAACTAAACTTTTGTAAACCCACAATATACTGAAATAATAATAAAAAAAAACTGACATAATGCTTTCTTATAATTTAGAATTCTTACTTTTATACTTGTTGAAAAATTTAGACATGAAGACATATGTTCCTTCATTAAAGGAAAATAGAATAAAAAATAAATTGGTAAGGGAATTTCTTCTTCACAGAATCTTACTCTTTTGCATCATTTCCAACAAAAAGTCATTGATAGCTTTGTTTTCCCATAAAACATCACCTTCGATGCCATCCAGAACTTTGGTAACGCTCTTACAATATAGCCCAATATTGTCTTCTTTGGGGTCTTCTTCCAAGCTTCTGACATTCTTCAAGTTTTGATACTGGTGCTTTCTTAATTTTAACTGATGCTGACAATGTAAGAGTTTGAGTAACAATCAAGACTTATAAGGCCGGGCACGGTGGCTCATGCCTGTAATCCTAGCACTCTAGGAGGCCGAGGCGGGTGGATCACTTGAGGTCAGGAGTTCGCGACCAGGCTGAGCAAGAGCGAGACCCCGTCTCTACTAAAAAATAGAAACAAATTATCTGGCCAACTAAAATATGTGTAGAAAAAATTAGCCGGGCATGGGGGCGCATGCCTGTAATCCCAGCTACTGGGGAGGCTGAGGCAGGAGGATCGCCTAAGCCCAGGAGTTTGAGGTTGCTGTGAGCTAGGCTGACTCCACGGCACTCACTCGAGCCCGGGCAACAAACTGAGACTCTGTCTCAAAAACAAAAAAAAAAAAAAAAAAAGACTTATAAGCCTTCCTATTAAGGTCTTTAAATCATTTATGACTGAGTGATTGAGACATTGAGGGTTTTATTTGCCATATTTTACAGAAGCAACAGGCGAGGTCAAGTACGGGCAGGCAATAACACATTATCACTTCCACCTAATCAGAGTCCTTTTTAAGATTCCATCAATTGAAAGACACATCCCATTTCAGAAAAGTTATAATGTGGAAGATGTGCAGCTTAGAATCAATAAAATGAAGTGTTCAAGCTGCCCTAAATTAAATTGGGCAAGCCAAATTAGAAGTTTTGACACAATTCCTTAGTCCTTAGACTGCTGATCAATTTAACCTGTCTGTGTGACTTTCCCTTTCACATGAACACCGGCCTTCCCATCCTCATCATCCATTATGTTGGAGTCACCTACCCTGCCCTCAATGGCTGAGTCTAAAGAATTTGTAATTTCAGCAAAAGTTGCTTTCCCAATGTGCCCTCCCTTGCATAGAATACACTCTGTAAACTCTATCATGTTCTCTCAGAAAAGGATCCAATTTTTTTATACGAAGTAGTAAAACACATAATAAAATACTATCCTACTTAAAGTTGAAGAATGCAAGTTCTATAATCACTTCTCTAGAATCATAGGACTGATGTGTTTCAGAATACTTATTTTTTTAATTTTATAAAGATAATATGACACATAGCATATGTTATGTAACCCCAATGAGGCCTAGGGTGGCACTCTGTAATCAAACCTGTTAATATTTCCGTAGTGAAATGTATGAAAAGAAGAATAAAGACTATTATAATAGAAAAATCTGAGGCACAATAAAATTTTAAAGCGTTTATTTGAGTCAGAAGCAATTCATGAATTGGGGAACACCAGACAAAAGAGGTTTAGTGTTCCAATGATAAAGATTTAGAGGCAAATGTTTACAGGGTGAATGCAGAAACAAAGAAATTATTTGATTGGTTGTAGTGACAAAATTGCCTTTTGGTTTATCTTGTTGAAAAGTCTCTAGTCACATAATCATATGTAAGTTGGCTGCTCATGATTGGCTGAGGTTAAGTTTTGCTTCCGTATAACATAAGCATTTACCAGAAATGATCCAACTTAAGTTTCACTTATGTTTGCAGTGTAAGCAAAGCTAAGGCTATTTTTAAAGCCTAGTTAGTTTTGTCTGCTCAGGAATTCTTCAGGCCCAGTCTCCATTTTAATTTTGCTTTAACACTATAAACGACATTCCTTAAATACAAGCTGGATTTTGCTACCAAATTAGATTAGGTCAGGTGAGTTTTGCCACCAAGTGAGCTACACAAATCTGTTAGTTTTCCAAGGTAATGGAATTCAGAATTGCAGACATGGTGTTGTGGACATATAGTAGGCATAAAGAATCCAATTTTTGCATAGACTTTTAGGCAGGAGCTAGAAGGTGAGTGATATTTTAGAAGGATGAAGGAAATGGCGAGTTTTCTCAGTTCCAAGTAATCACATCACACTGGGAGAAATGGAAGACATCCATGCGTAAGATCTGTCGTGTTGCTCTGAGAGATTTCCTCACCGCATAATCTTTCTCCATAAATATCCTTATCTCAGTAAGTGGTATCATGAACCATCCAGTTGCTCAAGATAATCGCCTTTTTATTGTCCTTGATTCCTTTCTCATCCCTCCTCATAAAACCTATTGTGAAGTCTTATCAATTCTGCTTCCAGAGTGTGCCCTTGTGGGGCCTCTACGTGATAGGGCCTATATAACATCCATCTCCATAGCTAGTATCTCAATCCAAGCCACAGCATGTCTTCTCTGAATTAAAATAACCTCCTAATCAGTCTTCTGTTTCTACTTTTACCTCCTTGCCACCATTCTCCACACAGCAACCAGGGTAATCCAATTGAAAATCAGATGATCTCATCTCCCTGCTTAAAAATCCCAAAATCTCATCATGGCCAAAAAGGCTTTCCATGACCCAGACTGTTCCTCCTCATTTCACTTAACTGAGCATTATTTACCCTCCTCAGCTTTCTTTCTGTTCTGCAAATCAACAAGCTCCTTCCTTCTTTAGTGCTTCTGCATTTTCTGCTTCCTTGAGAATGCAGCTGGAGACATTCGTTCTCAGAAGCTTTGCCTCGCTGGCTCCTTCTCTGCCTTTAGTTGTCAGCACAGATATCAGTTCCTCTGCCAGGACCCTGGTTCTCAATCTGAAGTACATCTAATTCCTAATCTCTCAAGGTATGACCTTGGTTGATTTTCTTCAAAGTGCTTATCATCACTTGACGTTATCATAGTGAACTGTTTGTTTACTTATTTATTGGCCTGTGTCTGCCTTCTAGAACATAGCTCGACACAGGCAAGGACTGTTCGAATTGTCCCTCCACCCTCCAGACTTTTGCCTGGCAGATAGCAGAAGCTCATTAAATATATTTCAAAAGATGCAAGGAAAGCCAAGTAATTGATAGTTTAACATGTTAATTCTATTATTGCAGCCATTCAAATTACTAGTGTTCCTGGTTCACCTAGGTTGTGCTCAAACAAATAGAGGTAGTCTATGGATATCTAAAAGAATGCGGATGTGTCCAGAATGCCAGAGCATGGACATATTTCTGGTTAATTTGATATTTTGGCTACCTAAATCAGTACTATGGGTCTATAATTTGGATTACATTTAATGAGTGCTTTCTATAAGCCATAGTTGCTGTAGGTGAATGTGTGTGTAAATATATATATGCATATATATTAATATTTTTAAATATTATTTTATCCTTCCATCAACTCTGAGAAGATTAAGCGACTTGGCCGGTATTTCATATCTAAAATTCAGTGGAACTTAGATTAAATCCCAGATTCCTCAGAGTACAAACGTAAGGGAATGAATGTCATCACTTAATTTACATTGAAACAATTTGCAAATTTGACCTTATTTTGATAATTCAAATACAATTATGAAAATATTGCTACTCTATAGAAAATTTACAAAACAGTTATTTGAGCTCTATGGGTTTTGAAGAATATGGAGAGAGAGAGTTAAATGTTCTGGTATAATATTTCTAAGAGTATTAACCCTCTTTTGGTGAAGAAAATCCAGATTATGTATCAGGATAAAATAATTTTATACAATTCAATTGAAACTATAAAAAGAGGTGTATTGCAACCAAATTGATATAAACAAGTCCCCTGAATAGACCAACAGGGTGATCAAGATAGAAGCCTCAAACTATCTCATAAGCTATTTATACACATATTTAAGGCTGTCCTGTTATATTGGACTAAATAACATTTTCTTTCTCTTATTTTCTCATTATTATGTTGCAATGAAGTGTATGTTTCCTCAAAAATAACATTCACACACCAAAAAATAGAATTTTAAATCAAAAAGTTGTCTTGAGGTTTTATTTTCAATTCTTCCTGTCAACACTTCTTACTGCTGACTATATTTGGTGAAACTTCTTTAGTAAGTGTGTAACAACCCTTTCAGCTAAAACTATCCCTGTTAATATTAACAACTAAAGTCTGGGGTGTGATTGTAAATGACTTTTCATATGCCAAAAGTATTTTATTTTTGAAGGTCAAATCTTTTTTTAATAGACAAGTTACAACTGTATATATTTATTGTGTACAACGTGTTGTTTTGAAATATGTATATATTGTGGAATGACTAAATTGAGCTAATTAACATACATATTATTACTTCACATGCTTATCTTTTTGTGTGGGGAGATCGCTTAAAATCTACTCTCTTAGTGATTTTCAAGAATACAATGCATTAACTATAGTCACCATGCTGTAAAATAAGTCTCTTGAACTTACTCTTCCTGTCTAACTGAAATTTTATATCCTTCAGCCAACATCTCCCCAACCCCTACCCTCAGCCTTTGGTAACTGTCGTTCTACTCTCTACTTCCAAATCCTTCTTTAATGGCTGGCTTTACACAATGGTTATAATCATTCCATAAAGCAACTTAAAAGAATTCATTTCAAAAAACATTGCCTAAATTAATTTTAAAATAAAGCTGTTTTTAATTATAAAAACCAATAATGCTAAATATAGAAAATTTAGGACTTCTGAATAATTATCCAAAACATTTGTGTCTCTTCAGTTTTTTTAAAGAATCTTAAAATGCCAAGGAATAAAGATTAATTTTCTGAAAGACACAAGAGAAAGAAATCTAAACAATCCAGATATAAGTTCCATGTCCACATAAAAATTATCGCATCCATAGTCATAACCCTACAGGAAAAAAATGCATATTTGAAAATTCTTTAATAATTGTATTGACCTTATTATACGATCATACTATCATGCACCAACCACTGTACTTCTGTGATTTTCAGTAACTTCATTTTACTGGATCTATGTTTCCCTGTTTCTCAGTCTCCCTTGAGACCACTACACATTGCAGGGAAAGCTATCTTTGCAAGAGGCACAGTTTGTGACTGATACAGAGAATGTCAGTCAGTCTGAGTGGGACTTCTTTTGAGTCCTAACCTATTGATTGAAAGAGGGAGGGCTGGAATTTATCCAGCACCTCCCATAAACTAGGCTGTATCTTTTACCAGCATTTCAAGAAACAGGATTTGAGGCTCAAATCCTAAAGTTCCTCCATAGGGAGGGTACCAATTGACATTCCTTATTGCATTTAATCCTCTTAATAACCCTGTCTGTTAGGTTCTGTTATAGTTCTCATGTTACACATAAAGATACCAAAGCTCAAACAAACCAGTGGGAGGGGGGGAGAGTTTGAACCAAAGGTTCATTCTGTTATATTTATCATATTTCCTTTCCAAACACTGGAGAACTGAGAAACTTAGAATTAAAAAGGGAAAAGATAATTATTTTTAGTCATTTTATGCCTACATACTGAAGAGAGAGAGAGAGAGTGTGTGTGTGTGTGTGTGTGTGTGTGTGTGTGTGTGTGTGTGTGCATGTATGTAGACAGAAAGAGAGAGAAGACAGAAAGATACACAGGTGGTTTTGGTAGAAAATACCAAGTTTTAAGAACAAATATAAAAAATGTAAATATAAAGATTAAAAGGATTAATGCCATGATTGCTTATTCAGAAAAGAGTTTTCCCTGTAAATTTCATTACTTGAAATAATTTCTCCACAAGCATTTAGATCATCCTTTATTCATATTAAAAGAAATTAATTGCTTTCCATTTCAATTTATTTTTTCTTCAAGTTAGCCAGTATTTTCCCAGATATTATAGATTCATGCTTCATAGACACGATTAACTTTAGAAAGAGCTTAAGTTAATGACAAGGAGGGAATGAAAGGATTAAGAGTTTGAATTTTTTATTTTGGATTGCCTGGATTCTCATCAGATGTATGTCAGGTTTCTGTCCTGTAAAATGGCAGTTATAACGATTAAATGAGAAAATACAAATAAAGTACTTAAGATATACGATAAACTTTAAATTATAACTTTTACATCAAAATAACAAGTAAAGGTGAGCATTAAAATGCCTTATGAAACAAAGCTACTTCAATCATCAACAATTTATATTACACCTGCATTGGATTGTTGAATCAATTCTCCAGTGAAGAAAGTATTGATTGTCATACTCTCTAAATTTTCAAATAGTAAGCATTTGTTAGAGATGAATGATATTCTACAGGTACAAATGTTCCTTGCCTTTTGATCTTAAAACCACTCTCTAAACCACACCTGCATCACTTGATTGAGTCATTTGAAGTGTCAAACCAGCATCACACAGTCTAACAGCGTTTCTAATGTTGTATCTTAAAAGATTTATTCATAAATAGACAACATAGAATCATGATAAGTATTTTTCTTTATGTACATCATGAAGTATAGATATTTTCAAAATCTGAGAAAAATTATAGGTCAAGCACTTTGCCTCTGAAATTCCTGGTTTAGTGAGGGTTAAGGATGATATGATTGAACAATTATTGCCTAGGATTTCAAGAATAAAACTATTGCCCCACGTAGCAGCCCCCAAACAGCTAGCAGTTAGCGATTCAGAGCAAAAGGTTCTTTAATTGCTTTGTAACTTCTAGCTATTCTTTGCCTGAAACTGCCCAAATCTGCTGATGATTGGACATATCAAATTTAGAATGAATATGTGGCAGATTCCACTTCTAGGACCTGTGGAATCTGGGTGAAGATTCGGATTGCCAACGGTTCTCAGCTGGTTTTGCTTTATGTGCTACTAGAGCTTTACATGATTTGGTGGAACTCTGCGTACAACTTAAGTATTGTAACATGTACGTGTGTTCATTGCTCTGTGCAATTGCCTCAAACCTGAGAAAAGTTAAGTTTGTTCTTGTTCTGTCTGTAATAAGGAGTTACTTTAGGCCTAAAGGGATTTCAGAGATCATAGGTATGATATCATAACGTAATATCTATGAGGCAGAGACATTGATTTGTTTGTTAATACCTAGAATGTGTGCTTAATAAATATCTATTGACTGACGGGTTGAGTGCAGAAGTGAGTAAGGCAAAGCCTTGCTGTTAGAGACTTAAGCAGGAAAAAGAAAAAAAAAAAAAAGACTCTGGGTATAGGTGGAAAAGAAGAAAGAATTAGGTACCTATTAGGTTAGTAGAACAAGGTGGTGTCCAAAGGTATAGGAAATCAAATACTCAACTAATTCAACACACATTTATAATCACCTTCATGTGTGAGTTCACTGTTTTCCACACTTTAGTCATTTGTTTAGTTCCTTCACAATTTGCCCTATTTGGGCAGCACCTAAGTGTTATTTTTTCTTTAAATGAACCTTAAATCAACTCACTTTTTATAAATGTGTCTCATTCTACACAATATTACCTGACAGATGGTGGGTTTGATGATCTCTTAGTGCTTCTCACACTTTGATGCAAGATCAAGTCATCTGGGACAAAGCTAAAATGAAGATTCTGATGCCACCAGCCTGGGGTGGGGCCATTTCTGTATATCTCACAAGCTTCCATTTTTGCATTTCTCACAAAGCTGAGAACCACACTTTGAATATCAAGATGCCACATATATATTCTGATAAACACTTAAATTCTTAACTAGGAACATTTAAAAAATTTATCTTTATATCATGTAAAATCACTTCATATACCCCATCAGTGATAAATCTAATGATATAAATGCAGACTCTGCTGAAATTGAAAAAGATAATTAAATGTTCTTTACTTTCAGGGAATTCACTGCCAAGAAGAAAGATATTAAATAATTATGTAAGAAACCAAGGTAACTTGCACTGTGGGCTATTATAGAGTTCTGTACAAAATGGTCTGAGGAAATCCTAGAAATCTGGGGAAGACCATGGTAGAAGTGTGTCTCTGAGTGTGACAGAGGGTCAGGGGAGCCCAGAACACAGGCTGTCTCCCACCTGCCCCTATGGCTGTGAAGCCTGTGCCCCGTGCAGCGGACCCCAGCCACGGGGTGCATGAGTGCACCACTTGCCCATCTGTGTGGCCTTTCAGAGAACTGCATCGGCCTGGAGGAGAGGCATCATTTTGCAATCATCCACCCCCAGAAGGGGAAAGGGTAGATTTTTTGGAGTTTATCTTTCTAGAAGAGGCTCTTTTTATCCATCTTTCTGGAATGGCTTCTTGCACCAACATCATAGAGCAGTTGAACTATTTCCTTCCTACCCAAAGACATTCCACCTTCATTTAGAGTCACACACCATAAATTATGAGCATTATTTCTACCAAGGGGGTTTTAATTCCCTTCTCCTTTTCCAGTTTTCTTTCCCACTAGTAAAAGGTAAGAGAATGGATAGTTTAGGCAGGATTAGGGGAAGATGAGAAAGCTCTAGTCCAAGCTGTCAGAGATTCCTGGCCTGTCCTCAGTATTCTTTCTATTTACTGTGTGTTATAGGCAGAATAATGGCTCCCCCAAAGTTGTCCATGTTGTAATCCCCCAAACCTGTGAATATGTTGTATTACATGACAAATTAAAGTTAAAGTTGCAAATGGAAATAATGTAGCTGATTGAGCTTAAAATAGGGAGAGTATCTTGGAATATCCAGGTGGTTAATTGTAATCACAAGGTTCCTTGAAAGTGGAAGAGGGAGGCAGGAGAGGAGATCAGAGTGATGTGATATAAGAAGGACTTCACACAGTTTGGCTGGGGGAAGGGGCCACAAGCCAAGGACTGCAGGCAGCCTCTAGAAGCTTGAAATCCTAGCACCTCCAAAAGTAGTACAGCCCCGCCTACACCTGGATTTTAGCACAGTCAGACCCATGTCAGACTTCTGACTTACAAAACTAAAAGGTAATAAATTTGTGTTGTTTTAAGCCACTAAGTTTCTGGTATTTTGCAGCAGCAGCAGCAATAGGAAACTCATGCAACCTCTCTCTAGACTCAGAGACCTCTCTGTTTTGCCTCTTTTTATTTCTAGGATGCTACTCTTTCCCAGCTACATCTCTTACTTTTCCTTCACAATCTCTTTTGCTGGCTTCTTTTTATTATCCTAAAAAATTGGTTCTTTCCCAGGTTATACAGTTATTTTTCTCACTCTACAGGAATCATAAATTTGCTGAACATGGCCCAGATTCAAATTTCAGATATGTTTTCTTTGGCCTACATGGTATTTTTTCACAAGCCAAATTGAAATGCATTTAAGCAAGACATGCATCCTCTCAAGGACACAATTCATGCTATTCCACACTGTATTTTACCTGGCCTGCTTCCCTGATTTACCTTATGGGCTTCATCCTTAAAGGTTTGGAATTGAGAATCCTTCTCCTAAAACATAAATGTATACTAAATGTTAAGCTGTTATATTAAAAAAGATTCTTGAATCACATGGGTTTAGGAAATGCCAAGTTAGACACAATTAGGTCCTTACACGTCAAGAATTAGTAGCCTTAATTATGCTAATTATCATATATCTATGTAGCTAGAGCATATGCATGTATAGATATCTAGCTGCATATAGCATGCAGCATTTCCCAAGCTATATGGAACTTTAACTAGTGGAGCAACTTATATGTTGGTTGTTCTGAGTATATACATTGAGACTCTCATTTAATCTGTTCCCATTACTGCTATCATCACCCATATCTTTTTGACTTTCCAAAGCTATAAGTAAAGCAAATACTTATAAAGCATGAAGTACATGACACACACTGTTGTAAGCACTTTTTATATATATGCTGGTTTATAATGCTGATATGATAGTAGGCACTGTTATTATCTGTGTTTTGCAGGTGAAGAAACTAAGACCTAGAGAAATTATGTTCCCAATGGCACACAGCTAGAAAGTTACAAAGCTGGAGTTTGAACCCAACTCATCTTTTTCCCGAGTCTGTGCCCTGAAGCCCTCCAGTATCTAGCACTTGCCCTGCTCTTCTTGAGCGGGAGGTGTGGGTCCAGTACATGAAAACATTTTCTGCCAGAGATCACTGAAAATATAACAAGCCATCTCAGATCGGGTTGAATTCACTGCCCATAGAGATGTTCACAACGAGGTTGGAGGACTTCTTGTAAGGAAGTTTTATGAAAGGCACAAATACAAAAGACATCAAACCCAACTGTAAAGTCCTTTCCAAATGAGAAGATTATGACAAAATATGAGAGTTTGTTCTGGATGGGAAGATAATGTGAGCAAAGGCAATGAATATTTGCAGGGAGTAGATCCGCCTGGCCATTATGAAAAATTCATGGAGAAAAGTACTTTCAAGTAATGCTGCAAAGATTCACTGCATTGATTGTGGGGGTCCTTCAGTGTCAGCACAACAGGAGTTTGGTCTTAATCGTTTAACTGACGGGGAGCCCTGAAAAGTTGCTCCTCGGGAGAGTGATAACGTTTTTGTTGTTTTGATTTAGTTTTTTTGTTTTTTTTTGGAGGGAGGGATTTATACAAAGCATTTGAAAGAAATTAATCGGATTAAAATATTTTTCTACCCAGGGACGACCCAGTCAAGCCTCTTTTGCATCTTCTCTTCCTCCCCTCCCCACTAGGTGGCGCCAGAACTCAAAATCAGGACTCCCTAAAAGGTGGTCTCGCTGTTCTGATCCTTTATGGTAGGATGACTCTTATAAAGACATCTGTGATGTGAACATAACAAAAAATTTTTTTATTGCCAATTCCTAATATGCCTTTTCATTCACCCTGGGGTACTTTTCCAGTAGTTAATTTTCGGCTTAACCGAATGTAACGTTCTGAAGAAGAGCTTCTGGGGACCCTGCCAGCTCGGAGAAGAGTTGTAGACCAACATAATAAACAACACGTCCTGCAGAAATTGCTAACGACCAGCTGCAAGTTGATACAGTGGAATCTATTCGACCCTTGATGACTTCAATATGGGGGGAACTGTTCTAGTTCACAGGCCAAGGAGGATTTTTAGGTGGCCGGTTAAATTACCTCCTTGACACTTAACTCTTGGTAGAATGTGGAAGGGGGTGAAAGCCTGAGCCAACTTATGACCTAATTCTTCAGGAAAGAAATGTGAGAGTCCAGCATTTTGTCCCCTGCTTCCTCTCTGACTGCCTTTTCATGATATAAACTAGTTTACACTGCAGAGGGCTTGCTCCTTTACAAATTTCTTAATTGAAACTTGTTTCCTTAATGTCACAGTCCTGGCTATGTTTTGTTTTTTTAAAAGAATGGGGGGAAAGTAGGCTATCAATTTGTTGGAAGCTTAGTGTTTTCACAGATCTACACAAAAAGCAATCATTCCTGGTCACTTGTAAATATGTACAT
The DNA here is from genome assembly GCF_020740605.2 of Lemur catta. Classification (NCBI taxonomy): domain Eukaryota; kingdom Metazoa; phylum Chordata; class Mammalia; order Primates; family Lemuridae; genus Lemur; species Lemur catta. The sequence continues at coordinate 27,436,895 of NC_059140.1, read as the reverse complement.
AGTGACAAAAAGACCCATAAATCAAGCGTATTTTAAACATCTAAGACTAGTTCCTATGATTCAAATGGCATGTCTTGCCCAAATCACAGGTAAGTGGACACATGGCATTTTTCCCTAAATCGTTCAGACTGAAATTCAAGGAGGAAACACAAAGTTAGTGAACATGTCACAAAAGGGGTATTGTTTAAAGATAAAGAGGCTTTTGTCTAAATACCATAGTCTCAATTTCCTCCATTCTAGAGAGAAAGGAAAAAAAAAAAGGATGTATGTATTTTACTTAATTTTGTTTACTTGAAATTTTTACGTTTTAGTTTTTCCAAACCTGCTTCTTCTAAAATGGGCAGCAGAGGAGAGAGGCTAATATAGAGGATAGACTTATGGATGTGGATAAATAATTAATGGCCTGGAGTAATTAGCTGGAAGATGTTTAATCATTAATTTGTCTGAGTCATCAAAAGCATTTGAGCCTATCCATAAAATGTTCTACTATTCATGAGTATATATATTTTGTCAAGATGGAAATTAATATAAGAATAGAAACAGCATTTTGAAAAATTTAGATATCAGACAAGTCTATTTGGTCTATTCTTTGTTTGTTAAAGATAAACAAAATTTTGCTTTCCTTTATTTTACCTAATAAGAAAAAAGTTGTATACATTCTATCTGTATATATAACCAAGAAGTCAAACTTCTTGGTTAGGAAGGTAAAGTAATTGGCTAGTTTTGTCTTTGTTTAGGAACTTCTTCAGGGGGTGGGGAAGCAAAACCAAAAACACTTCATTATTAAAGTGTCTGGTGAACAATTAGGGTTCTTTCAGAGGATAAGGGAAAAAAGGTCCTTTAACATAATGCTAAGTTTTGCAATTTATGACTGTGTTCTTCAATGTGGTGTTTTCCAATACAGTTTTATTACAGGCTCTAAATTATACTTTCACAGGAAAGGTCTGTCTTTAAACTTTTAGGTCAGAATTGTTCAGATCTTTTCACACTGAATCAATCAGGTTTAAAGCTGGCAAAATCCTTGGCAGGCTTGTAAATCTTTCAAAAGATGTTATCCAATTACCCTTCATGGGCCACAGGATTCTACAGCGTGACTATTTCCTTCTCTATGAGGAATTAAGTGCTCATGAGAGGTTAGAAACCAATGGAGTTGAAAAGTAAGGTTCTGCATTTTTCTTCCAGTTCACGTGGTGTAGAGATATCTGTAGCTACTAATATATCCTGAGATCTACCATTCTGACCTAAAGAGTGGCCTTAGCATCACTGAAGTTTTAATTGTTTCAAATTAGCAAACAAACAAACAAAAAAAATAATAAGTTGGTTCCTGTTACAAAATCTTATTTTGGACTTGTATTAAGAATTTAACCTAAGAATATATTCCAAATGGAAAGCATAAGAGATCACTATTAATCTTAGTTGTTTTTTCAAGAAAAACATTTTTAGGTACAGTCAATAAATACACATGGGATTGAAAAAGAAAATAACAAGGAAGATAAATACCCTGCTTTGGTCTGGGTTTTGATCTTCTAAAAAATGTGCTTATTTTCTATTTAAAAAACACATATTAATCTCTGTTAGTTCTTCCTCCTCTGGGTTGCCAATATAGAATACTAATAAAAGGCTAAGGAGACATTCAATTTATATAAAAGCCTATTTCATGCCACTTGGTTTCAAGGGGGAAAATAATCATGGGCAGAATCATTTAGAAATAATTTTTCAAGGAAAAATGTGAACATGCTTATAGATTCCTTCACAGAAGTTAGAAAAGCGCTGCTTTCCTTTGTGATGTAAAAGGTGGAGTGGAGGTTATGGGATTCCAGCTGCACCTTTGACCTCAAGGGCTTCTGAGTCACTCACTTGTCATGACCTTTGACCTTTGGCAAATCTTGACCCTATCTGTTTTGCTTGATTTTTACTACCTACAACAAAAGGTCTTTTCCTCTCTGGAACACATAAGCAGAAGTCATATAAATGTTTGGAAATAGTTTGTCAGCCAACAATCAGGCAAAGAGAGGATAAATATCAAAAAAAAAATAAATTACGAAAAATGTTCTAACATTTAAAGTTCCCTCCAGTGGTGCAGATGGATTTCAGTGACTGTAATGTCAACTCTTGGCCTCATGTTCCCTCTTTTAAAATCTTTGCTTACTTTGATTTAAAATGTGATGTAGCAAGAGGTAGAAAGGTTGGTGCTTTTATAAATTTTACTTCTAGTATTTTACTCCAGTCACTAAAAATTACAGATATCACCTCATAGCTGTGTGTTATCAACACCACCTTTTAACAACTATCTAGATTGCTTCCATCTCTGAAGAAAGGAAATTCCTCTTATCAAGATTGTGAGTGAAAGGCAAATAAGTGTAAACATTGGGAGTGAAATGTAGTATGGAGCAAGTCAAATACAGATGAGGAAACCGGGTTTGTAAAAATGTACATAGATGCCCTCTGGCATCAATATCTATAGAAACTGAATATTCAGTTACTTAATATATACAATAGTAAGGTAAATCTTAAATCTCATGTAGTCTTTATAATAATATCAACTGTTACGGATCTATTTAATACATACTACTGATAGGTAACAAATGACTTGAGTTTTCACAAGTTTTTCTTTCTAATATTCAACTGTGTTGGCTTGCTTGTTTTAAGCAAGTAATAGGAAAAAAGTAGCTTGAAAACAGACATTAATAAAAGTGTCTAGAAGGTTTGACACAGTAAAGGATGATGTATGCCTTTTCACCAAGATGAGAATGAATGGAATCTCTTGAATTGTAATACTTAAGGATTCGTCTAGTTAAGGAATACTTTTATGGTTATTTATTGCTCTGTCAGCACGGAGATTCTCATTTTTTTCTTTTTGCATCAAGATAGTAGTATTTTAATATTTACTTTCGGGACAGTTATATCTTTACCTATTTCCACTGGCTTTTTAGCATTCATTCACAACGCACTTTTTTCCCCCTGGAAATTTCTCTTTCTCTGAGGCTCAAAAGAAGTGTTTGATACTTTGAAATTACAGTGAAAATTGGCACATTAATGAAGTTAGTTAGGTGAGCCAAATACTTGGTTCAATCAGAATTTAGAAAGAAAATTAAGAGCTTGCCAACTAAATACTCAAGTCTAGTGAAAACCTTTGCAACAAAGATTTTCAATGTTTGTCATTTATTTTAAAGAGTTGAAAACAAAATCTCTTCTAAAAATCTTATACAAATCTGTTTATATAAGTATACTGCAATCTATAATTCTTGTGAGAGCTAGACAGAAAGGATTCGATAAAAAGATGTCCAACGATTAAAATATTATCCTTCCTGTTAGAGGTAGGGTAAATTGAATAGGCTGAAAAGTGTTGGTGAGAAGAGTACTAACGAGTGCCCAGCCTGTGACATGCTATCCTGTCTGAATGTACTTTTTCCTGATTTTTGTATCTGTCACCACAATACCAAAAATCTCCCACAGCAGTCAAAATTATTTTCCCTCAGATCCCAGCTAAGAGTCCTATGGCTTCAAATTAAAACTCTTAGAATTTAGTTTTCATTACCTTTCCACTAGAATATTTATGACTTCCTGTAGAGCCAGGCTTCAATAGCATTAACCATATGGAAATTCAGGGGAATTTGTTACTTTCTTACCTGAAAATGTTTTTAGGTGTGAAAGTTGAGTTGGTAGAAAATAAACTGTTTCCTGGATGTCTCGGAAATCTGCAACACACGTCATTTGAATAAGATAACTAAATGGTGAACATTATCCATGTTTAAATTTTTTACCCCACATTAAACCATTTGAATGATGTTATCACTGACTTTTTCTTTCCCCTTGAGGGATGGGGTCTAGAGTTTTTATAGTCATGATAAAAAAAATTGAATAATACTATCCAAGAGGGTAAACAAACAAATTCCACTTAAGGTTTTACAAGGCGTATGCTGACAGTAATATTTTTAAGATTCCTTTGCTATCGGTGTGTATCTGCTATGGGCTTTCTCCAGAGCAACATATTTTTGAAATGCAAAAGATCACTCTCACTGCCCTCCCCTCCGCCCACCCCACCACAACCCTCCAGCCCCAGTCCTGGTCAAAATCTTCCAATGGCCATCCATTCAGATAGAGCAGGGTTTCTCAACTATCAGATAATTCTTTGTTGTGAGGGACTGTCAATGCACATTACACATCTCAGAATTTAATGATTTGAGAAAAGGTAGGTGTGCCAATTATCCATTTATTGCCTCTGAGCTCCAAATTCACTCTTCATTGCTCTGCTTTGTAGTACTGGAGTTGCAACTCCTAAGAATTTTTTTTTCTTTTTGCCAGCTAGCACCATGTTAATCTTTGTCAGTAGAAGATGTCAAAGGAGAGACAGTAGCAGAGGAAGAGACTTTTCTTGACTTGGCGGGGTGTGGCTACTAGAAGCTTGTGTCTAAGAGATCCAGTAGCACATGCCCTCTAGCCAGTTTTGCTTGGGTCCCCGTGGCAGGCGTTCAGAATGCCAGTCTCCACCCAGGTCTCCCAACTCGGCAGCCCCAGCCTGCTGGCCATGGATCGGATTTGGCCAGTAACCTTCCCTGTCATTCAGTAAGTCCAGCCACTATGAATTTAGACTCCAGTGAAGTCTAAATCTCAGCCTGGGAAAGGATGCCCTCTCCAAATGTGTTCATCACTGGGCACTATCTTTCAGCCTGGGGTATTCTCTGAGTTCTCCTTTATCTCCTCTTAGTGACTACTCATCTGCCTCCAGTCAGTAATTCTTTAGATTAAATATTCTGGGTTAAATTACTGGTGTAGATTCTGCTTTCCTCCTGGACTCTGTTGGGTAGGGTAGACCACTGAGTAAGAAGTTTGAATACATAAACACAAACACACATATACAGTCTTATTTCAACAATATTATGCCTTCCTAAGCTGAAAATGTTCGCAAGCAGAGCCTTTTAAGGACCTGCTGTAATGATTAGAATCCAAGAAACAGAATTTTTCTGCTGGATACAATCCAAGACGTTACCCAGGTCCTCGTTTTCCAGCTGAAGCATCCCGGTCACCGAGAGGTTAAGTGACATCATTTACTGAGTGGCAGAATGGATGTGTGAGCAGAGGGGCATGCTAGGGGGCTGCTTTTCCATGAAATGGCCCCGGCCCCCTCTGAGAACTCTCTCTTGGAGCTTCATCAGATGACTCACTCACTGGCTTTTTTATGAGGACCCATGGGAGAGAGAAATTTCTCTCAAGTCTAAGTACCAGGAATAATTATGCCTCTCCTGAATGACTGTTCTGGTTTTAGCTCATGGACACTGTGAAACATGTAACTGCTTGTTTTCCATTTAGGATGGCGGCCAGAAAGCTCAGGGGCAAAGCTGCGGCTGTCTCCTGGCAAGTGGGCAGCACCTCGGGACACTCACACCTTTACGTTCCTGTAGCTTGGTCTCAGCTATTTTCTACCCCGCTCTTCCCTTTGCCTCATTGCCTTACCAAGTTTTTATTATTGTTATACTATTATATACATCAGACACTTGAAAACATCTATTTTAAGAATAAGTTGGCTGTCAACAAAATGTTGAGTACAAATCTTCAGTTCTCCTGATGCTAACTTCAGTGTTCTCTTCATTAGCGTTCGCTTACACTGACAAAGAATTTAAATACTTCAATCTTCCCAAGTATGGGTGCACCTCAGAGGCCCAAGAGCGATTCCTTCAGATATTTCAAAATTTCCCCTGTCACTTACTTAATGAATATATTTAGTAAATTTCTAATTTCATACCCAAATAACAAAAATTTTTAGCTGGGGCTTTATCAACTTTTACATATCTTTTTCAAGGCAAATTGATAACACTTGGTTATCACAAAGCTGACCATGGGCTCAGAAAGGATAAACTTTTAATTTTTCTTATTTCTTTATTGAATTATAGTCTTAAAATTTGATTTCTTTTGGCAGTCATTTAGCAATATACCATGAAATGTAGGGAAAAAAATGTTTAGTTTTTTGGTTTTTTTTTTTTACTTCTGTGCTCTTATGATTTTTTTCCCCTGCTGAATAAGCAACTTTCTTTTTTGTGTCTCTCTACGATGGTAGGAGTTGGCTATTCAATACCTTATTTATACCTGGATTCCCTCATGTTTCCACACTTGCAGTCCGACTTCTACAGTTATCATTTATCACAGGCAGTGACTCATACCTTGTAGGGGCAAAATAAATATTTGCAGAATAAATCCTCAGAGCTGCTACCCAAAATGGGGAATGTTGAAAACAAAGCAGCAATCACAGAAAATAAAGTAACTGCAGCTTTGGAAATGGAGAATGTATGATATTCCTGCTTTTCTCCTCATAATTCCTCCAAAAAGAAGATGATTTTGTTTCTCTGCACTGAAGCTGAAAAACAATATACTTTTGGCTTCATCTGATTTCAAAGAATTAATTCTAAACAATACATTTCTTGTTTTCCTTTACTTCAGAGGAAATACAGCACTCAATGCCATTGATAAGTAGTCGTTTCTTTGTGTAAGTACCTATCAGAATTTGCCAAAGTTTTAATGCAAATATCCCTGATACACCCCAGAAAACCTTCCATGAAGCAAAGTCAGGCAAAAAACCTTACAGACCAATGTAATGGGCGGAATTCTGAGAAATGGGCCACAGAAACAAATAACAGAAACAAACAAGGAAGAAGTTAAAATGAACCAATACGGGGCCCATGCCTCCGCTCTGCTATTGTTGTAACCGGGACATGATGAGACGTCCTCTTCCTTTGGTCTCTTATTTAACCCTGAATATGGTTCATAGGTAAGTGGGTCAGTGTCCTTTTGACCATCACATTTTTCATTCATTTCAGAAAATATGAGATCAATTTTCCATGTGATTCAGTTGTGTTACTGGGTTATTGCCCTTTATTCCTCCAAACATAAGTCTTTGATCTCCAGTGATAAAGTCTGTGTTTCTCACAGGGCCCTTCCAGGATGACTAGCTCAACCGAATCAATGAGAAATGAACCTTTATCTTTGAACATCTAAGTTCCTCATGGAACTGAGCTAAAAGAAATCAAAATAGACAAAGGAATTACAAAAGACATATTTCAAATACCATATCTTATCAGGAGATATTTACTAAAACAGGCTACTAGGTTTTCAGAGATATACCAGCCTTGAAAGTAAATTGTTTTTGACATTATTAACAGGAAAATATGCTTGTGTTTTCCAGTGTTCTCAATCATGTGAAAATTTCTGATAAATGTTTTTAAGACATTTTAACAAAAACAGTCTTTTCCTGAAGTTTGTAAACCTTTGGTTGAGGAAAGTACATATATTATAAGTGTAAGTTCTCCTAGCATTGGGATATAAGACCAGAAATATAAAAGGCAGTGGTATCGGGAAAACAGAGCTAGGCAGGTATGTATACAGATAGGATCCCTGGGAGACAAGAGACACTGTTGGGATATGCCACAGTTGTATCTGCTCTTGCCCTATGTGGTCAGCTCACTTCTGGTAAGATGTGGAATCCTTGGGTAATTAAATCAGGACCCTAATCTAACCACTAAAGCGCTTGTCGCTGGCATTAGCAGTGGCATTGACCCTGCAGTATGCAATAGCTGAGCTTCGCCTTGACAACCACAAAAGTTCCTCAAAGACCGTTGGCAGAAGAATGTGAGCAAGTAAACAGGAAGAGAAGTATGGCTTGCACAGGACTTAGTAATATAAATATGACAATGCCTATTGCTATTTTTGACTCATGCAGAACTACAGTAGGAATCAGGCAGCAGGGAAAAAGCTATGGCTTTAGTGTACTTAGCTGAGGGGTGAAGGTGGAGATAAGGGTTGGTGCAGTTAAAAATAAATGATTCTGTTGCCATGGTTTCCTTCTTTATAAATTCTTTTCAACATGAATTGCTGTTGTGGTGGTTAATTTTAGATTCATGCAGATTTTTGACAAATAAGAATTCCTATACATCTGAGAAATGGTTTTTTAAAAGCTGTAGGAAAAGGCTTTTGGCAGTCTGGTTTAAGCATTTCTAAGCAAAATAACCTGCAGGGTTCTGGCTTTTAGACAACTACCAAAGGAAAATGAATAAAGAGAATGAGAACCAAGTGAACATGTAAGACTACATTTATCCTTCTGATTAAAACATAAGTTCATATCAGCACAACATTTAAGGGCATGTTGAGTATTGAGGACTGCCTCTCTCAGAGCCATAGGAAGACAGATGTCCCTCCTACAGAGTAACTCATTTGACAATACACCCATAAAAGATTTCAAGTACCAAATGTTAATTTAGATAAATATGTATTTACTAATTTCAAAGGCTATAATTGTGTTTTTAAAATCTACATTACCTCAAATACAATTCAATTTTCAAATAGAGTGTTGCAATTACTTATAATTTATACCTGCTCTAAAATACCTGTATTTCACTTTTTAAATATTTAATAATAGAAATTTCAAATTTGGAAAACATAAATGAAAAGGAAGAGCTGACTTTTCCAAAGGAATTCTTTTTTCCTTATGCATTTATTACAGGATTGTTTAAATAGGGAACTTCCTTAACACAATTAAAATAGGACTTGATTTTTAAAAAGAAAAGAAAGGGGCTGGGCATGAGGGCTCACACCTGTAATCCGAGTGCTTTGGGAGGCTGAGGCAGGAGCATCGCTTGAGGCGAGGAGTTTGAGGTTACCATGAGCTATAATCATCCCACTGCATTTCAGCCTGGGTGACAGAGAAAACCTTGTCTCTAAAAAAATAAAGAAAAAGAAAAGAATAAAATCACCTGCACAGAAATGCATTACGATACAGTTACACTGTAAACAGTGGACACTGAAATGTTAGTAAATGCTTATTTCCAACCCAAATTTAATGGTTAAAGCTTCATGGTATTTTAAATTTTGTATTTTGACGTTTGTTTTCTTTTTCTAAGGATTTTGTGGTTACTCATAAGAATCTAGTAAAATGAAAAATTTAGAAGTTAGAATGACTTAATTTAAGACAGTAAAGGATGGAATTCATGATAACTGAAAGAAAATGAGTGAACCATATTTGTCTCTATAAACTTATTTTCTAATTCTATTATTCTAATTTATTATAGTAATCAATTATTGTGTTAATTGTACATTTAGTCTTTAGTCATACTAATTCTATTTTTGCTAAATTAAAGAAAACCCTAAAAATTCACAAAATAAAAAGTGATCCTGGTGGTATTTTAGCTCAATTAAAGTTGAAACAGAAGTTAGTGATATTTCTGTTGACATATACTAAACTTAAATTTACACATAACAATTTTAGAGGGGTAGTGTGTGTGTGTGTGTGTGTGTGTGTGTGTGTGTGTGTGTTTTGTAGGAAGACAGGGGATTTTATTAAGATAGCTCAACTAATAGCACAGACATTGCCCAACTTGATGGGATAATTATATCAATCTCCACTTCTGTCTGTGTAAGGGAATTGCCTCATGTGTTATTCTATTTCTATAGTATAAAAATAAGATCAAAAAAGTCAAAATTTGGGTGTTGGGAAATTTCCATAGATCAAGGCTACTCCCAAGAGTGGACTTTTTCAAGTGTCTACTTTTTCTAGAAATATGTCTGAGAGGTAGGATGACCAGGGACATCTTTGATTTGCTCTGAGCTTTACTTATGGCTTACTTGGAAGAAGAGCTGACCAGGTTTTTCTTGGTGGCAGCTTGTCTCTGTCCGGAAGCTAAGAATCTCATGGGCATTTAGCCTGAAGCACAACCCTAGGAGTTCTGTAGCTACTGACTCATTTGGCTTTGCTATGCTATGGCAGACTAGTGTAGACTGGTCTTTCTCCCAAGAACAACTGGAAAAGCTTGACAGAATACTTTTTAAAAAGCTGCTTGAAAGTTTTAGAGAACTAGCAGAGTAGCCCAGACATAAAAGAGCCAAGATCCTAAAGAATGGGGAAATTCATAGACATGAGCCTTATATTTTATGCCACTTTTTTCCTTGATGTATCTGTCCTTCATAAGCAACACAGAAATAAAGGTTGATATCCAATTGGTATCATTCCCAAATGTGCATTTAGGTGATGATCAGGGAAACCAATTTTCTGGTTAGTACATGTGATGCTTGTTTTTCCATTCTTGGGATACTTCACTTAATAGAATGGGTTCTAACTCTCTCCAGAACCAAAGAGATGTCGTATCACCATTATTTCTTATAGCTGAGTAATACTCCACGGTATACATATACCACAATTTACTAATCCATTCGTGAATTGATGGGCATTTTGGGTTGTTTCCACATCTTTGCAATTGTGAATTGTGCTGCTATAAACATTCGGGTACAGGTGTCTTTGTCATAGAATGACTTTTGTTCCTTTGGGTAGATGCCCAATAATGGGATTGCTGGATGGAATGAGGGGATGGGTGTATGCCTACATGATGAATGCGTTGCGCACCGTCTGGGGAATGGTCATGCTTGAAGGTGCTGACTCGGGGAGGTGGGGGGTGGGGGGAGGGGATGGAGGTATGACTACATGGTGAGTGCCAGGCGCACTGTCTGGAGAATGGACACACTTGAAGCTCTGACTCAGGGGGATGGGCGGGACATGGGAAATATATATAACCTAAACTTTTGTACCCCCATAATAAGCTGAAATAAAAAAAAAAGAGAGAAAAAAAAATAAAGGTTGAGACGTTTAGGAGAATGTGCGTATAAAGAGGCAGAGAAGCTAAGCAGAGTTTCCTGCAGTCTCAGAGAATGGGGGAGCCAAAAATTGTAATCCAGGCCCTGAGGGGCCATGACCTTGGAGAGGAGGTAAGCACAGAGAACTGAACTGAACAATTCTAGACCAGATCCAGAAAGAAAATTTTATGACCGAAACAGATGCTGATGTAATAGAGATAATGGAATTATGAGGCACAGACTAGAAAATAACTCAAGCAAATACTTGACACAATGAAGAATTTCATTTGAAAACTGAAATCTATTCAAAGAAAGAATCAAGTGAAATTTCTAGAACTAAAATATAAAGAATGCCATAGATAGGCATAGTAACAAGTTCGACACATCTGAAGAAAAGACAATGATCTGGAAAAGAGGTTGGTAGAAAAAATATCCAGATTATAATATGGAGAGAACAAAGCTAGAAAATAGAGCAAACAGACTAAGAGAATGTGGGAGAGGATGCCAAAACCTAATATATATGTGATTAACGTCCCAAAGGGGAACAAAGAGCAAAACAGAAATAAACAATATTTGAAGAGATAGTAGTCAAGAATTCTTCAAAACCAATAAAAGCTATCTAGCCACAGATTCAAAAGTCAAAATGAACCCAAAGCAGGATAAACACAAAGAAAAACATGTCTAGGTAAATCTGCTGGAAACAAAACAAAAGAGATAACCTTCAAAGCAGCCAGAGAAAAATTATAAGCTTTTACTTCCAAGAGCAAAATAATTTCTACAGCAAATTCCTCAACAGAAATAAATGAAGCCAGAAAACAACGAATAATATCTTTCAAGTTGAAAAAAAAAAGAAAACCTTGCCAATCAAGAAATCTATACTGCGTGATTATAGTCTTCTAAAATGAAGATAAAGACATTTCTATGCAAACTAAAACTATAACATGTTGCCAACAGATCTGCAAACAAGAAATATTAAAATAATTTTTTCAAGCAAAATGAAGATTATAACAGAAGCAAAGAAATGCAGGAAGGAATAAAAAGCAATGAAATCGTAAACATGTGGGTAAATCTAAATAAATATGATCCAGAAATTTCACTCTACGGAATTTCTCCCAAGAGAAATAAGAATGTATGTACACACAAATGCTTATAGCAGCTTTATTAATTATGTATAGAGTCTAGAAACAACTGAATTGTATATCAACAAGAAAATAGTCATACAATGTAACACTATTATTCAGTAATTAAAAAAGAATTAATTACTGATACATGGTAGACATGTATCATGTGGAATAAAGGAAACCATACACAAAACCTTACATGCTGTATGATTCATTTATATGAAGGACATATCTAATCTATGAAGCTAGTGCTCAGAAAAATTGTTGTCTGTGGGATTGGAGATGGCCTGGAATGTGGCCAAAGAAACTTTCTGGGATAATGGAAATAGTCTATATTTTGATTGAGGTGTAGTTTACATGTGTATACTTTTTTTTAAACTTATCATATTATAGACTTAAGATACATCTTACTCTATGCAAATTTCACTTTAATAAAAACATTAAAAGCATACAATGAAAATATATACACAAAGATAAATGGACTAAATATTCTACATTTTTTAAATTATCAAACTGTGTAAAACAATCCAAAATAAATGCTGCTTACAAGACATATTAAAATGTATAAAAGGACAAAGAAAGGGGCTAGGCGAGGTGGCTCATGTCTGTAATCCTAGCACTTTGGGAGGCTGAGGCAGGAGGATTGCTTGAGGCCAAGAGTTCAAGACCAGCCTGGGCAACACAGTGAGATCCCATCTCTACAAAAAATAGAAAAATTAGCTGAGTATGGTGGTGTGCACCTGTAGGCCCAGCTACTCAGGAGGCTGAGGCAGGAGGATCACTTGAGCCCAGGAGTTTGAGGTTGCAGTGAGCTATAATGATGTCACTGTACTCTAGCCTAGGCAATAGAGCAAGACTGTCTCAAAAAAGAAAAAAAAAAAAAGGACAAATAAAGGTTAAAAGTAAAAGCATGAAAGAAAAAATATTGACCCAAAGAAAACTAGTGTATATAAATTAATACCAGACAACATACAAGGTAAGGAAAGAAGCATTACTAGGAATATTCCCTCACATTCCTCCACAAAGAAGATAAAACAACTCTAAATTTGTATGCACCTAGTAACACACTTTAAAAATATATACATCAAAAGTTGCAAGACTATAAAGAGAAATAGAAATATCATAGTGAGAGATTTTATCTTACCCATCTTAATGATGGGGGAAAAAATAAAAAAAAAAAAAACTAAGGTTACAAAAGATTTGAACAACATTTGTAAGTAATCTGACCTAATTGACTTAACATAGGATAATGCACCAACAGTGTAGAATGTGCATTCTTTATGAAGTGAACATTGAGTATTTATCAAAACTGACCGTATGCAGGTCTATAAAGAAAGCTACAACAAATATCAAAGGATTTAATCAGACAGAATATCTTCTCTGACTATAAAGGAAGCCAGAAATCAATAACAGCAAAATCACTATAAAATCACCTTATAGTTGGAAATAAAGTAACAGATCATAGAAAAGAAATTGGAACTTTCATATAATAATGGTAGGAGTCTAAGTTGGTACTAACACTTTTGAAAACTGGCAATATCTAATTAAATTGAAATTATACATGTCCATCAATGCAGGGTTTCTAGTCTTAAGAATGTACTCAACAGAAATGCTTATGTATGTTCACCAAAACATATGTACAAAAATGTTTATGGCCATACTATTTGAAATAGCTGTGAACTGGTTAATATTTCCCTCAAATCATCATCAAGACATCAGAATGGATAATAATGGCATATTCTTCATATTCATTCAACATAGTAACATATGAAAATGAATTGACTACTGATATACACAACTTGAATAATTAATAATTTTGAGAAAATAAGACAAAATGTACATATTTTGTCTTCCTGTCTATACTAAGTTTATCTATATAAATTATGTTGATTGATATCAGGAGAGTAGCTACCCTTTGGGCAGAGAGGGAATTGTTAATGACTATAAAAGGGCTAAAGGAGGCTTCTAAGATGCCCATAATGTTCTATTTCCTGACCTAGGTTGTAATTAACCAGTGTGTACATTTTGTGAAAATTCATCAAGCTTTACACTTAATTTATGTAGCTTTCTATATGTATATATTATAATATTTAAACTACAGAGCTAACTTAAAAACATGAGAAAAATTCTTTTAGACATCTTTACTAATACCAAATGGTCTCTTCTTCAATGATATGATTCATCTTTTTGAAAACAATCAAAGGTAATTTTGATACTGTCTGATGAACAAAGAAGGTGATTAAGTCAAAGAAGGGTAGTCTAACCAAAAAGACATGCAGCTGTAGCTTACTGAGATCGATTCTCTTATGAGGCACAGAAAGTGGTCCTGCTACTATAACAAAAGAAGATTTCCAAAACTTTTAAACAATAGAAAACTGTTAGGAATAATTGTAATTATTCTGACTGTAATACTGATTTGTATGAAATCATGTTATTTGTTCATGTGGGTGTGTAAGGGTGTATTTAATAGTTTTTTCCTTTATCATTTCTCATTTTGACTATGTCAACACTCTGATGAAGTTAGGACTATAATTTCTTTGTAAAGGCAGAAATTATTACTCCACTATTTTTAATTCAATTTTTTGAAAGAGAAAGATGAAGAAATACTGGGTAACCCAGCCAGGGACTTACCCAAGGTCATACACAGTGGGCACATGCTAGAGGTGGAATTTATCCAGGGTCTTCTGATTCCTGCCCACTTTCTAGTTCTGCACATTCTGGAGAGTAATATGAGTATCTGTATCTATTTTTATCCTTGAGCTATTTCCTTATCTACTCTACCCATTTATGCAATATAGCATGTCAAGCTTCTGATTTTATATTAAACTAATACATGTTTTTTTAGCACTTGTAGGGCAGAAACTTTAATGTTATGAGATCTAGGAATTTTGTTCTAGGTTTGTGTCATTCATGCAAAATAAAGACAGTAAGAAAATTAAAATTGGCCGGGCGTGGTGGCTCACACCTATAATCCTAGCACTCTGGGAGGCCGAGGCGGGTGGATCACTCAAGGTCAGGAGTTCGAGACCAGCCTGAGCAAGAGCAAGACCCCGTCTCTACTAAAAATAGAAACAAATTATCTGGCCAAATAAAATATATATAGAAAAAATTAGCCGGGCATGGTGGTGCATGCCTGTACTCCCAGCTACTTGGGAGGCTGAGGCAGAAGGATGGCTTAAGCCCAGCAGTTTGAGGTTGCTGTGAGCGAGGCTGACACCATGGCACTCACTCTAGCCAGGGCAACAAAGTGACACTCTGTCTCAAAAAAAAAAAGAAAGAAAATTAAAATTAAGAAAAAAAAAATCCAACATTCACCTTGTGCCATCACGCCTCATATTGTATAAAATCAAGAGTTTATTTTGGTGTGAATTTATCTGATTCCATTGTTTTGTCATGCAGACTGTGCAGCTAATAAAATTCAACTAGAGTTTCTCTTCTAAAGTTTGCTATTAAATTTAGTGTTTGAATGATTTGCATGCTACTGCTGACAAACTACTCTGTCCTTAGAGAATTATCCTAGAGCAGAGAAACATAACTTGTCTTCTTGTACATGCATTTTACACAGTACATGACCGACAAATACTTGTAAGATGCATTAATAAATGAATGATTAGTGACGTATGGTAATCTCATTTGGAAAGAGGCTCAGAGTATCCTCTACTTCACAATTTTTTCTCTGCCCTTTGTAACAACTTAGGCAATTGTTGTGCCAGGCAATGTTAGATACACTCGCAATGCAAAACATTCAGACATATGTGGGTGATTCTCCTTTTCAGTGTTAATTTGAGTTTTGTAATTTTTTGATGTTTCCATTTTATTTTTTATTACGTAGAATACACATAGACTATGGAAAACAGTAAGTAATAGATATAACCAGAGCTAAAGTAAGCTTTTGCTGATATGTTTCAGAAAATAATGTTATCTTGGATTACTTCTGATAGGTGGCTGAAGACAATTATTAGTTTTTGCCCATCTTTCTTGTCCTATGTTTATACTTGCTTTTAAAACAATGAAGGCATATATATATACATATATATGCAAACAGCACATAGCTAAACATTTTCTACAGAATTTAGATACTTCTTGTATTTCTAAAATTCTGTTTTTCTCCAACTTCAGTGTTTCAGTCTGAACAGGAAAGAGAAAGTCAACTCAAAGGGTTATGAAGAGGATATTTACAGAGCTGTGGGCAAGGTTAAAATGGAACTGATGTATAAAACTAAATATGCACTTACCAACCCAGCAATTGTACTCTTGAGCATTTACCCAGACAAATAAAAACTTACGGTCAACAAAACCCAGTACATGAACGCTCATAGAAGCTGTATTCCTGGAAAACAGACCAAGGCAAAAAATAAAGCTGGGGAACAGAAAGCCAGGGGCAAATGAAGAAACCTTCCCATTTCTACTGTATGCAAATACTTTCTTCTAGTATTTCCCAGAGCGAGATTTTTCTTTTAAAAGTAGTATTTATTTTTCTAAAATTTCCACAACATTTTTTTTTTTTGGTTTTCTATATAAGCCTCTGCCCAAATGGTTCTATAATCAGTATTATTCTATTTACTGTGAAGATGCGTTTATGGTTTTGTTCAGTAAACTAACACTACGTAAACTGGATATACTTCATTTCTTGAGTCTTAATTAAAAGCATGTATTAAGCCCTCACAATGAGGAGGTACTGTGGTAAGTCTCACCACAAATATAATTAGCAATAGCGGGAGGGGGAATTTTCCTGACCTCAAAAGTATTCATAATCCTCTGCAGGAGATAGAAATCCTTACAAAAAGACCACCAGTACATGGAACAACATGAAAGGGAGAAAGTGCTGTGTCTTTATGCAGATGCAAAATTCCAGGTTGAAATACTGACCTCATTATGCATGTAGCTTTAAAATTCCATCACACTTGTGTAAATGTTGCAGGAAGGGTTGGTGGTGAAGTGAGAGATGTGATATTGCTGACTCTCATCCCAGGAAGGTAGTTAATGGGGTCTTGAGATAGCTTTGCATTTCTAACACAAATTAGGTTTTCTCCCACTTTACATCATTTTCCTACAGAAATGCAAGACGGTATTTCTGCGGTCACCTATCTCCCTCTTGCTTTCTCATGTTGCAACTATCTGGACTACATCAATCTTTAGCCTTAATCCCTGACCAACTCTTCTGCTATTTTCCTGCCGCATCACAATATTTGAAGAGAAACAAACTTACAATTTGATTATTGTTTTTAACAACATAGAAAAGATTATGTATATCGTCTATCAGTTTTGAAATGTAGGCCACATAAGACATCAATGTGACATGAAAGGGTACTTTTTATTTAAATTACAATTTTTTTCACATACAAGGAGAGATCCAACTGGGATTGTTCTGAATAAAATAAATATACTATAACCAACTTTGCAGTATTTCCATCTGTGAAAATGAAAATAGATCTGCATAGCCTTTGAAATATTTATTTAGATTTTTTCTTTAAAACTGTTTTCTCGCATTTGATTGTCACCAGCAAATATAAGAAATGATGACTTTTTCTAAAGTCTGGAACTAAACAACTCTTATTAAGTCACAGGAATCCCAGTTGTTGCCCTTTGAATTCACTTTCCTTGCACAATGACTTTTAATTTGCCTGGTCGTAACTTTAAAATAAAAGGAAGAATCTAACTCATAAGCAACACAGTTTGCTCAACTTTATAGAAATTGTTTGGTTTAAATAATTTATAAAACATAAGGAAGTCCAAAACAGTTCAAATTGTACTTGTCTTCTAAATAGATTTGCTTTAGAATCCAATCTTAAAAAAATCCAGTCTAAATAGTACATATATTTTGAGTCTGTTAGTCTTTAATAAAAGATAGTAACTATTTTTATCACTGTATCTTCACCAAATAACACCACTACTACTCTGCATTTTAAAAGCATCTTTATGTTGAAAAGGTGTGCATATCTTTGATCTCATTTTATTCTAATTCAGTGGCAGTAGAAATCTGTCTTGCAGATGAGGAATTAAGACAGAGATAAATGGTTTGTTCTAAGTGACATCTGTACAAGGGGCTATGCATGAACCTAAGACCCTAACATCTAGCCCAGCTTGCTGGTATTGTCCACCCCTCTAGAGTAGCAGATCACGTGCGGTAGAGAGTTGAAAGCTCTTTTCTCCCTTCTTTAATTTGAGCAGCTGGTTGTCACTGCCATCCTGAACACGGCTGCTGCAGGGATGCTTTAATATTAGAAATTCAGGAAGTAACTAGAAAGAGTTTTGTCTTATTTTCTGGGGAAGGAGGAAGTGCAGAAGATTCCTCCTAGTGGTATGCTAAATTTTTCACTCCTGAAAGCCCAACTTTTCATTCCAAAATGACAATTTTCTAAAGCAAATAAATAACCCTTTCCATCCTGCATATTGTCAGAGAATTGCATGAAGAAAGAATGGTAACACAGGGCGGTGGGCTGCAAAAGCTGGATGTACGAGGGCAAAAGATGTAGAGAGGAGAGAACGGGAAGTGACAGACAAAAAGCTGATGGCCAATGATGAGGACCCACGGTGGGTAAGAAGAGTGCAGTTTAAAGAAAATGGGGAACTTACAAAGATTTGCCACAAAGGCTAGAACACACTCACAGAGATCCTCTTTGGAGATACAGTCATCACAGCAGAAGTCTGTAAACCTTCTGAAACCAAACGGAAGCAGCATCAAGAAGAGTAGGGCTAAGACAAGACCTGTTTGTCATTAACTCATAAATGAGGAAGAATAGGAAGATTTAAATCCACTACCAAACAGCATTATTTGTACACACTTCCACCAAAATGTTTAATCAATTCTTCAGCAAATGTCCACTGTATTCAATTGTACTTTCTTTGTTACAAATCCCAAAGAAGTAACCTCAATCCCCTATCCTTTTCAAAACTGCTGATTCTGAGCAGCCTCTGAAACAAACCAGGGGCAAACACATTTCAAGGAAGGGATGTAAAAAGTAACATTAAATCTGGTGTTTTTAAGAACTGGATGACTTTGGGAATAACTTAGTTGCAAGGTCCAGGCTTCTTTATCTCTTTAGTCTCAAATTAGGAAGAAAAACCTGTTCTTCTCAACTGCATTCCTTTTCCAAAATGTTCCTGTCTCATACCCAGATGGTGCCCTTTGAACTTAAAATCTAAAGAGCTTTGTTCCCCACTGTAAATCGTCCCCACGGCCAGGTTGCTTTTCCATTTAGCTGCTAGGATGGGGAGAATTGGCAGTTCTACAGGACAATTAGCACTTTGAAATATTATCCCACCACATATGTAACAGGTTAGCACAGTGCCTGGACACTGGGAGCGCTCCACAAACGTTAGTGCCTGCCTTCCCTCTGGGCACTGGAGCAGGCAGGGTCGACTTGCACTTCTACCACTGACACAGAGGAACAGGAGAATAGGAAGGTTGGTGTTTGGCGTCCTAAAAGAGAATAGATGCAGAAGAAGAAAATGAATATGAAAGGCTATTGCTGGACTCTTATTTTAAAACTCAGTTTTAGACTTCCTGATCATTAAGCAAAGCCTGAGAAAATCAGTGGGAAAAAGAGAAAACAGGAAATGGAAATATTAATACTGAACCCCCTGAAAATAATCACCTTCATCTCTAGTTACAAAACAATCCCCACTCAAAAACCTCACAGCTCAAAGTATTACAGACGAACCAAAGACCTACAAGTGGACTATCTCTATTAATAATTAGTGATGGTTTTAAGCTTTCTCCTAGCACTTTATTTAGTACAATCCAAAATGTTATCACCTAGAAGAAAGAAGCAATAGCAAGCCTGTTATTTATATAATCTGTGAAAATAAGCACTATCCCACTCCTCTAGTCCTTGAATAAAATCAGACATATGGTGAGTATTAAAAAGCAAATGTAGTCTATCACAAATTCCTAAACTTTTGTTTTGTTTTTCATGGAAGCTCTCACTTTTAAAGGGCATTTCTCTGCTTAAGTCTTTCTTTAAGAGATAAATTATCTAAAATTACTACACATCCTTTCAAAAATCCTTAAACCCAGAAGAAGGTGGTTCCTGAAAGTGTTCAGATTAACCTGGGAGTAATATGACAATTTAGCCAGCCAAGAGATAAGTGGGTGCTTTCTAGCTATTCCCATAATTGTTTCCTGACCTGAAAAGAGAACAACCTCTAGTTTCACCCTCAGATAATAAATCAAGACAAATTTAAGCCAATGTTTAAGTAGGAAAAACATAATCTAGACTGTTAGACAGAAAAAAAAAAACAAGCATTGAATTTGGTTGAGCTTTCAGTGTTTGATGAAAAGTGTACTAAACCAGGAATCAGAAGATGTACTGGCCTCAGGTCTGTAAACTTGAACTATATCTTTCTGATTCTCAATTTTCTCTTCTATAAAATAAGATAATAGAATCGATGATTTCTATCTTTATGTGAGAAAGAATGTTGTAACTGTAATCAAATATGCGGTATTATTCCATTAGATAGCATTCATTTAACAAACATATTTTGAGTGTTCATCCCCCAAAATGATTTTTTTTCCATTTGAATGTTTGTTATCATTAGGTACATCCAAATTCTGTAGTGTTTCTAGAAGGAATAATAAGAGTTAAATCTCAGGTATTACAAAGCCCCCTTTATTCCTTTGACCTTGTAACCCTTCGTTCTGGAAGCCCTGCCTAGCCTCTCTAGGAAGACTGCTTGATCTCACTAAGGGTAGGGGAAAAGATGCTTCTAAATTTAGTCTAAGTGGATTTAACATATGGCATCATACCTTCCTGGGTCAAGAGGTCCCAGGGTTTCTGGAAAACTGGAAAACAGACTTTGCTGGATGGTGGAAATTGGAGAGGGTAGACCATTCAGCAACTTGAAGAAAACAGTGACTTGAGGATTTGTTTTTTCAAGCTAAATTTCTAAAAGAAAGTTATGCCCTAATCCTAAAAGGCATCTTGATTTAGGCTTTAGTGATATTTCCCTGATGGCATCTAAGACATATTAAATTATTTGGCATCTGGTCCATGTGCCAAATGGACTCTGCTCCCAGTGAGTTAAGTCAGGCTTGGACCTGGCAAATTGGATTTGAGGATAAAAATAAATAGAAGCATAAGGAGGGTTAGAATAGAGGTTTCTTTTAAAAAGCCAAAGGGTCAAAGTCCATAAAAATGCAAAACAGAAAAAAAAAGAAAAAAGAAAAAAGTAGTGAAATCTAATAAGACTTCTAAATTAGGGATAATTTCTAATGAAGAATATGATTCAAACCTGGTCATTTTCTTAATAACAAAGACATATTTTTACTTTTAGGTGAGCATGGGTGGCTTTCAGCAAATGACAGCAGTGTGTGTTTTTGTGAACCTTAAATAGAAATGAATAAGAAACAGCTGTGATCTGCCATATTTCCTTATTGCTTAAGTAAGGCGTAAAAATTCAAAAGACATAGAACATACTTTTATGTCTGTCATGGGATATCCACAATTACTAACATTCTTATGCATGTTTGTTTTTTCCTAATTTCACCAAAGTCATAAAATGAGGCCAGGAAAATAGCAGCTTTAGAGACAGAGCTGGAGTGGCGCAAAATCCAAAATGAAGGTGTATATTTGGGTCTGTGTAATGCAAAGGGCTGCAGTGGGTGCCATTCTAAGCTATGTGAATAGTGCCATCTAATGCATTGCTTAAAATCAGCAGGTATTTTGGGAACTTACGCTGGGAAGCAAGAGAAACTGAAAATAACCACCTAAATAGGAATGCTGTTATCAAGATTTTACTTTAAATTAAATTGAATAAAGTATGCAAATTAACCATGGTTCTGATGTCTTATTTTTTAAGCACACCAACAAAATTTATTTGCTGGATACCTGCCATCTTTATCTTTTCTCATTGTCAAAGAATTGATTTTTTATTTTGCCAGTACTGTGTAGCAAATAGTATTGAAATCCAGAAATTTTCTATCTTAGGCCTATTTTGTGACTTATAAAAAATAGGTAATCGAAATCTGTCAACTCAAAAAATCCAAAGACCTAGAAAAGATTCAATAATTTGTCTTTACTCAATGTGGGATATGATTAAAATGTTGGATGTTGTGTTGGAAGCCACGAATTGTGTATTCACCAATTCACCATGGTCATTTTCATTGTTTCAAGACTACTTAGAAAGAAAACAATTTTGAAAAACTGCTTACAATAGATGAGGTAAAAGAAATATTCTCTCTCTCTCTCTCTCTCTCTCTCTCACACACACACACACACACACACACACACACACAATAACAAGACTATCATAACTTCCTCTAATCTTTAAGAAATATTTGGGAAAGAAATGCTTAAAGATGTATGAACCACTTCTTATATTGGCATTTTGTTAAATGGCTTTACTAAAACTTCAAATGAGTCTGGCACGATCATTTATATAAAATCTATAAGCAAGCAAATTGAAGTAGTCTTGTATTCTTTTGGTTTCACTGCTAGGAAATAGCTGATGGTTATCTTGCTGCAACAATTCCCACCTCGGAGAAACTGAAAATTCCATCTATGAAGAAAGGACGAGTCCAGGTCAAAGGAGAGATGGCGCAGTAAATCTGACCAGTTTGGGGAAAGTGTTCTGCTATAAACTTCCCCAGCCTCAGCTGAGATCAGTGCTTCACGTTAGCTGAAGATACATGAGGGTCAAGGATTTAGAGGGAGCTGTCTACATTGATAGTAGTAGAATGTTTAGAAAAATGCTTGTAGTTGTGCATTCACTAATTCACTGAGTTTCCTGAGCTGAGGCTGTGAGGAATGGAGAGATCAATAGACAGTTTTGGTGTTTCAAAACTTTCACACCAGTAGGGAAAGAAGACATCTTTACAAATACTTCATATGTGACAGAGTTTAAAAAGGATTCAGTACTTAGCAGAATAGATGTCCAATAATTATTTGTTGAACATTTGAATGTGTGAATAATTATTTGGATAAATGAACAAGTGAATAATTAGTGATATGAGAGGTCTTGGGAATTCAGAGATAAAACAAATTATTTCTGTTAATTTTCGTAAGCTGGGAAGTGGAGAGGATACAAGAGTTTAAGAAAAAACATAGAGTTTGTATTTGTGTAGCACTTTGAATGACTGGTGATACAAGCCCAGCAACGTCACTGTAGGCAGAAGAAACAGTAAAGGCTTGGGGATGGTAATTTATTTAGGAGAAATTTATTTTTGTTTGCCTGGATGATGGATGATATTTTTTAAAAAGAGGGAAACCTCAGCCGGGCGTGGTGGCTCACGCCTGTAATCCTAGCACTCTGGGAGGCAGAGGCGGAAGGATCACTCGATGTCAGGAGTTCTAGACCAGCCTGAGCCAGAGCGAGACCCCATCTCTACTAAAAATAGAAAGAAATTAGCTGGACAACTAAAAATATATAGAAAAATTAGCCAGGCATGGTGGCGCATGCCTGTAGTCCCAGCTACTCGGGAGGCTGAGGCAGAAGGATTGCTTGAGCCCAGGAGTTTGAGGTTGCTGTGAGCTAGGCTGACGCCATAGTACTCTAGCCTGGGCAACAGAGCGAGATTCTGTCTCAAAAAAATAAATAAATAAAGAGCGAAACCTCCATCACACACCATATACAAAATTTAACTCAATATAGATCAATGACCTAAATGTAAAAGCTAAAATCTATGAAACACTTCGAAGAAAACATAGCGGCAAATCTTCATAACATTGGATTTGGCAAAGGATTCTTAGATAAGACAATATAAGCGTGGACAAAAAAGTCAAAAGTAGACAAATTAGACTTCAGAAAAATTAAAAACTTTTACACATCTAAGGATTGTCACAAGAAAGTGAAAACACAACCTATGGAATGGGAGAAAAATATTTGTAAATAATATATCTAGTAAGAGTCTGGTATCCAGAGTATAAAAAACATTCTGAGAGCTCAACAACAGAAAGGACAAACAACTCTATTTTTTAAATGGGCAAAGGACTTAAATAGACATCTTTCTCAGGCACATGAAACGATTCTCAAGATCATTAGCTGCTAGGGAAACACAAATCAAAACTACAATAAGATGCCTCTTTGCATTCACTAAGATGGCTATAATTTTTTTTAAAATGTATAAGCGTTGGAAAGAATATAGATAAATTAGGACATTGTACATTGCTGGTGGGAATGTAAAATGGTTCAGTTGCTGTTGAAAATAGCTTGGCATTTCCTCAAAAAGTTAAACATAGAATTCTGTATGACCCAGCAATTCCACTCCTGCTGGAAAACAGTTACCCTCCAAAATACATCTACACACATGTTCATAGCAGCTCTGTTCACAACCACCAAAAAGTGGAAACAACCTAAATGTCCATCAGCAGATGAATGGATAAGCAAAATGTAGCATATCCATGTGATGGAATATTATTTGGTCACAAAAAAGGAATGAAGTATTGACACATGCAACAACACTGATGAAAATGGAAACATTATGCTTTACATGAAAAAGACACAGAAGGTTAAAAAGTGTATAATTTCACTTATATGAAATACCCAGAATAGATAATTCATAGAGACAGAAAGCAGATTGGTGATTGCCAGGAGCTGGGAGAAGAGGGAGAGGGGTCTAACTGGTTAGTAAGTATGAGTTTTCCTTTGGGGGTGATGAACATGTTTTGGAACCAGAAAGAGGTGTAGCGTGACTGTACCAAAGGCCACTGAACTGTTAACTTTAAACTGGTTAATTTTATGTTATGTGAATTTTACCTTGATAAAAACAAATAGAAGAGAGAGAAATTAAAAATGTAAAGGCAAGATGAATAATTTTTGTTCACTGTCAATAAGATGAGCATGTAAGGGAGAGTTACTCACTGTAGGATCTTGGTTAAAAGAGTGATACGATAATCTCTATGCTGGGGGAATTTTGAAGATGCTGCAGCATGTGGTAGAGATTGGATGGAATGACAGGCAGCAAAGCTACCTGTTCATAATTTTAAAACTAGTTTTGTAGGAGTCTATAAAGGTCCAAACTATGCTGGTGGCTGCAACAGGCATGGAAAGGACAAACTAAATGGCATATATTAAGAATGTAACATCATAAACTGAAACCAATGCATATAATTCATCTACAGTAAAACTTGTAGCAAATAGTTCTAGTTATTTTTTTATATAGTTGAATGATATTGCCTAAATTGACTGAAAAAATACCATTGGAATGGCTCTCATGGAGAGCAGTGTAGAAGGTTATTCCATTCCTTCATGTGCACCACAACTGTAATCATATTTTAGCATACACCTCTGAAAGTTTCCACCATTATATTCAGTTTCTTCGCTTGTGGTAAAGAACAAAGGTATTCTCTCAGTGAATATTTATTGAGTGCATACAATGTGCCAGACACAATGATAGACACTGAGTTCATAAAGGGGAAAAAGTTGAGCTTACAGTCTAGTGAAAGATAAGTAAACAGGAAATAATAATGTAATTAAAGGATGAGGATGAGGGTAAGTTCAGTCAACACCAGATATAGGAAACGACAACTGAGCAATTTGGGATGATGTGCAAGGGAGTGGGGGAAGAGGAATAGGAGAATTGGGAGTGGGAAAATAGGGTTGGGCTCTGGGAATTCTTCCTCAGAGGAGGTTACACAGAGGACAAGACCTACTAAATTGAGTAGGGCAGAGGAACCACCACAGTTTCTGTTCAGGTACCTGAGTTAGTAAGAGGAGTTTTGAGTGTCTATGTAGCAGGACTCTGCTTCAGTAGAGAAGGAAACAACTGTTTTTACCTGAAAACCGACAAGCAGGTTTGTCCTGCAGATGACAGAAGTTGTATTAATATTATGTCAACTAGAATGATGGTCTGCCATTTTGGGACCCTACAGCAGCCTGCCCTTGGGCTCATATCAGAGATACGAGACTGGACACTTGAGTTTGGGAGCCCTCACCTGTAACTATCCCATAAAAACTATTCCCTGATCCATATCCTGAACTCATGCTCACTCCCCATATTGTATAGTTGTGTCTAATTACACAAAGACTTTTATCCAGTCCCTTAAGGTGGTTTTATCCAATGGGTTTCTGTCCTTTCATTATATTGGGTTGCTTTTAATATTTATATTAATGAATAATGTTTTTGCTTATTTATTTTCTTCTCCTCTTGTATTTTACTTTACATTTAAATGAGGAATAGGAAGCAAAATGATGTTTAATATAATATGATGAACAGCTTTTACTTCACACAAATTAATCATTTCCTGCCTAAAGGTTGTTTTTTCTTTTCTTTCACCAAGTCCCCATTCAGCACAGTAATATGTATTAGAAAAAAAATGTTATTTTTAAAATATCTAGATGCCTTGTTTTAGAAAGATACTCAAGTAACTCTTTAATTTATGGCTATGATCATATTGCATATATTCAGAATCATAAACATAAAGGTAAAATAATGACAGTGGCTTCTCCACCCATCTTCTGTAGGGAAAAATTTTCCATTACACAAACATTCCCACTAAGAAATTTACATTCTAAAAATACTTAGTTACATTTCAGCTAGATGTTTGGATATTCTTTTATATTTTCTGCTTTTGACTAATGCTCTTAGAGGAAAATAACTTGACTCTGCACATCTCATATTAGACAGTGCTAAACAGAGTTAAGGCCACTTGGCTCTACACTTAAGAGCTATATTTATGAAGAACAGTAAACCCTGTCATATTTCAGCATTGCAAAAGACAGGGAGGAAAATATAAGAAAGGGTCCAATTCTTCTTTCTGCTTTTATTTGTCAGGCTGGTCCTTTCTTTGCTATAACTGTTCTAGTATCTCCTTTTCAGCTTCCCCAGCTGGTCAATTCTTTCCCCCAAATTTTGGTTATGTAGTAACAATTACAACCCCAATACCAGCAGCCTACCGTTATCCTCCAAAAGGGTTCTCCCACCTCTGGTCTATTTGGGAAAGAGAAACTAGTTTCTGTCCGCTGCTGGGTCATTTCCACTCTGTACCTCTTTCCTCATCCCATCTGAGACCTCCTTGGCTGGCAACCACCCCTACCCATTCACACCCCCAAAACACATTAAATCAAGGGTACATGTAACATTTCTTACTGGAGCATCAGAACAAACCACTTAAAATTAAATATTAGATATTCTACCCCCAAATGTCCCTCAACCATCACCATCTCTCGAGACTGTTTCCTGAGTGTCCCTTCCCACTTGGGCAACCTCCTACTTTATTGCAATGTCTCATCTGTCCCTCTCACTTCCTGGACGCTCCCTACTATATAATTTGTTTTCATTTTATTTGAAGCCAATTTATCAATCTTCTGTTTTGCTATCTACTTCCAAATCCTATAAGCATTAGCTCCCAAGATCAGACCATTAAATTTTCTTAAACAAAAGACTCCAGAGAAAAATTATGCCACTTCCTGAGGGACAAAGGCAGCTATGTTATTTGTAGTTTTAACTAGCATTTTTTTTCCTCCCTGTTATTTTATTTTATTCAACAATAGTTAATTTAGTCCCTTACATCAGGGTCATCATAACCAGAATCAATGAATATTCTTAAATTTTAGAAGTGCTTTTGCAGGAGAAAATATTTATAACAACCTAACTCAGGGTTATAGGAGATACAACAGTGATGAAAGGATTAAAATACTCATTTTCTATTTCAATATAAACCAGTTCAGAGATTTAAAAAAGGAAACACTTATCTTTTTCTATTTCCAAGTTGGAGAAGCGCAGAAACTTTAAGCAAACTGTGACTAAGTCATTAATTGAACAGTACACTAAATAAATTAAATAAGCAAATTCCTTCTAAAAGTACAAGGCAATCATGGTTATGGTTAGGGAAGCTGAGGTGCAGAACACACAAACAGAGCGCTGATGGAAGTATTAAAGACCCATATGTGACCCACCTGGCTGGGAAAAAAATCTGGAGAAGCAGTCAAATGAATAAATCAGAAAAGTAGATCAAAAAGAAAGTTGAGAGTGAGATAAATGTAAGTAAATTAAAAGAGTGGAAAAAAAATTTTTTCTATAATATCACCAAGGTTTTGAGGAACCAAAAGGTAAGATACCAACAGTTAAAAAATATATACCAATATGCATCAAGAATCTGTGTATTTCCTATATATAATTAGCCTATTCATAAGTTGTTCTAAAGTGTAGTAGTCTATCAGTATGGGTTTTTGTTGGCAAGCAACAGAAATAAATGCAAATATAAACAAAAAAGAAATTGCTAAAGGATATCCAATATATCAAAGACTTGATCTGGGGGGAAAGGGACTGGAAGAGTTTCAGAAATGGGCAGCACCAAGGGAGAAGAAGTAGCTAAAGTCCCACTGAGGAGCAGGCTGATGAGGACGCTCTTTTACTAACAGCACTGTCAAGAGGCACTCAAGTCTCAACTCCTCTGATGCCTCCACCACAAATGATGCCTCCCACAAATGTGGGAAATTTTTTACCAGTCACTTTTCCCTTAAGATTCAAAGGTTCAAAGTCCCAGGCAAGAGCATCTTGTGGGCTGAACCCATGCCACATGACCAATTCTGAAGAGAGAAGTAGCCATGTCTCTTACCACAGCTCACAGATTATGTGTGTGTATGGCGGCAGGGGCCAGAGAGGGGAGGGTTCCTCAAAGCAGAAGGCATGTAAATGGCTTCCATAAACACTGAGTGTCTGGCATTCAGTTTAACTTAGTTTGATTGATAAATGGAAATGGCAAGAATTCAGTTTTCCTGATTGATCTTCCCATCAAAAAATGGAGATATAGTGTGATGGGGGTGGGGGGACAATAGTGAGAAGGGGAGGCAAAGAGTGAAGGCTCTCAAGTCCACCATTTAAATCTCAGTTATAACATCTACTACTTTTGAACATGGGTAAATCTGCTACAGCTTCCTATTGGTGACATAAAAAATGAAAATGAGACTGCTATTCACCTCATGGAGTTATCCTGAGGATGAAATGAAAAAATGCTCTATTAAAATTTTTAAAAATGCACAGAGGGCAGAAATTAAAAAAATAAAAAAGGCACACCCATTTGCTTACCATGTTGCCTGGAACATGGGCACGTGCTCATGAAATGGCAGCAACTATCACTACCTACGCTGAGCTCCACTTTCCTCCTACCGTGGTACCAACACATGCATCACAAAGACAGCTACTTTGATTATATTCTTTTTTTTAACATTTTTTTTTATTTCAGCATATTGTGGGGGTACAAAATTTTAGGTTATGTATATTGTCCTTGCCCCCCGTCCCCACCCCAAATCAGAGCTTCAAATGTGTCAGCATGACCATCCCCTAGATGGTACGCATCGCACTCATTATATTCTTAATATTTTTAATTCCTCTTCATCCCAGAGCTGAAGAGAATCCTGATATAAGGCTTCTGTGTCCAGTGGTCTTGACTGCTTTCCTGAGTTTGTCTAGTTAGCTGCCTTTATCTTGAGCCTCAATCTCCCCAGTATGTTACCTTGTGAATAAAAAGAATTCTTCCTTCGTCTATACCCTTGAGTTCTATATTGTGTTTAAAAAGCCTCCCAACAGCTCTTTCTAGGAGTAGAGGCCTACGTTTATCTTGCCAGCCACTTTGTCACCAATCTCTAGTGCTACCATGACATCAGCCTGGAAGCCAGATGGACTTGGCTTTGAATCGAGCTCTACCACTCACAAGTTATGCGACCCTAGACAAGTTAGTTAACCTCTCTGGACCTCATTGGCATTATCTGTATAATGAGGATGCTAACGAATCTGGCATATAAAAAGTACCTTTGGTTATTATCTCATTGAGTGTGCTTAACTATGAGTAGTTAGAGGCTTCTGGTGGGAAACTAATAGAATAGGCTCCACAATTTGCCCCTATGAGAGGTTGTCATAAGACGTTAATAGAAGATGTAATAATCAGAGACTCTGTAAGGAGCTAAGATTAAGATCACTACTTTCAGAGACTTTATAAGATTATTGTAAGACCAATGGGGAGAGAGTCTTCCTCCACCTCCGCCAGGACCATGTGGATCATAATGGAAGATGCAACTACAAAGTGACAGTAAAACAGACAATATCACAGTCAAACTCATCACAGAACTTAAGTCCAGTCCCTCCCAGTCTCTGGGATATGTTCTATCCAAGGAGATGGTCTCAAACCTAGCTGCACAATGAAATCATTTGAAGACTTTTTCAAAAATACCTATCTCAGGCCAGACACGGTGGCTCATCCATGAAATCCTTGCACTCTGGGAAGCCCAGGCGGGAGGATTGCTTGACCTCAGGAGTTTGAGACCAGCATGAGCAACAGCGAGACCCCATCTCTACTAAAAACAGAGACAGTACAATTAGCCAGGTCTAGTGGCATGCACCTGTAGGCCCAGCTACTTGGAGGCTGAGGCAGGAGGATCACTTGAGCCCAGGAGTTTGAGGTTGCAGTGAGCTATGATGATGCCACTGCACTCTAGCCTAGGTGACAGAGTGAGACTCTGTCTCAAAAAACAAACAAACAAACAAACAAACAAAAAACATCAATCTCCAAGCCCTACCCTCAGAAATCTAATATATAATTGGATGGAAGGGGAGATAGTTACAATTTAAAATGTAATTGTGTTTTATAAAGGAAGGGAGAGAAGAAGGAATCACCATCCAGAGAAGTTACTGTTTGAAATCATCTAGGTCATTCTTCTACTTCCTAGAAGTACACTGAAATCCACACAGAAAAGATGAAAACCCTAAATAAATTCTTGTATAGTTCTATTGTTCATGTGCTCCAATGTTTAAAATGTGTACAATCAAGCAACTCTTGCTAGAGTTTAATCTAAATCCCTCCCGTTGAAAGATAAGACCTATTATTCCAGCTCAGAGTTTATTTAGCTCAGCAGAAATAAGATCTGCTCACAACACTCAGATTTTACCCCTCTCTATCCTTGAAGTGTCACTTAAGTTTATACAGGTGAGTTCTTTTTGTGCTTAATGGAACTGACTCACCATTTCCCCATTTCCACCAAGCTGTAGTGTGAATCAGTTCACAAGCCACTCAAGGCAGCAGCCCTCTTGTCTCCTAAGGCAGTTTGTGCTGTGAGACCAAGCTTCCCTTTACCGACAGCCCCCACGTGGACGGACGGCAGGACCCGGACTTTTGTTCTCTACACAGAGCAACCATCACACTGGCCACAAGCCCCTGGTAGTAGCCTGACTTCATTAAACCTTTCTGCCAATCCTGGGAAATGAAAAATGAGTCTTTGGCAATCTCCAGTCTGACTCAGTGTGCATGTAAGCCAAAGTATGAAATATAATAGCCACTGTTACTGAGCATCTAGTATATGCCAAAAATGATATAACAATTAAAGGGGAAATTATATGTACAGAGCATACTGCCAGGCATAGAGTAATCTCAATAAATGGTGATTACTACAGGCATTACTGCTAATCCCAAAAGTGGCCTTGAAAGGGTGCCATGATTATCATTTTACCAAGAGGAAATAAAGGCTCAGAGAGGTTTCATAACTTGCCCAAGGTCACACAGTTCATAACTGGCAGAGCAGCTATTAAATGCAAGGCAACTTTTTAACAACAGAGCCTTGCCCACGTTTGGGAGAGTAAGGGCAGTTGCAACTGTTTATGGTGGTTTCTCATAATTGGGAAGAAGAGCAAATGAAGATTTCAAGGAATTACTTCCTTTTCCTTTGCACAGAATCACAAACCACCTAAGATTAATCCTCCAGTAGACTTATGGTTCCATGGCATATATGTGTGCAAGAACGTACATGTGAAATGCGATTCGTTGATTTAGTGGTAAAAGCATGGAGGGGCAGATACTGAATTGCACTGAACTAATTGTAGCAATGGCATACATTAAGTACATTCAAAGAGATTAATCAATATTCATTTCAATTCTCAAATATTTATTTTAAGGGCTTATTATGTGCTTGATAGTGTGTATACTAAGTTCCGTAGAGGATAGAAAAGAGAAATATGGCAGAATACCAGCATTCAGAAATCTTTGGTGTAGTTAAAACTCATTGTGAAACAGAGAATCAAAGAATGTAAGAAACTGTGCAATAAAGTGCTAAATTGAACATAAAATTAAGTACCAAAATGTATAATAGATATTAACTTCAGGATGAACAGCCTTAAGGGAAAGGAAAGAGATGGGCAGTAATCAAGGAAGGCTTCATGAAGGAAGACCACAAGAAACCAGCACTGAGGGATTAGAAGCTACACAGAGAAACGGGTGCAAATTTCCTTTCCTTTCATCCCAGGCCTCTTAGGAATTAGCCTGAACAAAACACTTAAGTCAAAAATTCGTTTTTTCATTCATTAACTTAATATGTGCCAGATTTATGGTGGAGAGAGAAATAAGCATGATGTGTACAGGGAACAATGAAGGAACTTACTTGATAGAACAGAGAGTTTGATAGGGAGTTGTTAGGAAAAGGACACAGAGAGAGGT
Organism: Lemur catta; assembly: GCF_020740605.2. NCBI lineage: Eukaryota > Metazoa > Chordata > Mammalia > Primates > Lemuridae > Lemur > Lemur catta. Next base: position 27,404,800 of record NC_059140.1, on the reverse strand, counting down.
AAGGCAAAATTCTGGACCCTCGAGAGATGGAAATTAGATGGCTCATGAGAAACTGTTCCAAATTTCTGAAGACGAAAAAGGTACAATGAAAGTGATGTTAGAGAAAAATTAGTCCAGAAGCAGTGCTCAGGTTCCCTGGTGGCAGGCCAGTACACACACACACACACACACACACACACACACACACCCCCACACACACACACATATATTTATATATGTATAATTGCATATGTATATAATTTGCTTAGAAAACTGCTTTGACCATGCTAAATCTTCAAGAAAAATAATATTTGAACATGGCAATGAATACTCTCAAAGGCAAAAACAGAGTCAATAACCCCTAACTCTGGTGTTCACTTGCTATCAAATAGCCCTAGCCTAGTCCCTTCTGGGAAATTTTCTCTTAATTCCATCATCAAACTTAGCATAAGTTTGGTTTTCCATCACTAGTAAACAGAGAATATCAAGAAGTTTTTCATTTGCACTCAGAAATCCATGTGGTTAAAGAGAGGATATTTTTCTTTCAGTGACATAATGACATGAAGTAAGAAAGGAAAATTCTTTTAATGAAACAAAGCAAAGTCAAACAACTTGTTGCGTTTCACTACTACAGAGAGAGAGAGAGAGATATCAAATCTTATTTTCCTACTGTCAGACCGAAGGTCTCATTCTTTAAGGAATCTATGACACCCAAGGTAATTAGAATAAATCTATCCTAAATTACAATTGGCTTCATTAAATGACAAAAAGAATTAGAAAGTCTCTCTGAGGGGGAAATGTGAAAATTGCTAAAGAATGGTTTTAATTTTAGAATACCAGGAAGAATTTCATACAGCAGCAAACATTATTTCACTAAAGCTGCAAGAAAACATTATAAAGCTAAACAGCTATAAATCTCTGCCTGTAAAAATAACAGTAAAAGCAGTACTTTTAATGACAAAAAAAATGAAGTTTAAGTCTATATTCAATATTGGCTAGGCCGCTAACAGATTAGGTCTCAATCTTCATTTATGACCTTCTTGCTCAGCTCCAGACCATGTGAATTGTGAATTTGCTTTCTCCATTTTGAGTGCATCAAATATGAAACCAACGATCCCAACCATCAATCACTTAAGAAAAGGAGATGTCTTACTCTTAACCCAGACACAGCCTATTGGCATGCGAGGTGTTTCAGTTACTCCTGCAATTACTTCTGTAAGAAGGGGGCATCAAAGTCAGCCATGAGTTGGCAAAGCAAGGAATTGGTCTTTGCTCTTTGCAACATTGATAAGAATCGTGGGAAGCAAGGAGTATAGATGATCAGAGTACACTATATCCACCTGATTTTTCTAGTGCTGATACATTGGCCATCTCTTTTCTCTCTGAACCGTGACTGCAAACTGACCAACAAAATCTGATCTTTCTCTTCCACAGCATAGACAGTTATGCTGGGCAAGTCTTCTCCTAGTCAGGGACTACATTTTCTGTGTTTATTTGTAGTTAGTGTGACCATATCACTATGCTTTTGGCAAAGGAATAGAGGCAAAAGTGATGGATATCTTTTAGCCTTATGATGAAATAAAGCTTTTCCTTAAAATCATAAACATATCTGTGCCATGCTCTCTCTCCCCTTCCTTATTGCTGCAGCCCAGACATGGCAACAGTTCAGCTTCTTGATTGCCCTGGAGGATGCTGGAATGTGAAATTAGCAGAAACAGTAAATAAGTTTGGGGAGCAGAGTTGCCCTATTGACCTGCAAATATCACCTGAGAAAGGAATCACCCTCTATATTCTTTAAGATCCTGTCTCTTGGAGTTTAGCTTTATCCCAAATAATACACCTTATATATCCTATACATTTGTCAGTTAGTTAAATACTTTTAAACTAATTTATTAATTAAAAGGCAGCTTTGAATATTCAATATCTTGCCATAACAAACCAAAATAAAGCAAATTCTGTTTGTACCTGTTAAACAAACTTATATGAGCTGTTTTATCCTAGTGATGTGTTTTTCCTGAGGCTGTTCCCTTCATCTGAATGACATCGTTGAACATCTGCAGTTGTTCCAAATTGTCATAATTATAATTTTTGAGAGGAGAGAGCATACAACAGAGCAATTTCTTATTTCATTTGGAATTATAAATGAGCTAGAATAGATAGGAATTTTTGTAAATAAGAACAATAAGGCCCTTGTCCTTTTAAATATTAAAATGCTCTCCAAAAAACTACAATAGTTTTTAAAGGGGAGACACTCCCCAAGGAACAGACAGATGGCTACATGGGATGGAATACAGATGGATAGATACATTTACAGGTTAAGATGGCATCCCAAATCAAGAAAAAAAGATGAGCTGTTGATTAAAATAGTATTGGGACAACTAGCTCTCCATTTGAAAAAAGCAGCAAAAACCAATCTCTGTCACATCTATTACAGCAAAGTTATTTCCAGACCAAAAAAAGAGGTCTAAATGAAAAAATAAATATCATAATATTAATATCTAATTATAAGATAGGAAAATAATGTATGGGAATGACAAAGTAAGACCTCCAAAAGGAAAAAAAACTAATAATAGATTTGATTGTATAAACATTTAAAAGATCAGTACTCAAATTTTCTTAACTCAAGGAAAAATAACAAAAATTGGGAAATGTATACAAAAGATATCAATATCTTCAAAACACATAAACTTCTCACAAGAAAAAATGTACCAACAGAAAATTGAACACAGGATTTGAATAATAACATCATAGAATAATCAGTTAGAATCAACTGTGAACATATAAAGATATTCAGCTCCAGTAGCGATTCAAAATTTCAGATCAAAATAATGACGGGCTATATTTCAACTATCAGATTGGTAAAGAAGCACATTCCACTAGCAGAACTTGCAGTATGGAAGAGTGAGTGCAAATAAAGGTTTAGGAAATTCTCCTCCCACCTGGACCACCTGTGCCACACCAGCAGCATCTCCACAGACCCGCAGAATCTCTAACTCTCCCCCGTGTTCCAAATCTCAGGGTTTATATGTACCTTTATTCACACCTACCATTTTTGCTGTTCACACCTGGAATTCTGGCAGTTCCCTTCTGGTGCTCATATCTTTAAATGTGATCAGGCACATAAGATGTTGGAAAAAATATCAACAACCGTCACATAATGACTTTCTTTTCACTAGAACTAAATCACAACTCTACAAACAAGGTTTCTTGGCTAAATAGGGAAAAGAAGGCTTGAGGAGTGGGGATGCAGCTGGGATGAATTTCAGGCCCACATGTGAACATCATTGGCAATTAGGTCACCTATGCTCGAGTGTTCTCCCTGCTTCATCTTCTCTTTGGATCATCTGCCTGTAAGACAGACCCTCCTTCTTTGCACAATATTTTGCTATGTGAGACTGTGTCAGTCTCATTTACTGTTTTCTTGGAATAAGCAAGTCAATCAAATTCCTACTAATGAGGTAGTGGATGTATCTATTAACTGTATTTTCTTGTGTCCAGTGGACGTGCCTATTAGCTGTGTCCTTAATCTAAACAGGTAGTTCTAATGGCGGTACTTGCTGGCACTGTGGCATGTGTTCTCAGCCCTGGTAGCACATTAGAATCACCGGAGGATGACAGCCAGAGAGGCTTTTAAACATGTCAATGGCCAGGTCTCATGCCAAACCAATTGATGCAGAATATCTGGCAGTGGGGCTTGGGCTTATGTTTTTCGTTTGATGTTGTCTGGCGTGGTTTAGTTTTGAAGATGCAGAGGCGATTCCTATGCTAATTGCATCAAGGATGAAGAGTCAATCTTAGGACAGTGGTTCTCAAAGTGCAGTCCCCACACTGGCAGCACAAGGATCACCCGAGAACTTGTTAGAAATGCAGATTTTCAGCCCCCCCCCCCCACCTATTGAATCAGAATTCCAAGGGTGGGACCCAAGAGCCTGTTTTAGCAAACCCTTCAAGTGACTCTGACATGCCTGTTCAAGTTTGAGAGCAACGGCACCGGGACAGTCATTCTACGATATTTCGTGAGCCTTTCCTGTGTCCAGGCACTCTGTAGGTAGCAAAAAAATGACATGGAAGTGGGGGAAAAAAATCTAATTTGGCATGATATCCCTAGGAAAGAGCAACAGTATACTATAACAGTCCAGAGGAAGAACTTAGTACTATTAAGCCTCATCCTGAGAGGACCTGCCACACAGCCCTTTCAGCAGCCCCTCTAATCATAACTTAGCCCTAAGATTTTACCGTGACCAGGGACAGGGCCGTCAGGTGGGTCTTCACAGACCGTAGACTGGTAATCTTAAAACCCAAGTATCCTGTTTACTTTCCATCTTCTGATGAGAAAGATCTGGTGATAGTTACACACAGTGAGCCCAAGAGCAACAGATAACTTCCGTCTATTCTGAAGCCCCTGATAAGCCCCACCCCGCCCCACGCGTCTTTCCCAAGAGTTGACCAGTCGAGTTTTGCCGAATTTAAAGGCTCCGGCTTCGCCCCCTGCGACGCAGCATCGGCGCGTGACCGGGCGGAGGCCGAGCCCGACTCCGACGGGCCCAGCCGGGCGCCCCGCGGGGCTGCGCGCTCTTCCTTCCGGCCCGCGGCGCCCGGTCGGAGCGCGGCTCCTCGCACGCAACCCGGAAGGAAGGAAACCGGCCGGTCCTCCGCGGTGTCCCCCGGAAAGAGGCTTCCGGTGGACGGCGCCATTGCCTGTCGGTTTTTGCCCTCCGACGGCGTCCGCAGGGCCGCGCTCGCCTTTGTGGCCGCCGCGAGGCGCGTCCTCCCCGAGCGCGCAGTGCCCGAGCCGAGCGCCGCGGTCGGGACGCGGGGACAGCACCGGCCCCGAGAGCGGACAGGCCCCGTTCGGAACCGAGCCTGGGCTGTGGTGCGCCCCGGCCCGCGGGGAGACGCAGGCCCGGCGCTGGGGGTCGCGCTCGCCAGATTCCACCCGGCTCCCCCGAGTTTTGTGGGCTGTGGGGGGGCCGGGGGGTGTCTGGGGCCGAATGGAAAGGGACGCGCTGCGACAAGAGCCAGGCAGGAGGGCAGGAACGCGGAGCTGCTGGCACTGCTCAGCCTCCTGGCCCTCCTTCCTTTGTTGCCCCACGCCAGCCCCCTCCTTCCACGGCCTGCTCTGGATGTGCCCGCCCTTCTAGGCCCCTCTGCGGCCCTCCTCCCGGGCGCCCCTCGACACGGCGGGAGCCCGCCGCCACCCGCTGCCCCCTTGACCCTGCACATTCCTGAAAGCACTTTCCAAGCCGGGCTGGAAAAGAAAAAGCAAAGGATCATGCTGCTGGAAAGAATCTTTGGAAAATTATTTCAATAATCTCCCATTCACTCCCACACATGCACACCAACTCTGAGCAAAATTATCACGTGATTACCTAAATGCCTTTTTTCTGAGACGTCACACACACACCGCCAAACAGGCACCCCATACCTCCACGTGCTCACTCACCTTGTCGCACCCAGTTCCTCCCCTAGATGGCATTTTATGCCTTGGGTCTTTCTCCATCACAGGTGACCTTCCTGTGGCATTTTGCCCAGGGCCTGCCAGGTAACTGGAATGTATGGGCTCCGCCTCCACTTGGCCTAAGCCTGCTTTCCCCTCTTGGCCCTGGGTCAGCACTTTCTCTCCCTCTTCCGCCAGGTCTCTTCCCCACCCCAGCCCCTCAGTAGATATGTTCACTTAAAACAAGTAAAGAATAGATCTCAAACGTTTCACCCAATGTAGTCATTTTATACTAAAGATTTTCTTTTCTTTACCTCTCAGTATCTTCTCATAACCGTAGACTCTTCAGAGATGCTGTATTAAGCCCACTATTTCTCCTGAGGACCCTTTCTGACCTTGAGGTTTGCTGGCAGGGGGCACCTGTGTGTTGAAGGGCATCAGAGGATACTCCGGGGTAATATAAGTTAAAATGCATACCCATAACTTAAAAGCATGTCTCAGCTTATCAGCTATTACCCGGCACACAGAGTAGAGTTACTGGAGAAAGGGTATTTAGGACATATATTTTGGAGGAAGCAGGGGATACAGCAATGGTGTTGAGTTCTAACTGCACATAATATTCACTGAGGAGACATATAGATACATGTGGGGTGGGATGGGGTTTGGATGTATATTAACCATATAAAAATATGAAAGCCATTCTAGTGCTATAGGATGAAGCCTAGGCATCATTTTTAGGTTTGGTTTTGTTTTGATTTTTTTTTTTAATTCTTTAACTGATTCTAAGATACTGTCATGATTAAGAACTGCTGCTAAGAATGGTTCTCAAAATCTAGTTCCAGGACCAGCAGCATCACCATAACCTGTCAGAAATGCAAATCTTCAGGTCACACCTCACAGGGACTGAATCAGGAACTCGGGAGGTGAGGCCCAGTAACCTGTGCTTCAACAAGCCTTAATAATCATCCCAATGCATGGTACAATCTGACAACCAAGGAGGGTTGACTGGTCTATATGGTACTATGCTGCCCAGAGAGCTAAGAATAATTTGCATATTTTTAAAGGACTAGAAACAAACAAAGCTATGAAACAGAACTATGTGGCCCACAAAGCCTAAACTATTTTCTAGATGGCCCTTTACAGCAAAAGATCTCATTCTAAACTAGAGGGTCATATGGTGGGGGACCCTGTTATGTCTCCAGACAATGGCAGTATTATGGTACCCAGAAGTTCTATGAAAAGGTGAGAGGCTGGGAGTGTAGGGAAAGAGGATAAGAAGGTATCAAGAGTGGAGAGAGGGAAAGACATTTTATTCTCATTCATGTGAAACCAGGCTTGCTTAAGGAACTCATTAAAATCGGCGGGAATCAAAGCAAGATGGCCTTCCATTTTATGGATGTGCATTTTTATTAGCATCAAGCAAACAAGAATGGAGGATTGGTCTTTTAGTGTGGCGTATGTGAGCCACAGAAGACTCCAGGTAGATTCTGATGCAGTCTGGTTCCATATTCTGCCTACATCAGGCAGCTCTATTTCTACCCAAGACTGTTTGTATGTAGGTTTGCTTTCCCTGGGAGTCCCTCAGCTCCTTGAAGACAGAAAATATAGGCTTTATCTTTGAGGTAGGTTCAATCTCAAGCAGAGTGATAGGCACACAGTAGGTATACTTGAATATGCACATTTCAATAAATATTTATTTAAAAATTCCTGTATGTGGTTCTCTAAGATATACAGTGCCAACCCTCCACATATATGCTAGGTTAGGTATTTGAGGAAACTGTATGAACTGTCAGAAAGGGAGGAGGCTAAAAATAATAATAATAAAGGCTCTGGGGAATCCAAAATAGCTAACATTATGTTTTATATGTTCTTAAAAGCAATAATGTCTATCTTTGATACAACAGGGTGTCCTATCATAAAGTGGGGTAAATCTTTAATCATTCAAAATAAATATTAACTTGTAAAAACTTATTGCTGGTGAATGTTGTTAGTGCAATTTCTTCACCTAATAATGGGTCACCTCCCTGCTCACCATTCTTCATAAGGTGCCAAACTAAATGTGTACACGTAGACTTCAATTTTAAAGACTAGAATTTATAGCATCCATTTCGATTGAATGATGCTATTTGCAGGCCTTGGATGGCAGCCATTACTAATACTACTTGGCTGTGGGGAGGCTAAAATGAATTCTATTAAAAGAAAAAAATCCTAAGTAACAGATATGTTCACAAGTTGCTCTCCATTTAGCATTCAATCTGCTTAAAAATATGTGATTCTTTTAATCCAGAATTAATGTGAAATTACTGCATTTCAGCACACAATTGTGTGCCTTAATAAATTAAATTCTTTTGCCCAAAATGTCATGTTGTAATTTTTTGGAAAGGCAATCATTTTGGGTTTAGGTAGTCTTTTTCTGGGAAAAAAAAAATATCATTGATTCACAAACAAATGTTTGCTTCCTCAAACCTATTTCTGCTTCATGGTGTCATGTTCCAAGGCCACTTCAAGTCATTCAGACACCTCATTTGCCATTAAATTAAGAACAGATGTAGCAACACCAGTGTAATCTACTACAGTGAAACCTTGGATACTAGTCAGGTTGGGCTGCCATAACTAAATATTCATAGAGTGGATGGCTTAAACAACAGAATTTATTTTCTCACAGCTCTGGGGGTTGAACGTCCAAAATCAGGCTGCCAGCACCGTCCAGTTCTGGTGAGGGCTCTCTCTTCCTGGCTTTGGAAGGTTTCTTCCTGCCTCCTCATTGTGTGCTCACAGGGGAAAGAGAGTGAGTTCTCCAAGTCTTTCCTTATAAGAATACTAATGCAATCAAATCAGGGCTCCACCCTTATGGTCTCATTTAACCTTAATTATTTCTATGATTACCTCCAAATATAGTCACACTGGGGGGTTAGAGTTTCAACATATGAATATGGGGAGGGGACACAATTCAGTCCCCAGTACTTTGGGTTCTAAAGACCCAAAAATTCAACATTATCTAGTACAGAGTACCTAGGTAAGTCCAGTTAGAGGAAATAATCATAGGAAGTCTCATTTATGCACGTAGTTGTAAAAACATAAGCTCTTATTGTGCCTTTAGCAAAGTAATAAAAAAATTTACCAAACGATAGTATCCTTTTAAAAAATAATATGAATGTAAAAAAGTATGTTTGAGGCTACCTAGGAGGTTGAGATGCTTACAGATGCTGAAATATAACATACTTAGAACACTACTAAACAGCAAAATCATCAGTAAAGATAGCAAAGACCATAATTTTATTAAAGTCACATAAACATATAAAATTATTGCTTCAAACTTTGATTAAATGCTTTTGCCTATGGCAACCATATTTTTTTTTATTTCAGCATATTACAGGGGTACAAAAGTTTAGGTTATGTATATTGCCCTTCCCCCGCCCCCAGTCAGAGCTTCAAGCGTGTCCATCCCCTAGACGGTGTGCATCATACTCATTGTGTAGGTATACACCCATCTCCTCCCCTCCACCCTCTGCCCAACACCCGATTAATGTTATTCCTAATTGTGCTCTTAGATGATGATCAGTGAAACCAATTTGATGACCATGTTATTGTGCTGCATGTTTTACACCACATTTGCCAAAGAGGCAAATTATAATAAATAAATAAATAAGTATAAATTTTTTAAAAATCTGGGAAGAAGAAAGACATAACTAAAAAAATAAATACAGACTATGCTCCGGGGTCAATACAGACCCAGGCCTCTATTTCAAACTCTCTTATCAGTCACTGTCTACTTAGGTATCCATAGCCATATGACATTATCATATATCCACATAATATTCGTATTGATATTCATTTGATGAATGTTTCTAAAGGCCATGGTACCCATCTGGTAGTGCATATTATTAAGATAAGGGTGGCCCCAGCTATGATATATAGCCAACTACTCTCAAAATTACATCAAATCAGGTTGGGCCTTCCCTGGGCCTCTTGGTAAGCCTAAAAGCATCCACCCAGTTCCTATAGACTGGATTGACTCGTTATTACAACTCATTTGAACAGTAGCAAAATTCTAAGGTTGAAGGATTTCCTTGCTTTGGCCTTCCTACTCAAAATCAAAAGACCAGATTAAATCCATCCCCTGTTCAAGAAAGTCAGTTTTTAAAGCAGACAAAGCAGATCCACCGCATGTTCCATCCTTTGTTTTGGGGAGAGTCCTCAACATCCTTACAATGCATCCTCCTTTACTGAAGCCAGCTTAAGTCACGTTCTGCTTTCTACAGCCAAATAACTCCCAAGGCAATGAAGAATTCGAGACGGAATCATGGTCAACAGACTGGGGTACCTGGAAGGAGGCTAGGAGAAAGTTACTATTGAGAAGATCGATGGGTATCTGGATATATTAGTTAGAGAACAGTCAAGAAACAGAACCCATGTCAGATAATTCCATAAGGTGAAAAAGAGCAAGTGTGGAACTGAGAAGGCAATGCAGGCAATAGCAGGTAGATACTACCACCTGCAGGCCTGGAGAACCTGAGGGAGAAGCTAGGATTAATGGAACACAAGAGCCAGGGTTGCCCATTAGGATGTGGGGTCCTACAGCGAGGTGCTGCCTAACAAAAGTGAAATCACGGGAGATGTAACTATAGTCAGAAATCCATCCAAAATAGGAGGGTTAGGGGTAAAAGAAATTCCCTGGCTCCTGTGCTCCCCTTCTGTTTCCTGCCTCTGTCTCCTGTTGGCCAAACCTAACTGGAAGCTGGTTGGCAAAAGAGCTGGGGAAATGCGGTAATAGGAGTCAGCAGCACGCTGTTCAGGGCAGAGTGGGGGAAGGGTGGGCAATTCATCAGAGAGCAAATAGGATGCCCAGTAATCTATCAATCACCGACACTGGTTGCTAAATCTTGGCCTGGTGGCCAAGACTACTCAAATATGGCCTGCTTTGGTAAGGGTTGATTCAGGATCAATATAGGCCTGGACCTGAACCAGAGAATATCAGCAACTCACGTGAACTCAGTAGTGCTCAGTGAAAGGCATGATTTGACTTTGACTGGATTTATATGCAGACATAAAATAGTCAGAAACCAAATGAAAATATTTTTCCATAGCAAGAGCAACAAAACGTGGTTCCTATCAATTAACCCTCTGTCTATGGGCAATGATGTAAGTGGTACCATACTTCAGAGTGGTGAGGAAGAAATAAAAAGAATTAACACTTATTGGGCTCCTGCTATGTTCCCCAACCCGAACTGAATGCTTTATAAACACTGCTTCATGTAACCATATAAAACCTTGTGTTAGTAGACAGTTCTCCATGGGTCTCTATGATTGTGTACATTTAATAAGCAGAGTCACTCTCCATTCACACAGCCTTGAAAAATAGAAATGTCTCTTACCGAAGAAGAGTTTTCATTGGGTTGATTTTGTTGTTCCTGCTTTTTTTCACTGTCTGGTATACTGAAGTCAGTATCTTTACTTTGGGACAAAGGTCAGGCAGGTTTTCTTGCACTCCATTATAAAAGACCTGGTTTGTTTGAGCTTGAAATTCCTGAGCCGTGTGGCAAAGCCACTTAGTACACAGCATTCGCCCGGGCTGCTCACCATTACAGAGCAGACTTGGGCGACAAGTGGACTAACACAAACATGAAACTCAGGCTGCTTGTATGCCATGAGTCCCTTAGTCTCTGACCCAGGAGTCTTTTGTCTTCTGCCAGCACCCATGAAACTGCAGCGGGCTAACTTTTTATCTTACATATAGTATAAAATCTCAGACCCTTCACATTTCTTGACCCTAGGGACACAGGACTAGGGTAAGGTAAGAGAGCCACCTTGGGCACAAAATATAAGGAGGCATTCACTTTCAGAATCCTGCAAGGGACTTCTCTTTAGGCTCCTCTCTTCCCCCACTCTAGTCCTAGCCTTGCTTGACACCTTGGGTGGTAAGTATTATTTCACTCATTTTATAGATAAGGTTTTTAGCCCAAGATCTGTCTCCATCCAAATCACATTTTACAATGTGTGTATATATTCATGCTTGAGATATTTGCAGGTAGGGAGGATCTGAAGTGGCAATGGGACCAGAGATTCTCAAAGAAAAACTGATAGAAAAAATAAACCAAGCTTTTGAACTGTTTAGTAGTAACTGAACAGCACCATCTCGGATACCATCTTGACTTTGGAGTTCAGGATGCACAGTTCCCCTCATCCACAAGCCAACCACAGTGCACTGGGCTCCACTGCTCTGCAACACTAATGCATTACCTGGCCTTCACACAGAAGGCAGCTGAACTCCCTTTGGAGTTTTCTACGTTGAAGAGATATCCACACTATAGAAAATTGGTTGCTATGAAAGAATAACTCAGTCTGAACTAAAATGCTTTGCAGACCATGAAGGAAAGTGGCAGAGCTGTAAACACTAATGGACCTTGTAAACAGTGGTCTCAGACATTATATCCGACCACTGTGGCAGATGAGTCACATTTTTTTTTTTTTTGTATTTAGTGTCTTATTCAAGAACAGGAAAAAAAATATCACTGGCAGCTTCATTGAAAGCTAATGATAAATTTTATGGAATATAAGAGGAAAGGGTATGTCAGGGAGACTTAAAATGCTACTTTCAGACGGATCACTTAAAGTTAAAAAAAAAAAAACTCTCTTAAATGAGGTGCTTACCTCCTTATTAGAAAGGTTAACTTGGGAATGTTTAAATGAAAAACCTGAATTCCATTAATAGACATTAACATTAGAATCTGAAGTTGTTCCTTTTGATAACATGGATGGATGGGAGTAATGAGGACAGAAAAGGTCAAATTTAAACATCAAAGTGAATGTTATAGCTTGAAAAATTAAAAGATATAAGACATTAAGTCATGTCTAGAGCTTCTAAATTCTCAGCCTTTGAATGATAAAAATTATCCTGTATTTAATGGGCAAGATCCATATACAATGAATACAGTCATTCACATATACATATAAATATAAATATATAAACATAAATAATTATATGCATGTGTGTATACAGAGATGCACACATGTAGCACTGCCTAACTAGAATAAGTCCTATTAAGGCAGTATTCTACAAAGAAAGCTACTTGTTTGCCTGTCTTAGGACCTTTACTGAGATCACAAGTAAAATCCTTTCAGTTATATTGTGTCTATGAAAATCCAAAGGTATCTATAAAATTACCTAGAGTTTTTTTTAACTTATAGTTTTATGAAACTATAAAAGATTTAATGGAGAATGATTTAACTGACATGATAAAAGACTTATATGTGGTTTTACTAATCGGTTAATTTAGGCACGGACACTGAATTATTTAATTCAATTACTTTACCTTCAAGTTACTTACCATCTCTTAGCTTCAGTTTTCTCCTAACAGAATAATAGAAAAAAATACCTTAAAATTACTGTGGATTAAATGAAATGATGCAAATAAAGTGCTTGACATGCCCCTAGTTTTAAAAAATGTTAACTATTTTTTTAAATCATATATATCATAGAAAATGTACTTTCTCTTCACTGAGGATTGGTGAAAACCGTTAGCCTTGTATGATGCTAAGAATCTGAGCTACAGTTCTTCTCTTCTGATCCCTGGGTTCTCCTTACCATCCTCTGAGTTTCCACAATGTTCGTATTCCACCCTTCATGGGGGTCAGATGCCTCCCAGCATCAGAGCTGAGAATTCTCAGATGTTATCTGCAATATCCGACAAGTTCACATTTCAATATCCGAGTCTTTGTCTACCATGGTAAATGATCTTCAAACTCTCCTCCAAAGTGCTCTTCTGAATGCCTGCCAAGGATTACTCACGTCTCAGAAAATGGCTTCTCTCTGGATGTGCACATCCTGCAGCTTCCTGTTCCTCTGGGAGGGCTCTGAGCCTGACACCTCTCCCTGCTGCCAGATCTGTGCTCTGTGCTCTACTCTGCTGCAGGGACAGAGGAAACCTGATTCCATAACATTTCTGGTTGGAAGAGTCACCTCTGAGTTTGGTCATGGCCAAAAAGAATCCCCCATTGTGTGGCAAGTAAGCCGTGATGCCACCTGCTTAGCTCCATGGAACATTAACCAACCTGGTAACAGCAGCCAAGAGACCTCACTTTTTATGAATTTCATTCCCGATATTTTGTGATCTGCAAAATAGAAACACACTCCAGAAGGGTTATTATTACAACAGACACAGCGGCATCACCTTTCCACCTTTCCCCACCCCGACCCCAAGCAGCAAACATTTATATAGTGCTTTCTATATGCCAGCTGTTGTTCTAAACATTCTCCCTATAATAATTCACATAGTTCTCAACAGCAAGGCTATGAGATAGAAACTAGAATTATCACCATTTTACAGGTGAGGAATTTTAGGCACAGAGGGGTTAAATTGATTGTCTGTGGACATGGCTAATATTAATAAGTGGCTGTGCAGGGATCTAGTGCTCTACTCTCTTTATGGCACAATAAACCCCTATTTATATGACAATTACAAATAATACTTAGTATTGCCCATTCTCTAACTTCAAAATTATAGTCACTGAAATACATAAATTTATATCACAAGAAGAGAAAAACTAAAAATTATAAAAGAAACATTTTGGACACAGTAAAAAACTAACTGGAAATAAAGTCACTTGTCTTCTAGCAGCTTTCCTAAAGCAAAAATAAATAGAAGATGCAAAAGATTACAAAACCAGACCTGCAGTGCGTTTTATGCTTTTTCTTTGCAGAAGTAGAAAATGCAGAATAAATAACTATTTTATGAAACGTTCATAGGAGAATTATGAGCACCTTTAGAAATAGCTGCAACATAAGTCAGCTCTGAATGTCTTGATTAATACTGCCATCTAATGCCCAATGGAGAAATCCAAATTTAGTTTAGACTGAATATGTCCTAGTGCTGTCCTCCAACATCACTAACAGAAATGGCAGTGCAAATTATATTATCAACTAGGACCCCATGACTATATCAGTCATTTTGAGGTAAATTTTAGAAAGTCACAATGTCAGGTGCCGTGGCTCATGCCTGTAATCCTAGCACTTTGAGAGGCTGAGGTGAGAGGATTGCTTGAAGCCAGGAGTTCAAGACCAGCCTGAGCAACATAGTGAGACCTTATCTCTACGAAAAACAGAAAAATTAGCTGGGAGTGGTGTTGGGTACCTGTAGTCCCAGCTACTCGGGAGGCTAAGGCTGGAGGATCACTTGAGCCCAGGAATCTGAGGTTGCAGTGAGCTATGATGATGCCACTGATTCCATTATAACCTACCGCAGTGTATAAGACAAGCATCACAAAATACTGACAGAAAAACTCTATTGATGGAATCAATATTTATTCTGGTTTCTATTTAAATCTCTTTAGATTTTTCAGATTTTTTTTCCCTCTCTTGCTTCTCCTTAAAAAGTGTATTGATAAAACTTGTCTTCCCTGGGCCTTGAGAAATATGCCAAAACAAAATACAGAAGTTAAATAAAGCCAAAAGAGTGAAGATAAGACCAAGTACTCAATGTAGAAAGAGACAGTCTATTTTCACATTTACATATGTGTATTAATGTAAATGTAAATTTTTCTGTTTTTAATTCTCCTGGGTTATTTTCCAATACTTGATTGAAAATGATTTCCTAGTAACAAGTAGATTGGGTGATCCTAGGATCCTTTTAGCTAGGATATAAAAGATAAAAAAGGAGAAATTATTCAGTGTAATTCATATATGGGTAAATTAAAGAACCTTGACTCTTCCTGAAAAGCTCCCATAGCTTTTACGTGTTTATTTAATCTTTACTTACATTTAAAATATTCTATATATTATTGTATTTTTATAATCTAAGTGCTGGCTAATAGTATTCTCTAAACGTGACTTCCAAAAACTATATCCTCATTCTTGTTAACATGATTGAGCAATTCTTACATAACTATTGCTATAAAGGCCACATACATTTTAGACCTAGAAGAATTCAATTCCTGGCCTAAAGTTCATTTGATCTTTCAATGTCCCCAAAGTAAGAATGCTTCAATTAGTATAACAAAACCACAAATAGATCATTGGTTAATCAGTTTCACAAGGACAGTTCTCAAACCATGAGTAGGCCTGAGACATGGCTCCACCCAGAACCTGAGACATGGCTCCACCCAGAACCCATGTGACAATGTGAGCAGTGCCCAGTGCAAAATTTCAGGGCAGAACAGATGATCCATAGGTAGGAGGTGAGCTTGCCATGGTTTAACCACCTAGTATTCTCTCTTCCCATTGGACCTCGGATCTGACCTCCTTGTTGCTCTTATAAGGCTGACAAAAAAATGTATGGTCACCGTTTGCAAAAGGCAAAAAATCATCCAGGGCTAGACCTATCCCTAGACAGTGACCAATTCCATCTCATCACATTCATGCATATGTCTAGGCAAAATAGGAAAAGATGGTAGTTATGAAATTTTAAACCAATTTTTTAAAAAGAGTCAATTTATTGCTAACGTGATTCTGAAAACTGATAAAATACTATCAAATTTGTAACTAAGTAACTATTTTCAGAACATCAAGTAGTTTGAATCCATTCAGCCTCGCCTGTTCAAATAAGTTTGTGGTTAGCACGGCTGAAATTATTTGCTGGGGTATTTGGAATTGGGCACAAATAAAAAGACATTAATTTGCTTGATGTGACATTAATTAATATAATGTTGCTGGGAGCAATTTAGCTTGCTAGATGCAAAACCAAATTCTTTGAGATTTAACCTTCTGGTGTGAAGTACTTCTAAGCAATTTTCAGCAACTCCATGTGGAATTCTTAAAATGCAGAACTAACATTATTACAATAATGGCTATGAACCAAGGACAGGAAAGAGGCAGACATTCTCCCTGACAGAGATAAATAATGGGCAAAGTAAATTATTAGCTGGGCACTTGTTATACATGAACTAAACCATCTCACTTATATTTATACACAAAGCATAATGTACTGGAATCCATTCAAATGAGCACAGTAGTAGTTACCAGGGAAAAATGATTTTGATTGTATCATTAAATTTAAAGCATTCACTTTAGGCACTGAACACAGCCCTCAAGTGGGCTTTTTATCACAGGCTTAATGTGAAGAGTGCAAGAAAAAACTTGCAAGCTAATGTTTTTAGCATCTAAAGCTCTCTTCACTTTTTGGTTAGAATATTGAAAATACACACCCAGAAAAAAAAAATCAGCATTGCATTACCTAATACAGCTTCAAAAATAATATGGAAATATAAAAAAGAAAAAAGGGGAAGGGGACCACTTACTGATTTTTCTGCCTGTCCAGGCTAGTGAATTCCATTGGCCATCGGAGGCCCTGCCAGTCTCTAGATTCCACGAAAAACAGAAACTATAGATAACTTGAAAACTTCTGCTGCCCTGAATTCTTCACCACAAATTGAAATATACATGGAAGTTTTATGTTGAGTCATGATTGACCATGTTTGGGGAAAATTCTGTCTTATTTTGTTATCCTGATTTTCTGTCCTAAAAAACAGAAATACCCATCCAATAGTTAAAGTTGACCATTTTGTATAGTGATTTTTAATCTTTGTAGTAGTTGTTGCTGTTGTTATTGGTATTACATATCCCTTTGAGAATCTGATGCTTTCCCCAGAAAAATCCACGTACTTTCCCTTCAGTTCTTATGTGTTTCAGAAGATGCACAGAAGTTTTCTTCAGTTTAATAATGTGATAACATATAACATGATGATTAAGAACAATTCTGGAACCAGGTTTGGGTGGTTCAGAGCCATTGTTCATGGCTCCACGTAGATTATGAAATGAATGATGCCCTCATCCCAGTAGGATTCAAATCCCTCACTACCATTCATAAACTCCATGACCTTGGTCAAGTTCTTAGCCTCAGTTTCTTCCTCTGAAACCCTATAGCATCATTTTGAGTATTAGAAAGAGTAATGCCTATAAAACATTTTTAAACAAAAGAGGTCTGACACTTTTTAAATATGAACTGTTATCATTTGTCCAAGTTGGAGCATCTCACAGAATGGAATCTCACAGAATGACATTCCAAGATATTTCTCTAATCTTTTATTTCCAACCTCTTGGATCTTTTTTCTACCTGGGGTACCATGTACATATTAGTCCCTATTCCCTTGCCCTGGAATGTCCTCTTCCCCTCAGTCCTTGTCATATGAATAAGCTCCTACTCAGCATTTCCTCCCCAAGTCAAATGTCATCTCCACTAGGATGATTTCCTCAGTTCCTCTGGATTGAGTTTGCTCTTCCTTCTCTACACTTATAGCATGCATTATCTCTATTATTTAACACATCACCTTATACTGAAATTTTATTTTATTTTTTATTTCATTTATTTATATTTTAAATATAAAGCCAAGCCACCATGCCTGGCTAAGCTTTTTTAGAGTTTTTTGTAGAGACGAGGCCTTGGTTTTGATATATTACCCAGGCTGGTCCTGAACTCCTGGGTTCAAATGATCCTCCTGCCTTGGCCTACCAAAGCACTAGGATTACAGGTATGAGCCACCGAGCAGGGTCTGAAATTTTAAATCCACTGTTTTACACTCTCAGATTGTGACTTATTTATATTTCCATTCCCAAGTCTGAGCACATGACTGACAAAAAGCCAAATGTTTACTAATAGATGGATCAATGGATGGATAGAAAGATGGATGGATAGAAGGAAAGGAGAAAGGGAAAGATGAAGTAAAGGAGGGAGAAAGGAAAGATGGAAAGCTGCTTGTATAGGCAGTCTCCCTAAAAACTGAATAAAAATGAATGCATTATCTTCCTCCACACCTGAACCTCCCCTGGAGTTCTCTCTCACTCTCTCTCTCTCTGTCTGTCTGTCTCTCTCTCCCCCTACTCCCCCTTATCACTGTGATAAACATGCAAGCACAGGTATCTCTTTGATATACTTATTTCTTTTCCTTTGGACAAATACCCAGTAATGGGATTACTGGATCACATGGTGCAATATCCCAGCATTATTTTCTGAGCAAGCAGCAAACATTGTAGCAAATAACAAACAGCCAGTCTTCTTCCCTCCAGGGAGAACACACTTACAAGGACGTTGGCTGTGATCTCCTTGACCTACTAATTGTCTGATGGCTAGCTACAGGAGTGGCTCATCAGGCTTACCGTACATAAGCCTTGTGGGACTATTCAGGGCTCATAGTGGACTGTCTTTGTCAATAATGTTGACTGGCAAACTTCATAACAAACAATCATACATTCATAAACTTGTATTTTATTAATCATAAGATACACATTTTTGAAAATAATTATACAGGGAATTTGTGAAACATGTAGTTGCACATGTTCCTCCCTCCAGGGAGAACACACTTAAAACAAGGAAGTGTGTTGCAGCTTCCACTCCTGCACTGTGAACTCTTCTACCTTGCAAGCAAGCCTGAGCCATCTTTATAGATCAGGGGTCAGGTCAGCAAACCTTTTCTGTAAAGAGTCAGATGGTAAATATTTTATGCTTAGGGGGCCGTACAGTCTCTGTCAGAACTACTCAACTCTGCCACTGTAGTGATAGAGCCGATACAGATGATATATACACGAATGTACTCCAACAAAACATTATTTACAAAAACAAGCAGCACACTGGAGTTGGCGCATGGGCCATAGTTTGCAGATCCCTCTGATAGATGAGAGGAAGTTATGTGAAGAGAGGCCACAGCCATGTGGACTGTCCCAGCCATCCCAGCGGAGGCCACAGGCACAGAGCAAGCCCAGCTTAGAACAGCAGACACTTCCTGAGACCTACAGGGGTGTCCAGCTGAGCCCCACCAAATGGCCAAACTGAAGAAATATGAAATGGAATAAATCACTGTAGTTTTAAGCTTCTAAGTGGTTTGTTATACCACAAAAGCTAAACCATACACACACCCCAATACTCTTCACCAGTCTGAAGTACCTGTTCTCCAGTGGCTGTGAGGTTTCTTAGGGCCCAAAGCTGCTTCTGCCCCGAAAAATTACCTTGCCTTGAAGATTGCACTCTGCCCCCGGGGACAGTCCACAATAAATGACTGACAGAGAGACACAACAACTCACACCCCTGCTTCAAAGGGGGATCAACTGTGTGGTGCTAGTTCCTGTCTGAAATCTTGCTTAGCTTGCTGAGCTTTCTTTCCTGCCCTGTCTAGCTCCTCTCACTTCCCTTCTGCGTGTATCTTGCAATA
This sequence comes from Lemur catta, assembly GCF_020740605.2. NCBI lineage: Eukaryota > Metazoa > Chordata > Mammalia > Primates > Lemuridae > Lemur > Lemur catta. Next base: position 27,385,248 of record NC_059140.1, on the reverse strand, counting down.
AACCATTTGCACAAAAATCACCATCACAAGTTCTTTTAGGAATAACTTCTAGGAAACCTAAGATAGCTTCTAAGATTTCTTTGTTTTCCATCATAATCAGGACACAACTTGGGCTAAAAGACTGAGATGCAAACGTGTAGGGCAACGTAATAAGCCAAAAAGACTAAACTGAACCCACCTTAAGAAGTGGAAAGAAGAAGAGTGTGATCTTCTAGTCCCTAAATGCCTTATCTGAATCTGGAAGTGCTAGTAAGGGAAGGGGACTTGAAAGTAGATTTTCTCAGAATAAAATTAAAGTCCTGGTAATTTTTCTTCATTTGATATCATTTTCTTAAAATTAGTAAAATCAACTAAATTTCTGACATACATTTATTATGTTGTTCAAAGAAACCTATTCTATTGGACATTGTCCCAGCATCATGCTATTAGATAACATTAGTCCTTAATGCTATCTTCCTTATATCCTTTGTTTTTCCATTCACTGAGAGAAAACACAAATTGATCCACCACGTTATGCAAAAATTGAGACTACTAATGAATTCATGTACATAAATTACATTGAAATCACCAGATGGACAGCGATTTATAAATACAATATACCTATCATCGTTATTATTCAAGCAGCATTCTGAACATTTTGAATCGGAAAAAAAAAAAAAAGGGAGAAAAGAAATATTGCGATCAGCAGGTTCCCTGCAAACTGGGAATTGGGTAGCTGGCAAAAGGAGAGATCTGAAGAAAATCTAAAGAAAAAGTAATGACAACAGCAGGGTTTCCCTTTCAAGAGAAGAGAAATACAGAATTGTCAGAGAGGAAATGTTAATAACTAGCCAAGTGAAGTATGTGGAAAGAATCTCTAAGAGATGTGAGATAGAAACAGAAAGAGAGAAAACCTAAATCTAGAGGCTAGAAAAGGAAAATGTGAGAAAAAGAAAGCACATTTACCGGAACACATGAAGATGCTTCCTCCTTGTAATTATGTCTTCTAGAGATTGAAACATTCAGAAAAAACAATATGGTGAAAAATAAAATCAGGGGTACCCTTATAGACATACACTGGAATTTATACATTCTTAAGCATTTTTTAGTTTAAGAAAAATAAATATTTAGACTACTATTTTAATTTTTAATTTCCATCATTTCCATTACTTGCTATTTTTTTCTTAGTGGTAATTACTACCCAAACTAAAATGGTTCTATCATACTTGCTTCCTTAGTAGAAAAAAGAAAGGAAAGAGGAAAAGAACATCTCAAAATACAGACCAGACTTCTTTTGAAACCCTGAGCACTTAATCCAAAGTTTCTATATCTCAGTTTCTTCATCTATAAATGAAAAGATTAGACTACATTTTAAAATTCAATAATTCTTAGGAAAAAATTTGAGATTTCATTGCATAAATACTAACTGGAGGAAACATTCTAAATGGCATTTTAAAGTCAAATCACTGTTTGTAACCTTAGAGTACAGCTTAGAAAAGCAATACTTTCTTCATTGCCTCAAATCATAAACTAAAAACGCTCAAAAAAAGCTAATTTGGTACAGCTGGGAAGAGCTGTAAGGATGTATGTTAATCTAATGACTGTTTAGTATAGGAAATTATAGCTTAAATAATTTATATGAATTTGGATATTCATTAAGGTTTTACAGCATTTCAGAATGAATTATTTTAAGATCAGAAACTAAAAATAGTGGCAGTTGCCTTCACAGAAACCATAAGTAAATGGCAAAGCATAATTAATGTACACATTACTTCATTTTAGGGTTTATGCAAACTAAGTGTTACAGAGACTCTAAGACATTTTGAGTTCAATGTATATGGATATCTGCAGGGAATAAAAAATTTACGAGATTAAAAACAGAATCAACTAGATACCTTTAACAATTAGCAGGAAGGTTCAGGGAAAATACCTTTAAAATATCTTTTCATGGATAGATTCGACTTAGTGATAATCAAGAGGAGGAGGTAAAAGGATGAGTAAGCATAAAGATGACAAAAGACGATTAGCAATCAATGTCACAGAGCAGGGGGAAGCCATGCGAATCCTACACTCACATGGAAGGGGATTCCCCTGAAAATGTGAGAAAAAATTGTTCCTCAGAGACAGGAGAGAAAAGAGAAGAGGAAGCTAATGTAATTAGCTACTACTTGCCAAGACATTCACTTTTTCATGGGCTCCCATTCTGATCTTCTTGTCTGCTTCTAAACCACTCCTGCTTGGCCACCAATACGTGGAAGTGCTTCCTGAACTCGCGTTGTTCAAATCCCTGTCCCTCTGCCCCAAGCCCTATTTCCATTTTGTTAACCATCCTCTGGATACTGGCACTCCATGGATCTGATTGGGTTCCGTGATTGACTTCTGACTTGAATTCCACAAATTACCATGGATATTTCCATCCAAAATGTCCCCTATTTTTCACTCTTCTGATCATACCACCCCACTTCCTTCCATGGCTGCAACTATTTAGCCATTACAAAATGTTTGAATTGTCTCATCAGGCTGTTTGATATATGCCACAGTCCGGATTATTGTGATATGAAACACACATGTATTATGCCTTTAGTCTTCAATGTGAAGTATTTCTACTTAAATTGCTTATTACTCAGGCATCAATATATTACATATAATTTTAAAAATTATGTGTAATTCTATATTATATGAATACAGATAATTGTATTGCATAAGCATACTAATAAGTGTTACAGATTTGAAATAAATCAGCATGTTAATAACAAAACTATGTTGTTTTTTTAAATAACTGAAGTTTTTATTGTGAGAAAATAGACATAAGTTACCATTTTAACCACTTCACAGTGTACAGCATTGTGGCATTATGCATGTTCACATTGTTCTACAACATCCACCAACCATCCCCAGAACTTTTTCATCTTCCCAAACTGAAACTCTGTACTCATTAAACAATAACAATAACTCATTCTCCCTCCTCTCAGCCCCTGGCAACCACCATTCTCCTTTCTGTCCCTACGAATCTGACTACTCTAGGTATCTCATGTAAGTTGGTCCTTTTGTTACTAGCTTATGACACTTAGCATAAAGTCTTCAAGGTTCATCTGTATGTCAGAATTTCCTTCCTTTTTAAGGCTGAAAAATATTTCATTTTGTGTGTGTGTATGTTTGTGTGTATAAGCTATATATACACGTGTGTGTGTGTGTATGTATGTAAGTCAGGTCACAGTCTGAAATGTCGGTTCTTGGCATACTCATGGCCGAAGAATGACCAGATGCAGCAAACTAAAGCAAGCATGAAAATGAGGTTTATTGAGGAGTGAGAGACAGGATTACAGAGCAAGAGCAAGATATAGGTTTACAGAGCAAGATATATATCCCACAAATGACGATGACTGGACACATTGTCTCAGAAAGAAAGAGAACAAAAAAGGGATTGGTTAAGGTCTGGGTCTTGTTTTATAGCATCTGGATTGGGACCTCCCTTGGGACCTCCCTCGTGGCTCAGACGTCATCATGGAACCACTTTGATTGGACAGCTGGGAGTTATGACCTGAGTCTTACTAGGCATGCTTGCATGGGAGGCTTATTCCCATGAGCCTCTCTGAAAGCCCATTTGGTGGGGTGAACTGCAACGGCATCCACTTCTGTCCCTAGGAGACCCAGAATTCCTCACTATCTACCTAACACACCACACACACACACACACACACACACACGCACAAACACGTATACACACACAAAACACTTTCTTTATCCATTCAACTGTTGAGGGACACTTGGATTGCTTCTTGCCTATTGTGAATAATGCTGCTATGCATATGGATGCACAAATATCTATTCAAGTTCCTGCTTTTAATTCTGAAAGTTTATTTTCATTCATTTTTTAAGTTTTATTGTTATTGTGTATATTTAAGGTTATGGGATACATATCATACAGATACTAAACAGTTACTACAGTGAAGCAAATTAACGTATCTGTCATCTCTCATAGTTACTTTTTTGTTTGTTTTTATAGCAACTAAAATCTACACATTTAGCATGAATCCCATATACACTACAATTTTAGTACCTATAGTTCTCATGTTGTACATTAGATCTCTAGACTACATACAACTCAATAGTGGGAAAACAAATAACCTGAATAAAAATGGGCAAAAGATGAGTATATTTTTCTCCAAAGAAGACATAAAAATGGCCAACAGTTGTATTAAAAGGTCCTCAGAAACATTAATCATCAAAGAAATGCAAATCATCTATGAGCTATCACCTCAGACCCATTAGGATGGCTGCTATCAAAAAGTCAAAGGATAACAAATGTTAGCAAGGGTGTGGAGAAAAGGGAACTCTTGTACACAGTTGGTGGAAATATAGATTATACAGCCATTATGGAAAACAGTATAAAGTTTTCTCAAGAAATGAAAAATAGAACTACAAAATGAGCCAACAATCCATCTTCTGGGCATATACCCAAAGGAAATGAAGTCAACATCTCATAAAGATATCTACACTTTTATGTTCCCTGCAGCATTATTCACAATAGCCAAGATATGGAAACAACTTAAGTGTTTGTCAATGGATGAATGGATAAAGAAACTATGGTTTGTGTGTACAATGGAATATTATTCAGCCCTAAAAAAGAACAAGATCTTGCCATTTGCCATAGCATGGATTAGCCTGGAGGGCATTATGAGAAGTAAAATAAGCCAGACACACAAAGAAAAATACTGCGTGATCTCACATGTGGAATCTAAAAAATAAAATTCAAATATACAGAGGGAGAAACAAACAATGGTTACCAGGGGTGACAGAGATGGGAAGGAAGGGAAGGAAATGGGGAGATGTAGTTCAAAAGATACAAAACCAAGTATTTTTAAAATTACTTTAGTGCCTGGTTGGATATGTTGCTCATAATTATTCAATAAACTTCTGCTAATGTAAAATAACATTCCCCATTTCCTATGATTATTTTGTTGTCAAATATGAAACTTTGTCATTTTAAGAAAAAATAGAAACTATTTTTCTATTTAATTAAGTGAATCACTATTTTCACTTGGGGGCCTTTCTTGTAAGTTTTACAAAATACTTGGAAGGAAATGTTATTTTGGTTATATAAAGAGTTCACTTCTTAATTAACAGTCCTCTTTACCAATTTAGTAGTAATTGATATTCTTACAAAATTGAAGCTTCAGTAGCATCTATATTCTTCCTTAGGGCATCTAGTAATCATTTAAAAATGGAATAATGTGCGTTGAAGTTTAACTTATAAGCAAGGTTGCACTATTATTGATAAGTTTGTGCTATTAGTGGACACTTTTCACATAAAATGAACATGGTTTAATTAGATGCTGTTATCTTTCTAATGTTACTGCCAATTTAAAAAAGAAAATGAAACACCTGGCCTGAAAAAACAAAGGTCATTTAATTTCCCTTACACTTGTTAGTAATCTTTTTAAAATATTTTAATGAGAAATAACATTCATGCCTAAATTTATACAAATTCCTTCTGCTTTAATCTCTTTATCTTATTAAATATACTTTCATTACTGATGTTAAAATAAGCCACAAATGACCTACAAATCACTTCTTAAAAATATGTAATTATAACTTCAAATTTTATAAATGCAGAAGAAACCTGTTAGAATCCTTGATTTGTGTACGTGTGTGGCAAAGAGTAATATCATTATGCTATTTCTACAAAGAAAAAAATTCTGAAACATATGCATATACATGCACAGTGTAATGTAATAGGTCCATGGAACACGATAAATGTAATAACATATGCCTATATCACACTATATGGTAGGTAGTTTTTGGCTCCAGATATGAGATTTATGCAAGTTAATTAAACTTTCCAAGCCTCAGTTTTTTTCATCTGTGAAATAGAAAAAATAATATAGAATTTTGGTGATTGCATAATGATTAACCACACACACACACACACACACACACACACACACACACACACTGCTTAACACAGTCCCTAACATATTATAGTGTGCCTCAAAAGGTAGTTCTTATTGAATTGCATCACTGTGATTCAGGAAAGATCATGTACAACAGCACTATATTAGTTTTCTATTGCTGCAAAAACAAATCACTACAAATTTAGCCATTTAAACATGTAAGTTTATTATCTTACAGTTTTATACATCATTAGTACAACACAGGTTTCATCAGGTTGAAATCAAAGAGACTGCATTCCTTTCTGTAGACTCTAAGGGGGAAAAATCTGTTTTTCTGACTTTTCCAGCTTCTAGAGACCAACTGCATCCCTTGGTTTGTGGCCCCTTTAATCTATCTTCAAAGCCAGCAACAATGGATAGAGTCCTCTCATCACAGCTCTCTGACCACAGCCAGAGAAGACTCTTTGCATTAAAGGACTCATATGATTAGATTGGATCCACAAAAATAATCCAGGATAATCTCCCCTATCTCAAGGTATAGAAATTTAATCACATCAGCTAAGTCCCTTTTGCCATGTAAGGTGACACATTCACAGGTCCCAGAGATTAGAGTATGCACATCTTTAGAAAGCTATTTTTATGCCTACTAAAGGCACCATAGGATCAACTGGAAAGTCCCCTTATTGTGGCACAAGTGGTAGGAACTGTTCCTGCTGCTTGCTTTGGACTTTCGTGGAAACATGTAAATTAATCCTAAAGAAACTTTCAATTCTTCCCCTGCCTGCATGAAATCATGATTAGAGTAAATGCTATTAAGTTAGTCAATCATTATACTCTTTGACTATCTTAAGATAGCAGTGTGCAAGTGGAGTCAGAATTAAAAATAGGCCCATTTATGCTGGAATCTTTGGGCTCTCTGAAACCACCTTCATATCACTAATCAATATTTCTCATGGCTGCAACTACCTGGGGATTCACTGTTTAATCATTTTATGCTCTCTGTGAATGTCACACTCTACGTTCTTCTAAACAGTCTTAGCAAGACAACATGACTGGTTTGGGCAGCTTTGTCTGGATTAAGTAAATGGATGATTCTAAGTGGATCTACCTAAGTAGTTTGGTCCTGCCACTCTCACAACTTCTGTCTCATGAACACAGATGTAATAAACAATTCCAGTAAATTATTTGGCTACTATATTTAATTACCTTCATTTTGTAAAAGAAATAATATATTCACTACTTTAATAAGCAATGAAATGAGGGGAAATTTTGTTTGACATAGTCTGAAGATTAAAGAATTTAATGCAACATTATTAAAATTTACAAATATTCTGGTATATCTGCAAAGTTCCAAGCACTAAGTACCAGAGCCTCAACAGAGGAAATACATCTGTTCACTGCACTCACAGATGATAAACTATAAGGGAGTTGAAAACCCAGAGACTCTATCATCCTAACCCCTCATTGAAGCAATAAGGAACTGAATTCCAAAAGATATAAATGCAACTGATTCCACCTTTGATGCATAATCCACCTTCATATCCCCTAAAGTGGAATTCATTAGCAAGATTGGGCTTTTGAGATTAGAGAGGTCAGGGCATTCAACAGAACACTGACTCCAATTATCCTGGTAATCCAAGAGAGAAAGGTGGTGCAAAAGATACCAGCACATTAGTATTATTAGAGAAGCAATAATAGAAGTAGCTAGAGCTCCCCTGTCAAACAACCAGGGTTTTCTTTCCAGTCCAGCATGTTAGCTTGTGACCTTCAGTAAATTACTTGACCTTTCTAAGCCTCTGATACCTCATTTGCAAAGCACGGAGACAACGTAGCATAGAATATAAGAACCCAAGCTTCAGGCTTCAGAATCACATCTGTTTGAGTCCTGGTTCTGCCATCTTTGAGCTGGGTGATTTGAGCTCACTATGTCCTTTAATATTCATCTCATTAACATGAGAATAATAATACCTGCTTCATTACAAGGAGTAAATGGGATACATAGAGCACTTAAGATAGTGTTTGAATAATGGCAAGCAGTCAATAAATGGTAACTAGTATTATTGCAAATTAATTTGCAAATATTTTGTGAAGATTAATAATAAATACAAACAAATTTCCCCATAAATGGAAATTGCTACGGTTTGATGTTTACATCTCCTCAAAACTCATGTGTTGAAAACCTCACCACCAAAGTGATGATGTTAAGAGGTTGGGCCTTTGGGAGGTGACTAGCTCATGAGACCAGAGCCCTCATGATTGGGCTTAGTGCCCTTATTAAAGAGGGCTGAGAGAGACCTCGCACTCCTTTCATCACGTGAGGACACACTTAGAACGAAAAAGCTCGCCCTCACCAGACACTGAATCTGCTGGCAACTTGATCTTGGACTTCCCAGCATCCAGATTAACGAGAAATAAATTTCTGTTTGTTTAAAAGCTACTCAATTTATACTATTTTGTTATAGCAGTCAGAATAAACTAAGACAGTAATGTTATGAATTTCTACAATTTAATAATAATTATACATTTTCAAAGTCTTTATCTCCATACGTTCTGTTCTCATATCCCAACAACTGTATGGTTAATTTTTCTCCATTTCACAACCTGGAAATTTGACTTTGGAAAGGTCCAAATGGTTAAGGATCATATATTAAAGTGGGAATGAAGAAATAATTGTAACTCAGTGACTCCTGGCTCTCTATTCACTGCTTTACCTGTTCAATTATATCACCTTGGCAGTTTAACAGTACACTGGAAACATTTTCAAGGAAGAATATTTATATACACAACTCTTGGCACCATAAATATTTGTCTGAATTTATCCTGCTCCAGGCCAATCAACACCTTATGAAACGTGTGATTTAAAAGGCTTGGATTTTTATTCATGCAATGTTAATATAATGGAAAGCAATTCAGTATCTCCAGCAGGAATGATTTTACAGGCATTAAGCGGGTGGCAGTCTATGTAAACTTTACCTTTCTTGACATTTTTAAACATCTAATACAGTTTTAAAGCATGTACATTCCTGTATCATTTAAATAGTGAAACTGTTAATGATAAAGTTTGTAAGAAATGTGAATTTGAGGCATTTTGTTTACACTGAGTTAAGGGCATATAAACTTTGATAAATGCTAATGGAAGTTACCAACACATGCATTCCTTTCATAGCAATGGAAGACCATTCTGTGCAATTCCAAATAACCCTTTTAACTTTGTGAAAAATGAATAAAGAACTGGGCTGTGTAGAACACTAAAGTATAGTAAGAGTAGACATAAGTGAGTTTACTCCAGCTCATTGCTGGGTTGAATAGTAAGAAATAATTCCAACAAAGCACATGTCTTGAGACTTTCATGGCACTTTTATTCTGGCCTAGTCAATACAAATTGCCCTTATTTATTAATACTCATTCCCCCCTTAACAATTGTCTGACTTCCTTCCTTATCTGTTGTGCTTTTATAATATCATTGACCTAGAAATATAATAAGCCAGTAACTACTAATTCATTACACAAGTATGTATTTAGCACCAGGTACCATGTATGATAATAAACAAGACAGCTGTCCCTGCTCTCCAAAAGTCTGTTCTCTAGTGGAGAGAACAAAAATTAAGCAGAAGCTTTCAACACAGTGTGATAATAGCTAAGGCATGCAATGTGAAAAGGGCTAAGGCTTAGGTAAGTAGGGCATTCTGAAAATACCCAGAAATAAAATGTAACTAAATAACTCAAGGATTCCAATGCTGGGCAGAGAGCACTCATTGAGCAAGGCACTGTGTTAGGACACTGTAAAATGTAAATTCAGTCCCTGGTGCCCAAGAAATTTACTATAATTGGGAAGATAAAACCCAAGTTCTCTCCCCTTTTCTCCAGAACCAAACTGCCTTCTAGACATCTCCACTTGGATGTTCCACACAAGCCCAAACATATTAGTTGCGATGCTCATTTATGTTTTCTTCCTGTCCCTAAGCCTGATCCTCACCTTCTACATTCTCTATCTTGGCAACTGGGCCCAACACAACCAGTTACTAAATTAGAAACAGAAAAGTCATGCTTCAGGACACTTTCTACTTCACCTCCCACTACAAAAGCATGGGACAGTGTTTGAGAGAGTGAGCAGTAAAGGGGTGGGATTAGTTCACAAAGGTTTTATGTGACAAGCTGAAAACTGTAGGCATTATCTTACAGACAATCATGCCATTAAATCTCTGACAGCATTGCCTTGTCATATGGGTAAATGAAAGAATATATTTATAAAGTATTCAGTGAATTATCATTACTGATAAATATGCATTGATTAATTTTAATGTCTGGCTGGGAAACATTCTCAGGGAGAAAATTTGTTAAACCATAAAGTGTATTCTAAAGCCATACATTAATGGGAAGACATAATTATTTAAATAAACAAAAATATACGTGTGTACATGTATATATACACACATTATGTAGCATATTCTACAGCCAAATATTAAAGGCTGTAAAGCATTTAAAAGTAAGCATATCAGATGATACACATCAAATAGTATCTCTTAAAAGTAATTGTCTCAGTGGACCATGCAGACGCTGGTCGAGCATTCCTAATCTGAAAATATGAAATCCAAAATGCTCCAAAATCTAAAACTTTTTGAGCACTGACATGATGTCACACTAGAAAATTCCACATGTGACCTCATATGATGAGTTAAAGTAAAAACACAGTCAAAACTTTGTTTCATGCACAAAATTATTTAAAATACTGTACAAAATTACCTTCAGGCTATGGTAAAAGGTGTATATGAAATAAACGAATTTTATGTTTAGACTTGGGTTTCATCCCCACGATATCATTCTGTATATGCAAATACTCCAAACTCCAAAAAAAAAATCTGAAATCTGAAACACATCTGGCCCCAAACATTTAGGAAAAGGGATGCTTAGTCTGTAAATGTTTGAAAGCAGGGGCTGTTACATCAAATAGACCTTCACTGACATCATGCCTGTGATATATTCCTACTATATGACCTTGGGCAAGTAATTTAACCTCTCTTAGTCCCAATTTCCTCACTTATAAAATACATATAAATCCAACCTTTCCGTTTTTTTGGGAGGGTTAAATAAAATAATTAAAACACTGATATATAGTAATAATTCAATAAATTATAACTACAACTATACTCACTTCAAAAAGAAGCCAAGGAAAAAGATGGCTTTTGCCTAGAAAGAGGTAATTTTGAAGCATCATCCATATTTCTGAGGGAGCAGCCATTACTAGCTATATAACACATTCTGACAAGATGGTAGAGTATAATAAACTAAAAATTATCCAGATGCAAACATCTAGAAATACTGGATAAAATTCACCTAAATCCATAGTTGAAAGTCCAAGAACAGGAAGTACGCAGGAGTCAGAAACAAAAGAGAGTTGAAAACCAAAGCAGTAAGAGGATATACTGGCAGCTGTCCTTGCTGTGGGTGACAGATATGTACAGTTTCCATAAGCTTAGGGCTTGAGTTTAAATACTGAGAGCAACAAGAAACAAGGCATTTGAGTCCATATAGGAGGAAGTGAGAACTAAAACACCTGCATAAATTTGGGACCTCAAAATGTTCAAACTGTTTCACTATCAATGAAAACCAGACTAGAACAAAAATGCACTCACAAACTAAACAACAGGGAAGCTTTGTCTCTGCCATGAGCTTGTATGGAGAAAAAAAAAAAAAAGACAATAAACCTCCCTTGAAAATCTAGAACCATAGACCAGCACCTTGGATGAGTTTGGGGTTCAAAATTCTCCTACCTAGTTTGTCTAGTCAAGAAATTAGCAACAACAATGACGAAACTATCTTGGACAATGATAACTTGTTGGGTCTCTGGTAGAAGCAAAAACAAATCTGTATTGCAGGGCCAGCACTTCCACCTAAGCTCACTACATACCTACAAGTACCCTAAATGCAATGCTAAAGATATGTTTCAAGTACTTTTAATTATTCCACCATGAGTAATGATTAGCAGGGATAACCCCCAAAAGGATTAGAATGCCACAAAATTTACATAATAGAAGAATCTGGTAAGCCGTTTAGAAATGAGCATGTTTAAAATTATTAAAAGAGAAGTCTTATCTTAGGAAAAGAACAAGGCACAGTAGAAAAGGACTAGCTAGATTAGAAAAAGGACAATTCAAACCCCTAAAATTGAGAAATATTAGGTTACTATGTATGAAATGTCTGATTTCCTTAAGTACTAAGTTTGAAAGTTAATATCTTTGACATTTCACTTTGACACTTCTTGTTTTATTTTCATTATGAAGGCATATCCTCAGTCTTTCAAATGCACGTTTTGACTTGTGATTCTCTTCCAAACTTTTTTGAGTGATTTTTGTGAACCCATGGATAGATCAAAAATTTGTGTTATTTTCAAATATGAGTTCCATTGTGGAACCAATGCAGTGCAGACAGCTCAAAATGTCAACGAAGTGGTTGGGAAGGATGTGGCTAATAAATGCACAGTATGATGGTTTGAGAAGTTCCATTCTAGTGATTTTAATCTTGAAAATGAGCCACATGGGGGACTGAGGCCAGGGTAGATAATGATAAGCTAAAAGCTGTAGTGGAAGTGAATCCGTCCCAACCTACACGTGAATTAGCAGGAAGGTTTGGTGTTATTATTCCAACAATATTGGACCATTTGAAACAAATCAGCAAGGTAAAGAAGCTGGATAGATGGGTTCTGCATGAATTAAAAGAGCATCAGAAGAGAAATTGTCTCGAAGCTTGGCTTTCTTTGCTGTCACAACATAAAGGCAAATCATTTCTACACCGTATTGTTACATGTGATGAAAAATGAATTCTTTTTGACAATCACAAGAGTTCTGCACAATGGTTGGCTAAAGATGAAGTGCTGAAACACAGTCCAAAACAGAATATTCATCCAAAAAAGCTAATGGTGTCTGTTTGGTGGTCCAGCACTGGTATTATCCACTACAGCTTCAGGAAACCTGGTCAACTGATTACAGTGGATGTCTACTGCAACCAGTTGGATGAAATAATGAGGATGCTTGCAATTAAGCAGCCAAGATCAGCCAATAGAGACAGGCCAATCCTCTTGCAAGACCACATGTCATAAAAAACAACTCTGCTCAAACTACAGCAGCTGGACTCGGTAACTCTCTGTCATCCACCATATTCACCAGACATTGTGCCAACTGACTACCACTTCTTCCAGGCTTTGGACCACTTCTTGGAAGGAAAAATATTCAATTCTCAACAAGCTATGGAAAACACCTTTCGCAATTTCCTCACCACTTGCTCTCCAGGCTTCTCTGCTGGTGACATAAACAAGCTACTGTTGAGATGGCAACATTGAGTTACACGTGGTGTTTGTTTTTCCATTCTTGCCATACTTCACTTAGAAGAATGGACTCCAGTTCCATCCAGGTTGTTACAAATACTCTGAAATTAAAAAATAAAATAAAATATAAAACAAGAAAAAAACAAAAAAGATGGCAAAGCTGTGTCAATAGTTTAGGCACATACTCTGATTAATTGTACTGTTTCTTGTTTGAGATATAATAAACTATACTTTTGATTTGAAATTGGACATTTTAAATTTAATGAGCTAATATAATCACAGAAATTAAATCTTAATGGTCAGATTACACAGCAGATAAGACAAAATAGAAGGCATAATTAATGAACTGAAAGGCAAGATGGCTCTGAGGAAATTATTAATACCTAGAATGTGTCATAGAGAGATAAGGAATTAGGAAAATGAAAGACAATTTAAGCCCCATAGAAGACAAAATGTGATGGTCAAATATATAGCTAATTGGAGTACTAGACGGTGATAATAGAAACAATGCAGAAATATTCAAAAATATAATGGCTGAGAGTATTGTTGAATTAATAAAGTATTCATATTGTCATTCATGAGCCAAAAAGCAGAAGATCCTTTCAAGAATAATAGATGAGTGGATAGATAATAGATGACAGACAGACAGACAATGGTAAAATAATCATAGACATGATATTTAAAGCAACCAGGAGAAAAAAAGGTTATTTATAAGCTATCAACAGTTAGATTGACAGCAAATTTCTAAACAATGAAAGACAGAAGTCATCACCTTCAAAAGCTGGGAGAAAGTAAACTCTTCCCCTAGCTTTCTCTGCCTTCCACTAGGCAAATAGCTACACCTACTATTGAAAAAATGAACTGGAGATCACATTTATTTCTTTTGTGGAATTTTCAAAACAGAATATAACCTTATTTGACTACATTATCTTACATAAAGGCCTTTTAAGGGAAAAATAATGAAATAAAAATACAAAATAAGATCCTGTGCAACCCTATGATTCAGCAATTTGGGGGTTTAAAATTCAACACTTTATCTTTCAGAATGCTGATTTCAAGAGTGAGTAGTATTATTCTAGACTCCATATGCCTCAAAACAAACAAAAACCATAACAAGTAATATGAAATCTCTCCTAGAGGTGAATACTATACTTAATTTGCCTTTAAAACATTACATAAGACCAACCGTATATAGTAGATGTCACCAATCTTTTTATGGCATAAATATAATTGGTTTGAAAATCAGGAGCAACTAGATCTTGTTCTATTTGTAACGTTAAAAGGTTGGAATTCATGCATTTCTTACATCAGCCACCAAAAGATATGCCAGCTCTGAGTTATTAGAATCTACTGCCCTATTTAAAAAAAAGCTGAAGAGCCAATTAAAAACTTCTTATTATTAAAAATTTTGAGGTTTTTGATGTTTAAAGATATTTTTATCTTCCAGCTTGATGAAATATTCCTAGCGGAATTTATATAAAGTGGGTAGCCAGCTGGGAACTCCTTGTGAAGTGGTTGTATCTGTGAGAATCCTTAACGTCAAGGGGCCGCTGAGCCCTGGTGTCCCGTGGGTGCCTGAAAGATGCTTTTTCTCTCTTGATGAGTTCTGACTTAATCAATTAGAGTCCTTTCTGTCTCCACTATAATTTTCACATTATAAATAGAATTACAGAGGTTTACATTTTTTCCCCAACCAAACAAGTGGGTCCATTTCATTACAAAATACTTCCATTCCACATATGTATGAGTATTTTAAACATTCTACATACCTTTAAAAGATACTTGGACTGCCTGATAAATAGGATTAACAATTTTAACAGCTGCAGTTGAACATGTTTTTTAAAAGAATGGAGATAACATTAATTCCTTTATATCAAATAAATCTTTAGAGATTACCTAATTATATTCACAATATATACTATATGCCCAATAAAATCTACAGATTAAGAAACTAAATATGTTTTTATTGTGTCACTTCCTATTATTTTCTTCATAAACCAGAGGGATATCTTTAATTTTATTTTTCTCAACACGTCAAAACAAAGAAAAACAAAAAAAGTTTTTAAAAAGAATGGAAATAGACTGGGCATTCAAATTGAGGATAAATACATACTTTTGTTCAGAACTATAAACAAATATATAAACAGCCAAAAATCACCCTGCTCACAAGCACTTTCAGTCTGTTATGAAAATTGAAAGGCAGCCAGAGCTTTATTTGTTTTTCTGACAAGTACTCAAGTACTATAATACTCACATGAAACGCTATGACAGTTGCCCTCACTGTATGAAGACTTTCATTTCATAAACCACCTTTAACATCAAATTTTTAAACAACTGAAACTTGGTTTTTAAATGATGGGGTTAAATAAAGTCACAGAAACTAGGAAGTAAGTGACTATGTGAAGAAAAAAAAATCAAGTCACATGCTCACATTTCTAGACACAGCAAAGAAATATGAGTGGAAATTAAGTCTGAATTGTATAAAATCATTGAGTTTGCAGCCATGATTTCAGGGGAAGAAGCATAGACTTCCAGCCCAAATGTTGTGTTTAAACACTGAGTGAGTTTCATGGCCTCCACAGGCCTGTGTTCTCATTCTTGTCACCAGTTAGTGATCTCTGACTATGAGGAATAAAGAACTGTAATAATAGCTAATGCTTACTAAATGGTGAAGCATTCAGAATGGACAGGTGCTGTTTGAATCATTTCAAATATACTCACTCATATTGTCCTCGCAAAAATCTTTTGAGGAAGGTAATCATTTAACAGATGAGAAAACGAAGGCAGAATAAGGTTAATTTACTTGCCTGAGGTCATCTTGTTAGATAGTTGATGTGAATACAGGCAATCCATCCCTGAAGCCTGTTGTGTGTGTGCCTGCATGTGTGTGTGTGTGCATGTGTATTAAAACATGATAACATAAGGACCAGGCTTGGTGGCAAATGCCTTGTAGTCCCAGCTACTCGGAAGACTGAGGTGGGAGGATTGCTTGAGCCCAGGAGTTCAAGGTTGCAGTGAGATATGATCATGCTACTCCACTCCAGCCTGGGTGACAGAGCCAGACCCTGTCAAAAACAAAAACAAAAACAAATAAACAAATATATATATGTAAATAAATAAAATAACACTTATTCTAACCATTTTCAAGCATACAATTCCAGTGACCTTAAGTACATTCACAATGTTGTGCAACCATCACCACTGTCCATTTCCACGGCTTTTTCATTATCCCCAAACAGAAAGTCCATACCTTTTAGATAACACCTCATTTCTCCTGTCCCCTAGCCCCATAGCCTTTCTTTTTCACTGCTACTTTCTGCTTTTGAGTAAATGAAGTAAAACTGAACATTTTAAACAAAAACTGAAAAAGAAACAAACTAAAAAACAGTTTATCACCAAAAATCCATAATAATGGAAAGTCTAAAGTTACGGTCCCCAACTTCCTCTGCCGGGGACTAGTACTAGTCCATATCCTACTAGGAAGCAGGCCACACAGCAGGAGGTGAGTGGTGATTGAGCAAAACTTCATCTGTATTTATAGCCACTCCCCATCACTCACATCACCTCCTGAGCTCTGCCTCCTGTCAGATCAGCAGCGGCTTTAGATTCTCATAGGAACATAAACCCTGCTGTCAACTGCACATGTGAGGGATCTAGGATGCACACTCCTTATAAGAATCTAGTGCCTGATGATCTGAAGTGAAGCTGAGGCGGTGATGCTAGCACTGGGGAGCAGCTGCAAATACAGATTATCATTAGCAGAGAGGTTTTACTGCACAGAGACAATAATAAATCAATTGTTTTGCAGACTCATATCAAAACCCTATCAGTGAGTGGCAAGTGACAATTAAGGTGCATGTGGTGGCAAGCTTTATAATGGCAAGTGAGTTGAGGTACAGATACATCTGGTGGCAGGCTTTAAGTCAGAATCCAACACTTAATTTTAGTCCACGAATGGGCTACCCGTTATTTTGTTTGCCACTTCCATCCGTGCTTCTTTTCCACATTGCCCACTTCTCTCAGTCGTAGTTTTGGTAAGTCCGCAAGCTAACCCCAGCAAAAATGAGTAAAAACAAACATCCCTGGAGAGCTGCTTTGAAAAGGGGGAAAGATCCAGTGATGAGACTGCAAAAGACTCTAAGACTGCCAACAAAATAAAGGCTGCATTTAAAAGAAAATACCAAGAGTCCTACTTAAATTATGGGTTTATTGCAACACATGATTAATGTTCTCCAAATACCCATTTTAAAATATGTGGTGACCGGCTATCCAACAAAGCCATGAAACCTTCAAAACTGCTTCACCACATGGAGACCAAGCACCCTGCATTAAAAGAGAACGCTTTGGAGTTTTTCAAAAGAAAAAAAACATGAACATGAAGAACAGAAGCAATTATTGAAGGCCACCACTTCATCAAATGTGTCTGCACTGAGAGCATCATTCTTAGTGGCTAACAGCATTGCCAAAGCTAAGAAGCCTTTTACAATTGGTGAAGAGTTGGTCCTGCCCACTTCTAAGGACATTTGCCGTGAACTTTTAGGAGAGGCTGCCGTTCAAAAGGTGGCATGTGTTCCCCTTTAGACTAGCACCATAACTAGATGAATTAATGAAATAGCAGAGGATACTGAGGCAGAATTGTTAGACATAATTAAGGAGTCACCATGGTACACAATCAATGTTGATGAGTCTACTGATGTTGGCAAGGCAACAATGCTTGTTTCTGTGTGAAATATTTTTCAGAAGTATGTGGATGGGGATATGTCATGTGTACTTTTGTTGCCAACCAACACCATAGCTGCAGAACTATTCAAGTCTTTGAAAGATTACGTATTAGGAAAACTGAATTGGTCATTTTGTGGCAGTATATGCACAGACAGAGCGGCTTCCATGACTAGACAGCTTTCTGGTTTCACTACTCAGGTCAAGAAGGTCGCTTCTGAATGTGAGTCAATGCACTGTGTCATCCATAGAGAAATGCTGGCTAGCCAAAAAAGATCACCTGTACTAAATAACGTTTTGCAGGATGTGATTAAAATTATCAATCACATTGAAGTACATGCCCTTAACTCATGTCTGTTTGCACAGCTCTGTGAGGAGATGGACGCAGAGCACACACGTCTTCTTTATACACAGAAGTGAGATGGCTTCCTACAGGTAGATCACTGGCCAGAGTTTTTGAGTTATGAGAACTGCTCCAGAGATTTCTTTTAGAAAAACAGTCACCCTTGGTATCACATTTCAGTGACACAGAATGGATCACAAAACTTGTTTACTTGTGTGACATCTTCAACCTGCTCAATGAACTCAATCTGTCACTTCAGGGGAGAACAACTGTGTTCAAGTTGGCAGACAAAGTGGCTGCATTCAAAGCCAAACTGGAATTATGGGGGCAATGACTGAACACTGGGATTTTTGACATGTATCAAATATTAGCAGAGATTTTGAAAGAGACTAAGCTAGGGCATTCTTTCTCCCAGCTGGTGCATGATCACCTACCTCAGCTTTCAAAAGAGTTTGATCATCATTTCCCAACCACAAAAGAACCCAGAACTGGGAAGGAATGGGTCCACAACCCATTTGTGAATAACCCAGGTGAATTGACTTTGTCTGTGCTAGAAGAGGATCAACTCCTTGAGATCACAAATGACCGTGGCCTTAAAAATATGTTTGAGACAATTTCAAGTCTGGATTAAAGTCAAGGCAGAATATCCTGATATTGCCACAAAAACACTGAAAAGCCTGCTTCCATTTCCAACATCCCACCTTTGTAAAGCAGGGTTTTCTGCAGTGACAGCAACTGAAATGAGATTATGGAGTAGGCTGGACATAAGTGACACACTTTGGGTGTCACTGTCTCCCATCACCCACAGGTGGGACTGTCTAGTTGCAGGAAAACAAGCTCGGGGCTTCCACTGATTCTGCATTATGGTAAGTTGTATAATCACTTCATTATATTTTGTAATGTAATAATAATTGAAATAAAGTGCACAATAAATGTAACATGCTTGAATCATCCCAAAACCATCCCCACCCCCATCCCCCAGTCTGTGGAAAAATTGTTTTCCTTGAAACCAGTCCCTGGTGCCAAAAAGGCTGATCTAAAGGATATATTTTAGGCAGAATAAAAATAATCCCAGAGGGAAGGTCTGAGTGCAAGAAAAAAATCATAAGCAAAGATATTGTTTAATTATTGATTAAGTCTAAACAAGGTTGATTGTATAAAATAATATTTGATTTCTATCTTTAAAAATGTATCAGAGCTAAAATATGAGACATTAGTTGTATGTAAATTGGAAAGGAAGTATTATCAGAGTTGAAGCATTCTAAGGTTCTTGTAATTTTCAGAAGGAAAGTAAATATTTTGATTAATTCTGAACTTTGTTAAATATGCAGGTTAAAATAAATAGGATAACTTTTAGGAGAACAGATACAGAAAATATAACTTATAAACAAGTGGAGGAGAAAAAAGCAAAGGGATAATGAAAAAGAAATAAATTCAGTCTAAAAAAGACAAGAAAAATGAAAGAAATACACACACACAACAAAACAAAATGGTTGATACAGCTATAGTGCTACTTATAATTCATACAAGGAAATATTTACATTGTAAAAGTACAAACACTCAACATCAATAAGTTTAGTGTGCAATCCAAAAGTTCAGGGAAAAAAACGGAAAATCAAACACAAAGGAAATTAAGGAGAGTAATATTAAAGATACAATTATAAATTAATGAAAGTAAAAACATACATTAGAAAGAATGAACAAAGCCAAAAGAAGTTGATCCCTCTTTGAACAGATTAATAATACCATTTAAAAAAAAAAAAAAACACTCCCACTGGATCAATCAAGAGACAAATAGAAGACATAAAAAATATTTGTAATGAAAAGGGGACATAATAATAAGTGCTGTAGAGATTAAAAAAGACAAGTTATTAAAGGGAACGTTAATGTCAAATATTTTGAAAATATAGACCAAATAGGTAAATTCTTTAAAAATAAAAATGGCAAAACTTACTCAAAAAGCAAGTAAAATTTTAATAGTCCTATAACCATTAAAGAAATTAAATAAATAATTGAAAATCTTTCCCAAAGGAGAATACTAGGTCCAAAAGGCTTTATAGCAGATAATTTCAATCCTACATAAGCTTTCAGAGAATAGAAAAAGAAGTAGCTTCCTCAATACATTTTATGGAGCCCTTAAGCTGAGATACCAAGGAAAACATTACTTGCCAATCTCACTTATGAGCATAAGTTCAGCAAATTGAGCACAATATTGCTTAAAGAAATAATACACCATGACCCAGCTGGAATTATTTCAGAAACATAGATTAATCAATAATAAATAAATTATTAACATTACTCACTATTCTAATATAATAAAAAGAGAAAATTATGTTATCACCTTAACAGCTACAAAAAAAGGAGGTTGATAAAATTCCACATCATTCATAAGTAATACAAACAAGAAAATGGAAAGAAAGAGGACTTTCCTTAACCTGAAAAGGGACATCTAAAAAAAGAAAATTAAAACAAACGTCACACTTCATAGTGAAATGCCAAGAAAGATATCTATTATCATCATTTTCACTGTTAAAAGGTAAAACAAAATAAAATTGCATCCCTACTTTACATTATACACAGAAATCAGGTTTAGATGTATTAAAGACTAAAATTTAGTTTTTGAAGACAGTTTGTCTTTATGAATTCAGAGTTGGGAAAGATTTCTTAAAATCCTAAAATCTCTAACTCTGAAGAAAAATATTGATAAACTCAACTTTATTAAAAGTTCAAATTTCTACTCATCAAAAAACAACATAAAAGCAATAAAGTAAGAGCCATATAGTAGGAAAATATTTTCTACATATATAATTAATCAAGGATTAGTATTCATCTATATAAAGAACTTCTGTATATTAATAAAAAAAAGAAAATACAATAAAAACATAGACAAAGAGTCCCCTTCTGAAATTTCACACATAATCATGGAAGAAATCACACTCTTCTGTGTGACTGTGATGTCATCAGGTCTCATAACCCCTTAAAATATAAAACAGAATAATTCAAACATACATTCCATAAATTGTGGAAGTTCAAGACCTTGTCAGAGAAGATTCTGTATAGTAAAAGCAATCTTAAGCAAAAAGAACAAATTGGGAGATATCAATTTACCAGACTTCAAGCTATACTACAAGGCTATAGTAACCAAAAAAGCACAAGAACAGAGACATAGAACAATGGAACAGAACTGACACCCCAGATATAAAACCATCCTCATATAGCCAACTCATCTTTGACAAAGCAAACAAAAGCATACACTGGGGAAAAGAATCCTTATTCAATAAATGGTGCTGGGAAAACTGGATAGCCACAGACTGAAATAGGATCCACACCTCTCACCTCTCAGAAAAATCAATTCAAGGTGGATAACAGACTTAAACCTAAGGCATGGAACCATAAGAATTCTAGAAGAAAATGTTAGAAAAACTCCTATACGCATTGGCTTAGGGAAAGATTTATGAAGAAGACCCCAAAGGCAATCACAGCAACAACAAAAATGAATAAATGGGACCTGATCAAATTAAAAATCTTGTGCACACCCAAGGAAACTATCACGAGTGCAGACAGACAATCTACAGAATGGGAGAAAATATTCACATGCTACACATCCGATAAAGGGCTGATAACTAGAATTGATATAGAATTCAGGAAAATCAGCAAGAAAAAATCAAACAGCCCCATTTAAAAATGGGCAAAGGACATGAACAAAAACTTTTCAAAAGAAGACAGACTAATGGCCAAGAAACATATGAGAAAAGCTCAACATCTCTAATCATCAGGGAAATCCAAATCAAAACCACAATGAGATATCACTTAATTTCAGTAAGAATGACTTTTATCAAAAAAGTTTCAAAACAATAAATGTTGGTGTGGATTCGGAGAGATTGGAACATTCATACACTGCTGGTGGGACTGCAAATTAATATAAACTCACTGGAAAGTAATATGGTGATACCTCAAAGAGCTAAAAGTAGAACTACCATTTGCTCCAGCAATCCCATTATTGGGCATCTACCCAAAGGAAAAAAAGACATTCTAGAAAAAAGATATCTGCACTCAAATGTTTATAGCAGCACAATTCACAATTGCAAAGATGTGGAAACAACCCAAGTGCCCATCAATATATAAGTGGATTAATAAAATATGGTATATATATATATATATATATATATGTATCATGGAGTACTACTAAGCCATAAAAAACAATGGTGATCTAGCACTTCTTGTATTATTCTGGATAGAGCTGGAGCCCATTCTACTAAGTGAAGTATTGCAAGAATAGAAAAACAAGCACCACCTGTACCCACCATCAAATTGGTACTAATTGATCAACAGTTATATGCACATATGGAAGTAACATTCATCGGGTGTCAGGAAGGTGGGAGCTGGGAAGAAGGGATGGGTATATACACACCTAATGGGTGCGGTGTGCACCATCAGGGGGATGGACACGCTTGAAGCTCTGACTTGGGTGGGGCAAAGCCAATATATGTAACCTAAACATTTGTACCCCCATAATATGCTGAAATAAAAAAAAAAACTACTGTAAAAGACTTTGCCTAACTATATCCAAATTCCTGGGAATGGAGAAAGTAGGGGTGTGCCTTAAATTCTCATAATATCTTCTGATAGCATTTTCTTCCTCAAGTTGAATCTTCCCCTCCTCTGTATCTCATGGCTATTTTTATATATTCATTCTGGGGTCAGCCCAAATATAGAACAAAGGTCCCTCTTCTAACTCCTCTTTCAAACGCCACAACAAAATCAAGCCTATTAACTACAGCAAAACTTGAACTGGAGATTTGGGGGCCCCTGGAGGCAGTTTTCAGCCAATTACTCCAAGAAATTCTCCCTGGCAGATTTATGCCATGTGGCATCCCAGTTTCTAAACTTTCTGGCTTCTCTGACTCCCTAACTCACTTCCACCACTGCCATCTTCTCTGCCCTTTCCCTTTCTTCTCCACTCTGTCACAGAAGCCTAACAATTCTTCCTTTACTTTCACTCCCTCATGGTCTCACTTGTCCCCTGAACGTTGCATCATCAAAAATAGCACTGCCCCAAAGGGAATTCTGGAGCCAGCTGCTAAGATAACATATTTTCACCTTGCTATATTTAAAAGGAACAGAACATGTGCCAGGATTTGCAGTAAGTAATGATCCTTATAAAGATATCCCATACTTTGAGATTTTTGAGAACACCCACAATCTGTCAGAAATTGATTTGAAAGGTAAGCTTTATTAGACTGCACCTCCACATGGCTAACTTTTGGCTACATTCTGGCAAATTATTACTCATTCAGAAATATGTTTTTTGTGTGTTTAGTATCCTATTTCTTCTATAATTTTCAATCAATCACTCTACCTATCTAGCTATCATATAACTAAGGTGGTCTATTTTAGATCTGTTTTCCTTTTTAACATAGTTTAACATTATTTTTTTTTCTTTTTTTCTTTTTTTTAGTGTTTCTTTCTTTCTTTCTTTTTTTTATTTCAGCTTATTATGGGGGTACAAAAGTTCAGGTTATATATATTGCCCATGTCCCACCCATCCCCCTGAGACAGAGCTTCAAGTGTGTCCATTCCCCAGATAGTGTGCCTGGCACTCAGCATAACATTATTTATTTTTATGCAAACTTTATAAAGAATATTTTTTCCATTGAAGAACATCTACATTTTGGGATCAGCTGATTTCTATGGTACTTTGCAAGTAATTTCTAAAGTTGATTTTTTTTCAACTTCAACTAAAACACACTGTATGGACATATATTCTAAATCCATCTCTCTTACCCCTCCCTACCCCCAAGCAGTTTCCATGAGTGTGGTATCTAGCTTGGATGCCACCATCTGCCCTTCTCCAGATAACAGCTAGAAAGGATCGGAAGTGGTGGCCAAAGTGGTTCACTAGTCATGACTGTGATTGACAAGTTTCCTAAACCACTTCCTCTTCAGGTAATGATGTCCCTTGGTCTTGTGACTTCCTCTTCTCACACAGCACTGAAAAATACTCTTAAAATCAAATGGCGTTTCATTGATAAAAAGAATAAACTATCAAGTTTTTAATAAAAATTAAACAGCATTAGCATTATAAATATTTGGAACAAAGTTTAAGGCACTTTTATTATTACAATGGAAGTGAATTTGACTCTAAACAATGATACTAAAATTAATACTCTTGTTCCCTCACCACCCCTCCTCTCTTTAAATACTTTCACTGTCTTGCCTTAGGCTTCCATACTTAAGACTTGACAGCTAGTAAAACTCACACATAACTGTTTCTTTCCACCTTTCTCTGGGACTTCTCAAGCAGTTTTCACTACAGTGATGTTTACAAATTGTGACATGGAAATTTGGTTGGCAGCACAAAGGAAAATGGATTTCTTACAATGAGATTTTAAAACTTCACTTTATGAGATTTTAACACCAGCCATGTACCAGGGGAGAGATCGCCACGGCCTAACAAGGTCCACCATGGTCACTTCTGACAAAACAAAACAAGACCTCCCAGTCACCTTATTTCACAGCAGCCAGCGTGCTCATAACCAAAAACTATTTGAGGTTTAGTATGGAAGAACAGGAAGGCTTACTAAAATAGGTAATTAAAAATTCAGCCTGAAGCAATCCATTTTGAAAATTTCAAGTCTTCTAGATTCCAGTCAGGCAGGAAATACGGTAAGAAGTGATGACCCTGGTAGAAATCAGGATTTCCTTTCTTGACAGAAAAGTAGATGAGAATAGAAAAACTGAATTTTAAAGTAAAAACAATATATATATATATATATCCTACTTTTTCAAGTATTTTAGCTTTACTTGTCTCTTTTCTCAGCAGGCACTTTATCCAGGAATACAAAAACAGGAGACAGGGAAACTACGTATGCATAGAGTCAAGACAATAGTTTGCCTCTACCAGGATCTGAAAATGGCCCTTGAAACTGAATGCAGCCACCACGCAAAGAATTCAGATGTATTTTCATCTTATATCAAACATATACATATCTATATGTATATAAAAATAAACATACAGGGTTTTTTAATTGTTACTAATTTTTTATCTTAAAGAAATTTATTTTTATGCAGTAAAAATGGGTGTGGTAGCTCACACCCATAATCCAAGCACTATAGAAGGATCCCAGCCAAGGCAGAAGGATCACTTGAGGCCAGGAGGTTGAGACCAGCCTGGGCAACATAGTGAGATCTCATCTCTACAAAAAATAAAAATCAGCTGGGTGTGGTCATGCACACCTGTGTTCCAGCTACTCGGCAGACCAAGGCAAAAGGATCATTTAAGCCCAGGAGTTTGAGGTTGTAGTGAGCTATGATCTAGCCCAAACAACAGAGCAAGACTCTGTCAAAAAAAAAAAAAAAAAAAAAGATGTGATTTAGAAATGAATCCTATAATCCTATGATTTGCAACTAAACATTTTCTGTTTTACAAAAGTATAATTGTTCTGAAATAGATATCTACTGTATGATTCCAGCTATATGGCACTGTAAAAAAGACAAAACACTGAAGACAGTTAAGATCAGTGGTTGTCAGGAGGGGATACAAAAATAAGGAGGGATAGATGAATAGGTAAAGTGCAGAGGATATTTAGGATGATAATGTATGACACTGTAGTGGTGAAATATGTGTCATTATGCATTTGTGAAAACCCTCAGAATGTAGAACACCAAGAGTGAACTCTAATGTAGACCATGAACTTTGGGTGATTAAGAAATGTGAATGTAGGATCATCAATTGTAACAAATGTACCATTCTAGTAAGGGTTGTTAATAGTGGGCCAGCTATACATGTGTGGGGGCAAGGAATATATGGGAACTCTCCATACTTTCTGCTCAAATTTACTGTGAATCTAAAATTGCTCTAAAAACTAAAGTCTATTTATAAAGTATAGTTGGCAACTGATATAATAACATAGTAAGAGATGGCAGTTACTGTTCTACAAAAACCTTACATTAAGGAGTCAAAAGTAGTTGAAATAAATATTTTAAAAGGAACTATATATGACAGTTCAGGAATAAAGGTTAGGCTCAAACAGAAATTCTTGTGCAAAAGCCTATCACCATTCAATTGCATGCAAACCACAAAGATTATAAAGGGTCACACATTATCTACACATTTTGTTGTAAGAACAGAGGTTGCAAAAGAAGTGGAGTTTGTTCAGTGTGTCCAACTTGCAAACAGAGTCGTGCTTTAGCAACAAAACTTCCTCAACTAAAAACAGAACTTTTGAGTTCAAGTTTGATCTATTCCTTTTTTCAGTGTTGTTGAGTCATTTCCTCTATTTAGCCTTCTTCTCTGAGAAGCCAGAACTTTGAAAAAAGGCTCAAACAAGTTGGAATTTCAGGTTGTCTGAGCATTTCAGAATGTGCATGCTCTTGCAACACGCATCTGAACTTGGAAAAGAGTATCAGCCCTGTCAGATTCATTCTCGTGGAATAAACCCATAATCTGTATTCACTTTTTTACTTTCACATTCATTTTAAAATGTATTTTTACAACGCCCTCTTCACATAGCCATCTTAGGAATTACTATCTCTATTGCAAAAACCAGAAAGCAGAGGGTCACCAGCAAGATCACACAGGCCACTTAATGCCAAAGGACTACCATGGAGAATAAAATTTGTGGCCAAACTTATTCTGACTTCATGTATACAAAAACATTAAAGCTCATCCTTATGTAGTCAATAGGAAATTTTGTATATTCTCCATATAATAAATTTCCCCAAAGAAATGGTCTTGGCCACAGGAATTGTTGGCTACTAAGTCTGCTATCTTGGTTAGTATCCTGTACCCCATAAACTCTCTAAACAAGTTGCTCTAAAAATAAATGAATAAAATAAAAAACTCAAAGCCAGGCATTTCACATTGTACACTTATATTGCTAAGTTTTCTTGTGTATGTAATGACCTTTCAAGTCAGTATGGAATGGAAATAAATTTAGAGGGCTTATATATAATGAGATAATTATGGAGAGAGAATGACATGAACATCTTCTAATTTTATATAGGATTCAGATATAATTGAATACTTAAGAATACTTACTATACTTTGTATACTTAGGAATATTTTAAGAGATGCTTAATTGGACTCAAGTTCTGGAAAATTTGGATACCTCAAAGGTCAAAATTGGGGAAATGCTATAAAGTGAATGAAGCTTGCGACAATATAAAAAGAAATTGTACGCCATGTAAAGGTAAATCTAAAAATAAATATTTACAAGTCAGAAATAGAAAACAATGGCAGGTTCAAATTCACTTGAAACTTCTTTCAAGATTTCTGCCTATTACACATAGCCGGAAACGTTACTCAATGAAAAAATACATGTATTCTTAATAGAAAGAGCACTTTTAAAATTACACAATTTTCACAAAAGCTTCATAATTATCTCACTGTGTGATTTACAAAAGTACAAAAGGATCCAATATCCTCTAGCCCAGTAAAAGGCAAGCAGACCTAAAGTTTATTACATAATATAAAAATATATAATTTCTTTATTTCATCCATCTTTGATTGGCCAAACTTTAAACGTAAAAACATGCTCCAAAGCCACTCAATTCTACAAAAGACTGTGCCTAAAATAAAAGTTTCTATATTTCGATTTATTCAAATATTTTCCAGAAAATAAAAAATAGAAACAGATTATGTTTATCTGAGGGCACAAGTGCTGACAAGAGCAGGAGGGTAGATTGATGATCAAGAGTCTCCTATCTCCTAACACTACGATGGATGCTCGCACTAAACCACAAATCAAAGAGATATAATATACTTTTCAGTATTTTTAAAAAGTTATTCGTTCCATTCTTTAAATTCCAAAAATGACAGAACATTTATTCTTTCACGTAATTATATTAACAGTGAAAATTCCAAAGAAAAATAGAGAGAAATGTTACTAGATACATGTTAGTTTTCCCACTCCTCATTTTCATGGGACTTGGCTTATGTGCCACCCAGATCCCTACTGCCCCAAGCTCTGCTTCTTAGTGAAGCCAGGTAAGACACACGTACAGTGGATTCTAGCTCTCAGTGTTCTATTGTATTATAGAAAATAAAACTGGAGAATTCAATTTGTTTCAAATCCCAGGGGTAGACTCCCTAACAGAGAGATCTAAAGGTTGCCCCAAAGGATGTGAGGAAATACGGGTTTGCTCTCCTGCCCCCATTTCCATGACACCAACTCTGCTTTTGTTGACTTAGTGGGCTTCCCTGTGTTTGCTTAAAGAATGAGTTCAGCTGCATCACAGATTTAAAAGGCATGAGAATTTGATCACTGCATTTAAACACATTTGGTCTGATGCCTTATTTCTACATTCATTTATACCACAGAAAAGAGTGGTTGGTGGGTCAGCAATACAATAAGTGCAAGAGTCTGAACGATCTATAATACGCTAAATAGCTCCACATATGTCACAAACAAAGTGCAAAAATAGCAGGTGCAGACTGGGGAAACCCAAAGTGCAATCATAAAAAATAAATTTCCTCATTTTCGCTTTTATAAACCTATCCCCAATTCCCCTTCTACTCACACACTTTTTGGTACCCAATATCTTGTATTTTCCCTTTTCATATCAGCATTTCACCCTTAGTATACCAGGATCTTACTTTATTTCAATTTGTTAGTTCGTTGCTCTTTGCATTGGGAAAGTCTTATTTTTAAGTCATTGTTCTCCATTAATTAGAGGCATGGGAACATAATTTGAGATCTAGAAAAGATAAAGTTCTCTGAATTAAACTTTTAAGGAAGACCTTTGATAAACTTTGCAAAGACTCTCCAAATTTAAAATGCATCTGTTTATTTTCCAACAAATATTTGTTGTGCTTTTAGTGAGATCCACATAGGCCTTTTAAAGAACACTCCAAGGAGACTTAAAATCCCAGGGTGGAGACATGTCTGGTGCAGGTGTCACTTTCAGCCTTATAAAGCCAGAATCTCAATTTCATCAGGTTACTCAGAAGCAGAGACGCTTTAGAAATGTAGAGCAAAGATCACAGGATTTTGAGTCAAAGACACAGGTTTGAGTTCTGGCTGCATAGCGTATTAGCTGTTTGTGTTCTTAAGCAAGTGACTTAATCCCTTAAAAAAAAAAAGTTGAGAAATAATACCTGTCTCACAGGATTGTTGTGAAGATTAGATGAAATGGTGCATACAAAAGGGTTTTATATACTGTCCTGGGCTAAACATGTGTTGGTTAGATTTGCTTCTGGCTGGGGAGAGATTTTAAGAAAAAGGGGCTTCTACGTGCCAGTTAGGCACCCAGCAGGGATTCCCTGCAGGTGGCCTTTGAAGACTGATAAGCATCTCCAACAGCTGCATAAGAGAATACAGGGACTGGCCAGAGGGCAAGGGTCATGCCCTTTGCCCTTCTGCTCTCAACTCAAAGGACATCTGCCAAAGATCCCCTGCAGGGAAATTTAAGGAGAGAGGCCCAGCAAACATTTTAAGGGATCCTAACGTGCCCTCTTACAGACCTATGCACACATAGTGTCTTTTCTACATCTTCCATCACCTGCTTAATTTAACATCCTGTAATACTCAGTTCAAGCATCAACACCTCCAAATGGCCATCTAAACTCTCCAAAATTGTTTGGGTTCCTCCTTCTTTGGTGCCTGCATAGCACCCATTCTTGGCAACTTCCAATACCTTTCCCCTTACACTGAGCTCCGTAAAGCAGGAATCACATATCCTTCCTCTCCGATCTCTAAAGTTTATTCTACTCTGCAGTTTCTCCGAGACAACAGCTAAGGATACTCTCCTTTGCACCTGGAGGTCTCAAATGTAATCCATAGCTAAACCGTATCAGAATGATCTGAGCTATTTTTTTTTAATTAAACATTCCTTGGTCTCTGCAATTTTGATTCAATAATTTTAAATTAGGGCCCTAGGGACTATATCAAATATTTTTTAAAGTGACAGCAATTTTAAAGCTCTCCAGGTCACTCTGATGTAGTTTGTCCATGGACTGGCTAAATTCAACCACTGAGATTATCTTGATGGAATTTAAATATTAAAACAACTTACTTTTATTAATAAAACACTTACAAATGCCTTCTTAGAATGGTTTAATTTAACAGTATTCTCTTCACTGTGTGTCATTTCTGCAGTTGTCTGTCTTTCATTATGTATTGAATATTCATATCAATTTCATGAAGAGAGCTTGCTTCTGACTGTTTTCAAAGCCTTGAGAGCTTCTTACTATAGATTCCAAATGCCTAACTACTGTGGTCATGAGAGTTGTACACCTTCCACTTACAAAAATGACCTAGAAATTCATTCTCAAAATAACTGCATAAATACTAGAGGAGGAGCATGAATCTATTTCTTTCAGAAAAGCATCTCTTAACAACTGCTGACTGCTTTTCTACTAAGCTTCTGGCACTGGCATCTTTATAGAATAAGGAAATGGTTCAATGCAAGCAATATGTAATCTCACGATAAAAATCAAACAAACAAAAGCTTAGATAGGAAGTTAAATATATGGGTAAAACATTTAGTAAAGTGATTTCTTAAAAACAAACCTGCTACGTGTCACAAACCCAAATAAGTGTTGTTCCTTTACAACAATTGTTTTTGTTGGAGTCTTTAGACAATTTTTTTCATTGCTG
Source organism: Lemur catta (assembly GCF_020740605.2). Lineage (NCBI taxonomy): Eukaryota > Metazoa > Chordata > Mammalia > Primates > Lemuridae > Lemur > Lemur catta. Next base: position 27,354,393 of record NC_059140.1, on the reverse strand, counting down.
CCATTATAATCTAAAATCATGGATCTCTTTTCAAACTAAAAGAAAATGTCTTGAAAAATACAAATATGAAAAATTATAGTAATACAGATTTGAATTTTGACACCAGGCAAGAGACACATGACTCCAAGTCCGATGAAAAGTTGGAAGAAAGGCAAGAAAATGTGATTATATAGGAAAAGTAATATTTTGGTCTAGATTTAATCTAGTTCTGAGGCAATTGCAAAAGCATATTTCTAAAAAGTTTTAGAAAATGATACAACCATTTGAATCAGAATAAGCTGCCTATTATGTAACCTGATTTTGATAATATTTATTTGGATGCTTATATGCTAGAAGGTGAGTAAAGTCAATTATGTTACTTTATAGTCATATTTCATAAGCTTTGGGATAGAAATTATTAGTTTAACATTGGGCTTTTTAACTACTTTACACATTTATATAATTCCAAAACTAAATAAATCCTTTAAAAAAAAAAAGAAAAGAAACAGCTTTCCCAAATTGCATAAGGATAGCGAGAGCAACAGATGGCTACTGTCTGTTCTTCTCCCAGTCCTCTTCTCTACTTAGATTTTCTGTAGTGTTTAAAGAAGTTATTCATTTGAGAGCAAGAATTTAGAAAAAAGAATATTCAAGGTGCTAACTGAAAGAACTACTTTCATGGAAAGCAGAAAGTTCTTGGCATGATAAAAACAAGCTCCTTGGGAAATACAGCATCATATCTGAGGTATATCATTGTTGGACACACGAAATGCACATGAAATGCAAGTAATGGAGACTTGGAGGTGGGAAGGACCCAAGATTCTCTCCAGCCTTTGGATCTTACACAGCCTTGGGCAAAAGTGAAAAGTAGATAAAACTTTATGTCTAAAGTGCCTCTCTTCCCTCACTAATTATCACACCCCATTTCCCAATGACCCTTATTAAGGTATTAGTTAATAATACTTAAGGAATATAGGTAACTCAACCCCAGCAAATAGGCCAATGCTTGAGCTAGAAATCAAAATGTTCCTCTCCCTACGGGATTAATTTCTCTATTGTCCCTTAAAGGCAGTGTTGAGATTATTTCATTCTCTTCGTGCTAAGTATCACTTTGAAAGTATATTTGTACCTTCCCATAGGGTTCGTAAGGAAAAAACAATGTTCCAAATCCAGGGAAGAAAGTTCTGATGTCAAATCTGTGGCCGTTTCTTAACTTAAGGAGACACTACTGTACAGAGAGACCTCCACCCTCACGATCCAATTCACAGCAGGCTGGTGGCCACCAATTCTGCCTCCCTGTGGTGCTCACTTACCCTGTTCAAGACACCCAAGAAGCTTTTTTTGCACCGCCCTGTGAGTGGCATGGTAAGATTGTTTATCAAACATGACAGCACTGTGAAAGAAAACAAAATTATTTAATGGCACTTGTTAAAGCATGATAAGAAAGACTTTATTCAGGACCACTGAGACAGGTATGGAGACCACTGCAACAGAGTCTTGCAGTTGGGGAACGAGATTGGACTCAACTCTGAATATAGCATGAGCAGTGAGAATTTATAGCCAAGTAGTAGGGATGGAGTCAGAGGATGGAAAATTACTAAGAGGAAACATAGGGGGTTGGGGGGATTCTGGCTAAACCAACCTAACAGGATTCTTGCTGAAGACAGGCCGGGGTGATCAGACATCACCTGAGGGGATGTGGAGGATGAGGGCCCTGATTAGATATCCAGGGTGATCAGATAATGGAGCTAAACTGCTTTGCTGAAACTAGATTTTACAAGGAAGTGTACAGGTGGGACTAGAAAAAGTTTCAGAAGCCTGACTAAAGTTTGACCAAGCTAAAATTCTTCGTTACTGTATGGCAGTGACATCTAAATTAGAGAAAAGAATTCTTTGACCTTGGCCTTGAATGACTGAGCCAGTTTTCCATTTTTTCTTTTTTTTTCTGCTAGCTTGTAGCAGAAACCAGAGCTAACCCTTTGTGCTGATAGGCATATTTTTGTCCCAGTGTTATTATGACAGGAGGACCCCAACAAAAGGAAGGTAGTCAGTCTTGCAATGAGTAAGTCATTTTACTTTAAAACTTAAGGGAATGATAGTTATATGGAGAATGTCACATTGCATTTGAGATGTATTTTTCTTATGCACACAAAGTGTGTAAAAGATGTGAATAATAGAGAAATAGGAGTGAGAAGGAACCAAGACCCAAGAAGGCCCTTATCTGATCAGAGAATTCCTGATCCCTACTTTTCTCTAACCAACTCTCAGTTTCAGTTACACTTCCCTAAATAATCGTATTTTCCCTTACCTCCAAAATAGGAAAAATAATAAAGCTTGCAATCTAAAATAAGCATAGTTATAAAATTCATGATTTGAGTTGAGGAATATCACCATGAATGTTACCCACAAATTATCTTTCTATCTCTATTGCAGGCTGGTGTAATTGAGGAAATCAGAAGTTACAAGTATGTTTTATACACATTCATATTTTCATGATACAAATATATACTGTAGACCCCATTAATAAAACCACATATTTAATCAAGCTCATCCATCCAAACTTACCTTTTTTTCATCTTTTGATAGAATATTACTAAAAGTAATATTGCCCCAGAAAGAAAGCATCCAAGTCTATTTTTTAGAGCTAAATAGAAATTTATTTGTGTGGCTTTCAACTCAATAAAGTAATGAAATTGAGGGCATGTCACTGTTTCTGGCTCAAAGACATATTTTAATGTGACATAATCATAAATATTCATGTAATAATAATGGTACCAATAATAACAATAAATGTTCTGTCCTTTGCACGTAGGGATGAGTCTCCTAACTATGCATGCTGGAAGCTCTAAGAAAAAAGTTATATATAACCTGAGCTTTTGTACCCCCATAATAAGCTGAAATAAAAAAAAAAAAAGAAAAAAGTTATGTGGTCAAATTAAGTATGTTTATGGCACTATCTTAGTTCTCCTTTAGGTAATCTTTCCCACAAGCTGGAACACAGTGTTCTATTTTCCACTCCCTCAGCTCCTTAGGCGTGCACTGTTCTCACAGATACTAAGTTTCAAGAAGGCAGCAGCTCCCTGTTCCTCTGCCAGCATTTCTGACCCACTGATTGGAGAATGCACCTACCTCTCAGCTCTAAGTCACACTTTCAGATTTAGCAATATTTCCATTCTATGTTATCATGAGCTTGACAAGATACAGTTAAACTGTGTAGCTTCTGCATTGTGTGGGGTTTAGTTTTATGTCCCTCGCTCCCTATTCTTTATTCTGAAGGATTGTCATTTGCTGACCCTAAACACCCCATTTGTACCATGAATCATTTTTGTAACCATGCTGATACCAACCCAGTGCTCTCCAGTACTCACCATGGGCTTTCAGCATTGTTTCTCAAATCAATTTATGCTGTCACAATGGTGCCTCCTTTCTGAAAATGGGGGACCTGATCTCTCCCTTCCTTCAATTTCAAAACTGTAACCCAGTTTGTAAAACTGTGTCCCTATCTTGGTTTCTAGTAAAAGAATTGTGTTCTAGTTACTCGTTCAAGTAGGGAGGAATGAGCAGATATTCTTGCTTTGTTGCTATAACCAGGAAACATTTAGTGTATCGACTTTGCAATTAAGAAACATGATTACTATGGGTTCATATTATTTAGTTAATTTAGCTAAAATAGAAAGGCATTTGATTAATCTATCAAAAATTCATACTTTTTAAGCAAAACCAATCATCAAACCTCAAATTCACTTCTCTGATTTTCCAGAGCATATTAGAATGATCTATAATATCTTTATTAGCAATTCTGGCTGGTAGATCTAGCATCAGCTTTTGGAAATTTTATTTTCACAACCTTCACCATCCATATCACAGCTTAGACCCTGTTCCAGGCTAGGCTTCTTAAAGACTGGAAAGAGTCTAAAATTTTTAACCTACTTCCAAGCTAACAAGAGAGCCAGTTTCATGCATACTGGCAGAAGACAAGAGACTCCTGAGTCAAAGACAAAGTACAGTCTATTACTCACAGAAAGAGCATTAGTCAGTGTCAATTTTCTTGCGCTGGATCCTAAGGCCCAATCCCCACAGGATAATGTAAAGAGGGCCAGGTGACACCTGCACACAGAGTGGACTGCATTACAGGACAGTTATCCTGAGCTAAGAGAACCCAAATCTTTTATGATGGACAGTAAGATACCTGCCCTTTCCTCCAGAGATAATACTTCCATCTTCCAGGACTATTTGCTATACAAACATTATTTAAAATATATTCCAGAACAAAGGTGGTCAGTTCCTCTGCTCGTAAGATGTGCAGAAAGGGAAGAGACTCACGAAGAATTGCCTCCCAACAATATTTATTCCGCATTTCTATACTATCTTGTCTTTTGGTAATTTTTTTCTTGAAGTACCACTTCATCAGCCACAATGATTAATCTGACCAGCAGAGGCTGGGACCAAATCAAAACTCAGTGCCACTCAGCTGGGACTTACATCAATTGGGGGCACAGGTTGAAAGTGCTTTTAACATGATCTCTTAGGTAACTGGTAGACCTTAGGTTCCCAGTTCAGTTCAAATAACTGAATCTACTTGTTTTTGTAGAGACTGCCTGAGGGTATCAGTCCAACCTGCCTGACAGTAGGTTTTTCCATGACACCACAATAGCTAGAGGAATAGGGTTTGAAAGGACATTCTAAGGTACTGACAGGTGTTTTGCATGGGGGGTGCAGGAGCTCAGGCCATTCCTAATGTTTTCAATAGAATTCTAGGTAAATTTGGGGGGGGGGATGGAGATCAAATCATGGTCAGAACCATGTGGCAAGGGATGGTAGACCAGCAGTTAGTTAATTTTTAAGGTCCTCATGACAGCTTCAATGAGCCACACTGGAGTATTTTATTTTGTGAAAAAGTTCCAGCACTGATTTTGAAAAACAGAGATCACTAATTTCCCTCCTTCCTCTGTATTTCTCAGGGTCTACAGTGTTCCCTCTTCAGGTCATTGTTCTCCTTTTACCACCACCCTATCCCCAAAAAACCAGTGTATCCTATTTCAGTAGCTATAACTTCATCTTTTTTCCCAATCATCACTTACTTGTACCCAGACTTTTCATCGAGAACTGTCCAGCCACAAGAATGATAAAAGCATTTTTATAAATCTTTCAGAGACCTATCATGTTCTGTATTTTGTCCTATATGGACCATTTTGGGGTAACTCATTGGCTAAAGTACTCAGCCAAGATGTCATTATTATTATCCATATGACTATGGACCATGTCAATCCAACAAGAAAATCCAGGTGACTGAACCAAATAAAATTTGAATCTCCTAGGCTAGGCTGACACCCAAAGGGTGTATCAACCAGACTATAATTTGGATGCCATTAAGGAAAAGAAAGAAGCATCATGCCCAGAGATGGTCAAGACATAATCCCAAATTTTTCAGAATGGGTCTGTATAATTTCCCTACCCAAATCTTTGTGCCTTGATCACAACCCAGGAAGTAGGCTGGAAGGAGATAATCTCTTTCTAAGGGTAGTGTATTTGGTGACCAAATTGCTTCACTAAGGTATATGGATCTGAAGGAGGTGAGGGAGGTAGAGTCAAAACATTTTTGAGTCAATTTTTGGGGAGACAGTTTCAATGCTCAAAATGCCAGATGCCTGTGGATGGTACAGAGTATGAAAGGTCTATTGAATATTTTGACTATCAGTGTACTGCCATGTAGCTTTTGGGTTAGAAGGCTCACACTTGTAAGACTGCAAATGCTCAGGAAAGGCAAAAACATGACACATTAGACTAGTTTTAAAAGCCACAATGGTGTGGCCAGACTGGGCTGATTAGACTGCAACTCCATAACCTGGCAAGTGTCAACAGCAATAAGGCCACACGAATGACTCCACAGAGGTCTTGTGCCCAGTAGACTCCCAGGTGTAGGCAGGGGCCTTATCGCAGGAGTTATAGATCTGTCATGCACTGGTAGCCTCTGCATTAGAAACATAAGTCCTTTCCTTTGTGCCCTTTGCCAGAGACTCCAATAGGCAAAATTATCACCCACACAGACTATCACCCGTCAAAGCTCTTTGGGCAGTTTCCAAAGATGCTCATTGATTCAAGTCCATTCAACTCAAAGGATGCTGATTTGCAGCAAAGCCAATATAAAGAACCAAGCAGAATGTCCAAGTGAGACACATACTGTCTTTAATATCCAAAAAGTTTAATAAGGTGCTGGACCTCTTCTTTGACAGTGAGGCCCGAAAGACAGTAGGGATTTTGTTTGTTTTGTTTTGTTTGTTTGGTTGTTTACTTTTGGAGGGATTATGTCCTGTGCATCCATCCATACTTCCAAGAAATTCTACCTCAGTACAGTCACAGTACTCTGCACATAGGAATCATTCAATAAACATTTCTTGAGTTTTAAGATAAATTATGGAGAGTAAACCCCAAGTGGTAGCTCTCTTTCTCTGAATTAATTACTCATTATATTATCCCATTGCCCTTCGTGTACGTCCGTCTACAGCTACAGATGGCATTCCTAACAAGTTGGCTGTCTAATGTAAACGAAACATGAGCTCAAAGGCAAAACAGAGTTAATAGTCAGACTGTCAGTATCCTACAGTAGAATAAGTAATGATAAGTGTCAGAACATGCATAAAAATTTGAAAAGAGGTGAAATTTTGCAAGTATGTCCCAGAGTAAGAATGAGGTCAGCATCCTAGGTACCAAAATGTTTGTCAATACTAGTCATCGTGATTAACCACACAATCCAGAATAGACAAATACACACATAACAGAAAGCATATTAGCAGTTGCCAGGGTCTAGGAGAAGGAGGGAATGGATGTGACTGCTTAATGGGTATAGAGTTGTCTTTTGGGGTGATGGAAATGCCCTGGAACTATAGTGATGACATTCGCACAACATTGTGAATGTACTGACTGCCACTGAATTGTACACTTTAAAGTAGTTAAAATAGTAAATTTCATTTATGTATATTTTACCACAATAATAATAATTTTTAAAAAGATTAGCCATACAATTGAGAATGAATTATTAAGTTGGGAGCCCTGAACTTATCCCAGGGATGGTGTGGGGGGAAAACAATAAATGGTAAAGTGAGGAGGTATAAGTCTAAAAGTATCTAGAAGAAAAGATTAATAGATACATATATTAAATAAAGTCTAATTTCTCTTTGACCTTTATGTGTTACTTTGTAACCAAAATTTGACTATATTTAAAAATATTCCAATGAATGCAGTTTAGTAGAAGTTGTTCACAGAACTTGCAGCATGTGACAAAATTAGCCATCAGGTCAAGACACTTGATCTCACATCTTCCCTATCTTTTACATTCCACTTCACCCCCGTAGGAGTAATAATCTTATTTGTGATTATGTAAATTTTATGTAAATGTAGAATTTACATAAATGCAGTCATTGTCTTGAATTCTAAACCCAAGTTATGGCATTTGGGGGTTTATTCTTAGTTTTGCCTTCTATACTTTAGAATTATAGCTCAGGGACATGGTGAGTAATAAATTTAAATGATTTCTTCTGATACATAGTTCTACCAATAAATATTTATCCCTGTTGGATGCTCCAACATTGCTTTTTAAGAGCGAAACTCAATGAAATTATATAACTGGTGGCTGTGCTGAGTACCCTGTGGCTGTTCTATAAATACCAATAGAATCAAAATGCAAACATAGAGACCAAGAATGCCTAGAAGTAAGAAGTCCTTGCTGAATTAGGATCACCTCCTTCAGTGCTACAATATACAAAACATTAAAGCCGAAAGAAGCCCTCTTTTTATTCAGTTCTATCAAAATATGTTAACTCAGGGAAGCCATCTAGGGATATTTTAGTTTTTGAGACCATCTGTCTCTCTGAATGAGCTTCATTTAAATGAATGAATTTACAGTGATGCTATAAAAATTGGTCAGCAGCAACGGATTACTTGGTCAACTAATTTCTTTCTCCTCTCAGGTTTTAGAGCAATATGTACACTTTAATGATTGATTTGAGTCATTATATCATAGGACCTTCTTCCCTCAATAGACTATGAGATCCCTGAAGGTAGGTATTAGGTTTTACTAATACTTGTATTTTTAGTCCCAGAATCTAAACACAGGGTCAGGTAGCATTAAATAAATATTTCTCAATAACGATGGGCTGTAAATACATAAAACTATTCATCAGCAAGTTTACTGCAAATGCAGTGGTTGGTTATGGTCTCTAAATTTGATGAGAATAACACAAATGAGTATATTCTCTACAGGATTAGTAGGAAAGAGGATTCTACTTCAGCTCCTATAGGGTCCCAGGGTCATAGGGAGAAGGCAGATTAGGGGAATTTGGCACATTTAATTTTATAGATGAATTGTTTGTAATATCTTCTCCAACATCCACTCTATTTCACCATGTTCCCTTTTCCATACCAACAGTCAGCTATAACAAACAGTCATCAGAAGGTTTTGGTTGAGTGACACTCCAATCCTGCTTTTTAATGACCTCTTATGATGGAAGACCCATGAATCAGGCCATCGACATTCCAGCGGTCTTTGACCATTCCAGATGTTTTGCCCCTACCCTTGCCCCACTCCAGCCATAAGCTAAGTGCACTATTACACTTTAACTATCCCAAGTTTCCTAAAGTGTATGTGTAAGTTGGGTTAAACAAGAGATACTTTCTGATCAAGAAGGCTATAAAACCTGATTGATAAAAACCAAAAAAAATACAAGCTGGTTTAGAAGGCATCCCAAAGGAATTAGTTGAAAAACAAAAATCCTAGCACTTTGGGAGGCCCAGGAATTCAAGACTAGCCTGGGCAATAGCGAGATCCCATCTCCAAAAAATAGAAAAATTAGCCGGGTGTGGTGGCATGCACTTATAGTCCCAGCTATTTGGGAGGCTGAGGCTGGAGGATTGCTTGAGCCCAGCAGTTGGAGGCTGCAGCGAGCTATGATTGTGCCACTCTAGCCCGGGTGAGAGAGGGAGATTCTGTCTCAAAAAGAAAAAAAAAAAAAAAAAAAAACCACAGATATTCAGTACCTTCTTTGGGACAGATACCTAGTCAGACAGAGACAAATAATAAATAATAATAATAATATTGTGAAGAACCTTTGTTGAGGGGTTGAGGGCTTACTATGTGCCAGACACTATAATATAATATTTTACATATGTTAATACGTTTCATTTTCCCCTCATCCTAACTAGGTAGCTAATATTATTATCTCCATTTGTGTTTGAGGAAACTGAGGTAAAAAGTGGTTAAATACCTTGTCCAGAGTTTATCCAAGCAGTCGATGATGGAGCCAGATTGACGCTGAGGTGGCCCACACTCTTACACTAAACTGCTTCTCCTGAAGTGGTGTCAAAGGTGTCTGCTCTTCAGCATATTTCAGTCCTATTCTGTAGAAATACCATGTCTTCATATGGCTTAATATTAATAAAACATACAAAGGTTCAACATTGTAAAAACCAGAAAAATTTCTACAAAACTGGAACTGAGAAAACCTCCAATCTCTCTCCCTCTCTCTTTCTCTCTCTCTCTCTTTCTCTCCCTGAAAAAGGTTCAGTAACCTAGTAGGTAAAAAATACTGATGTCCCTTGAAAGAAATTGCTTCTTGTCCTGCTTTCTTCTTCTCCCATTTTGGGCCTCGACCAGTTGAAAACTGGTACGCATGTGAGTATCGATGACCTGTGAATGATCATTGTGAAATGACTTCCCTCCATAACGTTAGATTTATCTGATGGTTTTAATACCCTTCATTCTAAAATGCTATTATCCCGAGTGCATGCAGAGGACAGTACACTTACTCATAAGTGATAGATGACTTCATTATCTTCAGCCAATTTTAATGGGTCATCTAGGAAGGAAATCACCAGCCAGTTTTGGCTATTGAGCATTGCTACCTCAAGTACCTTATTAAGCCAAATATAAAAATGGGTGGCTTTTCATTTTCCTGTCAGACAACAAAGGTCACCTATCACAAGCCTGAGAAACATTACGGTTTATTTCTCTTTGCCCTGAAAAAAATGGATAGTGTTGAAGTTTTTATCTTTACCCATTGTGAACTGAATATTTCAGACTGTATGGCCCACCAAGAGGGAAAGTGCCTCACAGGAATTCAGAATGAGGAGGATTCTCTGCAGAGAAATAGTGGTTGGCATTAATGTATTCCCTGGGTGACATTATTAAACTAATGGCACTATTGAACCGTAGAGCTTCAGCCCCATCATTAAGAGCTAGAAGTAAACACACTGGTGTGGAATATAAGTAGGTGAGTCTGCAGTTATCACTCACTGTCTTCTCTAGCCTCAGGCACTAGAAACCAAAAATATTTGATACACATGAAAGTACTGTCATTCATGTCTCGACCAATCTTTTCTGTTCTTGGTTGGGAAATCCTGACTTCTTATCTTTTAAATTATCATTTGTCATTTGACTTACCAGCTTGAACTTTTTCTCTCTGACCTGATTCTGACACCTGCAGCTGTTGATGACAGTAAGGGCAAAACAGGTGTAAACTTCAGGATTTATGTTTGCTACCAGCTAAGACTCCCCTGTTATCAGCTCCCAGTCAACGAAAACTGACTTGACACCATTTGAATGCATTTATATATTGAATAATTATTTTGCATTGTCTTGAAAATACACAGATTCACAAATTCTGTGTTAGCAAATTGTTGAATTGTACAATGAGGATTTTTAAGACAATTAAGAATTAAGAAGATGAGCATGTTATAAATATTCCCATGCTTATATGTAATACCAAAATAACCTTGAAAAACTATGAGGACTATACTGTGATTCTTGGGTAGAATTCAAATGGAAATACTGCCCAAATGCTCAGAAAATAGAGGCAGATCTATCTGATTGCTATTGGATGCAGCTCATCATTTTAACATCCTTGATTAAGAAGTGGTCATTTTGTTTGCTTTGTATGGTAGTTCTTAATTGTGTTTTGTGGCAAAACCACTATCTCAAAAGCAAAAACTTCTCAATCAATTAAATAAATTACAAAAGCAGAGCGGCTTTGCAACAGGGGAAAGTTCTGGGAAGAAGTCTTAGCCCAGCCATTCCAACCTCCCTCCTACGCTTCACAGACCTGTATGGGAGCCTAGGACTCCAAAAAGTCTATCTGAAATCAGTGACCTACCCCAATAATCTTAGGAAATAGACATAACTGAGGCAGTTGTCCTTCCTCAGTGATGCGTGCTAAGGATGCTCTTTCAAGTATACTTGCCTGAAAAGCAAATGTATACTTCACTCACACTTTTTCTATATGTAACTATTCTGACCTGGAGCTTGTTTGAGGCTTATAGGTTCTAGCTTTCAAATCTTGCTTTTTAAAATAATTTTTAAAAGTCATCAAATTTGTTCTAAAATAACAAAGTCATCATCAAATAATCAGAACTTGAAAGTTATGATTATTATTTCAGAAAGTATATTTCTTCCTGCTGTTTAGTCATACCACTTAATGCATTTATTAAATGTCCCATTATAATACATAATTTTCTACAAAAATTAACTGGAGTCGCTATGAATTTCATCAGGTTTGAATTTTTTCTGCAATAACTTGAACAATAACTACATAAGTATTAGGCTATTCTTTTCATTAAGGTTAATCATTTAAGATTTCTTAAGATCCTGTGTGACATTTCCTGGATACAAGGCTCAAGGTGATTCTCCACGGTTTCTTTAACTGTAATCAGGCAAACTCTTACCAAGTAAAGGATGATAATGGTTACATTCTTGTCTCAGATAAAGTTAATGAAGGTAATGGAGACAGTTTGCTTTTTGTTCCATTGAGAAACATACTACTTCTCAAAATAGCAAAGCATAGGTAAAGAATGAAACTGACAGTACTAAAATGCTTTCAAAATTATAAAAAGCTATAGACATTCATTAGAACGAGATTCTTCCCATGTCTTTCTTCTCATTTTTCCCATGAATTAAAACTACCATCTAAAAACAATGATTTCCTTAGGAATATTCATTAATATGAAAGTTCAAGTAAAGGCACATTTCCTTTTTCAAACTTATAGTTATCTAGAAGTATTGAAATATACCTCAGACCTTATTTCTAAAATGGATAGAATATTGTCCATAAAAAAAGCCTTGCCATATTATAACTTACTAAAATAATTTTTAACAGAAGTTACCAAGGATTTTAAACAGATGTAAGTTAGCTCTACCATACCCTATGTTTATGAATATGGCCAAAAAAATGTTAGAGAAGGTTTTAAGCAGTAGCAGATAACACAAGTCCATCTGCTTATGTCATCTGCTACTCTTTATGTGACATGGTACGGATTATAAAAGGAAAATCAAATTCACATAGCATTTATCTAAGAGGAGTCTATAATTGAATTCTTAAGGGATTTTTTAAAAAATTTCTTTTCTTTTTTTTCTTTTAACTCTAGTTACTAATTAAAACAGTAAACTGATATTTTGAATATGTTCTCCTTTGTTTAAAGCAATGTTCTTGTTATTCACTAACCCAGTTTAATATGTTCAAGTTAGTTTTTTGTTTTTATTTTATTAATATCTCATCCTGTCACTCGGTGGAAACACATAAGAACACATCTGTTTGAATTAGTCCTCTGTTTTTTACTCATTTTTAAGCTGTATGTTAACATTCAACAGTGCACCTGTGATTGACAATATAAAGTCAGAGTTCTCATTACTTTGATTTAGACCCTTATAACTTTGTTCTTCACCTCTTGCAATACCTTCCTAACTGTCGTCCCAAACTACCCTTACAAACTCTAATCTCTTCCATCCACCACAAACTTCCTTGCAAGGAGTATATCGTGACCACTAGGAGGAACACAACATTCTCCTCCCTGTGCTCCCACAAAATCCACCTTCAAGGAGGCCTGAGTCAGTGTCAGACTCGTTGGACCACAATACCAGGAGATGGAGTGTTATGTGCGTTAGGTTGGACCAGGCTATCAGGCTGGAGAACTTTGGAGCCAGGATGGAGTTAATGCACTAAGTGAGACTGGAGCACCGTCCTGAAGGGAAGGGCCCTTTCATCCACTGGGAGCCACAGAGCACCTCAAGTGAAAGGAGGTATGAAATAGATACCTTGGACAAATCTGCTCCAGGCTTTAAGGTGCACTTTTCTTGGGGATGTTCTTCTTCTTTTTTCTTTTGTCATCTTTCTTTGTCCTCCATCTTCCTTCTCTTCTTCCTCCTCCTCCTCCTTTTTCTCCTTTTTCTATTCATTCATTCATTCAACAAATGTCCACTGAGTGAATGAGAGTGCTGTGGTACAAATACAGGAACAAATATTGCATAGCAAACAAGACACTCAGGGTCCCTTCCCTCGTGGAGCTTTCCGTGGATCAAGGAATATAGATATTAATACTAAACAAATAATTACAACCATCATGAGGATAAGAAAGGAGGAAGACCAGAAGGTGACAGCAGCAAAAGGGGACCTAATATAGTCTGCAACAAGAAAAGGCTACTTTGAAGAGCTAACATCTGAGCTGAATCTGCAGGGAACAGGAAATAACCAGATGATATGGGTGGGAGTAGGGGTGAGGAGCAGAAGGGAGAATGTTGCAGGCGGAGGAATCTTCTGGAAATCCCAAAAGAGAGAGAAAAAGAATGAGCAAGCAAGAGAGGAGGTTGAGGGATGCCAGGAACTGAAAACTAACTCAACCTAGCAAGAACAGTGAGTGAGGCAGAGCCAGTAAGAAAACAAGACTGTCAGGGAGAGCAGAAAATATAATAACTAACAGTGCAAAGTCCTGATAAGGGGGAAAGGATAATGTCCAAAGCAAAAATAAAGAGGGGGCCGTATCCAAAAAAGAACCACCTCCACCAGTGTCAATGGAGGGAAAGAAAAAAAAAAGATTTGTAGGTTTGGTAGTGGAAGGTTGAGGGAGCATCTCTCTTAGGATTTTTTTTTTTTTTAATATGGAATAGGCATGAGATCATTTGCTTAGAGTGAGGGGGTGAAGATGTAAAATAATTATTGTGGAGCACAGAAGCATGAGCCAGTTGGGAAATATATTAAGATTTCCAGGCATTGCTGAGAGCCCAGGTGAGGTGATGACTGTAAATTTATAATGGTCCAGTCTTCTCAGTTATGTAATTTTCTACAGCAAGTTTTATCAAGCAGAATAATGGCACAGAGCAGGTAGAAGTTAAATTCATCCAGGGATGATGACTTGCCAGAATGGTGTGATGAAAAGAAAAGTGGCCAGAACAATTGGAAGGAAAGTTGCTGAAATCAAGATAATTTACGACCAAAACCAAGGAGAGGTAACTAGAAGGGGCTCAATCGATTGACTAAGGAACTAAAGTAATTGAATAAGCAGACAGTTCTTGTTCCCTGGAAGCTCACCCTCTACCAGAGGAGCTATAAAACAAACAAATAAATAAAATGATGAAGAGAGTGATGAATACCATGGTGAAAATTAAAGTGATATAGAATGACAGCGTGGCTACTTTATATTGAGGGGTCAGGGTCTCCAAAGAGATACCATTTAAGTTAAAATCTGAATGACGAAACATTCAGCTTTGAACCATGAGGGAAAAGCAATTTGGAAAGATGATAGAGCAAGTGTAGATACACTAAGATAGGAATGAGCTTGGAATGAATAGAAGACCCACAACACTGTGGTGAGTGAGCAAGAAGAATGATAGAATGAAATCCAAGTGATATAGGCCATGTTGTGCACAGTACAGCTTAATAGAAGAAGATGGAGTTTTCTCCCTTTCTTTTAGGTCGAAAGATTAAGGTGGAGGAGAGATCTGCTTTATACTTCAGAAGTTGACTCTGGCTGCCATATGTAGACAGTGAGTCAGGAATATCATGTTTTTGGGAGTCATTCCAGTGACCCAGGGAAGAGATGAAGGTAGATCAGTCTACAGGTTGACAATGAAAATGTAAGAGCTGGGGTGTGTTTTTAGGGTTTGGATGTGTGGAATAAGAAAAAGAGAAGAATACAACCTTGGCACTGAAGCAACTGAGGGCAAAGTGAGCTCATTTTCTGAGGAGGGAAGACAAAGAAGGAACAGATTTAGGGACAAAAATAATAAATTGTGTTTGGGCAATATTAAGTTTGAGTTGTTCGGTAGGTCTCTAAATGGCTATCAGTCATGTAATAGGAGAAACAAGTTGAAATTCTTGTCATGACTGCAGATAGAAATTTGGAAATAACAGGCAAAGAAGTGTCAGAGGAGGTGATTGGGAGTAGCCAGAGGAGTGGATAGCTGAAGTAAAGTTGAATTCTTTGAACATGAGAAGGTCAGGGAACTGAGAGACCATGTTCTGGGAGTTTCCTTCACTTGCAATGGCTACGGAGGTGGTGTGCTCAAGGTGACAGGCTTTTGTTAAGGCCAAAAAACTACAGAGGCTCAAGAAGGACAAAATTGTTAGGGAATTCATGAACAAGTTAGGGAGCAAGAAAACAAGAGTTTTCTGTGAACCAGACTGTAAGAATATAGAGAAGTTTACATTTTAACCAGAGGAGGAGGAGACCTGGACTATGTGGAGTGGTGGTTGGAGTTTTAACACTTCCCTAAATTCTTGGAGAATTTAGCTGTAGCTTGGAAGGCTGTGATAAGTGTATCCTTTTCCTTATGCTCCATGGCAGTGTCAGCAAACTACATTTGCTGGCCAAATCCTACCCACTGCCTGTTTTTGTAAATAAAGTTTTATTGGAACGCAACCACGCTCCTTCGTTTACATAATATATATGGCTGCTTTCACACTACAACGGCCAAGTTGAGTAGTTGTGACAAAGATCGTATGGCCTGCAAAGCTGGAGATGCTTATTATCTGGTACTTTATAGAGAAAGTCTGCTGATCCCCCATCTATGGGTCAGTAAGCTAGGAGAAATGACTAGGGAAATCAAATGTGAGCCTCATGGTTTGGGATATAGGGTGGGTGGCTCCTGTGTCCTTTCAATAAAAGCTTTTGAACCTTTGGAGGAAAATTATGCAACTTATCACATAACATAGATTAAACCTCTTATAATGTGATAACATATTGTACAGTTCTTGAGAATATATGTTCTCAAGTAAGTCCTAATGTTTCTCATTGCCTGCAGAGGAAGACAGCACTCAGGTTACTTCTTGAAGCAAGACTCCTCAATCATTAGTCTCAATGATAACTGCATGGAAGCTCAGTTGCCACTAGCTAATTTAGTCTTCAGAGTGCTTAGCAGAAAATGGTAGCCTTTCTATGTCTTGGTCAGATAAGAAAATCTCACAGCAAAATTCCCTGTGATCCAATGCATTTCAACTGTTTTAATTCATATACACAAAGTAATTGCACCAAAGCAAAAACACACTGCCCATGTGGCTGAGCTGGTATAAGTTTTCAACACTAGTGTGGCAAAATCCAAAAAGCTATAGCTTAAAGGTAGGTTTAGATTGGGATCACACAGTCAAAAAGCTACCAACACTAGACCAAACTATAAATTTACAGCATCAAACTGTAAATTTGATATCAGACTATATGGTGGAGTGGGGATTGTGGCGCACTGAAGAACTCTCACCCTGTCTAAAGGGAATAACTGCTACTCACTCCAGCTTTGTGGCCGTGTGAGAATAAAAATCTAGTCACATAAACATTATTCAAGAAAAGTAATAAATTCCCATCTTGATGTTAAATTTCTGGTTGCTTAAAAGCACTAATATTGCCAAACAAAACCTGTGTTGGGCTGCCAAACAAAACCTTTCCACTCTGGCCCATACACTAATTGTAACCCAGTTTCTAGAAGAAAGAAGAGAAAGAAGCCTGTTAGCTTGTTCTTTGTACAGAACTGAGACCTGATTCTCAAAAGCAGTCTGTTGCACACATGTGTAGAATGCTTTAGCTTGCCAGGAAACTAAAAAGGGGTTAGGATCCCAAATCCCAGTCTAGAATTAAGGTTCCTTGTCACAGCTTTCCTCTTGGGCTGCTGAACTCTACTAGATATTAGTCATGTGTCTATACTAAGAGCCTGAGAGAGGAAGCACCAGCTGGTGCCCAACATTCTCAAATCCTTGGAGCCTCTCTGCTGCCATATTTTCAGGAGCAATGCAGAGGAAAAAGACAAGCCAAACTCTTCAGCATGATATTCAAGGTCCTTTATAATCTGACTGCAATAAACCTTTCAAACATATCTTCAATTCTATACTCCACTCAGTGTGGACTCAGTACAAACATGGCAACAATGGGCTTCAGAGCACAACAATGGAGGTCCTTGGTCAATTGCATGTCCCATAGTTGGAGGACAGAGAGGCACATTCTCATGGCTGCCATCAAGGAGATAATAACCTCCCTACAGGTAGAAGGCATACCAATAACATTATTTTTCTTCCACAGCAAACAGCAAAGTGCCAAGTTCAAAGACATAACATGCATACACACACATACATGCCTACAATAAATAAATCACAATATATAAGCATTTTATTTTGCATTCAACTTAATTGTATACCCTTTTCTTAAAATGGAAAAATGCTACAAGTATAGCTATATTCCCTCTACTAATAAAGCCACTTTACTCACCTAATATTATTTACTGCATTTTCCTAAATTTCTGCATATTTCTTTATTTGTATTTAAGAAATCCATAAACAGAACAAGCAGCAACAAGAATTACAATGATAGGGGCCAAAAAGCCACCCTAATATCTTGAAAGAATAATTTTGTATCTCTAACACATAACAGACCATTATATACTCCCAAGTAGCAACAGAACCCAAAAGAAGATTAGAGCTTATTTGAGATATTTCAGTAAAGCACACACTATTCTTTGAACCCACGCTATATTGTAAGTGTTCCTTATTTTTTTTATTTTTGTATCTCTTATTTTTTTCTTAATCTACATGTAGAGGTCATGACAATATCACTTAGATTCTTACTGCCTACTTCCCACACTTTCATTAAACTAATTATCTTGAAATATAATTAGCTAATTACTGAGAAAGGTAGATAATGATAGTGAATGGAATGTAAGATAAGCATTAATGAACAACAACAGGATCCAAATATTCTAGTCAGGGAGAAGACATTCAGAGCTGGCAGAGAGACAAGGAATATTCAATAACCTTTTGATCACTTGCACTTGAATCAGAACTAACAATGCTACACTGTGTTACTGCAACTGGGTAGGAATCCAAGTCCTCAATTTTTAAAACCTAACAAAGCTCCTTTACATTTCAGTAACACTGAATGATGTACTAAAGCACCCTAGTGCAGACCGGTTGCAATTTGTCAACTGGACTTCTCAGTCTTTCTCTTTTTTTTCCTTTTTGAAAAATATTATGTGAAAAAGATTTGTTTTTATTTGTAGCTATTGTCAGAGCAACAGATTTATTATAATTAAGTTATAACATGTTTCTAAAGGGCCAATATTCTGATATTTAAATTGTTCACAATATGGTAAGTGAGTATTTGTTTGAAATAAAAAAGACCAGGTTGAAATAGATTTTTAATTAACTGGCTGTGGATCAGAGCACTTTTCAAATGAAAATACAATAGGGCAGCTAATCAGACAGGTTATTTACCCAGAATAATTGAATCCATGTTATAGCAAAGTCCTTTAAAATGTGGTTTTGTTGCAATATTTTTTAGTTTTTTTGAGTGTACTCAATTGGCTAGAGCATGGAACTAATGTAACATGTAGCATGGATAAAATCCTATATGAACCAACAGCCTCATTTGGAGAAAAACTATGCCAAGATCAAGATCAACCATGAGATCTCACCTTCCTCTGATCATTGAATTGGTAGTAGGAGCAGTGTAACCCCCAAACTCCCTGTGCAATGTGTTTATCATATTACTTTGGAGAAATTTACTTGCCCAAATTTCCCATTAGAGCATGAGCTCCTTTGGAAGACAGAGATTTAGCCTAAATCACCTTTTATCTCCTCTTGCCCCAATACCTGATAGGTATTCAATAAATGTTAGTTGACTCAAAATATCAGCAGTGCAAAACAGCACTAAGCCTAATTTAATCCAGTGTATTATTTATTTATGCTGTGCAAGGCATGGAGCTGGCTATCAATGAAAGAGAAACCATAGGTATCATCTGGGAATATATGATCTTCCTGGAAAGACAAGACAGTCACCCATGAAACATTTGCAACCAAATAAGGTGGTTTATAAACTTTATGTTTTAATGAGTGACACAAACAGTGAACGCAGGCAGAGTTCAGAAGCAGGAGAAATCTGTGTAGGTAGAGTGACTAGCATGCACAAACACCATAATTGTGAAAGGCAAAGGAGAAAAGGGAGGAAATGCCACAGGTGGAATAAGGTGAGTCATTCACAGTCAGAGGACAGATGGGAAATGAGTCTGCCTGGAGTGGATGATTCACAGTGAGGAGTAAAGGAAGTAAGGGTGGAGAGAGAGGTAAGGTCGGAAACAAAGGTGAAGCCATAGTGAGAAGTATGGACAGTGTAACGGGAAAAGCACTGAACTAAATCAGGAGATCTTGTTCTAGGCCTTTCTTTGCCTCTGTTTGCTCCAACACTGAGCAAGGAAGTGCACCTCTCTGGTTTCAGCTTCCTCATCCATGAAGTGAGCTAAACCAAAAGACCACTACAGCTCAAGGGTCTCAGCAAGGTAAAATCCTGAACAGAGAAGTTATAAGCAGGAGAGTGGTATGAAGAATGAAAAGTTCAGGTAGGATCATTCTAATGCATAGAAATGGGCTTGGGGATGGCCAGTTTTGTAAAGGTCTGCAACAGTAAGCCAATTACCAGAGGATGAAGTTCTGGTATAAGTGAGCAAAGGAAACAGAAACGTGGAGAACAACTGAAAGCAATGGCAATCAGACCTGATGACTTATAGAGGCACTGACTCAAACATAATGCCAGCATTTGCAACCTAGGTGCCTACATGTTAGAGTCTAATTAGAAAAGCCTATATTAAGGGCAAAGTCAGTGTGAAATATAACCAAATAAAAGTTTGCTTTGGCTCTGTCCACCCTAAATACCTTCCTTCCACTGTGAGAACTGCATTTTAGGTTAAGCCTTAGGTTCTACACCAAGAAACCCCAGAGTTTGAACTTGCTAAGGACCTTCGGTGCCCACCCCTATTTCCCCTGGCTCATTGGAGGATTACCAACACACCACCTCCTCCTGTGTTCCTCACAGCTGGGCCTTCTTCCCAGAATCAGGTGTTCTTTTGAGACTATTTCAGGTCTTTTTTGCTATTTCAGATCTCTATTCTCAGATTAATAAAACCTGACTGAAAATAAATGCTTTCTCAAGAAAATTACTACAGTTTGATCATTAACTAGGCATACTGGGTACTTGGTCATCACAACAATCTTTGAGGTATTGCATTAGGTTTCGCTTGCTGCATGACAAATTATCACTATTGTAGTGGCTTAAAACAATAGCCATTTATCAGCTCACAGTTCTGTAGGTCAGAAGTCCGGGCAAGGTGTGTCTGAATTCTCTACTCAGGATCTCACAGGGTTGAAATCGAGGTGTTGGCCAAACTGGATTCTCATCTGGAAGCTCTGGGGGAAATTCCACTTCCAAGCTACTAAGGATAATGGAAGAATTCAATCCCTTTTGGTGGTAGGACTGAGGTCCTCATTTCCTTGCTGGTTGTCAGCTGAGGATCACACCAGCTCCCAGAGACCACCCAGGGCCACTCTCTGGTCCTAGAGGACACACACATTCCTAGCTACATGTCTTCTTTCCTCTTCAAAACCAGACATAGAGAATCTCCCGCACCTCAAATTCCTTTCCCACTTTCAATCCCTCCGACTTCTCTGTCTCTGATGCCCTGATTTAAGGGATTCATGTGATTAGCCTAGGCTCACCTGGATAACCTACTTTTTAAAGTCAACTGTGCTATATCACATAACCTAATCATAGGGTAAAATCTTTGTATTCACAATTCCAGGAATTATACAAGGTGTATGTACTAGAAGATGGGGAATGTTGAGGAACAACTTAGAATTCAGCCTACCACTGGTATATAGTGGATGAGACCCAGAGCAGTCTTAGATATTTTCAGGTGATTTATTCAACATCTGATATTTCCATGATATTTATTAATGAGTAACTTAATTTAGTGTTTAAGAGCACGAGTTCTAGGGTCTGCCTCCCCTCGCAGAGTTTGGCCTCTGTCATTCATTTTATACCTGATCTTAATCAAGAGCCTTACAGCCCTCCCAAATTTAGTTTTCACATCAGCAAGATATGGAGACAAATAGTACTTGCTTCATATATGTGTTATAAAGATTAAATGAAATAATTCATGTAAAGATTTTGCACAAATGCCTGGCTCATTAATGGAGGCCTTTTTCTTTTTTCTTTTTCTAAATGGGACTCAGAGATTTAACTAATTTTTCCAGAACTGTGCAGCTACTAAGTGGAAGCCCTGAGATTCAACTCCTAGATTTTTTGAACTTCAGAAGCTACATTCAGGCCACCAGGCTAGTGGCTACTCTAGGTTTTTCATAGCCTCCTACAATAACTCACAAACATTCCATATTTATTGATTCACTGGTGAACACAGGAGTTAAAAGAGAGTTTCCACATGCTCTCGGCTTCAAATCTACCAATCTTTCTGCATCTGCACCTTCATACATTTATACCCAGACACTCCCTCCTTGCACATGGGGTGAACTCTCTGAGGCAACTGCTGCCCCTGTGTTGGATCACAGCCTTTCTCACCAAATCAAAGAACATTCCTGGCAGTGTCTTCTCTTTTCTGCATCTTCAATTGTTCCCACACTAGGGGATCATTTCCATTAGCCATACACAGATGCTGATATACCTCCCACCTTAAAAGCGAAAGCTTCCCTGTCTCCTGTCTGCTTTTTTAACTTCCACTTCTTATCTATCTCAGTAAACAACAGCTCCATTTTTCCAGTTGCTTTGATCAAAAACCCTGGAATCATCTGTAATGCCTCGCTTTCCCTCGCACTCCACATGTACCCCATCAGCAAATTCTGACACCACTAACTCAAATATAAACCAAATTTGTCTATTCCCACTACCCCCATCACCATCACCCCAGTGCAAGAGCTTCCCATCTCCAATAAAATCCAAAGTCACTGTCAGGTTTCACAAGGTCCTTTGTTATCTGACACCAGGTTTCCTCTCCACGCACGTCTCCAAGCACACTCTGCTGCTCTCTTTCGCTCACCCCGGCCTCACTCATGTTCCTGGAAGCAATCCTCTGCTTCCAAGCCCTTCACATTACCCTGCCTCTGAAGGAAACGTCTTGTTACAAGTAAGCACAACTACAGCCCCCTTCCTTCAAATCCCACCTCAATTGTGTCTCCTCAGAAAGGCCTTCCTGAATCACCTCCATCACTCTTTATCACGTTTACCTACCTCATTTATGTAGGTTGTATACTTATTTATTAATAATTTTCACTATTTTTTACATATCCTTTATTTTGTACTCATTTGTTTACTTATATATTTATTTGTTGACTTGTCTGCCCTCACCCCACCCACTGAAATGAAATTTCCATGGCAGCAGGAGGATTTGTCTGTTATACTCACTGTTCTCTTGTTTGTGTCTAGAATAGTGCTTGGCACCTAGTAAATATCCCAACATATTTGTGAAGTAAATGAGGTACGTGTTTTGCTTTCATCCTGAAGTCCATTCCACTCTCATTCACTGGTTTGTACTGGTGGCTATGATGCAACAGGCTTTGTGCGAGGTCCTGGGTATAAGAAAGTAAATAAGACATGCATGGTTCCCTCCCCTTTTGCAATTTAAAGACTAGCAAAAGACATAGACAAAGAAATAAGCAATGAAAGTCCAATATGTGCCATAATGGGGAAGAGTGGTGTTTAGGAACACAAAAGTGTAGCATCTCTGAAGATCAAAGAATTGTTCTTGTAAGAATTGGCAGATAAGTTGAGATCTGAAGGAGGAGTAAAAGTTAAGGGGTTGGAATTGGTAGGGGTGATGATAGAGATTGTTTTCCTATTTGTATGTAGAGAATGGAAAAATTCAAACAAATTGGTTTTGAATGTATGCAAATTTTACTTAAAAACTAATCCCCAAATCATTGATCTGACCAAAAATATTACATGCTTTTCTACTTGCTTGGAAACCTTATTTAATACTTCAGATCAAAGATAGTCAGATGTTTTGGAGTTTTTTAAGGTCAACTTACAAAGTAGCTATTTTTTTTCTTTGAATTAGATCATGTTGTGCACTACCAAATCCATTTAATCCAATAGGTAGTTACTAAGCACATACCATGTGCATAAAGGTAAGTCAGTCAGGATGCCATGCCCCCAGGAGTGTACAGTTTTGTGCAGAAGTAAGATCCATATGCAAATAATTAAAATACAAAGCAATAAGTGAAAAAATGTACTTTACAAGTGGTTCAAAATGCTCTGAAAATGAAGAAGCCCATGATGAGAAAATATTGACTGGTGAGTTGCGTCTACCACATATGCAAACAGAGAAAAATCTAATTAGCAAAGCCTTCAGGAAGTTACAAGAATTTTTAAACCCCTAGAAGTCACTGGAGACTCCAGGCAAAAAATACTCTTCAAAAAAGAGTTCAAAAATGTAAAAAAGAGAATTAAGGAAGAGATGATACAAGTAGCTTTGTCTCTTCTCTACTGAAACTGAAGGTGGAATTTCAATAATGAAGATAAAGAACCAATGTGTCATCCTGTTTATATTTTAAGCTAAACTTAAGAGTAGGTTATTAATCTTCACCTATAACTATCAAAGATAAAGTGTTAAGTTATATGGACATTCTCATACGAGAACCCTACAGTTATCTCATTTGTTGTTTATACATTTTCTAACAAAATGTTCACAAAATAGTCCAAAAGCTTAAATGAAAATAAGCTTTTATGAAATATTTTTTAGTGTTAGCTAGCATGTTTTATAGACCCAATTCCTCTATTATCTTTCCTTATCCCACACGAATGTGAAAATTAGAAGCCTCTCCATATTTAGTAAAATAGAACTTTTATAGTACTGCATATAATTCCTCAGAAGATTTCAGCAGGAAAATTTTCTTCCTTTTCAGAAACAGTTATATGAAAATTGTAATAGCAGATCTTAGGTTGATTCCTTATAACATAGTGCCATCTAGAGATTACAGCTGATGTTGCTGCAAGCTACATTAAACACAACCAGCTTCCAGCTTATAACATTATATTTTATAGCTAATAAGCTTAGCAGGGTAGGTTACGTTTTCATCCAAGCACATCTGTACAGAGTGAATTTTGAATAAATTAATGACTACTTACATGAATGAATTTACAGCTACTACATTGACATCTGATGTTTGTATGGCTTCTCATATAGGGACGTAGTATAAATGTGCTAACATGTCTAGAAGTTTGGCAATAAGCTATGGTTTTGAGAAAAGTTATATGGAAGTACAAGAATACTAATTTGATTAAGTTTTATGAGAAGGCATAATTGAACTTCTACAAAGAAGAAAGGTAATTTTCACCATAAATATGAAATATTTATTAACCATTGACTATGGGTAAGGCAATGTACTTACTATGTGCATTAGTTTCCTGAAGCTGCCATAACAAATTACTGCAAATTTGGCTTAAAAATAACAGAAATTTACTCTCTCACAGCTCTGAAGGCCAGAAGTCCGAAATCAAGGTATTGGCAGGCCACACTCTCTGGAGACTCTAGGGAAGAATCCTTTTTCACCTGTTGCAGCTTCTGGTGGCTGCTAGCAATCCTCGTCTTCCTTGGCTTGTGGCCACATCATTTCAATCTATTCCTCTGTCATCTCGTCACCTTCTCCTCTGTGTGCGCGGCTGTAGCTGCCTTGCTCCAATCTCTGCTGCTGTCTTCACATTTCCTCCTCTTCTGTCTGTGTCTCTCTTTCTGTGCCTTTCCTCTTTGTGTGTCTTATAAGGACACTTGTCATTCAATTTAGTGTCCACCTGGATAATTCAAGGTGATAGCCTCATCTCAAGGCCCTCAACTTAAATGAATTACATCTACAAAGACCCTTTTTCCAAATATGGTAACATTCACACATTCCAACTATTTAATGTGGATATATCTTTGTGGGGGCCACCATTTAACCCATCATATTATGTTCTTAAAAAGACAGGAAAATATACGGGAAAGTAAAGGTTTTCTACTTCAATAAGTGTACAGGATAATTGAAAAAAGCAATAACCTAGATCAGGGTCTATCAGCTTGGCACTATTGACATTTGAGGCCAGATAATTCTTTATTGTGGGAATCTGTCCTACACATTTTACAATGTTTGACAGTATCCCTGGCCTCTACCCATTACATGCCAAAAGCACCCCTCCTCTCAGTCATGACTTCTAAGAATGTCTCCAGACATTGCTAAATGTCCCCTGGAGGGATGACAAAGTTCTTAACCCCAGTTAAGAACAAGTGATCTAGATTATAAGTAAATATCATAAGATCAAAGTTCAGAGGAGAAAGAAACCATAATAGACTAGGAAGATACCTTGTTAAAAAAAGAAAGTTTTCATGGAGAAAATGAGAAATGAACTAGTCATTGGATGAAAAACAGCCCTTGAAATTGCGGAGGGGGTTATGGAAAGCGTTACCAGGCTCTAAGGCCCTCTTGCTGAGAGGCACTGTGAGCTTGTCAAGACCAAGAATCATGCCCTACTTATCTTTATGTGCCAAGTTCCCAGCACAGCTCCTGGCACAGAGTCACTCTTAAAAATGTCTGCTGAGTGAGTCAATCGATGAGGTTACATTAATAGATTGGAGTCAGATTGTGAAAGATCTTAAAGACAGACTAAGGAATTTGAAAGCCATTCTGTTAGTGATAGTAAAATCTTGAAGGATTTTCAGTAGAAAGATGAACTGAGTAAAGGAAGCAGTGGCATATAGAAAATAACGGGAGAGGCCAGAAACGAGATGAGGAAAGATAGGCGAAGAAATTATTAAAATAGTCTAGCTCTGAAGTAATGAGGTCTGGTACCAAGATAATAACAGTGGGAATTAAAATGAGGTTTCAATGACAGGAAAAAATAACTGTGACTTTCTCATTATTGGATTTGGAGAATATGGGGAAAAGGCATAAAGGAAACCTTTCAAGTCAGAGTGACTAAGAGGATAGTTTGTTCATTCGAGAAAAATAAGGAAGTCCAGAGATTGAAAGAAAGATGAAGAGCTTGAGGTGAGGGGACACATACACATCACTTAGATGCCAGACAGATTACTTTTAGGTTAATTTCAGGATTATCTTCCAAAAAAGTAATAGTGGATGAGAAAGGAGCTAAATAAATGTAAGAGATAATTTATAATCAGATTTGCAAATTGCTTGCTACATATTATTCCCATAAAAATTTATAATACTCTTTGGGTCACAAAAAGAGGTCATTTTGCACAGATTTCTGAAGGAGTTACTCTGAACTCAAAATCATGGATTCTATTTCTATTCGACAACTCTCATCTTGACTAAAAGGGTAATTGTAGATTACTGCATTATTCATGCTCTGACATTCCAGCCACTGTTTCTTCTCAATGCAGTGATGCTCATGACAAAATAAATTTCAAATCAACAGTTATTTTAACATGGCAAACCAGTTTGAGAAAACAGTTTATTATTTTTAAAAAGACTACAATTTAAAAAGTCCATTGAACTATATTTTCTCATTATTGCCAATAATTTATGCAAACTGGCTATTAGCCACTTGAAAAAATAATTGTATAATTACTTCAGTTAAATTTTTTCCTCCTCTCTTTTCATTTTTTATTTGGAAATGTTTTGGTTGTTGGTCTTTATAAGCATTTTAATATTGTAAGGTACAAGTTACCATATTTTTTGAGAGTGAAACATTATAGACTTAATTAAGAAAACAATTTCATTTCAAAAAATAATCACTAAGCTACGAATTAGTAAACGAAGACCAGAGGCAACTCAAATATGCCTCAAATATTCCTTAAAGAACATCAGAATTTTGTTATACTTTGTAGGTGATTACCTAATTATCTTATCATCTGTGTTGGGGCAATTTTAAAGTTGTAACTTGGAAATCCTTTCATAACAGCTTATTGATAGGTAAAGGCAATCCTCTGTCTAGGCTAAACATTTAATTTTGTATAAATTAGGAGGGAAAGCCTGCACCTTTGAGACCTTTACAATTACAAAAGCATATAAATTATAAAAGTATATAAACCTATGATGACTTCAGTGAATGATGTTCCCTAGATCTGTGCAGTACCCAGCCTACACAACTATATGCAGTGGCCATAGGTACATTGCTGAAATTCGCATAGAGGTAATTGTAATCGTTAATGTTATGCATCAATTTGACTGGGCCAAGGGGTGCCCAGATATTTGGTTAAACATCTTGAGTGTTTCTGGTTGAGATTAGCATTTGAATGGTAAAGCAGATTGGCCTCCCCAATGTGGGTGGACCTCATCCAATCCATTAAAGGCCTGGATAGAACAAAAGGTGAGGCTGAGCAGGACAGAATTCACTTTCCCTGCCAAATAGTCTTCAAGCTAGTACATCAGTCTTCTCCTGCCTTTTAACTCAGACTGGAACTTACACCATCAGCCCTTCTGGTTCCCAGGCCTTCGGACTGCAGATCTTAGGACTATTCAGCCTCTAAAACTGCATGAACCCATATCTTATAAGAAATAAATAAACCTATTGGTTCTATTTCTCTGAAGGACCCTAATACACTAACATGTCAGATCAGGCGTTTTTAGAAATACGTTTTAGGAAATGTGACATTATCCAAGTCCAAGCATTCATGAGGCATAATATAATGGGAATCTTCCATATTTTAATAACCCCTAAATATGATTAAATGATAATAACATCTAGACAAAAAAGGAAATCCTTAAAGAGACAAGGCCTTTCTCTGTCACCCAGGCTGGTGGCACAATCACATCATAGCTCTCTGCAACCTGGAACTCCTGGGCTCAAGTGATCCACCCACCTCAGCCCCCCAAGTAGGTGGGACTACAGGCACACCACCACACTCAAGTAATTTTTTTTTTATTTCTGTACAGATGGAGTCTCACTGTGTTCCCCAGGACAATCTCAAACTCCCAGTCTCGAGTGATGTTCCTGCCTCAGCCTCCCAAAGTGATGGGATTATAGGTATAAGCCACCATGCCTGGCCAGGAAATTCTAAAGAAATTAGCAGAGTTTATGTAGAAAGGATTGTATCATTTAAGAAACATGCAAAAATTGGATTTTGATGATCGGCCTTTCTAATTGTCAAAATAGAGTATGGTATGGAAAGCATGAACATTCAATCTTTTCTTCTTCATTGAGAGAATAATATATAACAAGTTAAAAAATCTTTTTCCAGTATAGACTTAGAATCTAAGATATATAATGCAGGCACAAGTGTATCTAAATACATAATGTGTATTTAAATTTTAATTTTCTTTAAATATTTTATCAATTACTTAAATTTTCATTTAAGTTATTTAGTTCTAATAATTTTGTATTTTGTATGATAATATCTAAGAGATTGATTTTCCTTCCCTTTTTTGATATAATTTTTTTTTTTTTTTTTGAGACAGAGTCTGGCTCTGTTACCCAAGCTAGAGTGCAATGGTGTGGTCATAGCTCACTGCAACCTCAAACTCCTGGGCTCAAGGAATCCTCCTGCCTCAGCCTCCCAAGTAGCTGGGACTACAGGCACCCCCCTCCGTGCCCAGCTAATTTTTCTATTTTAAGTAGTGATGGGGTCTCACTCTTGCTCAGACTTGTATCGAACTCCTGACCTCAAGCAATCCTCCCACCTTGGCCTCCCAGAGTGCTAGCACTACAGGTGAGGGCCACGGCACCCTACCAATATAATGATTTTAACTATAGCAAGAACTATAAGGTAGCCTGATTCCTTAAGGTCAGGGAGAAACAGTCACAGAAATAGACAAATGGCCATGTGGCTTTTTAGGGATTCTATGGTTTTCCTTAGTTAAAAAAATGTGCGGGGAATTTTCAAGGCTCCTAAATACTTCTGAATATGTCATGGATTTCAGGAGTGAAGTCAGTTTCTGGAAATGTACTTTGCTTGTGGCAGAAGAAATTAGAATTCTTCCCCCTGAATCATATAATCCCAAGAAGAATTGCATCCACTTGGCTTCACTTGGTTTTTCCTTCTTAGTTTCAAAATCAAAAATTAAAATCAAAGAAGATATCAATATCTTTAAAGGTCTATTATTTAAGACATCAATATAGTTTGTATGTGTTAACTGACTATTCAACAATTATTTTTTATTTATGGTACTTACCATTTTTTATCCTTATAGAACTGAATATAAATTATGCTGACATAAATATAAGCAAAAGAAAAGTTAAATTCAGCTAACTCTCGCCTCCTAAATTTTTAAATTGCCAAAATTACTCAACAAAGAACAAAGATAAGGAATTCATTCCTGCAAGAGAATTAAAATTATTTATCCTACCCTACAGTGAACCCATTGATACCCCTCTAAGGTTTGTAGTACCCTAAGCTTCAATGTACACAGTGGGGACTTTTAATTTATTTACATTCTTAAATATGATTTAATGTTCAGTTAACCATGAAACATGTACAAATTGTGCATTGAAATCACCTCATCTGTTATAGAGTTTTTCTCTTTCTCACTAAGGAGCATGCATTCTAACTAGAGATGCTCTTTTAAATATTAGTCCCACTTCTTTAAGATTACTTTTAAACATTCTAGAACCATTTCTCTGTAGTGAAGATGTTTTCTATTATGTACAAAAATTTAACTTGAACAGAACTCACTAAGTCAAATACTATAGGAACTTTTTGGTCATATACCCCCTAAAATAATTTTGGAAAAATTATGTATCCCTCACATACTTTTAAAATCATTTAAAAATTTTCATTATGAGTTCAAATTATTACAATGCATATGTTTTCTAGCATATTGCAAATACAACATATTTATTTTTTATTACAAAATATTAAGGGGTACAATTGTTTTGTTACATGGATAGCTTTTATAATGCTTTAGTCAGGGTTATAAGTGTGTCTATCACCTGAATAGTGTTTATTGTACCTGACAGGTAGATTTTTACCCCTCCCTTCCTCCCCCTCCTTCTTGATTTTGAACAAATTTCACTTCTTTCTGTGCCCAGCTGTGCTCATCAATTAGTTCCAAATTATTAGAGAGTGAATGTTATGTTTATCATTTTTGAAATACTTCACTTAGGATAATGGTCTCAAGTTCCATCCATATGCCGAAAAAAACATTAATTCATTTCTTTTTATGGATGAGTAGTACTCCATGGTGTGTGTGTGTGTGTGTGTGTGTGTGTGTGTGTGTGTGTGTATAGCTGTGGCATGTATATGCCTATCATATAATCTATTTGATAGAACCACCCTCATTGTCAAAATGAATCAACAAAATCAGACTTATTTTCTTATAAAAACAAAAAGTCAGAGTACCATTTTCAATTCAAATGTATATAATAATAAGTGTTTCAGGGAATCATATAAATAAGAAACACTGACCAAGATAAAAATATATATATATGTATATATACACATACCACATTTTGTTAATCCACTCATGAACTGATGGGCACTTGCATTGATTCCACATCTTTGCAATTGTGAATTGTGCTGCAATAAACGTTTGAGTGCAGGTGTTTTTTTGATATCGACCCTTCTTTTCCTTTGGGTAAATACCCAGTAGTGGGATTGGTGGATTGAATGGTAGGTCTACTTTTAGTTCTTTGAGAAATCTCCATACTGCTTTCCATAGAGCAAAATAACATTTGTAAATGAAACAGTTAACTCATTATTTTAAATGAATCAAGTGGAAGCTAAATATGTTAGTGATATGTTATTTATCACCATCATTGCACAGAAAAGCTCATCTTTAACATTCAGAAATTTTACACATATTTTTTCTCCTGTAAATTGTGTTTCCACTCCATTTCTCCTTTGAACTTTATTTTTATGTGATATATTATGCTTGAAAATTGAAAATCATGAAAGTATTTTAATGACTACATATCAAACTTCTTTGTAACTAATAAATATATAAATTTTAATGTGTTCCATATCCTATTAAAAATTGATCAAAACAACATAAATACATTACAAATCATCCTTAATAAACATAAAAAACAAAATTTTACTGGGAATGCACCTCTTACATGAGATGAATAAGACTAGTTTCTTTTTTCAATTATTCCATATTTCATGTGGTCAGACTGATCCAGGGGTCAGCATCAACTCTGTGGCAATTTTTCATTTTAATAGATGTAACCACTGAGAAACCTTATGGAAATAAATAGATGGGAATAGAAAGAGTTTTGTTATCATAGCATCACTAAATTTTTAAACGTTTCTGAGCTGTCAAAAATCACACAATGATCTATCCCTAAAAGTTACTTTTTTATACTCTATCAGCTGTCTGCTTTATTAGATTCTTCCAAATTTGTTGAAAGCAAAGAATTGAAAACCACCTAAAGTGCAAAAGAATTTTGTGTCCAATCATTCACTCACTTAATTTCTTGGAAGAAAATCAAAAAGTCTTTTCCAAGACTTATCAAATGATTATTAAATAGTTCTGTTGCTCTTTCACCTAGAAACATTTTGTTTGACCCAAAAGATTAAGAAAGGGTTGAGAAAATAAAAACAATGTTAAATTTATTATTTCTTTGCGCATATAATGCTTTCAATGAAACACTTTTATATTTTTATATTTTTTAAATATATATTTATCAAAACTTGGAGCTGTGGATTTAGCTCACATGATTTATGGAAAATGCCTATTATATAATCTGTTGGATAGAACCACCCTCATTGTCAAAACAAATCAACAAAATCAGACTCATTTTCTTATAAAAACAAAAAGTCATAACACCATTTTCAATTCAAATATATATAATAATAAGTGTTTCAGAGAGTCATATAAATAAGAAACACTGACCAAGATAGATAATTAATTTGTAATAATACAATGCAATGTGTTTAGCTAAACTTTTAAGTTATATATGAACTGAGAAGTATAATACAAGTCATGATAGTCCTCTGGTATGCAAGTTTGAGGAATAATTAAAATAAGAATCAAGTATCAAAATCATAACTAAAGCCATTAATTTTGTTGGAGTTTATGATTAAAATTTTTCCATTTATTTATAGAAGAGAAAGGTGTATATTGCTATTAATAAAATCATAGCTGGGTAGCAATATGAAATAAGATGAAAATTCAGATTGACTGAAAATAATTCTTTACAATTAAATTCAAAAAACTAAATAAATAAATAGGGGTCTTTTGAGAGTTCAATGTCTCTTATAAATGCTCTTTAGTTGTATGATCAAGAGACTTTCCCTCAAGAGCCATGCATAAATTCAAAATACATTTGATTAGCAAACAAGTAAGTAAAATAAACATTACCATTGCTCTCACTACCTCACTCTAGAATTTATCTGCATTTAAAGCATCACGGTAGGGACCCCATTTCTCATGCCAGCCTTCTCCAGGAACCCAAAAATAGAAGACAGGACAGACAAGCAGCTTCCAGGGTCTGCAGCGCTTCAGTTAATCATTACAGGAAGCTTACATTTTGTTTCAATCTCCTTAGATTTTAACCCCAGAGCATTAGATTTGGGATGGAAGAGGGCATGCCTTTCTTTTCTATTCTAGAAGAAGGGTTACTGTGAACTCAGGCAGGTTCTCAGACTGGAAAGAACACCAGAACTTGAGAATCTAGAAACTGATTCCTTTAAAATCCTTCAGTCTGAGTATTCCTTTCATGCACTCTCAGTCTCAGGACAACTGATATGAATGATGGCTGGAGCCAGTTAGAAGTGAAGGTGCACGCACTGCAGGAGGGATGGGAACTGCAGTGACCCAGCTAGCACCAAAGGCCGGGTTTAAAGGGTCAGTGGACATGACCATTGACTTTGGGAACAGAAGCAGTGTTGGCTTACCTTCAGATTTTAAGAAAATGCAGAAATCCCAATTTTTATGAGAAATCATCAGACTATAAAATATTGACTCAAAAACCTTTAAAAAATACTGTGCACATCCGACAGAACACTTACTGCTGATTCAGCCCACTTTATGCTTTCTACCATTGATAGTTTCCTTGTTTTGTTGTGGTTTTCTGCTTAAAATAAATACATTTTATTTCAGGATCTAGAACATAATGATTATAATTCCACATATCAGAAGTTTATATCACCTCCTGAATATAAACAGTGTAGATTTTATAGGTCAGCTATGAATGGAATTAATGAAAATTCAGAATAAATCTTGGTAGCTGTCATTTAGAAAATTCAGTCATTCATTCAGCAGTCATTTACTGAATGTTTATTATTTGCAGGTACACTCCAGGCATGCTCAAGATACGAATAAAAAATACATGAACCTTTAATTTAATATGGAAGATAAAGCTTAAAATAAGTAGCAATGATATAAATTGATGTGCCTTATCAATTAGAAGGATATTTTGAAAGCAAAAATGTGGACTCAAAGTATTTGCAGTATTTATTGACAGTTTCTTTTGAATAAAAAGTATCTTCTGCTCTAAAAATAGATGTATTTGGATTTTCAACAATGTTAGATTATGAGCACTAAATATTTATGCATAATGTTTAGAAAAATAAAACTAACAGAAAGAGAAAAAAATTGCTACTAGTCTTGAAAATGCTAACATTTGTTCTGACATATATTGTATAAGTTATGGAAATAAACTTTTTATATCCAATAGAAATTTGACATATCCTATACTGTAAAATATGAATACTGTTTTATAAGTGTACCCTTTCATAAAATCAAGCTAATAAAAGACAATGGCAGGATATATAAAATTTTCATTGCCTTTCAAGTTGCAGGCACTCAAAAATATTAAGTAACAGTAAACCAAGAAAGAGGGAAATAATCTCAAGCTCACAATTCTGCAGGGAGAAAGAAAAAAGTTCAAGTTGACAGTTTTTATCCTTTTCTTTAGTGAGGCTTCATATGATAGTGTTGAAGAGCAAGGAGTTTATAATCAGACAGGCTTTTATTAATATAATCAGCCTGTGTTTTAATCCAGGCTCTAATTCTTAACAGTGGAGCCATGTTATCAAAGCGTTAGACTTTAAAGTCAGTGAATAAAATGAAAATAAGGTACACAAATGGAGCCACATTGGAAAACAACATATCATCTCTCAGTAATTCATAACAGTCAGTTTTCTTCTTGCCTTGTTTCTTCCTTTGAGAACCAGATAAATTACCTGGTGTATGTTTCAAGGGTCACATCATACAAAATAAATAAACTCTGGTTTCTCATCCCAGGTTGAGAGTGAAATGGCAGTTGAGATCATCTGTATTATTTAATTTTTCATTTTGCTTCATATCTTCCTTCCTACAAGTATTAGTAAATCCGTATAAAATTATTGACTATGCATGTGTAATGTGACACCATTGTGCAGACAGATAAGCTTCCTTATCAGTAAAATTATTGAAAATAGTTTCTCTTTCACAGAGCTATTGAGAGGATTAAATGAGATAATACATACACAGTTCTTAGGAGAATGCTTGTCACATAGTAGACACTTCATAAATTATAGTTACCATTAATTTAGTTTAGCAAATAAACATTAATAATAAGAAAAAGTACTACCTTTCAATTTTGAAGGTAGAGGCAAAGGTCTGCTTCAACCCCAAAACACACACAAAGCTATTTTCATATGGAGAATAACATGATTAGTCTTTTGTTTGAGAAGGATGTGTTGACATATCCTCTGTTTGTCTCTCCAAATCCATTCTTTCTTTTTCACCCTGCTCTTTGCCCTGGGATGCTGATCTTTATGGACTGCACCCACTGGACTCCCTGATTTCTAGTTTGGGTTTGGCTAATAAAAGACATGGCCAGGAGACTGAAGAGGGAGAGGAATGTGAGGTCAGCATTTGTTTCACCATTTCTGCCCAGGCCATGGCTCTGCAATGGCTGTGTTCTTCCATCTAAGACCACAGCTCTAGTCACCTGGCCGTCTATAGCTGAAATTCTCTCTCTCTTGCTTGTGGTAGTTGCTTCTTCCTCTGATCCCTATAGGTAACTGCCCCCCTTTTCTGGATGAAGATAGACTAGAGGGTAGGAAGACTGGACATAAGGAGAATGGTTAGGAAGTACTTGCAGATAGGAAATAATGAATATCTGCCCAAAGCAATAGAAGATAAGTCAGAGAAAACAGGACAGAAATAAGATGTATTTAGAATATATCTAATATAAGATAGAAAAGAAATTATAACTAATTGGATTAAAACGCAAAGGAGAAAGTCCAAGAGGATGCCCAACTATTTTGCTTTAGCAAATAAATGAAGACTGATGCCATTTACATAGAAAGGGAGGTACCATCATCTGATTTGCTTTTTTTGTCCCCTAGTTTCCATTATCATTCATTTTGAAATCGACCACTTGCTTCTTTGAAATACGTTTTGTATTTTATTCAGTATTTTCTGGGAAGCATAATTATTTTGATATTCATCCATGTTTCCATGTTGAGGTATGTATTTTTTTTTTTACTACTGAGTAGTATTTTATTGTATAAACCACAATTGTTTATACATTCACCTGTTGATGGACAATTAGGGTTATTTCCTGGTTTTGTCTAGTATAAGCATGGCTGCTACAAATATTAATGGACAAGTCTTTGAGGCTTTCATTTTTCTTACATAAATATCTAGAATTTAAATGTCTGGGTTGTTTGTGGGTATATGCTTAAGAAACTGCCTAAATGGTTTTCCAAAGTGGCTGAACTACTTTACATTCCACAAACAAGGTGTGAAAGTTCCAATTTCCCCAAATCCTCACCAACACTTGATATGGTCATTTGTTTTAATTTTAGGTTATTCTAATAGGTATGCAGAAATATCTCATTCTGTATTTATTTTGTATCTTCCTAATGAATAACAATATTGGACATCTCATAGTGTGCCTATTTTCCACATGTATATCTTCTTTAGTGAAGTGTCTATTTAAATCTCTTGTCTATAAAATTAGATTTATTTGCTTGTCTTGTTACTAAATTTTAAGAGTCAATTAACTATCTTGGATACATGATTTTATCAAAAATATGATTTGCAAATATTTCCTTCCAGTCTATGGCTTATCTTTTCATTCTCTTACAATGTTTCAAAGAGCAGAAGATATTAATTTTGAAAAAGTCCAATTTAACACTTTTTTGTTTTATGAATCATGCTTTGGTGGTATCATAGCTAAAAACTCTTTGCCTAAGTCAAGAAAATCACAAGGATTTTCTCTTATGCTTCTTTCTAAAAGTTTTATAGTTTTAGAATTTATATTTGGTTCAGTGATAAGTTTTGAGTTAAGTTTTGAAATGGTATGAGGTAGGATAAGACTTCACTTTCTTATTTTTTGTATAGGGATATCCATTTATTCTAGCATGATTTGTTGTAAAGAGTATCCTTTCCCTACTGAATTGCCTTTGCACCTGTTACAAGAATCAATTGAAAATATGCATGGTTGTATTTCTGGACTCTCTATTCTGTAATATGGATCAGTTTGTCCATCTTTACTCCAATATTACACTGTCTCGATTACTGTAGTTTTATAAAAAGTCTTGAAGACAGGTTGCTATTATAAAAGGTATTATTTGTTCATTTTAATTTCTAATTGTTCATTGCTAATATATTTTGGGAGACGACAATTCTCCATGAATATTTTTATGTTTCTGCATGGGACAGGCCTTCTGAGCAGAGGGTACTACAAGACGTTTGCATAACAGCTTAGGAAGCTAAAAGTAGTGTCTATTTACTTCAATTCTCTTCAGTTTTCTGGAAGATCCTGTGTGTAAATGGCATTTCCTCCTTAAATGTTTTGAAAAATTCACCAGTGAAGCTGTCTGGGCCTGGTGCTTTATTTATGGAAAGGTTAATAAATAAAAATTCAGTTCTTTAGTAGAAATAGAGCTACTTGGGTATCAATTTATTTTCGAGTGAGCTTTGGTCATTTTTGCTTTTCTAGGAATTTATCCATTTCATCTGTTTTCTTGAGTTCATTACCATAAAGTTGTTTATAGCATTTCCTTATTACCTTTTTTAATATCTGTGAAATCTTATGCAAAAAGAGGTTATAAAAGTTCTCCTTCCTGAGCTTCCCTGACAGTATTTTCTCTGGGCTTTTTTTTTAACCTTTCTTTTTCATGACCAATGAGTTATAAAAGCTTGCCAATTATTAGAACTCTCAGCCTTATATAAAACTTTATTCCCCCACTAAAAGTATACATTGTAATCCTAGGTGGCTTTATTCTCTCCAGTTTGACAAATATTCATTTCTCCTTCCAAAATTTCTCATTACTTAATTATGCTGGAGAAGGGCACCAATGTTTTTAAACTTTTAAACCTGTTAGATAATACTATGTTAAGATTTTTCTTATATGCATATGTAAGTTTGATGAAAGTACTTATATTTCTGCATAAACTATGAATCCTTCCCCCAAAATTAGCAAATGCTCACACCCTGACAATCTATATATCAAAATATAAGATTAGGTAAATAAGGGACTCTAAAAAAGCTTTTATTACTTTGGGGTTTTATGACTGTTTCTTTTTTTAAGCAAACTGAATTTGTTTGCACCCACCGCTACGGTTCATTTTAGATGAAAACTGAAAAAAAAAAATGCTTCATCACTTACTTGCCTTAAGATCACAATTAACTAAAATGAAAATATCTTAATGTTGCCTAACCATTTCAGCTTTATCCTAATATCTAGCACTATATACACAGGGAATACTACATTTGATAGAAAAATAACTATTTTTTCAATCCAGTGGCATGAAAATAGTAGGCAAAAACACAGGATATTGTGAAAATACAGAGGAAACAACAATGAAAAATGTCTTGACTCGAATTTGCAGGCTTCTGTGAATTTTTGTGGGCCTAAAGATTAAAAGAATGTTTAGTACTACTATTGAATTTTAGTATAATTTTGTAGTATACCAGACCTTAACATCGAGGCTGCTCTTTTGTTTTTCTTTTTGTGTAGGTTTGCAATTCCTGCTGTTGCAATAGCTATCTGGAGATTATTCTATAAAGAATCTTATATCTGGGGAAAATCACATTTGTTTTAAATATGTATTTTCTTCTGTGTGGTTTTCAGAGTGATTTTCTTCTGTGCCTGGAGGGGAATAAAAAACAGTCATTACCCTAACAGGAAGCCTGGAGAACTATCTAGCTTAGCTATATGGTCATGCGCAGTTTCCTGTTACATTCCAGGAATTGTTCTTGGATGTAAACAGTCATCTTCCAGGGGCCAGGTCACAGCTGCATCTGCCTTATCTATCACTCTACACTTGTAAAGCGTATGAAATAGCTGGCTAAGAGCTGTTAAATTAATTCTGATGTGGTATAAGTCTCCATTTGTTGAATGTGTCAAACTTTTGTCAAGCTCATTTTAGTAAGCACAACTTTTAGGCAAACAGAATGTCAATACTGATTGAATTCTATGCATCATTTCCCCCCAAATAAAGCATTCTTTAATTGATTAATTGTACCATATGGAAAAGTATGTTTCACTGGTGAATTTCTACAAACCTGTTTAAGCTTTCCAGCGTCTGCCAACAATAAACATCATAAATAAGACTTGCCTATAAAAATACCTATAACATACTGAGAATACAAGAATATTTGATTTGAGAAATACTGAAAAATAAAACACAAGCTTCTGAATAATACATATCATGTTAGTTATGAGTTAGGATTTTACTGCATAAAGACATAGAATTCTGCACTCAATGACTAGATAGAGATGTGGATAAGACATGAGGGATTTATCCTAAAGCTGACTAAAGGTGTAAATTGTGTTGTCCAATATGGGAGGTACTAGTCATGTTTGGCTATGTAAATGTAAATTAAATAAAATTAATATTTCAATTCCTCAGTCTCACCAGCTACATTTCAAGTGCCCAGTAGCCACATATGCTTAGTGGCTACCATATTATGCAGCAGAGATATACAACATTGTCAAGATCACAGAAAGTGCCATTGGACAGTAGTGGTGTTCAAAATATAACACATAAAGAAAAACTTTACAAACTAGGATTATTGCTCTTAGAGAAAAAGGAATGATTGACTTTTACTGGATATAAAAAATTTTATGCTGTTTCTATATAGTTTCAAAAAATGTTCTCATCCAATTTTTTTAACTAAATTGATTCAAAGTTATAACTATCACTACATAGTGCAGAGGGGCAAATATAAATTTTGTGGGACCTTAAACTTATATAATTTGGGGAATATTTTTAAGGAAAATAAAAACAAATTAGTTAAGAGAAGATTTTTTTAAAAATAAGAAATCAAAAATTACAAATTTTTAAAAAACTAAAAGATATTACAAACATCAAAAATTAAAAAAATACCATTTTTATTTACTGTCTAGAGTACCTTTATATTTGCTACATTTAGCCTCATCATATGACACTGTCCCTATGTAATAGAGAAATAATAGAAAGAAAATTCAATCTTTCTTCTAGAATGGTCAATTGAATTTTTTTAAATTGAAGTTAGGGTGCACCAAAACATGTGACTTCACGCAGACAATATGCGTTTTTTAGTACTCCCAGATTTGTGCCCTACAAACACACATTCTGATCAGTTATCCCTTGTATAATTTCCGAAAAAATGAAAATATATATACATACATATAATATATATATGAGATATGTTGATAATTGTATATGCTGGATTATCAAGTATTCCTGAGAAGGGAGATTTTCTATTTTGACTAGGTATTGGTGAGAACCAATTCCCTGCTTATGATTTAACATGTCTGACAAATGGAAGAATTTCCCACATGTAAATTTCTGAATCCAAACACTTCAACCCTCATTTGTTCCCACTTTCCACATAAGTTCAATGGTAATTGCTACAGGACAAATTCATATCATTTTACAATGTCTGGTCCTAAATCTTTATTTCATGGCACCAGGTAAGTCACCAGTGAGCAGTATGGAAATAATTCTTAACATGGGAAAACTAGCAACAACTGAGCTACACATAGAAGTGACTGTGAATCACAAAAATATGTCCACTACATCAAAATTAAATGTATCTGACACTTAACTTCCCTTTAGCTGGATCCCCAAAATGCTCATGGACTATGGTCCCCAAATCCTGGGCCATGGATCAATACCAGTCCGTGGCCTGTTAGGAACCATGCCACACAGCAGGAGGTGAGCAGCTGGCAAGCTAGCGAAGCTTCATCTGTATTTACAGCCACTCCCCACAGCTCACCTCACTGCCTGAGCTTTGCTTTCTGTCAGGTCGACAGCAGCAGTGGCATAAGATTCTCCTAGGAACACATACCCTACTGTAAATTGCACATGTGAGGGATCTAGGTTATGTGCTCCTTATGAGAATCTGACGCCTGGTGATCTGAGGTGGAGCTGAGGCAGTGATGCCAGCTCTGGAGAGCAGCTGCAAATACAGATTATTATTAGCAGAGAGGTTTGACTGCACAGTAAATATAATGCCCTTAAATCATCCTGAAACCATCCTCACCCCCTGGTTTATGGAAAAATTGTCTTCCATGAAACCAGTCCCTGGTGCCAAAAAGGTTGGTGACTGCTGCTCATGGACATTCTACTGGCATCTAGCACCAAGGGAAAGCATGACAACAGTAAGTATGAATAATTAGTCCAACTGAGTAAAATTAAAATATCTTAATTTTGTGAATTTTATGAAAATGTATGACCATCTAACACAATGGTAGGATCCCTCCCAAGGCCTTGGAAAGAGCTTAAGCAAGTGAGGTGTCAAGAAGCTAAGCTCCTTTGCCCATTTATTGATAAGGTTGTTTGATTTTTTCTTTTTGATTTTCTTAAGTTCTATGTAGATTCTTGATATCAGCCCTTCATCAGATATGTAGAAAGCAAATATTTTCTGTAGGCTGTCTATTCACTCTAATGATAGTTTCCTTGGCTCTGCAGAAGCTTTTAAATTTGACTGGGTCCTGTTTATTTATTTTTGTTGCTGCTGTGATTGCTTTGGGGATCTTCTTTATAAATTCTTTCCATAGGCCAATGTCTAAAAGATTTTTCCCAACATTTTCTTCCAGAATTCTTAAGGTTTCACGCCTTAGGTTTAAGTCTGTTATCCATTGTGAGTTGATTTTTGTGAGAGGTGAGAGGAGAAGGTCCAGTTTCTATCTGCTGCATGTGGTTATCCAGTTTTCCCAGCGCCATTCATTGAATAGAGATTCTTTTCCCCAATGTATATTTTTGTCTGCTTTGTTGAAGATTAGATGACAATATGAGGATGGCTTTATATCTGGATTCTCCATCCTTTTCCAAAGGTCTATATCTCTGTTCTTGTGCCAATACCAGTACTGTAGTAAAGCTTGAAGTCTGGTAAACTGATGCCTCCAAATTTGTTCTTTTTGGTTAAGATTGCTTTGGCTATATCAGGTCTTCTCTGGTTCCATACAAAGTGTAGAATTATTTTTTCTAAATTTGTAAAGAATGATGATGATATTTTGATAAAGATTACATAATTCTGTAGATCACGTTAGGTAGTATGGACATTTTAACAATATTTCTTATATTATCCTGGATAGAGCTTAAGCCCATCCTTCGAAGTGAGGTATCACAAGAATGGAAAAACATGCACCACATGTATTTGCCATAAAATTGGTATGAACTGATCAACACTAAGGTGCTCACATGGTAATAATATTCCCTGGGTGCCAGTCAGGTTGGGAGGTTTGGTGGGGGGGAGTGGTAAACTCACAACTAATAGAGGTGGAACACACTGTGGGGGGGAAGGGCATGCTTGTAGACCTGGCTTGAGCAAGGCAAAGGCATTACATGTAATCAAAATGTTTGCATCCCCATAATATCTTGAAATATAAAAAAAAGAATCTAAGCTCCATTGGTTCCATAGTAAGCCCATCTCTGATAAAGAATGCATTCTTTATCAACACCAAAAACTGAGGAATAAAGTATAAATATAAGG
This sequence comes from Lemur catta, assembly GCF_020740605.2. Lineage (NCBI taxonomy): Eukaryota > Metazoa > Chordata > Mammalia > Primates > Lemuridae > Lemur > Lemur catta. The sequence goes on along the minus strand of NC_059140.1, from coordinate 27,312,540 downwards.
ATTTCAATTAAATATGAGACAGATTTCCTGACAGGGTTGGTGAATGTTGACATTATGACTTAATAGATATAGAATTACAAGTTCAGTATTCATGGAGGTGTTTACTTCTTAGTTCCTTTGTCTTTGTTTAAAATACAGATGCTCCTCAACTTGCAATGGGATTACATCCTGAGGAATCCATCACAAGTCGAAAATGCATTCAGTACACCTCACCTACTGAATATCACAACTTAACCCAGCATACTTTAAACATGCTAAAAACACTTACATTAGCCTATCTTTTGGCAAAATCATCTGGCAATACAGTACAGGGTTACAGCTAGCTGCCACTGCCCAGCGTCACTAGAGAGTATCATGCCTCATATTGCTAGCTCAGGAAAAGATCAATATTTATAGTATGCTATCTATTGAGTGTATATCACTTTCATATAATTGCAAAGTCAAAAAATCACAAGTCAAACTATTGTAAGTTGGGGACTGTCTGTATACTGCCACAAGTAGTGGTAGCTTCTAAAATTTTCATCATCCAACATCTATATTTCTGTAACATTGGAAACTGAAAGCAGGTTGAAACCATATATGTCTACATTAAATAATTCTTAATATTATCAGAGAAGCATGGCCATTAGTGAGTGAAGTATATTTTAAATACATAAATTTTAAAGGAAATTAAAGGCAACACTATGCACTAATTTTATTTATCTTCAATTGTTCTTGATGGTTTACCAAATTTTTGTTCTATCTTTTGCTAAGAAGAGAACAGTTTTTCCTACTCTCTCTGTTGTCAGGACACATACAAAACTCTGGTATTATGTGGCTACAAAAGCATTTTGTTTTGTTCTTTCTTAAAAGAGATAACCAATGTTTTCTCACTTTCTTTATCATTCTCATATAATACAAACAGAACAGCTACCCGAGAAGGATGTTGGGTGGACACCAAGAAACAGAATCTTCATTAGCAGTCCCCTCTCTACAGTCTGGCTACATTGGCCAAAAACTAAAGATCACAGAAAAATCAGCAACTGTTTCCCCCCCATCAAGTTTTCTCTCCTACAATTGCCGACCTATGTTTACATTACATATGCATTATTCTCACTCTAAACTTTATTCCTCCACCCTTCAATCACCAAATTAGTAACTTAGCCCCATTCGTTAGTTTCTATGGCAACCATCCCACAGTGGAGTAGACAGTGCTTCTTGATAAACTCACCTTGTAAATGAGCATATAGTTTAAGTTTTTGAGTTTATATTAGAACAGAAATTTAAACAGATGCATTTAATCAGAGCACATTAAATGCTCTAAAAAGTGATATGAAGTGATTTCCTCACAATTGGAAAAGGTGGCTAGCTAACATTGAATTTTACAAAGTATAATCTGTAAAAAAAAGTGTGATCTGTAAAAATGGTTTTAAAATCAAGTATTTCCTTGATAATCATAAGGATTGCTAATAGAGTCTACAAAAATAACTAGACCTTTCTACTATGGAAGACTATAATCTAGTTAAAGAAAAGCACATTAAAAGTCCTTTAGGTAAAACTAACATTACAAGTATAATAACTACAAAAATACGGGTAAGTTCAGAAAAGATATGATTGTTATGTGACTGCACACAGATTTAGAAGAATAATCCAGAGGAAAGAGTTCAAATTACAATTTTGGAGGTGAGGTATGACATGAACATAAGGAAAGGACAGAAAGGCAGAAGATATTTGAAAAGAAAAGGAAGGTCTACTTTATTTCTAGTGCAAAGTGCATTTCTAATCCATAAGGAAATAGAAGAAGAAAAATTAATTCTAGGGACCAGAGCATGAATGTGGGGCTTGAATTGAATTGAAGCATTTGATTCTACAGATAATGCAAACCTACTGGAGAAAAACCTTATAGATGAATGAAGCAATGCTTATAATAATTTAGGAGAAGTAATCTGACATGCTGTCAACATCACATCAATTACAGAGGGTAAATCAGAGGCAAAGAAATTCATTCTATTATTAGAATTCCATATAGTGAAGTATTCTTGAGTTCAGGGAAAAATTTATCTGGCCATAAGGAAATATTTTTATACTTATTATTAATCATATGAAGTAGCATTTTATTTAAGAATTTTACATCTCTATACATTGATGAAACTGATCTATGGTGTTTTTTATAGTGTAATCCTGATCATTTTATTAGTTATTTAATTTATTGAGTGCTTTCTATGTATCTAAAACTATGCCAATTATTTTCTATCCATTTATCTCATTTCATGATTATGGAACCCATTCTTATATATAAGTGATGAAATTTAAGCCCATAGGTGGCCACTTGCCCTAGACTATGCAATTAGTAAGTAGCAAAGCAATTTGAACTCAGCATGTCCCATTCAGAAGCTGGCACCCTGGCCACCCTGCTATGCTGTCATACAGAATAAATCAAGAACTTTCTGATCTTTTTATTTATTCTAGAACTGATTGCATATAATGAAAAATATCAGTTTATCTAAATGGTGAAGGAATCCTCCAGAGAATCCACTGGGTCCAGCCGTATTTGCATGAAAACATTTGAATATGAACCTTCACCACATTAGTTAATTAATGCAAATCTATCCATAGATGATTACTATGCTCTGTATTCCCAATTTTAGAGACAAAGAAATGAATATGACATGGTTCCTCCTCTAAATCTATCATATTCTTATGGGTAAAACAAGAATGTAAATAAGTACATTAAAATATCTGAAATGAAAAATTTACTAGAGAGTTTTAACAGAAGATTTGAACCAGAACACAGATCAATTGAGATTATCTGATCTAAAAAACAGAAAATAAAAAGAATTTTTAAAATGAGCAAAGCCTCAGAGAACTATTGAACACCAATCACACATTTTGACATATGCAAAATGGAAGTTCCAGAAGATGGGAGAGCTTAAAAGGAAGAAAACATATTTGAAGAAATAATAGCCAAAAAGTTCCCAGATTTGATTTTTTAAAAATCTACAAGTAGAAGAGTCTCAACAAACTCAAAGTAGGATAAATTCAGAGATCCGCATCTACACACCTCATAATCAAACTGTCAAAATACAAAAAGAGAATCTTAAAAGCAGCAAAAGAAAAGCAATTCATCATATACAAAGGATCTTCAATACGGTTAACAGCTGATTCCTCATCAGAAATCATGACGCCTGAAGGCAGTGGATGATATAGACTAGTCCCCCCTCATCTGCAGGAGATATGTTCCAAGACTTCCAGAGGATGTCTGAAACCACAAAAGTATCAAACCCAATTGCTGCCAATGGGAACACATTTCTGTTCATGTCTTCCACCCACAAATTTAATGCCTTGTCCATATTAACTAAGTATTTATTATGCACTGTGACTGTAACTTTTACAGCTTGAGGTAAGACAACAAAACTAGCACAAATTTTTTTCTTCTTTACAATTTCAATAGAAATTTCATTTTTACTGTAGATCTTAACAACTTCAGCATACAATTTTTTTTCTTTCCTTATTATGTTGAGATTTTCACCTTTTCACTTAAAGAAAAATCCTGTATGGATTCTCTTTGGCATATCAAAATTGCCACCACCATTAATCTTGCTCTCTAGGGCCATTGTTAAGTAAAATAAGGGTTATTTGAACATTCTCACTGTGATACTTCAACAGTCAATCGAGATGGCAACTAACTGACTAACAGGCAGGTAACATATACAAAGTGGATACATTGGACAAAGGAATGACTCATATTCCAGGCAGAATGGAGCAAGATGGTGAGAGATTTCATCACACTGTCCAGATGGTGTGCAATTTAAAACTTATTAAATGTTTACTTCTGGAATTTCTAATTTCATATCTTCAGACCACAGTTGATTATTGGTAACTGAAATTGTGAAAAGCAAAGTTGCTGATAATGGGGGACTATTGTATGAAAAATATTGAAAGAAAAAGATTGTCGACCAAGAATTTTATACCCAGCAAAACAAACATTCAAAAAACAAAGGATAAATTAAGCTATTACCAAATAAACAAGACTAAAAGAATTGGTCTCCAGTAGACAAACACTACAAGAAATAAAAAAAGAATCCTTCAGGCTGAACAATATTAGAGAAAGAGTACTGATAAAAGCAACTACATAGGTAAATATAAAAGACAATATAAATTCATTTGTATTTATCTTTTGCAATTTAGTTTTTCAAAAGATTCCCCCCCAGAGGATATTAACAGAATAGGACAACCTTTTGTTTGATTTATTTCTAATTTTGTCTTGAGATCTCTCTCTTGGGAGTGGCTATAAATTCAAGTGCTGCCCTGATGGAGTTCTAGAGGATGTGAGTGTACATGTTTACAGTGTGCCTTTCACAGGCTACTCCTTTATCCTAGCAGATTGCCTAATGCCTAAGTATCTGACCCATGACCAAGTGTCCCTCTCACAAGAAACATGTTTACATTGGCAGATACCATTATTGCTCTGGTCAGACCTGTGTTTAAGATTCATGTCAAGACAGCGACTCTCTAGAAGAACTTTGGGAGAAAAGTTAGATTCAAATGTGTCAATCAGTTGAGGCACAGAGGAGACAGCACAATGAAACACATGAAATAATAGAATTAGTATATTGCTTACAGGTCTGGCAAAGAACAAAGAAGAGGGTTATTAACAAGGGCTAATGGGAAGGTCTCAGGGACATTGTTCTCAACCAGCAGGTGGAGAGCCAGAGAGAGGCCCTTATTGGGGTCCAGGGTGTTACCCAAGCAGGTTTCCCACAGGAAGTTCAGAGTAAGCAAACATAAGTCCCATGGGAGAGTGGTCACTGCAGCACATTTGCACAGACCATGCCGGGTGTGAGTGTCAGTGTGATGAGTCCAGTAGATTGTATCTATATATTCCATAGGGAGGCAGTTATCAGGAGGTGGTTGTACAGGGAAAAAAATTGGATCAAACATATTGAGGAACTGGCAGCAGGCAGAGAGCTGAAAATTGTGTCAAGGGTGACTAAGCCCACCTTTTGGTATGAGACTGTTAATACTATCCTCAAAATGAATGTCAAGGCAACATAAAATTACAAGTATTGTCTACACTTTGCCTACTGCAACAGACATTGTCTTAGTCTACTCAGGCTGCCATAACAAAAAGCCACAGACTAAGTTGCTCAAACAACAGAAAGTTATTTTCTCACATTCCTGGAGGCTAAAAGTTCTAGATCAATGTGTCCACTGATTCAGTTCCCTGTCAGGGCTCCCTTCCTAGCTTGCAAACAGCTGCTTTCTCACTATGTCCTCAAATGGCAGAAAGAGACAATTCTGACATCTCTTCTTCTAAGAACACTAATCCTATAGGATCAGGGTTCCACATTTATGACTTCATTTAACCTTAATTACTTCTTTAGAGGCCATATGTCCAAATCCAGCCACATTAGAGGTTAGGTCTTCAACATATGGATTTTGGAGGGATGCAAACATTCAGTCCACAAAGGCAATATTAGCTATTGGATTCCTCTTCTGTTTCACATCTCTGGTTGCTCACTCCTAGTTCCAAATAAAACGATTCACTGTATACAAATGAATCAAGCTCTGCCTTCATGGGAACCCAGGCTAAGGCAAGAATTACTTCCAGGAATTTCCATAGCAGCACTGTTTTTATTAATAATAGAATAAATAAATTAATAAGCTAAATGTCAATTGACACAAAAACAAAAAAACAAATTGTGGTTATGTACATAGTGGAATTAGGTACTGGAGTTAAAATAACATAAGAAACAAATCAAAAAAGAATATATACAATTTAATCTCATTTATATAGAATTCAAAAACAGACAAAACTCAACAATATATTGCTTTTTTTTTTTAGGGTATTGGTTCACGTATGGTAGGACTAGAAAGAAATCAAGGATATGATAAACATCATTCGGTAGGTACCCCTATGAATGAAGAAAGAAAGCTTCAAAGTTATTGGTAATGTAGTTCTTAAGCTGGGTAGTGGGTATATATATGAATGTTGGCTTTGCTTTTTATTCATCATACCTGTATCTTTACATCATACATATATCACATTCATAGTTTTATAGGACTATGTATTTGACACCTTAATTATAAAAAGTCAAAAATATGAGTTTGAAGCAGGAAAAGTGGCTTTGTAAAAAATAAAAGTTTTACTAAATAATGCATTTATTTAACTTAAAAAAATGAAACAGCAAAGTTGTTTTTACCAACAACATTTTCAAATCCAACTAGGGGAAATCCTAGGAAGAAAAAAAATTGTTTCCACCCTAGGCAGTATACATTTTGAAATCTACCAATGGGAAAACATCTGTCAAGAATGAACTTCAGGAGGGAATTAATTTTATAATTTACTATCTATATGGCTGCCAAACTTTAGCGACTGAAGCTGTAAACCAAGCAGCAGGAGATCTAAGGCCCTTTTTTCCTTCCCATTCACGTTCCAGCTCTGCTAACTGGATACAAGCCAAGATCTTAGATGACTCAATTTTTCACTCTATCAGATGAAGACAATACTTGCCATCTCCCAGATAGAGGTTATGAGGATTAATCTGTCCATAAAACATTTGAAGGTCCTTGTAATAAAGATTAAAACCATATATAAAATTTGTTGTCTATAGGTGTGAGTTTTCAGGACCAGTTACCTTGAAACTGTTTATTCCCTAAGAATTAGGCCTGCAGTTTAATTTCTTATGACACCAAATATGTGATTCAATCTTATTTACAGGTTTATGGTCTTGAACCATTGATATGGTTAATTAAGAGAGATAATAGCAATTTTCGACTTACTATTTTTGCATACATTTACTCCTCCCAAGATATGGTTGAAATTTAAAATATGGAAGCTGTTTACTACTTAGTCCTAGATATCATTCTAGAAGTAGGACGGGACGGACCATACTGCTGTTTTAAAATCCAGAAATGTAAATGTGACATGAAATATTTATGGCATAAATATTTATTTCAAAAAATGCACCTGACCTAGCCAACAATGCTTTTTTTCTTAATTAAAAATGAAATCATTAACATTACAATACCATTTACATATTAGTATTTATATGTTAGCATTAGAAAGAAAATGCCTTTTAACAATTCACATCTATCTCTTCTCTAAACCTGTTAACAATTCATATTTACTATATTGTAAAGGTAGTTTATTTTCAAAATTTAAGGCATTAAAAAATAGCTCCATGCCTCAAGTCACTGCAGCTTCAGCATTGGGAGGCTTCAGTTTTGGCTTTTAGACACATTGAATCACCAAAGCCTTTTCCACTCTGTTTGCAGTTTAACAGCATCTCTGAATGTATTTAATAAGCTCACTTTTCTTTCCACCCAACTTTTTCTATTCATTTTTGTATTTGTTTATTTATTCATTCAACAGACATTCATTAAATGCCTACTTACTATGTGCTGAAGTTTTGCTAAGTGAAGAGGTACAAATAAAACTGCCCTCAAAGAAATTCATAGTCTAGTAGGAAAGGCAAAGAAGGAAATATATGATTATGATTCAGTATTATTTTTTTAAATCAACAGTTTATAGAAAAATTAAATTCATTTTTTTAATATCCATGCATGAATGTTTATGCCACACTCTGACAGTTAAACCTCTCCATGGCTTCCACAGGTTTTAGGATAAACTTGAACTTTGTACACTGGAGTTGCCTTGAATGTCCCACTTGTTCACCACTATCAGGATAGCCCTCCTTGCAACTTAGTGACTTCTTCACACCCCAAGTTGTGCCATACATCTCTCTTCTCCTTTCCCTATGCTGCACCCTCTGCTTAGCATCTCTGCTAGCACTTTCTTTTTCTGCTAGATCATTCTTATTCTTTGGGTTTCAACTTAGGAGTCTTCTTTGGAAAGATTCCTCTGAATCATTTGTCTTATTTAGATACCTCTTGTCTTAGTTCCCACAAAATTGTGTGAATATCACTTATATAACATTTATATTTCCCTTCAAGTTATTTCCCCTGGTATACTATTCAGTCCTTGAACGCAACACTATCTTATTTATCTTTGACCCTATTACCTATCCTAGTGCTTTCCTTCATAGTATTTACTCTAAAGAAATCCTGCTGACCTAAAGCTTTACAAAATGAATAAATAAATATACCTGTGTATAAATATACATCTGAGAGAAGAAACTATCTTAAGGAATTTTAAAAGCACATCAGAGGAGCACATAACTCAAAATGGGTATGAATTTGGGAGGCAGGCAAAGGGTTGAAAGCTCCCATGCAGAGGTGGCATTCCCTGTGGCAACTTGGAAGGGTGACTAGGAACAAGCCAGGCGTGGTGGTGGAGGAAGGAATGCTTGTTGGTATGCGCTAGTGTCTTCATGCTGAGGGAAGAGCATGTACAATGGCACAGATGTGAGAGTGAAGGTATCCAAGTCTTTCAGGAGAATAGACCAACAAGATAAAAATAACTGCCCATCTACCACCAAAAGTGGAGGACAAAGTAATTACATTTTCCCTTTGGTCACCCCTATACTTAGGTTATACCTGAGTGACTAGGTGAGCAGTTCTCCACCTCCCCTCACTCTTTCCTTCCTTCCCTGTCTCTCCTTACCACCTCTCTGCTTCCCTATTGCTCTCTCCTCCCAACTGCATCTTCCTCTGCTTATCTTCCTTCTTTCTGTTAAAGCATTTCTTTATCTTGACTTACTTGATTTTATAGAAAGGGAACATGAGGTTTGAAACAGATGCGACTCTTCTAACGTCTTACACACCAGTCATTCTTAGTGTTACAGCAAAGAATAGGCCCCAGTCTCCTAACTTTCGGGTTTTTTTTTTTTTTTTTGGGTTTGGTTTGTGTGTGTGTATGTGTGTGTGTGTGTGTTTTGTTTGTTTGTGTTCTTTGTTAAGACAGTGTCTCACCCAGACTAGAGTGCAGTGGCATCATCATAGGTCACTGCAACCTCAAACTCCTGGGCTCAAGTGATCTTCCTGCCTCAGCCTCCCAACGTGGTAGGATTACAGACATGATTCACTGAGCCCACCCTCAATCTCTTAACTTCTGATGTGATAGTTTCAGACTCCCTACTATTCAGCTGCTGCCCTCTTATCCTTCTGGAATTTTAAAAATCTATTTAATCCAGGAGAACAGTTTTTAAAGACTGCTTTCTCAAGGCATGATAACAGTTTTTCTCAATATGGACTATAATATTGACTTCTTGGAGACTACAATTAGGTGAATGTTGGAACATAATATTGTTTTGACAATGTGCATGTAGAGCATGAACATTTCCTTCTTGCCAAAATATATTTTGTATCAAAAGCACCATGTATGTAAGTGTGAGAAATTATTATGTTAATGGCTGGCATAGGCATTCCATCTCAGGAATTCTATATGAGATGGGATGGCCCTGCCCACGTGTACTGAGGAGTAAGAAGAGTAGCAAGTGTAGCTGGCGAGAAACTGCCTCATTCCCAATGAAACCTCAGGTCTTCAGTAAAATGACTAAACTCTTGAAATGTTTGGTGTAGAGTGATCTTTGGTGGAAACTGATAAATGGCGGGCCTGTTTGCTCAAGTTGGTTTAAATTAGAAGTAAGAAGGCACATGTTGGGGCAGCCATTACTAATACCTGTCTAAAACTCACATCCCCTTCTTTATTAACAGAACCTCGTTTTTTTCCAGCATGGAAATGTGCCCGGGTACATAGTTCTCACCAACGAGACACAAGCAGTAGACTTATGGGGATTTCAGTTTCCTAGTGTAGGTGCCTCCTCAACTCCTCCTTTTCTTTTTTCCTACCAGTAGTATGATCAGGAGATGGTAGGGGAGGTAACCACCTGGCAACCAGGCAGATAAAGACAGTACACTGAGAAGGGAGGACCAGAAAGATGGGAAGAGCCTGAGGCAATGATGACATTGTGAAGCTAGACTGAGAAAAATAACCCCATCTTTAACTGAGCCATTGCTGCTGCATTTCTGTCATACACTGCTAAAGCAGGTCGTAACTGATAAATATACACAAACACAGAAGAGGGGAAAGACAGGACAGTGAAAAAATTAGCTGGAGGATAATTTGCAGGAATCATGGTGAAGGCTTTGAAGGTTCACAGATCATGAATTGGGAAGTTTAAACAAATTATAATCAAAATCTCAGGAAAATGGAGGCTCCATTGTACATCTTTGCAGCATTGTGTAGCAAGGATTTCAGTTTAGACTGCATTTATGTTTATCCTAGGACTTGGGGATATCTGGGAGAGCCTATACATCTCAGGAGGTAGGAATATCAGGAGTCTGTTTTTATGAGAGTCCAAAGAGCCTGTGAAGAAGAACTCATTCTTAGGAGAAAAAACATAGCTCTATAGGAGATTGTTTCAAAGATAATAGACTTGTTGTCAGAGGGGAAACATTATACACAGTACTTTTATATTAGATTGCTCTCTGGCTAAATGCCTGAGGACTCCTGTCTGTGTCTGGCTTTTGTATCACTACCATGCTGTTTTGGTTACTATATCCTTGTACTATAATTCGAAGACCAATGGAAAGAATAAGAACACAGAAATAAAATCATTTACCTACAATCAACTGATCTTCAACAAAGCAGACAACAGCATACACTTGGGAAAGGAAGCCCTGTGCAATAAATGATCCTTGGAAAACTGTATAGCCACATGCAGAAGAATGAAACAGCCTAACTCTCACCATATACAAAAATTAATTTAAGATAAATAAAAGATTTAAATGTAAGGCATGAAACCATAAAAATTCTAGAAGAAAATGAAGCAAAAAGTCTTCTAGACATCACCGTATGCAAAGAACTTATGACTAAGACCCCAAAGGCAAATATGGCAATAACAAAAATTAATACATGAACTTAATTAAATTAAAAAGCTTTTGCACATCAAAGGAAATAATCAACAGAGTACACAGAAAATCTACAGAATGGGAAAAAATATTAGCAAACTCTACATCTGCTAAAGGACTAATATCCAGAATCTACAAAGAACTCAAAGAAATCAGCTAGAAAAAAAAATCCCATTAAAAAGTGGCAAAAGACACAAACAGAAGTTTTTCAAAAGAAGATAGACAAATGGCGAACAAACATATGAAAAATGCTCAACATCACTAATCATCAGGGAAATACAAATTAAAACCACAATGAGATACCACCTTATCCCTGTCAGAACGGTCATTATTAAAACATCAAAAAACAATAGATGCTGGAGTGGATGCAGCAAGAAAGGAACACTTACATACTGTTGGTGGGACAACAGAGTTGTAAGTTAGTACAACCTCTTTGGAAAACAGTATGGAAATTCCTCAAGGAAATAAATGTAGACTTACCATTCGACCCAGCAATGCCACTACTGGGTATCTATCCAAAGGAAAAGAAGACATTTTATCAAAAAGATACCTGCACTTGAATGTTTATCACAGCACAATTCACAACTGCAGAGATGTATGATCAACTTAAGTGCCCATCAATTCATTAGTGGATAAAGAAAATGAAGTATACAAACACACACACACATACACACACACACACACACACACACACACACACCCATGGAGTACTGTTTAACCATACAACAGAATGAAATAATGTCGTTTGCAGCAACTTGGATGGAATTGGAGAAGATTATCCTAAGGAAAGTATCTCAGGAATGTAAAAACAAACACCACATGTACTCTCTAATAGTTAGGAGCTAAATGATAGGCACACGGGCACAAAGAGATACAAAGAATATTGGAAACCAAGAAGAGGGTAGGCTGGGAGTGGGGTGAGGGATAAAACCTAACCTATTTGGTACAATGAACACTATTCTGGTGACTGGCACACTAAAAATCCCAACTTAAGCATTATACAAGGTATCTATGTAACAAAAACATTTGTACCCCTTTAATATTTTAAAATTTTTAAAAAGCCACCTACAATTAAATATTGCCAACAACCTGAAATCAGTTTGGAAGCAATTTTTCCCCAGGGGCTCAAGTGAGGAATGCAGTCCTCCCAATACCTTGATTTTAGCACAGTGAGATCCATGTTGGACTTCTGATCTATTAAACTGTCAGATAATAAACTTTATGTTACGCTGTTAGATTTGTAGTAATTTATTATGACATCAACAGGAAAGTAATACTTTATCCTACATGTTTATAATTATTTCTCCTATACAATCATGCACCCCATAACTACATTTTGGTCAACGAATGACCACATATATGAGGACGGTGGTCCCATGAGATTACAATGCTGTATTTTTACTGTACCGTTTCTATGGTTGGATACACAAATACTTACCATTGTGTTACAATTGCCTTTAGTATTCAGTATAGTAGCATGCTGTACAGATTTGTAGCCTAGGAGCAATACGCTGTACCATATAGCCTAGGTGTGTAGTAGACTGTACCATCTAGATTTGTGTAAGTACACTCTGCGATGTTGCCAAAATGATTAAATTGCCTAATGACACATTTATCACAATGTATCCCCATCATTAAGCAACACACAACATATATCTGTCTCTTCTACTGAATTCTCATCCTTTAGGGCAAGGAGGATGTCTAAGTCATCCAGTTATTTACTTGTTTTGCTACTCCTCCTAATCAAGGCTTCTCCTCTATTTTTTTAATATAAAATTTCTAGTGCCTTTCTTTTGAAATACTCACAATTTGTTCTCAAATATCTCTTCAAGAACAATGGTTGTATCAGATTATTGCTAAGGTCTTTTCGCACAAGGGAAAATAAAATCTAGTCTCATTTGCATCTCAAATAATGAGACTTATGTTTAAAATAGGCATGTATATGTTGTACTTATTTACAGTGCTGATGCTGCATTTGCTCCTTACTATCACATTCTTTGGGGAGAGTTGCAGAAATAGTGTTATGCTTCTTTCATCCCGTAGTAATTTAAAGTTGTTCTGCTATCTTTTCACTGCCATTTTTTATTTTATTGCTTTCAAATTTGTGCTTAATTCATGTCTCCAGTAGAAATTTATATTGAAAAAATCTTTTTGTTTTGAAAAAAGAAGCAAAATATTATATTTAAAAAATCACAAAACAGAACTCTTGTTTCTTTTTTTAATGATTATTTTTAAAAGGTAAAATTATGAGCCTTATACAGATAGAAAATAAACACGTTAAAAATTTTTATTTAATTCATTATCGATGAGTGAACTGGTAAGATGTGAAAATTTATTGAAAAGATAATCCAAAGAACAGTCACATTGAAACATCAGAAATAGTAGAAGTGAACTTGCAAATGGAGGCAAAATTGCTTCTTCCATAGTAGGGAGGGAAATCTCTTGAACATCCACCTGATAGAATTTTCTTGTGTGTCTATAGATAAGAACTATTTTTCATTGCTCTCAGTTTTCTACAACTAAGATATTGTAACATACATAGATCAATAGTAATGAAAAGTGCAGAGCCCTCTTAGAATCAGAATCACCAGGAAAGGTATGCTCTACATAAGGCATAAATTTCCACTGAAACACAAAATTTCCCCTACTCTTTTATGTATCTCAATTTGCCAAACATGAGTGTAGCAATGGGAACCATAAAATGGTAGTAGCAGACAAGTCGAACAGTATAGGTTTTCCAGAGATCTATATGCTGAATTAGAAAATTTTAGAGATAATAGGTAGCAAAGCTAGCTTGAAATTTTTTAAGAGATCTGAGTACAAAGTAATAACAAGTATCATTGGGAATGGAAAATAATAAACAAAAATAGATAATTTCAGTGAAGAATTAGCCATGTTTTTCATCTCATGTAATTGGGAAAGGGAGAAGATACATCACTGATGATTCTGAGAAATTTAGATCTGAAATCCCAGAAGAACAGTGTTGGATATTGTCGGTAAGAGAAATATAGAAGTCATAGGGTAGAATTGATTTTGAATAGATAATAAAGAAATTTACTGTCTTTCATTTTGAGATGATGGTATAACATCTATGTCTAAATTTCTTAAGTATAGGAAGAATTATTAGTAGTGCCTGGATTTGTAAGATTGCCTAATTCTATAGCTCATGTTAGAAATCCCATTTGCATCTCACACCATAGCACACCTTTCAACCTAATCTCTGTTAGTAATACTGATTTAACACTTGGTGTTTTATTTCTCAATGTGTTCAGAGCCCTAGGCAAGAAAGGACATGCTAATTTGGAACTCCTCAAATTAAGCACAAACATTCAAGATAATGCTACAGTTTTTAAATTTGATATTTGTGATGGTTTGAATGTCCCCTCCAAAACTCACGCTGGAATTTCATTACCATTTTGATGGTATTCAGAGGTGAACTTTTAAGAGGTGATTAAGTAATGAGGGCTGTGCCCTTATAAAGTGTATTAATGCCATTATTGTGAGAATGGGCTCCTAATAAAAGGATGAGTCCAGCCTGATTTCTTCTTCTCTGTCTCCTGCACTCTTTTCCTCTCTTGCCATATGATGACTTCTGCCACATTATGAAGCAGCAAAAGGCCCTCACCAGATGTGGCACCATGCTTTTGGTCTTCCCAGCCTCCAGAACCACGAGCTAAATAAACTTCTTTTCTTTATAAATTATTCAGTCTGTGGTATTCTGTTATAGCAGCAAACAAAGACACTATTGCTTTGCTATTTTTTGAACTAACCATATTAAAAATTAGTTTTCTACTTTTTCAGCTCAAATACAAGTATTTTTTTTGCTGGTGAACATAATACATTCTATTGTTTCTTCTTTTTCCGTCCACCATGAGAACACTTTTCATGCTATTTTCAATTCAAATTTTAATCATTCAAATTACAAATTAATGTTTTACAGTACAATGTAATTTTATTTATATATTTATTTTATTTCAGCATATTATGGGGGTACAAATGTTTAGGTTACATATATTGCCTTTGCCCCACCTGAGTCAGAGCTTCAAGCATGTCCATCCCCCAGACGGTGCACACTAATTCCCATTACACTTGGAGTGGTCTCCACTCCAAGACCACTGAGTGGTCTCCAAAAAATTACTTAGGCTCTCTAAAGCTTAGGACTGTAAATATTTCAACAAAATTAGCTCTTTGCTTCCTTCTACCTCTTAAATTGTTTTACTGCGATTGATAGAGAGCACTGGTTTCCAAACATATTAATCATGGGTCATTCTGGCAGAAGACCACCATGGACTAGCTACTTACCACATTCATTTCCATACGTAAAGCAAAAAGTAAATATCCTCAATTAATGACAATTTAACTGGTTTCACCATTAAATATCAATTAGTTAATGCCAATTGCAAATTACTTGTTTTAAAAAGCATGTATTAATACCTGACATCAGCTACTGTATTGTTAAATTATAAATACTAGTATTATATATGTGAATGGTCCAGTGACAATAAGACTAATCAGTTGGGTCTATTACTACTTGCCAAAATTAAACATTGAGAACTCTTACTAAAAGTGAGATTTATACCATTACATTAAATAATTAGACAACTCATTGATATTATTGGGAATATTCAATAACTTTAAAATCTTTAAAATGCTAAGGTTAGCATTACACTACTGATTAGTCAGTCCCTGTTATTTGAGATATAAAATTATACATTTATTTTTAGCTCTACATTTTAATATTTAGGGAACTTTCAAAGATGAAATAGCATTACAGTATTAACTATCTTACATATTTTGTATGTAACATTTCCTATACAAATTATCCAATAAAATAAGTACTTACATTTAATCATTGCCATAAAAACGTAACTAGTGTTTTCTGATACACACACACACACACACACACGTATATATTCAGTTTCATTATCTTAGTATTTTAAGTGTATTTTTTTAGCTTGTAAGGCTGGTGGAGAAAAGAAAGAAGAAATAAGGTATGTTTTATTTAGTTTCTTATTTTTTTCTTTCCTGAATAAGTGTATTTAATCTTCATGGATCTCCTCTAAAATGATTTAGACAAAGAAACACGATTACCAAGTAACTATTATCATAACCTTATCCACTCCCTGGAGAAACGTGAAGAATGGCCAAGCAATTTTCAGCAGCTTCAGACTGAGTTGCAACACTGCCTCCCCTAAAATAGTCAGAATATAAGTCATACAAACACATATAATTTGAAGGCTTCCCTGTTGGGTCTATATCTCCACGATAATAAAAGTAGGTTCAAAGTAAAGCTAGTAAAATTATCATTTACAAAAGCAAAAGTTCACCAAGCATAAAATAACAGTAGGTAAAAATAAGGTAGTGCGTATGAGTTATTGGTAAAATAAGTCAAGAACTCTGTTCTTATAGGCATATCATTCTCTGCTGCTTCCAACATCCCTTCCTCTTTACTCTGAAACCACGTTTTACTCACAATATCCTGGATTTAATTTCTTCCCTGAAGTCCATTCTTATATTGCCCTTTACTGGCTGGAAAGACCATTCTGAGCCCTCTATTCTTCTTCTAAATTCTATTTGAAAATGAAAATGTATACTTTATTTTATTTCTAGTCTCTTGCATTTTATAATGGGCAGAAAAAAGAAGTCAGGTGGTGGCTTCAATACTCTGCCTGGAAATCTCCTTAGATCAATTTTCCACAATGCTGCAAACAGCGGTATTGCCAACCTTCCATCACTATGTAACAAGGGTCCTTTGCCCTTAGCTTTATGTAGCGTTTTCCTAATTTTTCTTGAAGCATTGACAAGAAGCATTGACAAGCAGCCTCCTTGACTTCTTTTAGACTTTCATCCATAGCCCTGTCCCCAAAACAATGTCCCATTATTGAGGTTTTATTATAGCACACCCTACTCCTAGTACCAAATTTTTTCCAGTTATCTATTGCTACCAAATAAATTACCTCTGAATACTAAACATATCTGTGGTTTAAGAATTCAGAGAATAAAGTGTTGGGATAGATTTGTTTGTTTGTTTTGGCTTAAAAAAAAGAAATTTATTTTCTCATGGTTCTAGAGGCTAAAAGCCCCAAGATCAAGGTGCCAGCAGGGTTGGTTTCCTCGGGGCCTCTCTCCTGGGCTTGCAGATGGCTGCCTCTTCACATGGTTGGCCCTCTGTGCACTTGAACAACCCCTGGTGTCTCTCTTCTTCTTTTTGTGAGGACACCATTTCATAAGGGCTGTATAGGTTTTTTCCTTCATAGTGCTTGAGGTCTCAGCTGAAAATATTTGCATAGCAAGGGATACAAACAGCTGGAAGCTGAAATCATCTGGAGGCTTCTTCATATATATATGTCTGGTGCCTGGGCTGGAATGACTTGAAGGCTGGGGTGCCCCTGGCACTTTGATAAAAGTTCTCTGTGTAGCTTCTCCAAGTGATTTAGGCTTCTTCATAGCATGCATCCTGGGAGAATTTGGATTTCTCATAGTCAAAGTTCCAAAAGCCAGTGCACCAGCCCCAAAGCAGAAGCTGCATGACCTTTTATGACTCAGTCTTGGAAATAGCATACCATCACTTCCACTCATCTCTGTTGATTAACACAGTCACAGCTCAGCCATATTTAAGTGGAAGGGACATAGACACCACCTTCCAATGGAGGAGTATCAAATAACCTGTGGCCATGCTTAAAAACCACCACAGTCAGGCATTCAATCTAAGCAATAAAGGTCCAATAGTAAAGCTAGAAGTTGTTCCTCAAAAAGAGAATAATTGCTTGCTGAAGAGGTAGTAGCTTTTATCCAAAATGCAAGAGGCCTCAACTGTGTTCTTCTATTGGGATTTTTAACAGCCTGAATTCAGCACTCTGATTAACCACAGATCAGATATAGTAAGTACATCACTATCAATCACCTAGTGAAAAACTGGTAGGACCTCCTAGAGAGGTTCATTTCCTCAAAACTGGCAATTTTGTAGATCATACATAGTTTTTGACTAACTTTAAGAGAATAAATTTCACTTCCAATACTATGTAAATAGTAACTTTGTTAAAACCCTTATTCTGAAAGGAGTAAACCTTACCATTATTTATTTCAGAAAAAAATTGTTTTGAAAATAACCACTATCCCTATATTCTTGCCAACAGACAAGCTGTTAATATGAAACATCTACAATTTCAGAGCTGATGTGTCAAATAATATAGTCACACTCTGCAGGAGTGAAAAAGAATTTCTGTTTTTACTTTTTAGTCAAAACTATCTGAAACCTGTTTGGTTCAATACTGAAAGCTGTATATTATGTACCCAAAAAAGCATCAAACAAGTAATTCTTGCTTTGGATATGTGATTGCCAAGATTAAGTAAAAATCATAGGAATAGTTTTTAATGGGAATCCCAGATGATAATACCATGATCATTTAAATCAGAAATTGGCATGTTTTTTTTTTCTGTAAAGGGCAAGATAGTAACTATTTTAGGCTTTGTAGGTCATAAGGTCTCTTCTGTCACAATTATTTAGCTCTGTCACAGCAGCACAAAAGCAGCCATAGACAATAGGAATGGATGTGGCTGTGTTCCAATAAAGCTATTTTTACAAAACAGGTGGTAGCTGGATTTAGCCCCTGGGCTTTAGTGTGAGGAGCCCTGACTTAAATCAAAGTGTATTTTGGGGACCAGCAACATCAGCCTCACTTGGGAACTTGTTAGAAATGCAAATTCTTAGATCCTACCCCAGACACACTGAATCAGCAACTCTAGGGGTGAGGCCACAAGCCCTCCATATTATTCTGAAGTTGGGTACTAGTGAGTTAAACTATTAATGTATGGTACATAGATTTTCATCAATATATGACAGCTCTTCTTATATAATATTGATTATAAACTAT
Source organism: Lemur catta (assembly GCF_020740605.2). Lineage (NCBI taxonomy): Eukaryota > Metazoa > Chordata > Mammalia > Primates > Lemuridae > Lemur > Lemur catta. The sequence goes on along the minus strand of NC_059140.1, from coordinate 27,293,872 downwards.
TAAAAAGAATGATGATTTCCAGTTCTGTAAGAACCATATAGCATTTTTACAGCATTATTATATAAACTAAGCCAGCATGCTGTTAATAATGAGCTCTTATACACAAAGACTTTAGCTAATTCCTCTTTGTGTCCTCTATTCCAAGCAGCATATAGTAGGTGCTCAAGAAAGACTTTCAAATAAACAAAATTTAAAATAAGATAAAGTGAAAAAGCTTGTATTTACTGATTTTCCTTAGAAGTATAGATTGTCAAGGAAACTAATTAACTGTACTTACTATAATTCTTTTGCTTTCTAAATTTTGAATGAATGAATAAACGAATGACTAAAAGAGGAGGTCAGGAAAACAATCTGATTTTTCTGTGAATCTTAAAATAATATTATCTATGCCTAAATATCTTATAAGTATCCAAAACAGAAATATGCATAACTTTAAGCACTGACAGAGGCTTATGGTAAAGCTTCGCACTTTTACCTTCCAATTTGAAAATTTTCATGATTCTCTGTCTCTAAAAAGTGAAAACAAAATATTTGTATGAGAAATATTCCCAAAATGTTAAGCAGTTTGGGGACAGAGTTACTAAAGTAAAACAATGTGAATACCTCCTTAAAAAGTTTTTGCTTTCCACAAGCCCACTCTCAACTCCCACCCCTAAAACATGCCCTCCCTCACCTCCAACTTAAGCCCTTAAGGAGGCCCCACGGACACAAGGCTGGACTTAGACCAGACATGGTAAACCTACATCCTCCAGTAGAGGGCATAAATGTCAATTGCAGAATGTTTCCAGAAATCATAGTCTTTAGACATCTTGGTTCCATAGAGAAGCTCCTTTAAGTGCTCCAGAATTTACCTGATTTTCCTCCAATTCTGTTCACAGTTGAGTAACTACTTTTTAGCACTGTGATGAGCACACGGTAGGAGCTTATTCAATATTTATTCAGTGAATGTGTGAACTCACTACACACATGCATCATCAGTGTTTTGCACATTTATATTATAATAAACTAAACATTGTAATAAAAAATTATTTATTTCTTTATGTGTTTATCCATGTTAGGAATTTTTAATGTAAATCCAGTCCTTACAACATTACTCAGGAATCAAAGGGACTGAACTAGTGTTTATCTGTTTCCCTGAAACAGTACACAAGGCAGCTAAAATCATCCATGATTAAGGACTTTAATTTTTAAAGTAGATACTTGACTTAAGTGACTTAGAGAGAAACTAATAGAATATCCTCATTTTATAAATAATGCTGCATGTTTAGCCATTTTATATCTAATAAACAACAGAGTTGTCTCTTATGAGTGTTTTTCAAATTGGTTTGCAACCTATCAGCAGATCATGAAATTATTTTAGCAGTTTTTGACCACTATTTTTGTGTGTGTATGAAAGGGAAAAGACGATAAAACTTCAGAGTAGAAAATAGCTAGCAAGAGGATTGTTTTGTGAAACTTTTATTTCAATTTTATATATGTGTATGAGACTATATGTAAAAAAAAATGTACTTTGAGTTGCAAACAAAGTTTGAAAACCATAAACCAGTATATGGTTTAACTACTAATTTTCTCATTTGGATTCTTCTCAACTAATCTTTACTTTTAACCATAGAATGAAATGTATTAACTCTAGAATAGAATTAACCCTGTAAATTGGAATAAATTTCTGCAGTACTGAGACTCATTAATAGACAGGAGGAGCCAAGATGGCTGACTAGAGACATCGCTTGTTGGACCATTGCAGCAGGAGGGTAGTATATCAGATTGAGGAGAGAGAAGAGTCATAGCTCAGGTGTGGATCACAGAGTGAGGACAGAGACAGCTGGGGTCCCCATAGAGAAAAACAGTGAAGCTGAGAAGTAAGAAGATAAAGAGGAGAAGATATCAGCAAGGATTGAACCCAGAGAGGCTCTTGAAAGGGTAAGGGGGAGACTCCCCTCAATCTCCTATGCACCTTCAGTGAATAGCAGGCCACTAAGCTTATGGAAGGTTTTTCACCCTTCGTGAGCCCAGGCACAGCAGCAAGTAAGAAATAGAGGGGTGAACTAGTGAGACCCAGGTGTTTGGGTAGTCCATGAGGGGCTCCACCCACAAGAATGCCATGAGAGGCTGGAGTGTCGGGTTTCTTCCATCCAAACACTTCCTCTCCTGCGCCTCCGCTAACTACTGCAACCAAGAAAGCAGTTTGAGCTCAGGCTAACTGGGAGCCATGGCTCCTTGCTTAACCATTACAACTACGAGAGTAGTTTGGGCCGAAAAGTTCAAGAACGGCAACTTCTCTATGGCAGGATCACACGCTGGTGGCTTAGATAAGCAAGTCAGTCCCAGTGCTCGTGGACACGACAGAGGTGAAGGGGGACTCAGGGAAAGTCTGGGACCTGGACTGGGATGGCAAGAAAGCCAATGCGGACATATCCAATGGGAGAGTGTGGTGGAGTGCTGAGGAATGGGGATCTGGGAGCATGCCCATCCCTCCCAACCACCATATTGGATAAGGATGGGGCATTTGGAGAGGAATAGCCTAGCACATGGCTCCATAGCAACCAAAGCCTTCCCCTCAGGCACATCGGCAGACTGGTGCTGTGGCCCCTCCCCCCACTCATTACAACAGGGAGAGCAGTGTGACCTTTACCAATGGATACCAACCAAAACAAAAATACTAAAATGACAAATAAAGAATTCCAAATATGGATTATAAGGAAGCTCAACAAAATACAAGAGAAAATGGAAAACCAGCTCAAAGAGACCACAAAAACAATACAGGAAACGAACAAAAAGTTCACTGAAGAAATCAAATTATTTAAAATTCCAGTAGAACATCGGAAAATGAAAAATTCATTCAAGGAAATACAAAACACAGTGGAAAGTTTAAAGAAGAGACTAGAACAGGCAGAAGAAAGAATCTCAGAGCTTGAAGACAGCACCTTCAAATTAAACAAGTCAGTCAAAGGTAATAAACAGAGAAATAAAGAGAAATGAACAAAGCCCACAAGAAATATGGCATTATATAAAGAGTTCAAACATAGGAATCATAGGCATCCCTGAAGGTGAAGAAGAAAACAGACAAGGGTTGTAAAAAATTTAAGGGAATAATTGAGGAAAACTTCCCTGGTCATGATAGGAATTTAGATCTCAAGGTACAAGAAGCTCAACAAACACTGAGGAGATCCATCACAAAGAGGCAATCAGCACAACACATAGTCATCAGACTGGCCAAAGTGAAAATGAAAAAGGATCTCCTGCAAGCCATAAGGTGAGAACATAAGATAACTTACAAAGAAAAATCCATCAGGCTAACTACAGACTTCTCAATTGAGAGCTCACAAGCCAAAAGGGATTGGGGCCCCATCCTTGGTCTTATAAATAGAATAATGGCCGGCCTAGAATTTTGTATCCTGCAAAACTAAGTTTCTTATATGAGGAAGCAATAAAGACATTTTCAGACAAGCAAGCTGTGAGAGAATTTGTCAAGATCCGACCAACCCTGTGGAAAGTACTCAGATCTGCTTTATACATCCATCAGCACAATAGATACCCACCAGTGTAAAATCACCCAGAAGCTAAAGCTCAGAGCCCATATAAAATAATGGCACAAGAGGTAAAACAAAGCAATAAGATTCTATCCAGCAGGGTAAACACAAATGCATCCCACTTATCAATTCTTTCAATAAACATGAGTGGTTTGAATTCCCCACTCAAGAGACATAGGCTGGCAACATGGATAGAAAAAATACAAGCCAAGTATCTGCTATCTCCAGGAAACATGTCTAACCCACAAGGACTCATACAGACTCAAGGTGAAGGGTTGGAAAAAATATTCCATGCAAATGGAAATCAAACGAAAGCTGGTATAGCCATTCTCATATTGAGTAACATAGGCTTCAAATCAACAAAAGTAAAGAAAGACAAATATGGTCATTATATAATGGTAAAGGGAGCAATTCAATAAGAAAACTTAATAATCCTATATATTTACGAACCTAACACAGGTACGCCCAGATTTATAAAGCAAACCTACTACTGGTTCTAAACAAAGTGATAAACAGCAGCATCATAATAGCCAGAGACTTCAACACTTCATTGACAGAACTGGAAAGATCCTCCAAGCAGAAAATAAACAAAGAAACATTATACTTAAATGAGACTCTAGAGCAAATAGGCATAACAGACATTACAGAACATTCTACCCAAACACTACTGAATATATATTTTTCTCATAAGCACATGGAATATTATCTAAGACTAATTACATCTTAGGACACAAAACATGTCTCAACAAATTAAAAAATATAGAAATTATACCATGTATCTTCTTAGACCACAGTGGAGTAAAATTAGAAATCAATTTCAACAGAAACACTCAATTCTACACGAAGTCATGGAAATTAAACAACTTACTGCTGAACAATTATTGGGTCAAGGAGGGAAATCAAGATAGACATCAAAAGATTCCTTAAACTTAATGACAAAGGGGACACAAGTTATCAAAATCTGTGGGATTCAGCAAAAGCAGTTCTAAAGGGAAAATCCATAGCCTTAAAATGCCTAGTTCAAAAAGACAGAAAGATCACAAATTGACAATCTAATGACATATTTCAAGGGAATGAGAAAAGGAAGAGCAAATCAAACCCAACTCCACCAGAAGAAAAGAAATAACTAAGGTCAGAGCAGACCTAAATGAATTCAAAACCAAAAAAAAAAATATAGCAGGTTAATGAAACAAAAAGTTGGCTCTTTGAAAAGATAAACAAAATTGATAGACCTCTTGCTCTATTAACCAGAAAAGAAAGGACACACATAAGCTCAATCAGAAAGGATAAAGGTTATATTAATATTACAACTGATACCACAGAAATGCAAAATATCATCTGTGAATACTGTAAAAATCTCTATGCATATAAACTCAAAAATTCTGAGGAAATGGACAAATTCCTGGAAACATACAACATCCCACAGTTCAGTCAGGAAGACTTAGAACTCCTGAACAGACCAATAACAATTAATGAGATTGAAGCAGCAATAAAAAAAAAATCTTTCAACAAAAAAAAGTCCTGGATTAGATAGTTTCACAGCTGAATTTTATCTGACCTACAAAGAAGAATTGGTACCCACACTGCAGAAATTATTTCATAACATCAAGAAGGAAGGAATCCTCCCCAAATTGTTCTATGAAGTCAGTATCACCTTGATACCAAAGCCAGGAAAGGACACAACAAAAAAAAAGAAAACTATATGTCAAAATCCCTTATGAATATAGAGGCAAAAATTCTCAGAAAAATTCTAACAAACCAAATTCAGCAGCACATCAAAAAAAATAATCCACCACAACCAAGTGAGCTTCATCATGGGGATGCAAGTATGGTTCAACATAAGTAAATTCATAAATGTGACACACCACATAAATGGAAGCAAAAACAAAGATCATATGATCATCTCAATAGATGCAGAAAAAGCATTTGACAAAATTCAGCAAATTTTATGCAAAAAAAAACTCTTAACAAAATAGGCATGGATGGAACATATCTCAGAATTACAAAAGCAATATACGACAAACCCACGGCCAACATTATACTGAATGGGAAAAAGTTGAAAGCATTCCCACTTGGAACTGGAACAAGAGACAAGGATGCCCACTGTCACCACTTTTATTCAGCATAGTGCTGAAAATCAGAAAAATCAGCCAGAGAAATCAGGCAAGAGAAGGAAATTAAGGGTATCAAACTGGGGAAACAGGAGGTCAAATTATTGCTGTTTGCTGATGAGATGATCTTATATGTAGAAAACTCCAAAAATTTCTGCCAAGATAGATAAATTCGCCGAAGTCTCAGGTTACAAAATCAGTGTGCATTCCTATACACCAACAACCAAGCTGAGAATCAAATCAAAGACTCTGTACCATTCACAATAGCTACAAAGAAAATAAAATACCTAGGAATATACTTAACCAAAGAGGGGAAAGATCTCTACAAAGAGAACAATGAATCACTGAGGAAGGAAATTGCAAATTATGTAAACAACTAGAAAAACATATCATGCTCATGGATCAGCAGACTTAACATAGTTAAAATGTCGGTACTACCCAAAGTGATTTACAGATTCAATGCAATCCCCATCAAAATGCCAATGTCATTTTTCACAGATCTAGAAAAAATAATTCTATGCTTCGTTTGGAACCAGAAAAGAGCCCAAATACCCAACACAACCTTAAACAAAAGGAATGAATCTGGAGGCATTACTTTATGAGACTTTAAGCTATACTACAAGTCTGTAGTTACCAAAAACAGCATGGTACTGGAACAAAAATAGAGACATAGACCAATGGAATAGAACAGAGAACCCAGATACAAAATCATCCACATATTGCCATCTGATCTTTGACAAACAAGACAACAATATACACTTGGGAAAATAATCCCTATTCAATAAATGGTTCTGGAAAAATTGGATAGCCACATGTAGAAGATTGAAACAGGATCCAAATCTCTCTCCACTCACAGAAATTAATTCAAGATGGATAACAGACATAAACCTGAGACATGAAACCATAAGAATTCTAGAAGAAAATGTTGGAAAAACTCTTTTAGATATTGGCCTAGGCAAAGAATTTATGAAGAAGACTCCAAAGACAACTATACAGCAACAATCACAGCAATGACAAAAATTAATTAATGGGACTTGATTAAATTTAAAAGCTTCTGCACAGCCAAGGAAACAATTAACAGTGCCAAGAGACAATCAATAGAATGGGATAAAACACTTGCATGTTATACAACTAACAAAGGGCTAATAACCAGGATCTGCAAAGAATTCAAGCAAATCAGCAAGAAAAAATTAAACAACCTCAATAAAAAGTGGGCATCTAATCTTTGACAAAGCAGACACAAACATACTCTGGGGACAAGAATCCCTATTCAATAAATGGTGCTGGGAAAATTGGATAGCCACATGTAGAAGACTGAAACAGGACCCACAGCTTTCACCTCTCACAAAAATCAAATCACGGTGGAAAACAGACTTAAACCTTAGGTGTGAAACGATTAGAATTCTAGAAGAAAATGTAGGAAAGACTCTTACAGACATTGGCCTAGGCAAAGAATTTATGAGGAAGACCCCTAAGGCAATCACAGCAACAACAAAAATAAATGAATGGGACCTGATTAAATTAAAAAGCTTTTGCACAGCCAAAGAAACAGTCACGAGAATAAACAGACAACCTACAGAATGGGAAAAAATTTTCGCTTACTACACATCAGATAAACGACTGATAACAAGAATCTATTTAGAACTCAGGAAAATCAGCAAGAAAAAATCAAACAACCCTATCAAAAAGTGGGCAAAGGACATGAATAGAAATTTTTCAAAAGAAGATACAAGAATGGCTAACAAACATATGAAAAAATGCTCAACATCCCTAATCATCAGGGAAACGCAAATCAATACCACAATGAGATATCACCTAACCCCGGTGAGAATGGCTTTCATCAAAAAGTTCCAAAACCATAGATGCTGGGGTGGATGTGGAGAAAAAGGAACACATACACTGTTGGGGGTACTGCAAACTAGTACAACCTCTATGGAAAATAGTATGGAGATTCCTCAAAGAACTAAAAGTAGATCTACCATTTGATCCAGCAATCCCACTACTGGATATTTACTCAAAGGAAAAAAAAAGCCATTTTAGCAAAAAGACACTTGCACTCTAATGTTTATTATAGCATTATTCACAATTGCAAAGATGTAGAACCAACCCAAGTGCCCATCAATTCATGAGTGGATCAATAAAATGTGTATACCATTCTACTATGGCTAAGCAGTACTCACCAAAAAATGAATTAATAATTAATATCTTTTGCAACAATTTGGACTGAACTGGAGACCATTCTCCTAAGTGAAGTATCACAAGAATGGAAAAATAAACACTGCATGTACTCACTATTAAATTGGAATTAATCAATCAGCACTCGTGCACAGATGGAACTAAAACTCAGTGGAAATCTAGCAGGTGGGAGGGGAAGGAAGGGATGAGTGAAATCATACCTAACTGGTATAATGTACACTATCTGGGTGATGGGCACACTTATAACTTGGACTCAAATAGTACAAAAGCAATCTATGTAAGCAAAACATTTGTACCCCTGTTATATTCTGAAATAAGAAAAAAAAGAAAAGAAAAGAAAAAACAAGGAAGGAATAAGCCAACAGGTGAGATGATTCAACTATTAAGAGTTGATGACCTAGAAACAGCAGGATCACTCAGTCAGTGCTGTGCCTATCTTGTTTTATAAAAATTATCTTCAAATAGAAAATGGCATCTATACACAATGGAACACTATTCAGCAATAAAGAAAAAAAGAATGAAATCCTGTCATTCATGGTACATGAATGAGCCTCGAGGACATTATGATATGATAAGTGAGATAAGTCAGGCACAGAAAGATAAATACTGCATGTTCTCACTGTTAAACGTGGGAGCTAAAATAAAATTGAGCTCATAGTAGTAGAAAGTAGAGCTGTGGTTATTAGAGGCTGGGAAGGGAGGGAGGGAGAAGAGGATAAGGAAAACTTAGTTAACAGATACAAAGTTATAGCTAGATATAAGTTTTAGATATAGCTAGGAATAAGTTTTAGGGTTCCACAGCACTGTGGGATAAATATGGTTAACAATAATTTAGTGTATATTTTCAAAAAGCTTGCAGAGAGGATTTTGAATGTTCACAACATAAATGATAAATGTTCAAGGTGATGGATATGCTAATTACTCCATTTGATTATTACACATTGTATACATTTATCAAAATATCACTCTTTGTCCCATGAATATGTACAATTATTATGTGTCAACTAAAATAAAAGGAAAGAAGGTGGTACAATACAATATTCCACCATAACTCTTCTGAGAATCAACTTTAAATTTTAGTTAATTTAATGGGGGATTATTTAGTTAGGTTTTCTTATTATCAACCCATAATATTTATCATCCTTTCTTTTAATTTATACTATGAATAATGTCCCCATGCAAGAGTTAAAGTTCAGAATGAAAGTTAAAGTTTCTGGATATTTATAAATACTGAATCAATCTGGTTGCTTAGAATCAAGTGGATACTAATTTATATATTTGAGTTATTTATTAAATTATCTGACTATTTGGATTATGTAGAAATAGCTTCAAATTTTAGTTATAGAAGGCAAATTTATTTTGCAGTATTTTTTTAAGGAATTAGTTATTAGATAACTTGAACCATTACTAATTTCTGTAATGATAATCTAATTAAATTCAATTAGTTAACATTTTGTACCAAGTTCACTGTGTGTATGTAGAGTCTTTTCATAATATAATTTCATAAATAAAATATATTTTAGTTATTACAAATGCATGCTATTTGCTTTTATTAACAGAGTTCAGAGTGATGACAACTGTACATAAATAATACAACATTATGAATCTGTTATTTTGCCTACAAATTGTGTTGTCAGATGGCTGCCTCCTAAAATATTAATGTTGTGGGATGTAGGGTAACTAAGAATTTAAAGGGTTTATCCACTGTTGATATATATTTTTAAAACTAAACCACTGACAGTATTTTAGATGTCTTGTTGAAAATTAAGTGGAAATAATTTTTCAGATTCTGCAAGCTGGAATCACATCAACGCTTTTATCTTTGGGTCAGCACAGGGTGTCATTTAGCAAAGTCTGAAACCTTTTTATGTAAATTATGGAACAGAAACATTTACTTATTAACTGGATATCAATGAACAGAAGACATATTTGTTACAACTGATAAGGGATCTTATGTCTATGGGAGAAAAGGGTTATGTTTCACTATCTTTGCAACAATCAGTCCAATGTTTGGTTAAGATAAGAGCTGTTATAGTAGCTACATTCATCAGAAGCAATAGTAAATAACTATAAAAAGTGGAACAAATATTGAAAGACTGAAATATATGTAAATAAAGTGAAAATAAAGTTTAAAAATTGAAGTTTTTATTTATTTTTTAAAATCATCTTTAAAAATATCATCATATTATTAGATCTCCAGGAGAAATAATAATTAAGTAAATATCTTTTACAAATGTCCTTAAAATATTATATATCATTGATCTATTGATCTAGCTATCTTTTAATAAGTACTTCTCAGATAACATATAGGACAAATGACACAATGAAAGTTACTTCAAGTGTATCTTATAATTCAGAACTCTAAAAATAATATTTTTAAAGCAATAAAATAGCCTTCATAAGTAGGATGGATGCTATATGCAGATTTTTTTCAAATTTTGAATTATTTAACATAGGAATCTTCATTTTTGTCAAAACTTCTATTTCATCAAAATAATTTTGTCAGAGCTAAATTTTTAGAATAGCTTTAAAATACAAATAGGTTTCTTATTTGAAAACAATTTCAAATTTACAAAAATGTTGTAAAAATGAGAAGAGTACAAAAAATTCCATATATGCCTTCACTTATTGTTAACATTTTATACCATTTGCTTTATAACTGGATTATGTGTGTGTAGTGTATTTTCTGAAACATTTGAGGGTAAGTAATGTACTTTATGACCCTTTCCTGTAAGTACCTCAGTATTTCATATGAATATGGCTATTGTCTTACTTCACCACTGTCCAATTAGTAACTTTAGCATTTAACATAGATAAGTTACTTTAATTTAGTCAACTACCATTCTTCCCATGTTATCAATTGCCCCAACATTGTCCTTTATGACACTTTTCTTCATTAGAACAGGATCCAGTCTAGATTCTGGTATTGCACTTAGTTGTTAAGACTCATTAGCCTTCTTTAATCTGGAATATTTCCTTAGCCTTCCTTTGCCTTTTATGACATTGACACTTTTGAATAATAGAATCAATCCTCCTTTATTCAAATAGAATATTTCTCACTTTACATTTGCCCAGTATTCTCTCATGATTAGATTCAGGTTATGTATCCCCAGTTAGGATGCTGCACTGGTGATGTTATGCCCTCTCAGTTGCATATAATGTTCATCTCCACCTCATTAATGAAATTAATTTTGGTCTCTAGGCAAGGTGTTGTCTGATTTCTCCACTGTGCAATTATTATGTTTTCCCCATGTCTATGAAGAGACTCTTCAAGACCAAGCAAATACTCTGACCCTTTAGATTTGGTATTCATTGATCGTTCTTTCCACATCAGATCTCTACTATGATGGTTGCAAAAGGCTGATTTTCCAACTCCAGCATTCCCTCCATATTTACAAGTCCACCCTCAGCATTCTACTGTGATCAAGAGCCTCCCTTCTCCAGAGTTCCTTCCTTTTTAAATGTATTCATTCATTCATCTATCAACTGATTATCAGGGTACACTCAGGTATTCCATCACTTTTTCACTGTTTTATAATTCATTACTGGACTTCACTATTTTGGTGGTCAAATTTTCCAGATTTGGCCAGTCGGAGCCTTCTCAATCTGGATCCTGTGTACTTGTAACATACATACAGTTGTCATCCCTCAGCTTCCATGGGGGATTGGTACCAGGACCCCTGCAGGTACCAAAATCCAAATCTCTGATGCTATAAAAGTCATAGTATTTACATATAACCTATGCATATCCTCCTGTAGTCTTCAAATCATCTCTAGATTACTTATAATACCTAATATGTATAAATATCATGTAAACAGTTGTTATACTATATTATTTATGAAAATGGCAAGGAAAAAAGTCTGTACTTATTCAATACAGATGCAGTCATACTTTTTAAAAAAATATATTTTAAATCCCCAGTTAGTTAAATCTGTGTATAAGGAACCCATCTGTATGGTAGAAGAAGTACAGAAGGTAGACTGTGTTTCTTCTTAGGTTTTGTTTGTTTGTTTTTAGTTCTTTCTTACCTTCTGGCACAAGATTTTTATTCAAGGCTCATCTTAAACTTATCCTGTCTCCTCCTAGAGATCAGCCATTTCTCCAAGGAGCCCTGGTTCCTTTTGGTGTGGAATGATATTAAACACCAGTATTTGAGTAATGGGTGTGCTCTCCATCAAACAGATGATTTCGCTCTTTGACTAAATGAGGTCTGGATAATGTGTGTAAGCAATACCTAATTCTATTTTATCATATATTGAGATTTCATACTGATAGCAAAAATATCGTGGAGCTTTTCTGATGCCCTAAAAAAAGTTTTTAAAAGATACTTATACTTACACCATGATGGCATTCTTTAGTGGTACATAGAGATCATCAGATATTTGAAGATATTTCTTTATTTGATTAAGATCAATTTTTTAAAAATTCATCTTTTGATAGAATAGGAAACTGGTATAACTGTTTTGATGAGGAAAAATTATTTCATAGGTGATGCTTCAATTTCCTCTAAGCATCCAACACCTCAAAAGAATTGACAATCCACATCTTCATATCTACACATCACGTACATGAGTCTCACTTTAATATGTTTCATCAAGGCATGACATCAAATATAAGAATTTGCCATATCTTCTTCAAGGTGAGATATTTAGTAGTGAGGCTTCATTAAAAGTTGTTTTACTTTCTCAGGAGCACTCTTTCTAATCCTCACTTTTAACCAATTTAACGGTTCCTCCAACTTGCTCCATGGTAATACTCATCACATTCACAATTACTGACTAATGACTGTCTTCCCTATCAGAGTAGAGACTCCCTGAGTGCATAGACCAGCATGTCCCCAAGGCTTAATACACTGCAAAACTCAAGGAAAAAAACTGTTAGCTCATTGAAAAAAAACATAATCCAGCATGGAACATGTAGATAGCATTACTCTGAGTTTTCAGTGTATAGGTATATGCCTCAGCCAAAAGAGGAAGACCACAATACTATTTTAAGGGAGGGGCTGGGGGGGGCTAAAGAAAGATTCGTAGGTAAATTAGAAGTTACTTCAGCTTAGTGTTTTATTATTTCATAGGTTTCCATCATTCTGACTGGAGAAGCTTTTGGTTTACTCAAATATTCAATGGACTGTGATCAATCCATGTAAAGCACAGGCCTCATCAAACCCGCAACCACCTGTAGAATGTATAGAATAAAGAACTTGAGATTAGGGTACATCAAAAGAAATTTAAAATTTTTAAAAGTCTATTTAAAAACATAGATAGTTTCTTAAAAAACTTATTAGCTAATAACATAACCTGGCATTGTGAAGACTTTCCACCCTTCTTAGTGGAATTAGTATGGCCCTGCTAGAAATGCTATTTCAGATTTAGAATCACAAATATCTCTTTCTTAGACATTAGAAGACAGTGTATACACTGACTCTGAATTTTGGGGTTTAGGCAGCATGTTATCTTCCCCAATTGTTGTTTCAAAAGAGAATGGATGCAGGAGCCAAGATAACAGAACCAAGAAAAATGAGCAGAAATTAAAGCAAAGTAAATGGCAGACCATTATAATGAAAAACATTCTGACAATCAGCATTATTGTTTTAAGGAAATAATAAGAAATAATTTTTTCTTCTCTCTTCAGAACTTTGGTAAAATAGAAGCAAAGAAGATAAGATTTCAACCATAGAATAAGCCATGACATGGGATACTGGAAGTATTTTTAAAAAGGCTAGTTGATTAGGAAGGATAGACATGTACAGAGAATCCATGCATAGTGTATGTAGCTGGATAGACTAGCTGATAACAGTGGCATTAATAATAATAATGGTATCATAGTAACTACCATATTTTATCATCTATCATGTGCACAATATATGCACACAGTCTTATTTTAATAAATCTTTGAAATTTATTCTCAAAATGATATAGAAACATAGATATTACTATCCCCATGTTATAGCAGAAAATACTGAGGCAAGGAATGTCTAAAAAGGCAGTAAGTAAACAAATCAAGATTTAAACTTGTGGCTAGGCGTGGTGGCTCACGCCTGTAATCCTAGCACTCTGGGAGGCCGAGGCAGGAGGATTGCTCGAGGTCAGGAGTTTGAGACCACCCTGAGCAAGAGTGAGACCCCATATCTACTAAAAAAATAGAAAGAAATTATCTGGACTGCTAAAAATATATATATAAAAAAAAAATTAGCCGGGCATGGTGGCACATGCGTGTAGTCCCAGCTACTCGGGAGGCTGAGGCAGAAGGATTGCTTGAGCCCAGGAGTTTGAGGTTGCTGTGAGCTAGGCTGATGCTATGGCACTCTAGCCCGTGCAACAGAGTGAGACTCTGTCTCAAAAAAAAGAAAAAAAAGATTTAAACTTGCAATTGAAATTTTCTCTATCAATAATGTAGGCTGCAGATATGCAGGAAATTTACAGCTTATATTCCTATGATCAAGATTTACTCCCAGGTCATGCTCTGCATCAAACTCTGGTATTTTTTTAAAATCAATTCTTTGTATTTATTTTTATTTTATTTTATTTTTTTTAGAGACAGTGTCTAACTCTATTGCCTCTACTAGAGTGCAGTGGCATTATCATAGCTCACTGCAACTTCAAACTCCTGGACTCAACTGATCCCATGGCTCAGCCTCCCTAGTAGCTGGAACTACAGTTGGTTGCCACCACGGCCAGCTAATTATTTTATATTTTTGTAGAGACTCATCATTGATTATTTTATTCAACACCTACTGTATGTCACACATTATTTCAGACGTGAGATACAGTAATGAACAGAAGAGACAAGATCCCTGTCTTCATAGAACTAACACTCTAGTGCAATTATAAAGACAATAAACAAAAAAATTGAATTTGATGCCAGGTATTTTTAAAGTGCATTAAGAAAAATTAAGCAGTATAATTATTTTTCTCATAGTTTTAATGTAAAATTGAGTTGCAGCAGCAAAGTCAGAAGTCATGGCTCTACTCTGCCTACAAAATAAAGGTGGAACATGGTTTTATGTCTGTGTCCTTCTCTGTAGTCTCATTCTAAGTTATAGTTTCCTAAGAAAAAGGAAACACTTTGTATGTTTTATAGTTTCATTTGAATTACAGGAGACCTGTGATGTTATTTTTCAGAAAATTCTTACTAATCAAGTCTTTTGTAAGGAAGAGGATTAACCCATTCAGCATGTTATTTCCTATAAATACATCCATCTGAGGATCCCCCCTTTATACTCAGAGACAGCTTGCCAGGAGAAAGTAACTGCACTTCCATGAATAAAAATGTAGACATCTTCTTCTGAGTGTGTTTCAATAGTCAGCAAGTACATTTTTACTGTCATAAAGCAATGTCTTCAGAGAGACAAAATGCTTCTGTCAAAGGACTTGTTCTGTCCCTTTTGGGTGTTGCCAGCAGATTTTGTTAATTGAAGAACTGTCAATTTTTTTCTTTTATGAGATTTCACTAAATTATTTTAGATTTGCTCTCACAATTAATCTATTTTACAATAAATTCACTTGACTCTTGTGAATAATCTTACACTACACTTACTTCCATATTTGAGATTTATTAGAGTTCCAGAGCTCTGAAATCAGCCAAGTCCCCCAGCCCAGGCTCTCCTACAGGGAGACTAAGGACAGTCCTAAAGTTGGATGGTTCGGATTTTCATGAAGAAAGACCTTTCATTCTTTTCCCAGGAATTAAACAAAACATGTCATTAGACCAACTCCCAGAGCCAACGTTAAGGAGTCGAGCAAAGGCCACTTAACTGAGAAATAGGCAAGTTTTTGAAGGGAAGAAAGGAAAACAAAACTACCCCTCTCATCTGTACTCTTAGATCATGATCATTTTAATACTACCGGTGTTTTCTATAATAATTTCATTTTTCTAATTTTTCTAATAATTCATTTTATAGAAATGTAGCAATGGTACACCACTTCAACTCTTCTAATTATCCAACTCACATATTTTCTAACTCATATATCTTTTTTCCCATAATTAAGCTTATTCTATGCCTGCCTCCAGATTACACCCCAGCCCAAGGTTCTGAGGATTAGCAGTTACCTGTAACAGTGGTTATATAATTGGCCCCGGCCACACTTTCTGAGATTCATGGTTGTGTGTGCCAGCCCAACAGTAACACGGTGCCCTAGGTCTGACAGGACAAAGCCTGCTTTTGCCTCTGTTTCTCTGCCTTCCAGTGCTCCTCCTACTCAGTGCCCTCTGGAACTGAAGCCCTTCTAAGCCCTTACTGATTCCTGCCTCAGCATCTGGAACTCGTTCCCTAAATAAGTGTCTGGATCATTGCTACCCATAGAATAGTAATACACTTAGGCAGGCATTCAGAAGACTCAGGTAGATCTGGAAAATTGTATGTTCACAACATTGTACTTCTAAAATTAGCCTCACCACTCACTCATGCTTGCTTTCTGAAAATTGCATACTATTTAAGATTTTACATTATAAAATTTAAAATATCTCATGATCCTGTTACTTTATCAAATTCCTAATGAAATATTTTTTCTTTGAAGTATTTGTTTTTTAAAAGATGTAATCAGAAAAAAATGTTGTAATGATATTCTGAAAAATACACACAAAGTTTCAACTCTTTAAATATTTATTGGGATAATACTTCCAATTCAAAATAAAAGAATAGAACCAACCACTTTGAAATCTCATTGTCTTAAAGATAGTAAGATAGAAACATTGTTCTGTAAAGAATGTTAAGAAATGTTTAAAATGTTTAAATATGTGTAAGAAATATTCCTATTTCTGGGAAATAATGCAACTAACAAAAGCAAAAGTAGACACAATTGTTTGACATGATGGAGAGGCTAGATTTTTTGTAATTGAAAACATAAAGCCATTTCACCAAGTCAAGAAACTACTATATTATCTATTCACATTCTAATATTTTATTTCAAGGTTCTTAATGTTAGCATCAGGCAGAAGAGTCTCATAAGTGGATAAGAAAAATAATAAATAAATGAATGTTCTTGAATTGTACTAAGTAGGCAAATTTATAGGACTATCCACATTAACACGATATTAAAATAAATATGGCTTTAATCAAATTTTAAGGGTTTAAGCATTAGCCATGTAACTATCTGCACACCAAACATACTCATAGGTTATTTGTCTCTGTTTTTCAAATAATAGTGCAGGATATTTGACATTTTCTGATACTGAACCATGACAGAAATTTTTCCTACAAATACTTAAGTGAACATAACAATATAATAAGCATGCATTTTAAAACATCTTTACAGTAAATATAGCTGTTTCTTTTAACATACCTCAATGTAAAGCAATGGTTATACAATAAAAACAAAACATGCTCCATAAAAGAAATTAATGGGTTTGTAAAAAATATAGTCCATGTATAAGTTTCTGTTGGTCTTGTTTAATACATGGATACATTTCAGAGCAGTTTTTTTTTTTTTACATCAGATACTTATGAGAATTGGTGGAGAAAAATGGATAGAACATCCAAAGAGAAATGCACATAAGCACAGTATTTTTCACACTGGTCCAGTATTTCTGTAGGTTCCATGATGCAGAACCGTAATCTGCAGAGACTTGCTTTTCAAACTGCACGTCCCAACCTATCAGAAATTGATGAAATCACTTTGCTGGGCTGGAATGGACAGGTTACAAAACAAAAGGATTCTGGTAAGGTTCTGGTAGTAGTGATGTAGTTTTGGAATCTCCTTTGATTTGTCCGTAAAAACAAACAAACAAGAATAGCAAAACCAAAAACCTTTGGACAACATCTACAATAAAACTGCACAAACCCCGAATGTGAGCACATAGGGACAAACCACAAAGAGCTAAGAGAGCCAGCATCTGAGTGGCAGGAAGTGGAGGGAAGGGAACCGGCTTGATGGCCCTACGAATAGGAAACATCAAAAGTGCCACAGGGTGCTCACTGGACATTGCAGCAGGCCAATCTGAGAACAGAAGCTAAAACCACATAGAGTTTCTGCAGGACCCAATTCATGAATAAAGGTAGAGTGCTAAAATGTGATGTGGTCTAACGGTGCCCCAGCAGTCTGAATCCTACTATTAAACTAATATACCAAACGAACTTCAAAGACAAAGCCCACCGCTGAGGAAAACCTGCTGGGAGTAGAAGTCAATGGGAGTATAATCCAAATTGAACAGGGAGAGAAACAGGAACGACAACGGAAAGAGAAGTTTCAGACAAAAGCTGGGGCGAGGAACAAAGGAGACATACGTCAAAAAAACATGAGGTACAATCTTTACCATTGTCTAAACCAAAGAGGGCGCTCTAGAACCAAGAAACTACAAAGCTACCTTAATCCACCCTCCCTCCTTGAAAGCGCACACACACACACCCCTCCCCATAAAAACACTGTGGTCAAACCCAATGCAAAGTTATTACAAGAAAAAAAAAAAAAGAATAAAGAACAAAATTACCATCCTACAATCCAGGAAAACCTGTCAGAAAGACATATCCCCGAAAAAGATAAAAATATAAATACCAGGCTGGGGCCGGTGGCTCACGCCTGTAATCCCCGCACCGCGGGAAGCTGAGGTGGGAGGATTGCTTGGGGCCAGGAGTTGAAAACCAGCCTCAGCCCATCTCTACAAAAAACAGAAAACTCAGCCAGGCGTGGTGGTGTGCACCTGTATTCCCAGCTATACCCAGGGTGATAGAAGGAGACTCTGTCTCCAAAAATATATATACATATATACATATAATATTAGAATGCAAGATAGACAATGATGAAAGTTATGAAAGCATAACATAAATCATAATTATAAAAAACTTACAAATGAGATGTTTGGGGGAAATGGAGATTTATAAAGAGAAAAAAAGAATGATTTTAAGGAAGAACTCAGGAAAGAAATATAATATAAAAACTCTCTTGATAAATATTCAACTAGATAGAATACAAAAGAAAATAAACACAACAGAGAATGCCTTGAGAAAAAACAGAATAAGGGAAGGAAGAAAGTTTTTAAGAGTTAAAAAGATAGAAAAGGATAAAAGGAATTTGAAAAACGATGAAACAAGATAAGCAATAAATTTCCAAAATAAATATAATAATACATTAATTCAACAAAACAAATGATAAAAACTATAATCTTAGAAAACTTTTCTGAACAATTTAACAAAATTGTTATTTTTGTTAACAAAACTTTCCTGAAATAAAAGACATCTTGAAATTAATATTAAAAGGTTTCACAACATTGGGGAAATTGATCCAGAAGAGACTACCCGAGACATGCTAGTAAAACTACTGGGTTTGAAAGAACAAAAACAGAAAGACTTTCAACCTTCCAGGCAAAAAATAAAAATAAATTAAAAATAAATAAAAGACCATGTAGTTCATAGAGGAAAGAAAATTAGATTGCTCTCAGATTTTTGCACAGCAATATTTTATGCCCAAAGACATACAGTAACGTATTTTAAATCCTCAAGGCAAAAAATGGAAGTCATAGATTTTATTTCTAGCCAAACTGATTTTCAAGTATAAAGGTAACAGATAAATTACTATGGATACTCAGGAACTCAGAGAAAATTGTTCCCATGGGCTCTTCCTGAGTAATGATCTAGAGCAGCAGTCCCCAACATTTTTGGCACCAGGGACTGGTTTCATGGAAGACAATTTTTCCATGGATTGTCGGGGGTGGGGAGGGGTGGAGGGGCTGGATTCTGGATAATTCAATCACATTACATTTATTGCACAGTCAAACCTCCCTGCTAATGATAATCTGTATTTACAGCGCTCCCCAGTGCTAGCGTCACTACCTCAGCTCCACCTCAGATCATCAGGCATCAGGCACTAGATTCTCATAAGGAGCATGCAGTCTAGATCCCTTGCAGGCACAATTTTGCTGCTCCTATGAAAATCTAATGCCCCCACTGATCTGACAGGAGATGGAGCTTATGCAGTGATGTGACTGACAGGGAGCAGCTGTAAATACAAATGGAGCTTCCCTGTGCAGCCCGGTTCCTAATAAGGGGTTGGGGACTGCAGATCTAGAGAACAAACTTCAGATATCCAGAAAGAATGGAGACAAACTAAAGTTAAAAAAAAAAGAAGAAGAAACTAATGGTGACATTAAATATATATTAGCCCAATTATGACTAATTGATGATTACAAAAGAGATGACATAATGTGTAATGCTTTTACAATATAAATGCAGTACAACTACCAAAAAATAAGGTGAGAATGGGGGTGTATAAGAGAAATAAAATGAATGTTCTGTGCCTTACAGTTTAGGTGAATGAAACAATAGAATAGAGAAGAAAAGAAAATGTCAGGGTCATTCATGTGTAGTAATGCTAAATATTGTTTTGTGAAAGTTTTATCTCTGTTATATATAAATGTATATTGGGTCAATATGTAAAAATGACTACTTGTGGGTTGTGGTTAAAACAATTTGAAAACCACTGTACTTGAAGATTTAAGAAGCTTTTGTAGAATATCTGCAATGAGTGTATGGCATATATTTTGATAAATTCCTCCAAAATAGCTTTCTTTCAGCTGAAATATTGATAATTCTGGCAGAACAGCAATTATAATACCATAACTAGTCATCCTAAGAATTTCCTAGAGTTCTACTATATTCTGTAAATTATAAGAGGCATTTTTTTTTCAAATTTTAACATCTCTGAAATCAGGAGGTCTTTTACATTTTATGATGCCTTACAATTAGTTTCAGCACTTTTTCTTTCTTCATACATTAAATAATTAAATTCCGTTTCTTACAATTGATGGCATCTTAAATATGAAGACATATACTATTTTCCTATTACCTGCACAATGGTTCATTATATGCTCTATCTGTGAAGGAGTTGCTATGTTTTGGTCAAAGTTAAACAGTTTAACTAGTAAAATAGTTTCCAATGCTACCTTAACCCAGAGGCAGTAGAAATTGTAAATAATTCCTATTTGGAGTACAGAAAAAAACTTCCTAATTATGTAGCACTATACAAGAAAATATCTTATCACTCAAATTATACTTTTTAATCTATTTCCCAATATTTAAGAGTTCAGGCTGGGCGCGGTGGCTCACGTCTGTAATCCTAGCACTCTGGGAGGCCGAGGCGGGTGGATCGCTCGAGGTCAGGAGTTCGAGACCAGCCCGAGCAAGAGCGAGACCCCCATCTCTACTAAAAATAGAAAGAAATTATCTGGCCAACTAAAAATATATAGAAAAAATTAGCTGTGCATGGTGGCGCATGCCTGTAGTCCCAGCTACTCGGGAGGCTGAGGCAGGAGGATTGCTTAAGCCCAGGAGTTTGAGGTTGCTGTGAGCTAGGCTGACGCCACGGCACTCACTCTAGCCCGGGCAACACAGCGAGACTCTGTCTCAAAAAAAAAAAAAAAAAAAAGAGTTCAATACTGAGATGGTAACATTTATAATTATGGTTTATTGATTGCTTTATAAATCTTGGTCTTATAGAAATTAGGTTACAAGCAAAATAGAAATTTAAATAAAATTGGAAACAAATCCACAGTACTAATACATTTATATAACTGGTACCCACTGATATGATATGAATTCTTTTTCCAATGATGGTAAACACAAGGAAACATGACTTATTTTAAGTCAGTGAATATGTTAAAATAAAAATAATACAAATAGGAATTATAATTTAGGGTACTATTTTTACTATCATGTTTTTTTTATATGATAACATGATACCTTTGTTTTTTAAGAGATGGAATCTTGCCCTGTTTCCCAGGCTGGAACCCCCTCTGGAGTGCAGTGGTGTTATTATAGCTCACTGCAGCCTCAAACTCCTGGGCTCAAGGGATCCTCCCACCTCAGCTTCCCGTGTCGGTGGGATTACAGGTGCAAACAACCAAGCCCAGCAATAATGTAATACTCAGCCAATGTATGAGTCTGGGTTCAATCAGGAGATAAAAATCACACAGTAATTTAAACAGGGGATGTTTAAAATAAAGAATTGAGTTACAATAGGAGAGTTGCTATAAAGATGTAAAGAGAATATTAAAGTATACCCTAAGCTGAGGAGCACACCCAGGAAGAACAAACTTCTCAAGGCTGAGGTTCAGACCTACTGGAGCAGATATTATCGTAGCCCACTGGATGGCAGAGAAGTTTGCTGTATCGCTGGGTCAGAGGTGGTCCACAGTAGCTGAAAAAGTGAGAAATAATCTTCAAGGGTGCAAGGGAGTCATAGCTAGCAGGAGGGCGTGCAAAGGGTGCAGAGGAGATTCTACAGGTCAGAAGCCTGCAGCATTCAGTGTCAACATCGGGAGAGCTGCAGGAAGATGGTCACCAGGCCCAGGCCAGGGATACAAGTATCTTCAGGAGCTGCACAGCTGGGCAGAGGAGCACCTCATGTCTTCTCACACTACTGGCTGACTATGCAGCAGGAAAACCACACACAAGAACCAGGAAAGGTAAGTTACTTCCTTCCTCCTGCAAGGTCCTTCCCACTCCCTCTACTGGCTCAATTTACAATATGCTTAAGAGTTCCATATAGACTCTGAGAACAGGTACTGAAGGGTGAATTTGGAGCTGAGAGGCAATAAACTGATAATTAGCACAGCAAGCAATCAAAAATATATTTGAAGTGTTCTTTTCAAAAGGCATTATAAACCCTGGGTTAGATACTAGTAAAAACAGTATCACTGGGAAGCTGTATAGTGTTGAAGGAGGAGGGAAATGAAAAAGAAAGAAATAGGTATAAAGAAATATACTCGTGAAGAATATACCTAGGAACACAGGGTCCAGATATTTGGTGTAAAACATCTTTCATTTGTATAGTATTTAAGAATTTTATAGTTATGTCTCATCTCATTCTGATTCTCACAACCATCCTATGAGATTGAGTCACTGTTATCAAGACCAATTTATAAATGAGGAAACTATGGCCCAGCAGCATTAACAGAATTGCCCAGACTCCAAAGCTAGTGGACATCAAATGATTCAATTTTAAATTCTTAGAAATGGCATGACTAGCGCTATGATACTTAACTTGGCATTGACCATGAAATTAGACTAGAGCTGTCTCAGGGTCCCATTACCTGGAAACATGTTGCAAATTGCAAATAAATCTGCCAACAAACCATTAAGAGTGAACTCTACAAGTCTAGCCATCTTAATTTACTGGGACAACAGTTACTTTTCTCCTCTGTAATTATTCTAGAGAATCCCCATCTTCCAGCACTCCCTGATGCACACACACACACAAGTGCCACAAACTGCCAGGGCACAAAGGTGACGCCTATCATGGAAGCTGTGAACATCTTTAAACCTTATAAAAACAAGCCTTGGCTAACTTTTTTTAATTGGCCAAGTTTTTAAAAAACATTTTAAAAAGGTTTTAATGTACCTTAATTTTAGGAAGAGTTAGAGAGCATAAAGGTAAAATTTGACAACTCACAAATGATAATTAGATTCGCTGTGTATTAATATGCCTGCTATTTTTCCTGACTCAATGAGTTCTTTCTCTGTTTAAATAATTTTTAATGTCAGACTCAATCCATATAGCCTTTCAAACTTACTTAAATCTTTAGTTCTGCTGACAATACATTGCTCTAAATGTTTAAATTATGCCTCAGGGCTGAATGTAAGAGAATTACGGCCAAAAACCCCAAAATCTGTTCCTGCCTAAAATATTCAGATAATAAAAAGTCATACTCTGTTTTGTTTAAATAACATAGATAGCTTCCTCTGCTTTCCAAGTCACTTTAGATATTTTCTAAACAAACTATCATCATCAACTATGGTGTTGTTGATATTTTAAAATCTTTCCTTGGATATTTATGGTATGATTTAATTTTAGTTGTCAAGGCACTCATTTTCCAGTTTGGGTGTGATGTATCTCCCGTGCTTTCCTTCTCTTCCGTTCCCTGTGTAGCCATTTCATTATTACTAAATACCACCACCAGAGGGTAGGCAGGATAAGGGCAGATCAAGGAAACTAAAAATTGCTACTTGAGAGCGCTGTAGCAAAAATTTTAGAAAGCTGAGACCACTCACTGTAATTAGAGTTTCCGTCTGTCTGGTGGACAGCAGCAGAAATAATTTAAAAATGTACAGTATTCAAAATCTTCCTTTACATGAATGAACATGATTATATTGTAATGAAGAGAAAGGAATGAAGAGCCTATTTTTCTGCTGCTTCTCTTTCTTTTTTTCTGTGTAAGGTTTCTTTCAAATCTGCATAAATAGTAACTCTCACATTTGTTGCAATTCACAAAAATAGCAAAATTGAATAAAAACAAACTTAAGTTTTCAAAATTATCTGAAATAAAATAGCTTTTAAAAAATTCTGGGACTCTAAATATGGGAAGCATTTAATATGGGATTTTCTTGAAAGGATTTTTTTAAAATAAGCATTTTGTTTTGTTTCTTTTAAATCCTGCTGTTTAACACTCGAAGAACAATTTCTTATAGTGTCTCTGCAGAGCTGCAAATGCCATGTTAGGGACAGCAGGGAGAGTCAGTCTGTAATATGGACTGTGTGAAACTGGTAATAATTGAAGGAACCAAAGTGGCTCTGTCAGAGAATATTAAATATTAAAAAATAATACATTTAATAGAACTAATCTCATTACCACTGAGCAGTAGAAAAAACTCCACCTGTACACACTAAAAACAGAAGACGTTTGAAAATTAAAACTTAGAAAGAGTAATCTAAGGACACAAGTAGATCTTTTAAAAAAGAGCTGTTCAGTTGTCCTGTTTCTGCAGATTCTTCTCAACTCATTCTGACCTGAGGGATTTTGCCTCACTCCTACCTGCACATCAACATGGATTTTCATATAAATAAAATGTTAATATATTTGTTGTTATTGGATGATACTTCCTGTTTTTAACCATTTTTTTAATTTTGCAAATTTTTACCATTGCAAATTTTGATTCTGTCAAAACAGTTAATAAAATATTTTCTCATCATAGATAACTAAGTATGTAGGGTTTCTTTCACATGAGGTTTTTTTCTGTTTTAAGATAAACCCAAATATTTGCAACTGCCACAAAATGACAACAGATACTTGATACAGTCCCTCAACTATTTGTATTACATAAAATTTTCTAAGCCATCTAGAATTTTAAAGCTGTGTACTTAGTACCATATACTATGTCTGATGTGAACCACATTTTGGAACTGAAATTTTTTTCAATCATTTAAGTTCTCCAGACTTCAGAATCATTGTTATTTCTGAACAGATCAGTTCTGATTATTCTGGGCAAAATAACTTTTCAATCATCATCTGTTTTCATTAACATTACTTGAGGAATTTAGGCAGTATTTTTTAATATGAAAAACCATTAGGATTCTAATTCCCATACAGAGTGATGTAATGATTTTTTTTAAAAAAAAAGTTAGGCATGCTTTCCTGGTGGATAATATGGCTCTCATTTTCATTTGTATGAACATACTACTAATTATTTTAAAGTCTGTAATTTAACATAATTATTTTAAAGTATGTATATTGTCAGTCATTGTGAGAGATATGGATTAGAAAGGACTCAGAAATTCAGATATGAATAAAACTGTGAATGTTAGTTTGGATCATGGAGAAAATGCAATTATTAAAAGCTTTTTCTTATGCAACCCTATTCAGAAGAAAACATTTAGGTTGAGTTTATATGCACAACATGCTTCACCCTTTTCTTGACTATTAAAACCACTAATTAGCAGCTGTTCAATTACTTAAAATAGCCAAGCTGTGCATGCTGTAGCTAAGGACAGAATGCACAAGTAAAAGAAAACTAGTAGTAAATCTGTTGTTTCCCTTTTAAAAGATAATTGTTCAATAGGATCTTATGTCTTGATTCATTATCACAATGTGAGCATGGATCCTGCTAAGAAACAATAAATTCACAAATATTTGTCAAACATAAACTTGTTTTCTTCATACCATCAAAAACGTTAGTAAAGAGCAAAACTGAAAACTAAAATAACATTTATTGGCTGATTATGTATACATTAATAAACACTAAAATTTTCCCTTCATGGTTGCCATCATTATTTTCAAAATTCTGCAGCAAAATACTAACTTCGTGTTGAATTTTAGATTTACATGAAATGCTTGGGGGAAAATGGTTGAATTTGTTAAATAATCCCTTCATAGCTAATAATTACTTTTAAATTAAGTATTATTTGCTAAATACTTTTTCAAAGGTTTTATATTTATAGAAATAATATTTAATTATGTGTGACAGAAATTATAATTAAGGTATGTTTATAACAGTATATACTCTATTGATTTCAACTTTGTCATCTGTTTTCTTTGTCATTTTCTTGTAGATTCTTGCATTTGGAATCACCAATTTTTGTTACTTTTGAAATTAGGATCAAAATGCTGTATACCTAAAATACATTGGAAACTTGAAATTAAAAGCATTTTGTAGGACAAATAAATCCAGGCTCTTTTGAATAAAATGTCTTTTTCACATGTGGCAAATAAGTAACAATGTCCCAAATATTTGAAAAATATTTCAGTAATATAATTCAGAATAATGAGAAAATAAAGGTTGTTTATTCTTTAAAATGCAAAACATGCATATATTTTCATTTCTTAAAGAATAGAACATTAAAAGCAATTCACAGAAGAGGGAATGTTATTTCAAGAAAGTTTTAAATCAGAAAATGTTTAATACTCTTATAATATGAAAGAAAAAAATAATAGAATTAACAAAAAGATTTTCAAGAAAAGCTGTAGTCAACCCTTAACTTTTCCCTATTGCAGTTCTTACAAAATAAGGACAAAATGACTCTGGGGTGTGTTGTCATACACATGGGATAGCATTTATTCTTGGAATTTACCCTTCACACTAAGCAATTAATTTCAAAGAATTAAAAGGAATAAGAAAATGTTTTCCTTTCTTTTTCAGGTCTACTACTTAATTTTTCCTAATTTAGCTAACATAGATTAGCATAAACAGAATCATATATATTTCCTGGTTCTCCTCATTCTATGAGGAATGTAAGACTTAAAGAAAATGAACATCAAGTTTCTTCTTTCTTCCAACTGCAGCCATTCAGTAGCAACTCAGGATATAGGTAACTCTATACATGCCTGCGTTGCTTTGAAAAGTTGAATGTAAACATCTACACACAGCTGGTGGGAGTATAAACTGCTAAAACCAATGTGGAAAAATGATTTGACTTTACTCAGTAAAGTTTAATATATGCATACCATATGACTATCCCTGTGTATAATACTGTAGTCTGGAGAAATTCCTCCATCTATGCACTGGGAGATGTGTCCAACTTCATATTATTAATAATATTGTTCACAGTAGCAAAAAATTGTAAGTAATTCAAAAGTCCAATGACAGTAGATAATATAAGTAAATTGTGGCATATTTATACACAGGAACACTTTATGGGATGGAAAATCAACAAATTACACTTATGAGCATCAGTGAGGAAGAATCTAATAAAACTAAATATTAAATGAAAAATTAAATATAGGAAGAATACAATACAACTCCATTGGTTTCAATTTCCAAAACAGGCAAACTAAACAACATGTTGCTTAGGAATACATACAAATGTAGTAAAATTATAAAGAAAAGCAAAGCAATGATTAGCCCCAAATTCAGGGTACAGACTACTTCTGGGGATGAGTAGATAGAAGAGATGTAAAGTGAATGTGCACCAGGTGGCTTCAAAGGTGCCTGTAATGTTTTGTTTCTCAAATTGGGCTGTGAGTACACAGAGTTCAGTTTTTTGGTTTTTGTTTTTCATAATGGTACTCAGTTTTTTGGGTTTTTATTTTAAGTTCACATATACGCCATTTCACAATATAACAAAGAAAATAAGGAATAAAGAAATCAAATTTAGTCACAGAACTGATTAGCAAATTGACGGTAATTTTCTCATTGGTTTCAGAATAGCCTGTTGACTAACTTTGTGTGTTCTCCCAGCCAAAAATCAATCAAGTGTGCAAAAAAGTGTGTGTTAAAGTTCAAAGTAAACCAAAAGAGATATTAATCCTGACATACAAAGAACTAAATCTAAACTTGTCAGAGGTAAATTACGATGCAGATGAGAGTTTCAGGCAGTAGTTCTCAACAAAATCACAGTGGATCTCAGCCAAGAAAAGAAAGGAAGTTGAAAGCTGGTGATACCCAATGAGGATGTGTCAGAATGGTGTTGTGGGAGAGTTTGAAAAAGCCATGCCCCCACCTCCCAGCCCCCAACCACTTGTTGTCTTTTGCCCCTTAAAAAAGCACAGTTCTCTTCCTCCCTCTCTCCCTCACCTCCATCAACCCTCAACTCTCAACCCTTACACTGGTCTGAAAGGCAATCTTAAATATATACATATTTACATATTTTTCTTTCAAATTGAAGAACCCAGTCCTCACATTTCATTCACACACCTTCAACAAGTATTTGTTGAGAACCTACAATGTGCCAGGAACATTTCCAAATAATGCAGTGAACAAAACAAACAAATACCTAAAATTGAAAAAATTCAAAAACATCTAAATAAAATAGACACTTATCTAATAATATTAGCACCATTGCTTAGTCTGTTAATGGAAAAACACATTCACTTGTTTTAAATTAAAATATTTAATATTTATACATATTCACAGTCACATTTCATTCATCAATTTTTTGATATACGGGTAAATCCTTTTCTTTGAGTACGAACCCACTGATTGGAATTCTACACCATCTTTCTTACCTAAGCCATTCACATAATACATTATATACAATTTCCAGGTTTAGTTTCTTTCAGGTGGAACAAAAACCTAACACTGGCTAAAAGTTACAATTAAAGACACTTTAACCAGCTGAGAACTGACTTTTTAGTTTTTGCAATTTTTTGCTCCACCCTCAGTCACCCACAACTAATTTAACAGTAATTTTATCACTTGCTTTTCATAGAACATTCTATTTAGTTTCTCTAAAAATAACTTATTTTTCAAACTTGTATCATTTACACAATTTTTAATTGTTATGTCATTAAACTAACAACTTTAACTGGCATAAACAGTTTTGGGAACTGACACACTTTGGGGTAGTAATTTGAAGATAGTTGATAAGCATATACCTCAAATGCTGGGATCAAGGATGAGCCAACTTACCTATCAAGGAGGAACCCACCAGTCTTAAATACTGTCTTTGGAATCAGTCAGCCTGCTTTACAAAAGACATGCAGAAATTCTGTTAATTTATCCAACATCAGTCAAGAGAAGGCAGGTCATGAGAACGAATACTCTAAAAATAACAGCAACTACAGCAACAAGGGCTTGTGAGCAAGTGAATGTGCATTTCAGAGAATACCGTGGAAAGAAGATTCCTACATGGAAGATATTAACCTCTAAAAGTAAATTGATATGCATTTTGGCGGACTTAAATTCTGCCTTAAAACCCAGTGGCTTTCAGTCTATAAACCACTTTAATAGCTGCAAAGTCCCCACCATATTCCTATCCTACGGAACCATTTGCAATGTAAAACACACACACACACACACACACACACGCACACACACACACACACACACACACACACACACACACCCCTAATACAGAAAACACCTATTGAAGTTGGTGAGAAGAATGTTGCTGTTTCTCAGTCTTCAAGGAAGAGTGAATGGCTTTGATAAGCTACTGAAAGAAAATAGTGTCAGAAACCTATTGGCATCAACCTAAAATCCACATTGTTCTAGCCCACTCTCTGAAAGCCAAATAAATGCTAAGTTTTGAGTTTCACAATAGCCCTCAGAGCCTGCAATGTGGATGCTCTTTTGTGCAGACATGTGGACCCTAAAAGTGCAGACTTCAAGCAAGGGGTTGCCCCTGGCAGCACCCACGAGAGAAGACACAGCAAAAGGGGCCCAAGTGGGTCCAAGGGAAGCAGGAGGGGAAGGGCTCTTGGATGGCCAGTTTTGAGACAAAAACCCTCTCCTTGTGATAAGAGCAGGAGCAGGAACAGGACCCTCCCAGGTGAGCTGCAAGCCACACCGGGAGGCTGTGCCCATGCATCTACTAGTGCTATGATTTCTTTGAAAAGAAATCTCTGTGAAACTGGTTAATAAAAATATGAAGTGCAAAAATAAAATAATAGAAATGAATATACAGTTGACCCTTGAACAAAATGGGTTTGAACTGCATGAGTCCACTCACATGCACAGGTCCACTTACTTGGGTATTTTCTTCTGCCTCTGCCACCCCCGAGGCCCCAAGACCAACTCCTCCCTCCTCCTCCACCTACTTGAGGTGAAGGCTTTTATGATAATATGATTTCACTTAATGAACAGTAAATATATTTTCTCCACCTTATAGGTTCCTTGATAACATTTTGTTTTCTTTAGATTATTTTAAGAATACAGGATATGCTACATATAACACAAAATACTGTATGTATTAATGGACGCTTTATGTTATTCATAAGGCTTCTGGTCAATAGTCAGCTATTAGTATTAATAGTTAAGTTTTGGGGGAGTCAAAAGTTGTAGTGGATTTTTAACTATGTGAGGTGTCAGCTCCCCTGACCTCCACTTTGTACAACAGTATTGTAGTACATTTTAAAATAAAACCTTATAGAAATGAAACAAGCAAGGCTAGCATGTGCCCCTCACACCTATATGTAGTTAGGATTGGGTAGAGTGGGGAGGGTGTAGGAGCCCAGAGGCCACGTCCCCTCACTGTCCCCGCAGCCAAGGGCGCAGGTGCAGAGCAGGTGGACAGTTCCAGGGCTACGCTGAGCGCGAGGTCCAGGGCTTCCCTCTAAGCGACCTCCGCCCAGAAGTGTAATCTGGGGTCAGAGCCTAGGACCTTGGGTTCTCCTAACGGTCCAGGCCTACAAGCCTCGCCTCTGAGAATCCTCAAGGCTTCTTTGGCCCGCTCGTCCATTGGGAATAAATTCTGGTGGACTCTGGATGTGTGTGCTAGCAGAGTGCTGGCCTGGATGCACAGGACACTCAGGCCGCCCGGGCCTGGTGTTCCAGGTCACCGTCTGGACCCAGCTGCCACTCCGAGCCCTCATCCCTCCCACCCCACTGGATCTTTTCTTGATGATTTGCTTTGAGTTAAAATATCCTTCGGATTGCTCCTGAAGCACCTGAGCCCAGATCTTTTTTTAAGCTTTATAGCTTTTATTTTCTTCTTCACTATTCCTCCCCTTCGGGTCCTTTTCCATCTACCTGGTGTGTACTCGAGCATGTATTCATTCACACACCTCACCTTGGCAGGCCATTTCTCTGAGGATCCTCATATAACTCTTTCTAAAGTTTACCTTGATTTTGCTAATTTTTTTTTTCCCCAGGAGGTTGTGATGCAATGGTATTCACCGTAGATACAGAGAGAGGAATGTTACTTACGGACTATATGGGTGGCCACCTAGGCTTATGTCAAGCATGACCTGGAATTTCTATTGCCTTCCTCAGACTGCTGTGAGCAGGCTGCATCAGGCCAGTTGAACTCCAATTTAAAATGGAAACTTCTCTCTAATACACCTGCCATCAGATGTGTACCTTTGACTGATGCAGTGATTTCCTCCCCTGAACTTTTAAAAGTGTTGGATGGCATGGAGTTCTGTTATCCTTCCAATTAAATTTTAAAATAATTGAGTTTTACAAATTTCACAACATTCGCTGGAACAACTGAAGGGAAATACCTGTGTTGTAAAATCAAGGCTTGGGGAGAAAACAATAAAGATTTGTAATCACTAGCATGCACAGTCCTAGGCATTTGGATTTCACCACCTAGTCTTTTATTTGTTTACATTTTTAATTTTATTCATTTGATAAAAATAAATGCCACTCCTCAATCACCACCACTATTGTCCTTTCAAAAAGAATATTTTAATCCCACAGAAATAAGACGAGTATCATCTCACAACAAAATCTAAAACACTAAATCGATTGAATCCAAACCTTACCAAAAACTCACTGGTGTTATGCTTATTTTTTTTTTTTTTTAGTTTTGCCCTATCCAGAGTAAACTTTCACATGGAATAGTACCAGTGCCATAGCCATTATTCATGAGCCACACTGTCCTAAAATCACTTTGATTGCTGAATATGTAAACCAAATATCTCACTCTGAGATGCATTCTTACCTCATTGCTCTCATCTGTCAGCCAACCTCACTGAGAAAAAGCTCCCTTTCCCTCAAGCCTAGGTATAGTCACATATGCTAATCATGAAGAGAAAAAAGCTTGACAATTAGGCTACTTTCAGAGGTCTCTTCTTCAGTCTACATTACAGAGGAAAAGCATATTTATGGGAAATTGCTGGTAGGGTACTGTTGGTATGCCCCTCTTCATAATGGCGATTTCTGATTTGGGGTACAGAATAGTGTACAGCAAGGTGGCATGCCACTTGAGCAGTGTAAAGGGAGAGGAAAAAGACGTGTCTCTGGGACATTTCAATAGCACTCTCATGTGTTCAGTGGAGAAAGCTGACTAGAGACCTGTTAATATAATAATGCATCCCTATAGTAGGGGTGTATATACAAATTATTCTTTTTGAGATTTCTTTGTGCATGTTGACTTCATGAACTGACTTATTAAAGTTAGATGGTGTAGTGGAAACGGACGAGCCAGAGTTTGAATCCTGGCTCAGCCACTTGACCACGCTTAGATCTTGAACAATTTCTTTCACTTTCCTAAGACTCAGTTTCATCTTTTGTAAAACAATGATAGTAATCTTTATTTTACTAAGTCATGATGAGAATTAAAACTGCTAACTGTTCTATGAAAGGATATTGTCTTGACATATATTCCATATATTCTCTTGAATATATCAGAGAAAACATCTATACATATTTTCACAATAGACATTTGAATGAGCTATAAATAATAAACATTAGGAAAGATGAAGCAAAGTACTTATTACCTGCACATAATATGATTCTATATCTGAATTGGGAGTATACAGAAGTCTTAGGAAACGAGGTCTCTTATCATAGCCTTAACACAAGAATTGGGTTCCACATCCTTCTTTAGCATGAGTCCATGAATAGTTACAGGCCAAAAAAAGAGGAGCTCTCAGAGAGTCAGGTAAATATGTGGGTCCATAGACTTTAAAAGTGAGCTAAGTAAGCTACAGAAGTCCCTGGCTTCTCTTTACATTTTAGGGAAAAAATAAGAAAGGAAGGCTACCAGTTGTGCCTTTTACACCAGAATAACTATTCCAAAGGACATGACCAAATGGCTTTTCTCTGACTTCCCCTGATCAGTCTCCGCTGAAGTGATCAGTTAAGGGAAAATCATGAAAAGGACCAGTTGTCATGCCTGTCAAAGGCAACACTTCTCACTAAGCACTATCAGGGTTTTCTGTGGTCTTAATGATACAAAAATGGAGGTGGTGACAAGAAGAAGGACCTTGACAGCAGCCACAACAACCACATCCTTCACTAGAGAGGCAGCAATGTCTAGAGGATAGGAGCTCGGAATCTGTAGGCACACCGCCTGAGTGTGTGTCTTGGCTTCACCACTTACCCTCTATGTGATCTCAGGGAAATTAGTTGACCTCTCTTTGCCTCAGTTTCCTCATCTATAAAATGGGAACCATAAGGATGTAGGCTCTACTTCATAGAAGTTTTTTGAGAATTAAGTGAATTAATACTTGTAAAGCACATATAAACATGAAAGCACTATGTGAACAGTCGATAAATAATGATTCTCAAAAAGTTATTTTCTAACCAGGCACAGTGTTATGCCTCTACAGTCTCAGGTACTCCGGAGGCTGAGGTGGGAGGATCACTTGAGGCCAAGAGTTCAAGACCAGCCTGGGCAACATAGCGAGGTCTCCTCTCTAAAAAAAAAAAAAAAAGGTAATACTTCTAAGGACACTGTGTAATGATAGAGTGAATGAAATGTTTAAATATCTCTTATCTGATTGCCAAGGTAGTTTTTATTTGTTTTGGTATGTTAGCATTAACTTTAGTTCTTTTTTTATTCCCAGGAGAACTATAAATCATTGTAAATATCAATTGAACCCTGAAAAGTCCTTAATCAATTTTTAGCCTACCTTCCTTCCAATCTGGTTTTTCGATTGATTTCTGGAGACTCTTATCTCAGAATAGAAATCATTGATAGGTGTTCTGTTTGGGTATAATTATTTTACATATGAATGGCACACATAATCTTTATCAGTAGTGCTGACAGCCGCCTGAAGATGGGTGTGGCTCCAGAGAGATGCTTCCTCACCTCCAAAGCTTACTGATGTGCACACTGCACAGACAATTCTCTCCCTCCTCCTCACTTGTACCTAAGTCAACAGAGTTCCAATGAATTTAAAACATAGGTGTCTACTGACGTAGCTATGTGCATTCTTTCCTTAAAGCATAAGCCTGATCATTTCCCTTCCTTCATGAGCAACCAAAGCAGTTCAAAGCGCCCTTCACATTTCCATCTGTTTTTGTAGGTGGTAGAACAATGTTTAATCAAACTTGGCCAAGACATAAATGAAAGAGTCCCCCTGTTGGGATGATCCCCATGGGGCTATATCCATTTTTTTAATAGGACTCAGTATAAATAAGGTAAATAAAACAGGTTATATACTATTCCAAGTGAGCTGATAGCTCATCTACTCTTCTCTCCAATACTGATTAATAGAAGAATCAGTCAGCAAAAAAAAGGAAAACTTTAACATAGGGTATCCAGAGTACTCAAAATTTTATTTTGTGCATTATAAACATTTTTTAAAATTTTTATCTTAATTTTTTAAAAATTAGCAATTTTAACCCAAAGCAATAAAGCAGACATATTTAAAAATAAATAACAATCCTTAAATTAAATATTAATATATTTAGGGTTTTTAAAATAACTGCATTATCCTTATTTTCCTCTTTTCATCATGAGATAGGAAACATTGTATAATCTGTTCAGAGAGCAGTGTGGGATTCACTGTTGTAGACCACATTATTGATAATATAATTTAAACACATACAGCCTCAAACCTCCTGAATGCTCCTATTTTCATCCCTTCAAGGTGAGATATACCAAGTCTTATAAACTAACCTCCATTTTAAGAAATGGTACAAGGAATTGGTCTACTACTTTAAAGACCCAAGTTAATCTAACTCCCTAGAGAATATCAGATATTACCAACAGACTTAGTAAATGCTGTGGTAATCAGTGTTTTATATTACATGCTTAGAATTAGGCTTCATAAAAATCGTGACATCTAAATTAACCAACTTGATGCAAGTAGTGTGCATTAATATATTAATAGAAACAAATGCAGAATGTCTAACTTGCATTCTAATTGCGTTAATATTACATACTTTAAACAAATTGACATAAAATATATTTTTGTGCATTTTATTCTGCAGTTTCTTTGATGTAGAACCAAAGCCTATTCCTAAAGTATAGGTTCACTGATTAGAATTGGTTTTTTTTTTTTTTTTTTGAGACAGAGTCTCACTCTGTTGCCCGGGCTAGAGTGAGTGCCATGGCGTCAGCCTAGCTCACAGCAACCTCAAACTCCTGGGCTTAAGCGATGGTTCTGCCTCAGCCTCCCGAGTAGCTGGGAGGCTAATTTTTTCTATATATATATTTTAGTTGTCCAGATAATTTCTCTCTATTTTTAGTAGAGATAGGGTCTCGCTCTTGCTGAGGCTGGTCTCGAACTCCTGACCTCGAGCGATCCACCAGCCTCAGCCTCCCAGAGTGCTAGCATTACAGGCGTGAGCCACCGTGCCCGGCCCAGAATTGTTTTGATTAGATTATGCATACCTTTCACATATACACCATACTTCTAATGCATCTTCTGAAATATCTAATACTGGCTTCTGTAAAAAGAACATAAAACATTAGCAAAACAATGTGAGAATATTTATGGATTTTTGGTTTATTTTCTTCAAAATCTTTTAGTTTTCCACATACACCTAATTTAACAGCATTTTTAAAAAAATCATATTGTCTGTAAGGTGTCTTTCCAAAGCATTCAACTTAGTTTTCCTAGAAACAACAATTTTTTCTTCCAACTGTTATTTCATCAGTTTATGTAACATTTAATGCAGTTGCATAATTACAATAACAACTAGCATAAACCGGTTTGGGAACAAACACAACTGACATTTGACAAGACCCCAACTCTGATTTCTGGGAGCAGAAATGTAGCGTATACTGAAAGGAAGTCTACTAGCTCTAGTGAATACCCTGTGGCCTTGGGTTAGTAGATTTTGCAGAGGAAAAAGAGCGACTTTGATTAATCTGGTAAGCATAGGAAAACATATGTTTGTGCTAACTATGTTCTCATTTAATTTCATTAAGAAAAACTAATCATGAAAATAATACGCACATTATAGCATTGTCATTAAATGACACAGAGAAAGTTGTAACAATGATATTTTTTACAAACCACATAATTTTTGAACACGAAGTTATATTTGGAATATCTTGGCTTAAAAAAAGAGATAACAGGTCTGGGGCAACAATAGTAGATCTACACTGTTCCCTATTCAAAGTTTCAACCTGACCATAGACAAACCATAGCACAGACAAACTTTGTTTCCTCCGTATGTCCTCCTGTAGAAACTCATTATTTTTATTCCTCTTCTCTTTTACTACTTCTTTTAATCCCATAATAAATATTTTAAGCTGTTTCCTAGCTGGTCAAGTGCCCTTAATTCTTAATTGCCAAAATTCTTCCCCTTCAAAGTTTTCCCATATCAAAATGTACCTATGCCCTGTTTTGGTTTCAGTCCTTCAGATACTGTTTTAGGTTAAAGTAGTTTAAAAGGTAAGTTAACATGAATATTTTGATGTGGTTAATAACATTAATATGTGTAACATATGCTCATGAGTTATTGTGTACCCTATTAACATGTGAATTTTAATTGGACTCTCGTGGAAATAGTCCCTCATTGAAAAAGGTGTGAGTAATGGTAGAGATTTTAACAGATGCTATGGAAGACTTACGAGCTGGGAGAGAATTTTCAGTGACTGTACTTTTTAGCTTTCTTAAAAAAATTAATACTATGGAAGCCACCTAATCATTCTAATCATTTAAGGCTCTTAATTCCTTGCACCAAAGACATGCATAAACCTATCTCTACCAAAGAAGCAAGGTGAATTCATAACCTGCATCTAGAACTCAAAAAAAATCTTTATTTTATTTTGAGCCAGAAAGTCAGTCTCCACATATGTATGGGCATGTATGTGTGTATGTGTGTGTTCCT